>NC_069668.1:7630566-8839003 GCF_027244095.1 Hemicordylus capensis | reverse complement strand
CTCCTGGCCCAGTCAGCTGATTATGAGAGAACAGCCTTATTGAAAAGGTGTCCACTCCTGGCCCAGTCTGCTGATTATGAGAGAACAGCCATTTTGAAAAGGTGTCCACGCCTGGTCTAGTCAGGTGGATGTGAAGGAGCAGCCGTTCTGAAAAAGTGACCAATCCTTTCCCAGTCAGCTGATTATGAGAGAACAGCCATTCTGAAAAGGTTTCCACTCCTGGCCCAGTCTGCTGATTATGAGAGAACAGCCATTTTGAAAATCTGTCCAGTCCTGGCCCAGTCAGTTATATATGAAGGAGCTGTCATTTTGAAAAGGTGTCTACTCCTGGCCCAGTCAGCTGATTATGAGAGAGCAGCCATTTTGAAAAAGTGTCCACTCCTGGCCTAGTCAGGTGGAAATGAGAGAGCAGCAATTTTGAAAATGTGTCCATTCCTGGCCCAGTCAGGTGGATATTAAGGAGCAGCCATTCTGAAAAGGTGTCCACTCCTGGCCCAGTCAGCTGATTATGAGAGAGCAGCCATTTTGAAAAGGTGTCCACTCCTGGCCAAATCAGGTGGATATGAAGGAGCAGCCATTCTGAAAACATGTCCACTCCTGGCCCAGTCAGCTGATTATGAGAGAGCAGCCATTCTGAAAATGTGTCCACTCCTGGCTAGTGAGGTGGATATAAAGGAGCAACCATTCTGAAAAGGTTTCCACTCCTCGCCCAGTCAGGTGGATATAAAGGAGCAGCCATTCTGAAAAGGTGTCCACTCCTAGTCCAGTCAGCTGATTATGAGAGAACAGCCATTTTGAACAGGTGTCCACTCCTGGCCCAGTCAGCTGATTATGAGAGATCAGCCATATTGAAAAGGTGTCCACTATTGGACCAGTCTGCTGATTATGAGAGAACAGCCATTTTGAAAATCTGTCCACTCCTGGCCCAGTCAGGTGCATATGAACGAGCAGCCATTCTGAAAAGGTGTGCACTCCTGGCGCAGTCAGGTGGATGTGAAGGAGCAGCCGTTCTGAAAAAGTGACCAATCCTTTCCCAGTCAGCTGATTATGAGAGAACAGCCATTCTGAAAAGGTTTCCACTCCTGGCCCAATCTGCTGATTATGAGAGAACAGCCATTTTGAAAATCTGTCCAGTTCTGGCCCAGTCAGTTATATATGAAGGAGCTGTCATTTTGAAAAGGTGTCTACTCCTGGCCCAGTCAGCTGATTATGAGAGAGCAGCCATTTTGAAAAAGTGTCCACTCCTGGCTATGTCAGCTGATTATGAGAGAACAGCCATTCTAAAAACGTATGCACTCCTGGCCTAGAAAGGTGGATATGAAGGAGCAGCCATTCCGAAAAGGTGTCAACTCCTGGCCCAGTCAGCTGATTATGAGAGAGCAGCCATTTTGAAAAGGTGTCCACTCCTGGCCCAGTGAGCTGATAATGGGAGAGCAGCCATTTTGAAAAGGTGTCCACTCCTGACCCAGTCAGCTGATTATGAGAGAACAGCCATGTTGAAAAGGTGTCCACTCCTGGCCTAGTCAGGTGGATATGAAGGAGCAGCCATTCTGAAAAGGTGTCAACACCTGGCCCAGTCAGCTGATTATGAGAGAGCAGCCATTTTGAAAATGTGTCCACTCCTGGCCAAGTCAGGTGGATATGAAGGAGCTGTCATTTTGAAAAGGTGTCCACTCATGGCCCAGTCAGCAGATTATGAGAGAACAGCCATTCGGAAAAGGTGTCCACTCATGGCCCAGTCAGCTGATTATGAGAGAACAACCATTCGGAAAAGGTGTCCACTCCTGCCCCAGTCAGGTGAAAGAGCAGCCATTCTGAAAAGGTGTCCACTCATGGCCCAGTCAGCTGATTGTGAGAGAACAGCCATTCCGAAAAGGTGTCCACTCCTGGCCCAGTCAGCTGATTATGAGAGAACAGCCATTTTGAATAGGTGTCCACTCCTGGCCTAGTCAGGTGGATATGAAGGAGGAGCCATTCTGAAAAGGTGTCCACTCCTGGCCCAGTCAGGTGGATATGAAGGAGCAGCCATTCTGAAAAGGTGTCCACTCCTGGCCCAGTCAGGTGGATATGAACTAGCAGCCATTCTGAAAAGGTGTCCACTCCTGGCCCAGTCAGCTGATTATGAGAGAGCAGCCATTTTGAAAAGGTGTCCACTCCTGGCCAAATCAGGTGGATATGAAGGAGCAGCCATTCTGAAAACATGTCCACTCCTGGCCCAGTCAGCTGATTATGAGAGAGCAGCCATTCTGAAAAGGTGTCCACTCCTGGCTAGTGAGGTGGATATGAAGGAGCAGCCAATCTGAAAAGGTGTCCACTCCTAGTCCAGTCAGCTGATTATGAGAGAACAGCCATTTTCAAAATGTGTCCACTCCTGGCACAGTAAGCTCATTAAAAGAGAGCAGCCATTTTGAAAAGGTGTCCAGTCCTGGCGCAGTCTGGTGGATGTGAAGGAGCAGCCGTTCTGAAAAAGTGACCAATCCTTTCCCAGTCAGCTGATTATGAGTGAACAGCCATTCTGAAAAGGTTTCCACTCCTGGCCCAGTCTGCTGATTATGAGAGAACAGCCATTTTGAAAAGGTGTCCACTCCTGGCCCAGTCAGTTATATATGAAGGAGCAGCCATTTTGAAAAGGTGACCACTCCTGGCCCAGTCAGCTGATTATGAGAGAGCAACCATTCTGAAAAAGTGTCCACTCCTGGCCTAGTCAGGTGGATATGAGAGAGCAGCAATTTTGAAAAAGTGTCCACTCCTGGCCTAGTCAGGTGGATATGAGAGAGCAGCAATTTTGAAAATGTGTCCATTCCTGGCCCAGTCAGCTGATTATGAGAGAGCAGCCATTTTGAAAAGGTGTCCACTCCTGGCCCAGTCAGCTGATTTTGCTAGAGCAGCAATTTTGAAAAGTTGTCCACTCCTGGCCCAGTCAGTTATATATGAAGGAGCAGCCATTTTGAAAATGTGTCCACTCCTGGCCCAGTCAGTTATATATGAAGGAGCAGCCGTTTTGAAAAGGTGACCACTCCTGGCCCAGTCAGCTGATTATGAGAGAGCAACCATTCTGAAAAGGTGTTAACTCCTGGCCCAGTCAGCTGAATGTGTGAGAACAGCCATTTTGAAAAGGTGTCCTATCGTGGCCCAATCAGCTGATTATGAGAGAGCAGCCATTTTGAAAAGGTGTCCACTCCTGGCCTAGTCAGGTGGATATGAAGGAGCAACCATTCTGAAAAGGTTTCCACTCCTGGCCCAGTCTGCTGATTATGAGAGAACAGCCATTTTGAAAAGGTGTCCACTCCTGGCCAGGCAGTTATATATGAAGGAGCAGCCATTTTGAAAAGGTGACCACTCCTGGCCCAGTCAGCTGATTATGAGAGAGCAACCATTCTGAAAAGGTGTCCACTCCAGGCCCAGTCAGATGATTATGAGAGAACAGCCATTCCGAAATGGTGTCCAGTCCTGGCCCAGTCAGCTGATTATGAGAGAACAGTCATTTTGAAAAAGTGTCCACTAATGGCCTAGTCAGGTGGATATGAAGGAGCAGCCATTCTGAAAAGGTGTCCACTCCTATCCCAGTCAGCTGATTATGAGAGAGCAGCCATTTTGAAAAAGTGTGCACTCCTGGCATAGGCAGGTGGATATGAGAGAGCAGCCATTTTGAAAAGGTATCCACTCCTGTCCCAGTCAGGTGGATATGAAGGAGCAGCCATTCTGAAAAGGTGTCCACTCCTGGCCTAGTCAGCTGATTATGAGAGAACAGCCATTCTGAAAAGGTGTCCACTCCTGGCCTTGTCAGGTGGATATAAAGTAGCAGGAATTCTGAAAAGGTGTCCACTGCTGACCCAGTCAGCTGATTATGAGAGAACACCCATTGTGAAAAGGTGTCCACTCCTGGCCTAGTCAGCTGGATATGATGGAGCAGCCATTTTGAAAAGGTGTCCACTCCTGGCCGAGTCAGGTGGATATGAAGGAGCAGCCATTTTGAAAAAGTATCCTCTCTTGAAACAGTCAGCTGATAATGGAGGCAGCCATTTTGAAAAGGCATCCATTCCTGGCCCAGTCAGCAGATTATGAGAGCAGCAATTTAGAAAAGGTTTCCACTCCTGGCCCAGTGAGCTGATAATGAGAGAGCAGCCATTTTGAAAAGGTGTCCACTCCTGGCTATGTCAGCTGATTATGAGAGAACAGCCATTCTAAAAACGTGTGCACTCCTGGCCTAGAAAGGTGGATATGAAGGAGCAGCCATTCCGAAAAGGTGTCAACTCCTGGCCCAGTCAGCTGATTATGAGAGAGCAGCCATTTTGAAAAGGTGTCCACTCCTGGCCCAGTGAGCTGATAATGGGAGAGCAGCCATTTTGAAAAGGTGTCCACTCCTGCCCCAGTCAGCTGATTATGAGAGAACAGCCATGTTGAAAAGGTGTCCACTCCTGGCCTAGTCAGGTGGATATGAAGGAGCAGCCATTCTGAAAAGGTGTCAACACCTGGCCCAGTCAGCTGATTATGAGAGAGCAGCCATTTTGAAAATGTGTCCACTCCTGGCCAAGTCAGGTGGATATGAAGGAGCTGTCATTTTGAAAAGGTGTCCACTCATGGCCCAGTCAGCAGATTATGAGAGAACAGCCATTCGGAAAAGGTGTCCACTCATGGCCCAGTCAGCTGATTATGAGAGAACAGCCATTCGGAAAAGGTGTCCACTCCTGCCCCAGTCATGTGAAAGAGCAGCCATTCTGAAAAGGTGTCCACTCATGGCCCAGTCAGCTGATTGTGAGAGAACAGCCATTCTGAAAAGGTGTCCACTCATGGCCCAGTCAGCAGATTATGAGAGAACAGCCATTCGGAAAAGGTGTCCACTCATGGCCCAGTCAGCTGATTATGAGAGAACAGCCATTCGGAAAAGGTGTCCACTCCTGCCCCAGTCAGGTGAAAGAGCAGCCATTCTGAAAAGGTGTCCACTCATGGCCCAGTCAGCTGATTATGAGAGAACAGCCATTTTGAATAGGTGTCCACTCCTGGCCTAGTCAGGTGGATATGAAGAAGCAGCCATTCTGAAAAGGTGTCCACTCCTGGCCCAGTCAGCTGATTATGAGAAAGCAGCCATTCTGAAAAGGTGTCCACTCCTGGCCCAGTCAGGTGGATATGAAGGAGCAGCCATTCTGAAAAGGTGTCCACTCCTGTCCCAGTCAGCTGATTATGAGAGAGCAGCCATTTTGAAAAGGTGTCCACTCCTGGCCAATTCAGGTGGATATGAAGGAGCAGCCATTCTGAAAACATGTCCACTCCTGGCCCAGTCAGCTGATTATGAGAGAGCAGCCATTCTGAAAAGGTGTCCACTCCTGGCTAGTGAGGTGGATATGAAGGAGCAGCCAATCTGAAAAGGTGTCCACTCCTAGTCCAGTCAGCTGATTATGAGAGAACAGCCATTTTCATAATGTGTCCACTCCTGGCACAGTAAGCTCATTAAAAGAGAGCAGCCATTCTGAAAAGGTGTCCACTCCTGGCCCAGTCTGCTGATTATGAGAGAACAGCCATTTTGAAAAGGTGTCCACTCCTGGCCCAGTCAGTTATATATGAAGGAGCAGCCATTTTGAAAAGGTGACCACTCCTGGCCCAGTCAGCTGATTATGAGAGAGCAACCATTCTGAAAAGGTATCAACTCCTGGCCCTGTCAGCTGAATGTGTGAGAACAGCCTTTTTGAAAAGGTGTCCTATCGTGGCCCAATCAGCTGATTATGAGTGAGCAGCCATTTTGAAAAGGTGTCCACTACTGGCCTAGTCAGGTGGATATGAAGGAGCAGCCATTCTGAAAAGGTGTCCACTCCAGGCCCAGTCAGATGATTATGAGAGAACAGCCATTCCGAAGAGGTGTTCAGTCCTGGCCCAGTCAGCTGATTATGAGAGAACATCCATTTTGAAAAAGTGTCCACTCATGGCCTAGTCAGGTGGATATGAACACCCATTCTGAAAAGGTATCCACTCCTTGCCCAGTCAGGTGGATATGAAGGAGCAGCCATTCTGAAAAGGTGTCCACTCCTGGCCTAGTCAGCTGATTATGAGAGAACAGCCATTCTGAAAAGGTGTCCACTCCTGGCCTAGTAAGGTGGATATAAAGTAGCAGCAATTCTGAAAAGGTGTCCATTCCTGGCCCAGTCAGGTGGATATGAAGGAGCAGCCATTCTGAAAAGGTGTCCACTCCTGGCCCAGTCAGCTGATTATGAGAGAGCAGCCATTTTGAAAAGGTGTCAACTCCTGGCCAAATCAGGTGGATATGAAGGAGCAGCCATTCTGAAAACATGTCCACTCCTGGCCCAGTCAGCTGATTATGAGAGAGCAACCATTCTGAAAAGGTGTCCACTCGAGGCCCAGTCAGCTGATTATGAGAGAACAGCCATTCTGAAAAGGTGTCCACTCCTGGCCTAGTCAGGTGGATATAAAGTAGCAGCAATTCTGAAAAGTTGTCCAAAGCTGACCCAGTCAGCTGATTATGAGAGAACAGCCATTGTGAAAAGGTGTCCACTCCTGGCCGAGTCAGCTGGATATGAAGGAGCAGCCATTTTGAAAAGGTGTCCACTCCTGGCCGACTCAGGTGGATATGAAGGAGCAGCCATTTTGAAAAAGTATCCACTCCTGGCACAGTCAGCTGATAATGAAAGCAGCCATTTTGAAAAGGCATCCATTCCTGGCCCAGTCAGCTGATTATGAGAGCAGCCATTTTGAAAAGGTATCCACTCCTGGCCCAGTCAGGTGGATATGAAGGAGCAGCCATTCTGAAAAGGTGTCCACTCATGGCCCAGTCAGCTGATTATGAGAGAACAGCCATTCGGAAAAGGTTTCCACTCCTGCCCTAGTCAGGTGTAGGAGCAGCCATTCTGAAAAGGTGTCCACTCATGGCCCAGTCAGCTGATTGTGGGAGAACAGCCATTCCGAAAAGGTGTCTACTCCTGGCCCAGTCAGCTGATTATGGGCGAGCAGCCATTTTGAAAAAGTTTCCACTCCTGCCCTGGTCAGGTGGATATGAGAGAGCAGCAATTTTGAAAAGGTATCCACTCCTGGCCCAGTCAGGTGGATATGAAGGAGCAGCCATTCTGAAAAGGTGTCCACTCATGGCCCAGTCAGCTGATTGTGAGAGAACAGCCATTCCTAAAAGGTGTCGAGTCCTGGCCCAGTCAGCTGATTATGAGAGAACAGCCATTCTGAAAAGGTGTCCACTCCTGCCCTAGTCAGGTGAAGGAGCAGCCATTCTGAAAAGGTGTCCACTCATGGCCCAGCCAGCTGATTGTGAGAGAACAGCCATTCCTAAAAGGTGTCGAGTCCTGGCCCAGTCAGCTGATTATGAGAGAACAGCCATTCTGAAAAGGTGTCCACTCCTGCCCTAGTCAGGTGAAGGAGCAGCCATTCTGAAAAGGTGTCCACTCATGGCCCAGCCAGCTGATTGTGAGAGAACAGCCATTCCTAAAAGGTGTCGAGTCCTGGCCCAGTCAGCTGATTATGAGAGAACAGCCATTCTGAAAAGGTGTCCACTCCTGCCCTAGTCAGGTGAAGGAGCAGCCATTCTGAAAAGGTGTCCACTCATGGCCCAGTCAGCTGATTGTGAGAGAACAGCCATTCCGAAAAGGTGTCTACTCCTGGCCCAGTCAGCTGATTATGAGAGAACAGCCATTTTGAACAGGTGTCCACTCCTGGCCCAGTCAGCTGATTATGAGAGAACAGCCTTATTGAAAAGATGTCCACTCCTGGCCCAGTCTGCTGATTATGAGAGAACAGCCATTTTGAAAAGGTGTCCACGCCTGGTCTAGTCAGGTGCATATGAACGAGCAGCCATTCTGAAAAGGTGTGCACTCCTGGACCAGTCAGTTGAATATAAAGGAGCAGCCATTCTGAAAATGTGTCCACTCCTGGCACAGTCAGCTGATTATGAGAGACCAGCCATATTGAAAAGGTGTCCACTCCTGGTCCAGTCAGCTGATTTTGCTAGAGCAGCAATTTTGAAAATGTGTCCACTCCTGTCCCAGTCAGCTGATTATGAAAGAACAGCCATTTTCAAAATGTGTCCACTCCTGGCCCAGTAAGCTCATTAAAAGAGAGCAGCCATTTTGAAAAGGTGTCCACTCCTGGCGCAGTCAGGTGGATGTGAAGGAGCAGCCGTTCTGAAAAAGTGACCAATCCTTTCCCAGTCAGCTGATTATGAGAGAACAGACATTTTGAAAACGTGTCCACTCCTGGCCCAGTCAGTTATATATGAAGGAGCAGCCATTTTGAAAAGGTGACCACTCCTGGCCCAGTAAGCTGATTATGAGAGAGCAACCATTCTGAAAAGGTGTCAACTCCTGGCCCAGTCATCTGAATGTGTGAGAACAGCCATTTTGAAAAGGTGTCCTATCGTGGCCCAATCAGCTGATTATGAGAGAGCAGCAATTTTGAAAAGGTGTCCACTCCTGGCCTAGTCAGGTGGATATGAAGGAGCAGCCATTCTGGAAAGGTGTCCACTCCAGGCCCTGTCAGCTGATTATGAGAGAACAACCATTCCGAAAAGGTGTCCAGTCCTGGCCCAGTCAGCTGATTATGAGAGAACAGTCATTTTTAAAAAGTGTCCTCTAATGGCCTAGTCAGGTGGATATGAAGGAGCAGCCATTCTGAAAAGGTGTCCACTCCTGGCCCAGTCAGCTGATTATGAGAGAGCAGCCATTTTGAAAAAGTGTGCACTCCTGGCATAGGGAGGTAGATATGAGAGAGCAGCCATTTTGAAAAGGTATCCACTCCTGGCCCAGTCAGGTGGATATGAAGGAGCAGCCATTCTGAAAAGGCATCCATTCCTGGCCCAGTCAGCTGATTATGAGAGAACAGCCATTTTGAAAAGGTGTCCACTCCGGGCCAAGTCAGCTGATTATGAGAGAGCAGCCATTTTGAAAATGTGTCCACTCCTGCCCAGTAAGCTGATAATGAGAGAGCAGCCATTTTGAAAAGGTGTCCACTCCTGTCCCAGTCAGCTGATTATGAGAGAACAGCCATTGTGAAAATGTGTCCACTCCTGGCACAGTCAGCTGATTATGAGAGACCAGCCATATTGAAAAGGTGTCCACTCCTGGCCCAGTCAGCTGATTATGAGAGAGCAGCCATTTTGAAAAGGTGTCCACTCCTGGCCAAATCAGGTGGATATGAAGGAGCAGCCATTCTGAAAACATGTCCACTCCTGGCCCAGTCAGCTGATTATGAGAGAGCAGCCATTCTGAAAATGTGTCCACTCCTGGCTAGTGAGGTGGATATAAAGGAGCAACCATTCTGAAAAGGTTTCCACTCCTCGCCCAGTCAGGTGGATATGAAGGAGCAGCCATTCTGAAAAGGTGTCCACTCCTAGTCCAGTCAGCTGATTATGAGAGAACAGCCATTTTGAACAGGTGTCCACTCCTGGCCCAGTCAGCTGATTATGAGAGATCAGCCATATTGAAAAGGTGTCCACTATTGGACCAGTCTGCTGATTATGAGAGAACAGCCATTTTGAAAATCTGTCCACTCCTGGCCCAGTCAGGTGCATATGAACGAGCAGCCATTCTGAAAAGGTGTGCACTCCTGGCGCAGTCAGGTGGATGTGAAGGAGCAGCCGTTCTGAAAAAGTGACCAATCCTTTCCCAGTCAGCTGATTATGAGAGAACAGCCATTCTGAAAAGGTTTCCACTCCTGGCCCAGTCTGCTGATTATGAGAGAACAGCCATTTTGAAAATCTGTCCAGTTCTGGCCCAGTCAGTTATATATGAAGGAGCTGTCATTTTGAAAAGGTGTCTACTCCTGGCCCAGTCAGCTGATTATGAGAGAGCAGCCATTTTGAAAAAGTGTCCACTCCCAGCCTAGTCAGGTGGATATGAGAGAGCAGCAATTTTGAAAATGTGTCCATTCCTGGCCTAGTCAGGGGGATATTAAGGAGCAGCCATTCTGAAAAGGTTTCCACTCCTGGCCCAGTCAGCTGATTATGAGAGAGCAGCCATTTTGAAAAGGTGTCCACTCCTGGCCCAGTCAGCTGATTTTGCTAGAGCAGCAATTTTGAAAAATTGTCCACTCCTGGCCCAGTCAGTTATATATGAAGGAGCAGCCATTTTGAAAAGGTGTCCACTCCTGGCCCAGTCAGTTATATATGAAGGAGCAGCCGTTTTGAAAAGGTGACCACTCCTGGCCCAGTCAGCTGATTATGAGAGAGCAACCATTCTGAAAAGGTGTTAACTCCTGGCCCAGTCAGCTGAATGTGTGAGAACAGCCATTTTGAAAAGGTGTCCTATCGTGGCCCAATCAGCTGATTATGAGAGAGCAGCCATTTTGAAAAGGTGTCCACTCCTGGCCTAGTCAGGTGGATATGAAGGAGCAAC
Source organism: Hemicordylus capensis (assembly GCF_027244095.1). Lineage (NCBI taxonomy): Eukaryota > Metazoa > Chordata > Lepidosauria > Squamata > Cordylidae > Hemicordylus > Hemicordylus capensis. Next base: position 8,828,660 of record NC_069668.1, on the reverse strand, counting down.
CATTCTGAAAAGGTTTCCACTCCTGGCCCAGTCTGCTGATTCTGAGAGAACAGCCATTTTGAAAAGGTGTCCACTCCTGGCCAGGCAGTTATATATGAAGGAGCAGCCATTTTGAAAAGGTGACCACTCCTGGCCCAGTCAGCTGATTATGAGAGAGCAACCATTCTGAAAAGGTGTCAACTCCTGGCCCAGTCAGCTGAATGTGTGAGAACAGACATTTTGAAAAGGTGTCCTATCGTGGCCCAATCAGCTGATTATGAGAGAGCAGCCATTTTGAAAAGGTGTCCACTACTGGCCTAGTCAGGTGGATATGAAGGAGCAGCCATTCTGAAAAGGTGTCCACTCCAGGCCCAGTCAGCTGATTATGAGAGAACAGCCATTCCGAAATGGTGTCCAGTCCTGGCCCAGTCAGCTGATTATGAGAGAACAGTCATTTTGAAAAAGTTTCCCCTAATGGCCTAGTCAGGTGGATATGAAGGAGCAGCCATTCGGAAAAGGTGTCCACTCCTGGCCCAGTCAGCTGATTATGAGAGAGCAGCCATTTTGAAAAAGTGTGCACTCCTGGCATAGGCAGGTGGATATGAGAGAGCAGCCATTTTGAAAAGGTATCCACTCCTGGCCCAGTCAGGTGGATATGAAGGAGCAGCCATTCTGAAAAGGTGTCCACTCCTGGCCTAGTCAGCTGATTATGAGAGAACAGCCATTCTGAAAAGGTGTCCACTCCTGGCCTTGTCAGGTGGATATAAAGTAGCAGGAATTCTGAAAAGGTGTCCACTGCTGACCCAGTCAGCTGATTATGAGAGAACACCCATTGTGAAAAGGTGTCCACTCCTGGCCTAGTCAGCTGGATATGATGGAGCAGCCATTTTGAAAAGTTGTCCACTCCTGGCCGAGTCAGGTGGATATGAAGGAGCAGCCATTTTGAAAAAGTATCCAGACTTGGCACAGTCAGCTGATAATGGAGGCAGCCATTTTGAAAAGGCATCCATTCCTGGCCCAGTCAGCTGATTATGAGAGCAGCCATTTAGAAAAGGTTTCCACTCCTGGCCAAGTCAGCTGATTATGAGAGAGCAGCCATTTTGAAAAGGTGACCACTCCTGGCCCAGTGAGCTGATAATGAGAGAGCAGCCATTTTGAAAAGGTGTCCACTCCTGGCTATGTCAGCTGATTATGAGAGAACAGCCATTCTAAAAACGTATGCACTCCTGGCCTAGAAAGGTGGATATGAAGGAGCAGCCATTCCGAAAAGGTGTCAACTCCTGGCCCAGTCAGCTGATTATGAGAGAGCAGCCATTTTGAAAAGGTGTCCACTCCTGGCCCAGTGAGCTGATAATGGGAGAGCAGCCATTTTGAAAAGGTGTCCACTCCTGCCCCAGTCAGCTGATTATGAGAGAACAGCCATGTTGAAAAGGTGTCCACTCCTGGCCTAGTCAGGTGGATATGAAGGAGCAGCCATTCTGAAAAGGTGTCAACACCTGGCCCAGTCAGCTGATTATGAGAGAGCAGCCATTTTGAAAATGTGTCCACTCCTGGCCAAGTCAGGTGGATATGAAGGAGCTGTCATTTTGAAAAGGTGTCCACTCATGGCCCAGTCAGCAGATTATGAGAGAACAGCCATTCGGAAAAGGTGTCCACTCATGGCCCAGTCAGCTGATTATGAGAGAACAGCCATTCGGAAAAGGTGTCCACTCCTGCCCCAGTCAGGTGAAAGAGCAGCCATTCTGAAAAGGTGTCCACTCATGGCCCAGTCAGCTGATTGTGAGAGAACAGCCATTCCGAAAAGGTGTCCACTCCTGGCCCAGTCAGCTGATTATGAGAGAACAGCCATTTTGAATAGGTGTCCACTCCTGGCCTAGTCAGGTGGATATGAAGGAGCAGCCATTCTGAAAAGGTGTCCACTCCTGGCCCAGTCAGCTGATTATGAGAGAGCAGCCATTCTGAAAAGGTGTCCACTCCTGGCCCAGTCAGGTGGATATGAAGGAGCAGCCATTCTGAAAAGGTGTCCACTCCTGGCCCAGTCAGCTGATTATGAGAGAGCAGCCATTTTGAAAAGGTGTCCACTCCTGGCCAAATCAGGTGGATATGAAGGAGCAGCCATTCTGAAAACATGTCCACTCCTGGCCCAGTCAGCTGATTATGAGAGAGCAGCCATTCTGAAAAGGTGTCCACTCCTGGCTAGTGAGGTGGATATGAAGGAGCAGCCAATCTGAAAAGGTGTCCACTCCTAGTCCAGTCAGCTGATTATGAGAGAACAGCCATTTTCAAAATGTGTCCACTCCTGGCACAGTAAGCTCATTAAAAGAGAGCAGCCATTTTGAAAAGGTGTCCACTCCTGGCGCAGTCTGGTGGATGTGAAGGAGCAGCCGTTCTGAAAAAGTGACCAATCCTTTCCCAGTCAGCTGATTATGAGTGAACAGCCATTCTGAAAAGGTTTCCACTCCTGGCCCAGTCTGCTGATTATGAGAGAACAGCCATTTTGAAAAGGTGTCCACTCCTGGCCCAGTCAGTTATATATGAAGGAGCAGCCATTTTGAAAAGGTGACCACTCCTGGCCCAGTCAGCTGATTATGAGAGAGCAACCATTCTGAAAAAGTGTCCACTCCTGGCCCAGTCAGGTGGATATGAGAGAGCAGCAATTTTGAAAAAGTGTCCACTCCTGGCCTAGTCAGGTGGAAATGAGAGAGCAGCAATTTTGAAAATGTGTCCATTCCTGGCCCAGTCAGCTGATTATGAGAGAGCAGCCATTTTGAAAAGGTGTCCACTCCTGGCCCAGTCAGCTGATTTTGCTAGAGCAGCAATTTTGAAAAGTTGTCCACTCCTGGCCCAGTCAGTTATATATGAAGGAGCAGCCATTTTGAAAATGTGTCCACTCCTGGCCCAGTCAGTTATATATGAAGAAGCAGCCGTTTTGAAAAGGTGACCACTCCTGGCCCAGTCAGCTGATTATGAGAGAGCAACCATTCTGAAAAGGTGTTAACTCCTGGCCCAGTCAGCTGAATGTGTGAGAACAGCCATTTTGAAAAGGTGTCCTATCGTGGCCCAATCAGCTGATTATGAGAGAGCAGCCATTTTGAAAAGGTGTCCACTCCTGGCCTAGTCAGGTGGATATGAAGGAGCAACCATTCTGAAAAGGTTTCCACTCCTGGCCCAGTCTGCTGATTATGAGAGAACAGCCATTTTGAAAAGGTGTCCACTCCTGGCCAGGCAGTTATATATGAAGGAGCAGCCATTTTGAAAAGGTGACCACTCCTGGCCCAGTCAGCTGATTATGAGAGAGCAACCATTCTGAAAAGGTGTCCACTCCAGGCCCAGTCAGCTGATTATGAGAGAACAGCCATTCCGAAATGGTGTCCAGTCCTGGCCCAGTCAGCTGATTATGAGAGAACAGTCATTTTGAAAAAGTGTCCACTAATGGCCTAGTCAGGTGGATATGAAGGAGCAGCCATTCTGAAAAGGTGTCCACTCCTATCCCAGTCAGCTGATTATGAGAGAGCAGCCATTTTGAAAAAGTGTGCACTCCTGGCATAGGCAGGTGGATATAAAGTAGCAGGAATTCTGAAAAGGTGTCCACTGCTGACCCAGTCAGCTGATTATGAGAGAACACCGATTGTGAAAAGGTGTCCACTCCTGGCCTAGTCAGCTGGATATGATGGAGCAGCCATTTTGAAAAGGTGTCCACTCCTGGCCCAGTCTGCTGATTATGAGAGAACAGCCTTATTGAAAAGATGTCCACTCCTGGCCCAGTCTGCTGATTATGAGAGAACAGCCATTTTGAAAAGGTGTCCACGCCTGGTCTAGTCAGGTGCATATGAACGAGCAGCCATTCTGAAAAGGTGTGCACTCCTGGACCAGTCAGTTGAATATAAAGGAGCAGCCATTCTGAAAATGTGTCCACTCCTGGCACAGTCAGCTGATTATGAGAGACCAGCCATATTGAAAAGGTGTCCACTCCTGGTCCAGTCAGCTGATTTTGCTAGAGCAGCAATTTTGAAAATGTGTCCACTCCTGTCCCAGTCAGCTGATTATGAAAGAACAGCCATTTTCAAAATGTGTCCACTCCTGGCCCAGTAAGCTCATTAAAAGAGAGCAGCCATTTTGAAAAGGTGTCCACTCCTGGCGCAGTCAGGTGGATGTGAAGGAGCAGCCGTTCTGAAAAAGTGACCAATCCTTTCCCAGTCAGCTGATTATGAGAGAACAGACATTTTGAAAACGTGTCCACTCCTGGCCCAGTCAGTTATATATGAAGGAGCAGCCATTTTGAAAAGGTGACCACTCCTGGCCCAGTAAGCTGATTATGAGAGAGCAACCATTCTGAAAAGGTGTCAACTCCTGGCCCAGTCATCTGAATGTGTGAGAACAGCCATTTTGAAAAGGTGTCCTATCGTGGCCCAATCAGCTGATTATGAGAGAGCAGCAATTTTGAAAAGGTGTCCACTCCTGGCCTAGTCAGGTGGATATGAAGGAGCAGCCATTCTGGAAAGGTGTCCACTCCAGGCCCTGTCAGCTGATTATGAGAGAACAACCATTCCGAAAAGGTGTCCAGTCCTGGCCCAGTCAGCTGATTATGAGAGAACAGTCATTTTTAAAAAGTGTCCTCTAATGGCCTAGTCAGGTGGATATGAAGGAGCAGCCATTCTGAAAAGGTGTCCACTCCTGGCCCAGTCAGCTGATTATGAGAGAGCAGCCATTTTGAAAAAGTGTGCACTCCTGGCATAGGGAGGTAGATATGAGAGAGCAGCCATTTTGAAAAGGTATCCACTCCTGGCCCAGTCAGGTGGATATGAAGGAGCAGCCATTCTGAAAAGGCATCCATTCCTGGCCCAGTCAGCTGATTATGAGAGAACAGCCATTTTGAAAAGGTGTCCACTCCGGGCCAAGTCAGCTGATTATGAGAGAGCAGCCATTTTGAAAATGTGTCCACTCCTGCCCAGTAAGCTGATAATGAGAGAGCAGCCATTTTGAAAAGGTGTCCACTCCTGTCCCAGTCAGCTGATTATGAGAGAACAGCCATTGTGAAAATGTGTCCACTCCTGGCACAGTCAGCTGATTATGAGAGACCAGCCATATTGAAAAGGTGTCCACTCCTGGCCCAGTCAGCTGATTATGAGAGAGCAGCCATTTTGAAAAGGTGTCCACTCCTGGCCAAATCAGGTGGATATGAAGGAGCAGCCATTCTGAAAACATGTCCACTCCTGGCCCAGTCAGCTGATTATGAGAGAGCAGCCATTCTGAAAATGTGTCCACTCCTGGCTAGTGAGGTGGATATAAAGGAGCAACCATTCTGAAAAGGTTTCCACTCCTCGCCCAGTCAGGTGGATATGAAGGAGCAGCCATTCTGAAAAGGTGTCCACTCCTAGTCCAGTCAGCTGATTATGAGAGAACAGCCATTTTGAACAGGTGTCCACTCCTGGCCCAGTCAGCTGATTATGAGAGATCAGCCATATTGAAAAGGTGTCCACTATTGGACCAGTCTGCTGATTATGAGAGAACAGCCATTTTGAAAATCTGTCCACTCCTGGCCCAGTCAGGTGCATATGAACGAGCAGCCATTCTGAAAAGGTGTGCACTCCTGGCGCAGTCAGGTGGATGTGAAGGAGCAGCCGTTCTGAAAAAGTGACCAATCCTTTCCCAGTCAGCTGATTATGAGAGAACAGCCATTCTGAAAAGGTTTCCACTCCTGGCCCAGTCTGCTGATTATGAGAGAACAGCCATTTTGAAAATCTGTCCAGTTCTGGCCCAGTCAGTTATATATGAAGGAGCTGTCATTTTGAAAAGGTGTCTACTCCTGGCCCAGTCAGCTGATTATGAGAGAGCAGCCATTTTGAAAAAGTGTCCACTCCCAGCCTAGTCAGGTGGATATGAGAGAGCAGCAATTTTGAAAATGTGTCCATTCCTGGCCTAGTCAGGGGGATATTAAGGAGCAGCCATTCTGAAAAGGTTTCCACTCCTGGCCCAGTCAGCTGATTATGAGAGAGCAGCCATTTTGAAAAGGTGTCCACTCCTGGCCCAGTCAGCTGATTTTGCTAGAGCAGCAATTTTGAAAAATTGTCCACTCCTGGCCCAGTCAGTTATATATGAAGGAGCAGCCATTTTGAAAAGGTGTCCACTCCTGGCCCAGTCAGTTATATATGAAGGAGCAGCCGTTTTGAAAAGGTGACCACTCCTGGCCCAGTCAGCTGATTATGAGAGAGCAACCATTCTGAAAAGGTGTTAACTCCTGGCCCAGTCAGCTGAATGTGTGAGAACAGCCATTTTGAAAAGGTGTCCTATCGTGGCCCAATCAGCTGATTATGAGAGAGCAGCCATTTTGAAAAGGTGTCCACTCCTGGCCTAGTCAGGTGGATATGAAGGAGCAACCATTCTGAAAAGGTTTCCACTCCTGGCCCAGTCTGCTGATTCTGAGAGAACAGCCATTTTGAAAAGGTGTCCACTCCTGGCCAGGCAGTTATATATGAAGGAGCAGCCATTTTGAAAAGGTGACCACTCCTGGCCCAGTCAGCTGATTATGAGAGAGCAACCATTCTGAAAAGGTGTCAACTCCTGGCCCAGTCAGCTGAATGTGTGAGAACAGACATTTTGAAAAGGTGTCCTATCGTGGCCCAATCAGCTGATTATGAGAGAGCAGCCATTTTGAAAAGGTGTCCACTACTGGCCTAGTCAGGTGGATATGAAGGAGCAGCCATTCTGAAAAGGTGTCCACTCCAGGCCCAGTCAGCTGATTATGAGAGAACAGCCATTCCGAAATGGTGTCCAGTCCTGGCCCAGTCAGCTGATTATGAGAGAACAGTCATTTTGAAAAAGTTTCCCCTAATGGCCTAGTCAGGTGGATATGAAGGAGCAGCCATTCGGAAAAGGTGTCCACTCCTGGCCCAGTCAGCTGATTATGAGAGAGCAGCCATTTTGAAAAAGTGTGCACTCCTGGCATAGGCAGGTGGATATGAGAGAGCAGCCATTTTGAAAAGGTATCCACTCCTGGCCCAGTCAGGTGGATATGAAGGAGCAGCCATTCTGAAAAGGTGTCCACTCCTGGCCTAGTCAGCTGATTATGAGAGAACAGCCATTCTGAAAAGGTGTCCACTCCTGGCCTTGTCAGGTGGATATAAAGTAGCAGGAATTCTGAAAAGGTGTCCACTGCTGACCCAGTCAGCTGATTATGAGAGAACACCCATTGTGAAAAGGTGTCCACTCCTGGCCTAGTCAGCTGGATATGATGGAGCAGCCATTTTGAAAAGTTGTCCACTCCTGGCCGAGTCAGGTGGATATGAAGGAGCAGCCATTTTGAAAAAGTATCCAGACTTGGCACAGTCAGCTGATAATGGAGGCAGCCATTTTGAAAAGGCATCCATTCCTGGCCCAGTCAGCTGATTATGAGAGCAGCCATTTAGAAAAGGTTTCCACTCCTGGCCAAGTCAGCTGATTATGAGAGAGCAGCCATTTTGAAAAGGTGACCACTCCTGGCCCAGTGAGCTGATAATGAGAGAGCAGCCATTTTGAAAAGGTGTCCACTCCTGGCTATGTCAGCTGATTATGAGAGAACAGCCATTCTAAAAACGTATGCACTCCTGGCCTAGAAAGGTGGATATGAAGGAGCAGCCATTCCGAAAAGGTGTCAACTCCTGGCCCAGTCAGCTGATTATGAGAGAGCAGCCATTTTGAAAAGGTGTCCACTCCTGGCCCAGTGAGCTGATAATGGGAGAGCAGCCATTTTGAAAAGGTGTCCACTCCTGCCCCAGTCAGCTGATTATGAGAGAACAGCCATGTTGAAAAGGTGTCCACTCCTGGCCTAGTCAGGTGGATATGAAGGAGCAGCCATTCTGAAAAGGTGTCAACACCTGGCCCAGTCAGCTGATTATGAGAGAGCAGCCATTTTGAAAATGTGTCCACTCCTGGCCAAGTCAGGTGGATATGAAGGAGCTGTCATTTTGAAAAGGTGTCCACTCATGGCCCAGTCAGCAGATTATGAGAGAACAGCCATTCGGAAAAGGTGTCCACTCATGGCCCAGTCAGCTGATTATGAGAGAACAGCCATTCGGAAAAGGTGTCCACTCCTGCCCCAGTCAGGTGAAAGAGCAGCCATTCTGAAAAGGTGTCCACTCATGGCCCAGTCAGCTGATTGTGAGAGAACAGCCATTCCGAAAAGGTGTCCACTCCTGGCCCAGTCAGCTGATTATGAGAGAACAGCCATTTTGAATAGGTGTCCACTCCTGGCCTAGTCAGGTGGATATGAAGGAGCAGCCATTCTGAAAAGGTGTCCACTCCTGGCCCAGTCAGCTGATTATGAGAGAGCAGCCATTCTGAAAAGGTGTCCACTCCTGGCCCAGTCAGGTGGATATGAAGGAGCAGCCATTCTGAAAAGGTGTCCACTCCTGGCCCAGTCAGCTGATTATGAGAGAGCAGCCATTTTGAAAAGGTGTCCACTCCTGGCCAAATCAGGTGGATATGAAGGAGCAGCCATTCTGAAAACATGTCCACTCCTGGCCCAGTCAGCTGATTATGAGAGAGCAGCCATTCTGAAAAGGTGTCCACTCCTGGCTAGTGAGGTGGATATGAAGGAGCAGCCAATCTGAAAAGGTGTCCACTCCTAGTCCAGTCAGCTGATTATGAGAGAACAGCCATTTTCAAAATGTGTCCACTCCTGGCACAGTAAGCTCATTAAAAGAGAGCAGCCATTTTGAAAAGGTGTCCACTCCTGGCGCAGTCTGGTGGATGTGAAGGAGCAGCCGTTCTGAAAAAGTGACCAATCCTTTCCCAGTCAGCTGATTATGAGTGAACAGCCATTCTGAAAAGGTTTCCACTCCTGGCCCAGTCTGCTGATTATGAGAGAACAGCCATTTTGAAAAGGTGTCCACTCCTGGCCCAGTCAGTTATATATGAAGGAGCAGCCATTTTGAAAAGGTGACCACTCCTGGCCCAGTCAGCTGATTATGAGAGAGCAACCATTCTGAAAAAGTGTCCACTCCTGGCCCAGTCAGGTGGATATGAGAGAGCAGCAATTTTGAAAAAGTGTCCACTCCTGGCCTAGTCAGGTGGAAATGAGAGAGCAGCAATTTTGAAAATGTGTCCATTCCTGGCCCAGTCAGCTGATTATGAGAGAGCAGCCATTTTGAAAAGGTGTCCACTCCTGGCCCAGTCAGCTGATTTTGCTAGAGCAGCAATTTTGAAAAGTTGTCCACTCCTGGCCCAGTCAGTTATATATGAAGGAGCAGCCATTTTGAAAATGTGTCCACTCCTGGCCCAGTCAGTTATATATGAAGAAGCAGCCGTTTTGAAAAGGTGACCACTCCTGGCCCAGTCAGCTGATTATGAGAGAGCAACCATTCTGAAAAGGTGTTAACTCCTGGCCCAGTCAGCTGAATGTGTGAGAACAGCCATTTTGAAAAGGTGTCCTATCGTGGCCCAATCAGCTGATTATGAGAGAGCAGCCATTTTGAAAAGGTGTCCACTCCTGGCCTAGTCAGGTGGATATGAAGGAGCAACCATTCTGAAAAGGTTTCCACTCCTGGCCCAGTCTGCTGATTATGAGAGAACAGCCATTTTGAAAAGGTGTCCACTCCTGGCCAGGCAGTTATATATGAAGGAGCAGCCATTTTGAAAAGGTGACCACTCCTGGCCCAGTCAGCTGATTATGAGAGAGCAACCATTCTGAAAAGGTGTCCACTCCAGGCCCAGTCAGCTGATTATGAGAGAACAGCCATTCCGAAATGGTGTCCAGTCCTGGCCCAGTCAGCTGATTATGAGAGAACAGTCATTTTGAAAAAGTGTCCACTAATGGCCTAGTCAGGTGGATATGAAGGAGCAGCCATTCTGAAAAGGTGTCCACTCCTATCCCAGTCAGCTGATTATGAGAGAGCAGCCATTTTGAAAAAGTGTGCACTCCTGGCATAGGCAGGTGGATATAAAGTAGCAGGAATTCTGAAAAGGTGTCCACTGCTGACCCAGTCAGCTGATTATGAGAGAACACCGATTGTGAAAAGGTGTCCACTCCTGGCCTAGTCAGCTGGATATGATGGAGCAGCCATTTTGAAAAGGTGTCCACTCCTGGCCGAGTCAGGTGGATATGAAGGAGCAGCCATTTTGAAAAAGTATCCACTCTTGGCACAGTCAGCTGATAATGGAGGCAGCCATTTTGAAAAGGCATCCATTCCTGGCCCAGTCAGCTGATTATGAGAGCAGCCATTTAGAAAAGGTTTCCACTCCTGGCCCAGTGAGCTGATAATGAGAGAGCAGCCATTTTGAAAAGGTGTCCACTCCTGCCCCAGTCAGCTGATTATGAGAGAACAGCCATGTTGAAAAGGTGTCCACTCCTGGCCTAGTCAGGTGGATATGAAGGAGCAGCCATTCTGAAAAGGTGTCAACACCTGGCCCAGTGAGCTGATTATGAGAGAGCAGCCATTTTGAAAATGTGTCCACTCCTGGCCAAGTCAGGTGGATATGAAGGAGCTGTCATTTTGAAAAGGTGTCCACTCATGGCCCAGTCAGCAGATTATGAGAGAACAGCCATTCGGAAAAGGTGTCCACTCATGGCCCAGTCAGCTGATTATGAGAGAACAGCCATTCGGAAAAGGTGTCCACTCCTGCCCCAGTCATTTGAAAGAGCAGCCATTCTGAAAAGGTGTCCACTCATGGCCCAGTCAGCTGATTGTGAGAGAACAGCCATTCCGAAAAGGTGTCCACTCATGGCCCAGTCAGCAGATTATGAGAGAACAGCCATTCGGAAAAGGTGTCCACTCATGGCCCAGTCAGCTGATTATGAGAGAACAGCCATTCGGAAAAGGTGTCCACTCCTGCCCCAGTCAGGTGAAAGAGCAGCCATTCTGAAAAGGTGTCCACTCATGGCCCAGTCAGCTGATTATGAGAGAACAGCCATTTTGAATAGGTGTCCACTCCTGGCCTAGTCAGGTGGATATGAAGGAGCAGCCATTCTGAAAAGGTGTCCACTCCTGGCCCAGTCAGCTGATTATGAGAGAGCAGCCATTCTGAAAAGGTGTCCACTCCTGGCCCAGTCAGGTGGATATGAAGGAGCAGCCATTCTGAAAAGGTGTCCACTCCTGGCCCAGTCAGCTGATTATGAGAGAGCAGCCATTTTGAAAAGGTGTCCACTCCTGGCCAAATCAGGTGGATATGAAGGAGCAGCCATTCTGAAAACATGTCCACTCCTGGCCCAGTCAGCTGATTATGAGAGAGCAGCCATTCTGAAAAGGTGTCCACTCCTGGCTAGTGAGGTGGATATGAAGGAGCAGCCAATCTGAAAAGGTGTCCACTCCTAGTCCAGTCAGCTGATTATGAGAGAAAAGCCATTTTCATAATGTGTCCACTCCTGGCACAGTAAGCTCATTAAAAGAGAGCAGCCATTTTGAAAAGGTGTCCACTCCTGGCCCAGTCAGTTATATATGAAGGAGCAGCCATTTTGAAAAGGTGACCACTCCTGGCCCAGTCAGCTGATTATGAGAGAGCAACCATTCTGAAAAGGTATCAACTCCTGGCCCTGTCAGCTGAATGTGTGAGAACAGCCTTTTTGAAAAGGTGTCCTATCATGGCCCAATCAGCTGATTATGAGTGAGCAGCCATTTTGAAAAGGTGTCCACTACTGGCCTAGTCAGGTGGATATGAAGGAGCAGCCATTCTGAAAAGGTGTCCACTCCAGGCCCAGTCAGATGATTATGAGAGAACAGCCATTCCGAAGAGGTGTTCAGTCCTGGCCCAGTAAGCTGATTATGAGAGAACAGCCATTCTGAAAAGGTGTCCACTCGAGGTGCAGTCAGCTGATTATGAGAGAACAGCCATTCCGAAGAGGTGTTCAGTCCTGGCCCAGTCAGCTGATTATGAGAGAACAGCCATTTTGAAAAGGTGTCCACACCTGGCCTAGTCAGGTGGATATGACGGAGCAGCCATTCTCAAAAGGTATCCACTCCTGGACGGGTCAGCTGATTATGAGAGAGCAGCCATTTTGAAAAAGTGTCCACTCATGGCGTAGTCAGGTGGATATGAACAGCCATTCTGAAAAGGTATCCACTCCTTGCCCAGTCAGGTGGATATGAAGGAGCAGCCATTCTGAAAAGGTGTCCACTCCTGGCCTAGTCAGCTGATTATGAGAGAACAGCCATTCTGAAAAGGTGTCCACTCCTGGCCTAGTCAGGTGGATATAAAGTAGCAGCAATTCTGAAAAGGTGTCCAAAGCTGACCCAGTCAGCTGATTATGAGAGAACAGCCATTGTGAAAAGGTGTCCACTCCTGGCCGAGTCAGCTGGATATGAAGGAGCAGCCATTTTGAAAAGGTGTCCACTCCTGGCACAGTCAGCTGATAATGAAAGCAGCCATTTTGAAAAGGCATCCATTCCTGGCCCAGTCAGCTGATTATGAGAGCAGCCATTTTGAAAAGGTGTCCACTCCTGGCCAAGTCAGCTGATTATGAGGGAGCAGCCAATTTGAAAAGGTGTCCACTCCTGGCCCAGTGAGCTGATAATGAGAGAGCAGCCATTTTGAAAAGGTGTCCACTCCTGGTTATGTCAGCTGATTATGAGAGAACAGCCATTCTGAAAAGGTGTCCACTCCTGGCCTAGAAAGGTGGATATGAAGGAGCAGCCATTCCGAAAAGGTGTCAACTCCTGGCCCAGTCAGCTGATTATGAGAGAGCAGCCATATTGAAAAGGTGTCCACTCCTGGCCCAGTGAGCTGATAATGGGAGAGCAGCCATTTTGAAAAGGTGTCCACTCCTGCCCTAGTCAGCTGATTATGAGAGAACAGCCATGTTGAAAAGGTGTCAACTCCTGGCCTAGTCAGGTGGATATAAAGGAGCAGCCATTCTGAAAAGGTGTCAACACCTGGCCCAGTTAGCTGATTATGAGAGAGCAGCCATTTTGAAAAGGTGTCCATTCCTGTCCAAGTCAGGTGGATATGAAGGAGCTTTCATTTTGAAAAGGTGTCTACTCCTGGCCCAGTCAGCTGATTATGGGAGAGCAGCCATTTTGAAAAAGTGTCCACTCCTGGCCTAGTCAGGTGGATATGAGAGAGCAGCAATTTTGAAAAGGTATCCACTCCTGGCCCAGTCAGGTGGATATGAAGGAGCAGCCATTCTGAAAAGGTGTCCACTCATGGCCCAGTCAGCTGATTATGAGAGAACAGCCATTCGGAAAAGGTGTCCACTCCTGCCCTAGTCAGGTGTAGGAGCAGCCATAATGAAAAGGTGTCCACTCATGGCCCAGTCAGCTGATTGTGAGAGAACAGCCATTCCGAAAAGGTGTCTACTCCTGGCCCAGTCAGCTGATTATGGGCGAGCAGCCATTTTGAAAAAATTTCCACTCCTGCCCTAGTCAGGTGGATTTGAGAGAGCAGCAATTTTGAAAAGGTATCCACTCCTGGCCCAGTCAGGTGGATATGAAGGAGCAGCCATTCTGAAAAGGTGTCCACTCATGGCCCAGTCAGCTGATTATGAGAGAACAGCCATTCGGAAAAGTTGTCCACTCCTGCCCTAGTCAGGTGAAGGAGCAGCCATTCTGAAAAGGTGTCCACTCATGGCCCAGCCAGCTGATTGTGAGAGAACAGCCATTCCGAAAAGGTGTCGAGTCCTGGCCCAGTCAGCTGATTATGAGAGAACAGCCATTCTGAAAAGGTGTCCACTCCTGCCCTAGTCAGGTGAAGGAGCAGCCATTCTGAAAAGGTGTCCACTCATGGCCCAGTCAGCTGATTGTGAGAGAACAGCCATTCCGAAAAGGTGTCTACTCCTGGCCCAGTCAGCTGATTATGAGAGAACAGCCATTTTGAACAGGTGTCCACTCCTGGCCCAGTCAGCTGATTATGAGAGAACAGCCTTATTGAAAAGGTGTCCACTCCTGGCCCAGTCTGCTGTTTATGAGAGAACAGCCATTTTGAAAATGTGTCCACGCCTGGTCTAGTCAGGTGCATATGAACGAGTAGCCATTCTGAAAAGTTGTGCACTCCTGGACCAGTCAGTTGAATATGAAGGAGCAGCCATTCTGAAAATATGTCCACTCCTGGCCCAGTCAGCTGATTATGAGAGACCAGCCATATTGAAAAGGTGTCCACTCCTGGTCCAGTCAGCTGATTTTGCTAGAGCAGCAATTTTGAAAAGGTGTCCACTCCTGTCCCAGTCAGCTGATTATGAAAGAACAGCCATTTTCAAAATGTGTCCACTCCTGGCCCAGTAAGCTCATTAAAAGAGAGCAGCCATTTTGAAAAGGTGTCCACTCCTGGCGCAGTCAGGTGGATGTGAAGGAGCAGCCGTTCTGAAAAAGTGACCAATCCTTTCCCAGTCAGCTGATTATGAGAGAACAGACATTTTGAAAAGGTGTCCACTCCTGGCCCAGTCAGTTATATATGAAGGAGCAGCCATTTTGAAAAGGTGTCCACTCCTGGCCCAGTCTGCTGATTATGAGAGAACAGCCATTTTGAAAATGTGTCCACGCCTGGTCTAGTCAGGTGCATATGAACGAGTAGCCATTCTGAAAAGGTGTGCACTCCTGGACCAGTCAGTTGAATATGAAGGAGCAGCCATTCTGAAAATATGTCCACTCCTGGCCCAGTCAGCTGATTATGAGAGACCAGCCATATTGAAAAGGTGTCCACTCCTGGTCCAGTCAGCTGATTTTGCTAGAGCAGCAATTTTGAAAAGGTGTCCACTCCTGTCCCAGTCAGCTGATTATGAAAGAACAGCCATTTTCAAAATGTGTCTACTCCTGGCCCAGTAAGCTCATTAAAAGAGAGCAGCCATTTTGAAAAGGTGTCCACTCCTGGCGCAGTCAGGTGGATGTGAAGGAGCAGCCGTTCTGAAAAAGTGACCAATCCTTTCCCAGTCAGCTGATTATGAGAGAACAGACATTTTGAAAAGGTGTCCACTCCTGGCCCAGTCAGTTATATATGAAGGAGCAGCCATTTTGAAAAGGTGACCACTCCTGGCCCAGTAAGCTGATTATGAGATAGCAACCATTCTGAAAAGGTGTCAACTCCTGGCCCAGTCAGCTGAATGTGTGAGAACAGCCATTTTGAAAAGGTGTTCTATCGTGGCCCAATTAGCTGATTATGAGAGAGCAGCCATTTTGAAAAGGTGTCCACTCCTGGCCTAGTCAGGTGGATATGAAGGAGCAGCCATTCTGAAAAGGTGTCCACTCCAGGCCCTGTCAGCTGATTATGAGAGAACAGCCATTCCGAAAAGGTGTCCAGTCCTGGCCCAGTCAGCTGATTATGAGAGAACAGTCATTTTGAAAAAGTGTCCTCTAATGGCCTAGTCAGGTGGATATGAAGGAGCAGCCATTCTGAAAAGGTGTCCACTCCTGGCCCAGTCAGCTGATTATGAGAGAGCAGCCATTTTGAAAAAGTGTGCACTCCTGGCATAGGGAGGTGGATATGAGAGAGCAGCCATTTTGAAAAGGTATCCACTCCTGGCCCAGTCAGGTGGATATGAAGGAGCAGCCATTCTGAAAAGGCATCCATTCCTGGCCCAGTCAGCTGATTATGAGAGCAGCCATTTTGAAAAGGTGTCCACTCCTGGTCAAGTCAGCTGATTATGAGAGAGCAGCCATTTTGAAAATGTGTCCACTCCTGCCCAGTGAGCTGATAATGAGAGAGCAGCCATTTTGAAAAGGTGTCCACTCCTGTCCCAGTCAGCTGATTATGAAAGAACAGCCATTTTCAAAATGTGTCCACTCCTGGCCCAGTAAGCTTATTAAAAGAAAGCAGCCATTTTGAAAAGGTGTCCACTCCTGGCGCAGTCTGCTGATTATGAGAGAACAGCCATTTTGAAAATCTGTCCAGTCCTGGCCCAGTCAATTATATATGAAGGAGCTGTCATTTTGAAAAGGTGTCTACTCCTGGCCCAGTCAGCTGATTATGAGAGAGCAGCCATTCTGAAAAGGTGTCCACTCCTGGCTAGTGAGGTGGATATGAAGGAGCAGCCAATCTGAAAAGGTGTCCACTCCTAGTCCAGTCAGCTGATTATGAGAGAACAGCCATTTTCAAAATGTGTCCACTCCTGGCACAGTAAGCTCATTAAAAGAGAGCAGCCATTTTGAAAAGGTGTCCACTCCTGGCGCAGTCTGGTGGATGTGAAGGAGCAGCCGTTCTGAAAAAGTGACCAATCCTTTCCCAGTCAGTTGATTATGAGTGAACAGCCATTTTGAAAAGGTGTCCACTCCTGGCCCAGTCAGTTATATATGAAGGAGCAGCCATTTTGAAAAGGTGACCACTCCTGGCCCAGTCAGCTGATTATGAGAGAGCAACCATTCTGAAAAGGTATCAACTCCTGGCCCTGTCAGCTGAATGTGTGAGAACAGCCTTTTTGAAAAGGTGTCCTATCGTGGCCCAATCAGCTGATTATGAGTGAGCAGCCATTTTGAAAAGGTGTCCACTACTGGCATAGTCAGGTGGATATGAAGGAGCAGCCATTCTGAAAAGGTGTCCACTCCAGGCCCAGTCAGATGATTATGAGAGAACAGCCATTCCGAAGAGTTGTTCAGTCCTGGCCCAGTCAGCTGATTATGAGAGAACATCCATTTTGAAAAGGTGTCCACACCTGGCCTAGTCAGGTGGATATGACGGAGCAGCCATTCTGAAAAGGTGTCCACTCCTGGACGAGTCAGCTGATTATGAGAGAGCAGCCATTTTGAAAAAGTGTCCACTCATGGCCTAGTCAGGTGGATATGAACACCCATTCTGAAAAGGTATCCACTCCTTGCCCAGTCAGGTGGATATGAAGGAGCAGCCATTCTGAAAAGGTGTCCACTCCTGGCCTAGTCAGCTGATTATGAGAGAACAGCCATTCTGAAAAGGTGTCAACTCCTGGCCAAATCAGGTGGATATGAAGGAGCAGCCATTCTGAAAACATGTCCACTCCTGGCCCAGTCAGCTGATTATGAGAGAGCAACCATTCTGAAAAGGTGTCCACTTGAGGCCCAGTCAGCTGATTATGAGAGAACAGCCATTCTGAAAAGGTGTCCACTCCTGGCCTAGTCAGGTGGATATAAAGTAGCAGCCATTCTGAAAAGGTGTCCACTCCAGGCCCTGTCAGCTGATTATGAGAGAACAGCCATTCCGAAAAGGTGTCCAGTCCTGGCCCAGTCAGCTGATTATGAGAGAACAGTCATTTTGAAAAAGTGTCCTCTAATGGCCTAGTCAGGTGGATATGAAGGAGCAGCCATTCTGAAAAGGTGTCCACTCCTGGCCCAGTCAGCTGATTATGAGAGAGCAGCCATTTTGAAAAAGTGTGCACTCCTGGCATAGGGAGGTGGATATGAGAGAGCAGCCATTTTGAAAAGGTATCCACTCCTGGCCCAGTCAGGTGGATATGAAGGAGCAGCCATTCTGAAAAGGCATCCATTCCTGGCCCAGTCAGCTGATTATGAGAGCAGCCATTTTGAAAAGGTGTCCACTCCTGGCCAAGTCAGCTGATTATGAGAGAGCAGCCATTTTGAAAATGTGTCCACTCCTGCCCAGTGAGCTGATAATGAGAGAGCAGCCATTTTGAAAATGTGTCCACTCCTGTCCCAGTCAGCTGATTATGAAAGAACAGCCATTTTCAAAATGTGTCCACTCCTGGCCCAGTAAGCTTATTAAAAGAAAGCAGCCATTTTGAAAAGGTGTCCACTCCTGGCGCAGTCTGCTGATTATGAGAGAACAGCCATTTTGAAAATCTGTCCAGTCCTGGCCCAGTCAATTATATATGAAGGAGCTGTCATTTTGAAAAGGTGTCTACTCCTGGCCCAGTCAGCTGATTATGAGAGAGCAGCCATTCTGAAAAGGTGTCCACTCCTGGCTAGTGAGGTGGATATGAAGGAGCAGCCAATCTGAAAAGGTGTCCACTCCTAGTCCAGTCAGCTGATTATGAGAGAACAGCCATTTTCAAAATGTGTCCACTCCTGGCACAGTAAGCTCATTAAAAGAGAGCAGCCATTTTGAAAAGGTGTCCACTCCTGGCGCAGTCTGGTGGATGTGAAGGAGCAGCCGTTCTGAAAAAGTGACCAATCCTTTCCCAGTCAGTTGATTATGAGTGAACAGCCATTTTGAAAAGGTGTCCACTCCTGGCCCAGTCAGTTATATATGAAGGAGCAGCCATTTTGAAAAGGTGACCACTCCTGGCCCAGTCAGCTGATTATGAGAGAGCAACCATTCTGAAAAGGAATCAACTCCTGGCCCTGTCAGCTGAATGTGTGAGAACAGCCTTTTTGAAAAGGTGTCCTATCGTGGCCCAATCAGCTGATTATGAGTGAGCAGCCATTTTGAAAAGGTGTCCACTACTGGCATAGTCAGGTGGATATGAAGGAGCAGCCATTCTGAAAAGGTGTCCACTCCAGGCCCATTCAGATGATTATGAGAGAACAGCCATTCCGAAGAGTTGTTCAGTCCTGGCCCAGTCAGCTGATTATGAGAGAACATCCATTTTGAAAAGGTGTCCACACCTGGCCTAGTCAGGTGGATATGACGGAGCAGCCATTATGAAAAGGTGTCCACTCCTGGACGAGTCAGCTGATTATGAGAGAGCAGCCATTTTGAAAATGTGTCCACTCATGGCCTAGTCAGGTGGATATGAACACCCATTCTGAAAAGGTATCCACTCCTTGCCCAGTCAGGTGGATATGAAGGAGCAGCCATTCTGAAAAGGTGTCCACTCCTGGCCTAGTCAGCTGATTATGAGAGAACAGCCATTCTGAAAAGGTGTCAACTCCTGGCCAAATCAGGTGGATATGAAGGAGCAGCCATTCTGAAAACATGTCCACTCCTGGCCCAGTCAGCTGATTATGAGAGAGCAACCATTCTGAAAAGGTGTCCACTTGAGGCCCAGTCAGCTGATTATGAGAGAACAGCCATTCTGAAAAGGTGTCCACTCCTGGCCTAGTCAGGTGGATATAAAGTAGCAGCAATTCTGAAAAGGTGTCCAAAGCTGACCCAGTCAGCTGATTATGAGAGAACAGCCATTGTGAAAAGGTGTCCACTCCTGGCCGAGTCAGCTGGATATGAAGGAGCAGCCATTTTGAAAAGGTGTCCACTCTTGGCCGACTCAGGTGGATATGAAGGAGCAGCCATTTTGAAAAAGTATCCACTCCTGGCACAGTCAGCTGATAATGAAAGCAGCCATTTTGAAAAGGCATCCATTCCTGGCCCAGTCAGCTGATTATGAGAGCAGCCATTTTGAAAAGGTATCCACTCCTGGCCCAGTCAGGTGGATATGAAGGAGCAGCCATTCTGAAAAGGTGTCCACTCATGGCCCAGTCAGCTGATTATGAGAGAACAGCCATTCGGAAAAGGTGTCCACTCCTGCCCTAGTCAGGTGTAGGAGCAGCCATTCTGAAAAGGTGTCCACTCATGGCCCAGTCAGCTGATTGTGGGAGAACAGCCATTCCGAAAAGGTGTCTACTCCTGGCCCAGTCAGCTGATTATGGGCGAGCAGCCATTTTGAAAAAGTTTCCACTCCTGCCCTGGTCAGGTGGATATGAGAGAGCAGCAATTTTGAAAAGGTGTCCACTCCTGGCCGACTCAGGTGGATATGAAGGAGCAGCCATTTTGAAAAAGTATCCACTCCTGGCACAGTCAGCTGATAATGAAAGCAGCCATTTTGAAAAGGCATCCATTCCTGGCCCAGTCAGCTGATTATGAGAGCAGCCATTCTGAAAAGGTGTCCACTCATGGCCCAGCCAGCTGATTGTGAGAGAACAGCCATTCCGAAAAGGTGTCGAGTCCTGGCCCAGTCAGCTGATTATGAGAGAACAGCCATTCTGAAAAGGTGTCCACTCCTGCCCTAGTCAGGTGAAGGAGCAGCCATTCTGAAAAAGTGTCCACTCATGGCCCAGTCAGCTGATTGTGAGAGAACAGCCATTCCGAAAAGGTGTCTACTCCTGGCCCAGTCAGCTGATTATGAGAGAACAGCCATTTTGAACAGGTGTCCACTCCTGGCCCAGTCAGCTGATTATGAGAGAACAGCCTTATTGAAAAGGTGTCCACTCCTGGCCCAGTCTGCTGATTATGAGAGAACAGCCATTTTGAAAAGGTGTCCACGCCTGGTCTAGTCAGGTGCATATGAACGAGCAGCCATTCTGAAAAGGTGTGCACTCCTGGACCAGTCAGTTGAATATGAAGGAGCAGCCATTCTG
This sequence comes from Hemicordylus capensis, assembly GCF_027244095.1. NCBI lineage: Eukaryota > Metazoa > Chordata > Lepidosauria > Squamata > Cordylidae > Hemicordylus > Hemicordylus capensis. The sequence continues at coordinate 8,808,564 of NC_069668.1, read as the reverse complement.
AAAATGTGTCCACTCCTGGCACAGTCAGCTGATTATGAGAGACCAGCCATATTGAAAAGGTGTCCACTCCTGGTCCAGTCAGCTGATTTTGCTAGGGCAGCAATTTTGAAAATGTGTCCACTCCTGTCCCAGTCAGCTGATTATGAAAGAACAGCCATTTTCAAAATGTGTCCACTCCTGGCCAGTAAGCTCATTAAAAGAGAGCAGCCATTTTGAAAAGGTGTCCACTCCTGGCGCAGTCAGGTGGATGTGAAGGAGCAGCCGTTCTGAAAAAGTGACCAATCCTTTCCCAGTCAGCTGATTATGAGAGAACAGACATTTTGAAAACGTGTCCACTCCTGGCCCAGTCAGTTATATATGAAGGAGCAGCCATTTTGAAAAGGTGACCACTCCTGGCCCAGTAAGCTGATTATGAGAGAGCAACCATTCTGAAAAGGTGTCTACTCCTGGCCCAGTCAGCTGAATGTGTGAGAACAGCCATTTTGAAAAGGTGTCCTATCGTGGCCCAATCAGCTGATTATGAGAGAGCAGCCATTTTGAAAAGGTGTCCACTCCTGGCCTAGTCAGGTGGATATGAAGGAGCAGCCATTCTGGAAAGGTGTCCACTCCAGGCCCTGTCAGCTGATTATGAGAGAACAGCCATTCCGAAAAGGTGTCCAGTCCTGGCCCAGTCAGCTGATTATGAGAGAACAGTCATTTTGAAAAAGTGTCCTCTAATGGCCTAGTCAGGTGGATATGAAGCAGCAGCCATTCTGAAAAGGTGTCCACTCCTGGCCCAGTCAGCTGATTATGAGAGAGCAGCCATTTTGAAAAAGTGTGCACTCCTGGCATAGGGAGGTGGATATGAGAGAGCAGCCATTTTGAAAAGGTATCCACTCCTGGCCCAGTCAGGTGGATATGAAGGAGCAGCCATTCTGAAAAGGCATCCATTCCTGGCCCAGTCAGCTGATTATGAGAGCAGCCATTTTGAAAAGGTGTCCACTCCGGGCCAAGTCAGCTGATTATGAGAGAGCAGCCATTTTGAAAATGTGTCCACTCCTGCCCAGTGAGCTGATAATGAGAGAGCAGCCATTTTGAAAAGGTGTCCACTCCTGTCCCAGTCAGCTGATTATGAGAGAACAGCCATTGTGAAAAGGTGTCCACTCCTGGCCGAGTCAGCTGGATATGAAGGAGCAGCCATTTTGAAAAGGTGTCCACTCCTGGCCGACTCAGGTGGATATGAAGGAGCACCCATTTTGAAAAAGTATCCACTCCTGGCACAGTCAGCTGATAATGAAAGCAGCCATTTTGAAAAGGCATCCATTCCTGGCCCAGTCAGCTGATTATGAGAGCAGCCATTTTGAAAAGGTATCCACTCCTGGCCCAGTCAGGTGGATATGAAGGAGCAGCCATTCTGAAAAGGTGTCCACTCATGGCCCAGTCAGCTGATTTTGAGAGAACAGCCATTCGGAAAAGGTGTCCACTCCTGCCCTAGTCAGGTGTAGGAGCAGCCATTCTGAAAAGGTGTCCACTCATGGCCCAGTCAGCTGATTGTGGGAGAACAGCCATTCCGAAAAGGTGTCTACTCCTGGCCCAGTCAGCTGATTATGGGCGAGCAGCCATTTTGAAAAAGTTTCCACTCCTGCCCTGATCAGGTGGATATGAGAGAGCAGCAATTTTGAAAAGGTATCCACTCCTGGCCCAGTCAGGTGGATATGAAGGAGCAGCCATTCTGAAAAGGTGTCCACTCATGGCCCAGTCAGGTGAAGGAGCAGCCATTCTGAAAAGGTGTCCACTCATGGCCCAGCCAGCTGATTGTGAGAGAACAGCCATTCCGAAAAGGTGTCGAGTCCTGGCCCAGTCAGCTGATTATGAGAGAACAGCCATTCTGAAAAGGTGTCCACTCCTGCCCTAGTCAGGTGAAGGAGCAGCCATTCTGAAAAGGTGTCCACTCATGGCCCAGTCAGCTGATTGTGAGAGAACAGCCATTCCGAAAAGGTGTCTACTCCTGGCCCAGTCAGCTGATTATGAGAGAACAGCCATTTTGAACAGGTGTCCACTCCTGGCCCAGTCAGCTGATTATGAGAGAACAGCCTTATTGAAAAGGTGTCCACTCCTGGCCCAGTCTGCTGATTATGAGAGAACAGCCATTTTGAAAAGGTGTCCACGCCTGGTCTATTCAGGTGCATATGAACGAGCAGCCATACTGAAAAGGTGTGCACTCCTGGACCAGTCAGTTGAATATGAAGGAGCAGCCATTCTGAAAATGTGTCCACTCCTGGCACAGTCAGCTGATTATGAGAGACCAGCCATATTGAAAAGGTGTCCACTCCTGGTCCAGTCAGCTGATTTTGCTAGAGCAGCAATTTTGAAAAGGTGTCCACTCCTGTCCCAGTCAGCTGATTATGAAAGAACAGCCATTTTCAAAATGTGTCCACTCCTGGCCCAGTAAGCTCATTAAAAGAGAGCAGCCATTTTGAAAAGGTGTCCACTCCTGGCGCAGTCAGGTGGATATGAACACCCATTCTGAAAAGGTATCCACTCCTTGCCCAGTCAGGTGGATATGAAGGAGCAGCCATTCTGAAAAGGTGTCCACTCCTGGCCTAGTCAGCTGATTATGAGAGAACAGCCATTCTGAAAAGGTGTCAACTCCTGGCCAAATCAGGTGGATATGAAGGAGCAGCCATTCTGAAAACATGTCCACTCCTGGCCCAGTCAGCTGATTATGAGAGAGCAACCATTCTGAAAAGGTGTCCACTTGAGGCCCAGTCAGCTGATTATGAGAGAACAGCCATTCTGAAAAGGTGTCCACTCCTGGCCTAGTCAGGTGGATATAAAGTAGCAGCCATTCTGAAAAGGTGTCCACTCCAGGCCCTGTCAGCTGATTATGAGAGAACAGCCATTCCGAAAAGGTGTCCAGTCCTGGCCCAGTCAGCTGATTATGAGAGAACAGTCATTTTGAAAAAGTGTCCTCTAATGGCCTAGTCAGGTGGATATGAAGGAGCAGCCATTCTGAAAAGGTGTCCACTCCTGGCCCAGTCAGCTGATTATGAGAGAGCAGCCATTTTGAAAAAGTGTGCACTCCTGGCATAGGGAGGTGGATATGAGAGAGCAGCCATTTTGAAAAGGTATCCACTCCTGGCCCAGTCAGGTGGATATGAAGGAGCAGCCATTCTGAAAAGGCATCCATTCCTGGCCCAGTCAGCTGATTATGAGAGCAGCCATTTTGAAAAGGTGTCCACTCCTGGCCAAGTCAGCTGATTATGAGAGAGCAGCCATTTTGAAAATGTGTCCACTCCTGCCCAGTGAGCTGATAATGAGAGAGCAGCCATTTTGAAAATGTGTCCACTCCTGGCGCAGTCTGCTGATTATGAGAGAACAGCCATTTTGAAAATCTGTCCAGTCCTGGCCCAGTCAATTATATATGAAGGAGCTGTCATTTTGAAAAGGTGTCTACTCCTGGCCCAGTCAGCTGATTATGAGAGAGCAGCCATTCTGAAAAGGTGTCCACTCCTGGCTAGTGAGGTGGATATGAAGGAGCAGCCAATCTGAAAAGGTGTCCACTCCTAGTCCAGTCAGCTGATTATGAGAGAACAGCCATTTTCAAAATGTGTCCACTCCTGGCACAGTAAGCTCATTAAAAGAGAGCAGCCATTTTGAAAAGGTGTCCACTCCTGGCGCAGTCTGGTGGATGTGAAGGAGCAGCCGTTCTGAAAAAGTGACCAATCCTTTCCCAGTCAGTTGATTATGAGTGAACAGCCATTTTGAAAAGGTGTCCACTCCTGGCCCAGTCAGTTATATATGAAGGAGCAGCCATTTTGAAAAGGTGACCACTCCTGGCCCAGTCAGCTGATTATGAGAGAGCAACCATTCTGAAAAGGAATCAACTCCTGGCCCTGTCAGCTGAATGTGTGAGAACAGCCTTTTTGAAAAGGTGTCCTATCGTGGCCCAATCAGCTGATTATGAGTGAGCAGCCATTTTGAAAAGGTGTCCACTACTGGCATAGTCAGGTGGATATGAAGGAGCAGCCATTCTGAAAAGGTGTCCACTCCAGGCCCATTCAGATGATTATGAGAGAACAGCCATTCCGAAGAGTTGTTCAGTCCTGGCCCAGTCAGCTGATTATGAGAGAACATCCATTTTGAAAAGGTGTCCACACCTGGCCTAGTCAGGTGGATATGACGGAGCAGCCATTATGAAAAGGTGTCCACTCCTGGACGAGTCAGCTGATTATGAGAGAGCAGCCATTTTGAAAAAGTGTCCACTCATGGCCTAGTCAGGTGGATATGAACACCCATTCTGAAAAGGTATCCACTCCTTGCCCAGTCAGGTGGATATGAAGGAGCAGCCATTCTGAAAAGGTGTCCACTCCTGGCCTAGTCAGCTGATTATGAGAGAACAGCCATTCTGAAAAGGTGTCAACTCCTGGCCAAATCAGGTGGATATGAAGGAGCAGCCATTCTGAAAACATGTCCACTCCTGGCCCAGTCAGCTGATTATGAGAGAGCAGCCATTTTGAAAAGGTGTCCACTCCTGGCCAAATCAGGTGGATATGAAGGAGCAGCCATTCTGAAAACATGTCCACTCCTGGCCCAGTCAGCTGATTATGAGAGAGCAGCCATTCTGAAAATGTGTCCACTCCTGGCTAGTGAGGTGGATATAAAGGAGCAACCATTCTGAAAAGGTTTCCACTCCTCGCCCAGTCAGGTGGATATAAAGGAGCAGCCATTCTGAAAAGGTGTCCACTCCTAGTCCAGTCAGCTGATTATGAGAGAACAGCCATTTTGAACAGGTGTCCACTCCTGGCCCAGTCAGCTGATTATGAGAGATCAGCCATATTGAAAAGGTGTCCACTATTGGACCAGTCTGCTGATTATGAGAGAACAGCCATTTTGAAAATCTGTCCACTCCTGGCCCAGTCAGGTGCATATGAACGAGCAGCCATTCTGAAAAGGTGTGCACTCCTGGCGCAGTCAGGTGGATGTGAAGGAGCAGCCGTTCTGAAAAAGTGACCAATCCTTTCCCAGTCAGCTGATTATGAGAGAACAGCCATTCTGAAAAGGTTTCCACTCCTGGCCCAATCTGCTGATTATGAGAGAACAGCCATTTTGAAAATCTGTCCAGTTCTGGCCCAGTCAGTTATATATGAAGGAGCTGTCATTTTGAAAAGGTGTCTACTCCTGGCCCAGTCAGCTGATTATGAGAGAGCAGCCATTTTGAAAAAGTGTCCACTCCTGGCTATGTCAGCTGATTATGAGAGAACAGCCATTCTAAAAACGTATGCACTCCTGGCCTAGAAAGGTGGATATGAAGGAGCAGCCATTCCGAAAAGGTGTCAACTCCTGGCCCAGTCAGCTGATTATGAGAGAGCAGCCATTTTGAAAAGGTGTCCACTCCTGGCCCAGTGAGCTGATAATGGGAGAGCAGCCATTTTGAAAAGGTGTCCACTCCTGACCCAGTCAGCTGATTATGAGAGAACAGCCATGTTGAAAAGGTGTCCACTCCTGGCCTAGTCAGGTGGATATGAAGGAGCAGCCATTCTGAAAAGGTGTCAACACCTGGCCCAGTCAGCTGATTATGAGAGAGCAGCCATTTTAAAAATGTGTCCACTCCTGGCCAAGTCAGGTGGATATGAAGGAGCTGTCATTTTGAAAAGGTGTCCACTCATGGCCCAGTCAGCAGATTATGAGAGAACAGCCATTCGGAAAAGGTGTCCACTCATGGCCCAGTCAGCTGATTATGAGAGAACAACCATTCGGAAAAGGTGTCCACTCCTGCCCCAGTCAGGTGAAAGAGCAGCCATTCTGAAAAGGTGTCCACTCATGGCCCAGTCAGCTGATTGTGAGAGAACAGCCATTCCGAAAAGGTGTCCACTCCTGGCCCAGTCAGCTGATTATGAGAGAACAGCCATTTTGAATAGGTGTCCACTCCTGGCCTAGTCAGGTGGATATGAAGGAGGAGCCATTCTGAAAAGGTGTCCACTCCTGGCCCAGTCAGCTGATTATGAGAGAGCAGCCATTCTGAAAAGGTGTCCACTCCTGGCCCAGTCAGGTGGATATGAACGAGCAGCCATTCTGAAAAGGTGTCCACTCCTGGCCCAGTCAGCTGATTATGAGAGAGCAGCCATTTTGAAAAGGTGTCCACTCCTGGCCAAATCAGGTGGATATGAAGGAGCAGCCATTCTGAAAACATGTCCACTCCTGGCCCAGTCAGCTGATTATGAGAGAGCAGCCATTCTGAAAAGGTGTCCACTCCTGGCTAGTGAGGTGGATATGAAGGAGCAGCCAATCTGAAAAGGTGTCCACTCCTAGTCCAGTCAGCTGATTATGAGAGAACAGCCATTTTCAAAATGTGTCCACTCCTGGCACAGTAAGCTCATTAAAAGAGAGCAGCCATTTTGAAAAGGTGTCCAGTCCTGGCGCAGTCTGGTGGATGTGAAGGAGCAGCCGTTCTGAAAAAGTGACCAATCCTTTCCCAGTCAGCTGATTATGAGTGAACAGCCATTCTGAAAAGGTTTCCACTCCTGGCCCAGTCTGCTGATTATGAGAGAACAGCCATTTTGAAAAGGTGTCCACTCCTGGCCCAGTCAGTTATATATGAAGGAGCAGCCATTTTGAAAAGGTGACCACTCCTGGCCCAGTCAGCTGATTATGAGAGAGCAACCATTCTGAAAAAGTGTCCACTCCTGGCCTAGTCAGGTGGATATGAGAGAGCAGCAATTTTGAAAAAGTGTCCACTCCTGGCCTAGTCAGGTGGATATGAGAGAGCAGCAATTTTGAAAATGTGTCCATTCCTGGCCCAGTCAGCTGATTATGAGAGAGCAGCCATTTTGAAAAGGTGTCCACTCCTGGCCCAGTCAGCTGATTTTGCTAGAGCAGCAATTTTGAAAAGTTGTCCACTCCTGGCCCAGTCAGTTATATATGAAGGAGCAGCCATTTTGAAAATGTGTCCACTCCTGGCCCAGTCAGTTATATATGAAGGAGCAGCCGTTTTGAAAAGGTGACCACTCCTGGCCCAGTCAGCTGATTATGAGAGAGCAACCATTCTGAAAAGGTGTTAACTCCTGGCCCAGTCAGCTGAATGTGTGAGAACAGCCATTTTGAAAAGGTGTCCTATCGTGGCCCAATCAGCTGATTATGAGAGAGCAGCCATTTTGAAAAGGTGTCCACTCCTGGCCTAGTCAGGTGGATATGAAGGAGCAACCATTCTGAAAAGGTTTCCACTCCTGGCCCAGTCTGCTGATTATGAGAGAACAGCCATTTTGAAAAGGTGTCCACTCCTGGCCAGGCAGTTATATATGAAGGAGCAGCCATTTTGAAAAGGTGACCACTCCTGGCCCAGTCAGCTGATTATGAGAGAGCAACCATTCTGAAAAGGTGTCCACTCCAGGCCCAGTCAGATGATTATGAGAGAACAGCCATTCCGAAATGGTGTCCAGTCCTGGCCCAGTCAGCTGATTATGAGAGAACAGTCATTTTGAAAAAGTGTCCACTAATGGCCTAGTCAGGTGGATATGAAGGAGCAGCCATTCTGAAAAGGTGTCCACTCCTATCCCAGTCAGCTGATTATGAGAGAGCAGCCATTTTGAAAAAGTGTGCACTCCTGGCATAGGCAGGTGGATATGAGAGAGCAGCCATTTTGAAAAGGTATCCACTCCTGTCCCAGTCAGGTGGATATGAAGGAGCAGCCATTCTGAAAAGGTGTCCACTCCTGGCCTAGTCAGCTGATTATGAGAGAACAGCCATTCTGAAAAGGTGTCCACTCCTGGCCTTGTCAGGTGGATATAAAGTAGCAGGAATTCTGAAAAGGTGTCCACTGCTGACCCAGTCAGCTGATTATGAGAGAACACCCATTGTGAAAAGGTGTCCACTCCTGGCCTAGTCAGCTGGATATGATGGAGCAGCCATTTTGAAAAGGTGTCCACTCCTGGCCGAGTCAGGTGGATATGAAGGAGCAGCCATTTTGAAAAAGTATCCTCTCTTGAAACAGTCAGCTGATAATGGAGGCAGCCATTTTGAAAAGGCATCCATTCCTGGCCCAGTCAGCAGATTATGAGAGCAGCAATTTAGAAAAGGTTTCCACTCCTGGCCCAGTGAGCTGATAATGAGAGAGCAGCCATTTTGAAAAGGTGTCCACTCCTGGCTATGTCAGCTGATTATGAGAGAACAGCCATTCTAAAAACGTGTGCACTCCTGGCCTAGAAAGGTGGATATGAAGGAGCAGCCATTCCGAAAAGGTGTCAACTCCTGGCCCAGTCAGCTGATTATGAGAGAGCAGCCATTTTGAAAAGGTGTCCACTCCTGGCCCAGTGAGCTGATAATGGGAGAGCAGGCATTTTGAAAAGGTGTCCACTCCTGCCCCAGTCAGCTGATTATGAGAGAACAGCCATGTTGAAAAGGTGTCCACTCCTGGCCTAGTCAGGTGGATATGAAGGAGCAGCCATTCTGAAAAGGTGTCAACACCTGGCCCAGTCAGCTGATTATGAGAGAGCAGCCATTTTGAAAATGTGTCCACTCCTGGCCAAGTCAGGTGGATATGAAGGAGCTGTCATTTTGAAAAGGTGTCCACTCATGGCCCAGTCAGCAGATTATGAGAGAACAGCCATTCGGAAAAGGTGTCCACTCATGGCCCAGTCAGCTGATTATGAGAGAACAGCCATTCGGAAAAGGTGTCCACTCCTGCCCCAGTCATGTGAAAGAGCAGCCATTCTGAAAAGGTGTCCACTCATGGCCCAGTCAGCTGATTGTGAGAGAACAGCCATTCTGAAAAGGTGTCCACTCATGGCCCAGTCAGCAGATTATGAGAGAACAGCCATTCGGAAAAGGTGTCCACTCATGGCCCAGTCAGCTGATTATGAGAGAACAGCCATTCGGAAAAGGTGTCCACTCCTGCCCCAGTCAGGTGAAAGAGCAGCCATTCTGAAAAGGTGTCCACTCATGGCCCAGTCAGCTGATTATGAGAGAACAGCCATTTTGAATAGGTGTCCACTCCTGGCCTAGTCAGGTGGATATGAAGGAGCAGCCATTCTGAAAAGGTGTCCACTCCTGGCCCAGTCAGCTGATTATGAGAAAGCAGCCATTCTGAAAAGGTGTCCACTCCTGGCCCAGTCAGGTGGATATGAAGGAGCAGCCATTCTGAAAAGGTGTCCACTCCTGTCCCAGTCAGCTGATTATGAGAGAGCAGCCATTTTGAAAAGGTGTCCACTCCTGGCCAATTCAGGTGGATATGAAGGAGCAGCCATTCTGAAAACATGTCCACTCCTGGCCCAGTCAGCTGATTATGAGAGAGCAGCCATTCTGAAAAGGTGTCCACTCCTGGCTAGTGAGGTGGATATGAAGGAGCAGCCAATCTGAAAAGGTGTCCACTCCTAGTCCAGTCAGCTGATTATGAGAGAACAGCCATTTTCATAATGTGTCCACTCCTGGCACAGTAAGCTCATTAAAAGAGAGCAGCCATTCTGAAAAGGTGTCCACTCCTGGCCCAGTCTGCTGATTATGAGAGAACAGCCATTTTGAAAAGGTGTCCACTCCTGGCCCAGTCAGTTATATATGAAGGAGCAGCCATTTTGAAAAGGTGACCACTCCTGGCCCAGTCAGCTGATTATGAGAGAGCAACCATTCTGAAAAGGTATCAACTCCTGGCCCTGTCAGCTGAATGTGTGAGAACAGCCTTTTTGAAAAGGTGTCCTATCGTGGCCCAATCAGCTGATTATGAGTGAGCAGCCATTTTGAAAAGGTGTCCACTACTGGCCTAGTCAGGTGGATATGAAGGAGCAGCCATTCTGAAAAGGTGTCCACTCCAGGCCCAGTCAGATGATTATGAGAGAACAGCCATTCCGAAGAGGTGTTCAGTCCTGGCCCAGTCAGCTGATTATGAGAGAACATCCATTTTGAAAAAGTGTCCACTCATGGCCTAGTCAGGTGGATATGAACACCCATTCTGAAAAGGTATCCACTCCTTGCCCAGTCAGGTGGATATGAAGGAGCAGCCATTCTGAAAAGGTGTCCACTCCTGGCCTAGTCAGCTGATTATGAGAGAACAGCCATTCTGAAAAGGTGTCCACTCCTGGCCTAGTAAGGTGGATATAAAGTAGCAGCAATTCTGAAAAGGTGTCCATTCCTGGCCCAGTCAGGTGGATATGAAGGAGCAGCCATTCTGAAAAGGTGTCCACTCCTGGCCCAGTCAGCTGATTATGAGAGAGCAGCCATTTTGAAAAGGTGTCAACTCCTGGCCAAATCAGGTGGATATGAAGGAGCAGCCATTCTGAAAACATGTCCACTCCTGGCCCAGTCAGCTGATTATGAGAGAGCAACCATTCTGAAAAGGTGTCCACTCGAGGCCCAGTCAGCTGATTATGAGAGAACAGCCATTCTGAAAAGGTGTCCACTCCTGGCCTAGTCAGGTGGATATAAAGTAGCAGCAATTCTGAAAAGGTGTCCAAAGCTGACCCAGTCAGCTGATTATGAGAGAACAGCCATTGTGAAAAGGTGTCCACTCCTGGCCGAGTCAGCTGGATATGAAGGAGCAGCCATTTTGAAAAGGTGTCCACTCCTGGCCGACTCAGGTGGATATGAAGGAGCAGCCATTTTGAAAAAGTATCCACTCCTGGCACAGTCAGCTGATAATGAAAGCAGCCATTTTGAAAAGGCATCCATTCCTGGCCCAGTCAGCTGATTATGAGAGCAGCCATTTTGAAAAGGTATCCACTCCTGGCCCAGTCAGGTGGATATGAAGGAGCAGCCATTCTGAAAAGGTGTCCACTCATGGCCCAGTCAGCTGATTATGAGAGAACAGCCATTCGGAAAAGGTTTCCACTCCTGCCCTAGTCAGGTGTAGGAGCAGCCATTCTGAAAAGGTGTCCACTCATGGCCCAGTCAGCTGATTGTGGGAGAACAGCCATTCCGAAAAGGTGTCTACTCCTGGCCCAGTCAGCTGATTATGGGCGAGCAGCCATTTTGAAAAAGTTTCCACTCCTGCCCTGGTCAGGTGGATATGAGAGAGCAGCAATTTTGAAAAGGTATCCACTCCTGGCCCAGTCAGGTGGATATGAAGGAGCAGCCATTCTGAAAAGGTGTCCACTCATGGCCCAGTCAGCTGATTGTGAGAGAACAGCCATTCCTAAAAGGTGTCGAGTCCTGGCCCAGTCAGCTGATTATGAGAGAACAGCCATTCTGAAAAGGTGTCCACTCCTGCCCTAGTCAGGTGAAGGAGCAGCCATTCTGAAAAGGTGTCCACTCATGGCCCAGCCAGCTGATTGTGAGAGAACAGCCATTCCTAAAAGGTGTCGAGTCCTGGCCCAGTCAGCTGATTATGAGAGAACAGCCATTCTGAAAAGGTGTCCACTCCTGCCCTAGTCAGGTGAAGGAGCAGCCATTCTGAAAAGGTGTCCACTCATGGCCCAGCCAGCTGATTGTGAGAGAACAGCCATTCCTAAAAGGTGTCGAGTCCTGGCCCAGTCAGCTGATTATGAGAGAACAGCCATTCTGAAAAGGTGTCCACTCCTGCCCTAGTCAGGTGAAGGAGCAGCCATTCTGAAAAGGTGTCCACTCATGGCCCAGTCAGCTGATTGTGAGAGAACAGCCATTCCGAAAAGGTGTCTACTCCTGGCCCAGTCAGCTGATTATGAGAGAACAGCCATTTTGAACAGGTGTCCACTCCTGGCCCAGTCAGCTGATTATGAGAGAACAGCCTTATTGAAAAGATGTCCACTCCTGGCCCAGTCTGCTGATTATGAGAGAACAGCCATTTTGAAAAGGTGTCCACACCTGGTCTAGTCAGGTGCATATGAACGAGCAGCCATTCTGAAAAGGTGTGCACTCCTGGACCAGTCAGTTGAATATAAAGGAGCAGCCATTCTGAAAATGTGTCCACTCCTGGCACAGTCAGCTGATTATGAGAGACCAGCCATATTGAAAAGGTGTCCACTCCTGGTCCAGTCAGCTGATTTTGCTAGAGCAGCAATTTTGAAAATGTGTCCACTCCTGTCCCAGTCAGCTGATTATGAAAGAACAGCCATTTTCAAAATGTGTCCACTCCTGGCCCAGTAAGCTCATTAAAAGAGAGCAGCCATTTTGAAAAGGTGTCCACTCCTGGCGCAGTCAGGTGGATGTGAAGGAGCAGCCGTTCTGAAAAAGTGACCAATCCTTTCCCAGTCAGCTGATTATGAGAGAACAGACATTTTGAAAACGTGTCCACTCCTGGCCCAGTCAGTTATATATGAAGGAGCAGCCATTTTGAAAAGGTGACCACTCCTGGCCCAGTAAGCTGATTATGAGAGAGCAACCATTCTGAAAAGGTGTCAACTCCTGGCCCAGTCATCTGAATGTGTGAGAACAGCCATTTTGAAAAGGTGTCCTATCGTGGCCCAATCAGCTGATTATGAGAGAGCAGCAATTTTGAAAAGGTGTCCACTCCTGGCCTAGTCAGGTGGATATGAAGGAGCAGCCATTCTGGAAAGGTGTCCACTCCAGGCCCTGTCAGCTGATTATGAGAGAACAACCATTCCGAAAAGGTGTCCAGTCCTGGCCCAGTCAGCTGATTATGAGAGAACAGTCATTTTTAAAAATTGTCCTCTAATGGCCTAGTCAGGTGGATATGAAGGAGCAGCCATTCTGAAAAGGTGTCCACTCCTGGCCCAGTCAGCTGATTATGAGAGAGCAGCCATTTTGAAAAAGTGTGCACTCCTGGCATAGGGAGGTAGATATGAGAGAGCAGCCATTTTGAAAAGGTATCCACTCCTGGCCCAGTCAGGTGGATATGAAGGAGCAGCCATTCTGAAAAGGCATCCATTCCTGGCCCAGTCAGCTGATTATGAGAGCAGCCATTTTGAAAAGGTGTCCACTCCGGGCCAAGTCAGCTGATTATGAGAGAGCAGCCATTTTGAAAATGTGTCCACTCCTGCCCAGTAAGCTGATAATGAGAGAGCAGCCATTTTGAAAAGGTGTCCACTCCTGTCCCAGTCAGCTGATTATGAGAGAACAGCCATTGTGAAAATGTGTCCACTCCTGGCACAGTCAGCTGATTATGAGAGACCAGCCATATTGAAAAGGTGTCCACTCCTAGCCCAGTCAGCTGATTATGAGAGAGCAGCCATTTTGAAAAGGTGTCCACTCCTGGCCAAATCAGGTGGATATGAAGGAGCAGCCATTCTGAAAACATGTCCACTCCTGGCCCAGTCAGCTGATTATGAGAGAGCAGCCATTCTGAAAATGTGTCCACTCCTGGCTAGTGAGGTGGATATAAAGGAGCAACCATTCTGAAAAGGTTTCCACTCCTCGCCCAGTCAGGTGGATATGAAGGAGCAGCCATTCTGAAAAGGTGTCCACTCCTAGTCCAGTCAGCTGATTATGAGAGAACAGCCATTTTGAACAGGTGTCCACTCCTGGCCCAGTCAGCTGATTATGAGAGATCAGCCATATTGAAAAGGTGTCCACTATTGGACCAGTCTGCTGATTATGAGAGAACAGCCATTTTGAAAATCTGTCCACTCCTGGCCCAGTCAGGTGCATATGAACGAGCAGCCATTCTGAAAAGGTGTGCACTCCTGGCGCAGTCAGGTGGATGTGAAGGAGCAGCCGTTCTGAAAAAGTGACCAATCCTTTCCCAGTCAGCTGATTATGAGAGAACAGCCATTCTGAAAAGGTTTCCACTCCTGGCCCAGTCTGCTGATTATGAGAGAACAGCCATTTTGAAAATCTGTCCAGTTCTGGCCCAGTCAGTTATATATGAAGGAGCTGTCATTTTGAAAAGGTGTCTACTCCTGGCCCAGTCAGCTGATTATGAGAGAGCAGCCATTTTGAAAAAGTGTCCACTCCCAGCCTAGTCAGGTGGATATGAGAGAGCAGCAATTTTGAAAATGTGTCCATTCCTGGCCTAGTCAGGGGGATATTAAGGAGCAGCCATTCTGAAAAGGTTTCCACTCCTGGCCCAGTCAGCTGATTATGAGAGAGCAGCCATTTTGAAAAGGTGTCCACTCCTGGCCCAGTCAGCTGATTTTGCTAGAGCAGCAATTTTGAAAAATTGTCCACTCCTGGCCCAGTCAGTTATATATGAAGGAGCAGCCATTTTGAAAAGGTGTCCACTCCTGGCCCAGTCAGTTATATATGAAGGATCAGCCGTTTTGAAAAGGTGACCACTCCTGGCCCAGTCAGCTGATTATGAGAGAGCAACCATTCTGAAAAGGTGTTAACTCCTGGCCCAGTCAGCTGAATGTGTGAGAACAGCCATTTTGAAAAGGTGTCCTATCGTGGCCCAATCAGCTGATTATGAGAGAGCAGCCATTTTGAAAAGGTGTCCACTCCTGGCCTAGTCAGGTGGATATGAAGGAGCAACCATTCTGAAAAGGTTTCCACTCCTGGCCCAGTCTGCTGATTCTGAGAGAACAGCCATTTTGAAAAGGTGTCCACTCCTGGCCAGGCAGTTATATATGAAGGAGCAGCCATTTTGAAAAGGTGACCACTCCTGGCCCAGTCAGCTGATTATGAGAGAGCAACCATTCTGAAAAGGTGTCAACTCCTGGCCCAGTCAGCTGAATGTGTGAGAACAGACATTTTGAAAAGGTGTCCTATCGTGGCCCAATCAGCTGATTATGAGAGAGCAGCCATTTTGAAAAGGTGTCCACTACTGGCCTAGTCAGGTGGATATGAAGGAGCAGCCATTCTGAAAAGGTGTCCACTCCAGGCCCAGTCAGCTGATTATGAGAGAACAGCCATTCCGAAATGGTGTCCAGTCCTGGCCCAGTCAGCTGATTATGAGAGAACAGTCATTTTGAAAAAGTTTCCCCTAATGGCCTAGTCAGGTGGATATGAAGGAGCAGCCATTCGGAAAAGGTGTCCACTCCTGGCCCAGTCAGCTGATTATGAGAGAGCAGCCATTTTGAAAAAGTGTGCACTCCTGGCATAGGCAGGTGGATATGAGAGAGCAGCCATTTTGAAAAGGTATCCACTCCTGGCCCAGTCAGGTGGATATGAAGGAGCAGCCATTCTGAAAAGGTGTCCACTCCTGGCCTAGTCAGCTGATTATGAGAGAACAGCCATTCTGAAAAGGTGTCCACTCCTGGCCTTGTCAGGTGGATATAAAGTAGCAGGAATTCTGAAAAGGTGTCCACTGCTGACCCAGTCAGCTGATTATGAGAGAACACCCATTGTGAAAAGTTGTCCACTCCTGGCCTAGTCAGCTGGATATGATGGAGCAGCCATTTTGAAAAGTTGTACACTCCTGGCCGAGTCAGGTGGATATGAAGGAGCAGCCATTTTGAAAAAGTATCCAGACTTGGCACAGTCAGCTGATAATGGAGGCAGCCATTTTGAAAAGGCATCCATTCCTGGCCCAGTCAGCTGATTATGAGAGCAGCCATTTAGAAAAGGTTTCCACTCCTGGCCAAGTCAGCTGATTATGAGAGAGCAGCCATTTTGAAAAGGTGACCACTCCTGGCCCAGTGAGCTGATAATGAGAGAGCAGCCATTTTGAAAAGGTGTCCACTCCTGGCTATGTCAGCTGATTATGAGAGAACAGCCATTCTAAAAACGTATGCACTCCTGGCCTAGAAAGGTGGATATGAAGGAGCAGCCATTCCGAAAAGGTGTCAACTCCTGGCCCAGTCAGCTGATTATGAGAGAGCAGCCATTTTGAAAAGGTGTCCACTCCTGGCCCAGTGAGCTGATAATGGGAGAGCAGCCATTTTGAAAAGGTGTCCACTCCTGCCCCAGTCAGCTGATTATGAGAGAACAGCCATGTTGAAAAGGTGTCCACTCCTGGCCTAGTCAGGTGGATATGAAGGAGCAGCCATTCTGAAAAGGTGTCAACACCTGGCCCAGTCAGCTGATTATGAGAGAGCAGCCATTTTGAAAATGTGTCCACTCCTGGCCAAGTCAGGTGGATATGAAGGAGCTGTCATTTTGAAAAGGTGTCCACTCATGGCCCAGTCAGCAGATTATGAGAGAACAGCCATTCGGAAAAGGTGTCCACTCATGGCCCAGTCAGCTGATTATGAGAGAACAGCCATTCGGAAAAGGTGTCCACTCCTGCCCCAGTCAGGTGAAAGAGCAGCCATTCTGAAAAGGTGTCCACTCATGGCCCAGTCAGCTGATTGTGAGAGAACAGCCATTCCGAAAAGGTGTCCACTCCTGGCCCAGTCAGCTGATTATGAGAGAACAGCCATTTTGAATAGGTGTCCACTCCTGGCCTAGTCAGGTGGATATGAAGGAGCAGCCATTCTGAAAAGGTGTCCACTCCTGGCCCAGTCAGCTGATTATGAGAGAGCAGCCATTCTGAAAAGGTGTCCACTCCTGGCCCAGTCAGGTGGATATGAAGGAGCAGCCATTCTGAAAAGGTGTCCACTCCTGGCCCAGTCAGCTGATTATGAGAGAGCAGCCATTTTGAAAAGGTGTCCACTCCTGGCCAAATCAGGTGGATATGAAGGAGCAGCCATTCTGAAAACATGTCCACTCCTGGCCCAGTCAGCTGATTATGAGAGAGCAGCCATTCTGAAAAGGTGTCCACTCCTGGCTAGTGAGGTGGATATGAAGGAGCAGCCAATCTGAAAAGGTGTCCACTCCTAGTCCAGTCAGCTGATTATGAGAGAACAGCCATTTTCAAAATGTGTCCACTCCTGGCACAGTAAGCTCATTAAAAGAGAGCAGCCATTTTGAAAAGGTGTCCACTCCTGGCGCAGTCTGGTGGATGTGAAGGAGCAGCCGTTCTGAAAAAGTGACCAATCCTTTCCCAGTCAGCTGATTATGAGTGAACAGCCATTCTGAAAAGGTTTCCACTCCTGGCCCAGTCTGCTGATTATGAGAGAACAGCCATTTTGAAAAGGTGTCCACTCCTGGCCCAGTCAGTTATATATGAAGGAGCAGCCATTTTGAAAAGGTGACCACTCCTGGCCCAGTCAGCTGATTATGAGAGAGCAACCATTCTGAAAAAGTGTCCACTCCTGGCCCAGTCAGGTGGATATGAGAGAGCAGCAATTTTGAAAAAGTGTCCACTCCTGGCCTAGTCAGGTGGAAATGAGAGAGCAGCAATTTTGAAAATGTGTCCATTCCTGGCCCAGTCAGCTGATTATGAGAGAGCAGCCATTTTGAAAAGGTGTCCACTCCTGGCCCAGTCAGCTGATTTTGCTAGAGCAGCAATTTTGAAAAGTTGTCCACTCCTGGCCCAGTCAGTTATATATGAAGGAGCAGCCATTTTGAAAATGTGTCCACTCCTGGCCCAGTCAGTTATATATGAAGAAGCAGCCGTTTTGAAAAGGTGACCACTCCTGGCCCAGTCAGCTGATTATGAGAGAGCAACCATTCTGAAAAGGTGTTAACTCCTGGCCCAGTCAGCTGAATGTGTGAGAACAGCCATTTTGAAAAGGTGTCCTATCGTGGCCCAATCAGCTGATTATGAGAGAGCAGCCATTTTGAAAAGGTGTCCACTCCTGGCCTAGTCAGGTGGATATGAAGGAGCAACCATTCTGAAAAGGTTTCCACTCCTGGCCCAGTCTGCTGATTATGAGAGAACAGCCATTTTGAAAAGGTGTCCACTCCTGGCCAGGCAGTTATATATGAAGGAGCAGCCATTTTGAAAAGGTGACCACTCCTGGCCCAGTCAGCTGATTATGAGAGAGCAACCATTCTGAAAAGGTGTCCACTCCAGGCCCAGTCAGCTGATTATGAGAGAACAGCCATTCCGAAATGGTGTCCAGTCCTGGCCCAGTCAGCTGATTATGAGAGAACAGTCATTTTGAAAAAGTGTCCACTAATGGCCTAGTCAGGTGGATATGAAGGAGCAGCCATTCTGAAAAGGTGTCCACTCCTATCCCAGTCAGCTGATTATGAGAGAGCAGCCATTTTGAAAAAGTGTGCACTCCTGGCATAGGCAGGTGGATATAAAGTAGCAGGAATTCTGAAAAGGTGTCCACTGCTGACCCAGTCAGCTGATTATGAGAGAACACCGATTGTGAAAAGGTGTCCACTCCTGGCCTAGTCAGCTGGATATGATGGAGCAGCCATTTTGAAAAGGTGTCCACTCCTGGCCGAGTCAGGTGGATATGAAGGAGCAGCCATTTTGAAAAAGTATCCACTCTTGGCACAGTCAGCTGATAATGGAGGCAGCCATTTTGAAAAGGCATCCATTCCTGGCCCAGTCAGCTGATTATGAGAGCAGCCATTTAGAAAAGGTTTCCACTCCTGGCCCAGTGAGCTGATAATGAGAGAGCAGCCATTTTGAAAAGGTGTCCACTCCTGCCCCAGTCAGCTGATTATGAGAGAACAGCCATGTTGAAAAGGTGTCCACTCCTGGCCTAGTCAGGTGGATATGAAGGAGCAGCCATTCTGAAAAGGTGTCAACACCTGGCCCAGTGAGCTGATTATGAGAGAGCAGCCATTTTGAAAATGTGTCCACTCCTGGCCAAGTCAGGTGGATATGAAGGAGCTGTCATTTTGAAAAGGTGTCCACTCATGGCCCAGTCAGCAGATTATGAGAGAACAGCCATTCGGAAAAGGTGTCCACTCATGGCCCAGTCAGCTGATTATGAGAGAACAGCCATTCGGAAAAGGTGTCCACTCCTGCCCCAGTCATTTGAAAGAGCAGCCATTCTGAAAAGGTGTCCACTCATGGCCCAGTCAGCTGATTGTGAGAGAACAGCCATTCCGAAAAGGTGTCCACTCATGGCCCAGTCAGCAGATTATGAGAGAACAGCCATTCGGAAAAGGTGTCCACTCATGGCCCAGTCAGCTGATTATGAGAGAACAGCCATTCGGAAAAGGTGTCCACTCCTGCCCCAGTCAGGTGAAAGAGCAGCCATTCTGAAAAGGTGTCCACTCATGGCCCAGTCAGCTGATTATGAGAGAACAGCCATTTTGAATAGGTGTCCACTCCTGGCCTAGTCAGGTGGATATGAAGGAGCAGCCATTCTGAAAAGGTGTCCACTCCTGGCCCAGTCAGCTGATTATGAGAGAGCAGCCATTCTGAAAAGGTGTCCACTCCTGGCCCAGTCAGGTGGATATGAAGGAGCAGCCATTCTGAAAAGGTGTCCACTCCTGGCCCAGTCAGCTGATTATGAGAGAGCAGCCATTTTGAAAAGGTGTCCACTCCTGGCCAAATCAGGTGGATATGAAGGAGCAGCCATTCTGAAAACATGTCCACTCCTGGCCCAGTCAGCTGATTATGAGAGAGCAGCCATTCTGAAAAGGTGTCCACTCCTGGCTAGTGAGGTGGATATGAAGGAGCAGCCAATCTGAAAAGGTGTCCACTCCTAGTCCAGTCAGCTGATTATGAGAGAACAGCCATTTTCATAATGTGTCCACTCCTGGCACAGTAAGCTCATTAAAAGAGAGCAGCCATTTTGAAAAGGTGTCCACTCCTGGCCCAGTCAGTTATATATGAAGGAGCAGCCATTTTGAAAAGGTGACCACTCCTGGCCCAGTCAGCTGATTATGAGAGAGCAACCATTCTGAAAAGGTATCAACTCCTGGCCCTGTCAGCTGAATGTGTGAGAACAGCCTTTTTGAAAAGGTGTCCTATCATGGCCCAATCAGCTGATTATGAGTGAGCAGCCATTTTGAAAAGGTGTCCACTACTGGCCTAGTCAGGTGGATATGAAGGAGCAGCCATTCTGAAAAGGTGTCCACTCCAGGCCCAGTCAGATGATTATGAGAGAACAGCCATTCCGAAGAGGTGTTCAGTCCTGGCCCAGTAAGCTGATTATGAGAGAACAGCCATTCTGAAAAGGTGTCCACTCGAGGTGCAGTCAGCTGATTATGAGAGAACAGCCATTCCGAAGAGGTGTTCAGTCCTGGCCCAGTCAGCTGATTATGAGAGAACAGCCATTTTGAAAAGGTGTCCACACCTGGCCTAGTCAGGTGGATATGACGGAGCAGCCATTCTCAAAAGGTATCCACTCCTGGACGGGTCAGCTGATTATGAGAGAGCAGCCATTTTGAAAAAGTGTCCACTCGTGGCCTAGTCAGGTGGATATGAACACCCATTCTGAAAAGGTATCCACTCCTTGCCCAGTCAGGTGGATATGAAGGAGCAGCCATTCTGAAAAGGTGTCCACTCCTGGCCTAGTCAGCTGATTATGAGAGAACAGCCATTCTGAAAAGGTGTCAACTCCTGGCCAAATCAGGTGGATATGAAGGAGCAGCCATTCTGAAAACATGTCCACTCCTGGCCCAGTCAGCTGATTATGAGAGAGCAACCATTCTGAAAAGGTGTCCACTTGAGGCCCAGTCAGCTGATTATGAGAGAACAGCCATTCTGAAAAGGTGTCCACTCCTGGCCTAGTCAGGTGGATATAAAGTAGCAGCCATTCTGAAAAGGTGTCCACTCCAGGCCCTGTCAGCTGATTATGAGAGAACAGCCATTCCGAAAAGGTGTCCAGTCCTGGCCCAGTCAGCTGATTATGAGAGAACAGTCATTTTGAAAAAGTGTCCTCTAATGGCCTAGTCAGGTGGATATGAAGGAGCAGCCATTCTGAAAAGGTGTCCACTCCTGGCCCAGTCAGCTGATTATGAGAGAGCAGCCATTTTGAAAAAGTGTGCACTCCTGGCATAGGGAGGTGGATATGAGAGAGCAGCCATTTTGAAAAGGTATCCACTCCTGGCCCAGTCAGGTGGATATGAAGGAGCAGCCATTCTGAAAAGGCATCCATTCCTGGCCCAGTCAGCTGATTATGAGAGCAGCCATTTTGAAAAGGTGTCCACTCCTGGCCAAGTCAGCTGATTATGAGAGAGCAGCCATTTTGAAAATGTGTCCACTCCTGCCCAGTGAGCTGATAATGAGAGAGCAGCCATTTTGAAAATGTGTCCACTCCTGTCCCAGTCAGCTGATTATGAAAGAACAGCCATTTTCAAAATGTGTCCACTCCTGGCCCAGTAAGCTTATTAAAAGAAAGCAGCCATTTTGAAAAGGTGTCCACTCCTGGCGCAGTCTGCTGATTATGAGAGAACAGCCATTTTGAAAATCTGTCCAGTCCTGGCCCAGTCAATTATATATGAAGGAGCTGTCATTTTGAAAAGGTGTCTACTCCTGGCCCAGTCAGCTGATTATGAGAGAGCAGCCATTCTGAAAAGGTGTCCACTCCTGGCTAGTGAGGTGGATATGAAGGAGCAGCCAATCTGAAAAGGTGTCCACTCCTAGTCCAGTCAGCTGATTATGAGAGAACAGCCATTTTCAAAATGTGTCCACTCCTGGCACAGTAAGCTCATTAAAAGAGAGCAGCCATTTTGAAAAGGTGTCCACTCCTGGCGCAGTCTGGTGGATGTGAAGGAGCAGCCGTTCTGAAAAAGTGACCAATCCTTTCCCAGTCAGTTGATTATGAGTGAACAGCCATTTTGAAAAGGTGTCCACTCCTGGCCCAGTCAGTTATATATGAAGGAGCAGCCATTTTGAAAAGGTGACCACTCCTGGCCCAGTCAGCTGATTATGAGAGAGCAACCATTCTGAAAAGGAATCAACTCCTGGCCCTGTCAGCTGAATGTGTGAGAACAGCCTTTTTGAAAAGGTGTCCTATCGTGGCCCAATCAGCTGATTATGAGTGAGCAGCCATTTTGAAAAGGTGTCCACTACTGGCATAGTCAGGTGGATATGAAGGAGCAGCCATTCTGAAAAGGTGTCCACTCCAGGCCCATTCAGATGATTATGAGAGAACAGCCATTCCGAAGAGTTGTTCAGTCCTGGCCCAGTCAGCTGATTATGAGAGAACATCCATTTTGAAAAGGTGTCCACACCTGGCCTAGTCAGGTGGATATGACGGAGCAGCCATTATGAAAAGGTGTCCACTCCTGGACGAGTCAGCTGATTATGAGAGAGCAGCCATTTTGAAAAAGTGTCCACTCATGGCCTAGTCAGGTGGATATGAACACCCATTCTGAAAAGGTATCCACTCCTTGCCCAGTCAGGTGGATATGAAGGAGCAGCCATTCTGAAAAGGTGTCCACTCCTGGCCTAGTCAGCTGATTATGAGAGAACAGCCATTCTGAAAAGGTGTCAACTCCTGGCCAAATCAGGTGGATATGAAGGAGCAGCCATTCTGAAAACATGTCCACTCCTGGCCCAGTCAGCTGATTATGAGAGAGCAACCATTCTGAAAAGGTGTCCACTTGAGGCCCAGTCAGCTGATTATGAGAGAACAGCCATTCTGAAAAGGTGTCCACTCCTGGCCTAGTCAGGTGGATATAAAGTAGCAGCAATTCTGAAAAGGTGTCCAAAGCTGACCCAGTCAGCTGATTATGAGAGAACAGCCATTGTGAAAAGGTGTCCACTCCTGGCCGAGTCAGCTGGATATGAAGGAGCAGCCATTTTGAAAAGGTGTCCACTCCTGGCCGACTCAGGTGGATATGAAGGAGCAGCCATTTTGAAAAAGTATCCACTCCTGGCACAGTCAGCTGATAATGAAAGCAGCCATTTTGAAAAGGCATCCATTCCTGGCCCAGTCAGCTGATTATGAGAGCAGCCATTTTGAAAAGGTATCCACTCCTGGCCCAGTCAGGTGGATATGAAGGAGCAGCCATTCTGAAAAGGTGTCCACTCATGGCCCAGTCAGCTGATTATGAGAGAACAGCCATTCGGAAAAGGTGTCCACTCCTGCCCTAGTCAGGTGTAGGAGCAGCAATTCTGAAAAGGTGTCCACTCATGGCCCAGTCAGCTGATTGTGGGAGAACAGCCATTCCGAAAAGGTGTCTACTCCTGGCCCAGTCAGCTGATTATGGGCGAGCAGCCATTTTGAAAAAGTTTCCACTCCTGCCCTGGTCAGGTGGATATGAGAGAGCAGCAATTTTGAAAAGGTGTCCACTCCTGGCCGACTCAGGTGGATATGAAGGAGCAGCCATTTTGAAAAAGTATCCACTCCTGGCACAGTCAGCTGATAATGAAAGCAGCCATTTTGAAAAGGCATCCATTCCTGGCCCAGTCAGCTGATTATGAGAGCAGCCATTCTGAAAAGGTGTCCACTCATGGCCCAGCCAGCTGATTGTGAGAGAACAGCCATTCCGAAAAGGTGTCGAGTCCTGGCCCAGTCAGCTGATTATGAGAGAACAGACATTCTGAAAAGGTGTCCACTCCTGCCCTAGTCAGGTGAAGGAGCAGCCATTCTGAAAAAGTGTCCACTCATGGCCCAGTCAGCTGATTGTGAGAGAACAGCCATTCCGAAAAGGTGTCTACTCCTGGCCCAGTCAGCTGATTATGAGAGAACAGCCATTTTGAACAGGTGTCCACTCCTGGCCCAGTCAGCTGATTATGAGAGAACAGCCTTATTGAAAAGGTGTCCACTCCTGGCCCAGTCTGCTGATTATGAGAGAACAGCCATTTTGAAAAGGTGTCCACGCCTGGTCTAGTCAGGTGCATATGAACGAGCAGCCATTCTGAAAAGGTGTGCACTCCTGGACCAGTCAGTTGAATATGAAGGAGCAGCCATTCTGAAAATGTGTCCACTCCTGGCACAGTCAGCTGATTATGAGAGACCAGCCATATTGAAAAGGTGTCCACTCCTGGTCCAGTCAGCTGATTTTGCTAGGGCAGCAATTTTGAAAATGTGTCCACTCCTGTCCCAGTCAGCTGATTATGAAAGAACAGCCATTTTCAAAATGTGTCCACTCCTGGCCCAGTAAGCTCATTAAAAGAGAGCAGCCATTTTGAAAAGGTGTCCACTCCTGGCGCAGTCAGGTGGATGTGAAGGAGCAGCCGTTCTGAAAAAGTGACCAATCCTTTCCCAGTCAGCTGATTATGAGAGAACAGACATTTTGAAAACGTGTCCACTCCTGGCCCAGTCAGTTATATATGAAGGAGCAGCCATTTTGAAAAGGTGACCACTCCTGGCCCAGTAAGCTGATTATGAGAGAGCAACCATTCTGAAAAGGTGTCAACTCCTGGCCCAGTCAGCTGAATGTGTGAGAACAGCCATTTTGAAAAGGTGTCCTATCGTGGCCCAATCAGCTGATTATGAGAGAGCAGCCATTTTGAAAAGGTGTCCACTCCTGGCCTAGTCAGGTGGATATGAAGGAGCAGCCATTCTGGAAAGGTGTCCACTCCAGGCCCTGTCAGCTGATTATGAGAGAACAGCCATTCCGAAAAGGTGTCCAGTCCTGGCCCAGTCAGCTGATTATGAGAGAACAGTCATTTTGAAAAAGTGTCCTCTAATGGCCTAGTCAGGTGGATATGAAGCAGCAGCCATTCTGAAAAGGTGTCCACTCCTGGCCCAGTCAGCTGATTATGAGAGAGCAGCCATTTTGAAAAAGTGTGCACTCCTGGCATAGGGAGGTGGATATGAGAGAGCAGCCATTTTGAAAAGGTATCCACTCCTGGCCCAGTCAGGTGGATATGAAGGAGCAGCCATTCTGAAAAGGCATCCATTCCTGGCCCAGTCAGCTGATTATGAGAGCAGCCATTTTGAAAAGGTGTCCACTCCGGGCCAAGTCAGCTGATTATGAGAGAGCAGCCATTTTGAAAATGTGTCCACTCCTGCCCAGTGAGCTGATAATGAGAGAGCAGCCATTTTGAAAAGGTGTCCACTCCTGTCCCAGTCAGCTGATTATGAGAGAACAGCCATTGTGAAAAGGTGTCCACTCCTGGCCGAGTCAGCTGGATATGAAGGAGCAGCCATTTTGAAAAGGTGTCCACTCCTGGCCGACTCAGGTGGATATGAAGGAGCAGCCATTTTGAAAAAGTATCCACTCCTGGCACAGTCAGCTGATAATGAAAGCAGCCATTTTGAAAAGGCATCCATTCCTGGCCCAGTCAGCTGATTATGAGAGCAGCCATTTTGAAAAGGTATCCACTCCTGGCCCAGTCAGGTGGATATGAAGGAGCAGCCATTCTGAAAAGGTGTCCACTCATGGCCCAGTCAGCTGATTTTGAGAGAACAGCCATTCGGAAAAGGTGTCCACTCCTGCCCTAGTCAGGTGTAGGAGCAGCCATTCTGAAAAGGTGTCCACTCATGGCCCAGTCAGCTGATTGTGGGAGAACAGCCATTCCGAAAAGGTGTCTACTCCTGGCCCAGTCAGCTGATTATGGGCGAGCAGCCATTTTGAAAAAGTTTCCACTCCTGCCCTGGTCAGGTGGATATGAGAGAGCAGCAATTTTGAAAAGGTATCCACTCCTGGCCCAGTCAGGTGGATATGAAGGAGCAGCCATTCTGAAAAGGTGTCCACTCATGGCCCAGTCAGGTGAAGGAGCAGCCATTCTGAAAAGGTGTCCACTCATGGCCCAGCCAGCTGATTGTGAGAGAACAGCCATTCCGAAAAGGTGTCGAGTCCTGGCCCAGTCAGCTGATTATGAGAGAACAGCCATTCTGAAAAGGTGTCCACTCCTGCCCTAGTCAGGTGAAGGAGCAGCCATTCTGAAAAGGTGTCCACTCATGGCCCAGTCAGCTGATTGTGAGAGAACAGCCATTCCGAAAAGGTGTCTACTCCTGGCCCAGTCAGCTGATTATGAGAGAACAGCCATTTTGAACAGGTGTCCACTCCTGGCCCAGTCAGCTGATTATGAGAGAACAGCCTTATTGAAAAGATGTCCACTCCTGGCCCAGTCTGCTGATTATGAGAGAACAGCCATTTTGAAAAGGTGTCCACGCCTGGTCTATTCAGGTGCATATGAACGAGCAGCCATACTGAAAAGGTGTGCACTCCTGGACCAGTCAGTTGAATATGAAGGAGCAGCCATTCTGAAAATGTGTCCACTCCTGGCACAGTCAGCTGATTATGAGAGACCAGCCATATTGAAAAGGTGTCCACTCCTGGTCCAGTCAGCTGATTTTGCTAGAGCAGCAATTTTGAAAAGGTGTCCACTCCTGTCCCAGTCAGCTGATTATGAAAGAACAGCCATTTTCAAAATGTGTCCACTCCTGGCCCAGTAAGCTCATTAAAAGAGAGCAGCCATTTTGAAAAGGTGTCCACTCCTGGCGCAGTCAGGTGGATATGAACACCCATTCTGAAAAGGTATCCACTCCTTGCCCAGTCAGGTGGATATGAAGGAGCAGCCATTCTGAAAAGGTGTCCACTCCTGGCCTAGTCAGCTGATTATGAGAGAACAGCCATTCTGAAAAGGTGTCAACTCCTGGCCAAATCAGGTGGATATGAAGGAGCAGCCATTCTGAAAACATGTCCACTCCTGGCCCAGTCAGCTGATTATGAGAGAGCAACCATTCTGAAAAGGTGTCCACTTGAGGCCCAGTCAGCTGATTATGAGAGAACAGCCATTCTGAAAAGGTGTCCACTCCTGGCCTAGTCAGGTGGATATAAAGTAGCAGCCATTCTGAAAAGGTGTCCACTCCAGGCCCTGTCAGCTGATTATGAGAGAACAGCCATTCCGAAAAGGTGTCCAGTCCTGGCCCAGTCAGCTGATTATGAGAGAACAGTCATTTTGAAAAAGTGTCCTCTAATGGCCTAGTCAGGTGGATATGAAGGAGCAGCCATTCTGAAAAGGTGTCCACTCCTGGCCCAGTCAGCTGATTATGAGAGAGCAGCCATTTTGAAAAAGTGTGCACTCCTGGCATAGGGAGGTGGATATGAGAGAGCAGCCATTTTGAAAAGGTATCCACTCCTGGCCCAGTCAGGTGGATATGAAGGAGCAGCCATTCTGAAAAGGCATCCATTCCTGGCCCAGTCAGCTGATTATGAGAGCAGCCATTTTGAAAAGGTGTCCACTCCTGGCCAAGTCAGCTGATTATGAGAGAGCAGCCATTTTGAAAATGTGTCCACTCCTGCCCAGTGAGCTGATAATGAGAGAGCAGCCATTTTGAAAATGTGTCCACTCCTGTCCCAGTCAGCTGATTATGAAAGAACAGCCATTTTCAAAATGTGTCCACTCCTGGCCCAGTAAGCTTATTAAAAGAAAGCAGCCATTTTGAAAAGGTGTCCACTCCTGGCGCAGTCTGCTGATTATGAGAGAACAGCCATTTTGAAAATCTGTCCAGTCCTGGCCCAGTCAATTATATATGAAGGAGCTGTCATTTTGAAAAGGTGTCTACTCCTGGCCCAGTCAGCTGATTATGAGAGAGCAGCCATTCTGAAAAGGTGTCCACTCCTGGCTAGTGAGGTGGATATGAAGGAGCAGCCAATCTGAAAAGGTGTCCACTCCTAGTCCAGTCAGCTGATTATGAGAGAACAGCCATTTTCAAAATGTGTCCACTCCTGGCACAGTAAGCTCATTAAAAGAGAGCAGCCATTTTGAAAAGGTGTCCACTCCTGGCGCAGTCTGGTGGATGTGAAGGAGCAGCCGTTCTGAAAAAGTGACCAATCCTTTCCCAGTCAGTTGATTATGAGTGAACAGCCATTTTGAAAAGGTGTCCACTCCTGGCCCAGTCAGTTATATATGAAGGAGCAGCCATTTTGAAAAGGTGACCACTCCTGGCCCAGTCAGCTGATTATGAGAGAGCAACCATTCTGAAAAGGAATCAACTCCTGGCCCTGTCAGCTGAATGTGTGAGAACAGCCTTT
This sequence comes from Hemicordylus capensis, assembly GCF_027244095.1. Lineage (NCBI taxonomy): Eukaryota > Metazoa > Chordata > Lepidosauria > Squamata > Cordylidae > Hemicordylus > Hemicordylus capensis. The sequence continues at coordinate 8,781,168 of NC_069668.1, read as the reverse complement.
TTGAAAAGGTGTCCTATCGTGGCCCAATCAGCTGATTATGAGTGAGCAGCCATTTTGAAAAGGTGTCCACTACTGGCATAGTCAGGTGGATATGAAGGAGCAGCCATTCTGAAAAGGTGTCCACTCCAGGCCCATTCAGATGATTATGAGAGAACAGCCATTCCGAAGAGTTGTTCAGTCCTGGCCCAGTCAGCTGATTATGAGAGAACATCCATTTTGAAAAGGTGTCCACACCTGGCCTAGTCAGGTGGATATGACGGAGCAGCCATTATGAAAAGGTGTCCACTCCTGGACGAGTCAGCTGATTATGAGAGAGCAGCCATTTTGAAAAAGTGTCCACTCATGGCCTAGTCAGGTGGATATGAACACCCATTCTGAAAAGGTATCCACTCCTTGCCCAGTCAGGTGGATATGAAGGAGCAGCCATTCTGAAAAGGTGTCCACTCCTGGCCTAGTCAGCTGATTATGAGAGAACAGCCATTCTGAAAAGGTGTCAACTCCTGGCCAAATCAGGTGGATATGAAGGAGCAGCCATTCTGAAAACATGTCCACTCCTGGCCCAGTCAGCTGATTATGAGAGAGCAACCATTCTGAAAAGGTGTCCACTTGAGGCCCAGTCAGCTGATTATGAGAGAACAGCCATTCTGAAAAGGTGTCCACTCCTGGCCTAGTCAGGTGGATATAAAGTAGCAGCAATTCTGAAAAGGTGTCCAAAGCTGACCCAGTCAGCTGATTATGAGAGAACAGCCATTGTGAAAAGGTGTCCACTCCTGGCCGAGTCAGCTGGATATGAAGGAGCAGCCATTTTGAAAAGGTGTCCACTCCTGGCCGACTCAGGTGGATATGAAGGAGCAGCCATTTTGAAAAAGTATCCACTCCTGGCACAGTCAGCTGATAATGAAAGCAGCCATTTTGAAAAGGCATCCATTCCTGGCCCAGTCAGCTGATTATGAGAGCAGCCATTTTGAAAAGGTATCCACTCCTGGCCCAGTCAGGTGGATATGAAGGAGCAGCCATTCTGAAAAGGTGTCCACTCATGGCCCAGTCAGCTGATTATGAGAGAACAGCCATTCGGAAAAGGTGTCCACTCCTGCCCTAGTCAGGTGTAGGAGCAGCCATTCTGAAAAGGTGTCCACTCATGGCCCAGTCAGCTGATTGTGGGAGAACAGCCATTCCGAAAAGGTGTCTACTCCTGGCCCAGTCAGCTGATTATGGGCGAGCAGCCATTTTGAAAAAGTTTCCACTCCTGCCCTGGTCAGGTGGATATGAGAGAACAGCAATTTTGAAAAGGTGTCCACTCCTGGCCGACTCAGGTGGATATGAAGGAGCAGCCATTTTGAAAAAGTATCCACTCCTGGCACAGTCAGCTGATAATGAAAGCAGCCATTTTGAAAAGGCATCCATTCCTGGCCCAGTCAGCTGATTATGAGAGCAGCCATTCTGAAAAAGTGTCCACTCATGGCCCAGCCAGCTGATTGTGAGAGAACAGCCATTCCGAAAAGGTGTCGAGTCCTGGCCCAGTCAGCTGATTATGAGAGAACAGCCATTCTGAAAAGGTGTCCACTCCTGCCCTAGTCAGGTGAAGGAGCAGCCATTCTGAAAAAGTGTCCACTCATGGCCCAGTCAGCTGATTGTGAGAGAACAGCCATTCCGAAAAGGTGTCTACTCCTGGCCCAGTCAGCTGATTATGAGAGAACAGCCATTTTGAACAGGTGTCCACTCCTGGCCCAGTCAGCTGATTATGAGAGAACAGCCTTATTGAAAAGGTGTCCACTCCTGGCCCAGTCTGCTGATTATGAGAGAACAGCCATTTTGAAAAGATGTCCACGCCTGGTCTAGTCAGGTGCATATGAACGAGCAGCCATTCTGAAAATGTGTCCACTCCTGGCACAGTCAGCTGATTATGAGAGACCAGCCATATTGAAAAGGTGTCCACTCCTGGTCCAGTCAGCTGATTTTGCTAGGGCAGCAATTTTGAAAATGTGTCCACTCCTGTCCCAGTCAGCTGATTATGAAAGAACAGCCATTTTCAAAATGTGTCCACTCCTGGCCCAGTAAGCTCATTAAAAGAGAGCAGCCATTTTGAAAAGGTGTCCACTCCTGGCGCAGTCAGGTGGATGTGAAGGAGCAGCCGTTCTGAAAAAGTGACCAATCCTTTCCCAGTCAGCTGATTATGAGAGAACAGACATTTTGAAAACGTGTCCACTCCTGGCCCAGTCAGTTATATATGAAGGAGCAGCCATTTTGAAAAGGTGACCACTCCTGGCCCAGTAAGCTGATTATGAGAGAGCAACCATTCTGAAAAGGTGTCAACTCCTGGCCCAGTCTGCTGAATGTGTGAGAACAGCCATTTTGAAAAGGTGTCCTATCGTGGCCCAATCAGCTGATTATGAGAGAGCAGCCATTTTGAAAAGGTGTCCACTCCTGGCCTAGTCAGGTGGATATGAAGGAGCAGCCATTCTGGAAAGGTGTCCACTCCAGGCCCTGTCAGCTGATTATGAGAGAACAGCCATTCCGAAAAGGTGTCCAGTCCTGGCCCAGTCAGCTGATTATGAGAGAACAGTCATTTTGAAAAAGTGTCCTCTAATGGCCTAGTCAGGTGGATATGAAGCAGCAGCCATTCTGAAAAGGTGTCCACTCCTGGCCCAGTCAGCTGATTATGAGAGAGCAGCCATTTTGAAAAAGTGTGCACTCCTGGCATAGGGAGGTGGATATGAGAGAGCAGCCATTTTGAAAAGGTATCCACTCCTGGCCCAGTCAGGTGGATATGAAGGAGCAGCCATTCTGAAAAGGCATCCATTCCTGGCCCAGTCAGCTGATTATGAGAGCAGCCATTTTGAAAAGGTGTCCACTCCGGGCCAAGTCAGCTGATTATGAGAGAGCAGCCATTTTGAAAATGTGTCCACTCCTGCCCAGTGAGCTGATAATGAGAGAGCAGCCATTTTGAAAAGGTGTCCACTCCTGTCCCAGTCAGCTGATTATGAGAGAACAGCCATTGTGAAAAGGTGTCCACTCCTGGCCGAGTCAGCTGGATATGAAGGAGCAGCCATTTTGAAAAGGTGTCCACTCCTGGCCGACTCAGGTGGATATGAAGGAGCAGCCATTTTGAAAAAGTATCCACTCCTGGCACAGTCAGCTGATAATGAAAGCAGCCATTTTGAAAAGGCATCCATTCCTGGCCCAGTCAGCTGATTATGAGAGCAGCCATTTTGAAAAGGTATCCACTCCTGGCCCAGTCAGGTGGATATGAAGGAGCAGCCATTCTGAAAAGGTGTCCACTCATGGCCCAGTCAGCTGATTTTGAGAGAACAGCCATTCGGAAAAGGTGTCCACTCCTGCCCTAGTCAGGTGTAGGAGCAGCCATTCTGAAAAGGTGTCCACTCATGGCCCAGTCAGCTGATTGTGGGAGAACAGCCATTCCGAAAAGGTGTCTACTCCTGGCCCAGTCAGCTGATTATGGGCGAGCAGCCATTTTGAAAAAGTTTCCACTCCTGCCCTGGTCAGGTGGATATGAGAGAGCAGCAATTTTGAAAAGGTATCCACTCCTGGCCCAGTCAGGTGGATATGAAGGAGCAGCCATTCTGAAAAGGTGTCCACTCATGGCCCAGTCAGGTGAAGGAGCAGCCATTCTGAAAAGGTGTCCACTCATGGCCCAGCCAGCTGATTGTGAGAGAACAGCCATTCCGAAAAGGTGTCGAGTCCTGGCCCAGTCAGCTGATTATGAGAGAACAGCCATTCTGAAAAGGTGTCCACTCCTGCCCTAGTCAGGTGAAGGAGCAGCCATTCTGAAAAGGTGTCCACTCATGGCCCAGTCAGCTGATTGTGAGAGAACAGCCATTCCGAAAAGGTGTCTACTCCTGGCCCAGTCAGCTGATTATGAGAGAACAGCCATTTTGAACAGGTGTCCACTCCTGGCCCAGTCAGCTGATTATGAGAGAACAGCCTTATTGAAAAGGTGTCCACTCCTGGCCCAGTCTGCTGATTATGAGAGAACAGCCATTTTGAAAAGGTGTCCACGCCTGGTCTATTCAGGTGCATATGAACGAGCAGCCATACTGAAAAGGTGTGCACTCCTGGACCAGTCAGTTGAATATGAAGGAGCAGCCATTCTGAAAATGTGTCCACTCCTGGCACAGTCAGCTGATTATGAGAGACCAGCCATATTGAAAAGGTGTCCACTCCTGGTCCAGTCAGCTGATTTTGCTAGAGCAGCAATTTTGAAAAGGTGTCCACTCCTGTCCCAGTCAGCTGATTATGAAAGAACAGCCATTTTCAAAATGTGTCCACTCCTGGCCCAGTAAGCTCATTAAAAGAGAGCAGCCATTTTGAAAAGGTGTCCACTCCTGGCGCAGTCAGGTGGATGTGAGGGAGCAGCCGTTCTGAAAAAGTGACCAATCCTTTCCCAGTCAGCTGATTATGAGAGAACAGACATTTTGAAAAGGTCTCCACTCCTGGCCCAGTCAGTTATATATGAAGGAGCAGCCATTTTGAAAAGGTGACCACTCCTGGCCCAGTAAGCTGATTATGAGAGAGCAACCATTCTGAAAAGGTGTCAACTCCTGGCCCAGTCAGCTGAATGTGTGAGAACAGCCATTTTGAAAAGGTGTCCTATCGTGGCCCAATCAGCTGATTATGAGAGAGCAGCCATTTTGAAAAGGTGTCCACTCCTGGCCTAGTCAGGTGGATATGAAGGAGCAGCCATTCTGGAAAGGTGTCCACTCCAGGCCCTGTCAGCTGATTATGATAGAACAGCCATTCCGAAAAGGTGTCCAGTTCTGGCCCAGTCAGCTGATTATGAGAGAACAGTCATTTTTAAAAAGTGTCCTCTAATGACCTAGTCAGGTGGATATGAAGGAGCAGCCATTCTGAAAAGGTGTCCACTCCTGGCCCAGTCAGCTGATTATGAGAGAGCAGCCATTTTGAAAAAGTGTGCACTCCTTGCATAGGGAGGTGGATATGAGAGAACAGCCATTTTGAAAAGGTATCCACTCCTAGCCCAGTCAGGTGGATATGAAGGAGCAGCCATTCTGAAAAGGCATCCATTCCTGGCCCAGTCAGCTGATTATGAGAGCAGCCATTTTGGAAAGGTGTCCACTCCTGGCCCAGGCAGCTGATTATGAGAGAACAGCCATATTGGAAAGGTTGTCCACTCCTGGCCCAGCCTGCTGATTATGAGAAAACAGCCATTTTGAAAATCTGTCCACTCCTGGCCCAGTCTGCTGATTATGAGAGAGCAGCCATTTTGAAAAGGTGTCCACGCCTGGCCTAGTCAGGTGCATATGAACGAGCAGCCATTCTGAAAAGGTGTGCACTCCTGGACCAGTCAGCTGATAATGAAAGAACAGCCATTTTCAAAATGTGTCCACTCCTGGCACAGTAAGCTCATTAAAAGAGAGCAGCCATTTTGAAAAGGTGTCCACTCCTGGCGCAGTCTGGTGGATGTGAAGGAGCAGCCGTTCTGAAAAAGTGACCAATCCTTTCCCAGTCAGCTGATTATGAGAGAACAGCCATTCTGAAAAGGTTTCCACTCCTGGCCCAGTCTGCTGATTATGAGAGAACAGCCATTTTGAAAACGTGTCCATTCCTGGCCCAGTCAGTTATATATGAAGGAGCAGCCATTTTGAAAAGGTGACCACTCCTGGCCCAGTCAGCTGATTATGAGAGAGCAACCATTCTGAAAAGGTGTCAACTCCTGGCCCTGTCAGCTGAATGTGTGAGAACAGCCTTTTTGAAAAGGTGTCCTATCGTGGCCCAATCAGCTGATTATGAGTGAGCAGCCATTTTGAAAAGGTGTCCACTCCTGGCCTAGTCAGGTGGATATGAAGGAGCAGCCATTCTGAAAAGGTGTCCACTCCAGGCCCAGTCAGCTGATTATGAGAGAACAGCCATTCCGAAGAGGTGTTCAGTCCTGGCCCAGTCAGCTGATTATGAGAGAACAGCCATTTTTAAAAGGTGTCCACACCTGGCCTAGTCAGGTGGATATGACGGAGCAGCCATTCTCAAAAGGTGTCTTCTCCTGGCCCAGTCAGCTGATTATGAGAGAGCAGCCATTTTGAAAAAGTGTCCACTCCTGGCCTAGTCAGGTGGATATTAGAGAGCAGCAATTTTGAAAAGGTATCCACTCCTGGCCCAGTCAGGTGGATATGAAGGAGCAGCCATTCTGAAAAGGTGTCCACTCATGGCCCAGTCAGCTGATTATGAGAGAACAGCCATTCGGAAAAGGTGTCCACTCCTGCCCTAGTCAGGTGAAGGAGCAGCCATTCTGAAAAGGTGTCCACTCATGGCCCAGTCAGCTGATTGTGAGAGAACAGCCATTTTGAAAAGGTGTCCACTCCTGGCCAAATCAGGTGGATATGAAGGAGCAGCCATTCTGAAAACATGTCCACTCCTGGCCCAGTCAACTGATTATGAGAGAGCAGCCATTCTGAAAATGTGTCCACTCCTGGCTAGTGAGGTGGATATAAAGGGGCAACCATTCTGAAAAGGTTTCCACTCCTCGCCCAGTCAGGTGGATATGAAGGAGCAGCCATTCTGAAAAGGTGTCCACTCCTGTCCAAGTCAGGTGGATATGAAGGAGCTGTCATTTTGAAAAGGTGTCTACTCCTGGCCCAGTCAGCTGATTATGGGAGAGCAGCCATTTTGAAAAAGTGTCCACTCCTGGCCTAGTCAGGTGGATATGAGAGAGCAGCAATTTTGAAAAGGTGTCCACTCATGGCCCAGTCAGCTGATTATGAGAGAACAGCCATTTGGAAAAGGAGTCCACTCCTGCCCTAGTCAGGTGTAGGAGCAGCCATTCTGAAAAGGTGTCCACTCATGGCCCAGTCAGCTGATTGTGAGAGAACAGCCATTCCGAAAAGGTGTCTACTCCTGGCCCAGTCAGCTGATTATGGGAGATCAGCCATTGTGAAAAAGTTTCCACTCCTGCCCTAGTCAGGTGGATATGAGAGAGCAGCAATTTTGAAAAGGTGTCCACTCCTGGCCCAGTCAGCTGATTATGAGAGAGCAGCCATTCTGAAAAGGTGTCCACTGTTGGCCCAGTCAGGTGGATATGAAGGAGCAGCCATTCTGAAAAGGTGTCCACTCCTGGCCCAGTCAGCTGATTATGAGAGAGCAGCCATTTTGAAAAGGTGTCCACTCCTGTCCAAATCAGGTGGATTTGAAGGAGCAGCCATTCTGAAAACATGTCCACTCCTAGCCCAGTCAGCTGATTATGAGAGAGCAGCCATTCTGCAAAGGTGTCCACTCCTGGCTAGTGAGGTGGATATAAAGGAGCAACCATTCTGAAAAGGTTTCCACTTCTCGCCCAGTCAGGTGGATATGAAGGAGCAGCCATTCTGAAAAGCTGTCCACTCCTAGTCCAGTCAGCTGATTATGAGAGAACAGCCATTTTGAACAGGAGTCCACTCCTGGCCCAGTCAGCTGATTATGAGAGAACAGCCAAATTGAAAAGGTTTCCACTCCTGGCCCAGTCTGCTGATTATGAGAGAACAGCCATTTTGAAAATCTGTCCACTCCTGGCCCAGTCAATTATATATGAAGGGGCTGTCATTTTGAAAAGGTGTCTTCTCCTGGCCCAGTCAGCTGATTATGAGAGAGCAGCCATTTTGAAAAAGTGTCCACTCCTGGCCTAGTCAGGTGGATATGAGAGAGCAGCAATTTTGAAAAGGTATCCACTCCTGGCCCAGTCAGGTGGATATGAAGGAGCAGCCATTCTGAAAAGGTGTCCACTCATGGCCCAGTCAGCTGATTATGAGAGAACAGCCATTCGGAAAAGGTGTCCACTCCTGCCCTAGTCAGGTGAAGGAGCAGCCATTCTGAAAAGGTGTCCACTCATGGCCCAGTCAGCTGATTGTGAGAGAACAGCCATTTTGAAAAGGTGTCCACTCCTGGCCAAATCAGGTGGATATGAAGGAGCAGCCATTCTGAAAACATGTCCACTCCTGGCCCAGTCAGCTGATTATGAGAGAGCAGCCATTCTGAAAATGTGTCCACTCCTGGCTAGTGAGGTGGATATAAAGGGGCAACCATTCTGAAAAGGTTTCCACTCCTCGCCCAGTCAGGTGGATATGAAGGAGCAGCCATTCTGAAAAGGTGTCCACTCCTAGTCCAGTCAGCTGATTATGAGAGAACAGCCATTTTGAACAGGTGTCCACTCCTGGCCCAGTAAGCTGATTATGAGAGATCAGCCATATTGAAAAGGTGTCCACTCCTGGACCAGTCTGCTGATTATGAGAGAACAGCCATTTTGAAAATCTGTCCACTCCTGGCCCAGTCAGCTGATTATGAGAGAGCAGCCATTTTGAAAAGGTGTCCACGCCTGGCCTAGTCAGGTGCATATGAACGAGCAGCCATTCTGAAAAGGTGTGCACTCCTTGCGCAGTCAGGTGGATGTGAAGGAGCAGCCGTTCTGAAAAAGTGACCAATCCTTTCCCAGTCAGCTGATTATGAGAGAACAGCCATTCTGAAAAGGTTTCCACTCCTGGCCCAGTCTGCTGATTATGAGAGAACAGCCATTTTGAAAATCTGTCCAGTCCTGGCCCAGTCAGTTATATATGAAGGAGCTGTCATTTTGAAAAGGTGTCTACTCCTGGCCCAGTCAGCTGATTATGAGAGAGCAGCCATTTTGAAAAAGTGTCCACTCCTGGCCTAGTCAGGTGGATATGAGAGAGCAGCAATTTTGAAAATGTGTCCATTCCTGGCCCAGTCAGGGGGATATTAAGGAGCAGCCATTCTGAAAAGGTGTCCACTCCTGGCCCAGTCAGCTGATTATGAGAGAGCAGCCATTTTGAAAAGGTGTCCACTCCTGGCCCAGTCAGCTGATTTTGCTAGAGCAGCAATTTTGAAAAGTTGTCCACTCCTGGCCCAGTCAGTTATATATGAAGGAGCAGCCATTTTGAAAAGGTGTCCACTCCTGGCCCAGTCAATTATATATGAAGGAGCAGCCGTTTTGAAAAGGTGACCACTCCTGGCCCAGTCAGCTGATTATGAGAGAGCAACCATTCTGAAAAGGTGTTAACTCCTGGCCCAGTCAGCTGAATGTGTGAGAACAGACATTTTGAAAAGGTGTCCTATCGTGGCCCAATCAGCTGATTATGAGAGAGCAGCCATTTTGAAAAGGTGTCCACTCCTGGCCTAGTCAGGTGGATATGAAGGAGCAACCATACTGAAAAGGTTTCCACTCCTGGCCCAGTCTGCTGATTATGAGAGAATAGCCATTTTGAAAAGGTGTCCACTCCTGGCGCCGTCTGGTGGATGTGAAGGAGCAGCCGTTCTGAAAAAGTGACCAATCCTTTCCCAGTCAGCTGATTATGAGAGAACAGCCATTCTGAAAAGGTTTCCACTCCTGGCCCAGTCTGCTGATTATGAGAGAACAGCCATTTTGAAAATCTGTCCAGTCCTGGCCCAGTCAGTTATATATGAAGGAGCTGTCATTTTGAAAAGGTGTCTACTCCTGGCCCAGTCAGCTGATTATGAGAGAGCAGCCATTTTGAAAAAGTGTCCACTCCTGGCCTAGTCAGGTGGATATGAGAGAGCAGCAATTTTGAAAATGTGTCCATTCCTGGCCCAGTCAGGGGGATATTAAGGAGCAGCCATTCTGAAAAGGTGTCCACTCCTGGCCCAGTCAGCTGATTATGAGAGAGCAGCCATTTTGAAAAGGTGTCCACTCCTGGCCCAGTCAGCTGATTTTGCTAGAGCAGCAATTTTGAAAAGTTGTCCACTCCTGGCCCAGTCAGTTATATATGAAGGAGCAGCCATTTTGAAAAGGTGTCCACTCCTGGCCCAGTCAGTTATATATGAAGGAGCAGCCGTTTTGAAAAGGTGACCACTCCTGGCCCAGTCAGCTGATTATGAGAGAGCAACCATTCTGAAAAGGTGTTAACTCCTGGCCCAGTCAGCTGAATGTGTGAGAACAGACATTTTGAAAAGGTGTCCTATCGTGGCCCAATCAGCTGATTATGAGAGAGCAGCCATTTTGAAAAGGTGTCCACTCCTGGCCCAGTCAGCTGATTTTGCTAGATCAGCAATTTTGAAAAGGTGTCCAATGCTGTCCCAGTCAGCTGATTATGAAAGAACAGCCATTTTCAAAATGTGTCCACTCCTGGCCCAGTAAGCTTATTAAAAGAGAGCAGCCATTTTGAAAAGGTGTCCACTCCTGGCGCAGTCAGCTGATTGTGATAGAACAGCCATTCCGAAAAGGTGTCCACTCCTGGCCCAGTCAGCTGATTATGAGAGAACAGCCATTTTGAATAGGTGTCCACTCCTGGCCTAGTTAGGTGGATATGAAGGAGCAGCCATTCTGAAAAGGTATCCACTCCTGGCCCAGTCAGCTGATTATGAGAGAGCAGCCATTCTGAAAAGGTGTCCACTCCTGGCCCAGTCAGGTGGATATGAAGGAGCAGCCTTTCTGAAAAGGTGTCCACTCCTGGCCCAGTCAGCTGATTATGAGAGAGCAGCCATTTTGAAAAGGTGTCCACTCCTGGCCAAATCAGGTGGATATGAAGGAGCAGCCATTCTGAAAACATGTCCACTCCTGGCCCAGTCAGCTTATTATGAGAGAGCAGCCATTCTGAAAAGGTGTCCACTCCTGGCTAGTGAGGTGGATATAAAGGAGCAACCATTCTGAAAAGGTGTCCACTCCTGGCCAAATTAGGTGGATATGAAGGAGCAGCCATTCTGAAAAGGTGTCCACTCCTAGTCCAGTCAGCTGATTATGAGAGAACAGCCATTTTGAACAGGTGTCGACTCCGGGCCCAGTCAGCTGATTATGAGAGAGCAGCCATTTTGAAAAGGTGTCCATGCCTGGCCTAGTCAGGTGCATATGAAAGAGCAGCCATTCTGAAAATGTGTGCACTCCTGGACCTGTCAGTTGAATATGAAGGAGCAGCCATTCTGAAAATGTGTCCACTCCTGGCCCAGTCAGCTGATTATGAGAGACCAGCCATATTGAAAAGGTGTCCACTCCTGGCCCAGTCAGCTGATTTTGCTAGAGCAGCAATTTTGAAAAGTTGTCCACTCCTGTCCCAGTCAGCTGATTATGAATGAGCAGCCATTTTCAAAATGTGTCCACTCCTGGCCCAGTAAGCTCATTATAAGAGAGCAGCCATTTTGAAAAAGTGTCCACTCCTGGCGCAGTCAGGTGGATGTGAAGGAGCAGTCGTTCTGAAAAAGTGATCAATCCTTTCCCAGTCTGCTGATTAAGAGAGAACAGCCATTTTGAAAAGGTGTCCACTCCTGGCCCAGTCAGTTATATATGAAGGAGCAGCCATTTTGAAAAGGTGACCACTCCTGGCCCAGTCAGCTGAATATGAGAGAGCAACCATTCTGAAAAGGTGTTAACTCCTGGCCCAGTCAGTTGAATATGTGAGAACAGCCATTTTGAAAAGGTGTCCTATCTTGGCCCAATCAGCTGATTATGAGAGAGCAGCCATTTTGAAAAGGTGTCCACTCCTGGCCTAGTCAGGTGGATATGAAGGAGCAGCCATTCTGAAAAGGTTTCCACTCCTGGTCCAGTCTGCTGATTATGAGAGAATAGCCATTTTGAAAAGGTGTCCACTCCTGGCCAGGTAGTTATATATGAAGGAGCAGCCATTTTGAAAAGGTGACCACTCCTGGCCCAGTCAGCTGATTATGAGAGAGCAACCATTCTGAAAAGGTGTCAACTCCTGGCCCAGTCAGCTGAATGTGTGAGAACAGCCATTTTGAAAAGGTGTCCTATCGTGGCCCAATCAGCTGATTATGAGAGAGCAGCCATTTTGAAAAGGTGTCCACTACTGGCCTAGTCAGGTGGATATGAAGGAGCAGCCATTCTGAAAAGGTGTCCACTCCAGGCCCAGTCAGCTGATTATGAGAGAACAGCAATTCCGAAAAGGTGTCCAGTCCTGGCCCAGTCAGCTGATTATGAGAGAACAGTCATTTTGAAAAAGTGTCCACTAATGGCCTAGGCAGGTGGATATGAAGGAGCAGCCATTCTGAAAAGGTGTCCACTCCTGGCCCAGTCAGCTGATTATGAGAGAGCAGCTATTTTGAAAAAGTGTGCACTCCTGGCATAGGCAGGTGGATATGAGAGAGCAGCCATTTTGAAAAGGTATCCACTCCTGGCCCAGTCAGGTGGATATGAAGGAGCAGCCATTCTGAAAAGGTGTCCACTCCTGGCCTAGTCAGCTGATTATGAGAGAACAGCCATTCGGAAAAGGTGTCCACTCATGGCCCAGTCAGCTGATTATGAGAGAACAGCCATTCGGAAAAGGTGTCCACTCCTGCCGTAGTCAGGTGAAAGAGCAGCCATTCTGAAAAGGTGTCCACTCATGGCCCAGTCAGCTGATTGTGAGAGAACAGCCATTCCGAAAAGGTGTCGAGTCCTGTCCCAGTCAGCTGATTATGAGAGAGCAGCCATTCTGAAAAGGTGTCTGCTCCTGGCTGGTGAGGTGGATATGAAGGAGCAGCCAATCTGAAAAGGTGTCCACTCCTAGTCCAGTCAGCTGATTATGAGAGAACAGCCATTTTGAGCTGGTGTCCACTCCTGGCCCAGTCAGCTGATTATGAGAGAACAGCCATATTGAAAAGGTGTCCACTCCTGGCCCAGTCTGCTGATTATGAGAGAACAGCCATTTTGAAAATCTGTCCACTCCTGGCCCAGTCTGCTGATTATGAGAGAGCAGCCATTTTGAAAAGGTGTCCACGCCTGGCCTAGTCAGGTGCATATGAACGAGCAGCCATTCTGAAAAGGTGTGCACTCCTGGACCAGTCAGCTGATAATGAAAGAACAGCCATTTTCAAAATGTGTCCACTCCTGGCACAGTAAGCTCATTAAAAGAGAGCAGCCATTTTGAAAAGATGCCCACTCCTGGCGCAGTCTGGTGGATGTGAAGGAGCAGCCGTTCTGAAAAAGTGACCAATCCTTTCCCAGTCAGCTGATTACAAGTGAACAGCCATTCTGAAAAGGTTTCCACTCCTGGCCCAGTCTGCTGATTATGAGAGAACAGCCATTTTGAAAAGGTGTCCACTCCTGGCCCAGTCAGTTATATATGAAGGAGGAGCAATTTTGAAAAGGTGACCACTCCTGGCCCAATCAGCTAATTATGAGAGAGCAACCATTCTGAAAAGGTGTCAACTCCTGGCCCTGTGAGCTGAATGTGTGAGAACAGCCTTTTTGAAAAGGTGTCCTATCGTGGCCCAATCAGCTGATTATGAGTGAGCAGCCATTTTGAAAAGGTGTTCACTCCTGAACTAGTCAGGTGGATATGAAGGAGCAGCCATTCTGAAAAGGTGTCCACTCAAGGCCCAGTCAGCTGATTATGAGAAAACAGCCATTCCGAAGAGGTGTTCAGTCCTGGCCCAGTCAGCTGATTATGAGAGAACAGCCATTTTGAAAAGGTGTCCACACCTGGCCTAGTCAGGTGGATATGACGGAGCAGCCATTCTGAAAATGTGTCCACTCCTGGACGAGTCAGCTGATTATGAGAGAGCAGCCATTTTGAAAAAGTGTCCACTCATGGCCTAGTCAGGTGGATATGAACAGCCATTCTGAAAAGGTATCCACTCCTTGCCCAGTCAGGTGGATATGAAGGAGCAGCCATTCTGAAAAGGTGTCCACTCCTGGCCTAGTCAGCTGATTATGAGAGAACAGCCATTCTGAAAAGGTGTCCACTCCTGGCCTAGTCAGGTGGATATAAAGTAGCAGCAATTCTGAAAAGGTGTCCACTGCTGACCCAGTCAGCTGATTATGAGAGAACAGCCATTGTGAAAAGGTGTCCACTCCTGGCCTAGTCAGCTGGATATGAAGGAGCAGCCATTTGAAAAGGTGTCCACTCCTGGCCGAGTCAGGTGGATATGAAGGAGCATCCATTTTGAAAAAGTATCCACTCCTGGCACAGTCAGCTGATAATGAAAGCAGCCATTTTGAAAAGGCATCCATTCCTGGCCCAGTCAGCTGATTATGAGAGCAGCCATTTTGAAAAGGTGTCCACTCCTGGCCAAGTCAGCTGATTATGAGAGAGCAGCCATTTTGAAAAGGTGTCCACTCCTGGCCCAGTGAGCTGATAATGAGAGAGCAGCCATTTTGAAAAGGTGTACACTCCTGGCTATGTCAGATGATTATGAGAGAACAGCCATTCCGAAAAGGTGTCAACTCCTGGCCCAGTCAGCTGATTATGAGAGAGCAGCCATTTTGAAAAGGTGTCCACTCCTGGCCCAGTCAGCTGATAATGGGAGAGCAGCCATGTTTAAAAGGTGTCCACTCCTGGCCTAGAAAGGTGGATATGAAGGAGCAGCCATTCCGAAAAGGTGTCAACTCCTGGCGCAGTCAGCTGATTATGAGAGAGCAGCCATTTTGAAAAGGTGTCTACTCCTGGCCCAGTCAGCTGATTATGGGAGAGCAGCCATTTTGAAAAGGTATCCACTCCTGGCCCAGTCAGGTGGATATGAAGGAGCAGCCATTCTGAAAAGGTGTCCACTCATGGCCCAGTCAGCTGATTATGAGAGAACAGCCATTCGGAAAAGGTGTCCACTCCTGCCCTAGTCAGGTGAAGGAGCAGCCATTCTGAAAGGGTGTCCACTCATGGCCCAGTCAGCTGATTGTGAGAGAACAGCCATTCCAAAAAGGTGTCGAGTCCTGTCCCAGTCAGCTGATTATGAGAGAACAGCCATTTTGAATAGGTGTCCACTCCTGGCCCAGTCAGGTGGATATGAAGGAGCAGCCATTCTGAAAAGGTATCCACTCCTGGCCCAGTCAGGTGGATATGAAGGAGCAGCCATTCTGAAAAGGTGTCCACTCCTGGCCCAGTCAGCTGATTATGAGAGAGCAGCCATTTTGAAAAGGTGTCCACTCCTAGCCAAATCAGGTGGATATGAAGGAGCAGCCATTCTGAAAATATGTCCACTCCTGGCCCAATCAGCTGATTATGAGAGAGCAGCCATTTTGAAAAGGTGTCCACTCCTGGCCCAGTGAGCTGATAATGGGAGAGAAGCCATTTTGAAAAGGTGTCCACTCCTGCCCTAGTCAGCTGATTATGAGAGAACAGCCATGTTGAAAAGGTGTCCACTCCTGGCCTAGAAAGGTGGATATGAAGAAGCAGCCATTCCGAAAAGGTGTCCACTCATGGCCCAGTCAGCTGATTATGAGAGAACAGCCATTCGGAAAAGGTGTCCACTCCTGCCGTAGTCAGGTGAAAGAGCAGCCATTCTGAAAAGGTGTCCACTCATGGCCCAGTCAGCTGATTGTGAGAGAACAGCCATTCCGAAAAGGTGTCGAGTCCTGTCCCAGTCAGCTGATTATGAGAGAGCAGCCATTCTGAAAAGGTGTCTGCTCCTGGCTGGTGAGGTGGATATGAAGGAGCAGCCAATCTGAAAAGGTGTCCACTCCTAGTCCAGTCAGCTGATTATGAGAGAACAGCCATTTTGAGCTGGTGTCCACTCCTGGCCCAGTCAGCTGATTATGAGAGAACAGCCATATTGAAAAGGTGTCCACTCCTGGCCCAGTCTGCTGATTATGAGAGAACAGCCATTTTGAAAATCTGTCCACTCCTGGCCCAGTCTGCTGATTATGAGAGAGCAGCCATTTTGAAAAGGTGTCCACGCCTGGCCTAGTCAGGTGCATATGAACGAGCAGCCATTCTGAAAAGGTGTGCACTCCTGGACCAGTCAGCTGATAATGAAAGAACAGCCATTTTCAAAATGTGTCCACTCCTGGCACAGTAAGCTCATTAAAAGAGAGCAGCCATTTTGAAAAGATGCCCACTCCTGGCGCAGTCTGGTGGATGTGAAGGAGCAGCCGTTCTGAAAAAGTGACCAATCCTTTCCCAGTCAGCTGATTACAAGTGAACAGCCATTCTGAAAAGGTTTCCACTCCTGGCCCAGTCTGCTGATTATGAGAGAACAGCCATTTTGAAAAGGTGTCCACTCCTGGCCCAGTCAGTTATATATGAAGGAGGAGCAATTTTGAAAAGGTGACCACTCCTGGCCCAATCAGCTAATTATGAGAGAGCAACCATTCTGAAAAGGTGTCAACTCCTGGCCCTGTGAGCTGAATGTGTGAGAACAGCCTTTTTGAAAAGGTGTCCTATCGTGGCCCAATCAGCTGATTATGAGTGAGCAGCCATTTTGAAAAGGTGTTCACTCCTGAACTAGTCAGGTGGATATGAAGGAGCAGCCATTCTGAAAAGGTGTCCACTCAAGGCCCAGTCAGCTGATTATGAGAAAACAGCCATTCCGAAGAGGTGTTCAGTCCTGGCCCAGTCAGCTGATTATGAGAGAACAGCCATTTTGAAAAGGTGTCCACACCTGGCCTAGTCAGGTGGATATGACGGAGCAGCCATTCTGAAAATGTGTCCACTCCTGGACGAGTCAGCTGATTATGAGAGAGCAGCCATTTTGAAAAAGTGTCCACTCATGGCCTAGTCAGGTGGATATGAACAGCCATTCTGAAAAGGTATCCACTCCTTGCCCAGTCAGGTGGATATGAAGGAGCAGCCATTCTGAAAAGGTGTCCACTCCTGGCCTAGTCAGCTGATTATGAGAGAACAGCCATTCTGAAAAGGTGTCCACTCCTGGCCTAGTCAGGTGGATATAAAGTAGCAGCAATTCTGAAAAGGTGTCCACTGCTGACCCAGTCAGCTGATTATGAGAGAACAGCCATTGTGAAAAGGTGTCCACTCCTGGCCTAGTCAGCTGGATATGAAGGAGCAGCCATTTGAAAAGGTGTCCACTCCTGGCCGAGTCAGGTGGATATGAAGGAGCATCCATTTTGAAAAAGTATCCACTCCTGGCACAGTCAGCTGATAATGAAAGCAGCCATTTTGAAAAGGCATCCATTCCTGGCCCAGTCAGCTGATTATGAGAGCAGCCATTTTGAAAAGGTGTCCACTCCTGGCCAAGTCAGCTGATTATGAGAGAGCAGCCATTTTGAAAAGGTGTCCACTCCTGGCCCAGTGAGCTGATAATGAGAGAGCAGCCATTTTGAAAAGGTGTACACTCCTGGCTATGTCAGATGATTATGAGAGAACAGCCATTCCGAAAAGGTGTCAACTCCTGGCCCAGTCAGCTGATTATGAGAGAGCAGCCATTTTGAAAAGGTGTCCACTCCTGGCCCAGTCAGCTGATAATGGGAGAGCAGCCATGTTTAAAAGGTGTCCACTCCTGGCCTAGAAAGGTGGATATGAAGGAGCAGCCATTCCGAAAAGGTGTCAACTCCTGGCGCAGTCAGCTGATTATGAGAGAGCAGCCATTTTGAAAAGGTGTCTACTCCTGGCCCAGTCAGCTGATTATGGGAGAGCAGCCATTTTGAAAAGGTATCCACTCCTGGCCCAGTCAGGTGGATATGAAGGAGCAGCCATTCTGAAAAGGTGTCCACTCATGGCCCAGTCAGCTGATTATGAGAGAACAGCCATTCGGAAAAGGTGTCCACTCCTGCCCTAGTCAGGTGAAGGAGCAGCCATTCTGAAAGGGTGTCCACTCATGGCCCAGTCAGCTGATTGTGAGAGAACAGCCATTCCAAAAAGGTGTCGAGTCCTGTCCCAGTCAGCTGATTATGAGAGAACAGCCATTTTGAATAGGTGTCCACTCCTGGCCCAGTCAGGTGGATATGAAGGAGCAGCCATTCTGAAAAGGTATCCACTCCTGGCCCAGTCAGGTGGATATGAAGGAGCAGCCATTCTGAAAAGGTGTCCACTCCTGGCCCAGTCAGCTGATTATGAGAGAGCAGCCATTTTGAAAAGGTGTCCACTCCTAGCCAAATCAGGTGGATATGAAGGAGCAGCCATTCTGAAAATATGTCCACTCCTGGCCCAATCAGCTGATTATGAGAGAGCAGCCATTTTGAAAAGGTGTCCACTCCTGGCCCAGTGAGCTGATAATGGGAGAGAAGCCATTTTGAAAAGGTGTCCACTCCTGCCCTAGTCAGCTGATTATGAGAGAACAGCCATGTTGAAAAGGTGTCCACTCCTGGCCTAGAAAGGTGGATATGAAGAAGCAGCCATTCCGAAAAGGTGTCAACTCCTGGCCCAGTCAGCTGATTATGAGAGAGCAGCCATTTTGAAAAGGTGTCCACTCCTGGCCCAGTGAGCTGATAATGGGAGAGCAGCCATTTTGAAAAGGTGTCCACTCCTGCCCTAGTCAGCTGATTATGAGAGAACAGCCATGTTGAAAAGGTGTCCACTCCTGGCCTAGAAAGGTGGATATGAACGAGCAGCCATTCCGAAAAGGTGTCAACTCCTGGTGCAGTCAGCTGATTATGAGAGAGCAGCCATTTTGAAAAGGTGTCTACTCCTGGCCCAGTCAGCTGATTATGGGAGAGCAGCCATTTTGAAAAAGTGTCCACTCCTGGCCTAGTCAGGCGGAAATGAGAGAGCAGCAATTTTGAAAAGGTATCTACTCCTGGCCCAGTCAGGTGGATATGAAGGAGCAGCCATTCTGAAAAGGTGTCCACTCATGGCCCAGTCAGCTGATTATGAGAGAACAGCCATTCGGAAAAGGTGTCCACTCCTGCCCTAGTCAGGTGAAGGAGCAGCCATTCTGAAAAGGTGTCCACTCGTGGCCCAGTCAGCTGATTGTGAGAGAACAGACATTCCAAAAAGGTGTCTACTCCTGGCCCAGTCAGCTGATTATGGGAGAGCAGCCATTTTGAAAAAGTTTCCACTCCTGGCCTAGTCAGGTAGATATGAGAGAGCAGCAATTTTGAAAAGGTATACACTCCTGGCCTAGTCAGGTGGATATGAAGGAGCAGCAATTCTGAAAAGGTGTCCACTCATGGCCCAGTCAGCTGATTATGAGAGAACAGCCATTCGGAAAAGGTGTCCACTCCTGCCCTAGTCAGGTGAAGGAGCAGCCATTCTGAAAAGGTGTCCACTCATGGCCCAGTCAGCTGATTGTGAGAGAACAGCCATTCCGAAAAGGTGTCGAGTCCTGTCCCAGTCAGCTGATTATGAGAGAACAGCCATTTTGAATAGGTGTCCACTCCTGGCCTAGTCAGGTGGACATGAAGGAGCAGCCATTCTGAAAAGGTATCCACTCCTGGCCCAGTCAGCTGATTATGAGAGAGCAGCCATTCTGAAAAGGTGTCCACTCCTGGCCCAGTCAGGTGGATATGAAGGAGCAGCCATTCTGAAAAGGTGTCCACTCCTGGCCAAATCAGGTAGATATGAAGGAGCAGCCATTCTGAAAACATGTCCACTCCTGGCCCAGTCAGCTGATTATGAGAGAGCAGCCATTCTGAAAAGGTGTCCACTCCTGGCTAGTGAGGTGGATATAAAGGAGCAACCATTCTGAAAAGGTTTCCACTCCTCGCCCAGTCAGGTGGATATGAAGGAGCAGCCATTCTGAAAAGGTGTCCACTCCTAGTCCAGTCAGCTGATTATGAGAGGACAGCCATTTTGAACAGGTGTCCACTCCTGGCCCAGTCAGCTGATTATGATTGAGTAGCCATTTTGAAAAGGTGTCCACGCCTGGCCTAGTCAGGTGCATATGAACGAGCAGCCATTCTGAAAAGGTGTGCACTCCTGGACCTGTCAGTTGAATATGAAGGAGCAGCCATTCTGAAAATGTGTCCACTCCTGGCCCAGTCAGCTGATTATGAGAGACCAGCCATATTGAAAAGGTGTCCACTCCTGGCCCTGTCAGCTGATTTTGCAAGAGCAGCAATTTTGAAAAGGTGTCCACTACTGTCCCAGTCAGCTGATTATGAAAGAGCAGCCATTTTCAAAATGTGTCCACTCCTGGACCAGTCAGCTCATTATAAGAGAGCAGCCATTTTGAAAAGGTGTCCACTCCTGGCGCAGTCAGGTGGATGTGAAGGAGCAGCCGTTCTGAAAAAGTGACCAATCCTTTCCCTGTCAGCTGATTATGAGAGAACAGCCATTTTGAAAAGGTGTCCACTCCTGTCCCAGTCAGTTATATATGAAGGAGCAGCCATTTTGAAAAGGTGACCACTCCTGGCCCAGTCAGCTGATTATGAGAGAGCAACCATTCTGAAAAGGTGTTAACTCCTGGCCCAGTCAGTTGAATGTGTGAGAACAGCCATTTTGAAAAGGTGTCCTATCGTGGCTCAATCAGCTGATTATGAGAGAGCAGCCATTTTGAAAAGGTGTCCACTCCTGGCCTAGTCAGGTGGATATGAAGGAGCAACCATTCTGAAAAGGTTTCCACTCCTGGCCCAGTCTGCTGATTATGAGAGAACAGTCATTTTGAAAAGGTGTCCACTCCTGGCCAGGCAGTTATATATGAAGGAGCAGCCATTTTGAAAAGGTGACCACTCCTGGCCCAGTCAGCTGATTATGAGAGAGCAACCATTCTGAAAAGGTGTCAACTCCTGGACCAGTCAGCTGAATGTGTGAGAACAGCCATTTTGAAAAGGTGTCCTATCGTGGCCCAATCAGCTGATTATGAAAGAGCAGCCATTTTGAAAAGGTGTCCACTACTGGCCTAGTCAGGTGGATATGAAGGAGCAGCCATTCTGAAAAGGTGTCCACTCCATGCCCAGTCAGCTGATTATGAGAGAACAGCCATTCCAAAAAGGTGTCCAGTCCTGGCCCAGTCAGCTGATTATGAGAGAACAGTCATTTGAAAAAGTGTCCACTAATGGCCTAGTCAGGTGGTTATGAAGGAGCAGCCATTCTGAAAAGGTGTCCACTCCTGGCCCAGTCAGCTGATTATGAGAGAGCAGCCATTTTGAAAAAGTGTGCACTCCTGGCATAGGCAGGTGGATATGAGAGAGCAGCCATTTTGAAAAGGTATCCACTCCTGGCCCAGTCAGGTGGATATGAAGGAGCAGCCATTCTGAAAAGGTGTCCACTCCTGGCCTAGTCAGCTGATTATGAGAGAACAGCCATTCGGAAAAGGTGTCCACTCATGGCCCAGTCAGCTGATTATGAGAGAACAGCCATTCGGAAAAGGTGTCCACTCCTGCCCTAGTCAGGTGAAAGAGCAGCCATTCTGAAAAGGTGTCCACTCATGGCCCAGTCAGCTGATTGTGAGAGAACAGCCATTCCGAAAAGGTGTCGAGTCCTGTCCCAGTCAGCTGATTATGAGAGAACAGCCATTTTGAATAGGTGTCCACTCCTGGCCTAGTCAGGTGGATATGAAGGAGCAGCCATTCTGAAAAGGTGTCCACTCCTGGCCCAGTCAGCTGATTATGAGAGAGCAGCCATTCTGAAAAGGTGTCCACTCCTGGCCCGGTCAGGTGGATATGAAGGAGCAGCCATTCTGAAAAGGTGTCCACTCCTGGCCCAGTCAGCTGATTATGAGAGAGCAGCCATTTTGAAAAGGTGTCCACTCCTGGCCAAATCAGGTGGATATGAAGGAGCAGCCATTCTGAAAACATGTCCACTCCTGGCCCAGTCAGCTGATTATGAGAGAGCAGCCATTCTGAAAAGGTGTGCACTCCTGGCTAGTGAGGTGGATATGAAGGAGCAGCCAATCTGAAAAGGTGTCCACTCCTAGTCCAGTCAGCTGATTATGAGAGAACAGCCATTTTGAGCTGGTGTCCACTCCTGGCCCAGTCAGCTGATTATGAGAGAACAGCCATATTGAAAAGGTGTCCACTCCTGGCCCAGTCTGCTGATTATGAGAGAACAGCCATTTTGAAAATCTGTCCACTCCTGGCCCAGTCTGCTGATTATGAGAGAGCAGCCATTTTGAAAAGGTGTCCACGCCTGGCCTAGTCAGGTGCATATGAATGAGCAGCCATTCTGAAAAGGTGTGCACTCCTGGACCAGTCAGCTGATAATGAAAGAACAGCCATTTTCAAAATGTGTCCACTCCTGGCCCAGTGAGCTGATAATGGGAGAGCAGCCATTCTGAAAAGGTGTCCACTCCTGGCTAGTGAGGTGGATATAAAGGAGCAACCATTCTGAAAAGGTATCCACTCCTCGCCCAGTCAGGTGGATATGAAGGAGCAGCCATTCTGAAAAGGTGTCCACTCCTAGTCCAGTCAGCTGATTATGAGAGGACAGCCATTTTGAACAGGTGTCCACTCCTGGCCCAGTGAGCTGATAATGAGAGAGCAGCCATTTTGAAAAGGTGTCCACTCCTGGCTATGTCAGCTGATTATGAGAGAACAGCCATTCTGAAAAGGTGTCCACTCCCGGCCTAGAAAGGTGGATATGAAGGAGCAGCCATTCCGAAAAGGTGTCAACTCCTGGCCCAGTCAGCTGATTATGAGTGAGCAGCCATTTTGAAAAGGTGTCCACTCCTGGCCCAGTGAGCTGATAATGGGAGAGCAGCCATTTTGAAAAGGTGTCCACTCCTGCCCTAGTCAGCTGATTATGAGAGAAGAGCCATGTTGAAAAGGTGTCCACTCCTGGCCTAGAAAGGTGGATATGAAGGAGTAGCCATTCCGAAAAGGTGTCAACTCCTGGCCCAGTCAGCTGATTATGAGAGAGCAGCCATTTTGAAAAGGTGTCTACTCCTGGCCCAGTCAGCTGATTATGGGAGAGCAGCCATTTTGAAAAAGTGTCCACTCCTGGCCTAGTCAGGTGGATATGAGAGAGCAGCAATTTTGAAAAGGTATCCATTCCTGGCCCAGTCAGGTGGATATGAAGGAGCAGCCATTCTGAAAAGGTGTCCACTCATGGCCCAGTCAGCTGATTGTGAGAGAACAGCCATTCCGAAAAGGTGTCGAGTCCTGTCCCAGTCAGCTGATTATGAGAGAACAGCCATTTTGAATAGGTGTCCACTCCTGGCCTAGTCAGGTGGATATGAAGGAGCAGCCATTCTGAAAAGGTGTCCACTCCTGGCCCAGTCAGCTGATTATGAGAGAGCAGCCATTTTGAAAAGGTGTCCACTCCTGGCCAAATCAGGTGGATATGAAGGAGCAGCCATTCTGAAAACATGTCCACTCCTGGCCCAGTCAGCTGATTATGAGAGAGCAGCCATTCTGAAAAGGTGTCCACTCCTGGCCCAGTGAGCTGATAATGGGAGAGCAGCCATTTTGAAAAGGTGTCCACTCCTGCCCTAGTCAGCTGATTATGAGAGAACAGCCATGTTGAAAAGGTGTCCACTCCTGGCCTAGAAAGGTGGATATGAAGGAGAAGCCATTCCGAAAAGGTGTCAACTCCTGGCCCAGTCAGCTGATTATGAGAGAGCAGCCATTTTGAAAAGGTGTCCACTCCTGGCCCAGTGAGCTGATAATGGGAGAGCATCCATTTTGAAAAGGTGTCCACTCCTGCCCTAGTCAGCTGATTATGAGAGAACAGCCATGTTGAAAAGGTGTCCACTCCTGGCCTAGAAAGGTGGATATGAAGGAGCAGCCATTCCGAAAAGGTGTCAACTCCTGGCCCAGTCAGCTGATTATGAGAGAGCAGCCATTTTGAAAAGGTGTCCACTCATGGCCCAGTCAGCTGATTATGAGAGAACAGCCATTCGGAAAAGGTGTCAACTCCTGCCCTAGTCAGGTGAAGGAGCAGCCATTCTGAAAAGGTGTCCAATCATGGCCCAGTCAGCGGACTGTGAGAGAACAGCCATTCCGTAAAGGTGTCTACTCCTGGCCCAGTCAGCTGATTATGGGAGAGCAGCCATTTTGAAAAAGTTTCCACTCGTGCCCTAGTCAGGTGGATATGAGAGAGCAGCAATTTTGAAAAGGTATACACTCCTGGCCCAGTCAGGTGGATATGAAGGAGCAGCAATTCTGAAAAGGTGTCCACTCATGGCCCAGTCAGCTGATCATGAGAGAACAGCCATTCGGAAAAGGTGTCCACTCCTGCCCTAGTCAGGTGAAGGAGCAGCCATTCTGAAAAGGTGTCCACTCATGGCCCAGTCAGCTGATTGTGATAGAACAGCCATTCCGAAAAGGTGTCGAGTCCTGTCCCAGTCAGCTGATTATGAGAGAACAGCCATTTTGAATAGGTGTCCACTCCTGGCCTAGTCAGGTGGACATGAAGGAGCAGCCATTCTGAAAAGGTATCCACTCCTGGCCCAGTCAGCTGATTATGAGAGAGCAGCCATTCTGAAAAGGTGTCTACTCCTGGCCCAGTCAGGTGGATATGAAGGAGCAGCCATTCTGAAAAGGTGTCCACTCCTGGCCCAGTCAGCTGATTATGAGAGAGCAGCCATTTTGAAAAGGTGTCCACTCCTGGCCAAATCAGGTGGATATGAAGGAGCAGCCATTCTGAAAACATGTCCACTCCTGGCCCAGTCAGCTGATTATGAGAGAGCAGCCATTCTGAAAATGTGTCCACTCCTGGCTAGTGAGGTGGATATAAAGGAGCAACCATTCTGAAAAGGTTTCCACTCCTCGCCCAGTCAGGTGGATATGAAGGAGCAGCCATTCTGAAAAGGTGTCCACTCCTAGTCCAGTCAGCTGATTATGAGAGAACAGCCATTTTGAACAGGTGTCCACTCCTGGCCCAGTCAGCTGATTATGAGAGATCAGCCATATTGAAAAGGTGTCCACTATTGGACCAGTCTGATGATTATGAGAGAACAGCCATTTTGAAAATCTGTCCACTCCTGGTCCAGTCAGGTGCATATGAACGAGCAGCCATTCTGAAAAGGTGTGCACTCCTGGTGCAGTCAGGTGGATGTGAAGGAGCAGCCGTTCTGAAAAAGTGACCAATCCTTTCCCAGTCAGCTGATTATGAGAGAACAGCCATTCTGAAAAGGTTTCCACTCCTGGCCCAGTCTGCTGATTATGAGAGAACAGCCATTTTGAAAATCTGTCCAGTCCTGGCCCAGTCAGTTATATATGAAGGAGCTGTCATTTTGAAAAGGTGTCTACTCCTGGACCAGTCAGCTGATTATGAGAGAGCAGCCATTTTGAGAAAGTGTCCATTCCTGGCCTAGTCAGGTGGATATGAGAGAGCAGCAATTT
The DNA here is from genome assembly GCF_027244095.1 of Hemicordylus capensis. Lineage (NCBI taxonomy): Eukaryota > Metazoa > Chordata > Lepidosauria > Squamata > Cordylidae > Hemicordylus > Hemicordylus capensis. Next base: position 8,756,372 of record NC_069668.1, on the reverse strand, counting down.
TGAAAAAGTGTCCACTCCTGGCCTAGTCAGGTGGATATGAGAGAGCAGCAATTTTGAAAATGTGTCCATTCCTGGCCCAGTCAGGGGGATATGAAGGAGCAGCCATTCTGAAAAGGTGTCAACTCCTGGCCCAGTCAGCTGATTATGAGAGAGCAGCCATTTTGAAAAGGTGTCTACTCCTGGCCCAGTCAGCTGATTATGGGAGAGCAGCCATTTTGAAAAAGTGTCCACTCCTGGCCTAGTCAGGTGGATATGAGAGAGCAGCAATTTTGAAAAGGTATCCACTCCTGGCCCAGTCAGGTGGATATGAAGGAGCAGCCATTCTGAAAAGGTGTCCACTTATGGCCCAGTCAGCTGATTATGAGAGAACAGCCATTCTGAAAAGGTTTCCACTCCTGGCCCAGTCTGCTGATTATGAGAGAACAGCCATTTTGAAAATCTGTCCAGTCCTGGCCCAGTCAGTTATATATGAAGGAGCTGTCATTTTGAAAAGGTGTCTACTCCTGGCCTAGTCAGCTGATTATGAGAGAGCAGCCATTCTGAAAAGGTGTCCACTCCTGGCCCAGTCAGCTGATTTTGCTAGAGCAGCAATTTTGAAAAGTTGTCCACTCCTGGCCCAGTCAGTTATATATGAAGGAGCAGCCATTTTGAAAATGTGTCCACTCCTGGCCCAGTCAGTTATATATGAAGGAGCAGCCGTTTTTAAAAGGTGACCACTCCTGGCCCAGTCAGCTGATTATGAGAGAGCAACCATTCTGAAAAGGTGTTAACTCCTGGCCCAGTCAGCTGAATGTGTGAGAACAGCCATTTTGAAAAGGTGTCCTATCGTGGCCCAATCAGCTGATTATGAGAGAGCAGCCATTTTGAAAAGGTGTCCACTCCTGGCCTAGTCAGGTGGATATGAAGGAGCAACCATTCTGAAAAGGTTTCCACTCCTGGCCCAGTCTGCTGATTATGAGAGAACAGCCATTTTGAAAAGGTGTCCACTCCTGGCCAGGCAGTTATATATGAAGGAGCAGCCATTTTGAAAAGGTGACCACTCCTGGCCCAGTCAGCTTTTTATGAGAGAGCAACCATTCTGAAAAGGTGTCAACTCCTGGCCCAGTCAGCTGAATGTGTGAGAACAGCCATTTTGAAAAGGTGTCCTATCGTGGCCCAATCAGCTGATTATGAGAGAGCAGCCATTTTGAAAAGGTGTCCACTACTGGCCTAGTCAGGTGGATATGAAGGAGCAGCCATTCTGAAAAGGTGTCCACTCCAGGCCCAGTCAGCTGATTATGAGAGAACAGCCATTCCGAAATGGTGTCCAGTCCTGGCCCAGTCAGCTGATTATGAGAGAACAGTCATTTTGAAAAAGTGTCCACTAATGGCCTAGTCAGGTGGATATGAAGGAGCAGCCATTCTGAAAAGGTGTCCACTCCTATCCCAGTCAGCTGATTATGAGAGAGCAGCCATTTTGAAAAAGTGTGCACTCCTGGCATAGGCAGGTGGATATGAGAGAGCAGCCATTTTGAAAAGGTATCCACTCCTGTCCCAGTCAGGTGGATATGAAGGAGCAGCCATTCTGAAAAGGTGTCCACTCCTGGCCTAGTCAGCTGATTATGAGAGAACAGCCATTCTGAAAAGGTGTCCACTCCTGGCCTTGTCAGGTGGATATAAAGTAGCAGGAATTCTGAAAAGGTGTCCACTGCTGACCCAGTCAGCTGATTATGAGAGAACACCCATTGTGAAAAGGTGTCCACTCCTGGCCTAGTCAGCTGGATATGATGGAGCAGCCATTTTGAAAAGGTGTCCACTCCTGGCCGAGTCAGGTGGATATGAAGGAGCAGCCATTTTGAAAAAGTATCCACTCTTGGCACAGTCAGCTGATAATGGACGCAGCCATTTTGAAAAGGCATCCATTCCTGGCCCAGTCAGCTGATTATGAGAGCAGCCATTTAGAAAAGGTTTCCACTCCTGGCCAAGTCAGCTGATTATGAGAGAGCAGCCATTTTGAAAAGGTGACCACTCCTGGCCCAGTGAGCTGATAATGAGAGAGCAGCCATTTTGAAAAGGTGTCCACTCCTGGCTATGTCAGCTGATTATGAGAGAACAGCCATTCTAAAAACGTGTGCACTCCTGGCCTAGAAAGGTGGATATGAAGGAGCAGCCATTCCGAAAAGGTGTCAACTCCTGGCCCAGTCAGCTGATTATGAGAGAGCAGCCATTTTGAAAAGGTGTCCACTCCTGGCCCAGTGAGCTGATAATGGGAGAGCAGCCATTTTGAAAAGGTGTCCACTCCTGCCCCAGTCAGCTGATTATGAGAGAACAGCCATGTTGAAAAGGTGTCCACTCCTGGCCTAGTCAGGTGGATATGAAGGAGCAGCCATTCTGAAAGGGTGTCAACACCTGGCCCAGTCAGCTGATTATGAGAGAGCAGCCATTTTGAAAATGTGTCCACTCCTTGCCAAGTCAGGTGGATATGAAGGAGCTGTCATTTTGAAAAGGTGTCCACTCATGGCCCAGTCAGCAGATTATGAGAGAACAGCCATTCGGAAAAGGTGTCCACTCATGGCCCAGTCAGCTGATTATGAGAGAACAGCCATTCGGAAAAGGTGTCCACTCCTGCCCCAGTCATGTGAAAGAGCAGCCATTCTGAAAAGGTGTCCACTCCTGGCCCAGTCAGCTGATTGTGAGAGAACAGCCATTCGGAAAAGGTGTCCACTCATGGCCCAGTCAGCAGATTATGAGAGAACAGCCATTCGGAAAAGGTGTCCACTCATGGCCCAGTCAGCTGATTATGAGAGAACAGCCATTCGGAAAAGGTGTCCACTCATGGCCCAGTCAGCTGATTATGAGAGAACAGCCATTTTGAATAGGTGTCCACTCCTGGCCTAGTCAGCTGATTGTGAGAGAACAGACATTCCAAAAAGGTGTCTACTCCTGGCCCAGTCAGCTGATTATGGGAGAGCAGCCATTTTGAAAAAGTTTCCACTCCTGGCCTAGTCAGGTAGATATGAGAGAGCAGCAATTTTGAAAAGGTATACACTCCTGGCCTAGTCAGGTGGATATGAAGGAGCAGCAATTCTGAAAAGGTGTCCACTCATGGCCCAGTCAGCTGATTATGAGAGAACAGCCATTCGGAAAAGGTGTCCACTCCTGCCCTAGTCAGGTGAAGGAGCAGCCATTCTGAAAAGGTGTCCACTCATGGCCCAGTCAGCTGATTGTGAGAGAACAGCCATTCCGAAAAGGTGTCGAGTCCTGTCCCAGTCAGCTGATTATGAGAGAACAGCCATTTTGAATAGGTGTCCACTCCTGGCCTAGTCAGGTGGACATGAAGGAGCAGCCATTCTGAAAAGGTATCCACTCCTGGCCCAGTCAGCTGATTATGAGAGAGCAGCCATTCTGAAAAGGTGTCCACTCCTGGCCCAGTCAGGTGGATATGAAGGAGCAGCCATTCTGAAAAGGTGTCCACTCCTGGCCAAATCAGGTAGATATGAAGGAGCAGCCATTCTGAAAACATGTCCACTCCTGGCCCAGTCAGCTGATTATGAGAGAGCAGCCATTCTGAAAAGGTGTCCACTCCTGGCTAGTGAGGTGGATATAAAGGAGCAACCATTCTGAAAAGGTTTCCACTCCTCGCCCAGTCAGGTGGATATGAAGGAGCAGCCATTCTGAAAAGGTGTCCACTCCTAGTCCAGTCAGCTGATTATGAGAGGACAGCCATTTTGAACAGGTGTCCACTCCTGGCCCAGTCAGCTGATTATGATTGAGTAGCCATTTTGAAAAGGTGTCCACGCCTGGCCTAGTCAGGTGCATATGAACGAGCAGCCATTCTGAAAAGGTGTGCACTCCTGGACCTGTCAGTTGAATATGAAGGAGCAGCCATTCTGAAAATGTGTCCACTCCTGGCCCAGTCAGCTGATTATGAGAGACCAGCCATATTGAAAAGGTGTCCACTCCTGGCCCTGTCAGCTGATTTTGCAAGAGCAGCAATTTTGAAAAGGTGTCCACTACTGTCCCAGTCAGCTGATTATGAAAGAGCAGCCATTTTCAAAATGTGTCCACTCCTGGACCAGTCAGCTCATTATAAGAGAGCAGCCATTTTGAAAAGGTGTCCACTCCTGGCGCAGTCAGGTGGATGTGAAGGAGCAGCCGTTCTGAAAAAGTGACCAATCCTTTCCCTGTCAGCTGATTATGAGAGAACAGCCATTTTGAAAAGGTGTCCACTCCTGTCCCAGTCAGTTATATATGAAGGAGCAGCCATTTTGAAAAGGTGACCACTCCTGGCCCAGTCAGCTGATTATGAGAGAGCAACCATTCTGAAAAGGTGTTAACTCCTGGCCCAGTCAGTTGAATGTGTGAGAACAGCCATTTTGAAAAGGTGTCCTATCGTGGCTCAATCAGCTGATTATGAGAGAGCAGCCATTTTGAAAAGGTGTCCACTCCTGGCCTAGTCAGGTGGATATGAAGGAGCAACCATTCTGAAAAGGTTTCCACTCCTGGCCCAGTCTGCTGATTATGAGAGAACAGTCATTTTGAAAAGGTGTCCACTCCTGGCCAGGCAGTTATATATGAAGGAGCAGCCATTTTGAAAAGGTGACCACTCCTGGCCCAGTCAGCTGATTATGAGAGAGCAACCATTCTGAAAAGGTGTCAACTCCTGGACCAGTCAGCTGAATGTGTGAGAACAGCCATTTTGAAAAGGTGTCCTATCGTGGCCCAATCAGCTGATTATGAAAGAGCAGCCATTTTGAAAAGGTGTCCACTACTGGCCTAGTCAGGTGGATATGAAGGAGCAGCCATTCTGAAAAGGTGTCCACTCCATGCCCAGTCAGCTGATTATGAGAGAACAGCCATTCCAAAAAGGTGTCCAGTCCTGGCCCAGTCAGCTGATTATGAGAGAACAGTCATTTGAAAAAGTGTCCACTAATGGCCTAGTCAGGTGGTTATGAAGGAGCAGCCATTCTGAAAAGGTGTCCACTCCTGGCCCAGTCAGCTGATTATGAGAGAGCAGCCATTTTGAAAAAGTGTGCACTCCTGGCATAGGCAGGTGGATATGAGAGAGCAGCCATTTTGAAAAGGTATCCACTCCTGGCCCAGTCAGGTGGATATGAAGGAGCAGCCATTCTGAAAAGGTGTCCACTCCTGGCCTAGTCAGCTGATTATGAGAGAACAGCCATTCGGAAAAGGTGTCCACTCATGGCCCAGTCAGCTGATTATGAGAGAACAGCCATTCGGAAAAGGTGTCCACTCCTGCCCTAGTCAGGTGAAAGAGCAGCCATTCTGAAAAGGTGTCCACTCATGGCCCAGTCAGCTGATTGTGAGAGAACAGCCATTCCGAAAAGGTGTCGAGTCCTGTCCCAGTCAGCTGATTATGAGAGAACAGCCATTTTGAATAGGTGTCCACTCCTGGCCTAGTCAGGTGGATATGAAGGAGCAGCCATTCTGAAAAGGTGTCCACTCCTGGCCCAGTCAGCTGATTATGAGAGAGCAGCCATTCTGAAAAGGTGTCCACTCCTGGCCCGGTCAGGTGGATATGAAGGAGCAGCCATTCTGAAAAGGTGTCCACTCCTGGCCCAGTCAGCTGATTATGAGAGAGCAGCCATTTTGAAAAGGTGTCCACTCCTGGCCAAATCAGGTGGATATGAAGGAGCAGCCATTCTGAAAACATGTCCACTCCTGGCCCAGTCAGCTGATTATGAGAGAGCAGCCATTCTGAAAAGGTGTGCACTCCTGGCTAGTGAGGTGGATATGAAGGAGCAGCCAATCTGAAAAGGTGTCCACTCCTAGTCCAGTCAGCTGATTATGAGAGAACAGCCATTTTGAGCTGGTGTCCACTCCTGGCCCAGTCAGCTGATTATGAGAGAACAGCCATATTGAAAAGGTGTCCACTCCTGGCCCAGTCTGCTGATTATGAGAGAACAGCCATTTTGAAAATCTGTCCACTCCTGGCCCAGTCTGCTGATTATGAGAGAGCAGCCATTTTGAAAAGGTGTCCACGCCTGGCCTAGTCAGGTGCATATGAATGAGCAGCCATTCTGAAAAGGTGTGCACTCCTGGACCAGTCAGCTGATAATGAAAGAACAGCCATTTTCAAAATGTGTCCACTCCTGGCCCAGTGAGCTGATAATGGGAGAGCAGCCATTCTGAAAAGGTGTCCACTCCTGGCTAGTGAGGTGGATATAAAGGAGCAACCATTCTGAAAAGGTATCCACTCCTCGCCCAGTCAGGTGGATATGAAGGAGCAGCCATTCTGAAAAGGTGTCCACTCCTAGTCCAGTCAGCTGATTATGAGAGGACAGCCATTTTGAACAGGTGTCCACTCCTGGCCCAGTGAGCTGATAATGAGAGAGCAGCCATTTTGAAAAGGTGTCCACTCCTGGCTATGTCAGCTGATTATGAGAGAACAGCCATTCTGAAAAGGTGTCCACTCCCGGCCTAGAAAGGTGGATATGAAGGAGCAGCCATTCCGAAAAGGTGTCAACTCCTGGCCCAGTCAGCTGATTATGAGTGAGCAGCCATTTTGAAAAGGTGTCCACTCCTGGCCCAGTGAGCTGATAATGGGAGAGCAGCCATTTTGAAAAGGTGTCCACTCCTGCCCTAGTCAGCTGATTATGAGAGAAGAGCCATGTTGAAAAGGTGTCCACTCCTGGCCTAGAAAGGTGGATATGAAGGAGTAGCCATTCCGAAAAGGTGTCAACTCCTGGCCCAGTCAGCTGATTATGAGAGAGCAGCCATTTTGAAAAGGTGTCTACTCCTGGCCCAGTCAGCTGATTATGGGAGAGCAGCCATTTTGAAAAAGTGTCCACTCCTGGCCTAGTCAGGTGGATATGAGAGAGCAGCAATTTTGAAAAGGTATCCATTCCTGGCCCAGTCAGGTGGATATGAAGGAGCAGCCATTCTGAAAAGGTGTCCACTCATGGCCCAGTCAGCTGATTGTGAGAGAACAGCCATTCCGAAAAGGTGTCGAGTCCTGTCCCAGTCAGCTGATTATGAGAGAACAGCCATTTTGAATAGGTGTCCACTCCTGGCCTAGTCAGGTGGATATGAAGGAGCAGCCATTCTGAAAAGGTGTCCACTCCTGGCCCAGTCAGCTGATTATGAGAGAGCAGCCATTTTGAAAAGGTGTCCACTCCTGGCCAAATCAGGTGGATATGAAGGAGCAGCCATTCTGAAAACATGTCCACTCCTGGCCCAGTCAGCTGATTATGAGAGAGCAGCCATTCTGAAAAGGTGTCCACTCCTGGCCCAGTGAGCTGATAATGGGAGAGCAGCCATTTTGAAAAGGTGTCCACTCCTGCCCTAGTCAGCTGATTATGAGAGAACAGCCATGTTGAAAAGGTGTCCACTCCTGGCCTAGAAAGGTGGATATGAAGGAGAAGCCATTCCGAAAAGGTGTCAACTCCTGGCCCAGTCAGCTGATTATGAGAGAGCAGCCATTTTGAAAAGGTGTCCACTCCTGGCCCAGTGAGCTGATAATGGGAGAGCAGCCATTTTGAAAAGGTGTCCACTCCTGCCCTAGTCAGCTGATTATGAGAGAACAGCCATGTTGAAAAGGTGTCCACTCCTGGCCTAGAAAGGTGGATATGAAGGAGCAGCCATTCCGAAAAGGTGTCAACTCCTGGCCCAGTCAGCTGATTATGAGAGAGCAGCCATTTTGAAAAGGTGTCCACTCATGGCCCAGTCAGCTGATTATGAGAGAACAGCCATTCGGAAAAGGTGTCAACTCCTGCCCTAGTCAGGTGAAGGAGCAGCCATTCTGAAAAGGTGTCCAATCATGGCCCAGTCAGCGGACTGTGAGAGAACAGCCATTCCGTAAAGGTGTCTACTCCTGGCCCAGTCAGCTGATTATGGGAGAGCAGCCATTTTGAAAAAGTTTCCACTCGTGCCCTAGTCAGGTGGATATGAGAGAGCAGCAATTTTGAAAAGGTATACACTCCTGGCCCAGTCAGGTGGATATGAAGGAGCAGCAATTCTGAAAAGGTGTCCACTCATGGCCCAGTCAGCTGATCATGAGAGAACAGCCATTCGGAAAAGGTGTCCACTCCTGCCCTAGTCAGGTGAAGGAGCAGCCATTCTGAAAAGGTGTCCACTCATGGCCCAGTCAGCTGATTGTGATAGAACAGCCATTCCGAAAAGGTGTCGAGTCCTGTCCCAGTCAGCTGATTATGAGAGAACAGCCATTTTGAATAGGTGTCCACTCCTGGCCTAGTCAGGTGGACATGAAGGAGCAGCCATTCTGAAAAGGTATCCACTCCTGGCCCAGTCAGCTGATTATGAGAGAGCAGCCATTCTGAAAAGGTGTCTACTCCTGGCCCAGTCAGGTGGATATGAAGGAGCAGCCATTCTGAAAAGGTGTCCACTCCTGGCCCAGTCAGCTGATTATGAGAGAGCAGCCATTTTGAAAAGGTGTCCACTCCTGGCCAAATCAGGTGGATATGAAGGAGCAGCCATTCTGAAAACATGTCCACTCCTGGCCCAGTCAGCTGATTATGAGAGAGCAGCCATTCTGAAAATGTGTCCACTCCTGGCTAGTGAGGTGGATATAAAGGAGCAACCATTCTGAAAAGGTTTCCACTCCTCGCCCAGTCAGGTGGATATGAAGGAGCAGCCATTCTGAAAAGGTGTCCACTCCTAGTCCAGTCAGCTGATTATGAGAGAACAGCCATTTTGAACAGGTGTCCACTCCTGGCCCAGTCAGCTGATTATGAGAGATCAGCCATATTGAAAAGGTGTCCACTATTGGACCAGTCTGATGATTATGAGAGAACAGCCATTTTGAAAATCTGTCCACTCCTGGTCCAGTCAGGTGCATATGAACGAGCAGCCATTCTGAAAAGGTGTGCACTCCTGGTGCAGTCAGGTGGATGTGAAGGAGCAGCCGTTCTGAAAAAGTGACCAATCCTTTCCCAGTCAGCTGATTATGAGAGAACAGCCATTCTGAAAAGGTTTCCACTCCTGGCCCAGTCTGCTGATTATGAGAGAACAGCCATTTTGAAAATCTGTCCAGTCCTGGCCCAGTCAGTTATATATGAAGGAGCTGTCATTTTGAAAAGGTGTCTACTCCTGGACCAGTCAGCTGATTATGAGAGAGCAGCCATTTTGAGAAAGTGTCCATTCCTGGCCTAGTCAGGTGGATATGAGAGAGCAGCAATTTTGAAAAAGTGTCCACTCCTGGCCTAGTCAGGTGGATATGAGAGAGCAGCAATTTTGAAAATGTGTCCATTCCTGGCCCAGTCAGGGGGATATGAAGGAGCAGCCATTCTGAAAAGGTGTCAACTCCTGGCCCAGTCAGCTGATTATGAGAGAGCAGCCATTTTGAAAAGGTGTCTACTCCTGGCCCAGTCAGCTGATTATGGGAGAGCAGCCATTTTGAAAAAGTGTCCACTCCTGGCCTAGTCAGGTGGATATGAGAGAGCAGCAATTTTGAAAAGGTATCCACTCCTGGCCCAGTCAGGTGGATATGAAGGAGCAGCCATTCTGAAAAGGTGTCCACTTATGGCCCAGTCAGCTGATTATGAGAGAACAGCCATTCTGAAAAGGTTTCCACTCCTGGCCCAGTCTGCTGATTATGAGAGAACAGCCATTTTGAAAATCTGTCCAGTCCTGGCCCAGTCAGTTATATATGAAGGAGCTGTCATTTTGAAAAGGTGTCTACTCCTGGCCTAGTCAGCTGATTATGAGAGAGCAGCCATTCTGAAAAGGTGTCCACTCCTGGCCCAGTCAGCTGATTTTGCTAGAGCAGCAATTTTGAAAAGTTGTCCACTCCTGGCCCAGTCAGTTATATATGAAGGAGCAGCCATTTTGAAAATGTGTCCACTCCTGGCCCAGTCAGTTATATATGAAGGAGCAGCCGTTTTTAAAAGGTGACCACTCCTGGCCCAGTCAGCTGATTATGAGAGAGCAACCATTCTGAAAAGGTGTTAACTCCTGGCCCAGTCAGCTGAATGTGTGAGAACAGCCATTTTGAAAAGGTGTCCTATCGTGGCCCAATCAGCTGATTATGAGAGAGCAGCCATTTTGAAAAGGTGTCCACTCCTGGCCTAGTCAGGTGGATATGAAGGAGCAACCATTCTGAAAAGGTTTCCACTCCTGGCCCAGTCTGCTGATTATGAGAGAACAGCCATTTTGAAAAGGTGTCCACTCCTGGCCAGGCAGTTATATATGAAGGAGCAGCCATTTTGAAAAGGTGACCACTCCTGGCCCAGTCAGCTTTTTATGAGAGAGCAACCATTCTGAAAAGGTGTCAACTCCTGGCCCAGTCAGCTGAATGTGTGAGAACAGCCATTTTGAAAAGGTGTCCTATCGTGGCCCAATCAGCTGATTATGAGAGAGCAGCCATTTTGAAAAGGTGTCCACTACTGGCCTAGTCAGGTGGATATGAAGGAGCAGCCATTCTGAAAAGGTGTCCACTCCAGGCCCAGTCAGCTGATTATGAGAGAACAGCCATTCCGAAATGGTGTCCAGTCCTGGCCCAGTCAGCTGATTATGAGAGAACAGTCATTTTGAAAAAGTGTCCACTAATGGCCTAGTCAGGTGGATATGAAGGAGCAGCCATTCTGAAAAGGTGTCCACTCCTATCCCAGTCAGCTGATTATGAGAGAGCAGCCATTTTGAAAAAGTGTGCACTCCTGGCATAGGCAGGTGGATATGAGAGAGCAGCCATTTTGAAAAGGTATCCACTCCTGTCCCAGTCAGGTGGATATGAAGGAGCAGCCATTCTGAAAAGGTGTCCACTCCTGGCCTAGTCAGCTGATTATGAGAGAACAGCCATTCTGAAAAGGTGTCCACTCCTGGCCTTGTCAGGTGGATATAAAGTAGCAGGAATTCTGAAAAGGTGTCCACTGCTGACCCAGTCAGCTGATTATGAGAGAACACCCATTGTGAAAAGGTGTCCACTCCTGGCCTAGTCAGCTGGATATGATGGAGCAGCCATTTTGAAAAGGTGTCCACTCCTGGCCGAGTCAGGTGGATATGAAGGAGCAGCCATTTTGAAAAAGTATCCACTCTTGGCACAGTCAGCTGATAATGGACGCAGCCATTTTGAAAAGGCATCCATTCCTGGCCCAGTCAGCTGATTATGAGAGCAGCCATTTAGAAAAGGTTTCCACTCCTGGCCAAGTCAGCTGATTATGAGAGAGCAGCCATTTTGAAAAGGTGACCACTCCTGGCCCAGTGAGCTGATAATGAGAGAGCAGCCATTTTGAAAAGGTGTCCACTCCTGGCTATGTCAGCTGATTATGAGAGAACAGCCATTCTAAAAACGTGTGCACTCCTGGCCTAGAAAGGTGGATATGAAGGAGCAGCCATTCCGAAAAGGTGTCAACTCCTGGCCCAGTCAGCTGATTATGAGAGAGCAGCCATTTTGAAAAGGTGTCCACTCCTGGCCCAGTGAGCTGATAATGGGAGAGCAGCCATTTTGAAAAGGTGTCCACTCCTGCCCCAGTCAGCTGATTATGAGAGAACAGCCATGTTGAAAAGGTGTCCACTCCTGGCCTAGTCAGGTGGATATGAAGGAGCAGCCATTCTGAAAGGGTGTCAACACCTGGCCCAGTCAGCTGATTATGAGAGAGCAGCCATTTTGAAAATGTGTCCACTCCTTGCCAAGTCAGGTGGATATGAAGGAGCTGTCATTTTGAAAAGGTGTCCACTCATGGCCCAGTCAGCAGATTATGAGAGAACAGCCATTCGGAAAAGGTGTCCACTCATGGCCCAGTCAGCTGATTATGAGAGAACAGCCATTCGGAAAAGGTGTCCACTCCTGCCCCAGTCATGTGAAAGAGCAGCCATTCTGAAAAGGTGTCCACTCCTGGCCCAGTCAGCTGATTGTGAGAGAACAGCCATTCGGAAAAGGTGTCCACTCATGGCCCAGTCAGCAGATTATGAGAGAACAGCCATTCGGAAAAGGTGTCCACTCATGGCCCAGTCAGCTGATTATGAGAGAACAGCCATTCGGAAAAGGTGTCCACTCATGGCCCAGTCAGCTGATTATGAGAGAACAGCCATTTTGAATAGGTGTCCACTCCTGGCCTAGTCAGGTGGATATGAAGGAGCAGCCATTCTGAAAAGGTGTCCACTCCTGGCCCAGTCAGCTGATTATGAGAGAGCAGCCATTTTGAAAAGGTGTCCACTCCTGGCCCAGTCAGGTGGATATGAAGCAGCAGCCATTCTGAAAAGGTGTCCACTCCTGGCCCAGTCAGCTGATTATGAGAGAGCAGCCATTTTGAAAAGGTGTCCACTCCTGGCCAAATCAGGTGGATATGAAGGAGCAGCCATTCTGAAAACATGTCCACTCCTGACCCAGTCAGCTGATTATGAGAGAGCAGCCATTCTGAGAAGGTGTCCACTCCTGGCTAGTGAGGTGGATATGAAGGAGCAGCCAATCTGAAAAGGTGTCCACTCCTAGTCCAGTCAGCTGATTATGAGAGAACAGCCATTTTCAAAATGTGTCCACTCCTGGCACAGTAAGCTCATTAAAAGAGAGCAGCCATTTTGAAAAGGTGTCCACTCCTGGCGCAGTCTGGTGGATGTGAAGGAGCAGCAGTTCTGAAAAAGTGACCAATCCTTTCCCAGTCAGCTGATTATGAGTGAACAGCCATTCTGAAAAGGTTTCCACTCCTGGCCCAGTCTGCTGATTATGAGAGAACAGCCATTTTGAAAAGGTGTCCACTCCTGGCCCAGTCAGCTGATTATGAGAGAACAGCCATTCGGAAAAGGTGTCCACTCCTGCCCTAGTCAGGTGAAGGAGCAGCCATTCTGAAAAGGTGTCCACTCATGGCCCAGTCAGCTGATTGTGAGAGAACAGCCATTTTGAAAAGGTGTCCACTCCTGGCCAAATCAGGTGGATATGAAGGAGCAGCCATTCTGAAAACATGTCCACTCCTGGCCCAGTCAGCTGATTATGAGAGAGCAGCCATTCTGAAAATGTGTCCACTCCTGGCTAGTGAGGTGGATATAAAGGGGCAACCATTCTGAAAAGGTTTCCACTCCTCGCCCAGTCAGGTGGATATGAAGGAGCAGCCATTCTGAAAAGGTGTCCACTCCTGTCCAAGTCAGGTGGATATGAAGGAGCTGTCATTTTGAAAAGGTGTCTACTCCTGGCCCAGTCAGCTGATTATGGGAGAGCAGCCATTTTGAAAAAGTGTCCACTCCTGGCCTAGTCAGGTGGATATGAGAGAGCAGCAATTTTGAAAAGGTGTCCACTCATGGCCCAGTCAGCTGATTATGAGAGAACAGCCATTCGGAAAAGGAGTCCACTCCTGCCCTAGTCAGGTGTAGGAGCAGCCATTCTGAAAAGGTGTCCACTCATGGCCCAGTCAGCTGATTGTGAGAGAACAGCCATTCCGAAAAGGTGTCTACTCCTGGCCCAGTCAGCTGATTATGGGAGATCAGCCACTGTGAAAAAGTTTCCACTCCTGCCCTAGTCAGGTGGATATGAGAGAGCAGCAATTTTGAAAAGGTGTCCACTCCTGGCCCAGTCAGCTGATTATGAGAGAGCAGCCATTCTGAAAAGGTGTCCACTGTTGGCCCAGTCAGGTGGATATGAAGGAGCAGCCATTCTGAAAAGGTGTCCACTCCTGGCCCAGTCAGCTGATTATGAGAGAGCAGCCATTTTGAAAAGGTGTCCACTCCTGTCCAAATCAGGTGGATTTGAAGGAGCAGCCATTCTGAAAACATGTCCACTCCTAGCCCAGTCAGCTGATTATGAGAGAGCAGCCATTCTGCAAAGGTGTCCACTCCTGGCTAGTGAGGTGGATATAAAGGAGCAACCATTCTGAAAAGGTTTCCACTTCTCGCCCAGTCAGGTGGATATGAAGGAGCAGCCATTCTGAAAAGCTGTCCACTCCTAGTCCAGTCAGCTGATTATGAGAGAACAGCCATTTTGAACAGGAGTCCACTCCTCGCCCAGTCAGCTGATTATGAGAGAACAGCCATATTGAAAAGGTGTCCACTCCTGGCCCAGTCTGCTCATTATGAGAGAACAGCCATTTTGAAAATCTGTCCACTCCTGGCCCAGTCTGCTCATTATAAGAGAGCAGCCATTTTGAAAAGGTGTCCACTCCTGGCCTAGTCAGGTGCATATGAACGAGCAGCCATTCTGAAAAGGTGTGCACTCCTGGACCAGTCAGTTGAATATGAAGGAGCAGCCATTCTGAAAATGTGTCCACTCCTGGCCCAGTCAGCTGATTATGAGAGACCAGCCATATTGAAAAGGTGTCCACTCCTGGCCCAGTCAGCTGATTTTGCCAGAGAAGCAATTTTGAAAAGGTGTCCAATCCTGTCCCAGTCACCTGATTATGGAAGAACAGCCATTTTCAAAATGTGTCCACTCCTGGCCCAGTAAGCTTATTAAAAGAGAGCAGCCAGTTTGAAAAGGTGTCCACTCCTGGCGCAGTCAGGTGGATGTGAAGGAGCAGCCGTTCTGAAAAAGTGACCAATCCTTTCCCAGTCAGCTGATTATGAGAGAACAGCCATTCTGAAAAGGTTTCCACTCCTGGCCCAGTCTGCTGATTATGAGAGAACAGCCATTTTGAAAATCTGTCCACTCCTGGCCCAGTCAATTATATATGAAGGGGCTGTCATTTTGAAAAGGTGTCTTCTCCTGGCCCAGTCAGCTGATTATGAGAGAGCAGCCATTTTGAAAAAGTGTCCACTCCTGGCCTAGTCAGGTGGATATGAGAGAGCAGCAATTTTGAAAAGGTATCCACTCCTGGCCCAGTCAGGTGGATATGAAGGAGCAGCCATTCTGAAAAGGTGTCCACTCATGGCCCAGTCAGCTGATTATGAGAGAACAGCCATTCGGAAAAGGTGTCCACTCCTGCCCTAGTCAGGTGAAGGAGCAGCCATTCTGAAAAGGTGTCCACTCATGGCCCAGTCAGCTGATTGTGAGAGAACAGCCATTTTGAAAAGGTGTCCACTCCTGGCCAAATCAGGTGGATATGAAGGAGCAGCCATTCTGAAAACATGTCCACTCCTGGCCCAGTCAGCTGATTATGAGAGAGCAGCCATTCTGAAAATGTGTCCACTCCTGGCTAGTGAGGTGGATATAAAGGGGCAACCATTCTGAAAAGGTTTCCACTCCTCGCCCAGTCAGGTGGATATGAAGGAGCAGCCATTCTGAAAAGGTGTCCACTCCTAGTCCAGTCAGCTGATTATGAGAGAACAGCCATTTTGAACAGGTGTCCACTCCTGGCCCAGTCAGCTGATTATGAGAGATCAGCCATATTGAAAAGGTGTCCACTCCTGGACCAGTCTGCTGATTATGAGAGAACAGCCATTTTGAAAATCTGTCCACTCCTGGCCCAGTCAGCTGATTATGAGAGAGCAGCCATTTTGAAAAGGTGTCCACGCCTGGCCTAGTCAGGTGCATATGAACGAGCAGCCATTCTGAAAAGGTGTGCACTCCTTGCGCAGTCAGGTGGATGTGAAGGAGCAGCCGTTCTGAAAAAGTGACCAATCCTTTCCCAGTCAGCTGATTATGAGAGAACAGCCATTCTGAAAAGGTTTCCACTCCTGGCCCAGTCTGCTGATTATGAGAGAACAGCCATTTTGAAAATCTGTCCAGTCCTGGCCCAGTCAGTTATATATGAAGGAGCTGTCATTTTGAAAAGGTGTCTACTCCTGGCCCAGTCAGCTGATTATGAGAGAGCAGCCATTTTGAAAAAGTGTCCACTCCTGGCCTAGTCAGGTGGATATGAGAGAGCAGCAATTTTGAAAATGTGTCCATTCCTGGCCCAGTCAGGGGGATATTAAGGAGCAGCCATTCTGAAAAGGTGTCCACTCCTGGCCCAGTCAGCTGATTATGAGAGAGCAGCCATTTTGAAAAGGTGTCCACTCCTGGCCCAGTCAGCTGATTTTGCTAGAGCAGCAATTTTGAAAAGGTGTCCACTCCTGGCCCAGTCAGTTATATATGAAGGAGCAGCCATTTTGAAATGGTGTCCACTCCTGGCCCAGTCAGTTATATATGAAGGAGCAGCCGTTTTGAAAAGGTGACCACTCCTGGCCCAGTCAGCTGATTATGAGAGAGCAACCATTCTGAAAAGGTGTTAACTCCTGGCCCAGTCAGCTGAATGTGTGAGAACAGACATTTTGAAAAGGTGTCCTATCGTGGCCCAATCAGCTGATTATGAGAGAGCAGCCATTTTGAAAAGGTGTCCACTCCTGGCCTAGTCAGGTGGATATGAAGGAGCAACCATACTGAAAAGGTTTCCACTCCTGGCCCAGTCTGCTGATTATGAGAGAATAGCCATTTTGAAAAGGTGTCCACTCCTGGCGCAGTCTGGTGGATGTGAAGGAGCAGCCGTTCTGAAAAAGTGACCAATCCTTTCCCAGTCAGCTGATTATGAGAGAACAGCCATTCTGAAAAGGTTTCCACTCCTGGCACAGTCTGCTGATTATGAGAGAACAGCCATTTTGAAAACGTGTCCACTCCTGGCCCAGTCAGTTATATATGAAGGAGCAGCCATTTTGAAAAGGTGACCACTCCTGGCCCAGTCAGCTGATTATGAGAGAGCAACCATTCTGAAAAGGTGTCAACTCCTGGCCCTGTCAGCTGAATGTGTGAGAACAGCCTTTTTGAAAAGGTGTCCTATCGTGGCCCAATCAGCTGATTATGAGTGAGCAGCCATTTTGAAAAGGTGTCCACTCCTGGCCTAGTCAGGTGGATATGAAGGAGCAGCCATTCTGAAAAGGTGTCCACTCCAGGCCCAGTCAGCTGATTATGAGAGAACAGCCATTCCGAAGAGGTGTTCAGTCCTGGCCCAGTCAGCTGATTATGAGAGAACAGCCATTTTGAAAAGGTGTCCACACCTGGCCTAGTCAGGTGGATATGACGGAGCAGCCATTCTCAAAAGGTGTCCACTCCTGGACAGGTCAGCTGATTATGAGAGAGCAGCCATTTTGAAAAAGTGTCCACTCATGGCGTAGTCAGGTGGATATGAACAGCCATTCTGAAAAGGTATCCACTCCTTGCCCAGTCAGGTGGATATGAAGGAGCAGCCATTCTGAAAAGGTGTCCACTCCTGGCCTAGTCAGCTGATTATGAGAGAACAGCCATTCTGAAAAGGTGTCCACTCCTGGCCTAGTCAGGTGGATATAAAGTAGCAGCAATTCTGAAAAGGTGTCCACTGCTGACCCAGTCAGCTGATTATGAGAGAACAGCCATTGTGAAAAGGTGTCCACTCCTGGCCTAGTCAGCTGGGTATGAAGGAGCAGCCATTTTGAAAAGGTGTCCACTCCTGGCCGAGTCAGGTGGATATGAAGGAGCAGCCATTTTGAAAAAGTATCCACTCCTGGCACAGTCAGCAGATAATGAAAGCAGCCATTTTGAAAAGGCATCCATTCCTGGCCCAGTCAGCTGATTATGAGAGCAGCCATTTTGAAAAGGTGTCCACTCCTGGCCAAGTCAGCTGATTATGAGAGAGCAGCCATTTTGAAAAGGTGTCCACTCATGGCCCAGTCAGCAGATTATGAGAGAACAGCCATTCGGAAAAGGTGTCCACTCATGGCCCAGTCAGCTGATTATGAGAGAACAGCCATTCGGAAAAGGTGTCCACTCCTGCCCCAGTCATGTGAAAGAGCAGCCATTCTGAAAAGGTGTCCACTCCTGGCCCAGTCAGCTGATTGTGAGAGAACAGCCATTCGGAAAAGGTGTCCACTCATGGCCCAGTCAGCAGATTATGAGAGAACAGCCATTCGGAAAAGGTGTCCACTCATGGCCCAGTCAGCTGATTATGAGAGAACAGCCATTCTGAAAAGGTGTCCACTCCTGGCCCAGTCAGCTGATTATGAGAGAGCAGCCATTCTGAAAAGGTGTCCACTCCTGGCCCAGTCAGGTGGATATGAAGCAGCAGCCATTCTGAAAAGGTGTCCACTCCTGGCCCAGTCAGCTGATTATGAGAGAGCAGCCATTTTGAAAAGGTGTCCACTCCTTGCCAAATCAGGTGGATATGAAGGAGCAGCCATTCTGAAAACATGTCCACTCCTGACCCAGTCAGCTGATTATGAGAGAGCAGCCATTCTGAGAAGGTGTCCACTCCTGGCTAGTGAGGTGGATATAAAGGAGCAGCCAATCTGAAAAGGTGTCCACTCCTAGTCCAGTCAGCTGATTATGAGAGAACAGCCATTTTCAAAATGTGTCCACTCCTGGCACAGTAAGCTCATTAAAAGAGAGCAGCCATTTTGAAAAGGTGTCCACTCCTGTCGCAGTCTGGTGGATGTGAAGGAGCAGCCGTTCTGAAAAAGTGACCAATCCTTTCCCAGTCAGCTGATTATGAGTGAACAGCCATTCTGAAAAGGTTTCCACTCCTGGCCCAGTCTGCTGATTATGAGAGAACAGCCATTTTGAAAAGGTGTCCACTCCTGGCCCAGTCAGTTATATATGAAGGAGCTGTCATTTTGAAAAGGTGTCTACTCCTGGCCCAGTCAGCTGATTATGAGAGAGCAGCCATTTTGAAAAAGTGTCCACTCCTGGCCTAGTCAGGTGGATATGAGAGAGCAGCAATTTTGAAAATGTGTCCATTCCTGGCCCAGTCAGGGGGATATTAAGGAGCAGCCATTCTGAAAAGGTGTCCACTCCTGGCCCAGTCAACTGATTATGAGAGAGCAGCCATTTTGAAAAGGTGTCCACTCCTGGCCCAGTCAGTTATATATGAAGGAGCAGCCATTTTGAAAAGGTGTCCACTCCTGGCCCAGTCAGTTATATATGAAGGAGCAGCCGTTTTGAAAAGGTGACCACTCCTGGCCCAGTCAGCTGATTATGAGAGAGCAACCATTCTGAAAAGGTGTTAACTCCTGGCCCAGTCAGCTGAATGTGTGAGAACAGCCATTTTGAAAAGGTGTCCTATCGTGGCCCAATCAGCTGATTATGAGAGAGCAGCCATTTTGAAAAGGTGTCCACTCCTGGCCTAGTCAGGTGGATATGAAGGAGCAACCATTCTGAAAAGGTTTCCACTCCTGGCCCAGTCTGCTGATTATGAGAGAACAGCCATTTTGAAAAAGTGTCCACTCCTGGCCAGGCAGTTATATATGAAGGAGCAGCCATTTTGAAAAGGTGACCACTCCTGGCCCAGTCAGCTGATTATGAGAGAGCAACCATTCTGAAAAGGTGTCAACTCCTGGCCCAGTCAGCTGAATGTGTGAGAACAGCCATTTTGAAAAGGTGTCCTATCGTGGCCCAATCAGCTGATTATGAGAGAGCAGCCATTTTGAAAAGGTGTCCACTACTGGCCTAGTCAGGTGGATATGAAGGAGCAGCCATTCTGAAAAGGTGTCCACTCCAGGCCCAGTCAGCTGATTATGAGAGAACAGCCATTCCGAAATGGTGTCCAGTCCTGGCCCAGTCAGCTGATTATGAGAGAACAGTCATTTTGAAAAAGTTTCCCCTAATGGCCTAGTCAGGTGGATATGAAGGAGCAGCCATTCGGAAAAGGTGTCCACTCCTGGCCCAGTCAGCTGATTATGAGAGAGCAGCCATTTTGAAAAAGTGTGCACTCCTGGCATAGGCAGGTGGATATGAGAGAGCAGCCATTTTGAAAAGGTATCCACTCCTGGCCCAGTCAGGTGGATATGAAGGAGCAGCCATTCTGAAAAGGTGTCCACTCCTGGCCTAGTCAGCTGATTATGAGAGAACAGCCATTCTGAAAAGGTGTCCACTCCTGTCCTTGTCAGGTGGATATAAAGTAGCAGGAATTCTGAAAAGGTGTCCACTGCTGACCCAGTCAGCTGATTATGAGAGAACACCCATTGTGAAAAGGTGTCCACTCCTGGCCTAGTCAGCTGGATATGATGGAGCAGCCATTTTGACAAGGTGTCCACTCCTGGCCGAGTCAGGTGGATATGAAGGAGCAGCCATTTTGAAAAAGTATCCATTCTTGGCACAGTCAGCTGATAATGGAGGCAGCCATTTTGAAAAGGCATCCATTCCTGGCCCAGTCAGCTGATTATGAGAGCAGCCATTTAGAAAAGGTTTCCACTCCTGGCCAAGTCAGCTGATTATGAGAGAGCAGCCATTTTGAAAAGGTGACCACTCCTGGCCCAGTGAGCTGATAGTGAGAGAGCAGCCATTTTGAAAAGGTGTCCACTCCTGGCTATGTCAGCTGATTATGAGAGAACAGCCATTCTAAAAACGTGTGCACTCCTGGCCTAGAAAGGTGGATATGAAGGAGCAGCCATTCCGAAAAGGTGTCAACTCCTGGCCCAGTCAGCTGATTATGAGAGAGCAGCCATTTTGAAAAGGTGTCCACTCCTGGCCCAGTGAGCTGATAATGGGAGAGCAGCCATTTTGAAAAGGTGTCCACTCCTGCCCCAGTCAGCTGATTATGAGAGAACAGCCATGTTGAAAAGGTGTCCACTCCTGGCCAAGTCAGGTGGATATGAAGGAGCTGTCATTTTGAAAAGGTGTCCACTCATGGCCCAGTCAGCAGATTATGAGAGAACAGCCATTCGGAAAAGGTGTCCACTCATGGCCCAGTCAGCTGATTATGAGAGAACAGCCATTCGGAAAAGGTGTCCACTCCTGCCCCAGTCAGGTGAAAGAGCAGCCATTCTGAAAAGGTGTCCACTCATGGCCCAGTCAGCTGATTGTGAGAGAACAGCCATTCCGAAAAGGTGTCCACTCCTGGCCCAGTCAGCTGATAATGAGAGAACAGCCATTTTGAATAGGTGTCCACTCCTGGCCTAGTCAGGTGGATATGAAGGAGCAGCCATTCTGAAAAGGTGTCCACTCCTGGCCCAGTAAGCTGATTATGAGAGAGCAGCCATTCTGAAAAGGTGTCCACTCCTGGCCCAGTCAGGTGGATATGAAGGAGCAGCCATTCTGAAAAGGTGTCCACTCCTGGCCCAGTCAGCTGATTATGAGAGAGCAGCCATTCTGAAAAGGTGTCCACTCCTGGCCAAATCAGGTGGATATGAAGGAGCAGCCATTCTGAAAACATGTCCACTCCTGGCCCAGTCAGCTGATTATGAGAGAGCAGCCATTCTGAAAAGGTGTCCACTCCTGGCTAGTGAGGTGGATATGAAGGAGCAGCCAATCTGAAAAGGTGTCCACTCCTAGTCCAGTCAGCTGATTATGAGAGAACAGCCATTTTCAAAATGTGTCCACTCCTGGCACAGTAAGCTCATTAAAAGAGAGCAGCCATTTTGAAAAGGTGTCCACTCCTGGCGCAGTCTGGTGGATGTGAAGGAGCAGCCGTTCTGAAAAAGTGACCAATCCTTTCCCAGTCAGCTGATTATGAGTGAACAGCCATTCTGAAAAGGTTTCCACTCCTGGCCCAGTCTGCTGATTATGAGAGAACAGCCATTTTGAAAAGGTGTCCACTCCTGGCCCAGTCAGTTATATATGAAGGAGCAGCCATTTTGAAAAGGTGACCACTCCTGGCCCAGTCAGCTGATTATGAGAGAGCAACCATTCTGAAAAGGTATCAACTCCTGGCCCTTTCAGCTGAATGTGTGAGAACAGCCTTTTTGAAAAGGTGTCCTATAGTGGCCCAATCAGCTGATTATGAGTGAGCAGCCATTTTGAAAAGGTGTCCACTACTGGCCTAGTCAGGTGGATATGAAGGAGCAGCCATTCTGAAAAGGTGTCCACTCCAGGCCCCGTCAGATGATTATGAGAGAACAGCCATTCCGAAGAGGTGTTCAGTCCTGGACCAGTCAGCTGATTATGAGAGAACAGCCATTTTGAAAAGGTGTCCACACCTGGCCTAGTCAGGTGGATATGACGGAGCAGCCATTCTGAAAAGGTGTCCACTCCTGGACGAGTCAGCTGATTATGAGAGAGCAGCCATTTTGAAAAAGTTTCCACTCATGGCCTAGTCAGGTGGATATGAACACCCATTCTGAAAAGTTATCCACTCCTTGCCCAGTCAGGTGGATATGAAGGAGCAGCCATTCTGAAAAGGTGTCCACTCCTGGCCTAGTCAGCTGATTATGAGAGAACAGCCATTCTGAAAAGGTGTCCACTCCTGGCCAGGCAGTTATATATGAAGGAGCAGCCATTTTGAAAAGGTGACCACTCCTGGCCCAGTCAGCTGATTATGAGAGAGCAACCATTCTGAAAAGGTGTCAACTCCTGGCCCAGTCACCTGAATGTGTGAGAACAGCCATTTTGAAAAGGTGTCCTATCGTGGCCCAATCAGCTGATTATGAGAGAGCAGCCATTTTGAAAAGGTGTCCACTACTGGCCTATTCAGGTGGATATGAAGGAGCAGCCATTCTGAAAAGGTGTCCACTCCAGGCCCAGTCAGCTGATTATGAGAGAACAGCCATTCCGAAATGGTGTCCCGTCCTGGCCCAGTCATCTGATTATGAGAGAACAGTCATTTTGAAAAAGTTTCCCCTAATGGCCTAGTCAGGTGGATATGAAGGAGCAGCCATTCTGAAAAGGTGTCCACTCCTGGCCCAGTCAGGTGATTATGAGAGAGCAGCCATTTTGAAAAAGTGTGCACTCCTGGCATAGGCAGGTGGATATGAGAGAGCAGCCATTTTGAAAAGGTATCCACTCCTGGCCCAGTCAGGTGGATATGAAGGAGCAGCCATTCTGAAAAGGTGTCCACTCCTGGCCTAGTCAGCTGATTATGAGAGAACAGCCATTCTGAAAAAGTGTCCACTCCTGGCCTTGTCAGGTGGATATAAAGTAGCAGGAATTCTGAAAAGGTGTCCACTGCTGACCCAGTCAGCTGATTATGAGAGAACATCCATTGTGAAAAGGTGTCCACTCCTGGCCTAGTCAGCTGGATATGATGGAGCAGCCATTTTGAAAAGGTGTCCACTCCTGGCCGAGTCAGGTGGATATGAAGGAGCAGCCATTTTGAAAAAGTATCCACTCTTGGCACAGTCAGCTGATAATGGAGGCAGCTATTTTGAAAAGGCATCCATTCCTGGCCCAGTCAGCTGATTATGAGAGCAGCCATTTAGAAAAGGTTTCCACTCCTGGCCAAGTCAGCTGATTATGAGAGAGCAGCCATTTTGAAAAGGTGACCACTCCTGGCCCAGTGAGCTGATAATGAGAGAGCAGCCATTTTGAAAAGGTGTCCACTCCTGGCTATGTCAGCTGATTATGAGAGAACAGCCATTCTAAAAACGTGTGCACTCCTGGCCTAGAAAGGTGGATATGAAGGAGCAGCCATTCCGAAAAGGTGTCAACTCCTGGCCCAGTCAGCTGATTATGAGAGAGCAGCCATTTTGAAAAGGTGTCCACTCCTGGCCCAGTGAGCTGATAATGGGAGAGCAGCCATTTTGAAAAGGTGTCCACTCCTGCCCCAGTCAGCTGATTATGAGAGAACAGCCATGTTGAAAAGGTGTCCACTCCTGGCCTAGTCAGGTGGATATGAAGGAGCAGCCATTCTGAAAAGTTGTCTACACCTGGCCCAGTCAGCTGATTATGAGAGAGCAGCCATTTTGAAAATGTGTCCACTCCTGGCCAAGTCAGGTGGATATGAAGGAGCTGTCATTTTGAAAAGGTGTCCACTCATGGCCCAGTCAGCAGATTATGAGTGAACAGCCATTCGGAAAAGGTGTCCACTCATGGCCCAGTCAGCTGATTATGAGAGAACAGCCATTCGGAAAAGGTGTCCACAGCTGCCACAGTCAGGTGAAAGAGCAGCCATTCTGAAAAGGTGTCCACTCATGGCCCAGTCAGCTGATTGTGAGAGAACAGCCAATCAGAAAAGGTGTCCACTCCTGGCCCAGTCAGCTGATTATGAGAGAACAGCCATTTTGAATAGGTGTCCACTCCTGGCCTAGTCAGGTGGATATGAAGGAGCAGCCATTCTGAAAAGGTGTCCACTCCTGGCCCAGTCAGCTGATTATGAGAGAGCAGCCATTCTGAAAAGGTGTCCACTCCTGGCCCAGTCAGGTGGATATGAAGGATAAGCCATTCTGAAAAGGTGTCCACTCCTGGCCCAGTCAGCTGATTATGAGAGAGCAGCCATTTTGAAAAGGTGTCCACTCCTGGCCAAATCAGGTGGATATGAAGGAGCAGCCATTCTGAAAACATGTCCACTCCTGGCCCAGTCAGCTGATTATGAGAGAGCAGCCATTCTGAAAAGGTGTCCACTCCTGGCTAGTGAGGTGGATATAAAGGAGCAACCATTCTGAAAAGGTTTCCACACCTCGCCCAGTCAGGTGGATATGAAGGAGCAGCCATTCTGAAAACATGTCCACTCCTGGCCCAGTCAGCTGATTATGAGAGAGCAACCATTCTGAAAAGGTGTCCACTCGAGGCCCAGTCAGCTGATTATGAGAGAACAGCCATTCCGAAGAGGTGTTCAGTCCTGGCCCGGTCAGCTGATTATGAGAGAACAGCCATTTTGAAAAGGTGTCCACACCTGGCCTAGTCAGGTGGATATGACGGAGCAGCCATTCTCAAAAGGTGTCCACTCCTGGACGGGTCAGCTGATTATGAGAGAGCAGCCATTTTGAAAAAGTGTCCACTCATGGCGTAGTCAGGTGGATATGAACAGCCATTCTGAAAAGGTATCCACTCCTTGCCCAGTCAGGTGGATATGAAGGAGCAGGCATTCTGAAAAGGTGTCCACTCCTGGCCTAGTCAGCTGATTATGAGAGAACAGCCATTCTGAAAAGGTGTCCACTCCTGGCCTAGTCAGGTGGATATAAAGTAGCAGCAATTCTGAAAAGGTGTCCAAAGCTGACCCAGTCAGCTGATTATGAGAGAACAGCCATTGTGAAAAGGTGTCCACTCCTGGCCGAGTCAGCTGGATATGAAGGAGCAGCCATTTTGAAAAGGTGTCCACTCCTGGCCGAGTCAGGTGGATATGAAGGAGCAGCCATTTTGAAAAAGTATCCACTCCTGGCACAGTCAGCTGATAATGAAAGCAGCCATTTTGAAAAGGCATCCATTCCTGGCCCAGTCAGCTGATTATGAGAGCAGCCATTTTGAAAAGGTGTCCACTCCTGGCCACGTCAGCTGATTATGAGAGAGCAGCCATTTTGAAAAGGTGTCCACTCCTGGTTATGTCAGCTGATTATGAGAGAACAGCCATTCTGAAAAGGTGTCCACTCCTGGCCTAGAAAGGTGTATATGAAGGAGCAGCCATTCCGAAAAGGTGTCAACTCCTGACCCAGTCAGCTGATTATGAGAGAGCAGCCATTTTGAAAAGGTGTCCACTCCTGGCCCAGTGAGCTGATAATGGGAGAGCAGCCATTTTGAAAAGGTGTCCACTCCTGCCCTAGTCAGCTGATTATGAGAGAACAGCCATGTTGAAAAGGTGTCAACTCCTGGCCTAGTCAGGTGGATATAAAGGAGCAGCCATTCTGAAAAGGTGTCAACACCTGGCCCAGTTAGCTGATTATGAGAGAGCAGCCATTTTGAAAAGGTGTCCACTCCTGTCCAAGTCAGGTGGATATGAAGGAGCTGTCATTTTGAAAAGGTGTCTACTCCTGGCCCAGTCAGCTGATTATGGGAGAGCAGCCATTTTGAAAAAGTGTCCACTCCTGGCCTAGTCAGGTGGATATGAGAGAGCAGCAATTTTGAAAAGGTATCCACTCCTGGCCCAGTCAGGTGGATATGAAGGAGCAGCCATTGTGAAAAGGTGTCCACTCATGGCCCAGTCAGCTGATTATGAGAGAACAGCCATTCAGAAAAGGTGTCCACTCCTGCCCTAGTCAGGTGTAGGAGCAGCCATTCTGAAAAGGTGTCCACTCATGGCCCAGTCAGCTGATTGTGAGAGAACAGCCATTCCGAAAAGGTGTCTACTCCTGGCCCAGTCAGCTGATTATGGGCGAGCAGCCATTTTGAAAAAATTTCCACTCCTGCCCTAGTCAGGTGGATATGAGAGAGCAGCAATTTTGAAAAGGTATCCACTCCTGGCCCAGTCAGGTGGATATGAAGGAGCAGCCATTCTGAAAAGGTGTCCACTCATGGCCCAGTCAGCTGATTATGAGAGAACAGCCATTCGGAAAAGTTGTCCACTCCTGCCCTAGTCAGGTGAAGGAGCAGCCATTCTGAAAAGGTGTCCACTCATGGCCCAGCCAGCTGATTGTGAGAGAACAGCCATTCCGAAAAGGTGTCGAGTCCTGGCCCAGTCAGCTGATTATGAGAGAACAGCCATTCTGAAAAGGTGTCCACTCCTGCCCTAGTCAGGTGAAGGAGCAGCCATTCTGAAAAGGTGTCCACTCATGGCCCAGTCAGCTGATTATGAGAGAACAGCCATTCCGAAAAGGTGTCTACTCCTGGCCCAGTCAGCTGATTATGAGAGAACAGCCATTTTGAACAGGTGTCCACTCCTGGCCCAGTCAGCTGATTATGAGAGAACAGCCTTATTGAAAAGGTGTCCACTCCTGGCCCAGTCTGCTGATTATGAGAGAACAGCCATTTTGAAAAGGTGTCCACGCCTGGTCTAGTCAGGTGCATATGAACGAGCAGCCATTCTGAAAAGGTGTGCACTCCTCGACCAGTCAGTTGAATATGAAGGAGCAGCCATTCTGAAAATGTGTCCACTCCTGGCCCAGTCAGCTGATTATGAGAGACCAGCCATATTGAAAAGGTGTCCACTCCTGGTCCAGTCAGCTGATTTTGCTAGAGCAGCAATTTTGAAAAGGTGTCCACTCCTGTCCCAGTCAGCTGATTATGAAAGAACAGCCATTTTCAAAATGTGTCCACTCCTGGCCCAGTAAGCTCATTAAAAGAGAGCAGCCATTTTGAAAAGGTGTCCACTCCTGGCGCAGTCAGTTGGATGTGAAGGAGCAGCCGTTCTGAAAAAGTGTCCAATCCTTTCCCAGTCAGCTGATTATGAGAGAACAGACATTTTGAAAAGGTGTCCACTCCTGGCCCAGTCAGTTATATATGAAGGAGCAGCCATTTTGAAAAGGTGACCACTCCTGGCCCAGTAAGCTGATTATGAGAGAGCAACCATTCTGAAAAGGTGTCAACTCCTGGCCCAGTCAGCTGAATGTGTGAGAACAGCCATTTTGAAAAGGTGTCCTATCGTGGCCCAATCAGCTGATTATGAGAGAGCACCCATTTTGAAAAGGTGTCCACTCCTGGCATAGTCAGGTGGATATGAAGGAGCAGCCATTCTGGAAAGGTGTCCACTCCAGGCCCTGTCAGCTGATTATGAGAGAACAGCCATTCCGAAAAGGTGTCCAGTCCTGGCCCAGTCAGCTGATTATGAGAGAACAGTCATTTTGAAAAAGTGTCCTCTAATGGCCTAGTCAGGTGGATATGAAGGAGCAGCCATTCTGAAAAGGTGTCCACTCCTGGCCCAGTCAGCTGATTATGAGAGAGCAGCCATTTTGAAAAAGTGTGCACTCCTGGCATAGGGAGGTGGATATGAGAGAGCAGCCATTTTGAAAAGGTATCCACTCCTGGCCCAGTCAGGTGGATATGAAGGAGCAGCCATTCTGAAAAGGCATCCATTCCTGGCCCAGTCAGCTGATTATGAGAGCAGCCATTTTGAAAAGGTGTCCACTCCTGGCCAAGTCAGCTGATTATGAGAGAGCAGCCATTTTGAAAATGTGTCCACTCCTGCCCAGTGAGCTGATAATGAGAGAGAAGCCATTTTGAAAAGGTGTCCACTCCTGTCCCAGTCAGCTGATTATGTAAGAACAGCCATTTTCAAAATGTGTCCACTCCTGGCCCAGTAAGCTTATTAAAAGAAAGCAGCCATTTTGAAAAGGTGTCCACTCCTGGCGCAGTCAGGTGGATGTGAAGGAGCAGCCGTTCTGAAAAAGTGACCAATCCTTTCCCAGTCAGCTGATTATGAGAGAACAGCCATTCTGAAAAGGTTTCCACTCCTGGCCCAGTCTGCTGATTATGAGAGAACAGCCATTTTGAAAATCTGTCCAGTCCTGGCCCAGTCAGTTATATATGAAGGAGCTGTCATTTTGAAAAGGTGTCTACTCCTGGCCCAGTCAGCTGATTATGAGAGAGCAGCCATTTTGAAAAAGTGTCCACTCCTGGCATAGTCAGGTGGAAATGAGAGAGCAGCAATTTTGAAAATGTGTCCATTCCTGGCCCAGTCAGGTGGATATTAAGGAGCAGCCATTCTGAAAAGGTGTCCACTCCTGGCCCAGTCAGCTGATTATGAGAGAGCAGCCATTTTGAAAAGGTGTCCACTCCTGGCCAAATCAGGTGGATATGAAGGAGCAGCCATTCTGAAAACATGTCCACTCCTGGCCCAGTCAGCTGATTATGAGAGATCAGCCATTCTGAAAATGTGTCCACTCCTGGCTAGTGAGGTGGATATAAAGGAGCAACCATTCTGAAAAGGTTTCCACTCCTCGCCCAGTCAGGTGGATATGAAGGAGCAGCCATTCTGAAAAGGTGTCCACTCCTAGTCCAGTCAGCTGATTATGAGAGAACAGCCATTTTGAACAGGTGTCCACTCCTGGCCCAGTCAGCTGATTATGAGAGATCAGCCATATTGAAAAGGTGTCCACTATTGGACCAGTCTGCTGATTATGAGAGAACAGCCCTTTTGAAAATCTGTCCACTCCTGGCCCAGTCAGGTGCATATGAACGAGCAGCCATTCTGAAAAGGTGTGCACTCCTGGCGCAGTCAGGTGGATGTGAAGGAGCAGCCGTTCTGAAAAAGTGACCAATCCTTTCCCAGTCAGCTGATTATGAGAGAACAGCCATTCTGAAAAGGTTTGCACTCCTGGCCCAGTCTGCTGATTATGAGAGAACAGCCATTTTGAAAATCTGTCCAGTTCTGGCCCAGTCAGTTATATATGAAGGAGCTGTCATTTTGAAAAGGTGTCTACTCCTGGCCCAGTCAGCTGATTATGAGAGAGCAGCCATTTTGAAAAAGTGTCCACTCCTGGCCTAGTCAGGTGGATATGAGAGAGCAGCAATTTTGAAAATGTGTCCATTCCTGGCCCAGTCAGGGGGATATTAAGGAGCAGCCATTCTGAAAAGGTGTCCACTCCTGGCCCAGTCAACTGATTATGAGAGAGCAGCCATTTTGAAAAGGTGTCCACTCCTGGCCCAGTCAGCTGATTTTGCTAGAGCAGCAATTTTGAAAAGTTGTCCACTCCTTTCCCAGTCAGTTATATATGAAGGAGCAGCCATTTTGAAAAGGTGTCCACTCCTGGCCCAGTCAGTTATATATGAAGGAGCAGCCGTTTTGAAAAGGTGACCACTCCTGGCCCAGTCAGCTGATTATGAGAGAGCAACCATTCTGAAAAGGTGTTAACTCCTGGCCCCGTCAGCTGAATGTGTGAGAACAGCCATTTTGAAAAGGTGTCCTATCTTGGCCCAATCAGCTGATTATGAGAGAGCAGCCATTTTGAAAAGGTGTCCACTCCTGGCCTAGTCAGGTGGATATGAAGGATCAACCATTCTGAAAAGGTTTCCACTCCTGGCCCAGTCTGCTGATTATGAGAGAACAGCCATTTTGAAAAGGTGTCCACTCCTGGCCAGGCAGTTATATATGAAGGAGCAGCCATTTTGAAAAGGTGACCACTCCTGGCCCAGTCAGCTGATTATGAGAGAGCAACCATTCTGAAAAGGTGTCAACTCCTGGCCCAGTCAGCTGAATGTGTGAGAACAGCCATTTTGAAAAGGTGTCCTATCGTGGCCCAATCAGCTGATTATGAGAGAGCAGCCATTTTGAAAAGGTGTCCACTACTGGCCTAGTCAGGTGGATATGAAGGAGCAGCCATTCTGAAAAGGTGTCCACTCCAGGCCCAGTCAGCTGATTATGAGAGAACAGCCATTCCGATATGGTGTCCAGTCCTGGACCAGTCAGCTGATTATGAGAGAACAGTCATTTTGAAAAAGTTTCCCCTAATGGCCTAGTCAGGTAGATATGAAGGAGCAGCCATTCGGAAAAGGTGTCCACTCCTGGCCCAGTCAGCTGATTATGAGAGAGCAGCCATTTTGAAAAAGTGTGCACTCCTGGCATAGGCAGGTGGATATGAGAGAGCAGCCATTTTGAAAAGGTATCCACTCCTGGCCCAGTCAGGTGGATATGAAGGAGCAGCCATTCTGAAAAGGTGTCCACTCCTGGCCTAGTCAGCTGATTATGAGAGAACAGCCATTCTGAAAAGGTGTCCACTCCTGGCCTTGTCAGGTGGATATAAAGTAGCAGGAATTCTGAAAAGGTGTCCACTGCTGACCCAGTCAGCTGATTATGAGAGAACACCCATTGTGAAAAGGTGTCCACTCCTGGCCTAGTCAGCTGGATATGATGGAGCAGCCATTTTGACAAGGTGTCCACTCCTGGCCGTGTCAGGTGGATATGAAGGAGCAGCCATTTTGAAAAAGTATCCACTCTTGGCACAGTCAGCTGATAATGGAGGCAGCCATTTTGAAAAGGCATCCATTCCTGGCCCAGTCAGCTGATTATGAGAGCAGCCATTTAGAAAAGGTTTCCACTCCTGGCCAAGTCAGCTGATTATGAGAGAGCAGCCATTTTGAAAAGGTGACCACTCCTGGCCCAGTGAGCTGATAATGAGAGAGCAGCCATTTTGAAAAGGTGTCCACTCCTGGCTATGTCAGCTGATTATGAGAGAACAGCCATTCTAAAAACGTGTGCACTCCTGGCCTAGAAAGTTGGATATGAAGGAGCAGCCATTCCGAAAAGGTGTCAACTCCTGGCCCAGTCAGCTGATTATGAGAGAGCAGCCATTTTGAAAAGGTGTCCACTCCTGGCCCAGTGAGCTGATAATGGGAGAGCAGCCATTTTGAAAAGGTGTCCACTCCTGCCCCAGTCAGCTGATTATGAGAGAACAGCCATGTTGAAAAGGTGTCCACTCCTGGCCAAGTCAGGTGGATATGAAGGAGCTGTCATTTTGAAAAGGTGTCCACTCATGGCCCAGTCAGCAGATTATGAGAGAACAGCCATTCGGAAAAGGTGTCCACTCATGGCCCAGTCAGCTGATTATGAGAGAACAGCCATTCGGAAAAGGTGTCCACTCCTGCCCCAGTCAGGTGAAAGAGCAGCCATTCTGAAAAGGTGTCCACTCATGGCCCAGTCAGCTGATTGTGAGAGAACAGCCATTCCGAAAAGGTGTCCACTCCTGGCCCAGTCAGCTGATTATGAGAGAACAGCCATTTTGAATAGGTGTCCACTCCTGGCCTAGTCAGGTGGATATGAAGGAGCAGCCATTCTGAAAAGGTGTCCACTCCTGGCCCAGTCAGCTGATTATGAGAGAGCAGCCATTCTGAAAATGTGTCCACTCCTGGC
Source organism: Hemicordylus capensis (assembly GCF_027244095.1). NCBI lineage: Eukaryota > Metazoa > Chordata > Lepidosauria > Squamata > Cordylidae > Hemicordylus > Hemicordylus capensis. The sequence continues at coordinate 8,725,242 of NC_069668.1, read as the reverse complement.
CCAGTCAGGTGGATATGAAGGAGCAGCCATTCTGAAAAGGTGTCCACTCCTGGCCCAGTCAGCTGATTATGAGAGAGCAGCCATTTTGAAAAGGTGTCCACTCCTGGCCAAATCAGGTGGATATGAAGGAGCAGCCATTCTGAAAACATGTCCACTCCTGGCCCAGTCAGCTGATTATGAGAGAGCAGCCATTCTGAGAAGGTGTCCACTCCTGGCTAGTGAGGTGGATATGAAGGAGCAGCCAATCTGAAAAGGTGTCCAGTCCTAGTCCAGTCAGCTGATTATGAGAGAACAGCCATTTTCAAAATGTGTCCACTCCTGGCACAGTAAGCTCATTAAAAGAGAGCAGCCATTTTGAAAAGGTGTCCACTCCTGGCGCAGTCTGGTGGATGTGAAGGAGCAGCCGTTCTGAAAAAGTGACCAATCCTTTCCCAGTCAGCTGATTATGAGTGAACAGCCATTCTGAAAAGGTTTCCACTCCTGGCCCAGTCTGCTGATTATGAGAGAACAGCCATTTTGAAAAGGTGTCCACTCCTGGCCCAGTCAGTTATATATGAAGGAGCAGCCATTTTGAAAAGGTGACCACTCCTGGCCCAGTCAGCTGATTATGAGAGAGCAACCATTCTGAAAAGGTATCAACTCCTGGCCCTGTCAGCTGAATTTGTGAGAACAGCCTTTTTGAAAAGGTGTTCAGTCCTGGCCCAGTCAGATGATTATGAGAGAACAGCCATTTTGAAAAGGTGTCCACACCTGGCCTAGTCAGGTGGATATGACGGAGCAGCCATTCTGAAAAGGTGTCCACTCCTGGACGAGTCAGCTGATTATGAGAGAGCAGCCATTTTGAAAAAGTGTCCACTCATGGCCTAGTCAGGTGGATATGAACAGCCATTCTGAAAAGGTATCCACTCCTTGCCCAGTCAGGTGGATATGAAGGAGCAGCCATTCTGAAAAGGTGTCCACTCCTGGCCTAGTCAGCTGATTATGAGAGAACAGCCATTCTGAAAAGGTGTCCACTCCTGGCCTAGTAAGGTGGATATAAAGTAGCAGCAATTCTGAAAAGGTGTCCACTCCTGGCCCAGTCAGGTGGATATGAAGGAGCAGCCATTCTGAAAAGGTGTCCACTCCTGGCCCAGTCAGCTGATTATGAGAGAGCAGCCATTTTGAAAAGGTGTCCACTCCTGGCCGAGTCAGGTGGATATGAAGGAGCAGCCATTTTGAAAAAGTATCCACTCTTGGCACAGTCAGCTGATAATGGAGGCAGCCATTTTGAAAAGGCATCCATTCCTGGCCCAGTCAGCTGATTATGAGAGCAGCCATTTAGAAAAGGTTTCCACTCCTGGCCAAGTCAGCTGATTATGAGAGAGCAGCCATTTTGAAAAGGTGACCACTCCTGGCCCAGTGAGCTGATAATGAGAGAGCAGCCATTTTGAAAAGGTGTCCACTCCTGGCTATGTCAGCTGATTATGAGAGAACAGCCATTCTAAAAACGTGTGCACTCCTGGCCTAGAAAGGTGGATATGAAGGAGCAGCCATTCCGAAAAGGTGTCAACTCCTGGCCCAGTCAGCTGATTATGAGAGAGCAGCCATTTTGAAAAGGTGTCCACTCCTGGCCCAGTGAGCTGATAATGGGAGAGCAGCCATTTTGAAAAGGTGTCCACTCCTGCCCCAGTCAGCTGATTATGAGAGAACAGCCATGTTGAAAAGGTGTCCACTCCTGGCCAAGTCAGGTGGATATGAAGGAGCTGTCATTTTGAAAAGGTGTCCACTCATGGCCCAGTCAGCAGATTATGAGAGAACAGCCATTCGGAAAAGGTGTCCACTCATGGCCCAGTCAGCTGATTATGAGAGAACAGCCATTCGGAAAAGGTGTCCACTCCTGCCCCAGTCAGGTGAAAGAGCAGCCATTCTGAAAAGGTGTCCACTCATGGCCCAGTCAGCTGATTGTGAGAGAACAGCCATTCCGAAAAGGTGTCCACTCGTGGCCCAGTCAGCTGATTATGAGAGAACAGCCATTTTGAATAGGTGTCCACTCCTGGCCTAGTCAGGTGGATATGAAGGAGCAGCCATTCTGAAAAGGTGTCCACTCCTGGCCCAGTCAGCTGATTATGAGAGAGCAGCCATTTTGAAAAGGTGTCCACTCCTGGCCAAATCAGGTGGATATGAAGGAGCAGCCATTCTGAAAACATGTCCACTCCTGGCCCAGTCAGCTGATTATGAGAGAGCAGCCATTTTGAGAAGGTGTCCACTCCTGGCTAGTGAGGTGGATATGAAGGAGCAGCCAATCTGAAAAGGTGTCCACTCCTAGTCCAGTCAGCTGATTATGAGAGAACAGCCATTTTCAAAATGTGTCCACTCCTGGCACAGTAAGCTCATTAAAAGAGAGCAGCCATTTTGAAAAGGTGTCCACTCCTGGCGCAGTCTGGTGGATGTGAAGGAGCAGCCGTTCTGAAAAAGTGACCAATCCTTTCCCAGTCAGCTGATTATGAGTGAACAGCCATTCTGAAAAGGTTTCCACTCCTGGCCCAGTCTGCTGATTATGAGAGAACAGCCATTTTGAAAAGGTGTCCACACCTGGCCTAGTCAGGTGCATATGAAAGAGCAGCCATTCTGAAAAGGTGTGCACTCCTGGACCAGTCAGTTGAATATGAAGGAGCAGCCATTCTGAAAATGTGTCCACTCCTGGCCCAGTCAGCTGATTATGAGAGACCAGCCATATTGAAAAGGTGTCCACTCCTGGCCCAGTCAGCTGATTTTGCTAGAGCAGCAATTTTGAAAAGGTGTCCACTCCTGTCCCAGTCAGCTGATTATGAAAGAACAGCCATTTTCAAAATGTGTCCACTCCTGGCCCAGTATGCTCATTAAAAGAGAGCAGCCATTTTGAAAAGGTGTCAACTCCTGGCGCAGTCAGGTGGATGTGAAGGAGCAGCCATTCTGAAAAAGTGACCAATCCTTTCCCAGTCAGCTGATTATGAGAGAACAGCCATTGTGAAAAGGTTTCCACTCCTGGCCCAGTCTGCTGATTATGAGAGAAAAGCCATTTTGAAAAGGTGTCCACTCCTGGCCCCGTCAGTTATATATGAAGGAGCAGCCATTTTGAAAAAGTGACCACTCCTGGCCCAGTCAGCTGATTATGAGAGACCAGCCGTATTGAAAAGGTGTCCACTCCTGGCCCAGTCAGCTGATTTTGCTAGAGCAGCAATTTTGAAAAGGTGTCCACTCCTGTCCCAGTCAGCTGATTATGAAAGAACAGCCATTTTCAAAATGTGTCCACTCCTGGCCCATTATGCTCATTAAAAGAGAGCAGCCATTTCGAAAAGGTGTCCACTCCTGGCGCAGTCAGGTGGATGTGAAGGAGCAGCCGTTCTGAAAAAGTGACCAATCCTACCCAGTCAGCTGATTATGAGAGAACAGCCATTCTGAAAAGGTTTCCACTCCTGGCCCAGTCTGCTGATTATGAGAGAACAGCCATTTTGAAAAGGTGTCCACTCCTGGCCCAGTCAGTTATATATGAAGGAGCAGCCATTTTGAAAAGGTGACCACTCCTGGCCCAGTCAGCTGATTGTGAGAGAGCAACCATTTTGATAAGGTGTCAACTCCTGGCCCAGTCAGATGAAAGTGTGAGAACAGCCATTTTGAAAAGGTGTCCTATCGTGGCCCAATCAGCTGATTATGAGAGAGCAGCCATTTTGAAAAGGTGTCCACTCCTGGCCTAGTCAGGTGGATATGAAGGAGCAGCCATTCTGAAAAGGTGTCCACTCCAGGCCCAGTCAGCTGATTATGTGAGAACAGCCATTCTGAAGAGGTGTTCAGTCCTGGCCCAGTCAGCTGATTATGAGAGAACAGCCATTTTGAAAAGGTGTCTACTCCTGGCCTAGTCAGCTGGATATGAAAGAGCAGCCATTTTGAAAAGGTGTCCACTCCTGGCTGAGTTACTTGACTATGAGAGAGTAGCCATTTTGAAAAAGTATCCACTCCTGACCCATTCAGCAGATAATGAGAGAAGAGCCATTCTGAAAAGGTGTCCACTCTTGACCTAGTCAGGTGGATATAAAGGAGCAACCATTCTGAAAATGTTTCCACTCCTGGCCGAGTCAGGTGTATATGAATGAGCAGCCATTCTGAAAAGGTGTCCACTCCTAGTCCAGTCAGCTCATTCTTAGAGAACAGCCATTTTGAAAAGGTGTCCACTCCTGGACCAGTGAGCTGATTATGAGACAGTAGCCATTGTGAACAGGTGTCCACTAATCCGCCAGTCAGGTGGATAAGAAGGAGCAACCTTTCTGAGAAGCTGTCCACTCCAGCCCCAGTCAGGTGGATATGAAGTAGCAGCTTTTCTGAAAAGGTGTCCATTCCTGGCCCAGTCAGCTGATTATGAGAGAACAGCCATTCGGAAAAGGTGTCCACTCTTGGCCTAGTCAGGTGGATATAAAGTAGCAACCATTCTGAAAAGGTGTCCACTCCAGGCCCAGTCAGCTGATTATGAGAGAACAGCCATTCCGGAAATGTGTCCAGTCCTGGCACAGTCATCTGATTATGAGAGAACAGTTATTTTGAAAAAGTGTCCACTAATGGCCTAGTCATGTGGATATGAAGGAGCAGCCATTCTGAAAAGGTGTCCACTCCTGGCCCAGTCTGCTGATTATGAGAGAGCAGCCATTTTGAAAAGGTATCCACTCCTGGCCCAGTCAGGTGGATATGAAGAAGCAGCCATTCTGAAAAGGTGTCCACTCCAGGCCTATTCAGCTGATTATGAGAGAACAGCCATTCTGAAAAGGTGTCCACTCCTGGCCTAGTCAGGTGGATATAAAGTAGCAGCAATTCTGAAAAGGTGTCCACTGCTGACCCAGTCAGCTGATTATGAGAGAACAGCCATTGTGAAAAGGTGTCCACTCCTGGCCTAGTCAGCTGGATATGAAGGAGCAGCCATTTTGAAAAGGTGTCCACTCCTGGCCAAGTCAGTTGGATATGAAGGAGCAGCCATTCTGAAAAGGTATCCACTCCTGGCACAGTCAGCTGATAATGAAAGCAGCCATTTTGAAAAGGCATCCATTCCTGGCCCAGTCAGCTGATTATGAGAGCAGCCATTTTGAAAAGGTGTCCACTCGTGGCCAAGTCAGCTGATTATGAGAGAGCAGCCATTTTGAAAATGTGTCCACTCCTGGCCCAGTGAGCTGATAATGAGAGAGCAGCCATTTTGAAAAGGTGTCCACTCCTGGCGCAGTCAGGTGGATGTGAAGGAGCAGCCGTTCTGAAAAAGTGACCAATCCTTTCCCAGTCAGCTGATTATGAGAGAACAGCCATTCTGAAAAGGTTTCCACTCCTGGCCCAGTCTGCTGATTATGAGAGAACAGCGATTTTGAAAAGGTGTCCACTCCTGACCCAGTCAGTTATATATGAAGGAGCAGTCATTTTGAAAAGGTGTCCACTCCTGGCCCAGTCAGCTGATTTTGCTAGAGCAGCAATTTTGAAAAGGTGTCCACTCCTGTCCCAGTCAGCTGATTATGAAAGAACAGCCATTTTCAAAATGTGTCCACTCCTGGCCCAGTATGCTCATTAAAAGAGAGCAGCCATTTTGAAAAGGTGTCAACTCCTAGCGCAGTCAGGTGGATGTGAAGGAGCAGCCGTTCTGAAAAAGTGACCAATCCTTTCCCAGTCAGCTGATTATGAGAGAACAGCCATTCTGAAAAGGTTTCCACTCCTGGCCCAGTCTGCTGATTATGAGAGAAAAGCCATTTTGAAAAGGTGTCCACTCCTGGCCCAGTCAGTTATATATGATGGAGCAGCCATTTTGAAAAGGTGACCACTCCTGGCCCAGTCAGCTGATTATGAGAGACCAGCAGTATTGAAAAGGTGTCCACTCCTGGCCCAGTCTGCTGATTATGAGAGAACAGCCATTTTGAAAATCTGTCCACTCCTGGCCCAGTCTGCTGATTATGAGAGAGCAGCCATTTTGAAAAGGTGTCTACGCCTGGCCTAGTCAGGTGCATATGAACGAGCAGCCATTCTGAAAAGGTGTGCACTCCTGGAACAGTCAGCTGATAATGAAAGAACAGCCATTTTCAAAATGTGTCCACTCCTGGCCCAGAAAGCTCATTAAAAGAGAGCAGCCATTTTGAAAAGGTGTCCACTCCTGGCGCAGTCTGGTGGATGTGAAGAAACACGCGTTCTTAAAAAGTGACCAATCCTTTCCCAGTTAGCTGATTATGAGAGAACAGCCATTCTGAAAAGGTTTCTACTCCTGGCCCAGTCTGCTGATTATGAGAGAACAGCCATTTTGAAAAGGTGTCCACTCGTGGCCCAGTCAGTTATATATGAAGGAGCAGCCATTTTGAAAAGGTGACCACTCCTGGCCCAGTCAGCTGATTATGAGAGAGCAACCATTCGGAAAAGGTGTCCACTCCTGGCCCTGTCAGCTGAATGTGTTAGAACAGCCTTTTTGAAAAGGTGTCCTATCGTGGCCCAATCAGCTGATTATGAGTGAGCAGCCATTTTGAAAAGGTGTCCACTCCTGGCCTAGTCAGCTGATTATGAAAGAACAGCCATTTTCAAAATGTGTCGACTCCTGGCCCAGTATGCTCATTAAAAGAGAGCAGCCATTTTGAAAAGGTGTCAACTCCTGGAGCAGTCAGGTGGATGTGAAGGAGCAGCCGTTCTGAAAAAGTGACCAATCCTTTCCCAGTCAGCTGATTATGAGAGAACAGCCATTCTGAAAAGGTTTCCTCTCCTGGCCCAGTCTGCTGATTATGAGAGAACAGCCATTTTGAAAAGGTGTCCACTCCTGGCCCAGTCAGTTATATATGAAGGAGCAGCCATTTTGAAAAGGTAACCACTCCTGGCCCAGTCAGCTGATTATGAGAGACCAACCATTTTGAAAAGGTGTCCACTCCTGGCCCAGTCAGATATATATGAAGGAGCAGCCATTTTGAAAAGGTGTCCACTCCTGGCCCAGTCAGCTGATTTTGCTAGAGCAGCAATTTTGAAAAGGTGTCCACTCCTGTCCCAGTCAGCTGATTATGAAAGAACAGCCATTTTCAAAATGTGTCCACTCCTGGCCCATTATGCTCATTAAAAGAGAGCAGCCATTTTGAAAAGGTGTCCACTCCTGGCGCAGTCAGGTGGATGTGAAGGAGCAGCCGTTCTGAAAAAGTGACCAATCCTTTCCCAGTCAGCTGATTATGAGAGAACAGCCATTCTGAAAAGGTTTCCACTCCTGGCCCAGTCTGCTGATTATGAGAGAACAGCCATTTTGAAAAGGTGTCCACTCCTGGCCCAGTCAGATATATATGAAGGAGCAGCCATTTTGAAAAGGTGACCACTCCTGGCCCAGTCAGCTGATTGTGAGAGAGCAACCATTTTGATAAGGTGTCAACTCCTGGCCCAGTCAGATGAAAGTGTGAGAACAGCCATTTTGAAAAGGTGTCCTATCGTGGCCCAATCAGCTGATTATGAGAGAGCAGCCATTTTGAAAAGGTGTCCACTCCTGGCCTAGTCAGGTGGATATGAAGGAGCAGCCATTCTGAAAAGGTGTCCACTCCAGGCCCAGTCAGCTGATTATGTGAGAACAGCCATTCTGAAGAGGTGTTCAGTCCTGGCCCAGTCAGCTGATTATGAGAGAACAGCCATTTTGAAAAGGTGTCTACTCCTGGCCTAGTCAGCTGGATATGAAAGAGCAGCCATTTTGAAAAGGTGTCCACTCCTGGCCGAGTTACTTGACTATGAGAGAGCAGCCATTTTGAAAAAGTATCCACTCCTGACCCATTCAGCAGATAATGAGAGAAGAGCCATTCTGAAAAGGTGTCCACTCTTGACCTAGTCAGGTGGATATAAAGGAGCAACCATTCTGAAAATGTTTCCACTCCTGGCTGAGTCAGGTGTATATGAATGAGCAGCCATTCTGAAAAGGTGTCCACTCCTAGTCCAGTCAGCTCATTCTTAGAGAACAGCCATTTTGAAAAGGTGTCCACTCCTGGACCAGTGAGCTGATTATGAGACAGTAGCCATTGTGAACAGGTGTCCACTAATGGGCCAGTCAGGTGGATAAGAAAGAGCAACCTTTCTGAGAAGCTGTCCACTCCAGCCCCAGTCAGGTGGATATGAAGTAGCAGCTTTTCTGAAAAGGTGTCCATTCCTGGCCCAGTCAGCTGATTATGAGAGAACAGCCATTCGGAAAAGGTGTCCACTCTTGGCCTAGTCAGGTGGATATAAAGTAGCAACCATTCTGAAAAGGTGTCCACTCCAGGCCCAGTCAGCTGATTATGAGAGAACAGCCATTCCGGAAATATGTCCAGTCCTGGCACAGTCATCTGATTATGAGAGAACAGTTATTTTGAAAAAGTGTCCACTAATGGCCTAGTCAGGTGGATATGAAGGAGCAGCCATTCTGAAAAGGTGTCCACTCCTGGCCCAGTCTGCTGATTATGAGAGAGCAGCCATTTTGAAAAGGTATCCACTCCTGGCCCAGTCAGGTGGATATGAAGAAGCAGCCATTCTGAAAAGGTGTCCACTCCAGGCCTATTCAGCTGATTATGAGAGAACAGCCATTCTGAAAAGGTGTCCACTCCTGGCCTAGTCAGGTGGATATAAAGTAGCAGCAATTCTGAAAAGGTGTCCACTGCTGACCCAGTCAGCTGATTATGAGAGAACAGCCATTGTGAAAAGGTGTCCACTCCTGGCCTAGTCAGCTGGATATGAAGGAGCAGCCATTTTGAAAAGGTGTCCACTCCTGGCCGAGTCAGTTGGATATGAAGGAGCAGCCATTTTGAAAAGGTATCCACTCCTGGCACAGTCAGCTGATAATGAAAGCAGCCATTTTGAAAAGGCATCCATTCCTGGCCCAGTCAGCTGATTATGAGAGCAGCCATTTTGAAAAGGTGTCCACTCGTGGCCAAGTCAGCTGATTATGAGAGAGCAGCCATTTTGAAAATGTGTCCACTCCTGGCCCAGTGAGCTGATAATGAGAGAGCAGCCATTTTGAAAAGGTGTCCACTCCTGGCGCAGTCAGGTGGATGTGAAGGAGCAGCCGTTCTGAAAAAGTGACCAATCCTTTCCCAGTTAGCTGATTATGAGAGAACAGCCATTCTGAAAAGGTTTCCACTCCTGGCCCAGTCTGCTGATTATGAGAGAACAGCCATTTTGAAAAGGTGTCCACTCGTGGCCCAGTCAGTTATATATGAAGGAACAGCCATTTTGAAAAGGTGACCACTCCTGGCCCAGTCAGCTGATTATGAGAGAGCAACCATTCGGAAAAGGTGTCCACTCCTGGCCCTGTCAGCTGAATGTGTTAGAACAGCCTTTTTGAAAAGGTGTCCTATCGTGGCCCAATCAGCTGATTATGAGTGAGCAGCCATTTTGAAAAGGTGTCCACTCCTGGCCTAGTCAGGTGGATATGAAGGAGCAGCCATTCTGAAAAGGTGTCCACTCCAGGCCCAGTCAGCTGATTATGAGAGAACAGCCATTCCGAAGAGGTAATCAGTCCTGGCCCAGTCAGCTGATTATGAGAGACCAGCCATATTGAAAAGGTGTCCACTCCTGGCCCAGTCAGCTGATTTTGCTAGAGCAGCAATTTTGAAAAGGTGTCCACTCCTGTCCCAGTCAGCTGATTATGAAAGAACAGCCATTTTCAAAATGTGTCCACTCCTGGCCCAGTATGCTCATTAAAAGAGAGCAGCCATTTTGAAAAGGTGTCAACTCCTGGAGCAGTCAGGTGGATGTGAAGGAGCAGCCGTTCTGAAAAAGTGACCAATCCTTTCCCAGTCAGCTGATTATGAGAGAACAGCCATTCTGAAAAGGTTTCCACTCCTGGCCCAGTCTGCTGATTATGAGAGAAAAGCCATTTTGAAAAGGTGTCCACTCCTGGCCCAGTCAGTTATATATGAAGGAGCAGCCATTTTGAAAAGGTAACCACTCCTGGCCCAGTCAGCTGATTATGAGAGACCAACCATTTTGAAAAGGTGACCACTCCTGGCCCAGTCAGCTGATTATGAGAGAGCAACCATTCTGATAATGTGTCAACTCCTGGCCCAGTCAGCTGAAAGTGTGAGAACAGCCATTTTGAAAAGATGTCCTATCGTGGCCCAATCAGCTGATTATGAGAGAGCAGCCATTTTGAAAAGGTGTCCACTCCTGGCCTAGTCAGGTGGATATGAAGGAGCAGCCATTCTGAAAAGGTGTCCACTCCAGGCACAGTCAGCTGATTATGTGAGAACAGCCATTCTGAAGAGGTGTTCAGTCCTGGCCCAGTCAGCTGATTATGAGAGAACAGCCATTTTGAAAAGGTGTCCACTCCTGGCCTAGTCAGCTGGATATGAAAGAGCAGCCATTTTGAAAAGGTGTCCACTCCTGACCCATTCAGCAGATAATGAGAGAAGAGCCATTCTGAAAAGGTGTCCACTCTTGACCTAGTCAGGTGGATATAAAGGAGCAACCATTCTGAAAAGGTTTCCACTCCTCACCCAGTCAGGTGGATATGAAGGAGCAGCCATTCTGAAAAGGTGTCCACTCCTAGTCCAGTCAGCTGATTATGAGAGAACAGCCATTTTGAACAGGTGTCCACTCCTGGCCCAGTCAGCTGATTTTGCTAGAGCAGCAATTTTGAAAAGGTGTCCACTCCTGTCCCAGTCAGCTGATTATGAAAGAACAGCCATTTTCAAAATGTGTCCACTCCTGGCCCATTATGCTCATTAAAAGAGAGCAGCCATTTCGAAAAGGTGTCCACTCCTGGCGCAGTCAGGTGGATGTGAAGGAGCAGCCGTTCTGAAAAAGTGACCAATCCTACCCAGTCAGCTGATTATGAGAGAACAGCCATTCTGAAAAGGTTTCCACTCCTGGCCCAGTCTGCTGATTATGAGAGAACAGCCATTTTGAAAAGGTGTCCACTCCTGGCCCAGTCAGTTATATATGAAGGAGCAGCCATTTTGAAAAGGTGACCACTCCTGGCCCAGTCAGCTGATTGTGAGAGAGCAACCATTTTGATAAGGTGTCAACTCCTGGCCCAGTCAGATGAAAGTGTGAGAACAGCCATTTTGAAAAGGTGTCCTATCGTGGCCCAATCAGCTGATTATGAGAGAGCAGCCATTTTGAAAAGGTGTCCACTCCTGGCCTAGTCAGGTGGATATGAAGGAGCAGCCATTCTGAAAAGGTGTCCACTCCAGGCCCAGTCAGCTGATTATGTGAGAACAGCCATTCTGAAGAGGTGTTCAGTCCTGGCCCAGTCAGCTGATTATGAGAGAACAGCCATTTTGAAAAGGTGTCTACTCCTGGCCTAGTCAGCTGGATATGAAAGAGCAGCCATTTTGAAAAGGTGTCCACTCCTGGCTGAGTTACTTGACTATGAGAGAGTAGCCATTTTGAAAAAGTATCCACTCCTGACCCATTCAGCAGATAATGAGAGAAGAGCCATTCTGAAAAGGTGTCCACTCTTGACCTAGTCAGGTGGATATAAAGGAGCAACCATTCTGAAAATGTTTCCACTCGTGGCCGAGTCAGGTGTATATGAATGAGCAGCCATTCTGAAAAGGTGTCCACTCCTAGTCCAGTCAGCTCATTCTTAGAGAACAGCCATTTTGAAAAGATGTCCACTCCTGGACCAGTGAGCTGATTATGAGACAGTAGCCATTGTGAACAGGTGTCCACTAATCCGCCAGTCAGGTGGATAAGAAGGAGCAACCTTTCTGAGAAGCTGTCCACTCCAGCCCCAGTCAGGTGGATATGAAGTAGCAGCTTTTCTGAAAAGGTGTCCATTCCTGGCCCAGTCAGCTGATTATGAGAGAACAGCCATTCGGAAAAGGTGTCCACTCTTGGCCTAGTCAGGTGGATATAAAGTAGCAACCATTCTGAAAAGGTGTCCACTCCAGGCCCAGTCAGCTGATTATGAGAGAACAGCCATTCCGGAAATGTGTCCAGTCCTGGCACAGTCATCTGATTATGAGAGAACGGTTATTTTGAAAAGGTGTCCACTAATGGCCTAGTCAGGTGGATATGAAGGAGCAGCCATTCTGAAAAGGTGTCCACTCCTGGCCCAGTCTGCTGATTATGAGAGAGCAGCCATTTTGAAAAGGTGTCCACTCCTGGCCGAGTCAGCTGATTATGAGAGAACAGCCATTGTGAAAAGGTGTCCACTCCTGGCCTAGTCAGCTGGATATGAAGGAGCAGCCATTTTGAAAAGGTGTCCACTCCTGGCCGAGTCAGTTGGATATGAAGGAGCAGCCATTCTGAAAAGGTATCCACTCCTGGCACAGTCAGCTGATAATGAAAGCAGCCATTTTGAAAAGGCATCCATTCCTGGCCCAGTCAGCTGATTATGAGAGCAGCCATTTTGAAAAGGTGTCCACTCGTGGCCAAGTCAGCTGATTATGAGAGAGCAGCCGTTCTGAAAAAGTGACCAATCCTTTCCCAGTCAGCTGATTATGAGAGAACAGCCATTCTGAAAAGGTTTCCACTCCTGGCCCAGTCTGCTGATTATGAGAGAACAGCGATTTTGAAAAGGTGTCCACTCCTGACCCAGTCAGTTATATATGAAGGAGCAGTCATTTTGAAAAGGTGTCCACTCCTGGCCCAGTCAGCTGATTTTGCTAGAGCAGCAATTTTGAAAAGGTGTCCACTCCTGTCCCAGTCAGCTGATTATGAAAGAACAGCCATTTTCAAAATGTGTCCACTCCTGGCCCAGTATGCTCATTAAAAGAGAGCAGCCATTTTGAAAAGGTGTCAACTCCTAGCGCAGTCAGGTGGATGTGAAGGAGCAGCCGTTCTGAAAAAGTGACCAATCCTTTCCCAGTCAGCTGATTATGAGAGAACAGCCATTCTGAAAAGGTTTCCACTCCTGGCCCAGTCTGCTGATTATGAGAGAAAAGCCATTTTGAAAAGGTGTCCACTCCTGGCCCAGTCAGTTATATATGATGGAGCAGCCATTTTGAAAAGGTGACCACTCCTGGCCCAGTCAGCTGATTATGAGAGACCAGCCGTATTGAAAAGGTGTCCACTCCTGGCCCAGTCTGCTGATTATGAGAGAACAGCCATTTTGAAAATCTGTCCACTCCTGGCCCAGTCTGCTGATTATGAGAGAGCAGCCATTTTGAAAAGGTGTCCACGCCTGGCCTAGTCAGGTGCATATGAACGAGCAGCCATTCTGAAAAGGTGTGCAGTCCTGGAACAGTCAGCTGATAATGAAAGAACAGCCATTTTCAAAATGTGTCCACTCCTGGCCCAGAAAGCTCATTAAAAGAGAGCAGCCATTTTGAAAAGGTGTCCACTCCTGGCGCAGTCTGGTGGATGTGAAGAAACAGCCGTTCTAAAAAAGTGACCAATCCTTTCCCAGTTAGCTGATTATGAGAGAACAGCCATTCCGAAGAGGTAATCAGTCCTGGCCCAGTCAGCTGATTATGAGAGAACAGCCATTTTGAAAAGGTGTCCACACCTGGCCTAGTCAGGTGGATATGACGGAGCAGCCATTTTGAAAAGGTGTCCACACCTGGCCGAGTCAGGTGGATATGAAGGAGCAGCCATTTTGAAAAAGTGTCCACTCATGGCCTAGTCAGGTGGATATGAACAGCCATTCTGAAAAGGTATCCACTCCTGGCCCAATCAGGTAGATATGAAGGAGCAGGCATTCTGAAAAGGTGTCCACTCATGGCCCAGTCAGCTGATTATGAGAGAACAGCCATTCTGAAAAGGTGTCCACTCCTGGCCTAGTCAGGTAGATATAAAGTAGCAGCCATTCTGAAAAGGTGTCCACTGCTGACCCAGTCAGCTGATTATGAGAGAACAGAGATTGTGAAAAGGTGTCCACTCCTGGCCTAGTCAGCTGGATATGAAGGAGCAGCCATTTTGAAAAGGTGTCCACACCTGGCCGAGTCAGGTGGATATGAAGGAGCAGCCATTTTGAAAAAGTATCCACTCCTGGCACAGTCTGCTGATAATGAAAGTAGCCATTTGGAAAAGGCATCCATTCCTGGCCCAGTCAGCTGATTATGAGAGCAGCCATTTTGAAAAGGTGTCCACGCCTGGCCAAGTCAGCTGATTATGAGAGAGCAGCCATTTTGAAAAGGTGTCCACTCCTGGCCCAGTGAGCTGATAATGAGAGAGCAGCCATTTTGAAAAGGTGTCCACTCCTGGCGCAGTCAGGTGGATGTGAAGGAGCAGCCGTTCTGAAAAAGTGACCAATCCTTTCCCAGTTAGCTGATTATGAGAGAACAGCCATTCTGAAAAGGTTTCCACTCCTGGCCCAGTCTGCTGATTATGAGAGAACAGCCATTTTGAAAAGGTGTCCACTCGTGGCCCAGTCAGTTATATATGAAGGAGCAGCCATTTTGAAAAGGTGACCACTCCTGGCCCAGTCAGCTGATTATGAGAGAGCAACCATTTGGAAAAGGTGTCCACTCCTGGCCCTGTCAGCTGAATGTGTTAGAACAGCCTTTTTGAAAAGGTGTCCTATCGTGGCCCAATCAGCTGATTATGAGTGAGCAGCCATTTTGAAAAGGTGTCCACTCCTGGCCTAGTCAGGTGGATATGAAGGAGCAGCCATTCTGAAAAGGTGTCCACTCCAGGCCCAGTCAGCTGATTATGAGAGAACAGCCATTCCGAAGAGGTAATCAGTCCTGGCCCAGTCAGCTGATTATGAGAGACCAGCCATATTGAAAAGGTGTCCACTCCTGGCCCAGTCAGCTGATTTTGCTAGAGCAGCAATTTTGAAAAGGTGTCCACTCCTGTCCCAGTCAGCTGATTATGAAAGAACAGCCATTTTCAAAATGTGTCCACTCCTGGCCCAGTATGCTCATTAAAAGAGAGCAGCCATTTTGAAAAGGTGTCAACTCCTGGAGCAGTCAGGTGGATGTGAAGGAGCAGCCGTTCTGAAAAAGTGACCAATCCTTTCCCAGTCAGCTGATTATGAGAGAACAGCCATTCTGAAAAGGTTTCCACTCCTGGCCCAGTCTGCTGATTATGAGAGAAAAGCCATTTTGAAAAGGTGTCCACTCCTGGCCCAGTCAGTTATATATGAAGGAGCAGCCATTTTGAAAAGGTAACCACTCCTGGCCCAGTCAGCTGATTATGAGAGACCAACCATTTTGAAAAGGTGACCACTCCTGGCCCAGTCAGCTGATTATGAGAGAGCAACCATTCTGATAATGTGTCAACTCCTGGCCCAGTCAGCTGAAAGTGTGAGAACAGCCATTTTGAAAAGATGTCCTATCGTGGCCCAATCAGCTGATTATGAGAGAGCAGCCATTTTGAAAAGGTGTCCACTCCTGGCCTAGTCAGGTGGATATGAAGGAGCAGCCATTCTGAAAAGGTGTCCACTCCAGGCACAGTCAGCTGATTATGTGAGAACAGCCATTCTGAAGAGGTGTTCAGTCCTGGCCCAGTCAGCTGATTATGAGAGAACAGCCATTTTGAAAAGGTGTCCACTCCTGGCCTAGTCAGCTGGATATGAAAGAGCAGCCATTTTGAAAAGGTGTCCACTCCTGACCCATTCAGCAGATAATGAGAGAAGAGCCATTCTGAAAAGGTGTCCACTCTTGACCTAGTCAGGTGGATATAAAGGAGCAACCATTCTGAAAAGGTTTCCACTCCTCACCCAGTCAGGTGGATATGAAGGAGCAGCCATTCTGAAAAGGTGTCCACTCCTAGTCCAGTCAGCTGATTATGAGAGAACAGCCATTTTGAACAGGTGTCCACTCCTGGCCCAGTCAGCTGATTATGAGAGAACAGCCATATTGAAAAGGTGTCCACTCCTGGCCCAGTCTGCTGATTATGAGAGAACAGCCATTTTGAAAATTTGTCCACTCCTGGCCCAGTCTGCTGATTATCAGAGAGCAGCCATTTTGAAAAGGTATCCACTCCTGGCCCAGTCAGGTGGATATGAAGGAGCAGGCATTCTGAAAAGGTGTCCACTCATGGCCCAGTGAGCTTATAATGAGAGAGCAACCATTTTGAAAATGTGTCCACTCCTGGCTATGTCAGCTGATTATGAGAGAGCAGCCATTTTGAAAAGTTGTCCACTCCAGGCCAAGTCAGGTGGATACGAAGGAGCTGTCATTTTGAAAAGGTGTCTATTCCTGGCCCAGTCAGCTGATTATGAGAGAGCAGCCATTTTGAAAAAGTGTCCACTCCTGGCATAGTCAGGTGGATATAAGAGAGCAGCAATTTTGAAATGGTATCCACTCCTGGCCCAGTCAGGTGGATATGAAGGAGCAGCCATTCTGAAAAGGTGTCCACTCATGCCCAGTCAGCTGATTATGAGAGAACAGCCATTCGGAAAGGGTGTCCACTTCTGCCCTAGTCAGGTGAAGCAGCAGCCATTCTGAAAAGGTGTCCACTCATGGCCCAGTCAGCTGATTGTGAGAGAACAGCCATTCCGAAAAGGTGTCGAGTCCTGGCCCAGTCAGCTGATTATGAGAGAACAGCCATTTTGAATAGGTGTCCACTCCTGGCCTAGTCAGGTGGATATGAAGGAGCAGCCATTCTGAAAAGGTGTCCACTCCTGGCCCAGTCAGCTGATTATGAGAGAGCAGCCATTCTGAAAAGGTGTCCACTCCTGGCCCAGTCAGGTGGATATGAAGGAGCAGCCATTCTGAAAAGGTGTCCACTCCTGGCCGAGTCAGCTGATTATGAGAGAGCAGCCATTTTGAAAAGTTGTCCACTCCTGGCCAAATCAGGTGGATATGAAGGAGCAGCCATTCTGAAAACATGTCCACTCCTGGCCCAGTCAGCTGATTATGAGAGAGCAGACATTCTGAAAAGGTGTCCACTCCTGGCTAGTGAGGTGGATATAAATGAGTAACCATTCGGAAAAGGTTTCCACTCCTCACCCAGTCAGGTGGATATGAAGGAGCATCCATTCTGAAAAGGTGTCCACTCCTAGTCCAGTCAGCTGATTATGAGAGAACAGCCATTTTGAACAGGAGTCCATTCCTGGCCCAGTCAGCTGATTATGAGAGAACAGCCATTTTGAACAGGAGTCCATTCCTGGCCCAGTCAGCTGATTATGAGAGAACAGCCATATTGAAAAGGTGTCCACTCCTGGCCCAGTCTGCTCATTACGAGAGAACAGCCATTTTGAAAATCTGTCCACTCCTGGCCCAGTTTGCTGATTATAAGAGAGCAGCCATTTTGAAAAGGTGTCCACACCTGGCCTAGTCAGGTGCATATGAAAGAGCAGCCATTCTGAAAAGGTGTGCACTCCTGGACCAGTCAGTTGAATATGAAGGAGCAGCCATTCTGAAAATGTGTCCACTCCTGGCCCAGTCAGCTGATTATGAGAGACCAGCCATATTGAAAAGGTGTCCACTCCTGGCCCAGTCAGCTGATTTTGCTAGAGCAGTAATTTTGAAAAGGTGTCCACTCCTGTCCCAGTCAGCTGATTATGAAAGAACAGCCATTTTCAAAATGTGTCCACTCCTGGCCCAGTATGCTCATTAAAAGAGAGCAGCCATTTTGAAAAGGTGTCAACTCCTGGCGCAGTCAGGTGGATGTGAAGGAGCAGCCGTTCTGAAAAAGTGACCAATCCTTTCCCAGTCAGCTGATTATGAGAGAACAGCCATTGTGAAAAGGTTTCCACTCCTGGCCCAGTCTGCTGATTATGAGAGAAAAGCCATTTTGAAAAGGTGTCCACTCCTGGCCCAGTCAGTTATATATGAAGGAGCAGCCATTTTGAAAAGGTGACCACTCCTGGCCCAGTCAGCTGATTATGAGAGACCAGCCGTATTGAAAAGGTGTCCACTCCTGGCCCAGTCTGCTGATTTTGCTAGAGCAGCAATTTTGAAAAGGTTTCCACTCCTGTCCCAGTCAGCTGATTATGAAAGAACAGCCATTTTCAAAATGTGTCCACTCCTGGCCCATTATGCTCATTAAAAGAGAGCAGCCATTTTGAAAAGGTGTCCACTCCTGGCGCAGTCAGGTGGATGTGAAGGAGCAGCCGTTCTGAAAAAGTGACCAATCCTACCCAGTCAGCTGATTATGAGAGAACAGCCATTCTGAAAAGGTTTCCACTCCTGGCCCAGTCTGCTGATTATGAGAGAACAGCCATTTTGAAAAGGTGTCCACTCCTGGCCCAGTCAGTTATATATGAAGGAGCAGCCATTTTGAAAAGGTGACCACTCCTGGCCCAGTCAGCTGATTGTGAGAGAGCAACCATTTTGATAAGGTGTCAACTCCTGGCCCAGTCAGATGAAAGTGTGAGAACAGCCATTTTGAAAAGGTGTCCTATCGTGGCCCAATCAGCTGATTATGAGAGAGCAGCCATTTTGAAAAGGTGTCCACTCCTGGCCTAGTCAGGTGGATATGAAGGAGCAGCCATTCTGAAAAGGTGTCCACTCCAGGCCCAGTCAGCTGATTATGTGAGAACAGCCATTCTGAAGAGGTGTTCAGTCCTGGCCCAGTCAGCTGATTATGAGAGAACAGCCATTTTGAAAAGGTGTCTACTCCTGGCCTAGTCAGCTGGATATGAAAGAGCAGCCATTTTGAAAAGGTGTCCACTCCTGGCCGAGTTACTTGACTATGAGAGAGTAGCCATTTTGTAAAAGTATCCACTCCTGACCCATTCAGCAGATAATGAGAGAAGAGCCATTCTGAAGAGGTGTTCAGTCCTGGCCCAGTCAGCTGATTATGAGAGAACAGCCATTTTGAAAAAGTGTCCACTCATGGCCTGCTTAGGTGGATATGAACAGCCATTCTGAAAAGGTATCCACTCCTGGCCCAGTCAGGTGGATATGAAGGAGCAGGCATTCTGAAAAGATATCCACTCATGGCCCAGTCAGCTGATTATGAGAGAACAGCCATTCTGAAAAGGTGTCCACTCCTGGCCTAGTCAGGTGGATATAAAGTAGCAGCCATTCTGAAAAGGTGTCCACTGCTGACCCAGTCAGCTGATTATGAGAGAACAGCCATTCTGAAAAGGTTTCCACTCCTGGCCCAGTCTGCTGATTATGAGAGAACAGCCATTTTGAAAAGGTGTCCACTCCTGGCCCAGTCAGTTATATATGAAGGAGCAGCCATTTTGAAAAGGTGACCACTCCTGGCCCAGTCAGCTGATTGTGAGAGAGCAACCATTTTGATAAGGTGTCAACTCCTGGCCCAGTCAGATGAAAGTGTGAGAACAGCCATTTTGAAAAGGTGTCCTATCGTGGCCCAATCAGCTGATTATGAGAGAGCAGCCATTTTGAAAAGGTGTCCACTCCTGGCCTAGTCAGGTGGATATGAAGGAGCAGCCATTCTGAAAAGGTGTCCACTCCAGGCCCAGTCAGCTGATTATGTGAGAACAGCCATTCTGAAGAGGTGTTCAGTCCTGGCCCAGTCAGCTGATTATGAGAGAACAGCCATTTTGAAAAGGTGTCTACTCCTGGCCTAGTCAGCTGGATATGAAAGAGCAGCCATTTTGAAAAGGTGTCCACTCCTGGCCGAGTTACTTGACTATGAGAGAGTAGCCATTTTGAAAAAGTATCCACTCCTGACCCATTCAGCAGATAATGAGAGAAGAGCCATTCTGAAGAGGTGTTCAGTCCTGGCCCAGTCAGCTGATTATGAGAGAACAGCCATTTTGAAAAAGTGTCCACTCATGGCCTGGTCAGGTGGATATGAACAGCCATTCTGAAAAGGTATCCACTCCTGGCCCAGTCAGGTGGATATGAAGGAGCAGGCATTCTGAAAAGATATCCACTCATGGCCCAGTCAGCTGATTATGAGAGAACAGCAATTCTGAAAAGGTGTCCACTCCTGGCCTAGTCAGGTGGATATAAAGTAGCAGCCATTCTGAAAAGGTGTCCACTGCTGACCCAGTCAGCTGATTATGAGAGAACAGCCATTGTGAAAAGGTGTCCACTCCTGGCCTAGTCAGCTGGATATGAAGGAGCAGCCATTTTGAAAAGGTGTCCACTCCTGGCCGAGTCAGGTGGATATGAAGGAGCAGCCATTTTGAAAAAGTATCCACTCCTGGCACAGTCTGCTGATAATGAAAGTAGCCATTTGGAAAAGGCATCCATTCCTGGCCCAGTCAGCTGATTATGAGAGCAGCCATTTTGAAAAGGTGTCCACGCCTGGCCAAGTCAGCTGATTATGAGAGAGCAGCCATTTTGAAAAGGTGTCCACTCCTGGCCAAGTCAGGTGGATACGAAGGAGCTGTCTTTTTGAAAAGGTGTCTACTCCTGGCCCAGTCAGCTGATTATGAGAGAGCAGCCATTTTGAAAAAGTGTCCACTCCTGGCATAGTCAGGTGGATATGAGAGAGCAGCAATTTTGAAAATGTATCCGCTCCTGGCCCAGTCAGGTGGATATGAAGGAGCAGCCATTCTGAAAAGGTGTCCACTCATGGCCCAGTCAGCTGATTATGAGAGAACAGCCATTCGGAAAAGGTGTCCACTCCTGCCCTAGTCAGGTGAAGCAGCAGCCATTCTGAAAAAGTGTCCACTCATGGCCCAGTCAGCTGATTGTGAGAGAACAGCCATTCTGAAAAGGTGTCGAGTCCTGGCCCAGTCAGCTGATTATGAGAGAACAGCCATTTTGAATAGGTGTCCACTCCTGGCCTAGTCAGGTGGATATGAAGGAGCAGCCATTCTGAAAAGGTGTCCACTCCAGGCCCAGTCAGCTGATTATGAGAAAACAGCCATTCCGAAGAGGTGTTCAGTCCTGGCCCAGTCAGCTGATTATGAGAGAACAGCCATTTTGAAAAGGTGTCCACACCTGGCCTAGTCAGGTGGATATGACGGAGCAGCCATTCTGAAAAGATGTCCATTCCTGGACGAGTCAGCTGATTATGAGAGAGCAGCCATTTTGAAAAAGTATCCACTCATGGCCTAGTCAGGTGTATATGAACAGGCATTCTGAAAAGGTATCCACTCCTGGCCCAGTCAGGTGGATATGAAGGAGCAGGCATTCTGAAAAGGTGTCCACTCATGGCCCAGTCAGCTGATTATGAGAGAACAGCCATTCTGAAAAGGTGTCCACTCCTGGCCTAGTCAGGTGGATATAAAGTAGCAGCCATTCTGAAAAGGTGTCCACTGCTGACCCAGTCAGCTGATTATGAGAGAACAGCCATTGTGAAAAGGTGTCCACTCCTGGCCTAGTCAGCTGGATATGAAGGAGCAGCCATTTTGAAAAGGTGTCCACTCCTGGCCGAGTCAGGTGGATATGAAGGAGCAGCCATTTTGAAAAAGTATCCACTCCTGGCACAGTCTGCTGATAATGAAAGTAGCCATTTGGAAAAGGCATCAATTCCTGGCCCAGTCAGCTGATTATGAGAGCAGCCATTTTGAAAAGGTGTCCACGCCTGGCCAAGTCAGCTGATTATGAGAGAGAAGCCATTTTGAAAAGGTGTCCACTCCTGGCCCAGTGAGCTGATAATGAGAGAGCAGCCATTTTGAAAAGGTGTCCACTCCTGGCTATGTCAGCTGATTATGAGAGAACAGCCATTCTAAAAAGGTGTCCACTCCTGGCCTAGAAAGGTGGATATGAAGGAGTAGCCATTCCGAAAAGGTGTCAACTCCTGGCCCAGTCAGCTGATTATGAGAGAGCAGCCATTTTGAAAAGGTGTCCACTGCTGGCCCAGTGAGCTGATAATGGGAGAGCAGCCATTTTGAAAAGGTGTCCACTCCTGCCCCAGTCAGCTGATTATGAGAGAACAGCCATGTTGAAAAGTAGTCCACTCCTGGCCTAGTCAGGTGGATATGAAGGAGCAGCCATTCTGAAAAGGTGTCAACACCTGGCCCAGTCAGCTGATTATGAGAGAGCAGCCATTTTGAAAAGGTGTCCACTCCTGGCCAAGTCAGGTGGATACGAAGGTGCTGTCATTTTGAAAAGGTGTCTACTCCTGGCCCAGTCAGCCGATTATGAGAGAGCAGTCATTTTGAAAAGGTGTCCACTCCTGTCCCAGTCAGCTGATTATGAAAGAACAGCCATTTTCAAAATGTGTCCACACCTGGCCCAGTATGCTCATTAAAAGAGAGCAGTCATTTTGAAAAGGTGTCCACTCCTGGCGCAGTCAGGTGGATGTGAAGGAGCAGCCGTTCTGAAAAAGTGACCAATCCTTTCCCAGTCAGCTGATTATGAGAGAACAGCCATTCTGAAAAGGTTTCCACTCCTGGCCCAGTCTGCTGATTATGAGAGAACAGCCATTTTGAAAAGGTGACCACTCCTGGCCCAGTCAGCTGATAATGAGAGAGCAGCCATTTTGAAAATGTGTCCACTCCTGGCTATGTCAGCTGATAATGAGAGAACAGCCATTCTAAAAAGGTGTCCTCTCCTGGCCTAGAAAGCTGGATATGAAGTAGCAGCCATTCCGAAAAGGTGTCAACTCCTGGCCCAGTCAGCTGATTATGAGAGAGCAGCCATTTTGAAAAGGTGTCAACTCCTGGCCCAGTGAGCTGATAATGGGAGAGCAGCCATTTTGAAAAGGTGTCCACTCCTGCCCCAGTCAGCTGATTATGAGAGAACAGCCATGTTGAAAAGTTGTCCACTCCTGGCCTAGTCAGGTGGATATGAAGGAGCAGCCATTCTGAAAAGGTGTCAACACCTGGATCAGTCAGCTGATTATGAGAGAGCAGCCATTTTGAAAAGGTGTCCACTCCTGCCCTAGTCAGGTGAAGCAGCAGCCATTCTGAAAAGGTGTCCACTCCTGGCCCAGTCAGCTGATTATGAGAGAGCAGCCATTTTGAAAAGGTGTCCACTCCTGGCCAAATCAGGTGGATATGAAGGAGCAGCCATTCTGAAAACATGTCCACTCCTGGCCCAGTCAGCTGGTTATGAGAGAGCAGCCATTCTGAAAACGTGTCCACTCCTGGCTAGTGAGGTGGATATAAAGGAGTAACCATTCGGAAAAGGTTTCCACTCCTCACCCAGTCAGGTGGATATGAAGTAGCAGCCATTCTGAAAAGGTGTCCACTCCTAGTCCAGTCAGCTGATTATGAGAGAACAGCCATTTTGAACAGGAGTCCACTCCTGGCCCAGTCAGTTATATATGAAGGAGCAGCCATTTTGAAAAGGTGACCACTCCTGGCCCAGTCAGCTGATTATGAGAGAGCAACCATTCTGAAAAGGTGTCAACTCCTGGCCCAGTCAGCTGAATGTGTGAGAACAGCCATTTTGAAAAAGTATCCACTCCTGACCCAGTCAGCAGATAATGAGAGAACAGACATTCTGAAAAGGTGTCCATTCTTTTCCTAGTCAGGTGGATATAAAGGAGCAACCATTCTGAAAATGTTTCCACTCCTGGCAGAGTCAGGTGTATATGAATGAGCAGCCATTCTGAAAAGGTGTCCACTCCTAGTCCAGTCAGCTCATTCTTAGAGAATAGCCATTTTGAAAAGGTGTCCACTCCTGGACCAGTGAGCTGATTATGAGACATCAGCCATTGTGAACAGGTGTCCACTAATGGGCCAGTCAGGTGGATAAGAAGGAGCAACCTTTCTGAAAAGGTGTCCACTACAGCCCCAGTCAGGTGGATATGAAGTAGCAGCTATTCTGAAAAGGTGTCCATTCCTGGCCCAGTCAGCTGATTATGAGAGAACAGCCATTCGGAAAAGGTGTCCACTCCTGGCCCAGTCAGGTGGATATGAAGGAGCAGCCATTCTGAAAAGGTGTCCACTCCTGGCCCAGTCAGCTGATTATGAGAGAGCAGCCATTTTGAAAAGTTGTCCACTCCTGGCCAAATCAGGTGGATATGAAGGAGCAGCCATTCTGAAAACATGTCCACTCCTGGCCCAGTCAGCTGATTATGAGAGAGCAGACATTCTGAAAAGGTGTCCACTCCTGGCTAGTGAGGTGGATATGAGTAATCATTCGGAAAAGGTTTCCACTCCTCACCCAGTCAGGTGGATATGAAGGAGCATCCATTCTGAAAAGGTGTCCACTCCTAGTCCAGTCAGCTGATTATGAGAGAACAGCCATTTTGAACAGGAGTCCATTCCTGGCCCAGTCAGCTGATTATGAGAGAACAGCCATATTGAAAAGGTGTCCACTCCTGGCCCAGTCTGCTCATTACGAGAGAACAGCCATTTTGAAAATCTGTCCACTCCTGGCCCAGTTTGCTGATTATAAGAGAGCAGCCATTTTGAAAAGGTGTCCACACCTGGCCTAGTCAGGTGCATATGAAAGAGCAGCCATTCTGAAAAGGTGTGCACTCCTGGACCAGTCAGTTGAATATGAAGGAGCAGCCATTTTGAAAAGGTATCCACTCCTGGCCCAGTCAGGTGGATATGAAGGAGCAGGCATTCTGAAAAGGTGTCCACTCATGGCCCAGTGAGCTTATAATGAGAGAGCAACCATTTTGAAAATGTGTCCACTCCTGGCTATGTCAGCTGATTATGAGAGAGCAGCCATTTTGAAAAGGTGTCCACTCCAGGCCAAGTCAGGTGGATACGAAGGAGCTGTCATTTTGAAAAGGTGTCTATTCCTGGCCCAGTCAGCTGATTATGAGAGAGCAGCCATTTTGAAAAAGTGTCCACTCCTGGCATAGTCAGGTGGATATGAGAGAGCAGCAATTTTGAAATGGTATCCACTCCTGGCCCAGTCAGGTGGATATGAAGGAGCAGCCATTCTGAAAAGGTGTCCACTCATGCCCAGTCAGCTGATTATGAGAGAACAGCCATTCGGAAAGGGTGTCCACTTCTGCCCTAGTCAGGTGAAGCAGCAGCCATTCTGAAAAGGTGTCCACTCATGGCCCAGTCAGCTGATTGTGAGAGAACAGCCATTCCGAAAAGGTGTTGAGTCCTGGCCCAGTCAGCTGATTATGAGAGAACAGCCATTTTGAATAGGTGTCCACTCCTGGCCTAGTCAGGTGGATATGAAGGAGCAGCCATTCTGAAAAGGTGTCCACTCCTGGCCCAGTCAGCTGATTATGAGAGAGCAGCCATTCTGAAAAGGTGTCCACTCCTGGCCCAGTCAGGTGGATATGAAGGAGCAGCCATTCTGAAAAGGTGTCCACTCCTGGCCCAGTCAGCTGATTATGAGAGAGCAGCCATTTTGAAAAGTTGTCCACTCCTGGCCAAATCAGGTGGATATGAAGGAGCAGCCATTCTGAAAACATGTCCACTCCTGGCCCAGTCAGCTGATTATGAGAGAGCAGACATTCTGAAAAGGTGTCCACTCCTGGCTAGTGAGGTGGATATGAGTAATCATTCGGAAAAGGTTTCCACTCCTCACCCAGTCAGGTGGATATGAAGGAGCATCCATTCTGAAAAGGTGTCCACTCCTAGTCCAGTCAGCTGATTATGAGAGAACAGCCATTTTGAACAGGAGTCCATTCCTGGCCCAGTCAGCTGATTATGAGAGAACAGCCATATTGAAAAGGTGTCCACTCCTGGCCCAGTCTGCTCATTACGAGAGAACAGCCATTTTGAAAATCTGTCCACTCCTGGCCCAGTTTGCTGATTATAAGAGAGCAGCCATTTTGAAAAGGTGTCCACACCTGGCCTAGTCAGGTGCATATGAAAGAGCAGCCATTCTGAAAAGGTGTGCACTCCTGGACCAGTCAGTTGAATATGAAGGAGCAGCCATTCTGAAAATGTGTCCACTCCTGGCCCAGTCAGCTGATTATGAGAGACCAGCCATATTGAAAAGGTGTCCACTCCTGGCCCAGTCAGCTGATTTTGCTAGAGCAGTAATTTTGAAAAGGTGTCCACTCCTGTCCCAGTCAGCTGATTATGAAAGAACAGCCATTTTCAAAATGTGTCCACTCCTGGCCCAGTATGCTCATTAAAAGAGAGCAGCCATTTTGAAAAGGTGTCAACTCCTGGCGCAGTCAGGTGGATGTGAAGGAGCAGCCGTTCTGAAAAAGTGACCAATCCTTTCCCAGTCAGCTGATTATGAGAGAACAGCCATTGTGAAAAGGTTTCCACTCCTGGCCCAGTCTGCTGACTATGAGAGAAAAGCCATTTTGAAAAGGTGTCCACTCCTGGCCCAGTCAGTTATATATGAAGGAGCAGCCATTTTGAAAAGGTGACCACTCCTGGCCCAGTCAGCTGATTATGAGAGACCAGCCGTATTGAAAAGGTGTCCACTCCTGGCCCAGTCTGCTGATTTTGCTAGAGCAGCAATTTTGAAAAGGTGTCCACTCCTGTCCCAGTCAGCTGATTATGAAAGAACAGCCATTTTCAAAATGTGTCCACTCCTGGCCCATTATGCTCATTAAAAGAGAGCAGCCATTTTGAAAAGGTGTCCACTCCTGGCGCAGTCAGGTGGATGTGAAGGAGCAGCCGTTCTGAAAAAGTGACCAATCCTACCCAGTCAGCTGATTATGAGAGAACAGCCATTCTGAAAAGGTTTCCACTCCTGGCCCAGTCTGCTGATTATGAGAGAACAGCCATTTTGAAAAGGTGTCCACTCCTGGCCCAGTCAGTTATATATGAAGGAGCAGCCATTTTGAAAAGGTGACCACTCCTGGCCCAGTCAGCTGATTGTGAGAGAACAGCCATTCCGAAAAGGTGTCGAGTCCTGGCCCAGTCAGCTGATTATGAGAGAACAGCCATTTTGAATATGTGTCCACTCCTGGCCTAGTCAGGTGGATATGAAGGAGCAGCCATTCTGAAAAGGTGTCCACTCCTGGCCCAGTCAGCTGATTATGAGAGAGCAGCCATTCTGAAAAGGTGTCCACTCCTGGCCCAGTCAGGTGGATATGAAGGAGCAGCCATTCTGAAAAGGTGTCCACTCCTGGCCCAGTCAGCTGATTATGAGAGAGCAGCCATTTTGAAAAGTTGTCCACTCCTGGCCAAATCAGGTGGATATGAAGGAGCAGCCATTCTGAAAACATGTCCACTCCTGGCCCAGTCAGCTGATTATGAGAGAGCAGACATTCTGAAAAGGTGTCCACTCCTGGCTAGTGAGGTGGATATGAGTAATCATTCGGAAAAGGTTTCCACTCCTCACCCAGTCAGGTGGATATGAAGGAGCATCCATTCTGAAAAGGTGTCCACTCCTAGTCCAGTCAGCTGATTATGAGAGAACAGCCATTTTGAACAGGAGTCCATTCCTGGCCCAGTCAGCTGTTTATGAGAGAACAGCCATATTGAAAAGGTGTCCACTCCTGGCCCAGTCTGCTCATTACGAGAGAACAGCCATTTTGAAAATCTGTCCACTCCTGGCCCAGTTTGCTGATTATAAGAGAGCAGCCATTTTGAAAAGGTGTCCACACCTGGCCTAGTCAGGTGCATATGAAAGAGCAGCCATTCTGAAAAGGTGTGCACTCCTGGACCAGTCAGTTGAATATGAAGGAGCAGCCATTTTGAAAAGGTATCCACTCCTGGCCCAGTCAGGTGGATATGAAGGAGCAGGCATTCTGAAAAGGTGTCCACTCATGGCCCAGTGAGCTTATAATGAGAGAGCAACCATTTTGAAAATGTGTCCACTCCTGGCTATGTCAGCTGATTATGAGAGAGCAGCCATTTTGAAAAGGTGTCCACTCCAGGCCAAGTCAGGTGGATACGAAGGAGCTGTCATTTTGAAAAGGTGTCTATTCCTGGCCCAGTCAGCTGATTATGAGAGAGCAGCCATTTTGAAAAAGTGTCCACTCCTGGCATAGTCAGGTGGATATGAGAGAGCAGCAATTTTGAAATGGTATCCACTCCTGGCCCAGTCAGGTGGATATGAAGGAGCAGCCATTCTGAAAAGGTGTCCACTCATGCCCAGTCAGCTGATTATGAGAGAACAGCCATTCGGAAAGGGTGTCCACTTCTGCCCTAGTCAGGTGAAGCAGCAGCCATTCTGAAAAGGTGTCCACTCATGGCCCAGTCAGCTGATTGTGAGAGAACAGCCATTCCGAAAAGGTGTCGAGTCCTGGCCCAGTCAGCTGATTATGAGAGAACAGCCATTTTGAATAGGTGTCCACTCCTGGCCTAGTCAGGTGGATATGAAGGAGCAGCCATTCTGAAAAGGTGTCCACTCCTGGCCCAGTCAGCTGATTATGAGAGAGCAGCCATTCTGAAAAGGTGTCCACTCCTGGCCCAGTCAGGTGGATATGAAGGAGCAGCCATTCTGAAAAGGTGTCCACTCCTGGCCCAGTCAGCTGATTATGAGAGAGCAGCCATTTTGAAAAGTTGTCCACTCCTGGCCAAATCAGGTGGATATGAAGGAGCAGCCATTCTGAAAACATGTCCACTCCTGGCCCAGTCAGCTGATTATGAGAGAGCAGACATTCTGAAAAGGTGTCCACTCCTGGCTAGTGAGGTGGATATGAGTAATCATTCGGAAAAGGTTTCCACTCCTCACCCAGTCAGGTGGATATGAAGGAGCATCCATTCTGAAAAGGTGTCCACTCCTAGTCCAGTCAGCTGATTATGAGAGAACAGCCATTTTGAACAGGAGTCCATTCCTGGCCCAGTCAGCTGATTATGAGAGAACAGCCATATTGAAAAGGTGTCCACTCCTGGCCCAGTCTGCTCATTACGAGAGAACAGCCATTTTGAAAATCTGTCCACTCCTGGCCCAGTTTGCTGATTATAAGAGAGCAGCCATTTTGAAAAGGTGTCCACACCTGGCCTAGTCAGGTGCATATGAAAGAGCAGCCATTCTGAAAAGGTGTGCACTCCTGGACCAGTCAGTTGAATATGAAGGAGCAGCCATTCTGAAAATGTGTCCACTCCTGGCCCAGTCAGCTGATTATGAGAGACCAGCCATATTGAAAAGGTGTCCACTCCTGGCCCAGTCAGCTGATTTTGCTAGAGCAGTAATTTTGAAAAGGTGTCCACTCCTGTCCCAGTCAGCTGATTATGAAAGAACAGCCATTTTCAAAATGTGTCCACTCCTGGCCCAGTATGCTCATTAAAAGAGAGCAGCCATTTTGAAAAGGTGTCAACTCCTGGCGCAGTCAGGTGGATGTGAAGGAGCAGCCGTTCTGAAAAAGTGACCAATCCTTTCCCAGTCAGCTGATTATGAGAGAACAGCCATTGTGAAAAGGTTTCCACTCCTGGCCCAGTCTGCTGATTATGAGAGAAAAGCCATTTTGAAAAGGTGTCCACTCCTGGCCCAGTCAGTTATATATGAAGGAGCAGCCATTTTGAAAAGGTGACCACTCCTGGCCCAGTCAGCTGATTATGAGAGACCAGCCATATTGAAAAGGTGTCCACTCCTGGCCCAGTCAGCTGATTTTGCTAGAGCAGTAATTTTGAAAAGGTGTCCACTCCTGTCCCAGTCAGCTGATTATGAAAGAACAGCCATTTTCAAAATGTGTCCACTCCTGGCCCAGTATGCTCATTAAAAGAGAGCAGCCATTTTGAAAAGGTGTCAACTCCTGGCGCAGTCAGGTGGATGTGAAGGAGCAGCCGTTCTGAAAAAGTGACCAATCCTTTCCCAGTCAGCTGATTATGAGAGAACAGCCATTGTGAAAAGGTTTCCACTCCTGGCCCAGTCTGCTGATTATGAGAGAAAAGCCATTTTGAAAAGGTGTCCACTCCTGGCCCAGTCAGTTATATATGAAGGAGCAGCCATTTTGAAAAGGTGACCACTCCTGGCCCAGTCAGCTGATTATGAGAGACCAGCCGTATTGAAAAGGTGTCCACTCCTGGCCCAGTCTGCTGATTTTGCTAGAGCAGCAATTTTGAAAAGGTTTCCACTCCTGTCCCAGTCAGCTGATTATGAAAGAACAGCCATTTTCAAAATGTGTCCACTCCTGGCCCATTATGCTCATTAAAAGAGAGCAGCCATTTTGAAAAGGTGTCCACTCCTGGCGCAGTCAGGTGGATGTGAAGGAGCAGCCGTTCTGAAAAAGTGACCAATCCTACCCAGTCAGCTGATTATGAGAGAACAGCCATTCTGAAAAGGTTTCCACTCCTGGCCCAGTCTGCTGATTATGAGAGAACAGCCATTTTGAAAAGGTGTCCACTCCTGGCCCAGTCAGTTATATATGAAGGAGCAGCCATTTTGAAAAGGTGACCACTCCTGGCCCAGTCAGCTGATTGTGAGAGAGCAACCATTTTGATAAGGTGTCAACTCCTGGCCCAGTCAGATGAAAGTGTGAGAACAGCCATTTTGAAAAGGTGTCCTATCGTGGCCCAATCAGCTGATTATGAGAGAGCAGCCATTTTGAAAAGGTGTCCACTCCTGGCCTAGTCAGGTGGATATGAAGGAGCAGCCATTCTGAAAAGGTGTCCACTCCAGGCCCAGTCAGCTGATTATGTGAGAACAGCCATTCTGAAGAGGTGTTCAGTCCTGGCCCAGTCAGCTGATTATGAGAGAACAGCCATTTTGAAAAGGTGTCTACTCCTGGCCTAGTCAGCTGGATATGAAAGAGCAGCCATTTTGAAAAGGTGTCCACTCCTGGCCGAGTTACTTGACTATGAGAGAGTAGCCATTTTGTAAAAGTATCCACTCCTGACCCATTCAGCAGATAATGAGAGAAGAGCCATTCTGAAGAGGTGTTCAGTCCTGGCCCAGTCAGCTGATTATGAGAGAACAGCCATTTTGAAAAAGTGTCCACTCATGGCCTGCTTAGGTGGATATGAACAGCCATTCTGAAAAGGTATCCACTCCTGGCCCAGTCAGGTGGATATGAAGGAGCAGGCATTCTGAAAAGATATCCACTCATGGCCCAGTCAGCTGATTATGAGAGAACAGCCATTCTGAAAAGGTGTCCACTCCTGGCCTAGTCAGGTGGATATAAAGTAGCAGCCATTCTGAAAAGGTGTCCACTGCTGACCCAGTCAGCTGATTATGAGAGAACAGCCATTCTGAAAAGGTTTCCACTCCTGGCCCAGTCTGCTGATTATGAGAGAACAGCCATTTTGAAAAGGTGTCCACTCCTGGCCCAGTCAGTTATATATGAAGGAGCAGCCATTTTGAAAAGGTGACCACTCCTGGCCCAGTCAGCTGATTGTGAGAGAGCAACCATTTTGATAAGGTGTCAACTCCTGGCCCAGTCAGATGAAAGTGTGAGAACAGCCATTTTGAAAAGGTGTCCTATCGTGGCCCAATCAGCTGATTATGAGAGAGCAGCCATTTTGAAAAGGTGTCCACTCCTGGCCTAGTCAGGTGGATATGAAGGAGCAGCCATTCTGAAAAGGTGTCCACTCCAGGCCCAGTCAGCTGATTATGTGAGAACAGCCATTCTGAAGAGGTGTTCAGTCCTGGCCCAGTCAGCTGATTATGAGAGAACAGCCATTTTGAAAAGGTGTCTACTCCTGGCCTAGTCAGCTGGATATGAAAGAGCAGCCATTTTGAAAAGGTGTCCACTCCTGGCCGAGTTACTTGACTATGAGAGAGTAGCCATTTTGAAAAAGTATCCACTCCTGACCCATTCAGCAGATAATGAGAGAAGAGCCATTCTGAAGAGGTGTTCAGTCCTGGCCCAGTCAGCTGATTATGAGAGAACAGCCATTTTGAAAAAGTGTCCACTCATGGCCTGGTCAGGTGGATATGAACAGCCATTCTGAAAAGGTATCCACTCCTGGCCCAGTCAGGTGGATATGAAGGAGCAGGCATTCTGAAAAGATATCCACTCATGGCCCAGTCAGCTGATTATGAGAGAACAGCAATTCTGAAAAGGTGTCCACTCCTGGCCTAGTCAGGTGGATATAAAGTAGCAGCCATTCTGAAAAGGTGTCCACTGCTGACCCAGTCAGCTGATTATGAGAGAACAGCCATTGTGAAAAGGTGTCCACTCCTGGCCTAGTCAGCTGGATATGAAGGAGCAGCCATTTTGAAAAGGTGTCCACTCCTGGCCGAGTCAGGTGGATATGAAGGAGCAGCCATTTTGAAAAAGTATCCACTCCTGGCACAGTCTGCTGATAATGAAAGTAGCCATTTGGAAAAGGCATCCATTCCTGGCCCAGTCAGCTGATTATGAGAGCAGCCATTTTGAAAAGGTGTCCACGCCTGGCCAAGTCAGCTGATTATGAGAGAGCAGCCATTTTGAAAAGGTGTCCACTCCTGGCCAAGTCAGGTGGATACGAAGGAGCTGTCTTTTTGAAAAGGTGTCTACTCCTGGCCCAGTCAGCTGATTATGAGAGAGCAGCCATTTTGAAAAAGTGTCCACTCCTGGCATAGTCAGGTGGATATGAGAGAGCAGCAATTTTGAAAATGTATCCGCTCCTGGCCCAGTCAGGTGGATATGAAGGAGCAGCCATTCTGAAAAGGTGTCCACTCATGGCCCAGTCAGCTGATTATGAGAGAACAGCCATTCGGAAAAGGTGTCCACTCCTGCCCTAGTCAGGTGAAGCAGCAGCCATTCTGAAAAAGTGTCCACTCATGGCCCAGTCAGCTGATTGTGAGAGAACAGCCATTCTGAAAAGGTGTCGAGTCCTGGCCCAGTCAGCTGATTATGAGAGAACAGCCATTTTGAATAGGTGTCCACTCCTGGCCTAGTCAGGTGGATATGAAGGAGCAGCCATTCTGAAAAGGTGTCCACTCCAGGCCCAGTCAGCTGATTATGAGAAAACAGCCATTCCGAAGAGGTGTTCAGTCCTGGCCCAGTCAGCTGATTATGAGAGAACAGCCATTTTGAAAAGGTGTCCACACCTGGCCTAGTCAGGTGGATATGACGGAGCAGCCATTCTGAAAAGATGTCCATTCCTGGACGAGTCAGCTGATTATGAGAGAGCAGCCATTTTGAAAAAGTATCCACTCATGGCCTAGTCAGGTGTATATGAACAGGCATTCTGAAAAGGTATCCACTCCTGGCCCAGTCAGGTGGATATGAAGGAGCAGGCATTCTGAAAAGGTGTCCACTCATGGCCCAGTCAGCTGATTATGAGAGAACAGCCATTCTGAAAAGGTGTCCACTCCTGGCCTAGTCAGGTGGATATAAAGTAGCAGCCATTCTGAAAAGGTGTCCACTGCTGACCCAGTCAGCTGATTATGAGAGAACAGCCATTGTGAAAAGGTGTCCACTCCTGGCCTAGTCAGCTGGATATGAAGGAGCAGCCATTTTGAAAAGGTGTCCACTCCTGGCCGAGTCAGGTGGATATGAAGGAGCAGCCATTTTGAAAAAGTATCCACTCCTGGCACAGTCTGCTGATAATGAAAGTAGCCATTTGGAAAAGGCATCAATTCCTGGCCCAGTCAGCTGATTATGAGAGCAGCCATTTTGAAAAGGTGTCCACGCCTGGCCAAGTCAGCTGATTATGAGAGAGAAGCCATTTTGAAAAGGTGTCCACTCCTGGCCCAGTGAGCTGATAATGAGAGAGCAGCCATTTTGAAAAGGTGTCCACTCCTGGCTATGTCAGCTGATTATGAGAGAACAGCCATTCTAAAAAGGTGTCCACTCCTGGCCTAGAAAGGTGGATATGAAGGAGTAGCCATTCCGAAAAGGTGTCAACTCCTGGCCCAGTCAGCTGATTATGAGAGAGCAGCCATTTTGAAAAGGTGTCCACTGCTGGCCCAGTGAGCTGATAATGGGAGAGCAGCCATTTTGAAAAGGTGTCCACTCCTGCCCCAGTCAGCTGATTATGAGAGAACAGCCATGTTGAAAAGTAGTCCACTCCTGGCCTAGTCAGGTGGATATGAAGGAGCAGCCATTCTGAAAAGGTGTCAACACCTGGCCCAGTCAGCTGATTATGAGAGAGCAGCCATTTTGAAAAGGTGTCCACTCCTGGCCAAGTCAGGTGGATACGAAGGTGCTGTCATTTTGAAAAGGTGTCTACTCCTGGCCCAGTCAGCCGATTATGAGAGAGCAGTCATTTTGAAAAGGTGTCCACTCCTGTCCCAGTCAGCTGATTATGAAAGAACAGCCATTTTCAAAATGTGTCCACACCTGGCCCAGTATGCTCATTAAAAGAGAGCAGTCATTTTGAAAAGGTGTCCACTCCTGGCGCAGTCAGGTGGATGTGAAGGAGCAGCCGTTCTGAAAAAGTGACCAATCCTTTCCCAGTCAGCTGATTATGAGAGAACAGCCATTCTGAAAAGGTTTCCACTCCTGGCCCAGTCTGCTGATTATGAGAGAACAGCCATTTTGAAAAGGTGACCACTCCTGGCCCAGTCAGCTGATAATGAGAGAGCAGCCATTTTGAAAATGTGTCCACTCCTGGCTATGTCAGCTGATAATGAGAGAACAGCCATTCTAAAAAGGTGTCCTCTCCTGGCCTAGAAAGCTGGATATGAAGTAGCAGCCATTCCGAAAAGGTGTCAACTCCTGGCCCAGTCAGCTGATTATGAGAGAGCAGCCATTTTGAAAAGGTGTCAACTCCTGGCCCAGTGAGCTGATAATGGGAGAGCAGCCATTTTGAAAAGGTGTCCACTCCTGCCCCAGTCAGCTGATTATGAGAGAACAGCCATGTTGAAAAGTTGTCCACTCCTGGCCTAGTCAGGTGGATATGAAGGAGCAGCCATTCTGAAAAGGTGTCAACACCTGGATCAGTCAGCTGATTATGAGAGAGCAGCCATTTTGAAAAGGTGTCCACTCCTGCCCTAGTCAGGTGAAGCAGCAGCCATTCTGAAAAGGTGTCCACTCCTGGCCCAGTCAGCTGATTATGAGAGAGCAGCCATTTTGAAAAGGTGTCCACTCCTGGCCAAATCAGGTGGATATGAAGGAGCAGCCATTCTGAAAACATGTCCACTCCTGGCCCAGTCAGCTGGTTATGAGAGAGCAGCCATTCTGAAAACGTGTCCACTCCTGGCTAGTGAGGTGGATATAAAGGAGTAACCATTCGGAAAAGGTTTCCACTCCTCACCCAGTCAGGTGGATATGAAGTAGCAGCCATTCTGAAAAGGTGTCCACTCCTAGTCCAGTCAGCTGATTATGAGAGAACAGCCATTTTGAACAGGAGTCCACTCCTGGCCCAGTCAGTTATATATGAAGGAGCAGCCATTTTGAAAAGGTGACCACTCCTGGCCCAGTCAGCTGATTATGAGAGAGCAACCATTCTGAAAAGGTGTCAACTCCTGGCCCAGTCAGCTGAATGTGTGAGAACAGCCATTTTGAAAAAGTATCCACTCCTGACCCAGTCAGCAGATAATGAGAGAACAGACATTCTGAAAAGGTGTCCATTCTTTTCCTAGTCAGGTGGATATAAAGGAGCAACCATTCTGAAAATGTTTCCACTCCTGGCAGAGTCAGGTGTATATGAATGAGCAGCCATTCTGAAAAGGTGTCCACTCCTAGTCCAGTCAGCTCATTCTTAGAGAATAGCCATTTTGAAAAGGTGTCCACTCCTGGACCAGTGAGCTGATTATGAGACATCAGCCATTGTGAACAGGTGTCCACTAATGGGCCAGTCAGGTGGATAAGAAGGAGCAACCTTTCTGAAAAGGTGTCCACTACAGCCCCAGTCAGGTGGATATGAAGTAGCAGCTATTCTGAAAAGGTGTCCATTCCTGGCCCAGTCAGCTGATTATGAGAGAACAGCCATTCGGAAAAGGTGTCCACTCCTGGCCCAGTCAGGTGGATATGAAGGAGCAGCCATTCTGAAAAGGTGTCCACTCCTGGCCCAGTCAGCTGATTATGAGAGAGCAGCCATTTTGAAAAGTTGTCCACTCCTGGCCAAATCAGGTGGATATGAAGGAGCAGCCATTCTGAAAACATGTCCACTCCTGGCCCAGTCAGCTGATTATGAGAGAGCAGACATTCTGAAAAGGTGTCCACTCCTGGCTAGTGAGGTGGATATGAGTAATCATTCGGAAAAGGTTTCCACTCCTCACCCAGTCAGGTGGATATGAAGGAGCATCCATTCTGAAAAGGTGTCCACTCCTAGTCCAGTCAGCTGATTATGAGAGAACAGCCATTTTGAACAGGAGTCCATTCCTGGCCCAGTCAGCTGATTATGAGAGAACAGCCATATTGAAAAGGTGTCCACTCCTGGCCCAGTCTGCTCATTACGAGAGAACAGCCATTTTGAAAATCTGTCCACTCCTGGCCCAGTTTGCTGATTATAAGAGAGCAGCCATTTTGAAAAGGTGTCCACACCTGGCCTAGTCAGGTGCATATGAAAGAGCAGCCATTCTGAAAAGGTGTGCACTCCTGGACCAGTCAGTTGAATATGAAGGAGCAGCCATTTTGAAAAGGTATCCACTCCTGGCCCAGTCAGGTGGATATGAAGGAGCAGGCATTCTGAAAAGGTGTCCACTCATGGCCCAGTGAGCTTATAATGAGAGAGCAACCATTTTGAAAATGTGTCCACTCCTGGCTATGTCAGCTGATTATGAGAGAGCAGCCATTTTGAAAAGGTGTCCACTCCAGGCCAAGTCAGGTGGATACGAAGGAGCTGTCATTTTGAAAAGGTGTCTATTCCTGGCCCAGTCAGCTGATTATGAGAGAGCAGCCATTTTGAAAAAGTGTCCACTCCTGGCATAGTCAGGTGGATATGAGAGAGCAGCAATTTTGAAATGGTATCCACTCCTGGCCCAGTCAGGTGGATATGAAGGAGCAGCCATTCTGAAAAGGTGTCCACTCATGCCCAGTCAGCTGATTATGAGAGAACAGCCATTCGGAAAGGGTGTCCACTTCTGCCCTAGTCAGGTGAAGCAGCAGCCATTCTGAAAAGGTGTCCACTCATGGCCCAGTCAGCTGATTGTGAGAGAACAGCCATTCCGAAAAGGTGTTGAGTCCTGGCCCAGTCAGCTGATTATGAGAGAACAGCCATTTTGAATAGGTGTCCACTCCTGGCCTAGTCAGGTGGATATGAAGGAGCAGCCATTCTGAAAAGGTGTCCACTCCTGGCCCAGTCAGCTGATTATGAGAGAGCAGCCATTCTGAAAAGGTGTCCACTCCTGGCCCAGTCAGGTTGATATGAAGGAGCAGCCATTCTGAAAAGGTGTCCACTCCTGGCCCAGTCAGCTGATTATGAGAGAGCAGCCATTTTGAAAAGTTGTCCACTCCTGGCCAAATCAGGTGGATATGAAGGAGCAGCCATTCTGAAAACATGTCCACTCCTGGCCCAGTCAGCTGATTATGAGAGAGCAGACATTCTGAAAAGGTGTCCACTCCTGGCTAGTGAGGTGGATATGAGTAATCATTCGGAAAAGGTTTCCACTCCTCACCCAGTCAGGTGGATATGAAGGAGCATCCATTCTGAAAAGGTGTCCACTCCTAGTCCAGTCAGCTGATTATGAGAGAACAGCCATTTTGAACAGGAGTCCATTCCTGGCCCAGTCAGCTGATTATGAGAGAACAGCCATATTGAAAAGGTGTCCACTCCTGGCCCAGTCTGCTCATTACGAGAGAACAGCCATTTTGAAAATCTGTCCACTCCTGGCCCAGTTTGCTGATTATAAGAGAGCAGCCATTTTGAAAAGGTGTCCACACCTGGCCTAGTCAGGTGCATATGAAAGAGCAGCCATTCTGAAAAGGTGTGCACTCCTGGACCAGTCAGTTGAATATGAAGGAGCAGCCATTCTGAAAATGTGTCCACTCCTGGCCCAGTCAGCTGATTATGAGAGACCAGCCATATTGAAAAGGTGTCCACTCCTGGCCCAGTCAGCTGATTTTGCTAGAGCAGTAATTTTGAAAAGGTGTCCACTCCTGTCCCAGTCAGCTGATTATGAAAGAACAGCCATTTTCAAAATGTGTCCACTCCTGGCCCAGTATGCTCATTAAAAGAGAGCAGCCATTTTGAAAAGGTGTCAACTCCTGGCGCAGTCAGGTGGATGTGAAGGAGCAGCCGTTCTGAAAAAGTGACCAATCCTTTCCCAGTCAGCTGATTATGAGAGAACAGCCATTGTGAAAAGGTTTCCACTCCTGGCCCAGTCTGCTGACTATGAGAGAAAAGCCATTTTGAAAAGGTGTCCACTCCTGGCCCAGTCAGTTATATATGAAGGAGCAGCCATTTTGAAAAGGTGACCACTCCTGGCCCAGTCAGCTGATTATGAGAGACCAGCCGTATTGAAAAGGTGTCCACTCCTGGCCCAGTCTGCTGATTTTGCTAGAGCAGCAATTTTGAAAAGGTGTCCACTCCTGTCCCAGTCAGCTGATTATGAAAGAACAGCCATTTTCAAAATGTGTCCACTCCTGGCCCATTATGCTCATTAAAAGAGAGCAGCCATTTTGAAAAGGTGTCCACTCCTGGCGCAGTCAGGTGGATGTGAAGGAGCAGCCGTTCTGAAAAAGTGACCAATCCTACCCAGTCAGCTGATTATGAGAGAACAGCCATTCTGAAAAGGTTTCCACTCCTGGCCCAGTCTGCTGATTATGAGAGAACAGCCATTTTGAAAAGGTGTCCACTCCTGGCCCAGTCAGTTATATATGAAGGAGCAGCCATTTTGAAAAGGTGACCACTCCTGGCCCAGTCAGCTGATTGTGAGAGAACAGCCATTCCGAAAAGGTGTCGAGTCCTGGCCCAGTCAGCTGATTATGAGAGAACAGCCATTTTGAATATGTGTCCACTCCTGGCCTAGTCAGGTGGATATGAAGGAGCAGCCATTCTGAAAAGGTGTCCACTCCTGGCCCAGTCAGCTGATTATGAGAGAGCAGCCATTCTGAAAAGGTGTCCACTCCTGGCCCAGTCAGGTGGATATGAAGGAGCAGCCATTCTGAAAAGGTGTCCACTCCTGGCCCAGTCAGCTGATTATGAGAGAGCAGCCATTTTGAAAAGTTGTCCACTCCTGGCCAAATCAGGTGGATATGAAGGAGCAGCCATTCTGAAAACATGTCCACTCCTGGCCCAGTCAGCTGATTATGAGAGAGCAGACATTCTGAAAAGGTGTCCACTCCTGGCTAGTGAGGTGGATATGAGTAATCATTCGGAAAAGGTTTCCACTCCTCACCCAGTCAGGTGGATATGAAGGAGCATCCATTCTGAAAAGGTGTCCACTCCTAGTCCAGTCAGCTGATTATGAGAGAACAGCCATTTTGAACAGGAGTCCATTCCTGGCCCAGTCAGCTGTTTATGAGAGAACAGCCATATTGAAAAGGTGTCCACTCCTGGCCCAGTCTGCTCATTACGAGAGAACAGCCATTTTGAAAATCTGTCCACTCCTGGCCCAGTTTGCTGATTATAAGAGAGCAGCCATTTTGAAAAGGTGTCCACACCTGGCCTAGTCAGGTGCATATGAAAGAGCAGCCATTCTGAAAAGGTGTGCACTCCTGGACCAGTCAGTTGAATATGAAGGAGCAGCCATTTTGAAAAGGTATCCACTCCTGGCCCAGTCAGGTGGATATGAAGGAGCAGGCATTCTGAAAAGGTGTCCACTCATGGCCCAGTGAGCTTATAATGAGAGAGCAACCATTTTGAAAATGTGTCCACTCCTGGCTATGTCAGCTGATTATGAGAGAGCAGCCATTTTGAAAAGGTGTCCACTCCAGGCCAAGTCAGGTGGATACGAAGGAGCTGTCATTTTGAAAAGGTGTCTATTCCTGGCCCAGTCAGCTGATTATGAGAGAGCAGCCATTTTGAAAAAGTGTCCACTCCTGGCATAGTCAGGTGGATATGAGAGAGCAGCAATTTTGAAATGGTATCCACTCCTGGCCCAGTCAGGTGGATATGAAGGAGCAGCCATTCTGAAAAGGTGTCCACTCATGCCCAGTCAGCTGATTATGAGAGAACAGCCATTCGGAAAGGGTGTCCACTTCTGCCCTAGTCAGGTGAAGCAGCAGCCATTCTGAAAAGGTGTCCACTCATGGCCCAGTCAGCTGATTGTGAGAGAACAGCCATTCCGAAAAGGTGTCGAGTCCTGGCCCAGTCAGCTGATTATGAGAGAACAGCCATTTTGAATAGGTGTCCACTCCTGGCCTAGTCAGGTGGATATGAAGGAGCAGCCATTCTGAAAAGGTGTCCACTCCTGGCCCAGTCAGCTGATTATGAGAGAGCAGCCATTCTGAAAAGGTGTCCACTCCTGGCCCAGTCAGGTGGATATGAAGGAGCAGCCATTCTGAAAAGGTGTCCACTCCTGGCCCAGTCAGCTGATTATGAGAGAGCAGCCATTTTGAAAAGTTGTCCACTCCTGGCCAAATCAGGTGGATATGAAGGAGCAGCCATTCTGAAAACATGTCCACTCCTGGCCCAGTCAGCTGATTATGAGAGAGCAGACATTCTGAAAAGGTGTCCA
This sequence comes from Hemicordylus capensis, assembly GCF_027244095.1. Taxonomy (NCBI): domain Eukaryota; kingdom Metazoa; phylum Chordata; class Lepidosauria; order Squamata; family Cordylidae; genus Hemicordylus; species Hemicordylus capensis. The sequence continues at coordinate 8,685,361 of NC_069668.1, read as the reverse complement.
CTCCTGGCTAGTGAGGTGGATATGAGTAATCATTCGGAAAAGGTTTCCACTCCTCACCCAGTCAGGTGGATATGAAGGAGCATCCATTCTGAAAAGGTGTCCACTCCTAGTCCAGTCAGCTGATTATGAGAGAACAGCCATTTTGAACAGGAGTCCATTCCTGGCCCAGTCAGCTGATTATGAGAGAACAGCCATATTGAAAAGGTGTCCACTCCTGGCCCAGTCTGCTCATTACGAGAGAACAGCCATTTTGAAAATCTGTCCACTCCTGGCCCAGTTTGCTGATTATAAGAGAGCAGCCATTTTGAAAAGGTGTCCACACCTGGCCTAGTCAGGTGCATATGAAAGAGCAGCCATTCTGAAAAGGTGTGCACTCCTGGACCAGTCAGTTGAATATGAAGGAGCAGCCATTCTGAAAATGTGTCCACTCCTGGCCCAGTCAGCTGATTATGAGAGACCAGCCATATTGAAAAGGTGTCCACTCCTGGCCCAGTCAGCTGATTTTGCTAGAGCAGTAATTTTGAAAAGGTGTCCACTCCTGTCCCAGTCAGCTGATTATGAAAGAACAGCCATTTTCAAAATGTGTCCACTCCTGGCCCAGTATGCTCATTAAAAGAGAGCAGCCATTTTGAAAAGGTGTCAACTCCTGGCGCAGTCAGGTGGATGTGAAGGAGCAGCCGTTCTGAAAAAGTGACCAATCCTTTCCCAGTCAGCTGATTATGAGAGAACAGCCATTGTGAAAAGGTTTCCACTCCTGGCCCAGTCTGCTGATTATGAGAGAAAAGCCATTTTGAAAAGGTGTCCACTCCTGGCCCAGTCAGTTATATATGAAGGAGCAGCCATTTTGAAAAGGTGACCACTCCTGGCCCAGTCAGCTGATTATGAGAGACCAGCCATATTGAAAAGGTGTCCACTCCTGGCCCAGTCAGCTGATTTTGCTAGAGCAGTAATTTTGAAAAGGTGTCCACTCCTGTCCCAGTCAGCTGATTATGAAAGAACAGCCATTTTCAAAATGTGTCCACTCCTGGCCCAGTATGCTCATTAAAAGAGAGCAGCCATTTTGAAAAGGTGTCAACTCCTGGCGCAGTCAGGTGGATGTGAAGGAGCAGTCGTTCTGAAAAAGTGACCAATCCTTTCCCAGTCAGCTGATTCTGAGAGAACAGCCATTGTGAAAAGGTTTCCACTCCTGGCCCAGTCAGGTGGATATGAAGGAGCAGGCATTCTGAAAAGATATCCACTCATGGCCCAGTCAGCTGATTATGAGAGAACAGCCATTCTGAAAAGGTGTCCACTCCTGGCCTAGTCAGGTGGATATAAAGTAGCAGACATTCTGAAAAGGTGTCCACTGCTGACCCAGTCAGCTGATTATGAGAGAACAGCCATTCTGAAAAGGTTTCCACTCCTGGCCCAGTCTGCTGATTATGAGAGAACAGCCATTTTGAAAAGGTGTCCACTCCTGGCCCAGTCAGTTATATATGAAGGAGCAGCCATTTTGAAAAGGTGACCACTCCTGGCCCAGTCAGCTGATTGTGAGAGAGCAACCATTTTGATAAGGTGTCAACTCCTGGCCCAGTCAGATGAAAGTGTGAGAACAGCCATTTTGAAAAGGTGTCCTATCGTGGCCCAATCAGCTGATTATGAGAGAGCAGCCATTTTGAAAAGGTGTCCACTCCTGGCCCAGTCAGCTGATTATGAGAGAACAGCCATTCTGAAAAGGTGTCCACTCCTGGCCTAGTCAGGTGGATATAAAGTAGCAGCCATTCTGAAAAGGTGTCCACTGCTGACCCAGTCAGCTGATTATGAGAGAACAGCCATTGTGAAAAGGTGTCCACTCCTGGCCTAGTCAGCTGGATATGAAGGAGCAGCCATTTTGAAAAGGTGTCCACTCCTGGCCGAGTCAGGTGGATATGAAGGAGCAGCCATTTTGAAAAAGTATCCACTCCTGGCACTGTCTGCTGATAATGAAAGTAGCCATTTGGAAAAGGCATCCATTCCTGGCCCAGTCAGCTGATTATGAGAGCAGCCATTTTGAAAAGGTGTCCACGCCTGGCCAAGTCAGCTGATTATGAGAGAGCAGCCATTTTGAAAAGGTGTCCACTCCTGGCCAAGTCAGGTGGATACGAAGGAGCTGTCTTTTTGAAAAGGTGTCTACTCCTGGCCCAGTCAGCTGATTATGAGAGAGCAGCCATTTTGAAAAAGTGTCCACTCCTGGCATAGTCAGGTGGATATGAGAGAGCAGCAATTTTGAAAATGTATCCGCTCCTGGCCCAGTCAGGTGGATATGAAGGAGCAGCCATTCTGAAAAGGTGTCCACTCATGGCCCAGTCAGCTGATTATGAGAGAACAGCCATTCGGAAAAGGTGTCCACTCCTGCCCTAGTCAGGTGAAGCAGCAGCCATTCTGAAAAAGTGTCCACTCATGGCCCAGTCAGCTGATTGTGAGAGAACAGCCATTCTGAAAAGGTGTCGAGTCCTGGCCCAGTCAGCTGATTATGAGAGAACAGCCATTTTGAATAGGTGTCCACTCCTGGCCTAGTCAGGTGGATATGAAGGAGCAGCCATTCTGAAAAGGTGTCCACTCCAGGCCCAGTCAGCTGATTATGAGAAAACAGCCATTCCGAAGAGGTGTTCAGTCCTGGCCCAGTCAGCTGATTATGAGAGAACAGCCATTTTGAAAAGGTGTCCACACCTGGCCTAGTCAGGTGGATATGACGGAGCAGCCATTCTGAAAAGATGTCCATTCCTGGACGAGTCAGCTGATTATGAGAGAGCAGCCATTTTGAAAAAGTATCCACTCATGGCCTAGTCAGGTGTATATGAACAGGCATTCTGAAAAGGTATCCACTCCTGGCCCAGTCAGGTGGATATGAAGGAGCAGGCATTCTGAAAAGGTGTCCACTCATGGCCCAGTCAGCTGATTATGAGAGAACAGCCATTCTGAAAAGGTGTCCACTCCTGGCCTAGTCAGGTGGATATAAAGTAGCAGCCATTCTGAAAAGGTGTCCACTGCTGACCCAGTCAGCTGATTATGAGAGAACAGCCATTGTGAAAAGGTGTCCACTCCTGGCCTAGTCAGCTGGATATGAAGGAGCAGCCATTTTGAAAAGGTGTCCACTCCTGGCCGAGTCAGGTGGATATGAAGGAGCAGCCATTTTGAAAAAGTATCCACTCCTGGCACAGTCTGCTGATAATGAAAGTAGCCATTTGGAAAAGGCATCAATTCCTGGCCCAGTCAGCTGATTATGAGAGCAGCCATTTTGAAAAGGTGTCCACGCCTGGCCAAGTCAGCTGATTATGAGAGAGCAGCCATTTTGAAAAGGTGTCCACTCCTGGCCCAGTGAGCTGATAATGAGAGAGCAGCCATTTTGAAAAGGTGTCCACTCCTGGCTATGTCAGCTGATTATGAGAGAACAGCCATTCTAAAAAGGTGTCCACTCCTGGCCTAGAAAGGTGGATATGAAGGAGTAGCCATTCCGAAAAGGTGTCAACTCCTGGCCCAGTCAGCTGATTATGAGAGAGCAGCCATTTTGAAAAGGTGTCCACTGCTGGCCCAGTGAGCTGATAATGGGAGAGCAGCCATTTTGAAAAGGTGTCCACTCCTGCCCCAGTCAGCTGATTATGAGAGAACAGCCATGTTGAAAAGTAGTCCACTCCTGGCCTAGTCAGGTGGATATGAAGGAGCAGCCATTCTGAAAAGGTGTCAACACCTGGCCCAGTCAGCTGATTATGAGAGAGCAGCCATTTTGAAAAGGTGTCCACTCCTGGCCAAGTCAGGTGGATACGAAGGTGCTGTCATTTTGAAAAGGTGTCTACTCCTGGCCCAGTCAGCCGATTATGAGAGAGCAGTCATTTTGAAAAGGTGTCCACTCCTGTCCCAGTCAGCTGATTATGAAAGAACAGCCATTTTCAAAATGTGTCCACACCTGGCCCAGTATGCTCATTAAAAGAGAGCAGACATTTTGAAAAGGTGTCCACTCCTGGCGCAGTCAGGTGGATGTGAAGGAGCAGCCGTTCTGAAAAAGTGACCAATCCTTTCCCAGTCAGCTGATTATGAGAGAACAGCCATTCTGAAAAGGTTTCCACTCCTGGCCCAGTCTGCTGATTATGAGAGAACAGCCATTTTGAAAAGGTGACCACTCCTGGCCCAGTCAGCTGATAATGAGAGAGCAGCCATTTTGAAAATGTGTCCACTCCTGGCTATGTCAGCTGATTATGAGAGAACAGCCATTCTAAAAAGGTGTCCTCTCCTGGCCTAGAAAGGTGGATATGAAGTAGCAGCCATTCCGAAAAGGTGTCAACTCCTGGCCCAGTCAGCTGATTATGAGAGAGCAGCCATTTTGAAAAGGTGTCAACTCCTGGCCCAGTGAGCTGATAATGGGAGAGCAGCCATTTTGAAAAGGTGTCCACTCCTGCCCCAGTCAGCTGATTATGAGAGAACAGCCATGTTGAAAAGTTGTCCACTCCTGGCCTAGTCAGTTGGATATGAAGGAGCAGCCATTCTGAAAAGGTGTCAACACCTGGATCAGTCAGCTGATTATGAGAGAGCAGCCATTTTGAAAAGGTGTCCACTCCTGCCCTAGTCAGGTGAAGCAGCAGCCATTCTGAAAAGGTGTCCACTCCTGGCCCTGTCAGCTGATTATGAGAGAGCAGCCATTTTGAAAAGGTGTCCACTCCTGGCCAAATCAGGTGGATATGAAGGAGCAGCCATTCTGAAAACATGTCCACTCCTGGCCCAGTCAGCTGGTTATGAGAGAGCAGCCATTCTGAAAACGTGTCCACTCCTGGCTAGTGAGGTGGATATAAAGGAGTAACCATTCGGAAAAGGTTTCCACTCCTCACCCAGTCAGGTGGATATGAAGTAGCAGCCATTCTGAAAAGTTGTCCACTCCTAGTCCAGTCAGCTGATTATGAGAGAACAGCCATTTTGAACAGGAGTCCACTCCTGGCCCAGTCAGTTATATATGAAGGAGCAGCCATTTTGAAAAGGTGACCACTCCTGGCCCAGTCAGCTGATTATGAGAGAGCAACCATTCTGATAAGGTGTCAACTCCTGGCCCAGTCAGCTGAATGTGTGAGAACAGCCATTTTGAAAAAGTATCCACTCCTGACCCAGTCAGCAGATAATGAGAGAACAGACATTCTGAAAAGGTGTCCATTCTTTTCCTAGTCAGGTGGATATAAAGGAGCAACCATTCTGAAAATGTTTCCACTCCTGGCAGAGTCAGGTGTATATGAATGAGCAGCCATTCTGAAAAGGTGTCCACTCCTAGTCCAGTCAGCTCATTCTTAGAGAATAGCCATTTTGAAAAGGTGTCCACTCCTGGACCAGTGAGCTGATTATGAGACATCAGCCATTGTGAACAGGTGTCCACTAATGGGCCAGTCAGGTGGATATGAAGTAGCAGCTATTCTGAAAAGGTGTCCATTCCTGGCCCAGTCAGCTGATTATGAGAGAACAGCCATTCGGAAAAGGTGTCCACTCTTGGCCTAGTCAGGTGGATATAAAGTAGCAACCATTCTGAAAAGGTGTCCACTCCAGGCCCAGTCAGCTGATTATGAGAGAACAGCCATTCCGAAAAGGTGTCCAGTCCTGGCCCAGTCAGCTGATTATGAGAGAACAGTCATTTTGAAAAAGTGTCCACTAATGGCCTAGTCAGGTGGATATGAAGGAGCAGCCACTCTGAAAAGGTGTCCACTCCTGGCCCAGTCAGCTGATTATGAGAGAGCAGCCATTTTGAAAAAGTGTGCACTCCTGGCATAGGCAGGTGGATATGAGAGAGCAGCCATTTTGAAAAGGTATCCACTCCTGGCCAAGTCAGGTGGATATGAAGAAGCAGCTATTCTGAAAAGGTGTCCACTCCTGGCCTAGTCAGCTGATTACGAGAGAACAGCCATTCTGAAAAGGTGTCCACTCCTGGCCTAGTCAGGTGGATATAAAGTAGCAGCAATTCTGATAAGGTGTCCACTGCTGACCAAGTCAGCTGATTATGAGAGAACAGACATTCTAAAAAGGTGTGCACTCCTGGCCTAGAAAGGGGGATATGAAGAAGCAGCCATTCCGAAAAGGTGTCAACTCCTGGCCCAGTCAGCTGATTATGAGAGAGCAGCCATTTTGAGAAGGTGTCCACTCCTGGCCCACTGAGCTGATACTGGGAGAGCAGCCATTTTGAAAATGTGTCCACTCCTGGCCAAGTCAGGTGGATATGAAGGAGCTGTCATTTTGAAAAGGTGTCCACTCATGGCCCAGTCAGCTGATTATGAGAGAACAGCCATTCGGAAAAGGTGTCCACTCATGGCCCAGTCAGCTGATTATGAGAGAACAGCCATTCGGAAAAGGTGTCCACTCCTGCCCTAGTCAGGTGAAGGAGCAGCCATTCTGAAAAGGTGTCCACTCATGGCCCAGTCAGCTGATTGTGAGAGAACAGCCATTCCGAAAAGGTGTCGAGTCCTGTCCCAGTCAGCTGATTATGGAGAACAGCCATTTTGAATAGGTGTCCACTCCTGGCCTAGTCAGGTGGATATGAAGGAGCAGCCATTCTGAAAAGGTGTCCACTCCTCGCCCAGTCGGCTGATTATGAGAGAGCAGCCATTCTGAAAAGGTGTTCACTCCTGGCCCAGTCAGGTGGATATGAAGGAGCAGCCATTCTGAAAAGGTGTCCACTCCTTGCCCAGTCAGCTGATTATGAGAGAGCAGCCATTTTGAAAAGGTGTCCACTCCTGGCCAAATCAGGTGGATATGAAGGAGCAGACATTCTGAAAAGGTGTCCACTCCTGGCCCTGTCAGCTGATTATGAGAGAGCAGCCATTCTGAAAAGGTGTCCACTCCTGGCTAGTGAGGTGGATATAAAGGAGCAACCATTCTGAAAAGGTTTCCACTCCTCGCCCAGTCAGGTGGATATGAAGGAGCAGCCATTCTGAAAAGGTGACAACTCCTAGTCCAGTCAGCTGATTATAAGAGAACAGCCATTTTGAACAGGTGTCCTCTCCTGGCCCAGTCAGCTGATTATGAGAGAACAGCCATATTGAAAAGGTGTCCACTCCTGGCCCAGTCTGCTGATTATGAGAGAACAGCCATTTTGAAAATCTGTCCACTCCTGGCCCAGTCTGCTGATTATCAGAGAGCAGCCATTTTGAAAAGGTTTCCACACCTGGCCTAGTCAGTTGCATATGAACGAGCAGCCATTCTGAAAAGGTGTGCACTCCTGGACCAGTCAGTTGAATATGAAGGAGCAGCCATTCTGAAAATGTGTCCACTCCTGGCCCAGTCAGCTGATTATGAGAGACCAGCCATTTTGAAAAGGTGTCCACTCCTGGCCCAGTCAGCTGATTTTGCTAGAGCAGCAATTTTGAAAAGGTGTCCACTCCTGTCCCAGTCAGCTGATTATGAAAGAACAGCCATTTTCAAAATGTGTCCACTCCTGGCCCAGTAAGCTCATTAAAAGAGAGCAGCCATTTTGAAAAGGTGTCCACTCCTGGCGCAGTCAGGTGGATGTGAAGGAGCAGCCGTTCTGAAAAAGTGACCAATCCTTTCCCAGTCAGCTGATTATGAGAGAACAGCCATTCTGAAAAGGTTTCCACTCCTGGCCCAGTCTGCTGATTATGAGAGAACAGCAATTTTGAAAAGGTGTCCACTCCTGGCCCAGTCAGTTATATATGAAGGAGCTGTCATTTTGAAAAGGTGTCTACTCCTGGCCCAGTCAGCTGATTATGAGAGAGCAGCCATTCTGAAAAAGTGTCCACTCCTGGCCTAGTCAGGTGGATATGAGAGAGCAGCAATTTTGAAAAGGTGTCCACTCCTGTCCCAGTCAGCTGATTATGAAAGAACAGCCATTTTCAAAATGTGTCCACTCCTGGCCCAGTAAGCTCATTAAAAGAGAGCAGCCATTTTGAAAAGGTGTCCACTCCTGGCGCAGTCAGGTGGATGTGAAGGAGCAGCCGTTCTGAAAAAGTGACCAATCCTTTCCCCGTCAGCTGATTATGAGAGAACATCCATTCTGAAAAGGTTTCCACTCCTGGCCCAGTCTGCTGATTATGAGAGAACAGCCATTTTGAAAAGGTATCCACTCCTGGCCCAGTCAGTTATATATGAAGGAGCAGCCATGTTGAAAATGTGACCACTCCTGGCCCAGTCAGCTGAAAGTGTGAGAACAGCCATTCTGAAAAGGTGTCCACTCTTGACCTAGTCAGGTGGATATAAAGGAGCAACCATTCTGAAAATGTTTCCACTCCTGGCCGAGTCAGGTGTATATGAATGAGCAGCCATTCTGAAAAGGTGTCCACTCCTAATCCAGTCAGCTCATTCTTAGAGAACAGCCATTTTGAAAAGGTGTCCACTCCTGGACCAGTGAGCTGATTATGAGACAGCAGCCATTGTGAACAGGTGTCCACTAATGGGCCAGTCAGGTGGATAAGAAGGAGCAACCTTTCTGAAAAGGTGTCCACTCCAGCCCCAGTCAGGTGGATATGAAGTAGCAGCTATTCTGAAAAGGTGTCCATTCCTGGCCCAGTCAGCTGATTATGAGAGAACAGCCACTCGGAAAAGGTGTCCACTCTTGGCCTAGTCACGTGGATATAAAGTAGCAACCAATCTGAAGAGGTGTCCACTCCAGGCCCAGTCAGCTGATTATGAGAAAACAGCCATTCCGAAAAGGTGTCCTCTAATGGCCTAGTCAGGTGGATATGAAGGAGCAGCCATTCTGAAAAGGTGTCCACTCCTGGCCCAGTCAGCTGATGATGAGAGAGCAGCCATTTTGAAAAAGTGTGCACTCCTGGCATAGGCAGGTTGATATGAGAGAGCAGCCATTTTGAAAAGGTATCCACTCCTGGCCCAGTCAGGTGGATATGAAGAAGCAGCCATTCTGAAAAGGTGTCCACTCCTGGCCTAGTCAGCTGATTATGAGAGAACAGCCATTCTGAAAAGGTGTCCACTCCTGGCCTAGTCAGGTGGATATAAAGTAGCAGCAATTCTGAAAAGATGTCCACTGCTGACCCAGTCAGCTGATTATGAGAGAACAGCCATTGTGAAAAGGTGTCCACTCCTGGCCTAGTCAGCTGGATATGAAGGAGCAGCCATTTTGAAAAGGTGTCCACTCCTGGCCGAGTCAGGTGGATATGAAGGAGCAGCCATTTTGAAAAGGTATCCACTCCTGGCACAGTCAGCTGATAATGAAAGCAGCCATTTTGAAAAGGCATCCATTCCTGGCCCAGTCAGCTGATTATGAGAGCAGCCATTTTGAAAAGGTGTCCACTCCTGGCCAAGTCAGCTGATTATGAGAGAGCAGCCATTTTGAAAAGGTGTCCACTCCTGGCCCAGTGAGCTGATAATGAGAGAGCAGCAATTTTGAAAAGGTGTCCACTCCTGTCCCAGTCAGCTGATTATGAAAGAACAGCCATTTTCAAAATGTGTGCACTCCTGGCCCAGTAAGCTCATTAAAAGAGAGCAGCCATTTTGAAAAGGTTCCACTCCTGGCGCAGTCAGGTGGATGTGAAGGAGCAGCCGTTCTGAAAAAGTGACCTATCCTTTCCCAGTCAGCTGATTATGAGAGAACAGCCATTTTAAAAAGGTGTCCACTCCTGGCCCAGTCAGTTATATATGAAGGAGCTGTCATTTTGAAAAGGTGTCTACTCCTGGCCCAGTCAGCTGATTAATGGGGAGCAGCCATTCTGAAAAAGTGTCCACTCCTGGCCTAGTCAGGTGGATATGAGAGAGCAGCAATTTTGAAAAGGTATCGACTCCTGGCCCAGTCAGGTGGATATGAAGGAGCAGGGATTCTGAAAAGGTGTCCACTCATGGCCCAGTCAGCTGATTGTGAGAAAACAGCCATTCCGAAAAGGTGTCGACTCCTGGCCCAGTCAGCTGATTATGAGAGAACAGCCATTTTGAATAGGTGTCCACTCCTGGCCTAGTCAGGTGGATATGAAGGAGCAGCCATTCTGAAAAGGTGTCCACTCCTGGCCCAGTCAGCTGATTATGAGAGAGCAGCCATTCAGAAAAGGTGTCCACTCCTGGCCCAGTCAGGTGGATATGAAGGAGCAGCCATTCTGAAAAGGTGTCCACTCCTGGCCCAGTCAGCTGATTATGAGAGAGCAGCCATTTTGAAAATGTGTCCACTCCTGGCCAAATCAGGTGGATATGAAGGAGCAGCCATTCTGAAAACATGTCCACTACTGGCCCAGTCAGCTGATTATGAGAGAGCAGCCATTCTGAAAAGGTGTCCACTCCTGGCTAGTGAGGTGGATATGAAGGAACAACCATTCTGAAAAGGTTTCCACTCCTCGCCCAGTCAGGTGGATATGAAGGAGCAGCCATTCTGAAAAGGTGTCTACTCCTAGTACAGTCAGCTGATTATGAGAGAACAGCCATTTTGAACAGGTGTCCACTCATGGCCCAGTCAGCTGATTATGAGAGAACAGCCATTCATAAAAGGTGTCCACTCCTGCGCTAGTCAGGTGAAGGAGCAGCCATTCTGAAAAAGTGTCCACTTATGGCCCAGTCTGCTGATTATGAGAGAACAGCCATTTTGAAAATCTGTCCACTCCTGGCCCAGTCTGCTGATTATCAGAGAGCAGCCATTTTGAAAAGGTGTCCACACCTGGCCTAGTCAGGTGCATATGAACGAGCAGCCATTCTGAAAAGGTGTGCACTCCTGGACCAGTCAGTTGAATATGAAGGAGCAGCCATTCTGAAAATGTGTCCACTCCTGGCCCAGTCAGCTGATTATGAGAGACCAGCCATTTTGAAAAGGTGTCCACTCCTGGCCCAGTCAGCTGATTTTGCTAGAGCAGCAATTTTGAAAAGGTGTCCACTCCTGTCCCAGTCAGATGATTATGAAAGAACAGCCATTTTCAAAATGTGTCCACTCCTGGCCCAGTATGCTCATTAAAAGAGAGCAGCCATTTTGAAAAGGTGTCAACTCCTGGCGCAGTCAGGTGGATGTGAAGGAGCAGCCGTTCTGAAAAAGTGACCAATCCTTTCCCAGTCAGCTGATTATGAGAGAACTGCCATTGTGAAAAGGTTTCCACTCCTTGCCCAGTCTGCTGATTATGAGAGAAAAGCCATTTTGAAAAGGTGTCCACTCCTGGCCCAGTCAGTTATATATGAAGGAGCAGCCATTTTGAAAAGGTGACCACTCCTGGCCCAGTCAGCTGATTATGAGAGACCAGCCGTATTGAAAAGGTGTCCACTCCTGGCCCAGTCTGCTGATTTTGCTAGAGCAGCCATTTTGAAAAGGTGTCCACTCCTGGCCGAGTTACTTGACTATGAGAGAGCAGCCATTTTGAAAAAGTATCCACTCCTGACCCATTCAGCAGATAATGAGAGAAGAGCCATTCTGAAAAGGTGTCCACTCTTGACCTAGTCAGGTGGATATAAAGGAGCAACCATTCTGAAAATGTTTCCACTCCTGGCCGAGTCAGGTGTATATGAATGAGCAGCCATTCTGAAAAGGTGTCCACTCCTAGTCCAGTCAGCTCATTCTTAGAGAACAGCCATTTTGAAAAGGTGTCCACTCCTGGACCAGTGAGCTGATTATGAGACAGTAGCCATTGTGAACAGGTGTCCACTAATGGGCCAGTCAGGTGGATATGAAGTAGCAGCTATTCTGAAAAGGTGTCCATTCCTGGCCCAGTCAGCTGATTATGAGAGAACAGCCATTCGGAAAAGGTGTCCACTCTTGGCCTAGTCAGGTGGATATAAAGTAGCAACCATTCTGAAAAGGTGTCCACTCCAGGCCCAGTCAGCTGATTATGAGAGAACAGCCATTCCGAAAAGGTGTCCAGTCCTGGCCCAGTCAGCTGATTATGAGAGAACAGTCATTTTGAAAAAGTGTCCACTAATGGCCTAGTCAGGTGGATATGAAGGAGCAGCCACTCTGAAAAGGTGTCCACTCCTGGCCCAGTCAGCTGATTATGAGAGAGCAGCCATTTTGAAAAAGTGTGCACTCCTGGCATAGGCAGGTGGATATGAGAGAGCAGCCATTTTGAAAAGGTATCCACTCCTGGCCAAGTCAGGTGGATATGAAGAAGCAGCTATTCTGAAAAGGTGTCCACTCCTGGCCTAGTCAGCTGATTACGAGAGAACAGCCATTCTGAAAAGGTGTCCACTCCTGGCCTAGTCAGGTGGATATAAAGTAGCAGCAATTCTGATAAGGTGTCCACTGCTGACCAAGTCAGCTGATTATGAGAGAACAGACATTCTAAAAAGGTGTGCACTCCTGGCCTAGAAAGGGGGATATGAAGAAGCAGCCATTCCGAAAAGGTGTCAACTCCTGGCCCAGTCAGCTGATTATGAGAGAGCAGCCATTTTGAGAAGGTGTCCACTCCTGGCCCACTGAGCTGATACTGGGAGAGCAGCCATTTTGAAAATGTGTCCACTCCTGGCCAAGTCAGGTGGATATGAAGGAGCTGTCATTTTGAAAAGGTGTCCACTCATGGCCCAGTCAGCTGATTATGAGAGAACAGCCATTCGGAAAAGGTGTCCACTCATGGCCCAGTCAGCTGATTATGAGAGAACAGCCATTCGGAAAAGGTGTCCACTCCTGCCCTAGTCAGGTGAAGGAGCAGCCATTCTGAAAAGGTGTCCACTCATGGCCCAGTCAGCTGATTGTGAGAGAACAGCCATTCCGAAAAGGTGTCGAGTCCTGTCCCAGTCAGCTGATTATGGAGAACAGCCATTTTGAATAGGTGTCCACTCCTGGCCTAGTCAGGTGGATATGAAGGAGCAGCCATTCTGAAAAGGTGTCCACTCCTCGCCCAGTCGGCTGATTATGAGAGAGCAGCCATTCTGAAAAGGTGTTCACTCCTGGCCCAGTCAGGTGGATATGAAGGAGCAGCCATTCTGAAAAGGTGTCCACTCCTTGCCCAGTCAGCTGATTATGAGAGAGCAGCCATTTTGAAAAGGTGTCCACTCCTGGCCAAATCAGGTGGATATGAAGGAGCAGACATTCTGAAAAGGTGTCCACTCCTGGCCCTGTCAGCTGATTATGAGAGAGCAGCCATTCTGAAAAGGTGTCCACTCCTGGCTAGTGAGGTGGATATAAAGGAGCAACCATTCTGAAAAGGTTTCCACTCCTCGCCCAGTCAGGTGGATATGAAGGAGCAGCCATTCTGAAAAGGTGACAACTCCTAGTCCAGTCAGCTGATTATAAGAGAACAGCCATTTTGAACAGGTGTCCTCTCCTGGCCCAGTCAGCTGATTATGAGAGAACAGCCATATTGAAAAGGTGTCCACTCCTGGCCCAGTCTGCTGATTATGAGAGAACAGCCATTTTGAAAATCTGTCCACTCCTGGCCCAGTCTGCTGATTATCAGAGAGCAGCCATTTTGAAAAGGTTTCCACACCTGGCCTAGTCAGTTGCATATGAACGAGCAGCCATTCTGAAAAGGTGTGCACTCCTGGACCAGTCAGTTGAATATGAAGGAGCAGCCATTCTGAAAATGTGTCCACTCCTGGCCCAGTCAGCTGATTATGAGAGACCAGCCATTTTGAAAAGGTGTCCACTCCTGGCCCAGTCAGCTGATTTTGCTAGAGCAGCAATTTTGAAAAGGTGTCCACTCCTGTCCCAGTCAGCTGATTATGAAAGAACAGCCATTTTCAAAATGTGTCCACTCCTGGCCCAGTAAGCTCATTAAAAGAGAGCAGCCATTTTGAAAAGGTGTCCACTCCTGGCGCAGTCAGGTGGATGTGAAGGAGCAGCCGTTCTGAAAAAGTGACCAATCCTTTCCCAGTCAGCTGATTATGAGAGAACAGCCATTCTGAAAAGGTTTCCACTCCTGGCCCAGTCTGCTGATTATGAGAGAACAGCAATTTTGAAAAGGTGTCCACTCCTGGCCCAGTCAGTTATATATGAAGGAGCTGTCATTTTGAAAAGGTGTCTACTCCTGGCCCAGTCAGCTGATTATGAGAGAGCAGCCATTCTGAAAAAGTGTCCACTCCTGGCCTAGTCAGGTGGATATGAGAGAGCAGCAATTTTGAAAAGGTGTCCACTCCTGTCCCAGTCAGCTGATTATGAAAGAACAGCCATTTTCAAAATGTGTCCACTCCTGGCCCAGTAAGCTCATTAAAAGAGAGCAGCCATTTTGAAAAGGTGTCCACTCCTGGCGCAGTCAGGTGGATGTGAAGGAGCAGCCGTTCTGAAAAAGTGACCAATCCTTTCCCCGTCAGCTGATTATGAGAGAACATCCATTCTGAAAAGGTTTCCACTCCTGGCCCAGTCTGCTGATTATGAGAGAACAGCCATTTTGAAAAGGTATCCACTCCTGGCCCAGTCAGTTATATATGAAGGAGCAGCCATGTTGAAAATGTGACCACTCCTGGCCCAGTCAGCTGAAAGTGTGAGAACAGCCATTCTGAAAAGGTGTCCACTCTTGACCTAGTCAGGTGGATATAAAGGAGCAACCATTCTGAAAATGTTTCCACTCCTGGCCGAGTCAGGTGTATATGAATGAGCAGCCATTCTGAAAAGGTGTCCACTCCTAATCCAGTCAGCTCATTCTTAGAGAACAGCCATTTTGAAAAGGTGTCCACTCCTGGACCAGTGAGCTGATTATGAGACAGCAGCCATTGTGAACAGGTGTCCACTAATGGGCCAGTCAGGTGGATAAGAAGGAGCAACCTTTCTGAAAAGGTGTCCACTCCAGCCCCAGTCAGGTGGATATGAAGTAGCAGCTATTCTGAAAAGGTGTCCATTCCTGGCCCAGTCAGCTGATTATGAGAGAACAGCCACTCGGAAAAGGTGTCCACTCTTGGCCTAGTCACGTGGATATAAAGTAGCAACCAATCTGAAGAGGTGTCCACTCCAGGCCCAGTCAGCTGATTATGAGAAAACAGCCATTCCGAAAAGGTGTCCTCTAATGGCCTAGTCAGGTGGATATGAAGGAGCAGCCATTCTGAAAAGGTGTCCACTCCTGGCCCAGTCAGCTGATGATGAGAGAGCAGCCATTTTGAAAAAGTGTGCACTCCTGGCATAGGCAGGTTGATATGAGAGAGCAGCCATTTTGAAAAGGTATCCACTCCTGGCCCAGTCAGGTGGATATGAAGAAGCAGCCATTCTGAAAAGGTGTCCACTCCTGGCCTAGTCAGCTGATTATGAGAGAACAGCCATTCTGAAAAGGTGTCCACTCCTGGCCTAGTCAGGTGGATATAAAGTAGCAGCAATTCTGAAAAGATGTCCACTGCTGACCCAGTCAGCTGATTATGAGAGAACAGCCATTGTGAAAAGGTGTCCACTCCTGGCCTAGTCAGCTGGATATGAAGGAGCAGCCATTTTGAAAAGGTGTCCACTCCTGGCCGAGTCAGGTGGATATGAAGGAGCAGCCATTTTGAAAAGGTATCCACTCCTGGCACAGTCAGCTGATAATGAAAGCAGCCATTTTGAAAAGGCATCCATTCCTGGCCCAGTCAGCTGATTATGAGAGCAGCCATTTTGAAAAGGTGTCCACTCCTGGCCAAGTCAGCTGATTATGAGAGAGCAGCCATTTTGAAAAGGTGTCCACTCCTGGCCCAGTGAGCTGATAATGAGAGAGCAGCAATTTTGAAAAGGTGTCCACTCCTGTCCCAGTCAGCTGATTATGAAAGAACAGCCATTTTCAAAATGTGTGCACTCCTGGCCCAGTAAGCTCATTAAAAGAGAGCAGCCATTTTGAAAAGGTTCCACTCCTGGCGCAGTCAGGTGGATGTGAAGGAGCAGCCGTTCTGAAAAAGTGACCTATCCTTTCCCAGTCAGCTGATTATGAGAGAACAGCCATTTTAAAAAGGTGTCCACTCCTGGCCCAGTCAGTTATATATGAAGGAGCTGTCATTTTGAAAAGGTGTCTACTCCTGGCCCAGTCAGCTGATTAATGGGGAGCAGCCATTCTGAAAAAGTGTCCACTCCTGGCCTAGTCAGGTGGATATGAGA
This sequence comes from Hemicordylus capensis, assembly GCF_027244095.1. NCBI lineage: Eukaryota > Metazoa > Chordata > Lepidosauria > Squamata > Cordylidae > Hemicordylus > Hemicordylus capensis. The sequence continues at coordinate 8,669,466 of NC_069668.1, read as the reverse complement.
GAGCAGCAATTTTGAAAAGGTATCGACTCCTGGCCCAGTCAGGTGGATATGAAGGAGCAGGGATTCTGAAAAGGTGTCCACTCATGGCCCAGTCAGCTGATTGTGAGAAAACAGCCATTCCGAAAAGGTGTCGACTCCTGGCCCAGTCAGCTGATTATGAGAGAACAGCCATTTTGAATAGGTGTCCACTCCTGGCCTAGTCAGGTGGATATGAAGGAGCAGCCATTCTGAAAAGGTGTCCACTCCTGGCCCAGTCAGCTGATTATGAGAGAGCAGCCATTCAGAAAAGGTGTCCACTCCTGGCCCAGTCAGGTGGATATGAAGGAGCAGCCATTCTGAAAAGGTGTCCACTCCTGGCCCAGTCAGCTGATTATGAGAGAGCAGCCATTTTGAAAATGTGTCCACTCCTGGCCAAATCAGGTGGATATGAAGGAGCAGCCATTCTGAAAACATGTCCACTACTGGCCCAGTCAGCTGATTATGAGAGAGCAGCCATTCTGAAAAGGTGTCCACTCCTGGCTAGTGAGGTGGATATGAAGGAACAACCATTCTGAAAAGGTTTCCACTCCTCGCCCAGTCAGGTGGATATGAAGGAGCAGCCATTCTGAAAAGGTGTCTACTCCTAGTACAGTCAGCTGATTATGAGAGAACAGCCATTTTGAACAGGTGTCCACTCATGGCCCAGTCAGCTGATTATGAGAGAACAGCCATTCATAAAAGGTGTCCACTCCTGCGCTAGTCAGGTGAAGGAGCAGCCATTCTGAAAAAGTGTCCACTTATGGCCCAGTCTGCTGATTATGAGAGAACAGCCATTTTGAAAATCTGTCCACTCCTGGCCCAGTCTGCTGATTATCAGAGAGCAGCCATTTTGAAAAGGTGTCCACACCTGGCCTAGTCAGGTGCATATGAACGAGCAGCCATTCTGAAAAGGTGTGCACTCCTGGACCAGTCAGTTGAATATGAAGGAGCAGCCATTCTGAAAATGTGTCCACTCCTGGCCCAGTCAGCTGATTATGAGAGACCAGCCATTTTGAAAAGGTGTCCACTCCTGGCCCAGTCAGCTGATTTTGCTAGAGCAGCAATTTTGAAAAGGTGTCCACTCCTGTCCCAGTCAGATGATTATGAAAGAACAGCCATTTTCAAAATGTGTCCACTCCTGGCCCAGTATGCTCATTAAAAGAGAGCAGCCATTTTGAAAAGGTGTCAACTCCTGGCGCAGTCAGGTGGATGTGAAGGAGCAGCCGTTCTGAAAAAGTGACCAATCCTTTCCCAGTCAGCTGATTATGAGAGAACTGCCATTGTGAAAAGGTTTCCACTCCTTGCCCAGTCTGCTGATTATGAGAGAAAAGCCATTTTGAAAAGGTGTCCACTCCTGGCCCAGTCAGTTATATATGAAGGAGCAGCCATTTTGAAAAGGTGACCACTCCTGGCCCAGTCAGCTGATTATGAGAGACCAGCCGTATTGAAAAGGTGTCCACTCCTGGCCCAGTCTGCTGATTTTGCTAGAGCAGCCATTTTGAAAAGGTGTCCACTCCTGGCCGAGTTACTTGACTATGAGAGAGCAGCCATTTTGAAAAAGTATCCACTCCTGACCCATTCAGCAGATAATGAGAGAAGAGCCATTCTGAAAAGGTGTCCACTCTTGACCTAGTCAGGTGGATATAAAGGAGCAACCATTCTGAAAATGTTTCCACTCCTGGCCGAGTCAGGTGTATATGAATGAGCAGCCATTCTGAAAAGGTGTCCACTCCTAGTCCAGTCAGCTCATTCTTAGAGAACAGCCATTTTGAAAAGGTGTCCACTCCTGGACCAGTGAGCTGATTATGAGACAGTAGCCATTGTGAACAGGTGTCCACTAATGGGCCAGTCAGGTGGATAAGAAGGAGCAACCTTTCTGAGAAGCTGTCCACTCCAGCCCCAGTCAGGTGGATATGAAGTAGCAGCTTTTCTGAAAAGGTGTCCATTCCTGGCCCAGTCAGCTGATTATGAGAGAACAGCCATTCGGAAAAGGTGTCCACTCTTGGCCTAGTCAGGTGGATATAAAGTAGCAACCATTCTGAAAAGGTGTCCACTCCAGGCCCAGTCAGCTGATTATGAGAGAACAGCCATTCCGGAAATGTGTCCAGTCCTGGCACAGTCATCTGATTATGAGAGAACAGTTATTTTGAAAAAGTGTCCACTAATGGCCTAGTCAGGTGGATATGAAGGAGCAGCCATTCTGAAAAGGTGTCCACTCCTGGCCCAGTCTGCTGATTATGAGAGAGCAGCCATTTTGAAAAGGTATCCACTCCTGGCCCAGTCAGGTGGATATGAAGAAGCAGCCATTCTGAAAAGGTGTCCACTCCAGGCCTATTCAGCTGATTATGAGAGAACAGCCATTCTGAAAAGGTGTCCACTCCTGGCCTAGTCAGGTGGATATAAAGTAGCAGCAATTCTGAAAAGGTGTCCACTGCTGACCCAGTCAGCTGATTATGAGAGAACAGCAATTTTGAAAAGGTGTCCACTCCTGGCCCAGTCAGTTATATATGAAGGAGCTGTCATTTTGAAAAGGTGTCTACTCCTGGCCCAGTCAGCTGATTATGAGAGAGCAGCCATTCTGAAAAAGTGTCCACTCCTGGCCTAGTCAGGTGGATATGAGAGAGCAGCAATTTTGAAAAGGTGTCCACTCCTGTCCCAGTCAGCTGATTATGAAAGAACAGCCATTTTCAAAATGTGTCCACTCCTGGCCCAGTAAGCTCATTAAAAGAGAGCAGCCATTTTGAAAAGGTGTCCACTCCTGGCGCAGTCAGGTGGATGTGAAGGAGCAGCCGTTCTGAAAAAGTGACCAATCCTTTCCCCGTCAGCTGATTATGAGAGAACATCCATTCTGAAAAGGTTTCCACTCCTGGCCCAGTCTGCTGATTATGAGAGAACAGCCATTTTGAAAAGGTATCCACTCCTGGCCCAGTCAGTTATATATGAAGGAGCAGCCATGTTGAAAATGTGACCACTAATGGCCCAGTCAGCTGAAAGTGTGAGAACAGCCATTCTGAAAAGGTGTCCACTCTTGACCTAGTCAGGTGGATATAAAGGAGCAACCATTCTGAAAATGTTTCCACTCCTGGCCGAGTCAGGTGTATATGAATGAGCAGCCATTCTGAAAAGGTGTCCACTCCTAATCCAGTCAGCTCATTCTTAGAGAACAGCCATTTTGAAAAGGTGTCCACTCCTGGACCAGTGAGCTGATTATGAGACAGCAGCCATTGTGAACAGGTGTCCACTAATGGGCCAGTCAGGTGGATAAGAAGGAGCAACCTTTCTGAAAAGGTGTCCACTCCAGCCCCAGTCAGGTGGATATGAAGTAGCAGCTATTCTGAAAAGGTGTCCATTTCTGGCCCAGTCAGCTGATTATGAGAGAACAGCCACTCGGAAAAGGTGTCCACTCTTGGCCTAGTCACGTGGATATAAAGTAGCAACCAATCTGAAGAGGTGTCTACTCCAGGCCCAGTCAGCTGATTATGAGAAAACAGCCATTCCGAAAAGGTGTCCTCTAATGGCCTAGTCAGGTGGATATGAAGGAGCAGCCATTCTGAAAAGGTGTCCACTCCTGGCCCAGTCAGCTGATGATGAGAGAGCAGCCATTTTGAAAAAGTGTGCACTCCTGGCATAGGCAGGTGGATATGAGAGAGCAGCCATTTTGAAAAGGTATCCACTCCTGGCCCAGTCAGGTGGATATGAAGAAGCAGCCATTCTGAAAAGGTGTCCACTCCTGGCCTAGTCAGCTGATTATGAGAGAACAGCCATTCTGAAAAGGTGTCCACTCCTGGCCTAGTCAGGTGGATATAAAGTAGCAGCAATTCTGAAAAGATGTCCACTGCTGACCCAGTCAGCTGATTATGAGAGAACAGCCATTGTGAAAAGGTGTCCACTCCTGGCCTAGTCAGCTGGATATGAAGGAGCAGCCATTTTGAAAAGGTGTCCACTCCTGGCCGAGTCAGGTGGATATGAAGGAGCAGCCATTTTGAAAAGGTATCCACTCCTGGCACAGTCAGCTGATAATGAAAGCAGCCATTTTGAAAAGGCATCCATTCCTGGCCCAGTCAGCTGATTATGAGAGCAGCCATTTTGAAAAGGTGTCCACTCCTGGCCAAGTCAGCTGATTATGAGAGAGCAGCCATTTTGAAAAGGTGTCCACTCCTGGCCCAGTGAGCTGATAATGAGAGAGCAGCAATTTTGAAAAGGTGTCCACTCCTGTCCCAGTCAGCTGATTATGAAAGAACAGCCATTTTCAAAATGTGTCCACTCCTGGCCCAGTAAGCTCATTAAAAGAGAGCAGCCATTTTGAAAAGGTTCCACTCCTGGCGCAGTCAGGTGGATGTGAAGGAGCAGCCGTTCTGAAAAAGTGACCTATCCTTTCCCAGTCAGCTGATTATGAGAGAACAGCCATTTTAAAAAGGTGTCCACTCCTGGCCCAGTCAGTTATATATGAAGGAGCTGTCATTTTGAAAAGGTGTCTACTCCTGGCCCAGTCAGCTGATTAATGGGGAGCAGCCATTCTGAAAAAGTGTCCACTCCTGGCCTAGTCAGGTGGATATGAGAGAGCAGCAATTTTGAAAAGGTATCGACTCCTGGCCCAGTCAGGTGGATATGAAGGAGCAGGGATTCTGAAAAGGTGTCCACTCATGGCCCAGTCAGCTGATTGTGAGAAAACAGCCATTCCGAAAAGGTGTCGACTCCTGGCCCAGTCAGCTGATTATGAGAGAACAGCCAGTTTGAATAGGTGTCCACTCCTGGCCTAGTCAGGTGGATATGAAGGAGCAGCCATTCTGAAAAGGTGTCCACTCCTGGCCCAGTCAGCTGATTATGAGAGAGCAGCCATTCAGAAAAGGTGTCCACTCCTGGCCCAGTCAGGTGGATATGAAGGAGCAGCCATTCTGAAAAGGTGTCCACTCCTGGCCCAGTCAGCTGATTATGAGAGAGCAGCCATTTTGAAAATGTGTCCACTCCTGGCCAAATCAGGTGGATATGAAGGAGCAGCCATTCTGAAAACATGTCCACTACTGGCCCAGTCAGCTGATTATGAGAGAGCAGCCATTCTGAAAAGGTGTCCACTCCTGGCTAGTGAGGTGGATATGAAGGAACAACCATTCTGAAAAGGTTTCCACTCCTCGCCCAGTCAGGTGGATATGAAGGAGCAGCCATTCTGAAAAGGTGTCTACTCCTAGTACAGTCAGCTGATTATGAGAGAACAGCCATTTTGAACAGGTGTCCACTCATGGCCCAGTCAGCTGATTATGAGAGAACAGCCATTCATAAAAGGTGTCCACTCCTGCGCTAGTCAGGTGAAGGAGCAGCCATTCTGAAAAAGTGTCCACTTATGGCCCAGTCTGCTGATTATGAGAGAACAGCCATTTTGAAAATCTGTCCACTCCTGGCCCAGTCTGCTGATTATCAGAGAGCAGCCATTTTGAAAAGGTGTCCACACCTGGCCTAGTCAGGTGCATATGAACGAGCAGCCATTCTGAAAAGGTGTGCACTCCTGGACCAGTCAGTTGAATATGAAGGAGCAGCCATTCTGAAAATGTGTCCACTCCTGGCCCAGTCAGCTGATTATGAGAGACCAGCCATTTTGAAAAGGTGTCCACTCCTGGCCCAGTCAGCTGATTTTGCTAGAGCAGCAATTTTGAAAAGGTGTCCACTCCTGTCCCAGTCAGATGATTATGAAAGAACAGCCATTTTCAAAATGTGTCCACTCCTGGCCCAGTATGCTCATTAAAAGAGAGCAGCCATTTTGAAAAGGTGTCAACTCCTGGCGCAGTCAGGTGGATGTGAAGGAGCAGCCGTTCTGAAAAAGTGACCAATCCTTTCCCAGTCAGCTGATTATGAGAGAACTGCCATTGTGAAAAGGTTTCCACTCCTTGCCCAGTCTGCTGATTATGAGAGAAAAGCCATTTTGAAAAGGTGTCCACTCCTGGCCCAGTCAGTTATATATGAAGGAGCAGCCATTTTGAAAAGGTGACCACTCCTGGCCCAGTCAGCTGATTATGAGAGACCAGCTGTATTGAAAAGGTGTCCACTCCTGGCCCAGTCTGCTGATTTTGCTAGAGCAGCCATTTTGAAAAGGTGTCCACTCCTGGCCGAGTTACTTGACTATGAGAGAGCAGCCATTTTGAAAAAGTATCCACTCCTGACCCATTCAGCAGATAATGAGAGAAGAGCCATTCTGAAAAGGTGTCCACTCTTGACCTAGTCAGGTGGATATAAAGGAGCAACCATTCTGAAAATGTTTCCACTCCTGGCCGAGTCAGGTGTATATGAATGAGCAGCCATTCTGAAAAGGTGTCCACTCCTAGTCCAGTCAGCTCATTCTTAGAGAACAGCCATTTTGAAAAGGTGTCCACTCCTGGACCAGTGAGCTGATTATGAGACAGTAGCCATTGTGAACAGGTGTCCACTAATGGGCCAGTCAGGTGGATAAGAAGGAGCAACCTTTCTGAGAAGCTGTCCACTCCAGCCCCAGTCAGGTGGATATGAAGTAGCAGCTTTTCTGAAAAGGTGTCCATTCCTGGCCCAGTCAGCTGATTATGAGAGAACAGCCATTCGGAAAAGGTGTCCACTCTTGGCCTAGTCAGGTGGATATAAAGTAGCAACCATTCTGAAAAGGTGTCCACTCCAGGCCCAGTCAGCTGATTATGAGAGAACAGCCATTCCGGAAATGTGTCCAGTCCTGGCACAGTCATCTGATTATGAGAGAACAGTTATTTTGAAAAAGTGTCCACTAATGGCCTAGTCAGGTGGATATGAAGGAGCAGCCATTCTGAAAAGGTGTCCACTCCTGGCCCAGTCTGCTGATTATGAGAGAGCAGCCATTTTGAAAAGGTATCCACTCCTGGCCCAGTCAGGTGGATATAAAGTAGCAGCAATTCTGAAAAGGTGTCCACTGCTGACCCAGTCAGCTGATTATGAGAGAACAGCCATTGTGAAAAGGTGTCCACTCCTGGCCTAGTCAGCTGGATATGAAGGAGCAGCCATTTTGAAAAGGTGTCCACTCCTGGCCGAGTCAGTTGGATATGAAGGAGCAGCCATTTTGAAAAGGTATCCACTCCTGGCACAGTCAGCTGATAATGAAAGCAGCCATTTTGAAAAGGCATCCATTCCTGGCCCAGTCAGCTGATTATGAGAGCAGCCATTTTGAAAAGGTGTCCACTCGTGGCCAAGTCAGCTGATTATGAGAGAGCAGCCATTTTGAAAATGTGTCCACTCCTGGCCCAGTGAGCTGATAATGAGAGAGCTGCCATTTTGAAAAGGTGTCCACTCCTGGCGCAGTCAGGTGGATGTGAAGGAGCAGCCGTTCTGAAAAAGTGACCAATCCTTTCCCAGTCAGCTGATTATGAGAGAACAGCCATTCTGAAAAGGTTTCCACTCCTGGCCCAGTCTGCTGATTATGAGAGAACAGCGATTTTGAAAAGGTGTCCACTCCTGACCCAGTCAGTTATATATGAAGGAGCAGTCATTTTGAAAAGGTGTCCACTCCTGGCCCAGTCAGCTGATTTTGCTAGAGCAGCAATTTTGAAAAGGTGTCCACTCCTGTCCCAGTCAGCTGATTATGAAAGAACAGCCATTTTCAAAATGTGTCCACTCCTGGCCCAGTATGCTCATTAAAAGAGAGCAGCCATTTTGAAAAGGTGTCAACTCCTAGCGCAGTCAGGTGGATGTGAAGGAGCAGCCGTTCTGAAAAAGTGACCAATCCTTTCCCAGTCAGCTGATTATGAGAGAACAGCCATTCTGAAAAGGTTTCCACTACTGGCCCAGTCTGCTGATTATGAGAGAAAAGCCATTTTGAAAAGGTGTCCACTCCTGGCCCAGTCAGTTATATATGAAGGAGCAGCCATTTTGAAAAGGTGACCACTCCTGGCCCAGTCAGCTGATTATGAGAGACCAGCCGTATTGAAAAGGTGTCCACTCCTGGCCCAGTCTGCTGATTATGAGAGAACAGCCATTTTGAAAATCTGTCCACTCCTGGCCCAGTCTGCTGATTATGAGAGAGCAGCCATTTTGAAAAGGTGTCCACGCCTGGCCTAGTCAGGTGCATATGAACGAGCAGCCATTCTGAAAAGGTGTGCACTCCTGGAACAGTCAGCTGATAATGAAAGAACAGCCATTTTCAAAATGTGTCCACTCCTGGCCCAGTAAGCTCATTAAAAGAGAGCAGCCATTTTGAAAAGGTGTCCACTCCTGGCGCAGTCTGGTGGATGTGAAGAAACAGCCGTTCTGAAAAAGTGACCAATCCTTTCCCAGTTAGCTGATTATGAGAGAACAGCCATTCTGAAAAGGTTTCCACTCCTGGCCCAGTCTGCTGATTATGAGAGAACAGCCATTTTGAAAAGGTGTCCACTCGTGGCCCAGTCAGTTATATATGAAGGAGCAGCCATTTTGAAAAGGTGACCACTCCTGGCCCAGTCAGCTGATTATGAGAGAGCAACCATTCGGAAAAGGTGTCCACTCCTGGCCCTGTCAGCTGAATGTGTTAGAACAGCCTTTTTGAAAAGGTGTCCTATCGTGGCCCAATCAGCTGATTATGAGTGAGCAGCCATTTTGAAAAGGTGTCCACTCCTGGCCTAGTCAGGTGGATATGAAGGAGCAGCCATTCTGAAAAGGTGTCCACTCCAGGCCCAGTCAGCTGATTATGAGAGAACAGCCATTCCGAAGAGGTAATCAGTCCTGGCCCAGTCAGCTGATTATGAGACACCAGCCATATTGAAAAGGTGTCCACTCCTGGCCCAGTCAGCTGATTTTGCTAGAGCAGCAATTTTGAAAAGGTGTCCACTCCTGGCCCAGTCAGCTGATTATGAAAGAACAGCCATTTTCAAAATGTGTCCACTCCTGGCCCAGTATGCTCATTAAAAGAGAGCAGCCATTTTGAAAAGGTGTCAACTCCTGGAGCAGTCAGGTGGATGTGAAGGAGCAGCCGTTCTGAAAAAGTGACCAATCCTTTCCCAGTCAGCTGATTATGAGAGAACAGCCATTCTGAAAAGGTTTCCACTCCTGGCCCAGTCTGCTGATTATGAGAGAAAAGCCATTTTGAAAAGGTGTCCACTCCTGGCCCAGTCAGTTATATATGAAGGAGCAGCCATTTTGAAAAGGTAACCACTCCTGGCCCAGTCAGCTGATTATGAGAGACCAACCATTTTGAAAAGGTGTCCACTCCTGGCCCAGTCAGATATATATGAAGGAGCAGCCATTTTGAAAAGGTGTCCACTCCTGGGCCAGTCAGCTGATTTTGCTAGAGCAGCAATTTTGAAAAGGTGTCCACTCCTGTCCCAGTCAGCTGATTATGAAAGAACAGCCATTTTCAAAATGTGTCCACTCCTGGCCCATTATGCTCATTAAAAGAGAGCAGCCATTTTGAAAAGGTGTCCACTCCTGGCGCAGTCAGGTGGATGTGAAGGAGCAGCCGTTCTGAAAAAGTGACCAATCCTTTCCCTTTCAGCTGATTATGAGAGAACAGCCATTCTGAAAAGGTTTCCACTCCTGGCCCAGTCTGCTGATTATGAGAGAACAGCCATTTTGAAAAGGTGTCCACTCCTGGCCCAGTCAGATATATATGAAGGAGCAGCCATTTTGAAAAGGTGACCACTCCTGGCCCAGTCAGCTGATTGTGAGAGAACAACCATTTTGATAAGGTGTCAACTCCTGGCCCAGTCAGATGAAAGTGTGAGAACAGCCATTTTGAAAAGGTGTCCTATCGTGGCCCAATCAGCTGATTATGAGAGAGCAGCCATTTTGAAAAGGTGTCCACTCCTGGCCTAGTCAGGTGGATATGAAGGAGCAGCCATTCTGAAAAGGTGTCCACTCCTGGCCGAGTTACTTGACTATGAGAGAGCAGCCATTTTGAAAAAGTATCCACTCCTGACCCATTCAGCAGATAATGAGAGAAGAGCCATTCTGAAAAGGTGTCCACTCTTGACCTAGTCAGGTGGATATAAAGGAGCAACCATTCTGAAAATGTTTCCACTCCTGGCCGAGTCAGGTGTATATGAATGAGCAGCCATTCTGAAAAGGTGTCCACTCCTAGTCCAGTCAGCTCATTCTTAGGGAACAGCCATTTTGAAAAGGTGTCCACTCCTGGACCAGTGAGCTGATTATGAGACAGTAGCCATTGTGAACAGGTGTCCACTAATGGGCCAGTCAGGTGGATAAGAAGGAGCAACCTTTCTGAGAAGCTGTCCACTCCAGCCCCAGTCAGGTGGATATGAAGTAGCAGCTTTTCTGAAAAGGTGTCCATTCCTGGCCCAGTCAGCTGATTATGAGAGAACAGCCATTCGGAAAAGGTGTCCACTCTTGGCCTAGTCAGGTGGATATAAAGTAGCAACCATTCTGAAAAGGTGTCCACTCCAGGCCCAGTCAGCTGATTATGAGAGAACAGCCATTCCGGAAATATGTCCAGTCCTGGCACAGTCATCTGATTATGAGAGAACAGTTATTTTGAAAAAGTGTCCACTAATGGCATAGTCAGGTGGATATGAAGGAGCAGCCATTCTGAAAAGGTGTCCACTCCTGGCCCAGTCTGCTGATTTTGAGAGATCAGCCATTTTGAAAAGGTATCCACTCCTGGCCCAGTCAGGCGGATATGAAGAAGCAGCCATTCTGAAAAGGTGTCCACTCCAGGCCTATTCAGCTGATTATGAGAGAACAGCCATTCTGAAAAGGTGTCCACTCCTGGCCTAGTCAGGTGGATATAAAGTAGCAGCAATTCTGAAAAGGTGTCCACTGCTGACCCAGTCAGCTGATTATGAGAGAACAGCCATTGTGAAAAGGTGTCCACTCCTGGCCTAGTCAGCTGGATATGAAGGAGCAGCCATTTTGAAAAGGTGTCCACTCCTGGCCGAGTCAGTTGGATATGAAGGAGCAGCCATTTTGAAAAGGTATCCACTCCTGGCACAGTCAGCTGATAATGAAAGCAGCCATTTTGAAAAGGCATCCATTCCTGGCCCAGTCAGCTGATTATGAGAGCAGCCATTTTGAAAATGTGTCCACTCCTGGCCCAGTGAGCTGATAATGAGAGAGCAGCCATTTTGAAAAGGTGTCCACTCCTGGCGCAGTCAGGTGGATGTGAAGGAGCAGCCGTTCTGAAAAAGTGACCAATCCTTTCCCAGTTAGCTGATTATGAGAGAACAGCCATTCTGAAAAGGTTTCCACTCCTGGCCCAGTCTGCTGATTATGAGAGAACAGCCATTTTGAAAAGGTGTCCACTCGTGGCCCAGTCAGTTATATATGAAGGAGCAGCCATTTTGAAAAGGTGACCACTCCTGGCCCAGTCAGCTGATTATGAGAGAGCAACCATTCGGAAAAGGTGTCCACTCCTGGCCCTGTCAGCTGAATGTGTTAGAACAGCCTTTTTGAAAAGGTGTCCTATCGTGTCCCAATCAGCTGATTATGAGTGAGCAGCCATTTTGAAAAGGTGTCCACTCCTGGCCTAGTCAGGTGGATATGAAGGAGCAGCCATTCTGAAAAGGTGTCCACTCCAGGCCCAGTCAGCTGATTATGAGAGAACAGCCATTCCGAAGAGGTAATCAGTCCTGGCCCAGTCAGCTGATTATGAGAGACCAGCCATATTGAAAAGGTGTCCACTCCTGGCCCAGTCAGCTGATTTTGCTAGAGCAGCAATTTTGAAAAGGTGTCCACTCCTGTCCCAGTCAGCTGATTATGAAAGAACAGCCATTTTCAAAATGTGTCCACTCCTGGCCCAGTATGCTCATTAAAAGAGAGCAGCCATTTTGAAAAGGTGTCAACTCCTGGAGCAGTCAGGTGGATGTGAAGGAGCAGCCGTTCTGAAAAAGTGACCAATCCTTTCCCAGTCAGCTGATTATGAGAGAACAGCCATTCTGAAAAGGTTTCCACTCCTGGCCCAGTCTGCTGATTATGAGAGAAAAGCCATTTTGAAAAGGTGTCCACTCCTGGCCCAGTCAGTTATATATGAAGGAGCAGCCATTTTGAAAAGGTAACCACTCCTGGCCCAGTCAGCTGATTATGAGAGACCAACCATTTTGAAAAGGTGTCCACTCCTTGCCCAGTCAGATATATATGAAGGAGCAGCCATTTTGAAAAGGTGTCCACTCCTGGCCCAGTCAGCTGATTTTGCTAGAGCAGCAATTTTGAAAAGGTGTCCACTCCTGTCCCAGTCAGCTGATTATGAAAGAACAGCCATTTTCAAAATGTGTCCACTCCTGGCCCATTATGCTCATTAAAAGAGAGCAGCCATTTTGAAAAGGTGTCCACTCCTGGCGCAGTCAGGTGGATGTGAAGGAGCAGCCTTTCTGAAAAAGTGACCAATCCTTTCCCAGTCAGCTGATTATGAGAGAACAGCCATTCTGAAAAGGTTTCCACTCCTGGCCCAGTCTGCTGATTATGAGAGAACAGCCATTTTGAAAAGGTGTCCACTCCTGGCCCAGTCAGATATATATGAAGGAGCAGCCATTTTGAAAAGGTGACCACTCCTGGCCCAGTCAGCTGATTGTGAGAGAGCAACCATTTTGATAAGGTGTCAACTCCTGGCCCAGTCAGATGAAAGTGTGAGAACAGCCATTTTGAAAAGATGTCCTATCGTGGCCCAATCAGCTGATTATGAGAGAGCAGCCATTTTGAAAAGGTGTCCACTCCTGGCCTAGTCAGGTGGATATGAAGGAGCAGCCATTCTGAAAAGGTGTCCACTCCAGGCCCAGTCAGCTGATTATGTGAGAACAGCCATTCTGAAGAGGTGTTCAGTCCTGGCCCAGTCAGCTGATTATGAGAGAACAGCCATTTTGAAAAGGTGTCTACTCCTGGCCTAGTCAGCTGGATATGAAAGAGCAGCCATTTTGAAAAGGTGTCCACTCCTGGTCGAGTTACTTGACTATGAGAGAGCAGACATTTTGAAAAAGTATCCACTCCTGACCCATTCAGCAGATAATGAGAGAAGAGCCATTCTGAAAAGGTGTCCACTCTTGACCTAGTCAGGTGGATATAAAGGAGCAACCATTCTGAAAATGTTTCCACTCCTGGCCGAGTCAGGTGTATATGAATGAGCAGCCATTCTGAAAAGGTGTCCACTCCTAGTCCAGTCAGCTCATTCTTAGGGAACAGCCATTTTGAAAAGGTGTCCACTCCTGGACCAGTGAGCTGATTATGAGACAGTAGCCATTGTGAACAGGTGTCCACTAATGGGCCAGTCAGGTGGATAAGAAGGAGCAACCTTTCTGAGAAGCTGTCCACTCCAGCCCCAGTCAGGTGGATATGAAGTAGCAGCTTTTCTGAAAAGGTGTCCATTCCTGGCCCAGTCAGCTGATTATGAGAGAACAGCCATTCTGAAAAGGTTTCCACTCCTGGCCCAGTCTGCTGATTATGAGAGAACAGCCATTTTCAAAATGTGTCCACTCCTGGCCCAGTATGCTCATTAAAAGAGAGCAGCCATTTTGAAAAGGTGTCAACTCCTAGCGCAGTCAGGTGGATGTGAAGGAGCAGCCGTTCTGAAAAAGTGACCAATCCTTTCCCAGTCAGCTGATTATGAGAGAACAGCCATTCTGAAAAGGTTTCCACTACTGGCCCAGTCTGCTGATTATGAGAGAAAAGCCATTTTGAAAAGGTGTCCACTCCTGGCCCAGTCAGTTATATATGAAGGAGCAGCCATTTTGAAAAGGTGACCACTCCTGGCCCAGTCAGCTGATTTTGAGAGACCAGCCGTATTGAAAAGGTGTCCACTCCTGGCCCAGTCTGCTGATTATGAGAGAACAGCCATTTTGAATAGGTGTCCACTCCTGGCCCAGTCAGGTGGATATGAAGGAGCAGCCATTCTGAAAAGGTATCCACTCCTGGCCCAGTCAGGTGGATATGAAGGAGCAGCCATTCTGAAAAGGTGTCCACTCCTGGCCCAGTCAGCTGATTATGAGAGAGCAGCCATTTTGAAAAGGTGTCCACTCCTAGCCAAATCAGGTGGATATGAAGGAGCAGCCATTCTGAAAATATGTCCACTCCTGGCCCAATCAGCTGATTATGAGAGAGCAGCCATTTTGAAAAGGTGTCCACTCCTGGCCCAGTGAGCTGATAATGGGAGAGAAGCCATTTTGAAAAGGTGTCCACTCCTGCCCTAGTCAGCTGATTATGAGAGAACAGCCATGTTGAAAAGGTGTCCACTCCTGGCCTAGAAAGGTGGATATGAAGAAGCAGCCATTCCGAAAAGGTGTCAACTCCTGGCCCAGTCAGCTGATTATGAGAGAGCAGCCATTTTGAAAAGGTGTCCACTCCTGGCCCAGTGAGCTGATAATGGGAGAGCAGCCATTTTGAAAAGGTGTCCACTCCTGCCCTAGTCAGCTGATTATGAGAGAACAGCCATGTTGAAAAGGTGTCCACTCCTGGCCTAGAAAGGTGGATATGAACGAGCAGCCATTCCGAAAAGGTGTCAACTCCTGGTGCAGTCAGCTGATTATGAGAGAGCAGCCATTTTGAAAAGGTGTCTACTCCTGGCCCAGTCAGCTGATTATGGGAGAGCAGCCATTTTGAAAAAGTGTCCACTCCTGGCCTAGTCAGGCGGAAATGAGAGAGCAGCAATTTTGAAAAGGTATCTACTCCTGGCCCAGTCAGGTGGATATGAAGGAGCAGCCATTCTGAAAAGGTGTCCACTCATGGCCCAGTCAGCTGATTATGAGAGAACAGCCATTCGGAAAAGGTGTCCACTCCTGCCCTAGTCAGGTGAAGGAGCAGCCATTCTGAAAAGGTGTCCACTCGTGGCCCAGTCAGCTGATTGTGAGAGAACAGACATTCCAAAAAGGTGTCTACTCCTGGCCCAGTCAGCTGATTATGGGAGAGCAGCCATTTTGAAAAAGTTTCCACTCCTGGCCTAGTCAGGTAGATATGAGAGAGCAGCAATTTTGAAAAGGTATACACTCCTGGCCTAGTCAGGTGGATATGAAGGAGCAGCAATTCTGAAAAGGTGTCCACTCATGGCCCAGTCAGCTGATTATGAGAGAACAGCCATTCGGAAAAGGTGTCCACTCCTGCCCTAGTCAGGTGAAGGAGCAGCCATTCTGAAAAGGTGTCCACTCATGGCCCAGTCAGCTGATTGTGAGAGAACAGACATTCCAAAAAGGTGTCTACTCCTGGCCCAGTCAGCTGATTATGGGAGAGCAGCCATTTTGAAAAAGTTTCCACTCCTGGCCTAGTCAGGTAGATATGAGAGAGCAGCAATTTTGAAAAGGTATACACTCCTGGCCTAGTCAGGTGGATATGAAGGAGCAGCAATTCTGAAAAGGTGTCCACTCATGGCCCAGTCAGCTGATTATGAGAGAACAGCCATTCGGAAAAGGTGTCCACTCCTGCCCTAGTCAGGTGAAGGAGCAGCCATTCTGAAAAGGTGTCCACTCATGGCCCAGTCAGCTGATTGTGAGAGAACAGCCATTCCGAAAAGGTGTCGAGTCCTGTCCCAGTCAGCTGATTATGAGAGAACAGCCATTTTGAATAGGTGTCCACTCCTGGCCTAGTCAGGTGGACATGAAGGAGCAGCCATTCTGAAAAGGTATCCACTCCTGGCCCAGTCAGCTGATTATGAGAGAGCAGCCATTCTGAAAAGGTGTCCACTCCTGGCCCAGTCAGGTGGATATGAAGGAGCAGCCATTCTGAAAAGGTGTCCACTCCTGGCCAAATCAGGTAGATATGAAGGAGCAGCCATTCTGAAAACATGTCCACTCCTGGCCCAGTCAGCTGATTATGAGAGAGCAGCCATTCTGAAAAGGTGTCCACTCCTGGCTAGTGAGGTGGATATAAAGGAGCAACCATTCTGAAAAGGTTTCCACTCCTCGCCCAGTCAGGTGGATATGAAGGAGCAGCCATTCTGAAAAGGTGTCCACTCCTAGTCCAGTCAGCTGATTATGAGAGGACAGCCATTTTGAACAGGTGTCCACTCCTGGCCCAGTCAGCTGATTATGATTGAGTAGCCATTTTGAAAAGGTGTCCACGCCTGGCCTAGTCAGGTGCATATGAACGAGCAGCCATTCTGAAAAGGTGTGCACTCCTGGACCTGTCAGTTGAATATGAAGGAGCAGCCATTCTGAAAATGTGTCCACTCCTGGCCCAGTCAGCTGATTATGAGAGACCAGCCATATTGAAAAGGTGTCCACACCTGGCCCTGTCAGCTGATTTTGCAAGAGCAGCAATTTTGAAAAGGTGTCCACTACTGTCCCAGTCAGCTGATTATGAAAGAGCAGCCATTTTCAAAATGTGTCCACTCCTGGACCAGTCAGCTCATTATAAGAGAGCAGCCATTTTGAAAAGGTGTCCACTCCTGGCGCAGTCAGGTGGATGTGAAGGAGCAGCCGTTCTGAAAAAGTGACCAATCCTTTCCCTGTCAGCTGATTATGAGAGAACAGCCATTTTGAAAAGGTGTCCACTCCTGTCCCAGTCAGTTATATATGAAGGAGCAGCCATTTTGAAAAGGTGACCACTCCTGGCCCAGTCAGCTGATTATGAGAGAGCAACCATTCTGAAAAGGTGTTAACTCCTGGCCCAGTCAGTTGAATGTGTGAGAACAGCCATTTTGAAAAGGTGTCCTATCGTGGCTCAATCAGCTGATTATGAGAGAGCAGCCATTTTGAAAAGGTGTCCACTCCTGGCCTAGTCAGGTGGATATGAAGGAGCAACCATTCTGAAAAGGTTTCCACTCCTGGCCCAGTCTGCTGATTATGAGAGAACAGTCATTTTGAAAAGGTGTCCACTCCTGGCCAGGCAGTTATATATGAAGGAGCAGCCATTTTGAAAAGGTGTCCACTCCTGGCCCGGTCAGGTGGATATGAAGGAGCAGCCATTCTGAAAAGGTGTCCACTCCTGGCCCAGTCAGCTGATTATGAGAGAGCAGCCATTTTGAAAAGGTGTCCACTCCTGGCCAAATCAGGTGGATATGAAGGAGCAGCCATTCTGAAAACATGTCCACTCCTGGCCCAGTCAGCTGATTATGAGAGAGCAGCCATTCTGAAAAGGTGTGCACTCCTGGCTAGTGAGGTGGATATGAAGGAGCAGCCAATCTGAAAAGGTGTCCACTCCTAGTCCAGTCAGCTGATTATGAGAGAACAGCCATTTTGAGCTGGTGTCCACTCCTGGCCCAGTCAGCTGATTATGAGAGAACAGCCATATTGAAAAGGTGTCCACTCCTGGCCCAGTCTGCTGATTATGAGAGAACAGCCATTTTGAAAATCTGTCCACTCCTGGCCCAGTCTGCTGATTATGAGAGAGCAGCCATTTTGAAAAGGTGTCCACGCCTGGCCTAGTCAGGTGCATATGAATGAGCAGCCATTCTGAAAAGGTGTGCACTCCTGGACCAGTCAGCTGATAATGAAAGAACAGCCATTTTCAAAATGTGTCCACTCCTGGCCCAGTGAGCTGATAATGGGAGAGCAGCCATTCTGAAAAGGTGTCCACTCCTGGCTAGTGAGGTGGATATAAAGGAGCAACCATTCTGAAAAGGTATCCACTCCTCGCCCAGTCAGGTGGATATGAAGGAGCAGCCATTCTGAAAAGGTGTCCACTCCTAGTCCAGTCAGCTGATTATGAGAGGACAGCCATTTTGAACAGGTGTCCACTCCTGGCCCAGTGAGCTGATAATGAGAGAGCAGCCATTTTGAAAAGGTGTCCACTCCTGGCTATGTCAGCTGATTATGAGAGAACAGCCATTCTGAAAAGGTGTCCACTCCTGGCCTAGAAAGGTGGATATGAAGGAGCAGCCATTCCGAAAAGGTGTCAACTCCTGGTCCAGTCAGCTGATTATGAGTGAGCAGCCATTTTGAAAAGGTGTCCACTCCTGGCCCAGTGAGCTGATAATGGGAGAGCAGCCATTTTGAAAAGGTGTCCACTCCTGCCCTAGTCAGCTGATTATGAGAGAAGAGCCATGTTGAAAAGGTGTCCACTCCTGGCCTAGAAAGGTGGATATGAAGGAGTAGCCATTCCGAAAAGGTGTCAACTCCTGGCCCAGTCAGCTGATTATGAGAGAGCAGCCATTTT
This sequence comes from Hemicordylus capensis, assembly GCF_027244095.1. Classification (NCBI taxonomy): domain Eukaryota; kingdom Metazoa; phylum Chordata; class Lepidosauria; order Squamata; family Cordylidae; genus Hemicordylus; species Hemicordylus capensis. The sequence continues at coordinate 8,651,466 of NC_069668.1, read as the reverse complement.
GAAAAGGTGTCTACTCCTGGCCCAGTCAGCTGATTATGGGAGAGCAGCCATTTTGAAAAAGTGTCCACTCCTGGCCTAGTCAGGTGGATATGAGAGAGCAGCAATTTTGAAAAGGTATCCATTCCTGGCCCAGTCAGGTGGATATGAAGGAGCAGCCATTCTGAAAAGGTGTCCACTCATGGCCCAGTCAGCTGATTGTGAGAGAACAGCCATTCCGAAAAGGTGTCGAGTCCTGTCCCAGTCAGCTGATTATGAGAGAACAGCCATTTTGAATAGGTGTCCACTCCTGGCCTAGTCAGGTGGATATGAAGGAGCAGCCATTCTGAAAAGGTGTCCACTCCTGGCCCAGTCAGCTGATTATGAGAGAGCAGCCATTTTGAAAAGGTGTCCACTCCTGGCCAAATCAGGTGGATATGAAGGAGCAGCCATTCTGAAAAGATGTCCACTCCTGCCCTAGTCAGCTGATTATGAGAGAACAGCCATGTTGAAAAGGTGTCCACTCCTGGCCTAGAAAGGTGGATATGAAGGAGCAGCCATTCCGAAAAGGTGTCAACTCCTGGCCCAGTCAGCTGATTATGAGAGAGCAGCCATTTTGAAAAGGTGTCCACTCCTGGCCCAGTGAGCTGATAATGGGAGAGCAGCCATTTTGAAAAGGTGTCCACTCCTGCCCTAGTCAGCTGATTATGAGAGAACAGCCATGTTGAAAAGGTGTCCACTCCTGGCCTAGAAAGGTGGATATGAAGGAGCAGCCATTCCGAAAAGGTGTCAACTCCTGGCCCAGTCAGCTGATTATGAGAGAGCAGCCATTTTGAAAAGGTGTCTACTCCTGGCCCAGTCAGCTGATTATGGGAGAGCAGCCATTTTGAAAAAGTGTCCACTCCTGCCCTAGTCAGGTGAAGGAGCAGCCATTCTGAAAAGGTGTCCACTCATGGCCCAGTCAGCTGATTGTGAGAGAACAGCCATTCCGAAAAGGTGTCGAGTCCTGTCCCAGTCAGCTGATTATGAGAGAACAGCCATTTTGAATAGGTGTCCACTCCTGGCCTAGTCAGGTGGACATGAAGGAGCAGCCATTCTGAAAAGGTATCCACTCCTGGCCCAGTCAGCTGATTATGAGAGAGCAGCCATTCTGAAAAGGTGTCCACTCCTGGCCCAGTCAGGTGGATATGAAGGAGCAGCCATTCTGAAAAGGTGTCCACTCCTGGCCAAATCAGGTAGATATGAAGGAGCAGCCATTCTGAAAACATGTCCACTCCTGGCCCAGTCAGCTGATTATGAGAGAGCAGCCATTCTGAAAAGGTGTCCACTCCTGGCTAGTGAGGTGGATATAAAGGAGCAACCATTCTGAAAAGGTTTCCACTCCTCGCCCAGTCAGGTGGATATGAAGGAGCAGCCATTCTGAAAAGGTGTCCACTCCTAGTCCAGTCAGCTGATTATGAGAGGACAGCCATTTTGAACAGGTGTCCACTCCTGGCCCAGTCAGCTGATTATGATTGAGTAGCCATTTTGAAAAGGTGTCCACGCCTGGCCTAGTCAGGTGCATATGAACGAGCAGCCATTCTGAAAAGGTGTGCACTCCTGGACCTGTCAGTTGAATATGAAGGAGCAGCCATTCTGAAAATGTGTCCACTCCTGGCCCAGTCAGCTGATTATGAGAGACCAGCCATATTGAAAAGGTGTCCACACCTGGCCCTGTCAGCTGATTTTGCAAGAGCAGCAATTTTGAAAAGGTGTCCACTACTGTCCCAGTCAGCTGATTATGAAAGAGCAGCCATTTTCAAAATGTGTCCACTCCTGGACCAGTCAGCTCATTATAAGAGAGCAGCCATTTTGAAAAGGTGTCCACTCCTGGCGCAGTCAGGTGGATGTGAAGGAGCAGCCGTTCTGAAAAAGTGACCAATCCTTTCCCTGTCAGCTGATTATGAGAGAACAGCCATTTTGAAAAGGTGTCCACTCCTGTCCCAGTCAGTTATATATGAAGGAGCAGCCATTTTGAAAAGGTGACCACTCCTGGCCCAGTCAGCTGATTATGAGAGAGCAACCATTCTGAAAAGGTGTTAACTCCTGGCCCAGTCAGTTGAATGTGTGAGAACAGCCATTTTGAAAAGGTGTCCTATCGTGGCTCAATCAGCTGATTATGAGAGAGCAGCCATTTTGAAAAGGTGTCCACTCCTGGCCTAGTCAGGTGGATATGAAGGAGCAACCATTCTGAAAAGGTTTCCACTCCTGGCCCAGTCTGCTGATTATGAGAGAACAGTCATTTTGAAAAGGTGTCCACTCCTGGCCAGGCAGTTATATATGAAGGAGCAGCCATTTTGAAAAGGTGTCCACTCCTGGCCCGGTCAGGTGGATATGAAGGAGCAGCCATTCTGAAAAGGTGTCCACTCCTGGCCCAGTCAGCTGATTATGAGAGAGCAGCCATTTTGAAAAGGTGTCCACTCCTGGCCAAATCAGGTGGATATGAAGGAGCAGCCATTCTGAAAACATGTCCACTCCTGGCCCAGTCAGCTGATTATGAGAGAGCAGCCATTCTGAAAAGGTGTGCACTCCTGGCTAGTGAGGTGGATATGAAGGAGCAGCCAATCTGAAAAGGTGTCCACTCCTAGTCCAGTCAGCTGATTATGAGAGAACAGCCATTTTGAGCTGGTGTCCACTCCTGGCCCAGTCAGCTGATTATGAGAGAACAGCCATATTGAAAAGGTGTCCACTCCTGGCCCAGTCTGCTGATTATGAGAGAACAGCCATTTTGAAAATCTGTCCACTCCTGGCCCAGTCTGCTGATTATGAGAGAGCAGCCATTTTGAAAAGGTGTCCACGCCTGGCCTAGTCAGGTGCATATGAATGAGCAGCCATTCTGAAAAGGTGTGCACTCCTGGACCAGTCAGCTGATAATGAAAGAACAGCCATTTTCAAAATGTGTCCACTCCTGGCCCAGTGAGCTGATAATGGGAGAGCAGCCATTCTGAAAAGGTGTCCACTCCTGGCTACTGAGGTGGATATAAAGGAGCAACCATTCTGAAAAGGTATCCACTCCTCGCCCAGTCAGGTGGATATGAAGGAGCAGCCATTCTGAAAAGGTGTCCACTCCTAGTCCAGTCAGCTGATTATGAGAGGACAGCCATTTTGAACAGGTGTCCACTCCTGGCCCAGTGAGCTGATAATGAGAGAGCAGCCATTTTGAAAAGGTGTCCACTCCTGGCTATGTCAGCTGATTATGAGAGAACAGCCATTCTGAAAAGGTGTCCACTCCTGGCCTAGAAAGGTGGATATGAAGGAGCAGCCATTCCGAAAAGGTGTCAACTCCTGGTCCAGTCAGCTGATTATGAGTGAGCAGCCATTTTGAAAAGGTGTCCACTCCTGGCCCAGTGAGCTGATAATGGGAGAGCAGCCATTTTGAAAAGGTGTCCACTCCTGCCCTAGTCAGCTGATTATGAGAGAAGAGCCATGTTGAAAAGGTGTCCACTCCTGGCCTAGAAAGGTGGATATGAAGGAGTAGCCATTCCGAAAAGGTGTCAACTCCTGGCCCAGTCAGCTGATTATGAGAGAGCAGCCATTTTGAAAAGGTGTCTACTCCTGGCCCAGTCAGCTGATTATGGGAGAGCAGCCATTTTGAAAAAGTGTCCACTCCTGGCCTAGTCAGGTGGATATGAGAGAGCAGCAATTTTGAAAAGGTATCCATTCCTGGCCCAGTCAGGTGGATATGAAGGAGCAGCCATTCTGAAAAGGTGTCCACTCATGGCCCAGTCAGCTGATTGTGAGAGAACAGCCATTCCGAAAAGGTGTCGAGTCCTGTCCCAGTCAGCTGATTATGAGAGAACAGCCATTTTGAATAGGTGTCCACTCCTGGCCTAGTCAGGTGGATATGAAGGAGCAGCCATTCTGAAAAGGTGTCCACTCCTGGCCCAGTCAGCTGATTATGAGAGAGCAGCCATTTTGAAAAGGTGTCCACTCCTGGCCAAATCAGGTGGATATGAAGGAGCAGCCATTCTGAAAAGATGTCCACTCCTGCCCTAGTCAGCTGATTATGAGAGAACAGCCATGTTGAAAAGGTGTCCACTCCTGGCCTAGAAAGGTGGATATGAAGGAGCAGCCATTCCGAAAAGGTGTCAACTCCTGGCCCAGTCAGCTGATTATGAGAGAGCAGCCATTTTGAAAAGGTGTCCACTCCTGGCCCAGTGAGCTGATAATGGGAGAGCAGCCATTTTGAAAAGGTGTCCACTCCTGCCCTAGTCAGCTGATTATGAGAGAACAGCCATGTTGAAAAGGTGTCCACTCCTGGCCTAGAAAGGTGGATATGAAGGAGCAGCCATTCCGAAAAGGTGTCAACTCCTGGCCCAGTCAGCTGATTATGAGAGAGCAGCCATTTTGAAAAGGTGTCTACTCCTGGCCCAGTCAGCTGATTATGGGAGAGCAGCCATTTTGAAAAAGTGTCCACTCCTGGCCTAGTTAGGCGGATATGAGAGAGCAGCAATTTTGAAAAGGTATCCACCACTGGCCCAGTCAGGTGGATATGAAGGAGCAGCCATTCTGAAAAGGTGTCCACTCATGGCACAGTCAGCTGATTATGAGAGAACAGCCATTCGGAAAAGGTGTCAACTCCTGCCCTAGTCAGGTGAAGGAGCAGCCATTCTGAAAAGGTGTCCACTCATGGCCCAGTCAGCGGACTGTGAGAGAACAGCCATTCCGTAAAGGTGTCTACTCCTGGCCCAGTCAGCTGATTATGGGAGAGCAGCCATTTTGAAAAAGTTTCCACTCGTGCCCTAGTCAGGTGGATATGAGAGAGCAGCAATTTTGAAAAGGTATACACTCCTGGCCCAGTCAGGTGGATATGAAGGAGCAGCAATTCTGAAAAGGTGTCCACTCATGGCCCAGTCAGCTGATCATGAGAGAACAGCCATTCGGAAAAGGTGTCCACTCCTGCCCTAGTCAGGTGAAGGAGCAGCCATTCTGAAAAGGTGTCCACTCATGGCCCAGTCAGCTGATTGTGAGAGAACAGCCATTCCGAAAAGGTGTCGAGTCCTGTCCCAGTCAGCTGATTATGAGAGAACAGCCATTTTGAATAGGTGTCCACTCCTGGCCTAGTCAGGTGGACATGAAGGAGCAGCCATTCTGAAAAGGTATCCACTCCTGGCCCAGTCAGCTGATTATGAGAGAGCAGCCATTCTGAAAAGGTGTCTACTCCTGGCCCAGTCAGGTGGATATGAAGGAGCAGCCATTCTGAAAAGGTGTCCACTCCTGGCCCAGTCAGCTGATTATGAGAGAGCAGCCATTTTGAAAAGGTGTCCACTCCTGGCCAAATCAGGTGGATATGAAGGAGCAGCCATTCTGAAAACATGTCCACTCCTGGCCCAGTCAGCTGATTATGAGAGAGCAGCCATTCTGAAAATGTGTCCACTCCTGGCTAGTGAGGTGGATATAAAGGAGCAACCATTCTGAAAAGGTTTCCACTCCTCGCCCAGTCAGGTGGATATGAAGGAGCAGCCATTCTGAAAAGGTGTCCACTCCTAGTCCAGTCAGCTGATTATGAGAGAACAGCCATTTTGAACAGGTGTCCACTCCTGGCCCAGTCAGCTGATTATGAGAGATCAGCCATATTGAAAAGGTGTCCACTATTGGACCAGTCTGATGATTATGAGAGAACAGCCATTTTGAAAATCTGTCCACTCCTGGTCCAGTCAGGTGCATATGAACGAGCAGCCATTCTGAAAAGGTGTGCACTCCTGGTGCAGTCAGGTGGATGTGAAGGAGCAGCCGTTCTGAAAAAGTGACCAATCCTTTCCCAGTCAGCTGATTATGAGAGAACAGCCATTCTGAAAAGGTTTCCACTCCTGGCCCAGTCTGCTGATTATGAGAGAACAGCCATTTTGAAAATCTGTCCAGTCCTGGCCCAGTCAGTTATATATGAAGGAGCTGTCATTTTGAAAAGGTGTCTACTCCTGGACCAGTCAGCTGATTATGAGAGAGCAGCCATTTTGAGAAAGTGTCCATTCCTGGCCTAGTCAGGTGGATATGAGAGAGCAGCAATTTTGAAAAAGTGTCCACTCCTGGCCTAGTCAGGTGGATATGAGAGAGCAGCAATTTTGAAAATGTGTCCATTCCTGGCCCAGTCAGGGGGATATGAAGGAGCAGCCATTCTGAAAAGGTGTCAACTCCTGGCCCAGTCAGCTGATTATGAGAGAGCAGCCATTTTGAAAAGGTGTCTACTCCTGGCCCAGTCAGCTGATTATGGGAGAGCAGCCATTTTGAAAAAGTGTCCACTCCTGGCCTAGTCAGGTGGATATGAGAGAGCAGCAATTTTGAAAAGGTATCCACTCCTGGCCCAGTCAGGTGGATATGAAGGAGCAGCCATTCTGAAAAGGTGTACACTTATGGCCCAGTCAGCTGATTATGAGAGAACAGCCATTCTGAAAAGGTTTCCACTCCTGGCCCAGTCTGCTGATTATGAGAGAACAGCCATTTTGAAAATCTGTCCAGTCCTGGCCCAGTCAGTTATATATGAAGGAGCTGTCATTTTGAAAAGGTGTCTACTCCTGGCCTAGTCAGCTGATTATGAGAGAGCAGCCATTCTGAAAAGGTGTCCACTCCTGGCCCAGTCAGCTGATTTTGCTAGAGCAGCAATTTTGAAAAGTTGTCCACTCCTGGCCCAGTCAGTTATATATGAAGGAGCAGCCATTTTGAAAATGTGTCCACTCCTGGCCCAGTCAGTTATATATGAAGGAGCAGCCGTTTTTAAAAGGTGACCACTCCTGGCCCAGTCAGCTGATTATGAGAGAGCAACCATTCTGAAAAGGTGTTAACTCCTGGCCCAGTCAGCTGAATGTGTGAGAACAGCCATTTTGAAAAGGTGTCCTATCGTGGCCCAATCAGCTGATTATGAGAGAGCAGCCATTTTGAAAAGGTGTCCACTCCTGGCCTAGTCAGGTGGATATGAAGGAGCAACCATTCTGAAAAGGTTTCCACTCCTGGCCCAGTCTGCTGATTATGAGAGAACAGCCATTTTGAAAAGGTGTCCACTCCTGGCCAGGCAGTTATATATGAAGGAGCAGCCATTTTGAAAAGGTGACCACTCCTGGCCCAGTCAGCTGATTATGAGAGAGCAACCATTCTGAAAAGGTGTCAACTCCTGGCCCAGTCAGCTGAATGTGTGAGAACAGCCATTTTGAAAAGGTGTCCTATCGTGGCCCAATCAGCTGATTATGAGAGAGCAGCCATTTTGAAAAGGTGTCCACTACTGGCCTAGTCAGGTGGATATGAAGGAGCAGCCATTCTGAAAAGGTGTCCACTCCAGGCCCAGTCAGCTGATTATGAGAGAACAGCCATTCCGAAATGGTGTCCAGTCCTGGCCCAGTCAGCTGATTATGAGAGAACAGTCATTTTGAAAAAGTGTCCACTAATGGCCTAGTCAGGTGGATATGAAGGAGCAGCCATTCTGAAAAGGTGTCCACTCCTATCCCAGTCAGCTGATTATGAGAGAGCAGCCATTTTGAAAAAGTGTGCACTCCTGGCATAGGCAGGTGGATATGAGAGAGCAGCCATTTTGAAAAGGTATCCACTCCTGTCCCAGTCAGGTGGATATGAAGGAGCAGCCATTCTGAAAAGGTGTCCACTCCTGGCCTAGTCAGCTGATTATGAGAGAACAGCCATTCTGAAAAGGTGTCCACTCCTGGCCTTGTCAGGTGGATATAAAGTAGCAGGAATTCTGAAAAGGTGTCCACTGCTGACCCAGTCAGCTGATTATGAGAGAACACCCATTGTGAAAAGGTGTCCACTCCTGGCCTAGTCAGCTGGATATGATGGAGCAGCCATTTTGAAAAGGTGTCCACTCCTGGCCGAGTCAGGTGGATATGAAGGAGCAGCCATTTTGAAAAAGTATCCACTCTTGGCACAGTCAGCTGATAATGGACGCAGCCATTTTGAAAAGGCATCCATTCCTGGCCCAGTCAGCTGATTATTAGAGCAGCCATTTAGAAAAGGTTTCCACTCCTGGCCAAGTCAGCTGATTATGAGAGAGCAGCCATTTTGAAAAGGTGACCACTCCTGGCCCAGTGAGCTGATAATGAGAGAGCAGCCATTTTGAAAAGGTGTCCACTCCTGGCTATGTCAGCTGATTATGAGAGAACAGCCATTCTAAAAACGTGTGCACTCCTGGCCTAGAAAGGTGGATATGAAGGAGCAGCCATTCCGAAAAGGTGTCAACTCCTGGCCCAGTCAGCTGATTATGAGAGAGCAGCCATTTTGAAAAGGTGTCCACTCCTGGCCCAGTGAGCTGATAATGGGAGAGCAGCCATTTTGAAAAGGTGTCCACTCCTGCCCCAGTCAGCTGATTATGAGAGAACAGCCATGTTGAAAAGGTGTCCACTCCTGGCCTAGTCAGGTGGATATGAAGGAGCAGCCATTCTGAAAGGGTGTCAACACCTGGCCCAGTCAGCTGATTATGAGAGAGCAGCCATTTTGAAAATGTGTCCACTCCTTGCCAAGTCAGGTGGATATGAAGGAGCTGTCATTTTGAAAAGGTGTCCACTCATGGCCCAGTCAGCAGATTATGAGAGAACAGCCATTCGGAAAAGGTGTCCACTCATGGCCCAGTCAGCTGATTATGAGAGAACAGCCATTCGGAAAAGGTGTCCACTCCTGCCCCAGTCATGTGAAAGAGCAGCCATTCTGAAAAGGTGTCCACTCCTGGCCCAGTCAGCTGATTGTGAGAGAACAGCCATTCGGAAAAGGTGTCCACTCATGGCCCAGTCAGCAGATTATGAGAGAACAGCCATTCGGAAAAGGTGTCCACTCATGGCCCAGTCAGCTGATTATGAGAGAACAGCCATTCGGAAAAGGTGTCCACTCATGGCCCAGTCAGCTGATTATGAGAGAACAGCCATTTTGAATAGGTGTCCACTCCTGGCCTAGTCAGGTGGATATGAAGGAGCAGCCATTCTGAAAAGGTGTCCACTCCTGGCCCAGTCAGCTGATTATGAGAGAGCAGCCATTTTGAAAAGGTGTCCACTCCTGGCCCAGTCAGGTGGATATGAAGCAGCAGCCATTCTGAAAAGGTGTCCACTCCTGGCCCAGTCAGCTGATTATGAGAGAGCAGCCATTTTGAAAAGGTGTCCACTCCTGGCCAAATCAGGTGGATATGAAGGAGCAGCCATTCTGAAAACATGTCCACTCCTGACCCAGTCAGCTGATTATGAGAGAGCAGCCATTCTGAGAAGGTGTCCACTCCTGGCTAGTGAGGTGGATATGAAGGAGCAGCCAATCTGAAAAGGTGTCCACTCCTAGTCCAGTCAGCTGATTATGAGAGAACAGCCATTTTCAAAATGTGTCCACTCCTGGCACAGTAAGCTCATTAAAAGAGAGCAGCCATTTTGAAAAGGTGTCCACTCCTGGCGCAGTCTGGTGGATGTGAAGGAGCAGCAGTTCTGAAAAAGTGACCAATCCTTTCCCAGTCAGCTGATTATGAGTGAACAGCCATTCTGAAAAGGTTTCCACTCCTGGCCCAGTCTGCTGATTATGAGAGAACAGCCATTTTGAAAAGGTGTCCACTCCTGGCCCAGTCAGCTGATTATGAGAGAACAGCCATTCGGAAAAGGTGTCCACTCCTGCCCTAGTCAGGTGAAGGAGCAGCCATTCTGAAAAGGTGTCCACTCATGGCCCAGTCAGCTGATTGTGAGAGAACAGCCATTTTGAAAAGGTGTCCACTCCTGGCCAAATCAGGTGGATATGAAGGAGCAGCCATTCTGAAAACATGTCCACTCCTGGCCCAGTCAGCTGATTATGAGAGAGCAGCCATTCTGAAAATGTGTCCACTCCTGGCTAGTGAGGTGGATATAAAGGGGCAACCATTCTGAAAAGGTTTCCACTCCTCGCCCAGTCAGGTGGATATGAAGGAGCAGCCATTCTGAAAAGGTGTCCACTCCTGTCCAAGTCAGGTGGATATGAAGGAGCTGTCATTTTGAAAAGGTGTCTACTCCTGGCCCAGTCAGCTGATTATGGGAGAGCAGCCATTTTGAAAAAGTGTCCACTCCTGGCCTAGTCAGGTGGATATGAGAGAGCAGCAATTTTGAAAAGGTGTCCACTCATGGCCCAGTCAGCTGATTATGAGAGAACAGCCATTCGGAAAAGGAGTCCACTCCTGCCCTAGTCAGGTGTAGGAGCAGCCATTCTGAAAAGGTGTCCACTCATGGCCCAGTCAGCTGATTGTGAGAGAACAGCCATTCCGAAAAGGTGTCTACTCCTGGCCCAGTCAGCTGATTATGGGAGATCAGCCATTGTGAAAAAGTTTCCACTCCTGCCCTAGTCAGGTGGATATGAGAGAGCAGCAATTTTGAAAAGGTGTCCACTCCTGGCCCAGTCAGCTGATTATGAGAGAGCAGCCATTCTGAAAAGGTGTCCACTGTTGGCCCAGTCAGGTGGATATGAAGGAGCAGCCATTCTGAAAAGGTGTCCACTCCTGGCCCAGTCAGCTGATTATGAGAGAGCAGCCATTTTGAAAAGGTGTCCACTCCTGTCCAAATCAGGTGGATTTGAAGGAGCAGCCATTCTGAAAACATGTCCACTCCTAGCCCAGTCAGCTGATTATGAGAGAGCAGCCATTCTGCAAAGGTGTCCACTCCTGGCTAGTGAGGTGGATATAAAGGAGCAACCATTCTGAAAAGGTTTCCACTTCTCGCCCAGTCAGGTGGATATGAAGGAGCAGCCATTCTGAAAAGCTGTCCACTCCTAGTCCAGTCAGCTGATTATGAGAGAACAGCCATTTTGAACAGGAGTCCACTCCTGGCCCAGTCAGCTGATTATGAGAGAACAGCCATATTGAAAAGGTGTCCACTCCTGGCCCAGTCTGCTCATTATGAGAGAACAGCCATTTTGAAAATCTGTCCACTCCTGGCCCAGTCTGCTCATTATAAGAGAGCAGCCATTTTGAAAAGGTGTCCACTCCTGGCCTAGTCAGGTGCATATGAACGAGCAGCCATTCTGAAAAGGTGTGCACTCCTGGACCAGTCAGTTGAATATGAAGGAGCAGCCATTCTGAAAATGTGTCCACTCCTGGCCCAGTCAGCTGATTATGAGAGACCAGCCATATTGAAAAGGTGTCCACTCCTGGCCCAGTCAGCTGATTTTGCCAGAGAAGCAATTTTGAAAAGGTGTCCAATCCTGTCCCAGTCACCTGATTATGGAAGAACAGCCATTTTCAAAATGTGTCCACTCCTGGCCCAGTAAGCTTATTAAAAGAGAGCAGCCAGTTTGAAAAGGTGTCCACTCCTGGCGCAGTCAGGTGGATGTGAAGGAGCAGCCGTTCTGAAAAAGTGACCAATCCTTTCCCAGTCAGCTGATTATGAGAGAACAGCCATTCTGAAAAGGTTTCCACTCCTGGCCCAGTCTGCTGATTATGAGAGAACAGCCATTTTGAAAATCTGTCCAGTCCTGGCCCAGTCAGTTATATATGAAGGAGCTGTCATTTTGAAAAGGTGTCTACTCCTGGCCCAGTCAGCTGATTATGAGAGAGCAGCCATTTTGAAAAAGTGTCCACTCCTGGCCTAGTCAGGTGGATATGAGAGAGCAGCAATTTTGAAAATGTGTCCATTCCTGGCCCAGTCAGGGGGATATTAAGGAGCAGCCATTCTGAAAAGGTGTCCACTCCTGGCCCAGTCAGCTGATTATGAGAGAGCAGCCATTTTGAAAAGGTGTCCACTCCTGGCCCAGTCAGCTGATTTTGCTAGAGCAGCAATTTTGAAAAGGTGTCCACTCCTGGCCCAGTCAGTTATATATGAAGGAGCAGCCATTTTGAAATGGTGTCCACTCCTGGCCCAGTCAGTTATATATGAAGGAGCAGCCGTTTTGAAAAGGTGACCACTCCTGGCCCAGTCAGCTGATTATGAGAGAGCAACCATTCTGAAAAGGTGTTAACTCCTGGCCCAGTCAGCTGAATGTGTGAGAACAGACATTTTGAAAAGGTGTCCTATCGTGGCCCAATCAGCTGATTATGAGAGAGCAGCCATTTTGAAAAGGTGTCCACTCCTGGCCTAGTCAGGTGGATATGAAGGAGCAACCATACTGAAAAGGTTTCCACTCCTGGCCCAGTCTGCTGATTATGAGAGAATAGCCATTTTGAAAAGGTGTCCACTCCTGGCGCAGTCTGGTGGATGTGAAGGAGCAGCCGTTCTGAAAAAGTGACCAATCCTTTCCCAGTCAGCTGATTATGAGAGAACAGCCATTCTGAAAAGGTTTCCACTCCTGGCACAGTCTGCTGATTATGAGAGAACAGCCATTTTGAAAACGTGTCCATTCCTGGCCCAGTCAGTTATATATGAAGGAGCAGCCATTTTGAAAAGGTGACCACTCCTGGCCCAGTCAGCTGATTATGAGAGAGCAACCATTCTGAAAAGGTGTCAACTCCTGGCCCTGTCAGCTGAATGTGTGAGAACAGCCTTTTTGAAAAGGTGTCCTATCGTGGCCCAATCAGCTGATTATGAGTGAGCAGCCATTTTGAAAAGGTGTCCACTCCTGGCCTAGTCAGGTGGATATGAAGGAGCAGCCATTCTGAAAAGGTGTCCACTCCAGGCCCAGTCAGCTGATTATGAGAGAACAGCCATTCCGAAGAGGTGTTCAGTCCTGGCCCAGTCAGCTGATTATGAGAGAACAGCCATTTTGAAAAGGTGTCCACACCTGGCCTAGTCAGGTGGATATGACGGAGCAGCCATTCTCAAAAGGTGTCCACTCCTGGACGGGTCAGCTGATTATGAGAGAGCAGCCATTTTGAAAAAGTGTCCACTCATGGCGTAGTCAGGTGGATATGAACAGCCATTCTGAAAAGGTATCCACTCCTTGCCCAGTCAGGTGGATATGAAGGAGCAGCCATTCTGAAAAGGTGTCCACTCCTGGCCTAGTCAGCTGATTATGAGAGAACAGCCATTCTGAAAAGGTGTCCACTCCTGGCCTAGTCAGGTGCATATGAACGAGCAGCCATTCTGAAAAGGTGTGCACTCCTGGACCAGTCAGTTGAATATGAAGGAGCAGCCATTCTGAAAATATGTCCACTCCTGGCCCAGTCAGCTGATTATGAGAGACCAGCCATATTGAAAAGGTGTCCACTCCTGGCCCAGTCAGCTGATTTTGCCAGAGAAGCAATTTTGAAAAGGTGTCCAATCCTGTCCCAGTCACCTGATTATGGAAGAACAGCCATTTTCAAAATGTGTCCACTCCTGGCCCAGTAAGCTTATTAAAAGAGAGCAGCCAGTTTGAAAAGGTGTCCACTCCTGGCGCAGTCAGGTGGATGTGAAGGAGCAGCCGTTCTGAAAAAGTGACCAATCCTTTCCCAGTCAGCTGATTATGAGAGAACAGCCATTTTGAAAATCTGTCCACTCCTGGCCCAGTCAATTATATATGAAGGGGCTGTCATTTTGAAAAGGTGTCTTCTCCTGGCCCAGTCAGCTGATTATGAGAGAGCAGCCATTTTGAAAAAGTGTCCACTCCTGGCCTAGTCAGGTGGATATGAGAGAGCAGCAATTTTGAAAAGGTATCCACTCCTGGCCCAGTCAGGTGGATATGAAGGAGCAGCCATTCTGAAAAGGTGTCCACTCATGGCCCAGTCAGCTGATTATGAGAGAACAGCCATTCGGAAAAGGTGTCCACTCCTGCCCTAGTCAGGTGAAGGAGCAGCCATTCTGAAAAGGTGTCCACTCATGGCCCAGTCAGCTGATTGTGAGAGAACAGCCATTTTGAAAAGGTGTCCACTCCTGGCCAAATCAGGTGGATATGAAGGAGCAGCCATTCTGAAAACATGTCCACTCCTGGCCCAGTCAGCTGATTATGAGAGAGCAGCCATTCTGAAAATGTGTCCACTCCTGGCTAGTGAGGTGGATATAAAGGGGCAACCATTCTGAAAAGGTTTCCACTCCTCGCCCAGTCAGGTGGATATGAAGGAGCAGCCATTCTGAAAAGGTGTCCACTCCTAGTCCAGTCAGCTGATTATGAGAGAACAGCCATTTTGAACAGGTGTCCACTCCTGGCCCAGTCAGCTGATTATGAGAGATCAGCCATATTGAAAAGGTGTCTACTCCTGGCCCAGTCTGCTGATTATGAGAGAACAGCCATTTTGAAAATCTGTCCACTCCTGGCCCAGTCAGCTGATTATGAGAGAGCAGCCATTTTGAAAAGGTGTCCACGCCTGGCCTAGTCAGGTGCATATGAACGAGCAGCCATTCTGAAAAGGTGTGCACTCCTTGCGCAGTCAGGTGGATGTGAAGGAGCAGCCGTTCTGAAAAAGTGACCAATCCTTTCCCAGTCAGCTGATTATGAGAGAACAGCCATTCTGAAAAGGTTTCCACTCCTGGCCCAGTCTGCTGATTATGAGAGAACAGCCATTTTGAAAATCTGTCCAGTCCTGGCCCAGTCAGTTATATATGAAGGAGCTGTCATTTTGAAAAGGTGTCTACTCCTGGCCCAGTCAGCTGATTATGAGAGAGCAGCCATTTTGAAAAAGTGTCCACTCCTGGCCTAGTCAGGTGGATATGAGAGAGCAGCAATTTTGAAAATGTGTCCATTCCTGGCCCAGTCAGGGGGATATTAAGGAGCAGCCATTCTGAAAAGGTGTCCACTCCTGGCCCAGTCAGCTGATTATGAGAGAGCAGCCATTTTGAAAAGGTGTCCACTCCTGGCCCAGTCAGCTGATTTTGCTAGAGCAGCAATTTTGAAAAGTTGTCCACTCCTGGCCCAGTCAGTTATATATGAAGGAGCAGCCATTTTGAAATGGTGTCCACTCCTGGCCCTGTCAGTTATATATGAAGGAGCAGCCGTTTTGAAAAGGTGACCACTCCTGGCCCAGTCAGCTGATTATGAGAGAGCAACCATTCTGAAAAGGTGTTAACTCCTGGCCCAGTCAGCTGAAAGTGTGAGAACAGACATTTTGAAAAGGTGTCCTATCGTGGCCCAATCAGCTGATTATGAGAGAGCAGCCATTTTGAAAAGGTGTCCACTCCTGGCCTAGTCAGGTGGATATGAAGGAGCAACCATACTGAAAAGGTTTCCACTCCTGGCCCAGTCTGCTGATTATGAGAGAATAGCCATTTTGAAAAGGTGTCCACTCCTGGCGCAGTCTGGTGGATGTGAAGGAGCAGCCGTTCTGAAAAAGTGACCAATCCTTTCCCAGTCAGCTGATTATGAGAGAACAGCCATTCTGAAAAGGTTTCCACTCCTGGCACAGTCTGCTGATTATGAGAGAACAGCCATTTTGAAAACGTGTCCACTCCTGGCCCAGTCAGTTATATATGAAGGAGCAGCCATTTTGAAAAGGTGACCACTCCTGGCCCAGTCAGCTGATTATGAGAGAGCAACCATTCTGAAAAGGTGTCAACTCCTGGCCCTGTCAGCTGAATGTGTGAGAACAGCCTTTTTGAAAAGGTGTCCTATCGTGGCCCAATCAGCTGATTATGAGTGAGCAGCCATTTTGAAAAGGTGTCCACTCCTGGCCTAGTCAGGTGGATATGAAGGAGCAGCCATTCTGAAAAGGTGTCCACTCCAGGCCCAGTCAGCTGATTATGAGAGAACAGCCATTCCGAAGAGGTGTTCAGTCCTGGCCCAGTCAGCTGATTATGAGAGAACAGCCATTTTGAAAAGGTGTCCACACCTGGCCTAGTCAGGTGGATATGACGGAGCAGCCATTCTCAAAAGGTGTCCACTCCTGGACAGGTCAGCTGATTATGAGAGAGCAGCCATTTTGAAAAAGTGTCCACTCATGGCGTAGTCAGGTGGATATGAACAGCCATTCTGAAAAGGTATCCACTCCTTGCCCAGTCAGGTGGATATGAAGGAGCAGCCATTCTGAAAAGGTGTCCACTCCTGGCCTAGTCAGCTGATTATGAGAGAACAGCCATTCTGAAAAGGTGTCCACTCCTGGCCTAGTCAGGTGGATATAAAGTAGCAGCAATTCTGAAAAGGTGTCCACTGCTGACCCAGTCAGCTGATTATGAGAGAACAGCCATTGTGAAAAGGTGTCCACTCCTGGCCTAGTCAGCTGGATATGAAGGAGCAGCCATTTTGAAAAGGTGTCCACTCCTGGCCGAGTCAGGTGGATATGAAGGAGCAGCCATTTTGAAAAAGTATCCACTCCTGGCACAGTCAGCAGATAATGAAAGCAGCCATTTTGAAAAGGCATCCATTCCTGGCCCAGTCAGCTGATTATGAGAGCAGCCATTTTGAAAAGGTGTCCACTCCTGGCCAAGTCAGCTGATTATGAGAGAGCAGCCATTTTGAAAAGGTGTCCACTCCTGGCCCAGTGAGCTGATAATGAGAGAGCAGCCATTTTGAAAAGGTGTCCACTCCTGGCTATGTCAGCTGATTATGAGAGAACAGCCATTCTGAAAAGTTGTCCACTCCTGGCCTAGAAAGGTGGATATGAAGGAGCAGCCATTCCGAAAAGGTGTCAACTCCTGGCCCAGTCAGCTGATTATGAGAGAGCAGCCATTTTGAAAAGGTGTCCACTCCTGGCCCAGTGAGCTGATAATGGGAGAGCAGCCATTTTGAAAAGGTGTCCACTCCTGCCCTAGTCAGCTGATTATGAGAGAACAGCCATTTTGAAAAGGTGTCCACTCCTGTCCAAGTCAGGTGGATATGAAGGAGCTGTCATTTTGAAAATGTGTCTACTCCTGGCCCAGTCAGCTGTTTATGGGAGAGCAGCCATTTTGAAAAAGTGTCCACTCCTGGCCTAGTCAGGTGGATATGAGAGAGCAGCAATTTTGAAAAGGTGTCCACTCATGGCCCAGTCAGCTGATTATGAGAGAACAGCCATTCGGAAAAGGTGTCCACTCCTGCCCTAGTCAGGTGTAGGAGCAGCCATTCTGAAAAGGTGTCCACTCATGGCCCAGTCAGCTGATTGTGAGAGAACAGCCATTCCGAAAAGGTGTCTACTCCTGGCCCAGTCAGCTGATTATGGGAGATCAGCCATTGTGAAAAAGTTTCCACTCCTGCCCTAGTCAGGTGGATATGAGAGAGCAGCCATTTTCAAAATGTGTCCACTCCTGGACCAGTCAGCTCATTATAAGAGAGCAGCCATTTTGAAAAGTTGTCCACTCCTGGCGCAGTCAGGTGGATGTGAAGGAGCAGCCGTTCTGAAAAAGTGACCAATCCTTTCCCTGTCAGCTGATTATGAGAGAACAGCCATTTTGAAAAGGTGTCCACTCCTGTCCCAGTCAGTTATATATGAAGGAGCAGCCATTTTGAAAAGGTGACCACTCCTGGCCCAGTCAGCTGATTATGAGAGAGCAACCATTCTGAAAAGGTGTTAACTCCTGGCCCAGTCAGTTGAATGTGTGAGAACAGCCATTTTGAAAAGGTGTCCTATCGTGGCTCAATCAGCTGATTATGAGAGAGCAGCCATTTTGAAAAGGTGTCCACTCCTGGCCTAGTCAGGTGGATATGAAGGAGCAACCATTCTGAAAAGGTTTCCACTCCTGGTCCAGTCTGCTGATTATGAGAGAACAGCCATTTTGAAAAGGTGTCCACTCCTTGCCAGGCAGTTATATATGAAGGAGCAGCCATTTTGAAAAGGTGACCACTCCTGGCCCAGTCAGCTGATTATGAGAGAGCAACCATTCTGAAAAGGTGTCAACTCCTGGACCAGTCAGCTGAATGTGTGAGAACAGCCATTTTGAAAAGGTGTCCTATCGTGGCCCAATCAGCTGATTATGAAAGAGCAGCCATTTTGAAAAGGTGTCCACTACTGGCCTAGTCAGGTGGATATGAAGGAGCAGCCATTCTGAAAAGGTGTCCACTCCATGCCCAGTCAGCTGATTATGAGAGAACAGCCATTCCAAAAAGGTGTCCAGTCCTGGCCCAGTCAGCTGATTATGAGAAAACAGTCATTTGAAAAAGTGTCCACTAATGGCCTAGTCAGGTGGTTATGAAGGAGCAGCCATTCTGAAAAGGTGTCCACTCCTGGCCCAGTCAGCTGATTATGAGAGAGCAGCCATTTTGAAAAAGTGTGCACTCCTGGCATAGGCAGGTGGATATGAGAGAGCAGCCATTTTGAAAAGGTATCCACTCCTGGCCCAGTCAGGTGGATATGAAGGAGCAGCCATTCTGAAAAGGTGTCCACTCCTGGCCCAGTCAGCTGATTATGAGAGAACAGCCATTCGGAAAAGGTGTCCACTCCTGCCCTAGTCAGGTGAAAGAGCAGCCATTCTGAAAAGGTGTCCACTCATGGCCCAGTCAGCTGATTGTGAGAGAACAGCCATTCCGAAAAGGTGTCGAGTCCTGTCCCAGTCAGCTGATTATGAGAGAACAGCCATTTTGAATAGGTGTCCACTCCTGGACTAGTCAGGTGGATATGAAGGAGCAGCCATTCTGAAAAGGTGTCCACTCCTGGCCCAGTCAGCTGATTATGAGAGAGCAGCCATTCTGAAAAGGTGTCCACTCCTGGCCCGGTCAGGTGGATATGAAGGAGCAGCCATTCTGAAAAGGTGTCCACTCCTGGCCCAGTCAGCTGATTATGAGAGAGCAGCCATTTTGAAAAGGTGTCCACTCCTGGCCAAATCAGGTGGATATGAAGGAGCAGCTATTCTGAATACATGTCCACTCCTGGCCCAGTCAGCTGATTATGAGAGAGCAGCCATTCTGAAAAGGTGTGCACTCCTGGCTAGTGAGGTGGATATGAAGGAGCAGCCAATCTGAAAAGGTGTCCACTCCTAGTCCAGTCAGCTGATTATGAGAGAACAGCCATTTTGAGCTGGTGTCCACTCCTGGCCCAGTCAGCTGATTATGAGAGAACAGCCATATTGAAAAGGTGTCCACTCCTGGCCGAGTCTGCTGATTATGAGAGAACAGCCATTTTGAAAATCTGTCCACTCCTGGCCCAGTCTGCTGATTATGAGAGAGCAGCCATTTTGAAAAGGTGTCCACGCCTGGCCTAGTCAGGTGCATATGAACGAGCAGCCATTCTGAAAAGGTGTGCACTCCTGGACCAGTCAGCTGATAATGAAAGAACAGCCATTTTCAAAATGTGTCCACTCCTGGCCCAGTGAGCTGATAATGGGAGAGCAGCCATTCTGAAAAGGTGTCCACTCCTGGCTAGTGAGGTGGATATAAAGGAGCAACCATTCTGAAAAGGTATCCACTCCTCGCCCAGTCAGGTGGATATGAAGGAGCAGCCATTCTGAAAAGGTGTCCACTCCTAGTCCAGTCAGCTGATTATGAGAGGACAGCCATTTTGAACAGGTGTCCACTCCTGGCCCAGTGAGCTGATAATGAGAGAGCAGCCATTTTGAAAAGGTGTCCACTCCTGGCTATGTCAGCTGATTATGAGAGAACAGCCATTCTGAAAAGGTGTCCACTCCCGGCCTAGAAAGGTGGATATGAAGGAGCAGCCATTCCGAAAAGGTGTCAACTCCTGGCCTAGTCAGCTGATTATGAGTGAGCAGCCATTTTGAAAAGGTGTCCACTCCTGGCCCAGTGAGCTGATAATGGGAGAGCAGCCATTTTGAAAAGGTGTCCACTCCTGCCCTAGTCAGCTGATTATGAGAGAAGAGCCATGTTGAAAAGGTGTCCACTCCTGGCCTAGAAAGGTGGATATGAAGGAGCAGCCATTCCGAAAAGGTGTCAACTCCTGGCCCAGTCAGCTGATTATGAGAGAGCAGCCATTTTGAAAAGGTGTCTACTCCTGGCCCAGTCCGGTGATTATGGGAGAGCAGCCATTTTGAAAAAGTGTCCACTCCTGGCCTAGTCAGGTGGATATGAGAGAGCAGCAATTTTGAAAAGGTATCCATTCCTGGCCCAGTCAGGTGGATATGAAGGAGCAGCCATTCTGAAAAGGTGTCCACTCATGGCCCAGTCAGCTGATTGTGAGAGAACAGCCATTCCGAAAAGGTGTCGAGTCCTGTCCCAGTCAGCTGATTATGAGAGAACAGCCATTTTGAATAGGTGTCCACTCCTGGCCTAGTCAGGTGGATATGAAGGAGCAGCCATTCTGAAAAGGTGTCCACTCCTGGCCCAGTCAGCTGATTATGAGAGAGCAGCCATTTTGAAAAGGTGTCCACTCCTGGCCAAATCAGGTGGATATGAAGGAGCAGCCATTCTGAAAACATGTCCAATCCTGGCCCAGTCAGCTGATTATGAGAGAGCAGCCATTCTGAAAAGGTGTCCACTCCTGGCCCAGTGAGCTGATAATGGGAGAGCAGCCATTTTGAAAAGGTGTCCACTCCTGGCTAGTGAGGTGGATATAAAGGAGCAGCCAATCTGAAAAGGTGTCCACTCCTAGTCCAGTCAGCTGATTATGAGAGAACAGCCATTTTCAAAATGTGTCCACTCCTGGCACAGTAAGCTCATTAAAAGAGAGCAGCCATTTTGAAAAGGTGTCCACTCCTGGCGCAGTCTGGTGGATGTGAAGGAGCAGCCGTTCTGAAAAAGTGACCAATCCTTTCCCAGTCAGCTGATTATGAGTGAACAGCCATTCTGAAAAGGTTTCCACTCCTGGCCCTGTCTGCTGATTATGAGAGAAAAGCCATTTTGAAAAGGTGTCCACTCCTGGCCCAGTCAGTTATATATGAAGGAGCTGTCATTTTGAAAAGGTGTCTACTCCTGGCCCAGTCAGCTGATTATGAGAGAGCAGCCATTTTGAAAAAGTGTCCACTCCTGGCCTAGTCAGGTGGATATGAGAGAGCAGCAATTTTGAAAATGTGTCCATTCCTGGCCCAGTCAGGGGGATATTAAGGAGCAGCCATTCTGAAAAGGTGTCCACTCCTGGCCCAGTCAACTGATTATGAGAGAGCAGCCATTTTGAAAAGGTGTCCACTCCTGGCCCAGTCAGTTATATATGAAGGAGCAGCCATTTTGAAAAGGTGTCCACTCCTGGCCCAGTCAGTTATATATGAAGGAGCAGCCGTTTTGAAAAGGTGACCACTCCTGGCCCAGTCAGCTGATTATGAGAGAGCAACCATTCTGAAAAGGTGTTAACTCCTGGCCCAGTCAGCTGAATGTGTGAGAACAGCCATTTTGAAAAGGTGTCCTATCGTGGCCCAATCAGCTGATTATGAGAGAGCAGCCATTTTGAAAAGGTGTCCACTCCTGGCCTAGTCAGGTGGATATGAAGGAGCAACCATTCTGAAAAGGTTTCCACTCCTGGCCCAGTCTGCTGATTATGAGAGAACAGCCATTTTGAAAAGGTGTCCACTCCTGGCCAGGCAGTGATATATGAAGGAGCAGCCATTTTGAAAAGGTGACCACTCCTGGCCCAGTCAGCTGATTATGAGAGAGCAACCATTCTGAAAAGGTGTCAACTCCTGGCCCAGTCAGCTGAATGTGTGAGAACAGCCATTTTGAAAAGGTGTCCTATCGTGGCCCAATCAGCTGATTATGAGAGAGCAGCCATTTTGAAAAGGTGTCCACTACTGGCCTAGTCAGGTGGATATGAAGGAGCAGCCATTCTGAAAAGGTGTCCACTCCAGGCCCAGTCAGCTGATTATGAGAGAACAGCCATTCCGAAATGGTGTCCAGTCCTGGCCCAGTCAGCTGATTATGAGAGAACAGTCATTTTGAAAAAGTTTCCCCTAATGGCCTAGTCAGGTGGATATGAAGGAGCAGCCATTCGGAAAAGGTGTCCACTCCTGGCCCAGTCAGCTGATTATGAGAGAGCAGCCATTTTGAAAAAGTGTGCACTCCTGGCATAGGCAGGTGGATATGAGAGAGCAGCCATTTTGAAAAGGTATCCACTCCTGTCCCAGTCAGGTGGATATGAAGGAGCAGCCATTCTGAAAAGGTGTCCACTCCTGGCCTAGTCAGCTGATTATGAGAGAACAGCCATTCTGAAAAGGTGTCCACTCCTGTCCTTGTCAGGTGGATATAAAGTAGCAGGAATTCTGAAAAGGTGTCCACTGCTGACCCAGTCAGCTGATTATGAGAGAACACCCATTGTGAAAAGGTGTCCACTCCTGGCCTAGTCAGCTGGATATGATGGAGCAGCCATTTTGACAAGGTGTCCACTCCTGGCCGAGTCAGGTGGATATGAAGGAGCAGCCATTTTGAAAAAGTATCCATTCTTGGCACAGTCAGCTGATAATGGAGGCAGCCATTTTGAAAAGGCATCCATTCCTGGCCCAGTCAGCTGATTATGAGAGCAGCCATTTAGAAAAGGTTTCCACTCCTGGCCAAGTCAGCTGATTATGAGAGAGCAGCCATTTTGAAAAGGTGACCACTCCTGGCCCAGTGAGCTGATAATGAGAGAGCAGCCATTTTGAAAAGGTGTCCACTCCTGGCTATGTCAGCTGATTATGAGAGAACAGCCATTCTAAAAACGTGTGCACTCCTGGCCTAGAAAGGTGGATATGAAGGAGCAGCCATTCCGAAAAGGTGTCAACTCCTGGCCCAGTCAGCTGATTATGAGAGAGCAGCCATTTTGAAAAGGTGTCCACTCCTGGCCCAGTGAGCTGATAATGGGAGAGCAGCCATTTTGAAAAGGTGTCCACTCCTGCCCCAGTCAGCTGATTATGAGAGAACAGCCATGTTGAAAAGGTGTCCACTCCTGGCCAAGTCAGGTGGATATGAAGGAGCTGTCATTTTGAAAAGGTGTCCACTCATGGCCCAGTCAGCAGATTATGAGAGAACAGCCATTCGGAAAAGGTGTCCACTCATGGCCCAGTCAGCTGATTATGAGAGAACAGCCATTCGGAAAAGGTGTCCACTCCTGCCCCAGTCAGGTGAAAGAGCAGCCATTCTGAAAAGGTGTCCACTCATGGCCCAGTCAGCTGATTGTGAGAGAACAGCCATTCCGAAAAGGTGTCCACTCCTGGCCCAGTCAGCTGATAATGAGAGAACAGCCATTTTGAATAGGTGTCCACTCCTGGCCTAGTCAGGTGGATATGAAGGAGCAGCCATTCTGAAAAGGTGTCCACTCCTGGCCCAGTCAGCTGATTATGAGAGAGCAGCCATTCTGAAAAGGTGTCCACTCCTGGCCCAGTCAGGTGGATATGAAGGAGCAGCCATTCTGAAAAGGTGTCCACTCCTGGCCCAGTCAGCTGATTATGAGAGAGCAGCCATTCTGAAAAGGTGTCCACTCCTGGCCAAATCAGGTGGATATGAAGGAGCAGCCATTCTGAAAACATGTCCACTCCTGGCCCAGTCAGCTGATTATGAGAGAGCAGCCATTCTGAAAAGGTGTCCACTCCTGGCTAGTGAGGTGGATATGAAGGAGCAGCCAATCTGAAAAGGTGTCCACTCCTAGTCCAGTCAGCTGATTATGAGAGAACAGCCATTTTCAAAATGTGTCCACTCCTGGCACAGTAAGCTCATTAAAAGAGAGCAGCCATTTTGAAAAGGTGTCCACTCCTGGCGCAGTCTGGTGGATGTGAAGGAGCAGCCGTTCTGAAAAAGTGACCAATCCTTTCCCAGTCAGCTGATTATGAGTGAACAGCCATTCTGAAAAGGTTTCCACTCCTGGCCCAGTCTGCTGATTATGAGAGAACAGCCATTTTGAAAAGGTGTCCACTCCTGGCCCAGTCAGTTATATATGAAGGAGCAGCCATTTTGAAAAGGTGACCACTCCTGGCCCAGTCAGCTGATTATGAGAGAGCAACCATTCTGAAAAGGTATCAACTCCTGGCCCTTTCAGCTGAATGTGTGAGAACAGCCTTTTTGAAAAGGTGTCCTATAGTGGCCCAATCAGCTGATTATGAGTGAGCAGCCATTTTGAAAAGGTGTCCACTACTGGCCTAGTCAGGTGGATATGAAGGAGCAGCCATTCTGAAAAGGTGTCCACTCCAGGCCCCGTCAGATGATTATGAGAGAACAGCCATTCCGAAGAGGTGTTCAGTCCTGGACCAGTCAGCTGATTATGAGAGAACAGCCATTTTGAAAAGGTGTCCACACCTGGCCTAGTCAGGTGGATATGACGGAGCAGCCATTCTGAAAAGGTGTCCACTCCTGGACGAGTCAGCTGATTATGAGAGAGCAGCCATTTTGAAAAAGTTTCCACTCATGGCCTAGTCAGGTGGATATGAACACCCATTCTGAAAAGTTATCCACTCCTTGCCCAGTCAGGTGGATATGAAGGAGCAGCCATTCTGAAAAGGTGTCCACTCCTGGCCTAGTCAGCTGATTATGAGAGAACAGCCATTCTGAAAAGGTGTCCACTCCTGGCCAGGCAGTTATATATGAAGGAGCAGCCATTTTGAAAAGGTGACCACTCCTGGCCCAGTCAGCTGATTATGAGAGAGCAACCATTCTGAAAAGGTGTCAACTCCTGGCCCAGTCACCTGAATGTGTGAGAACAGCCATTTTGAAAAGGTGTCCTATCGTGGCCCAATCAGCTGATTATGAGAGAGCAGCCATTTTGAAAAGGTGTCCACTACTGGCCTATTCAGGTGGATATGAAGGAGCAGCCATTCTGAAAAGGTGTCCACTCCAGGCCCAGTCAGCTGATTATGAGAGAACAGCCATTCCGAAATGGTGTCCCGTCCTGGCCCAGTCAGCTGATTATGAGAGAACAGTCATTTTGAAAAAGTTTCCCCTAATGGCCTAGTCAGGTGGATATGAAGGAGCAGCCATTCTGAAAAGGTGTCCACTCCTGGCCCAGTCAGGTGATTATGAGAGAGCAGCCATTTTGAAAAAGTGTGCACTCCTGGCATAGGCAGGTGGATATGAGAGAGCAGCCATTTTGAAAAGGTATCCACTCCTGGCCCAGTCAGGTGGATATGAAGGAGCAGCCATTCTGAAAAGGTGTCCACTCCTGGCCTAGTCAGCTGATTATGAGAGAACAGCCATTCTGAAAAAGTGTCCACTCCTGGCCTTGTCAGGTGGATATAAAGTAGCAGGAATTCTGAAAAGGTGTCCACTGCTGACCCAGTCAGCTGATTATGAGAGAACATCCATTGTGAAAAGGTGTCCACTCCTGGCCTAGTCAGCTGGATATGATGGAGCAGCCATTTTGAAAAGGTGTCCACTCCTGGCCGAGTCAGGTGGATATGAAGGAGCAGCCATTTTTAAAAAGTATCCACTCTTGGCACAGTCAGCTGATAATGGAGGCAGCTATTTTGAAAAGGCATCCATTCCTGGCCCAGTCAGCTGATTATGAGAGCAGCCATTTAGAAAAGGTTTCCACTCCTGGCCAAGTCAGCTGATTATGAGAGAGCAGCCATTTTGAAAAGGTGACCACTCCTGGCCCAGTGAGCTGATAATGAGAGAGCAGCCATTTTGAAAAGGTGTCCACTCCTGGCTATGTCAGCTGATTATGAGAGAACAGCCATTCTAACAACGTGTGCACTCCTGGCCTAGAAAGGTGGATATGAAGGAGCAGCCATTCCGAAAAGGTGTCAACTCCTGGCCCAGTCAGCTGATTATGAGAGAGCAGCCATTTTGAAAAGGTGTCCACTCCTGGCCCAGTGAGCTGATAATGGGAGAGCAGCCATTTTGAAAAAGTGTCCACTCCTGCCCCAGTCAGCTGATTATGAGAGAACAGCCATGTTGAAAAGGTGTCCACTCCTGGCCTAGTCAGGTGGATATGAAGGAGCAGCCATTCTGAAAAGTTGTCTACACCTGGCCCAGTCAGCTGATTATGAGAGAGCAGCCATTTTGAAAATGTGTCCACTCCTGGCCAAGTCAGGTGGATATGAAGGAGCTGTCATTTTGAAAAGGTGTCCACTCATGGCCCAGTCAGCAGATTATGAGTGAACAGCCATTCGGAAAAGGTGTCCACTCATGGCCCAGTCAGCTGATTATGAGAGAACAGCCATTCGGAAAAGGTGTCCACAGCTGCCACAGTCAGGTGAAAGAGAAGCCATTCTGAAAAGGTGTCCACTCATGGCCCAGTCAGCTGATTGTGAGAGAACAGCCATTCCGAAAAGGTGTCCACTCCTGGCCCAGTCAGCTGATTATGAGAGAACAGCCATTTTGAATAGGTGTCCACTCCTGGCCTAGTCAGGTGGATATGAAGGAGCAGCCATTCTGAAAAGGTGTCCACTCCTGGCCCAGTCAGCTGATTATGAGAGAGCAGCCATTCTGAAAAGGTGTCCACTCCTGGCCCAGTCAGGTGGATATGAAGGATAAGCCATTCTGAAAAGGTGTCCACTCCTGGCCCAGTCAGCTGATTATGAGAGAGCAGCCATTTTGAAAAGGTGTCCACTCCTGGCCAAATCAGGTGGATATGAAGGAGCAGCCATTCTGAAAACATGTCCACTCCTGGCCCAGTCAGCTGATTATGAGAGAGCAGCCATTCTGAAAAGGTGTCCACTCCTGGCTAGTGAGGTGGATATAAAGGAGCAACCATTCTGAAAAGGTTTCCACACCTCGCCCAGTCAGGTGGATATGAAGGAGCAGCCATTCTGAAAACATGTCCACTCCTGGCCCAGTCAGCTGATTATGAGAGAGCAACCATTCTGAAAAGGTGTCCACTCGAGGCCCAGTCAGCTGATTATGAGAGAACAGCCATTCCGAAGAGGTGTTCAGTCCTGGCCCGGTCAGCTGATTATGAGAGAACAGCCATTTTGAAAAGGTGTCCACACCTGGCCTAGTCAGGTGGATATGACGGAGCAGCCATTCTCAAAAGGTGTCCACTCCTGGACGGGTCAGCTGATTATGAGAGAGCAGCCATTTTGAAAAAGTGTCCACTCATGGCGTAGTCAGGTGGATATGAACAGCCATTCTGAAAAGGTATCCACTCCTTGCCCAGTCAGGTGGATATGAAGGAGCAGGCATTCTGAAAAGGTGTCCACTCCTGGCCTAGTCAGCTGATTATGAGAGAACAGCCATTCTGAAAAGGTGTCCACTCCTGGCCTAGTCAGGTGGATATAAAGTAGCAGCAATTCTGAAAAGGTGTCCAAAGCTGACCCAGTCAGCTGATTATGAGAGAACAGCCATTGTGAAAAGGTGTCCACTCCTGGCCGAGTCAGCTGGATATGAAGGAGCAGCCATTTTGAAAAGGTGTCCACTCCTGGCCGAGTCAGGTGGATATGAAGGAGCAGCCATTTTGGAAAAGTATCCACTCCTGGCACAGTCAGCTGATAATGAAAGCAGCCATTTTGAAAAGGCATCCATTCCTGGCCCAGTCAGCTGATTATGAGAGCAGCCATTTTGAAAAGGTGTCCACTCCTGGCCACGTCAGCTGATTATGAGAGAGCAGCCATTTTGAAAAGGTCTCCACTCCTGGTTATGTCAGCTGATTATGAGAGAACAGCCATTCTGAAAAGGTGTCCACTCCTGGCCTAGAAAGGTGGATATGAAGGAGCAGCCATTCCGAAAAGGTGTCAACTCCTGGCCCAGTCAGCTGATTATGAGAGAGCAGCCATTTTGAAAAGGTGTCCACTCCTGGCCCAGTGAGCTGATAATGGGAGAGCAGCCATTTTGAAAAGGTGTCCACTCCTGCCCTAGTCAGCTGATTATGAGAGAACAGCCATGTTGAAAAGGTGTCAACTCCTGGCCTAGTCAGGTGGATATAAAGGAGCAGCCATTCTGAAAAGGTGTCAACACCTGGCCCAGTTAGCTGATTATGAGAGAGCAGCCATTTTGAAAAGGTGTCCACTCCTGTCCAAGTCAGGTGGATATGAAGGAGCTGTCATTTTGAAAAGGTGTCTACTCCTGGCCCAGTCAGCTGATTATGGGAGAGCAGCCATTTTGAAAAAGTGTCCACTCCTGGCCTAGTCAGGTGGATATGAGAGAGC
This sequence comes from Hemicordylus capensis, assembly GCF_027244095.1. Classification (NCBI taxonomy): domain Eukaryota; kingdom Metazoa; phylum Chordata; class Lepidosauria; order Squamata; family Cordylidae; genus Hemicordylus; species Hemicordylus capensis. Next base: position 8,623,840 of record NC_069668.1, on the reverse strand, counting down.
AGCAATTTTGAAAAGGTATCCACTCCTGGCCCAGTCAGGTGGATATGAAGGAGCAGCCATTGTGAAAAGGTGTCCACTCATGGCCCAGTCAGCTGATTATGAGAGAACAGCCATTCAGAAAAGGTGTCCACTCCTGCCCTAGTCAGGTGTAGGAGCAGCCATTCTGAAAAGGTGTCCACTCATGGCCCAGTCAGCTGAATGTGAGAGAACAGCCATTCCGAAAAGGTGTCTACTCCTGGCCCAGTCAGCTGATTATGGGCGAGCAGCCATTTTGAAAAAATTTCCACTCCTGCCCTAGTCAGGTGGATATGAGAGAGCAGCAATTTTGAAAAGGTATCCACTCCTGGCCCAGTCAGGTGGATATGAAGGAGCAGCCATTCTGAAAAGGTGTCCACTCATGGCCCAGTCAGCTGATTATGAGAGAACAGCCATTCGGAAAAGTTGTCCACTCCTGCCCTAGTCAGGTGAAGGAGCAGCCATTCTGAAAAGGTGTCCACTCATGGCCCAGCCAGCTGATTGTGAGAGAACAGCCATTCCGAAAAGGTGTCGAGTCCTGGCCCAGTCAGCTGATTATGAGAGAACAGCCATTCTGAAAAGGTGTCCACTCCTGCCCTAGTCAGGTGAAGGAGCAGCCATTCTGAAAAGGTGTCCACTCATGGCCCAGTCAGCTGATTATGAGAGAACAGCCATTCCGAAAAGGTGTCTACTCCTGGCCCAGTCAGCTGATTATGAGAGAACAGCCTTATTGAAAAGGTGTCCACTCCTGGCCCAGTCTGCTGATTATGAGAGAACAGCCATTTTGAAAAGGTGTCCACGCCTGGTCTAGTCAGGTGCATATGAACGAGCAGCCATTCTGAAAAGGTGTGCACTCCTCGACCAGTCAGTTGAATATGAAGGAGCAGCCATTCTGAAAATGTGTCCACTCCTGGCCCAGTCAGCTGATTATGAGAGACCAGCCATATTGAAAAGGTGTCCACTCCTGGTCCAGTCAGCTGATTTTGCTAGAGCAGCAATTTTGAAAAGGTGTCCACTCCTGTCCCAGTCAGCTGATTATGAAAGAACAGCCATTTTCAAAATGTGTCCACTCCTGGCCCAGTAAGCTCATTAAAAGAGAGCAGCCATTTTGAAAAGGTGTCCACTCCTGGCGCAGTCAGTTGGATGTGAAGGAGCAGCCGTTCTGAAAAAGTGTCCAATCCTTTCCCAGTCAGCTGATTATGAGAGAACAGACATTTTGAAAAGGTGTCCACTCCTGGCCCAGTCAGTTATATATGAAGGAGCAGCCATTTTGAAAAGGTGACCACTCCTGGCCCAGTAAGCTGATTATGAGAGAGCAACCATTCTGAAAAGGTGTCAACTCCTGGCCCAGTCAGCTGAATGTGTGAGAACAGCCATTTTGAAAAGGTGTCCTATCGTGGCCCAATCAGCTGATTATGAGAGAGCACCCATTTTGAAAAGGTGTCCACTCCTGGCATAGTCAGGTGGATATGAAGGAGCAGCCATTCTGGAAAGGTGTCCACTCCAGGCCCTGTCAGCTGATTATGAGAGAACAGCCATTCCGAAAAGGTGTCCAGTCCTGGCCCAGTCAGCTGATTATGAGAGAACAGTCATTTTGAAAAAGTGTCCTCTAATGGCCTAGTCAGGTGGATATGAAGGAGCAGCCATTCTGAAAAGGTGTCCACTCCTGGCCCAGTCAGCTGATTATGAGAGAGCAGCCATTTTGAAAAAGTGTGCACTCCTGGCATAGGGAGGTGGATATGAGAGAGCAGCCATTTTGAAAAGGTATCCACTCCTGGCCCAGTCAGGTGGATATGAAGGAGCAGCCATTCTGAAAAGGCATCCATTCCTGGCCCAGTCAGCTGATTATGAGAGCAGCCATTTTGAAAAGGTGTCCACTCCTGGCCAAGTCAGCTGATTATGAGAGAGCAGCCATTTTGAAAATGTGTCCACTCCTGCCCAGTGAGCTGATAATGAGAGAGAAGCCATTTTGAAAAGGTGTCCACTCCTGTCCCAGTCAGCTGATTATGTAAGAACAGCCATTTTCAAAATGTGTCCACTCCTGGCCCAGTAAGCTTATTAAAAGAAAGCAGCCATTTTGAAAAGGTGTCCACTCCTGGCGCAGTCAGGTGGATGTGAAGGAGCAGCCGTTCTGAAAAAGTGACCAATCCTTTCCCAGTCAGCTGATTATGAGAGAACAGCCATTCTGAAAAGGTTTCCACTCCTGGCCCAGTCTGCTGATTATGAGAGAACAGCCATTTTGAAAATCTGTCCAGTCCTGGCCCAGTCAGTTATATATGAAGGAGCTGTCATTTTGAAAAGGTGTCTACTCCTGGCCCAGTCAGCTGATTATGAGAGAGCAGCCATTTTGAAAAAGTGTCCACTCCTGGCATAGTCAGGTGGAAATGAGAGAGCAGCAATTTTGAAAATGTGTCCATTCCTGGCCCAGTCAGGTGGATATTAAGGAGCAGCCATTCTGAAAAGGTGTCCACTCCTGGCCCAGTCAGCTGATTATGAGAGAGCAGCCATTTTGAAAAGGTGTCCACTCCTGGCCAAATCAGGTGGATATGAAGGAGCAGCCATTCTGAAAACATGTCCACTCCTGGCCCAGTCAGCTGATTATGAGAGATCAGCCATTCTGAAAATGTGTCCACTCCTGGCTAGTGAGGTGGATATAAAGGAGCAACCATTCTGAAAAGGTTTCCACTCCTCGCCCAGTCAGGGGGATATGAAGGAGCAGCCATTCTGAAAAGGTGTCCACTCCTAGTCCAGTCAGCTGATTATGAGAGAACAGCCATTTTGAACAGGTGTCCACTCCTGGCCCAGTCAGCTGATTATGAGAGATCAGCCATATTGAAAAGGTGTCCACTATTGGACCAGTCTGCTGATTATGAGAGAACAGCCCTTTTGAAAATCTGTCCACTCCTGGCCCAGTCAGGTGCATATGAACGAGCAGCCATTCTGAAAAGGTGTGCACTCCTGGCGCAGTCAGGTGGATGTGAAGGAGCAGCCGTTCTGAAAAAGTGACCAATCCTTTCCCAGTCAGCTGATTATGAGAGAACAGCCATTCTGAAAAGGTTTGCACTCCTGGCCCAGTCTGCTGATTATGAGAGAACAGCCATTTTGAAAATCTGTCCAGTTCTGGCCCAGTCAGTTATATATGAAGGAGCTGTCATTTTGAAAAGGTGTCTACTCCTGGCCCAGTCAGCTGATTATGAGAGAGCAGCCATTTTGAAAAAGTGTCCACTCCTGGCCTAGTCAGGTGGATATGAGAGAGCAGCAATTTTGAAAATGTGTCCATTCCTGGCCCAGTCAGGGGGATATTAAGGAGCAGCCATTCTGAAAAGGTGTCCACTCCTGGCCCAGTCAACTGATTATGAGAGAGCAGCCATTTTGAAAAGGTGTCCACTCCTGGCCCAGTCAGCTGATTTTGCTAGAGCAGCAATTTTGAAAAGTTGTCCACTCCTTTCCCAGTCAGTTATATATGAAGGAGCAGCCATTTTGAAAAGGTGTCCACTCCTGGCCCAGTCAGTTATATATGAAGGAGCAGCCGTTTTGAAAAGGTGACCACTCCTGGCCCAGTCAGCTGATTATGAGAGAGCAACCATTCTGAAAAGGTGTTAACTCCTGGCCCCGTCAGCTGAATGTGTGAGAACAGCCATTTTGAAAAGGTGTCCTATCTTGGCCCAATCAGCTGATTATGAGAGAGCAGCCATTTTGAAAAGGTGTCCACTCCTGGCCTAGTCAGGTGGATATGAAGGATCAACCATTCTGAAAAGGTTTCCACTCCTGGCCCAGTCTGCTGATTATGAGAGAACAGCCATTTTGAAAAGGTGTCCACTCCTGGCCAGGCAGTTATATATGAAGGAGCAGCCATTTTGAAAAGGTGACCACTCCTGGCCCAGTCAGCTGATTATGAGAGAGCAACCATTCTGAAAAGGTGTCAACTCCTGGCCCAGTCAGCTGAATGTGTGAGAACAGCCATTTTGAAAAGGTGTCCTATCGTGGCCCAATCAGCTGATTATGAGAGAGCAGCCATTTTGAAAAGGTGTCCACTACTGGCCTAGTCAGGTGGATATGAAGGAGCAGCCATTCTGAAAAGGTGTCCACTCCAGGCCCAGTCAGCTGATTATGAGAGAACAGCCATTCCGATATGGTGTCCAGTCCTGGACCAGTCAGCTGATTATGAGAGAACAGTCATTTTGAAAAAGTTTCCCCTAATGGCCTAGTCAGGTAGATATGAAGGAGCAGCCATTCGGAAAAGGTGTCCACTCCTGGCCCAGTCAGCTGATTATGAGAGAGCAGCCATTTTGAAAAAGTGTGCACTCCTGGCATAGGCAGGTGGATATGAGAGAGCAGCCATTTTGAAAAGGTATCCACTCCTGGCCCAGTCAGGTGGATATGAAGGAGCAGCCATTCTGAAAAGGTGTCCACTCCTGGCCTAGTCAGCTGATTATGAGAGAACAGCCATTCTGAAAAGGTGTCCACTCCTGGCCTTGTCAGGTGGATATAAAGTAGCAGGAATTCTGAAAAGGTGTCCACTGCTGACCCAGTCAGCTGATTATGAGAGAACACCCATTGTGAAAAGGTGTCCACTCCTGGCCTAGTCAGCTGGATATGATGGAGCAGCCATTTTGACAAGGTGTCCACTCCTGGCCGTGTCAGGTGGATATGAAGGAGCAGCCATTTTGAAAAAGTATCCACTCTTGGCACAGTCAGCTGATAATGGAGGCAGCCATTTTGAAAAGGCATCCATTCCTGGCCCAGTCAGCTGATTATGAGAGCAGCCATTTAGAAAAGGTTTCCACTCCTGGCCAAGTCAGCTGATTATGAGAGAGCAGCCATTTTGAAAAGTTGACCACTCCTGGCCCAGTGAGCTGATAATGAGAGAGCAGCCATTTTGAAAAGGTGTCCACTCCTGGCTATGTCAGCTGATTATGAGAGAACAGCCATTCTAAAAACGTGTGCACTCCTGGCCTAGAAAGTTGGATATGAAGGAGCAGCCATTCCGAAAAGGTGTCAACTCCTGGCCCAGTCAGCTGATTATGAGAGAGCAGCCATTTTGAAAAGGTGTCCACTCCTGGCCCAGTGAGCTGATAATGGGAGAGCAGCCATTTTGAAAAGGTGTCCACTCCTGCCCCAGTCAGCTGATTATGAGAGAACAGCCATGTTGAAAAGGTGTCCACTCCTGGCCAAGTCAGGTGGATATGAAGGAGCTGTCATTTTGAAAAGGTGTCCACTCATGGCCCAGTCAGCAGATTATGAGAGAACAGCCATTCGGAAAAGGTGTCCACTCATGGCCCAGTCAGCTGATTATGAGAGAACAGCCATTCGGAAAAGGTGTCCACTCCTGCCCCAGTCAGGTGAAAGAGCAGCCATTCTGAAAAGGTGTCCACTCATGGCCCAGTCAGCTGATTGTGAGAGAACAGCCATTCCGAAAAGGTGTCCACTCCTGGCCCAGTCAGCTGATTATGAGAGAACAGCCATTTTGAATAGGTGTCCACTCCTGGCCTAGTCAGATGGATATGAAGGAGCAGCCATTCTGAAAAGGTGTCCACTCCTGGCCCAGTCAGCTGATTATGAGAGAGCAGCCATTCTGAAAATGTGTCCACTCCTGGCCCAGTCAGGTGGATATGAAGGAGCAGCCATTCTGAAAAGGTGTCCACTCCTGGCCCAGTCAGCTGATTATGAGAGAGCAGCCATTTTGAAAAGGTGTCCACTCCTGGCCAAATCAGGTGGATATGAAGGAGCAGCCATTCTGAAAACATGTCCACTCCTGGCCCAGTCAGCTGATTATGAGAGAGCAGCCATTCTGAGAAGGTGTCCACTCCTGGCTAGTGAGGTGGATATGAAGGAGCAGCCAATCTGAAAAGGTGTCCAGTCCTAGTCCAGTCAGCTGATTATGAGAGAACAGCCATTTTCAAAATGTGTCCACTCCTGGCACAGTAAGCTCATTAAAAGAGAGCAGCCATTTTGAAAAGGTGTCCACTCCTGGCGCAGTCTGGTGGATGTGAAGGAGCAGCCGTTCTGAAAAAGTGACCAATCCTTTCCCAGTCAGCTGATTATGAGTGAACAGCCATTCTGAAAAGGTTTCCACTCCTGGCCCAGTCTGCTGATTATGAGAGAACAGCCATTTTGAAAAGGTGTCCACTCCTGGCCCAGTCAGTTATATATGAAGGAGCAGCCATTTTGAAAAGGTGACCACTCCTGGCCCAGTCAGCTGATTATGAGAGAGCAACCATTCTGAAAAGGTATCAACTCCTGGCCCTGTCAGCTGAATTTGTGAGAACAGCCTTTTTGAAAAGGTGTTCAGTCCTGGCCCAGTCAGATGATTATGAGAGAACAGCCATTTTGAAAAGGTGTCCACACCTGGCCTAGTCAGGTGGATATGACGGAGCAGCCATTCTGAAAAGGTGTCCACTCCTGGACGAGTCAGCTGATTATGAGAGAGCAGCCATTTTGAAAAAGTGTCCACTCATGGCCTAGTCAGGTGGATATGAACAGCCATTCTGAAAAGGTATCCACTCCTTGCCCAGTCAGGTGGATATGAAGGAGCAGCCATTCTGAAAAGGTGTCCACTCCTGGCCTAGTCAGCTGATTATGAGAGAACAGCCATTCTGAAAAGGTGTCCACTCCTGGCCTAGTAAGGTGGATATAAAGTAGCAGCAATTCTGAAAAGGTGTCCACTCCTGGCCCAGTCAGGTGGATATGAAGGAGCAGCCATTCTGAAAAGGTGTCCACTCCTGGCCCAGTCAGCTGATTATGAGAGAGCAGCCATTTTGAAAAGGTGTCCACTCCTGGCCGAGTCAGGTGGATATGAAGGAGCAGCCATTTTGAAAAAGTATCCACTCTTGGCACAGTCAGCTGATAATGGAGGCAGCCATTTTGAAAAGGCATCCATTCCTGGCCCAGTCAGCTGATTATGAGAGCAGCCATTTAGAAAAGGTTTCCACTCCTGGCCAAGTCAGCTGATTATGAGAGAGCAGCCATTTTGAAAAGGTGACCAGTCCTGGCCCAGTGAGCTGATAATGAGAGAGCAGCCATTTTGAAAAGGTGTCCACTCCTGGCTATGTCAGCTGATTATGAGAGAACAGCCATTCTAAAAACGTGTGCACTCCTGGCCTAGAAAGGTGGATATGAAGGAGCAGCCATTCCGAAAAGGTGTCAACTCCTGGCCCAGTCAGCTGATTATGAGAGAGCAGCCATTTTGAAAAGGTGTCCACTCCTGGCCCAGTGAGCTGATAATGGGAGAGCAGCCATTTTGAAAAGGTGTCCACTCCTGCCCCAGTCAGCTGATTATGAGAGAACAGCCATGTTGAAAAGGTGTCCACTCCTGGCCAAGTCAGGTGGATATGAAGGAGCTGTCATTTTGAAAAGGTGTCCACTCATGGCCCAGTCAGCAGATTATGAGAGAACAGCCATTCGGAAAAGGTGTCCACTCATGGCCCAGTCAGCTGATTATGAGAGAACAGCCATTCGGAAAAGGTATCCACTCCTGCCCCAGTCAGGTGAAAGAGCAGCCATTCTGAAAAGGTGTCCACTCATGGCCCAGTCAGCTGATTGTGAGAGAACAGCCATTCCGAAAAGGTGTCCACTCGTGGCCCAGTCAGCTGATTATGAGAGAACAGCCATTTTGAATAGGTGTCCACTCCTGGCCTAGTCAGGTGGATATGAAGGAGCAGCCATTCTGAAAAGGTGTCCACTCCTGGCCCAGTCAGCTGATTATGAGAGAGCAGCCATTTTGAAAAGGTGTCCACTCCTGGCCAAATCAGGTGGATTTGAAGGAGCAGCCATTCTGAAAACATGTCCACTCCTGGCCCAGTCAGCTGATTATGAGAGAGCAGCCATTTTGAGAAGGTGTCCACTCCTGGTAGTGAGGTGGATATGAAGGAGCAGCCAATCTGAAAAGGTGTCCACTCCTAGTCCAGTCAGCTGATTATGAGAGAACAGCCATTTTCAAAATGTGTCCACTCCTGGCACAGTAAGCTCATTAAAAGAGAGCAGCCATTTTGAAAAGGTGTCCACTCCTGGCGCAGTCTGGTGGATGTGAAGGAGCAGCCGTTCTGAAAAAGTGACCAATCCTTTCCCAGTCAGCTGATTATGAGTGAACAGCCATTCTGAAAAGGTTTCCACTCCTGGCCCAGTCTGCTGATTATGAGAGAACAGCCATTTTGAAAAGGTGTCCACACCTGGCCTAGTCAGGTGCATATGAAAGAGCAGCCATTCTGAAAAGGTGTGCACTCCTGGACCAGTCAGTTGAATATGAAGGAGCAGCCATTCTGAAAATGTGTCCACTCCTGGCCCAGTCAGCTGATTATGAGAGACCAGCCATATTGAAAAGGTGTCCACTCCTGGCCCAGTCAGCTGATTTTGCTAGAGCAGCAATTTTGAAAAGGTGTCCACTCCTGTCCCAGTCAGCTGATTATGAAAGAACAGCCATTTTCAAAATGTGTCCACTCCTGGCCCAGTATGCTCATTAAAAGAGAGCAGCCATTTTGAAAAGGTGTCAACTCCTGGCGCAGTCAGGTGGATGTGAAGGAGCAGCCATTCTGAAAAAGTGACCAATCCTTTTTCAGTCAGCTGATTATGAGAGAACAGCCATTGTGAAAAGGTTTCCACTCCTGGCCCAGTCTGCTGATTATGAGAGAAAAGCCATTTTGAAAAGGTGTCCACTCCTGGCCCCGTCAGTTATATATGAAGGAGCAGCCATTTTGAAAAGGTGACCACTCCTGGCCCAGTCAGCTGATTATGAGAGACCAGCCGTATTGAAAAGGTGTCCACTCCTGGCCCAGTCAGCTGATTTTGCTAGAGCAGCAATTTTGAAAAGGTGTCCACTCCTGTCCCAGTCAGCTGATTATGAAAGAACAGCCATTTTCAAAATGTGTCCACTCCTGGCCCAGTATGCTCATTAAAAGAGAGCAGCCATTTTGAAAAGGTGTCAACTCCTGGCGCAGTCAGGTGGATGTGAAGGAGCAGCCATTCTGAAAAAGTGACCAATCCTTTCCCAGTCAGCTGATTATGAGAGAACAGCCATTGTGAAAAGGTTTCCACTCCTGGCCCAGTCTGCTGATTATGAGAGAAAAGCCATTTTGAAAAGGTGTCCACTCCTGGCCCCGTCAGTTATATATGAAGGAGCAGCCATTTTGAAAAGGTGACCACTCCTGGCCCAGTCAGCTGATTATGAGAGACCAGCCGTATTGAAAAGGTGTCCACTCCTGGCCCAGTCAGCTGATTTTGCTAGAGCAGCAATTTTGAAAAGGTGTCCACTCCTGTCCCAGTCAGCTGATTATGAAAGAACAGCCATTTTCAAAATGTGTCCACTCCTGGCCCATTATGCTCATTAAAAGAGAGCAGCCATTTTGAAAAGGTGTCCACTCCTGGCGCAGTCAGGTGGATGTGAAGGAGCAGCCGTTCTGAAAAAGTGACCAATCCTTTCCCAGTCAGCTGATTATGAGAGAACAGCCATTCTGAAAAGGTTTCCACTCCTGGCCCAGTCTGCTGATTATGAGAGAACAGCCATTTTGAAAAGGTGTCCACTCCTGGCCCAGTCAGATATATATGAAGGAGCAGCCATTTTGAAAAGGTGACCACTCCTGGCCCAGTCAGCTGATTGTGAGAGAGCAACCATTTTGATAAGGTGTCAACTCCTGGCCCAGTCAGATGAAAGTGTGAGAACAGCCATTTTGAAAAGGTGTCCTATCGTGGCCCAATCAGCTGATTATGAGAGAGCAGCCATTTTGAAAAGGTGTCCACTCCTGGCCTAGTCAGGTGGATATGAAGGAGCAGCCATTCTGAAAAGGTGTCCACTCCAGGCCCAGTCAGCTGATTATGTGAGAACAGCCATTCTGAAGAGGTGTTCAGTCCTGGCCCAGTCAGCTGATTATGAGAGAACAGCCATTTTGAAAAGGTGTCTACTCCTGGCCTAGTCAGCTGGATATGAAAGAGCAGCCATTTTGAAAAGGTGTCCACTCCTGGCCGAGTTACTTGACTATGAGAGAGCAGCCATTTTGAAAAAGTATCCACTCCTGACCCATTCAGCAGATAATGAGAGAAGAGCCATTCTGAAAAGGTGTCCACTCTTGACCTAGTCAGGTGGATATAAAGGAGCAACCATTCTGAAAATGTTTCCACTCCTGGCCGAGTCAGGTGTATATGAATGAGCAGCCATTCTGAAAAGGTGTCCACTCCTAGTCCAGTCAGCTCATTCTTAGAGAACAGCCATTTTGAAAAGGTGTCCACTCCTGGACCAGTGAGCTGATTATGAGACAGTAGCCATTGTGAACAGGTGTCCACTAATGGGCCAGTCAGGTGGATAAGAAGGAGCAACCTTTCTGAGAAGCTGTCCACTCCAGCCCCAGTCAGGTGGATATGAAGTAGCAGCTTTTCTGAAAAGGTGTCCATTCCTGGCCCAGTCAGCTGATTATGAGAGAACAGCCATTCGGAAAAGGTGTCCACTCTTGGCCTAGTCAGGTGGATATAAAGTAGCAACCATTCTGAAAAGGTGTCCACTCCAGGCCCAGTCAGCTGATTATGAGAGAACAGCCATTCCGGAAATATGTCCAGTCCTGGCACAGTCATCTGATTATGAGAGAACAGTTATTTTGAAAAAGTGTCCACTAATGGCCTAGTCAGGTGGATATGAAGGAGCAGCCATTCTGAAAAGGTGTCCACTCCTGGCCCAGTCTGCTGATTATGAGAGAGCAGCCATTTTGAAAAGGTATCCACTCCTGGCCCAGTCAGGTGGATATGAAGAAGCAGCCATTCTGAAAAGGTGTCCACTCCAGGCCTATTCAGCTGATTATGAGAGAACAGCCATTCTGAAAAGGTGTCCACTCCTGGCCTAGTCAGGTGGATATAAAGTAGCAGCAATTCTGAAAAGGTGTCCACTGCTGACCCAGTCAGCTGATTATGAGAGAACAGCCATTGTGAAAAGGTGTCCACTCCTGGCCTAGTCAGCTGGATATGAAGGAGCAGCCATTTTGAAAAGGTGTCCACTCCTGGCCGAGTCAGTTGGATATGAAGGAGCAGCCATTTTGAAAAGGTATCCACTCCTGGCACAGTCAGCTGATAATGAAAGCAGCCATTTTGAAAAGGCATCCATTCCTGGCCCAGTCAGCTGATTATGAGAGCAGCCATTTTGAAAAGGTGTCCACTCGTGGCCAAGTCAGCTGATTATGAGAGAGCAGCCATTTTGAAAATGTGTCCACTCCTGGCCCAGTGAGCTGATAATGAGAGAGCAGCCATTTTGAAAAGGTGTCCACTCCTGGCGCAGTCAGGTGGATGTGAAGGAGCAGCCGTTCTGAAAAAGTGACCAATCCTTTCCCAGTTAGCTGATTATGAGAGAACAGCCATTCTGAAAAGGTTTCCACTCCTGGCCCAGTCTGCTGATTATGAGAGAACAGCCATTTTGAAAAGGTGTCCACTCGTGGCCCAGTCAGTTATATATGAAGGAACAGCCATTTTGAAAAGGTGACCACTCCTGGCCCAGTCAGCTGATTATGAGAGAGCAACCATTCGGAAAAGGTGTCCACTCCTGGCCCTGTCAGCTGAATGTGTTAGAACAGCCTTTTTGAAAAGGTGTCCTATCGTGGCCCAATCAGCTGATTATGAGTGAGCAGCCATTTTGAAAAGGTGTCCACTCCTGGCCTAGTCAGGTGGATATGAAGGAGCAGCCATTCTGAAAAGGTGTCCACTCCAGGCCCAGTCAGCTGATTATGAGAGAACAGCCATTCCGAAGAGGTAATCAGTCCTGGCCCAGTCAGCTGATTATGAGAGACCAGCCATATTGAAAAGGTGTCCACTCCTGGCCCAGTCAGCTGATTTTGCTAGAGCAGCAATTTTGAAAAGGTGTCCACTCCTGTCCCAGTCAGCTGATTATGAAAGAACAGCCATTTTCAAAATGTGTCCACTCCTGGCCCAGTATGCTCATTAAAAGAGAGCAGCCATTTTGAAAAGGTGTCAACTCCTGGAGCAGTCAGGTGGATGTGAAGGAGCAGCCGTTCTGAAAAAGTGACCAATCCTTTCCCAGTCAGCTGATTATGAGAGAACAGCCATTCTGAAAAGGTTTCCACTCCTGGCCCAGTCTGCTGATTATGAGAGAAAAGCCATTTTGAAAAGGTGTCCACTCCTGGCCCAGTCAGTTATATATGAAGGAGCAGCCATTTTGAAAAGGTAACCACTCCTGGCCCAGTCAGCTGATTATGAGAGACCAACCATTTTGAAAAGGTGACCACTCCTGGCCCAGTCAGCTGATTATGAGAGAGCAACCATTCTGATAATGTGTCAACTCCTGGCCCAGTCAGCTGAAAGTGTGAGAACAGCCATTTTGAAAAGATGTCCTATCGTGGCCCAATCAGCTGATTATGAGAGAGCAGCCATTTTGAAAAGGTGTCCACTCCTGGCCTAGTCAGGTGGATATGAAGGAGCAGCCATTCTGAAAAGGTGTCCACTCCAGGCACAGTCAGCTGATTATGTGAGAACAGCCATTCTGAAGAGGTGTTCAGTCCTGGCCCAGTCAGCTGATTATGAGAGAACAGCCATTTTGAAAAGGTGTCCACTCCTGGCCTAGTCAGCTGGATATGAAAGAGCAGCCATTTTGAAAAGGTGTCCACTCCTGACCCATTCAGCAGATAATGAGAGAAGAGCCATTCTGAAAAGGTGTCCACTCTTGACCTAGTCAGGTGGATATAAAGGAGCAACCATTCTGAAAAGGTTTCCACTCCTCACCCAGTCAGGTGGATATGAAGGAGCAGCCATTCTGAAAAGGTGTCCACTCCTAGTCCAGTCAGCTGATTATGAGAGAACAGCCATTTTGAACAGGTGTCCACTCCTGGCCCAGTCAGCTGATTTTGCTAGAGCAGCAATTTTGAAAAGGTGTCCACTCCTGTCCCAGTCAGCTGATTATGAAAGAACAGCCATTTTCAAAATGTGTCCACTCCTGGCCCATTATGCTCATTAAAAGAGAGCAGCCATTTCGAAAAGGTGTCCACTCCTGGCGCAGTCAGGTGGATGTGAAGGAGCAGCCGTTCTGAAAAAGTGACCAATCCTACCCAGTCAGCTGATTATGAGAGAACAGCCATTCTGAAAAGGTTTCCACTCCTGGCCCAGTCTGCTGATTATGAGAGAACAGCCATTTTGAAAAGGTGTCCACTCCTGGCCCAGTCAGTTATATATGAAGGAGCAGCCATTTTGAAAAGGTGACCACTCCTGGCCCAGTCAGCTGATTGTGAGAGAGCAACCATTTTGATAAGGTGTCAACTCCTGGCCCAGTCAGATGAAAGTGTGAGAACAGCCATTTTGAAAAGGTGTCCTATCGTGGCCCAATCAGCTGATTATGAGAGAGCAGCCATTTTGAAAAGGTGTCCACTCCTGGCCTAGTCAGGTGGATATGAAGGAGCAGCCATTCTGAAAAGGTGTCCACTCCAGGCCCAGTCAGCTGATTATGTGAGAACAGCCATTCTGAAGAGGTGTTCAGTCCTGGCCCAGTCAGCTGATTATGAGAGAACAGCCATTTTGAAAAGGTGTCTACTCCTGGCCTAGTCAGCTGGATATGAAAGAGCAGCCATTTTGAAAAGGTGTCCACTCCTGGCTGAGTTACTTGACTATGAGAGAGTAGCCATTTTGAAAAAGTATCCACTCCTGACCCATTCAGCAGATAATGAGAGAAGAGCCATTCTGAAAAGGTGTCCACTCTTGACCTAGTCAGGTGGATATAAAGGAGCAACCATTCTGAAAATGTTTCCACTCGTGGCCGAGTCAGGTGTATATGAATGAGCAGCCATTCTGAAAAGGTGTCCACTCCTAGTCCAGTCAGCTCATTCTTAGAGAACAGCCATTTTGAAAAGGTGTCCACTCCTGGACCAGTGAGCTGATTATGAGACAGTAGCCATTGTGAACAGGTGTCCACTAATCCGCCAGTCAGGTGGATAAGAAGGAGCAACCTTTCTGAGAAGCTGTCCACTCCAGCCCCAGTCAGGTGGATATGAAGTAGCAGCTTTTCTGAAAAGGTGTCCATTCCTGGCCCAGTCAGCTGATTATGAGAGAACAGCCATTCGGAAAAGGTGTCCACTCTTGGCCTAGTCAGGTGGATATAAAGTAGCAACCATTCTGAAAAGGTGTCCACTCCAGGCCCAGTCAGCTGATTATGAGAGAACAGCCATTCCGGAAATGTGTCCAGTCCTGGCACAGTCATCTGATTATGAGAGAACGGTTATTTTGAAAAAGTGTCCACTAATGGCCTAGTCAGGTGGATATGAAGGAGCAGCCATTCTGAAAAGGTGTCCACTCCTGGCCCAGTCTGCTGATTATGAGAGAGCAGCCATTTTGAAAAGGTATCCACTCCTGGCCCAGTCAGGTGGATATGAAGAAGCAGCCATTCTGAAAAGGTGTCCACTCCAGGCCTATTCAGCTGATTATGAGAGAACAGCCATTCTGAAAAGGTGTCCACTCCTGGCCTAGTCAGGTGGATATAAAGTAGCAGCAATTCTGAAAAGGTGTCCACTGCTGACCCAGTCAGCTGATTATGAGAGAACAGCCATTGTGAAAAGGTGTCCACTCCTGGCCTAGTCAGCTGGATATGAAGGAGCAGCCATTTTGAAAAGGTGTCCACTCCTGGCCGAGTCAGTTGGATATGAAGGAGCAGCCATTCTGAAAAGGTATCCACTCCTGGCACAGTCAGCTGATAATGAAAGCAGCCATTTTGAAAAGGCATCCATTCCTGGCCCAGTCAGCTGATTATGAGAGCAGCCATTTTGAAAAGGTGTCCACTCGTGGCCAAGTCAGCTGATTATGAGAGAGCAGCCGTTCTGAAAAAGTGACCAATCCTTTCCCAGTCAGCTGATTATGAGAGAACAGCCATTCTGAAAAGGTTTCCACTCCTGGCCCAGTCTGCTGATTATGAGAGAACAGCGATTTTGAAAAGGTGTCCACTCCTGACCCAGTCAGTTATATATGAAGGAGCAGTCATTTTGAAAAGGTGTCCACTCCTGGCCCAGTCAGCTGATTTTGCTAGAGCAGCAATTTTGAAAAGGTGTCCACTCCTGTCCCAGTCAGCTGATTATGAAAGAACAGCCATTTTCAAAATGTGTCCACTCCTGGCCCAGTATGCTCATTAAAAGAGAGCAGCCATTTTGAAAAGGTGTCAACTCCTAGCGCAGTCAGGTGGATGTGAAGGAGCAGCCGTTCTGAAAAAGTGACCAATCCTTTCCCAGTCAGCTGATTATGAGAGAACAGCCATTCTGAAAAGGTTTCCACTCCTGGCCCAGTCTGCTGATTATGAGAGAAAAGCCATTTTGAAAAGGTGTCCACTCCTGGCCCAGTCAGTTATATATGATGGAGCAGCCATTTTGAAAAGGTGACCACTCCTGGCCCAGTCAGCTGATTATGAGAGACCAGCCGTATTGAAAAGGTGTCCACTCCTGGCCCAGTCTGCTGATTATGAGAGAACAGCCATTTTGAAAATCTGTCCACTCCTGGCCCAGTCTGCTGATTATGAGAGAGCAGCCATTTTGAAAAGGTGTCCACGCCTGGCCTAGTCAGGTGCATATGAACGAGCAGCCATTCTGAAAAGGTGTGCAGTCCTGGAACAGTCAGCTGATAATGAAAGAACAGCCATTTTCAAAATGTGTCCACTCCTGGCCCAGAAAGCTCATTAAAAGAGAGCAGCCATTTTGAAAAGGTGTCCACTCCTGGCGCAGTCTGGTGGATGTGAAGAAACAGCCGTTCTGAAAAAGTGACCAATCCTTTCCCAGTTAGCTGATTATGAGAGAACAGCCATTCTGAAAAGGTTTCCACTCCTGGCCCAGTCTGCTGATTATGAGAGAACAGCCATTTTGAAAAGGTGTCCACTCGTGGCCCAGTCAGTTATATATGAAGGAGCAGCCATTTTGAAAAGGTGACCACTCCTGGCCCAGTCAGCTGATTATGAGAGAGCAACCATTCGGAAAAGGTGTCCACTCCTGGCCTAGTCAGGTGGATATGAAGGAGCAGCCATTCTGAAAAGGTGTCCACTCCAGGCCCAGTCAGCTGATTATGAGAGAACAGCCATTCCGAAGAGGTAATCAGTCCTGGCCCAGTCAGCTGATTATGAGAGAACAGCCATTTTGAAAAGGTGTCCACACCTGGCCTAGTCAGGTGGATATGACGGAGCAGCCATTTTGAAAAGGTGTCCACACCTGGCCGAGTCAGGTGGATATGAAGGAGCAGCCATTTTGAAAAAGTGTCCACTCATGGCCTAGTCAGGTGGATATGAACAGCCATTCTGAAAAGGTATCCACTCCTGGCCCAATCAGGTAGATATGAAGGAGCAGGCATTCTGAAAAGGTGTCCACTCATGGCCCAGTCAGCTGATTATGAGAGAACAGCCATTCTGAAAAGGTGTCCACTCCTGGCCTAGTCAGGTGGATATAAAGTAGCAGCCATTCTGAAAAGGTGTCCACTGCTGACCCAGTCAGCTGATTATGAGAGAACAGAGATTGTGAAAAGGTGTCCACTCCTGGCCTAGTCAGCTGGATATGAAGGAGCAGCCATTTTGAAAAGGTGTCCACACCTGGCCGAGTCAGGTGGATATGAAGGAGCAGCCATTTTGAAAAAGTATCCACTCCTGGCACAGTCTGCTGATAATGAAAGTAGCCATTTGGAAAAGGCATCCATTCCTGGCCCAGTCAGCTGATTATGAGAGCAGCCATTTTGAAAAGGTGTCCACGCCTGGCCAAGTCAGCGGATTATGAGAGAGCAGCCATTTTGAAAAGGTGTCCACTCCTGGCCCAGTGAGCTGATAATGAGAGAGCAGCCATTTTGAAAAGGTGTCCACTCCTGGCTATGTCAGCTGATTATGAGAGAACAGCCATTCTAAAAAGGTTTCCACTCCTGGCCTAGAAAGGTGGATATGAAGGAGCAGCCATTCCGAAAAGGTGTCAACTCCTGGCCCAGTCAGCTGATTATGAGAGAGCAGCCATTTTGAAAAGGTGTCCACTCCTGGCCCAGTGAGCTGATAATGGGAGAGCAGCCATTTTGAAAAGGTGTCCACTCCTGCCCCAGTCAGCTGATTATGAGAGAACAGCCATGTTGAAAAGTAGTCCACTCCTGGCCTAGTCAGGTGGATATGAAGGAGCAGCCATTCTGAAAAGGTGTCAACACCTGGCCCAGTCAGCTGATTATGAGAGAGCAGCCATTTTGAAAAGGTGTCCACTCCTGGCCAAGTCAGGTGGATACGAAGGAGCTGTCATTTTGAAAAGGTGTCTACTCCTGGCCCAGTCAGCTGATTATGAGAGAGCAGCCATTTTGAAAAAGTGTCCACTCCTGGCATAGTCAGGTGGATATGAGAGAGCAGCAATTTTGAAAAGGTATCCATTCCTGGCCCAGTCAGGTGGATATGAAGGAGCAGCCATTCTGAAAAGGTGTCCACTCCTGCCCTAGTCAGGTGGAGCAGCAGCCAGTCTGAAAAGGTGTCCACTCATGGCCCAGTCAGCTGATTATGAGAGAGCAGCCATTCTGAAAAGGTGTCCACTCCTGGCTAGTGAGGTGGATATGAAGGAGCAGCCATTCTGAAAACATGTCCACTCCTGGCCCAGTCAGCTGATTATGAGAGAACAGCCATATTGAAAAGGTGTCCACTCCTGGCCCAGTCTGCTGATTATGAGAGAACAGCCATTTTGAAAATCTGTCCACTCCTGGCCCAGTCTGCTGATTATGAGAGAGCAGCCATTTTGAAAAGGTGTCCACGCCTGGCCTAGTCAGGTGCATATGAACGAGCAGCAATTCTGAAAAGGTGTGCACTCCTGGAACAGTCAGCTGATAATGAAAGAACAGCCATTTTCAAAATGTGTCCACTCCTGGCCCAGTAAGCTCATTAAAAGAGAGCAGCCATTTTGAAAAGGTGTCCACTCCTGGCGCAGTCTGGTGGATGTGAAGAAGCAGCCGTTCTGAAAAAGTGACCAATCCTTTCCCAGTTAGCTGATTATGAGAGAACAGCCATTCTGAAAAGGTTTCCACTCCTGGCCCAGTCTGCTGATTATGAGAGAACAGCCATTTTGAAAAGGTGTCCACTCGTGGCCCAGTCAGTTATATATGAAGGAGCAGCCATTTTGAAAAGGTGACCACTCCTGGCCCAGTCAGCTGATTATGAGAGAGCAACCATTCGGAAAAGGTGTCCACTCCTGGCCCTGTCAGCTGAATGTGTTAGAACAGCCTTTTTGAAAAGGTGTCCTATCGTGGCCCAATCAGCTGATTATGAGTGAGCAGCCATTTTGAAAAGGTGTCCACTCCTGGCCTAGTCAGGTGGATATGAAGGAGCAGCCATTCTGAAAAGGTGTCCACTCCAGGCCCAGTCAGCTGATTATGAGAGAACAGCCATTCCGAAGAGGTGTTCAGTCCTGGCCCAGTCAGCTGATTATGAGAGAGCAGCAATTTTGAAAAAGTGTCCACTCATGGCCTGGTCAGGTGGATATGAACAGCCATTCTGAAAAGGTATCCACTCCTGGCCCAGTCAGGTGGATATGAAGGAGCAGGCATTCTGAAAAGATATCCACTCATGGCCCAGTCAGCTGATTATGAGAGAACAGCCATTCAGAAAAGGTGTCCACTCCTGGCCTAGTCAGGTGGATATAAAGTAGCAGCCATTCTGAAAAGGTGTCCACTGCTGACCCAGTCAGCTGATTATGAGAGAACAGCCATTGTGAAAAGGTGTCCACTCCTGGCCTAGTCAGCTGGATATGAAGGAGCAGCCATTTTGAAAAGGTGTCCACTCCTGGCCGAGTCAGGTGGATATGAAGGAGCAGCCATTTTGAAAAAGTATCCACTCCTGGCACAGTCTGCTGATAATGAAAGTAGCCATTTGGAAAAGGCATCCATTCCTGGCCCAGTCAGCTGATTATGAGAGCAGCCATTTTGAAAAGGTGTCCACGCCTGGCCAAGTCAGCTGATTATGAGAGAGCAGCCATTTTGAAAAGGTGTCCACTCCTGGCCAAGTCAGGTGGATAAGAAGGAGCTGTCATTTTGAAAAGGTGTCTACTCCTGGCCCAGTCAGCTGATTATGAGAGAGCAGCCATTTTGAAAAAGTGTCCACTCCTGGCATAGTCAGGTGGATATGAGAGAGCAGCAATTTTGAAAATGTATCCACTCCTGGCCCAGTCAGGTGGATATGAAGGAGCAGGGATTCTGAAAAGGTGTCCACTCATGGCCCAGTCAGCTGATTATGAGAGAACAGCCATTCGGAAAAGGTGTCCACTCCTGCCCTAGTCAGGTGAAGCAGCAGCCATTCTGAAAAAGTGTCCACTCATGGCCCAGTCAGCTGATTGTGAGAGAACAGCCATTCTGAAAAGGTGTCGAGTCCTGGCCCAGTCAGCTGATTATGAGAGAACAGCCATTTTGAATAGGTGTCCACTCCTGGCCTAGTCAGGTGGATATGAAGGAGCAGCCATTCTGAAAAGGTGTCCACTCCAGGCCCAGTCAGCTGATTATGAGAAAACAGCCATTCCGAAGAGGTGTTCAGTCCTGGCCCAGTCAGCTGATTATGAGAGAACAGCCATTTTGAAAAGGTGTCCACACCTGGCCTAGTCAGGTGGATATGACGGAGCAGCCATTCTGAAAAGGTGTCCATTCCTGGACGAGTCAGCTGATTATGAGAGAGCAGCCATTTTGAAAAAGTATCCACTCATGGCCTAGTCAGGTGTATATGAACAGGCATTCTGAAAAGGTATCCACTCGTGGCCCAGTCAGGTGGATATGAAGGAGCAGGCATTCTGAAAAGGTGTCCACTCATGGCCCAGTCAGCTGATTATGAGAGAACAGCCATTCTGAAAAGGTGTCCACTCCTGGCCTAGTCAGGTGGATATAAAGTAGCAGCCATTCTGAAAAGGTGTCCACTGCTGACCCAGTCAGCTGATTATGAGAGAACAGCCATTGTGAAAAGGTGTCCACTCCTGGCCTAGTCAGTTGGATATGAAGGAGCAGCCATTTTGAAAAGGTGTCCACTCCTGGCCGAGTCAGGTGGATATGAAGGAGCAGCCATTTTGAAAAAGTATCCACTCCTGGCACAGTCTGCTGATAATGAAAGTAGCCATTTGGAAAAGGCATCAATTCCTGGCCCAGTCAGCTGATTATGAGAGCAGCCATTTTGAAAAGGTGTCCACGCCTGGCCAAGTCAGCTGATTATGAGAGAGCAGCCATTTTGAAAAGGTGTCCACTCCTGGCCCAGTGAGCTGATAATGAGAGAGCAGCCATTTTGAAAAGGTGTCCACTCCTGGCTATGTCAGCTGATTATGAGAGAACAGCCATTCTAAAAAGGTGTCCACTCCTGGCCTAGAAAGGTGGATATGAAGGAGTAGCCATTCCGAAAAGGTGTCAACTCCTGGCCCAGTCAGCTGATTATGAGAGAGCAGCCATTTTGAAAAGGTGTCCACTGCTGGCCCAGTGAGCTGATAATGGGAGAGCAGCCATTTTGAAAAGGTGTCCACTCCTGCCCCAGTCAGCTGATTATGAGAGAACAGCCATGTTGAAAAGGTGTCCACTCCTGGCCAAGTCAGGTGGATACGAAGGTGCTGTCATTTTCAAAAGGTGTCTACTCCTGGCCCAGTCAGCTGATTATGAGAGAGCAGTCATTTTGAAAAGGTGTCCACTCCTGTCCCAGTCAGCTGATTATGAAAGAACAGCCATTTTCAAAATGTGTCCACACCTGGCCCAGTATGCTCATTAAAAGAGAGCAGACATTTTGAAAAGGTGTCCACTCCTGGCGCAGTCAGGTGGATGTGAAGGAGCAGCCGTTCTGAAAAAGTGACCAATCCTTTCCCAATCAGCTGATTATGAGAGAACAGCCATTCTGAAAAGGTTTCCACTCCTGGCCCAGTCTGCTGATTATGAGAGAACAGCCATTTTGAAAAGGTGACCACTCCTGGCCCAGTCAGCTGATAATGAGAGAGCAGCCATTTTGAAAATGTGTCCACTCCTGGCTATGTCAGCTGATTATGAGAGAACAGCCATTCTAAAAAGGTGTCCTCTCCTGGCCTAGAAAGGTGGATATGAAGTAGCAGCCATTCCGAAAAGGTGTCAACTCCTGGCCCAGTCAGCTGATTATGAGAGAGCAGCCATTTTGAAAAGGTGTCAACTCCTGGCCCAGTGAGCTGATAATGGGAGAGCAGCCATTTTGAAAAGGTGTCCACTCCTGCCCCAGTCAGCTGATTATGAGAGAACAGCCATGTTGAAAAGTTGTCCACTCCTGGCCTAGTCAGGTGGATATGAAGGAGCAGCCATTCTGAAAAGGTGTCAACACCTGGATCAGTCAGCTGATTATGAGAGAGCAGCCATTTTGAAAAGGTGTCCACTCCTGCCCTAGTCAGGTGAAGCAGCAGCCATTCTGAAAAGGTGTCCACTCCTGGCCCAGTCAGCTGATTATGAGAGAGCAGCCATTCTGAAAAGGTGTCCACTCCTGGCCCAGTCAGGTGGATATGAAGGAGCAGCCATTCTGAAAAGGTGTCCACTCCTGGCCCAGTCAGCTGATTATGAGAGAGCAGCCATTTTGAAAAGGTGTCCACTCCTGGCCAAATCAGGTGGATATGAAGGAGCAGCCATTCTGAAAACATGTCCACTCCTGGCCCAGTCAGCTGGTTATGAGAGAGCAGCCATTCTGAAAACGTGTCCACTCCTGGCTAGTGAGGTGGATATAAAGGAGTAACCATTCGGAAAAGGTTTCCACTCCTCACCCAGTCAGGTGGACATGAAGTAGCAGCCATTCTGAAAAGGTGTCCACTCCTAGTCCAGTCAGCTGATTATGAGAGAACAGCCATTTTGAACCGGAGTCCACTCCTAGCCCAGTCAGTTATATATGAAGGAGCAGCCATTTTGAAAAGGTGACCACTCCTGGCCCAGTCAGCTGATTATGAGAGAGCAACCATTCTGAAAAGGTGTCAACTCCTGGCCCAGTCAGCTGAATGTGTGAGAACAGCCATTTTGAAAAAGTATCCACTCCTGACCCAGTCAGCAGATAATGAGAGAACAGACATTCTGAAAAGGTGTCCATTCTTTTCCTAGTCAGGTGGATATAAAGGAGCAACCATTCTGAAAATGTTTCCACTCCTGGCAGAGTCAGGTGTATATGAATGAGCAGCCATTCTGAAAAGGTGTCCACTCCTAGTCCAGTCAGCTCATTCTTAGAGAATAGCCATTTTGAAAAGGTGTCCACTCCTGGACCAGTGAGCTGATTATGAGACATCAGCCATTGTGAACAGGTGTCCACTAATGGGCCAGTCAGGTGGATAAGAAGGAGCAACCTTTCTGAAAAGGTGTCCACTACAGCCCCAGTCAGGTGGATATGAAGTAGCAGCTATTCTGAAAAGGTGTCCATTCCTGGCCCAGTCAGCTGATTATGAGAGAACAGCCATTCGGAAAAGGTGTCCACTCTTGGCCTAGTCAGGTGGATATAAAGTAGCAACCATTCTGAAAAGGTGTCCACTCCAGGCCCAGTCAGCTGATTATGAGAGAACAGCCATTCCGAAAAGGTGTCCAGTCCTGGCCCAGTCAGCTGATTATGAGAGAACAGTCATTTTGAAAAAGTGTCCACTAATGGCCTAGTCAGGTGGATATGAAGGAGCAGCCACTCTGAAAAGGTGTCCACTCCTGGCCCAGTCAGCTGATTATGAGAGAGCAGCCATTTTGAAAAAGTGTGCACTCCTGGCATAGGCAGGTGGATATGAGAGAGCAGCCATTTTGAAAAGGTATCCACTCCTGGCCAAGTCAGGTGGATATGAAGAAGCAGCCATTCTGAAAAGGTGTCCACTCCTGGCCTAGTCAGCTGATTATGAGAGAACAGCCATTCTGAAAAGGTGTCCACTCCTGGCCTAGTCAGGTGGATATAAAGTAGCAGCAATTCTGATAAGGTGTCCACTGCTGACCAAGTCAGCTGATTATGAGAGAACAGACATTCTAAAAAGGTGTGCACTCCTGGCCTAGAAAGGTGGATATGAAGAAGCAGCCATTCCGAAAAGGTGTCAACTCCTGGCCCAGTCAGCTGATTATGAGAGAGCAGCCATTTTGAGAAGGTGTCCACTCCTGGCCCAGTGAGCTGATACTGGGAGAGCAGCCATTTTGAAAATGTGTCCACTCCTGGCCAGGTCAGGTGGATATGAAGGAGCTGTCATTTTGAAAAGGTGTCCACTCATGGCCCAGTCAGCTGATTATGAGAGAACAGCCATTCGGAAAAGGTGTCCACTCATGGCCCAGTCAGCTGATTATGAGAGAACAGCCATTCGGAAAAGGTGTCCACTCCTGCCCTAGTCAGGTGAAGGAGCAGCCATTCTGAAAAGGTGTCCACTCATGGCCCAATCAGCTGATTGTGAGAGAACAGCCATTCCGAAAAGGTGTCGAGTCCTGTCCCAGTCAGCTGATTATGGAGAACAGCCATTTTGAATAGGTGTCCACTCCTGGCCTAGTCAGGTGGATATGAAGAAGCAGCCATTCTGAAAAGGTGTCCACTCCTCGCCCAGTCGGCTGATTATGAGAGAGCAGCCATTCTGAAAAGGTGTCCACTCCTGGCCCAGTCAGGTGGATATGAAGGAGCAGCCATTCTGAAAAGGTGTCCACTCCTTGCCCAGTCAGCTGATTATGAGAGAGCAGCCATTTTGAAAAGGTGTCCACTCCTGGCCAAATCAGGTGGATATGAAGGAGCAGACATTCTGAAAAGGTGTCCACTCCTGGCCCTGTGAGCTCATTATGAGAGAGCAGCCATTCTGAAAAGGTGTCCACTCCTGGCTAGTGAGGTGGATATAAAGGAGCAACCATTCTGAAAAGGTTTCCACTCCTCGCCCAGTCAGGTGGATATGAAGGAGCAGCCATTCTGAAAAGGTGTCAACTCCTAGTCCAGTCAGCTGATTATGAGAGAACAGCCATTTTGAACAGGTGTCCTCTCCTGGCCCAGTCAGCTGATTATGAGAGAACAGCCATATTGAAAAGGTGTCCACTCCTGGCCCAGTCTGCTGATTATGAGAGAACAGCCATTTTGAAAATCTGTCCACTCCTGGCCCAGTCTGATGATTATCAGAGAGCAGCCATTTTGAAAAGGTGTCCACACCTGGCCTAGTCAGGTGCATATGAACGAGCAGCCATTCTGAAAAGGTGTGCACTCCTGGACCAGTCAGTTGAATATGAAGGAGCAGCCATTCTGAAAATGTGTCCACTCCTGGCCCAGTCAGCTGATTATGAGAGACCAGCCATTTTGAAAAGGTGTCCACTCCTGGCCCAGTCAGCTGATTTTGCTAGAGCAGCAATTTTGAAAAGGTGTCCACTCCTGTCCCAGTCAGCTGATTATGAAAAAACAGCCATTTTCAAAATGTGTCAACTCCTGGCCCAGTAAGCTCATTAAAAGAGAGCAGCCATTTTGAAAAGGTGTCCACTCCTGGCGCAGTCAGGTGGATGTGAAGGAGCAGCCGTTCTGAAAAAGTGACCAATCCTTTCCCAGTCAGCTGATTATGAGTGAACAGCCATTCTGAAAAGGTTTCCACTCCTGGCCCAGTCTGCTGATTATGAGAGAACAGCAATTTTGAAAAGGTGTCCACTCCTGGCCCAGTCAGTTATATATGAAGGAGCTGTCATTTTGAAAAGGTGTCTACTCCTGGCCCAGTCAGCTGATTAATGGGGAGCAGCCATTCTGAAAAAGTGTCCACTCCTGGCCTAGTCAGGTGGATATGAGAGAGCAGCAATTTTGAAAAGGTATCGACTCCTGGCCCAGTCAGGTGGATATGAAGGAGCAGGGATTCTGAAAAGGTGTCCACTCATGGCCCAGTCAGCTGATTATGAGAGAACAGCCATTCGTAAAAGGTGTCCACTCCTGCGCTAGTCAGGTGAAGGAGCAGCCATTCTGAAAAAGTGTCCACTTATGGCCCAGTCAGCTGATTGTGAGAAAACAGCCATTCCGAAAAGGTGTCGACTCCTGGCCCAGTCAGCTGATTATGAGAGAACAGCCATTTTGAATAGGTGTCCACTCCTGGCCTAGTCAGGTGGATATGAAGGAACAGCCATTCTGAAAAGGTGTCCACTCGTGGCCCAGTCAGCTGATTATGAGAGAGCAGCCATTCTGAAAAGGTGTCCACTCCTGGCCCAGTCAGGTGGATATGAAGGAGCAGCCATTCTGAAAAGGTGTCCACTCCTGGCCTAGTCAGCTGATTATGAGAGAGCAGCCATTTTGAAAATGTGTCCACTCCTGGCCAAATCAGGTGGATATGAAGGAGCAGCCATTCTGAAAACATGTCCACTACTGGCCCAGTCAGCTGATTATGAGAGAGCAGCCATTCTGAAAAGGTGTCCACTCCTGGCTAGTGAGGTGGATATAAAGGAACAACCATTCTGAAAAGGTTTCCACTCCTCGCCCAGTCAGGTGGATATGAAGGAGCAGCCATTCTGAAAAGGTGTCTACTCCTAGTCCAGTCAGCTGATTATGAGAGAACAGCCATTTTGAACAGGTGTCCACTCCTGGCCCAGTCAGCTGATTATGAGAGAACAGCCATATTGAAACGGTGTCCACTCCTGGCCCAGTCAGATATATGAAGGAGCAGCCATTTTGAAAAGGTGACCACTCCTGGCCCAGTCAGCTGATTATGAGAGAGCAACCATTCTGAAAAGGTGTCAACTCCTGGCCCAGTCAGCTGAATGTGTGAGAACAGTCATTTTGAAAAAGTGTCCTATCGTGGCCCAATCAGCTGATTATGAGAGAGCAGCCATTTTGAAAAGGTGTCCACTCCTGGCCTAGTCAGGTGGATATGAAGGAGCAGCCATTCTGAAAATGTTTCCACTCCTGGCCGAGTCAGGTGTATATGAAGGAGCAGCCATTCTGTAAAGGTGTCCACTCCGAGTCCAGTCAGCTCATTCTTAGAGAATAGCCATTCCGAAAAGGTGTCCAGTCCTGGCTGAGTCAGCTGATTATGAGAGAGCAGCCATTTTGAAAAGGTATCCACTCCTGGCCCAGTCAGGTGGATATGAAGGAGCAGACATTCTGAAAAGGTGTCCACTCCTGGCGTAGTCAGGTGCTTATTAGAGAACAGCCATTCTGAAAAGGTGACCACTCCTGGCCTAGTCAGGTGGATATAAAGAAGCAGCAATTCTGAAAAGGTGTCCACTGCTGACCCAGTCAGCTGATTATGAGAGAACAGCCATTGTGAAAAGGTCTCCACTCCTGGCCTAGTCAGCTGGATATAAAGGAGCAGCCATTTTGAAAAGGTGTCCACCCCTGGCCGAGTCAGGTGGATATGAAGCAGCAGCCATTTTGAAAAAGTATCCACTCCTGGCACAGTCAGCTGATAATGAAAGCAGCCATTTCGAAAAGGCATCCATTCCTGGCCCAGTCAGCTGATTATGAGAGCAGCCATTTTGAAAAGGTGTCCCCTCCTGGCCAAGTCAGCTGATTATGAGAGAGCAGCCATTTTGAAAAGGTGTCCACTCCTGGCCCAGTGAGCTGATAATGAGAGAGCAGCCATTTTGAAAAGGTGTCCACTCCTGGCTATGTCAGCTGATTATGAGAGAACAGCCATTATAAAAAGGTGTCCACTCCTGGCCTAGAAAGGTGGATATGAAGGAGCAGCCATTCCGAAAAGGTGTCAACTCCTGGCCCAGTCCGCTGATTATGAGAGAGCAGCCATTTTGAAAAGGTGTCCACTCCAGTCCCAGTCAGCTGATTATGAGAGAACAGCCATGTTGAAAAGTTGTCCACTCCTGGCCTTGTCAGGTGGATATGAAGGAGCAGCCATTCTGAAAAGGTGTCAACACCTGGCCCAGTCAGCTGATTATGAGAGAGCAGCCATTTTGAAAAGGTGTCCACTCCTGGCCAAGTCAGGTGGATACTAAGGAGCTGTCTTTTCAAAAGGTGTCTACTCCTGGCCCAGTCAGCTGATTATGAGAGAGCAGCCATTTTGAAAAAGTGTTCACTCCTGGCATAGTCAGGTGGATATGAGAGAGCAGCAATTTTGAAAAGGTATCCACTCCTGGCCCAGTCAGGT
Organism: Hemicordylus capensis; assembly: GCF_027244095.1. Taxonomy (NCBI): domain Eukaryota; kingdom Metazoa; phylum Chordata; class Lepidosauria; order Squamata; family Cordylidae; genus Hemicordylus; species Hemicordylus capensis. Next base: position 8,596,871 of record NC_069668.1, on the reverse strand, counting down.
GGATATGAAGGAGCAGCCATTCTGAAAAGGTGTCCACTCATGGCCCAGTCATCTGATTATGAGAGAACAGCCATTCGGAAAAGGTGTCCACTCCTGCCCTAGTCAGGTTAAGCAGCAGCCATTCTGAAAAGGTGTCAACACCTGGCCCAGTCAGCTGATTATGAGAGAGCAGCCATTTTGAAAAGGTGTCCACTCCTGGCCGAGTCAGGTGGATATGAAGGAGCAGCCATTTTGAAAAAGTATCCACCCCTGGCACAGTCTGCTGATTATGAAAGTAGCCATTTTGAAAAGGCATCCATTCCTGGCCCAGTCAGCTGATTATGAGAGCAGCCATTTTGAAAAGGTGTCCACCCCTGGCCAAGTCAGCTGATTATGAGAGAACAGCCATTCTAAAAAGGTGTCCACTCCTGGCCTAGAAAGGTGGATATGAAGGAGCAGCCATTCCGAAAAGGTGTCAACTCCTGGCCCAGTCAGCTGATTATGAGAGAGCAGCCATTTTGAAAAGGTGTCCACTCCTGGCCCAGTGAGCTGATAATGGGAGAGCAGCCATTTTGAAAAGGTGTCCACTCCTGCCCCAGTCAGCTGATTATGAGAGAACAGCCATGTTGAAAAGTTGTCCACTCCTGGCCTAGTCAGGTGGATATGAAGGAGCAGCCATTCTGAAAAGGTGTAAACACCTGGCCCAGTCAGCTGATTATGAGAGAGCAGCCATTTTGAAAAAGTGTCCACTCCTGGCATAGTCACGTGGATATGAGAGAGCAGCAAGTTTGAAAAGGTATCCACTCCTGGCCCAGTCAGGTGGATATGAAGGAGCAGCCATTCTGAAAAGGTGTCCACTCCTAGTCCAGTCAGCTGATTATGAGAGAACAGCCATTTTGAACAGGAGTCCATTCCTGGCCCAGTCAGCTGATTATGAGAGAACAGCCATATTGGAAAGGTGTCCACTCCTGGCCCAGTCTGCTCATTATGAGAGAACAGCCATTTTGAAAATCTGTCCACTCCTGGCCCAGTCTGCTGATTATAAGAGAGCAGCCATTCTGAAAAGGTGTCCACTCCTGGCCCAGTCAGGTGGATATGAAGGAGCAGCCATTCTGACAATGTGTCCACTCCTGGCCCAGTCAGCTGATTATGAGAGAGCAGCCATTTTGAAAATGTGTCCACTCCTGGCCAAATCAGGTGGATATGAAGGAGCAGCCATTCTGAAAACATGTCCACTCCTGGCCCAGTCAGCTGATTATGAGAGAGCAGCCATTCTGAAAAGGTGTCAACTCCTGGCTAGTGAGGTGGATATAAAGGAGCAACCATTCTGAAAAGGTTTCCACTCCTCGCCCAGTCAGGTGTATATGAAGGAACAGCCATTCTGAAAAGGTGTCCACTCCTAGTCCAGTCAGCTGATTATGAGAGAACAGCCATTTTGAACAGGTGTCCACTCCTGGCCCAGTCAGCTGATTATGAGAGAACAGCCATATTGAAACAGTGTCCACTCCTGGCCCAGTCAGATATATGAAGGAGCAGCCATTTTGAAAAGGTGACCACTCCTGGCCCAGTCAGCTGATTATGAGAGAGCAACCATTCTGAAAAGGTGTCAACTCCTGGCCCAGTCAGCTGAATGTGTGAGAACAGCCATTTTGAAAAGGTGTCCTATCGTGGCCCAATCAGCTGATTATGAGAGAGCAGCCATTTTGAAAAGGTGTCCACTCCTGGCCTAGTCAGGTGGATATGAAGGAGCAGCCATTCTGAAAAGGTGTCCACTCCAGGCCCAGTCAGCTGATTATGAGGGAACAGCGATTCTGAAAAGGTATCCACTCTTGACCTAGTCAGGTGGATATAAAGGAGCAACCATTCTGAAAATGTTTCCACTCCTGGCCGAGTCAGGTGTATATGAAGGAGCAGCCATTCTGAAAAGGTGTACACTCTGAGTCCAGTCAGCTCATTCTTAGAGAATAGCCATTCTGAAAAGGTGTCCAGTCCTGGCCGAGTCAGCTGATTATGAGAGAACAGGCATTTTGAAAAGGTTTCCACTCCTGGCCTAGTCAGCTGGATATGAAAGAGCAGCCATTTTGAAAAGCTGTCCACTCCTGGCCGAGTCACTTGACTATGAGAGAGCAGCCATTTTGAAAAAGTATCCACTCCTGACCCAGTCAGCAGATAATGAGAGAACAGCCATTCTGAAAAGGTATCCACTCTTGACCTAGTCAGGTGGATATAAAGGAGCAACCATTCTGAAAATGTTTCCACTCCTGGCCGAGTCAGGTGTATATGAAGGAGCAGCCATTCTGAAAAGGTGTACACTCCGAGTCCAGTCAGCTCATTCTTAGAGAATAGCCATTCTGAAAAGGTGTCCAGTCTTGGCCGAGTCAGCTGATTATGAGAGAACAGTCATTTTGAAAAAGTGTCCAGTAATGGCCTAGTCAGGTGGATATGAAGGAGCAGCCATTCTGAAAAGGTGTCCACTCCTGGCCCAGTCAGCTGATTATGAGAGAGCAGCCATTTTGAAAAAGTGTGCACTCCTGGTATAGGCAGGTGGATATGAGAGAGCAGCCATTTTCAAAAGGTATCCACTCCTGGCCCAGTCAGATGGATATGAAGGAGCAGCCATTCTGAATAGGTGTCAACTCCTGGCTATGTCAGCTGATTATGAGAGAACAGCCATTCTAAAAAGGTGTCCACTCCTGGCCTAGAAAGGTGGTTATGAAGGAGCAGCCATTCCGAAAAGGTGTCAACTCCTGGCCCAGTCAGCTGATTATGAGAGAGCAGCCATTTTGAAAAGGTGTCCACTCCTGCCCAGTGAGCTGATAATGGCTGAGCAGCCATTTTGAAAAGGTGTCCACTCCAGCCCCAGTCAGCTGATTATGAGAGAACAGCCATGTTGAAAAGGTGTCCACTCCTTGCCTAGTCAGGTGGATATGAAGGAGCAGCCATTCTGAAAAGGTGTCAACACCTGGCCCAGTCAGCTGATTATGAGAGAGCAGCCATTTTGAAAAGGTGTCCATTCCTTGCCAAGTCAGGTGGATATGAGGGAGCAGCAATTTTGAAAAGGTATCCACTCCTGGCCCAGTCAGGTGGATATGAAGGAGCAGCCATTTGGAAAAGGTGTACACTCATGGCCCAGTCAGCTGATTAGGAGAGAACAGCCATTCGGAAAAGGTGTCCACTCCTGCCCTAGTCAGGTGAAGGAGCAGCCATTCTGAAAAGGTGTCCACTCATTGCCCAGTCAGCTGATTGTGAGAGAACAGCCATTCCGAAAAGGTGTCGTGTCCTGGCCCAGTCAGCTGATTATGAGAGAACAGCCATTTTGAATAGGTGTCCACTCCTGGCCTAGTCAGGTGGATATGAAGGAGCAGCCATTCTGAAAAGGTGTCCACTCCTGGCCCAGTCAGCTGATTATGAGAGAGCAGCCATTCTGAAAAGGTTTCCACTCCTGGCTAGTGAGGTGGATATAAAGGAGCAACCATTCTGAAAAGGTTTCCGCTCCTCACCCAGTCAGGTGGATATGAAGGAGCAGCCATTCTGAAAAGCTGTCCACTCCTAGTCCAGTAAGCTGATTATGAGAGAACAGCCATTTTGAACAGGTGTCCACTCTTGGCCCAGTCAGCTGATTATGAGAGAACAGCCATATTGAAAATGTGTCCACTCCTGGCCCAGTCTGCTGATTATGAGAGAACAGCCATTTTGAAAATCTGTCCACTCCTGGCCCAGTCTTCTGATTATGAGAGAGCAGCCATTCTGAAAAGTTGTCCACTCCTGGCTAGTGAGGTGGATATAAAGGAGCAACCATTCTGAAAAGGTGTCCACTCCTAGTCCAGTCAGCTGATTATGAGAGAACAGCCATTTTGAACAGGTGTCCACTCCTGGCCCAGTAAGCTGATTATGAGAGAACAGCCATATTGAAACGGTGTCCACTCCTGGCCCAGTCAGCTGATTATGAGAGAACAGCCATATTGAAAATGTGTCCACTCCTGGCCCAGTCTGCTGATTATGAGAGAACAGCCATTTTGAAAATCTGTCCACTCCTGGCCCAGTCTTCTGATTATGAGAGAGCAGCCATTCTGAAAAGTTGTCCACTACTGGCTAGTGAGGTGGATATAAAGGAGCAACCATTCTGAAAAGGTTTCCACTCCTGGCCCAGTCTGCTGATTATGAGAGAACAGCCATTTTGAAAATCTGTCCACTCCTGCCCAGTCTGCTGATTATCAGAGAGCAGCCATTTTGAAAAGGTGTCCACGCCTGGCCTAGTCAGGTGCATATGAACGAGCAGCCATTCTGAAAAGGTGTGCACTCCTGGACCAGTCAGGTCGATATGAAGGAGCAGCCATTCTGAAAAGGTGTCCACTCCTGGCCAAGTCTGCTGATTATGAGAAAGCAGCCATTCTGAAAAGGTATCCACTCCTGGCCCAGTCAGGTGGATATGAAGGAGCAGCCATTCTGAAATGGTGTCCACTCCTGGCCCAGTCTGCTGATTATGAGAGAACAGCCATTTTGAAAATCTGTCCACTCCTGGCCCAGTCTGCTGATTATCAGAGAGCAGCCATTTTGAAAAGGTATCCACTCCTGGCCCAATCAGGTGGATATGAAGGAGCAGGCATTCTGAAAAGGTGTCCACTCATGGCCCAGTGAGCTTATAATGAGAGAGCAGCCATTTTGAAAATGTGTCCACTCCTGGCCAAATCAGGTGGATATGAAGGAGCAGCCATTCTGAAAACATGTCCACTCCTGGCCCAGTCAGCTGATTATGAGAGAGCAGCCATTCTGAAAAGGTGTCAACTCCTGGCTAGTGAGGTGGATATAAAGGAGCAACCATTCTGAAAAGGTTTCCACTCCTCGCCCAGTCAGGTGTATATGAAGGAACAGCCATTCTGAAAAGGTGTCCACTCCTAGTCCAGTCAGCTGATTATGAGAGAACAGCCATTTTGAACAGGTGTCCACTCCTGGCCCAGTCAGCTGATTATGAGAGAACAGCCATATTGAAACGGTGTCCACTCCTGGCCCAGTCAGATATATGAAGGAGCAGCCATTTTGAAAAGGTGACCACTCCTGGCCCAGTCAGCTGATTATGAGAGAGCAACCATTCTGAAAAGGTGTCAACTCCTGGCCCAGTCAGCTGAATGTGTGAGAACAGCCATTTTGAAAAGGTGTCCTATCGTGGCCCAATCAGCTGATTATGAGAGAGCAGCCATTTTGAAAAGGCGTCCACTCCTGGCCTAGTCAGGTGGATATGAAGGAGCAGCCATTCTGAAAAGGTGTCCACTCCAGGCCCAGTCAGCTGATTATGAGGGAACAGCGATTCTGAAAAGGTATCCACTCTTGACCTAGTCAGGTGGATATAAAGGAGCAACCATTCTGAAAATGTTTCCACTCCTGGCCGAGTCAGGTGTATATGAAGGAGCAGCCATTCTGAAAAGGTGTACACTCCGAGTCCAGTCAGCTCATTCTTAGAGAATAGCCATTCTGAAAAGGTGTCCAGTCCTGGCCGAGTCAGCTGATTATGAGAGAGCAGGCATTTTGAAAAGGTGTCCACTCCTGGCCTAGTCAGCTGGATATGAAAGAGCAGCCATTTTGAAAAGCTGTCCACTCCTGGCCGAGTCACTTGACTATGAGAGAGCAGCCATTTTGAAAAAGTATCCACTCCTGACCCAGTCAGCAGATAATGAGAGAACAGCCATTCTGAAAAGGTATCCACTCTTGACCTAGTCAGGTGGATATAAAGGAGCAACCATTCTGAAAATGTTTCCACTCCTGGCCGAGTCAGGTGTATATGAAGGAGCAGCCATTCTGAAAAGGTGTACACTCCGAGTCCAGTCAGCTCATTCTTAGAGAATAGCCATTCTGAAAAGGTGTCCAGTCTTGGCCGAGTCAGCTGATTATGAGAGAACAGTCATTTTGAAAAAGTGTCCAGTAATGGCCTAGTCAGGTGGATATGAAGGAGCAGCCATTCTGAAAAGGTGTCCACTCCTGGCCCAGTCAGCTGATTATGAGAGAGCAGCCATTTTGAAAAAGTGTGCACTCCTGGTATAGGCAGGTGGATATGAGAGAGCAGCCATTTTCAAAAGGTATCCACTCCTGGCCCAGTCAGATGGATATGAAGGAGCAGCCATTCTGAATAGGTGTCAACTCCTGGCTATGTCAGCTGATTATGAGAGAACAGCCATTCTAAAAAGGTGTCCACTCCTGGCCTAGAAAGGTGGTTATGAAGGAGCAGCCATTCCGAAAAGGTGTCAACTCCTGGCCTAGTCAGCTGATTATGAGAGAGCAGCCATTTTGAAAAGGTGTCCACTCCTGCCCAGTGAGCTGATAATGGCTGAGCAGCCATTTTGAAAAGGTGTCCACTCCAGCCCCAGTCAGCTGATTATGAGAGAACAGCCATGTTGAAAAGGTGTCCACTCCTTGAATAGTCAGGTGGATATGAAGGAGCAGCCATTCTGAAAAGGTGTCAACACCTGGCCCAGTCAGCTGATTATGAGAGAGCAGCCATTTTGAAAAGGTGTCCACTCCTTGCCAAGTCAGGTGGATATGAGGGAGCAGCAATTTTGAAAAGGTATCCACTCCTGGCCCAGTCAGGTGGATATGAAGGAGCAGCCATTCGGAAAAGGTGTACACTCATGGCCCAGTCAGCTGATTATGAGAGAGCAGCCATTCTGAAAAGGTTTCCACTCCTGGCTAGTGAGGTGGATATAAAGGAGCAACCATTCTGAAAAGGTTTCCGCTCCTCACCCAGTCAGGTGGATATGAAGGAGCAGCCATTCTGAAAAGCTGTCCACTCCTAGTCCAGTAAGCTGATTATGAGAGAACAGCCATTTTGAACAGGTGTCCACTCCTGGCCCAGTCAGCTGATTATGAGAGAACAGCCATATTGAAAATGTGTCCACTCCTGGCCCAGTCTGCTGATTATGAGAGAACAGCCATTTTGAAAATCTGTCCACTCCTGGCCCAGTCTTCTGATTATGAGAGAGCAGCCATTCTGAAAAGTTGTCCACTCCTGGCTAGTGAGGTGGATATAAAGGAGCAACCATTCTGAAAAGGTTTCCACTCCTCGCCCAGTCAGGTGGATATGAGGGAGCAGCCATTCTGAAAAGGTGTCCACTCCTAGTCCAGTCAGCTGATTATGAGAGAACAGCCATTTTGAACAGGTGTCCACTCCTGGCCCAGTCAGCTGATTATGAGAGAACAGCCATATTGAAAAGGTGTCCACTCCTGGCCCAGTCTGCTGATTATGAGAGAACAGCCATTTTGAAAATCTGTCCACTCCTGCCCAGTCTGCTGATTATCAGAGAGCAGCCATTTTGAAAAGGTGTCCACGCCTGGCCTAGTCAGGTGCATATGAACGAGCAGCCATTCTGAAAAGGTGTGCACTCCTGGACCAGTCAGGTCGATATGAAGGAGCAGCCATTCTGAAAAGGTGTCCACTCCTGGCCAAGTCTGCTGATTATGAGAAAACAGCCATTCTGAAAAGGTATCCACTCCTGGCCCAGTCAGGTGGATATGAAGGAGCAGCCATTCTGAAATGGTGTCCACTCCTGGCCCAGTCTGCTGATTATGAGAGAACAGCCATTTTGAAAATCTGTCCACTCCTGGCCCAGTCTGCTGATTATCAGAGAGCAGCCATTTTGAAAAGGTATCCACTCCTGGCCCAATCAGGTGGATATGAAGGAGCAGGCATTCTGAAAAGGTGTCCACTCATGGCCCAGTGAGCTTATAATGAGAGAGCAGCCATTTTGAAAATGTGTCCACTCCTGGCTATGTCAGCTGATTATGAGAGAGCAGCCATTTTGAAAAGGTGTCCAGTCCAGGCCAAGTCAGGTGGATACGAAGGAGCTGTCATTTTGAAAAGGTGTCTACTCCTGGCCCAGTCAGCTGATTATGAGAGAGCAGCCATTTTGAAAAAGTGTCCACTCCTGGCATAGTCAGGTGGATATGAAAGAGCAGCAATTTTGAAATGGTATCCACTCCTGGCCCAATCAGATGGATATGAAGGAGCAGCCATTCTGAAAAGGTGTCCACTCATGCCCAGTCAGCTGATTATGAGAGAACAGCCATTCAGAAAAGGTGTCCACTCCTGCCCTAGTCAGGTGAAGCAGCAGCCATTCTGAAAAGGTGTCCACTCATGGCCCAGTCAGCTGATTGTGAGAGAACAGCCATTCCAAAAAGGTGTCGAGTCCTGGCCCAGTCAGCTGATTATGAGAGAACAGCCACTTTGAATAGGTGTCCACTCCTGGCCTAGTCAGGTGGATATGAAGGAGCAGACATTCTGAAAAGGTGTCCACTCCTGGCCCAGTCAGCTGATTATGAGAGAGCAGCCATTCTGAAAAGGTGTCCACTCCTGGCCCAGTCAGGTGGATATGAAGGAGCAGCCATTCTGAAAAGTTGTCCACTCCTGGCCGAGTCAGCTGATTATGAGAGAGCAGCCATTTTGAAAAGTTGCCCACTCCTGGCCAAATCAGGTGGATATGAAGGAGCAGCCATTCTGAAAACATGTCCACTCCTGGCCCAGTCAGCTGATTATGAGAGAGCAGACATTCTGAAAAGGTGTCCACTCCTGGCTAGTGAGGTGGATATAAATGAGTAACCATTCGGAAAAGGTTTCCACTCCTCGCCCAGTCAGGTGGATATGAAGGAGCAGCCATTCTGAAAAGGTGTCCACTCCTAGTCCAGTCAGCTGATTATGAGAGAACAGCCATTTTGAAAATCTGTCCACTCCTGGCCCAGTTTGCTGATTATAAGAGAGCAGCCATTTTGAAAAGGTGTCCACACCTGGCCTAGTCAGGTGCATATGAACGAGCAGCCATTCTGAAAAGGTGTGCACTCCTGGACCAGTCAGTTGAATATGAAGGAGCACCCATTCTGAAAATGTGTCCACTCCTGGCCCAGTCAGCTGATTATGAGAGACCAGCCATATTGAAAAGGTGTCCACTCCTGGCCCAGTCAGCTGATTTTGCTAGAGCAGCAATTTTGAAAAGGTGTCCACTCCTGTCCCAGTCAGCTGATTATGAAAGAACAGCCATTTTCAAAATGTGTCCACTCCTGGCCCATTATGCTCATTAAAAGAGAGCAGCCATTTAGAAAAGGTGTCCACTCCTGGCGCAGTCAGGTGGATGTGAAGGAGCAGCCGTTCTGAAAAAGTGAACAATCCTTTCCCAGTCAGCTGATTATGAGAGAACAGCCATTCTGAAAAGGTTTCCACTCCTGGCCCAGTCTGCTGATTATGAGAGAACAGCCATTCCGGAAATGTGTCCAGTCCTGGCACAGTCAGTTATATATGAAGGAGCAGCCATTTTGAAAAGGTAACCACTCCTGGCCCAGTCAGCTGATTATGAGAGACCAACCATTTTGAAAAGGTGACCACTCCTGGCCCAGTCAGCTGATTATGAGAGAGCAACCATTCTGATAATGTGTCAACTCCTGGCCCAGTTAGCTGAAAGTGTGAGAACAGCCATTTTGAAAAGATGTCCTATCGTGGCCCAATCAGCTGATTATGAGAGAGCAGCCATTTTGAAAAGGTGTCCACTCCTGGCCTAGTCAGGTGGATATGAAGGAGCAGCCATTCTGAAAAGGTGTCCACTCCAGGCCCAGTCAGCTGATTATGTGAGAACAGCCATTCTGAAGAGGTGTTCAGTCCTGGCCCAGTCAGCTGATTATGAGAGAACAGCCATTTTGAAAAGGTGTCCACTCCTGGCCTAGTCAGCTGGATATGAAAGAGCAGCCATTTTGAAAAGGTGTCCACTCCTGGCCGAGTTACTTGACTATGAGAGAGCAGCCATTTTGAAAAAGTATCCACTCCTGACCCATTCAGCAGATAATGAGAGAAGAGCCATTCTGAAAAGGTGTCCACTCTTGACCTGGTCAGGTGGATATAAAGGAGCAACCATTCTGAAAAGGTTTCCACTCCTCACCCAGTCAGGTGGATATGAAGGAGCAGCCATTCTGAAAAGGTGTCCACTCCTAGTCCAGTCAGCTGATTATGAGAGAACAGCCATTTTGAACAGGTGTCCACTCCTGGCCCAGTCAGCTGATTTTGAGAGAACAGCCATATTGAAAAGGTGTCCACTCCTGGCCCAGTCTGCTGATTATGAGAGAACAGCCATTTTGAAAATCTGTCCACTCCTGGCCCAGTCTGCTGATTATCAGAGAGCAGCCATTTTGAAAAGGTATCCACTCCTGGCCCAGTCAGGTGGATATGAAGGAGCAGGCATTCTGAAAAGGTGTCCACTCATGGCCCAGTGAGCTTATAATGAGAGAGCAACCATTTTGAAAATGTGTCCACTCCTGGCTATGTCAGCTGATTATGAGAGAGCAGCCATTTTGAAAAGGTGTCCACTCCAGGCCAAGTCAGGTGGATACGAAGGAGCTGTCATTTTGAAAAGGTGTCTATTCCTGGCCCAGTCAGCTGATTATGAGAGAGCAGCCATTTTGAAAAAGTGTCCACTCCTGGCATAGTCAGGTGGATATGAGAGAGCAGCAATTTTGAAATGGTATCCACTCCTGGCCCAGTCAGGTGGATATGAAGGAGCAGCCATTCTGAAAAGGTGTCCACTCATGCCCAGTCAGCTGATTATGAGAGAACAGCCATTCGGAAAGGGTGTCCACTTCTGCCCTAGTCAGGTGAAGCAGCAGCCATTCTGAAAAGGTGTCCACTCATGGCCCAGTCAGCTGATTGTGAGAGAACAGCCATTCCGAAAAGGTGTCGAGTCCTGGCCCAGTCAGCTGATTATGAGAGAACAGCCATTTTGAATAGGTGTCCACTCCTGGCCTAGTCAGGTGGATATGAAGGAGCAGCCATTCTGAAAAAGTGTCCACTCCTGGCCCAGTCAGCTGATTATGAGAGAGCAGCCATTCTGAAAAGGTGTCCACTCCTGGCCCAGTCAGGTGGATATGAAGGAGCAGCCATTCTGAAAAGGTGTCCACTCCTGGCCCAGTCAGCTGATTATGAGAGAGCAGCCATTTTGAAAAGTTGTCCACTCCTGGCCAAATCAGGTGGATATGAAGGAGCAGCCATTCTGAAAACATGTCCACTCCTGGCCCAGTCAGCTGATTATGAGAGAGCAGACATTCTGAAAAGGTGTCCACTCCTGGCTAGTGAGGTGGATATGAGTAATCATTCGGAAAAGGTTTCCACTCCTCACCCAGTCAGGTGGATATGAAGGAGCATCCATTCTGAAAAGGTGTCCACTCCTAGTCCAGTCAGCTGATTATGAGAGAACAGCCATTTTGAACAGGAGTCCATTCCTGGCCCAGTCAGCTGATTATGAGAGAACAGCCATATTGAAAAGGTGTCCACTCCTGGCCCAGTCTGCTCATTACGAGAGAACAGCCATTTTGAAAATCTGTCCACTCCTGGCCCAGTTTGCTGATTATAAGAGAGCAGCCATTTTGAAAAGGTGTCCACACCTGGCCTAGTCAGGTGCATATGAAAGAGCAGCCATTCTGAAAAGGTGTGCACTCCTGGACCAGTCAGTTGAATATGAAGGAGCAGCCATTTTGAAAAGGTATCCACTCCTGGCCCAGTCAGGTGGATATGAAGGAGCAGGCATTCTGAAAAGGTGTCCACTCATGGCCCAGTGAGCTTATAATGAGAGAGCAACCATTTTGAAAATGTGTCCACTCCTGGCTATGTCAGCTGATTATGAGAGAGCAGCCATTTTGAAAAGGTGTCCACTCCAGGCCAAGTCAGGTGGATACGAAGGAGCTGTCATTTTGAAAAGGTGTCTATTCCTGGCCCAGTCAGCTGATTATGAGAGAGCAGCCATTTTGAAAAAGTGTCCACTCCTGGCATAGTCAGGTGGATATGAGAGAGCAGCAATTTTGAAATGGTATCCACTCCTGGCCCAGTCAGGTGGATATGAAGGAGCAGCCATTCTGAAAAGGTGTCCACTCATGCCCAGTCAGCTGATTATGAGAGAACAGCCATTTGGAAAGGGTGTCCACTTCTGCCCTAGTCAGGTGAAGCAGCAGCCATTCTGAAAAGGTGTCCACTCATGGCCCAGTCAGCTGATTGTGAGAGAACAGCCATTCCGAAAAGGTGTCGAGTCCTGGCCCAGTCAGCTGATTATGAGAGAACAGCCATTTTGAATAGGTGTCCACTCCTGGCCTAGTCAGGTGGATATGAAGGAGCAGCCATTCTGAAAAGGTGTCCACTCCTGGCCCAGTCAGCTGATTATGAGAGAGCAGCCATTCTGAAAAGGTGTCCACTCCTGGCCCAGTCAGGTGGATATGAAGGAGCAGCCATTCTGAAAAGGTGTCCACTCCTGGCCCAGTCAGCTGATTATGAGAGAGCAGCCATTTTGAAAAGTTGTCCACTCCTGGCCAAATCAGGTGGATATGAAGGAGCAGCCATTCTGAAAACATGTCCACTCCTGGCCCAGTCAGCTGATTATGAGAGAGCAGACATTCTGAAAAGGTGTCCACTCCTGGCTAGTGAGGTGGATATGAGTAATCATTCGGAAAAGGTTTCCACTCCTCACCCAGTCAGGTGGATATGAAGGAGCATCCATTCTGAAAAGGTGTCCACTCCTAGTCCAGTCAGCTGATTATGAGAGAACAGCCATTTTGAACAGGAGTCCATTCCTGGCCCAGTCAGCTGATTATGAGAGAACAGCCATATTGAAAAGGTGTCCACTCCTGGCCCAGTCTGCTCATTACGAGAGAACAGCCATTTTGAAAATCTGTCCACTCCTGGCCCAGTTTGCTGATTATAAGAGAGCAGCCATTTTGAAAAGGTGTCCACACCTGGCCTAGTCAGGTGCATATGAAAGAGCAGCCATTCTGAAAAGGTGTGCACTCCTGGACCAGTCAGTTGAATATGAAGGAGCAGCCATTTTGAAAAGGTATCCACTCCTGGCCCAGTCAGGTGGATATGAAGGAGCAGGCATTCTGAAAAGGTGTCCACTCATGGCCCAGTGAGCTTATAATGAGAGAGCAACCATTTTGAAAATGTGTCCACTCCTGGCTATGTCAGCTGATTATGAGAGAGCAGCCATTTTGAAAAGGTGTCCACTCCAGGCCAAGTCAGGTGGATACGAAGGAGCTGTCATTTTGAAAAGGTGTCTATTCCTGGCCCAGTCAGCTGATTATGAGAGAGCAGCCATTTTGAAAAAGTGTCCACTCCTGGCATAGTCAGGTGGATATGAGAGAGCAGCAATTTTGAAATGGTATCCACTCCTGGCCCAGTCAGGTGGATATGAAGGAGCAGCCATTCTGAAAAGGTGTCCACTCATGCCCAGTCAGCTGATTATGAGAGAACAGCCATTCGGAAAGGGTGTCCACTTCTGCCCTAGTCAGGTGAAGCAGCAGCCATTCTGAAAAGGTGTCCACTCATGGCCCAGTCAGCTGATTGTGAGAGAACAGCCATTCCGAAAAGGTGTCGAGTCCTGGCCCAGTCAGCTGATTATGAGAGAACAGCCATTTTGAATAGGTGTCCACTCCTGGCCTAGTCAGGTGGATATGAAGGAGCAGCCATTCTGAAAAGGTGTCCACTCCTGGCCCAGTCAGCTGATTATGAGAGAGCAGCCATTCTGAAAAGGTGTCCACTCCTGGCCCAGTCAGGTGGATATGAAGGAGCAGCCATTCTGAAAAGGTGTCCACTCCTGGCCCAGTCAGCTGATTATGAGAGAGCAGCCATTTTGAAAAGTTGTCCACTCCTGGCCAAATCAGGTGGATATGAAGGAGCAGCCATTCTGAAAACATGTCCACTCCTGGCCCAGTCAGCTGATTATGAGAGAGCAGACATTCTGAAAAGGTGTCCACTCCTGGCTAGTGAGGTGGATATGAGTAATCATTCGGAAAAGGTTTCCACTCCTCACCCAGTCAGGTGGATATGAAGGAGCATCCATTCTGAAAAGGTGTCCACTCCTAGTCCAGTCAGCTGATTATGAGAGAACAGCCATTTTGAACAGGAGTCCATTCCTGGCCCAGTCAGGTGATTATGAGAGAACAGCCATATTGAAAAGGTGTCCACTCCTGGCCCAGTCTGCTCATTACGAGAGAACAGCCATTTTGAAAATCTGTCCACTCCTGGCCCAGTTTGCTGATTATAAGAGAGCAGCCATTTTGAAAAGGTGTCCACACCTGGCCTAGTCAGGTGCATATGAAAGAGCAGCCATTCTGAAAAGGTGTGCACTCCTGGACCAGTCAGTTGAATATGAAGGAGCAGCCATTCTGAAAATGTGTCCACTCCTGGCCCAGTCAGCTGATTATGAGAGACCAGCCATATTGAAAAGGTGTCCACTCCTGGCCCAGTCAGCTGATTTTGCTAGAGCAGTAATTTTGAAAAGGTGTCCACTCCTGTCCCAGTCAGCTGATTATGAAAGAACAGCCATTTTCAAAATGTGTCCACTCCTGGCCCAGTATGCTCATTAAAAGAGAGCAGCCATTTTGAAAAGGTGTCAACTCCTGGCGCAGTCAGGTGGATGTGAAGGAGCAGCCGTTCTGAAAAAGTGACCAATCCTTTCCCAGTCAGCTGATTATGAGAGAACAGCCATTGTGAAAAGGTTTCCACTCCTGGCCCAGTCTGCTGATTATGAGAGAAAAGCCATTTTGAAAAGGTGTCCACTCCTGGCCCAGTCAGTTATATATGAAGGAGCAGCCATTTTGAAAAGGTGACCACTCCTGGCCCAGTCAGCTGATTATGAGAGACCAGCCGTATTGAAAAGGTGTCCACTCCTGGCCCAGTCTGCTGATTTTGCTAGAGCAGCAATTTTGAAAAGGTTTCCACTCCTGTCCCAGTCAGCTGATTATGAAAGAACAGCCATTTTCAAAATGTGTCCACTCCTGGCCCATTATGCTCATTAAAAGAGAGCAGCCATTTTGAAAAGGTGTCCACTCCTGGCGCAGTCAGGTGGATGTGAAGGAGCAGCCGTTCTGAAAAAGTGACCAATCCTACCCAGTCAGCTGATTATGAGAGAACAGCCATTCTGAAAAGGTTTCCACTCCTGGCCCAGTCTGCTGATTATGAGAGAACAGCCATTTTGAAAAGGTGTCCACTCCTGGCCCAGTCAGTTATATATGAAGGAGCAGCCATTTTGAAAAGGTGACCACTCCTGGCCCAGTCAGCTGATTGTGAGAGAGCAACCATTTTGATAAGGTGTCAACTCCTGGCCCAGTCAGATGAAAGTGTGAGAACAGCCATTTTGAAAAGGTGTCCTATCGTGGCCCAATCAGCTGATTATGAGAGAGCAGCCATTTTGAAAAGGTGTCCACTCCTGGCCTAGTCAGGTGGATATGAAGGAGCAGCCATTCTGAAAAGGTGTCCACTCCAGGCCCAGTCAGCTGATTATGTGAGAACAGCCATTCTGAAGAGGTGTTCAGTCCTGGCCCAGTCAGCTGATTATGAGAGAACAGCCATTTTGAAAAGGTGTCTACTCCTGGCCTAGTCAGCTGGATATGAAAGAGCAGCCATTTTGAAAAGGTGTCCACTCCTGGCCGAGTTACTTGACTATGAGAGAGTAGCCATTTTGTAAAAGTATCCACTCCTGACCCATTCAGCAGATAATGAGAGAAGAGCCATTCTGAAGAGGTGTTCAGTCCTGGCCCAGTCAGCTGATTATGAGAGAACAGCCATTTTGAAAAAGTGTCCACTCATGGCCTGCTTAGGTGGATATGAACAGCCATTCTGAAAAGGTATCCACTCCTGGCCCAGTCAGGTGGATATGAAGGAGCAGGCATTCTGAAAAGATATCCACTCATGGCCCAGTCAGCTGATTATGAGAGAACAGCCATTCTGAAAAGGTGTCCACTCCTGGCCTAGTCAGGTGGATATAAAGTAGCAGCCATTCTGAAAAGGTGTCCACTGCTGACCCAGTCAGCTGATTATGAGACAACAGCCATTCTGAAAAGGTTTCCACTCCTGGCCCAGTCTGCTGATTATGAGAGAACAGCCATTTTGAAAAGGTGTCCACTCCTGGCCCAGTCAGTTATATATGAAGGAGCAGCCATTTTGAAAAGGTGACCACTCCTGGCCCAGTCAGCTGATTGTGAGAGAGCAACCATTTTGATAAGGTGTCAACTCCTGGCCCAGTCAGATGAAAGTGTGAGAACAGCCATTTTGAAAAGGTGTCCTATCGTGGCCCAATCAGCTGATTATGAGAGAGCAGCCATTTTGAAAAGGTGTCCACTCCTGGCCTAGTCAGGTGGATATGAAGGAGCAGCCATTCTGAAAAGGTGTCCACTCCAGGCCCAGTCAGCTGATTATGTGAGAACAGCCATTCTGAAGAGGTGTTCAGTCCTGGCCCAGTCAGCTGATTATGAGAGAACAGCCATTTTGAAAAGGTGTCTACTCCTGGCCTAGTCAGCTGGATATGAAAGAGCAGCCATTTTGAAAAGGTGTCCACTCCTGGCCGAGTTACTTGACTATGAGAGAGTAGCCATTTTGAAAAAGTATCCACTCCTGACCCATTCAGCAGATAATGAGAGAAGAGCCATTCTGAAGAGGTGTTCAGTCCTGGCCCAGTCAGCTGATTATGAGAGAACAGCCATTTTGAAAAAGTGTCCACTCATGGCCTGGTCAGGTGGATATGAACAGCCATTCTGAAAAGGTATCCACTCCTGGCCCAGTCAGGTGGATATGAAGGAGCAGGCATTCTGAAAAGATATCCACTCATGGCCCAGTCAGCTGATTATGAGAGAACAGCAATTCTGAAAAGGTGTCCACTCCTGGCCTAGTCAGGTGGATATAAAGTAGCAGCCATTCTGAAAAGGTGTCCACTGCTGACCCAGTCAGCTGATTATGAGAGAACAGCCATTGTGAAAAGGTGTCCACTCCTGGCCTAGTCAGCTGGATATGAAGGAGCAGCCATTTTGAAAAGGTGTCCACTCCTGGCCGAGTCAGGTGGATATGAAGGAGCAGCCATTTTGAAAAAGTATCCACTCCTGGCACAGTCTGCTGATAATGAAAGTAGCCATTTGGAAAAGGCATCCATTCCTGGCCCAGTCAGCTGATTATGAGAGCAGCCATTTTGAAAAGGTGTCCACGCCTGGCCAAGTCAGCTGATTATGAGAGAGCAGCCATTTTGAAAAGGTGTCCACTCCTGGCCAAGTCAGGTGGATACGAAGGAGCTGTCTTTTTGAAAAGGTGTCTACTCCTGGCCCAGTCAGCTGATTATGAGAGAGCAGCCATTTTGAAAAAGTGTCCACTCCTGGCATAGTCAGGTGGATATGAGAGAGCAGCAATTTTGAAAATGTATCCGCTCCTGGCCCAGTCAGGTGGATATGAAGGAGCAGCCATTCTGAAAAGGTGTCCACTCATGGCCCAGTCAGCTGATTATGAGAGAACAGCCATTCGGAAAAGGTGTCCACTCCTGCCCTAGTCAGGTGAAGCAGCAGCCATTCTGAAAAAGTGTCCACTCATGGCCCAGTCAGCTGATTGTGAGAGAACAGCCATTCTGAAAAGGTGTCGAGTCCTGTCCCAGTCAGCTGATTATGAGAGAACAGCCATTTTGAATAGGTGTCCACTCCTGGCCTAGTCAGGTGGATATGAAGGAGCAGCCATTCTGAAAAGGTGTCCACTCCAGGCCCAGTCAGCTGATTATGAGAAAACAGCCATTCCGAAGAGGTGTTCAGTCCTGGCCCAGTCAGCTGATTATGAGAGAACAGCCATTTTGAAAAGGTGTCCACACCTGGCCTAGTCAGGTGGATATGACGGAGCAGCCATTCTGAAAAGATGTCCATTCCTGGACGAGTCAGCTGATTATGAGAGAGCAGCCATTTTGAAAAAGTATCCACTCATGGCCTAGTCAGGTGTATATGAACAGGCATTCTGAAAAGGTATCCACTCCTGGCCCAGTCAGGTGGATATGAAGGAGCAGGCATTCTGAAAAGGTGTCCACTCATGGCCCAGTCAGCTGATTATGAGAGAACAGCCATTCTGAAAAGGTGTCCACTCCTGGCCTAGTCAGGTGGATATAAAGTAGCAGCCATTCTGAAAAGGTGTCCACTGCTGACCCAGTCAGCTGATTATGAGAGAACAGCCATTGTGAAAAGGTGTCCACTCCTGGCCTAGTCAGCTGGATATGAAGGAGCAACCATTTTGAAAAGGTGTCCACTCCTGGCCGAGTCAGGTGGATATGAAGGAGCAGCCATTTTGAAAAAGTATCCACTCCTGGCACAGTCTGCTGATAATGAAAGTAGCCATTTGGAAAAGGCATCAATTCCTGGCCCAGTCAGCTGATTATGAGAGCAGCCATTTTGAAAAGGTGTCCACGCCTGGCCAAGTCAGCTGATTATGAGAGAGAAGCCATTTTGAAAAGGTGTCCACTCCTGGCCCAGTGAGCTGATAATGAGAGAGCAGCCATTTTGAAAAGGTGTCCACTCCTGGCTATGTCAGCTGATTATGAGAGAACAGCCATTCTAAAAAGGTGTCCACTCCTGGCCTAGAAAGGTGGATATGAAGGAGTAGCCATTCCGAAAAGGTGTCAACTCCTGGCCCAGTCAGCTGATTATGAGAAAGCAGCCATTTTGAAAAGGTGTCCACTGCTGGCCCAGTGAGCTGATAATGGGAGAGCAGCCATTTTGAAAAGGTGTCCACTCCTGCCCCAGTCAGCTGATTATGAGAGAACAGCCATGTTGAAAAGTAGTCCACTCCTGGCCTAGTCAGGTGGATATGAAGGAGCAGCCATTCTGAAAAGGTGTCAACACCTGGCCCAGTCAGCTGATTATGAGTGAGCAGCCATTTTGAAAAGGTGTCCACTCCTGGCCAAGTCAGGTGGATACGAAGGTGCTGTCATTTTGAAAAGGTGTCTACTCCTGGCCCAGTCAGCCGATTATGAGAGAGCAGTCATTTTGAAAAGGTGTCCACTCCTGTCCCAGTCAGCTGATTATGAAAGAACAGCCATTTTCAAAATGTGTCCACACCTGGCCCAGTATGCTCATTAAAAGAGAGCAGACATTTTGAAAAGGTGTCCACTCCTGGCGCAGTCAGGTGGATGTGAAGGAGCAGCCGTTCTGAAAAAGTGACCAATCCTTTCCCAGTCAGCTGATTATGAGAGAACAGCCATTCTGAAAAGGTTTCCACTCCTGGCCCAGTCTGCTGATTATGAGAGAACAGCCATTTTGAAAAGGTGACCACTCCTGGCCCAGTCAGCTGATAATGAGAGAGCAGCCATTTTGAAAATGTGTCCACTCCTGGCTATGTCAGCTGATTATGAGAGAACAGCCATTCTAAAAAGGTGTCCTCTCCTGGCCTAGAAAGGTGGATATGAAGTAGCAGCCATTCCGAAAAGGTGTCAACTCCTGGCCCAGTCAGCTGATTATGAGAGAGCAGCCATTTTGAAAAGGTGTCAACTCCTGGCCCAGTGAGCTGATAATGGGAGAGCAGCCATTTTGAAAAGGTGTCCACTCCTGCCCCAGTCAGCTGATTATGAGAGAACAGCCATGTTGAAAAGTTGTCCACTCCTGGCCTAGTCAGGTGGATATGAAGGAGCAGCCATTCTGAAAAGGTGTCAACACCTGGATCAGTCAGCTGATTATGAGAGAGCAGCCATTTTGAAAAGGTGTCCACTCCTGCCCTAGTCAGGTGAAGCAGCAGCCATTCTGAAAAGGTGTCCACTCCTGGCCCAGTCAGCTGATTATGAGAGAGCAGCCATTTTGAAAAGGTGTCCACTCCTGGCCAAATCAGGTGGATATGAAGGAGCAGCCATTCTGAAAACATGTCCACTCCTGGCCCAGTCAGCTGGTTATGAGAGAGCAGCCATTCTGAAAACGTGTCCACTCCTGGCTAGTGAGGTGGATATAAAGGAGTAACCATTCGGAAAAGGTTTCCACTCCTCACCCAGTCAGGTGGATATGAAGTAGCAGCCATTCTGAAAAGGTGTCCACTCCTAGTCCAGTCAGCTGATTATGAGAGAACAGCCATTTTGAACAGGAGTCCACTCCTGGCCCAGTCAGTTATATATGAAGGAGCAGCCATTTTGAAAAGGTGACCACTCCTGGCCCAGTCAGCTGATTATGAGAGAGCAACCATTCTGAAAAGGTGTCAACTCCTGGCCCAGTCAGCTGAATGTGTGAGAACAGCCATTTTGAAAAAGTATCCACTCCTGACCCAGTCAGCAGATAATGAGAGAACAGACATTCTGAAAAGGTGTCCATTCTTTTCCTAGTCAGGTGGATATAAAGGAGCAACCATTCTGAAAATGTTTCCACTCCTGGCAGAGTCAGGTGTATATGAATGAGCAGCCATTCTGAAAAGGTGTCCACTCCTAGTCCAGTCAGCTCATTCTTAGAGAATAGCCATTTTGAAAAGGTGTCCACTCCTGGACCAGTGAGCTGATTATGAGACATCAGCCATTGTGAACAGGTGTCCACTAATGGGCCAGTCAGGTGGATAAGAAGGAGCAACCTTTCTGAAAAGGTGTCCACTACAGCCCCAGTCAGGTGGATATGAAGTAGCAGCTATTCTGAAAAGGTGTCCATTCCTGGCCCAGTCAGCTGATTATGAGAGAACAGCCATTCGGAAAAGGTGTCCACTCCTGGCCCAGTCAGGTGGATATGAAGGAGCAGCCATTCTGAAAAGGTGTCCACTCCTGGCCCAGTCAGCTGATTATGAGAGAGCAGCCATTTTGAAAAGTTGTCCACTCCTGGCCAAATCAGGTGGATATGAAGGAGCAGCCATTCTGAAAACATGTCCACTCCTGGCCCAGTCAGCTGATTATGAGAGAGCAGACATTCTGAAAAGGTGTCCACTCCTGGCTAGTGAGGTGGATATGAGTAATCATTCGGAAAAGGTTTCCACTCCTCACCCAGTCAGGTGGATATGAAGGAGCATCCATTCTGAAAAGGTGTCCACTCCTAGTCCAGTCAGCTGATTATGAGAGAACAGCCATTTTGAACAGGAGTCCATTCCTGGCCCAGTCAGCTGATTATGAGAGAACAGCCATATTGAAAAGGTGTCCACTCCTGGCCCAGTCTGCTCATTACGAGAGAACAGCCATTTTGAAAATCTGTCCACTCCTGGCCCAGTTTGCTGATTATAAGAGAGCAGCCATTTTGAAAAGGTGTCCACACCTGGCCTAGTCAGGTGCATATGAAAGAGCAGCCATTCTGAAAAGGTGTGCACTCCTGGACCAGTCAGTTGAATATGAAGGAGCAGCCATTTTGAAAAGGTATCCACTCCTGGCCCAGTCAGGTGGATATGAAGGAGCAGGCATTCTGAAAAGGTGTCCACTCATGGCCCAGTGAGCTTATAATGAGAGAGCAACCATTTTGAAAATGTGTCCACTCCTGGCTATGTCAGCTGATTATGAGAGAGCAGCCATTTTGAAAAGGTGTCCACTCCAGGCCAAGTCAGGTGGATACGAAGGAGCTGTCATTTTGAAAAGGTGTCTATTCCTGGCCCAGTCAGCTGATTATGAGAGAGCAGCCATTTTGAAAAAGTGTCCACTCCTGGCATAGTCAGGTGGATATGAGAGAGCAGCAATTTTGAAATGGTATCCACTCCTGGCCCAGTCAGGTGGATATGAAGGAGCAGCCATTCTGAAAAGGTGTCCACTCATGCCCAGTCAGCTGATTATGAGAGAACAGCCATTCGGAAAGGGTGTCCACTTCTGCCCTAGTCAGGTGAAGCAGCAGCCATTCTGAAAAGGTGTCCACTCATGGCCCAGTCAGCTGATTGTGAGAGAACAGCCATTCCGAAAAGGTGTCGAGTCCTGGCCCAGTCAGCTGATTATGAGAGAACAGCCATTTTGAATAGGTGTCCACTCCTGGCCTAGTCAGGTGGATATGAAGGAGCAGCCATTCTGAAAAGGTGTCCACTCCTGGCCCAGTCAGCTGATTATGAGAGAGCAGCCATTCTGAAAAGGTGTCCACTCCTGGCCCAGTCAGGTGGATATGAAGGAGCAGCCATTCTGAAAAGGTGTCCACTCCTGGCCCAGTCAGCTGATTATGAGAGAGCAGCCATTTTGAAAAGTTGTCCACTCCTGGCCAAATCAGGTGGATATGAAGGAGCAGCCATTCTGAAAACATGTCCACTCCTGGCCCAGTCAGCTGATTATGAGAGAGCAGACATTCTGAAAAGGTGTCCACTCCTGGCTAGTGAGGTGGATATGAGTAATCATTCGGAAAAGGTTTCCACTCCTCACCCAGTCAGGTGGATATGAAGGAGCATCCATTCTGAAAAGGTGTCCACTCCTAGTCCAGTCAGCTGATTATGAGAGAACAGCCATTTTGAACAGGAGTCCATTCCTGGCCCAGTCAGCTGATTATGAGAGAACAGCCATATTGAAAAGGTGTCCACTCCTGGCCCAGTCTGCTCATTACGAGAGAACAGCCATTTTGAAAATCTGTCCACTCCTGGCCCAGTTTGCTGATTATAAGAGAGCAGCCATTTTGAAAAGGTGTCCACACCTGGCCTAGTCAGGTGCATATGAAAGAGCAGCCATTCTGAAAAGGTGTGCACTCCTGGACCAGTCAGTTGAATATGAAGGAGCAGCCATTCTGAAAATGTGTCCACTCCTGGCCCAGTCAGCTGATTATGAGAGACCAGCCATATTGAAAAGGTGTCCACTCCTGGCCCAGTCAGCTGATTTTGCTAGAGCAGTAATTTTGAAAAGGTGTCCACTCCTGTCCCAGTCAGCTGATTATGAAAGAACAGCCATTTTCAAAATGTGTCCACTCCTGGCCCAGTATGCTCATTAAAAGAGAGCAGCCATTTTGAAAAGGTGTCAACTCCTGGCGCAGTCAGGTGGATGTGAAGGAGCAGCCGTTCTGAAAAAGTGACCAATCCTTTCCCAGTCAGCTGATTATGAGAGAACAGCCATTGTGAAAAGGTTTCCACTCCTGGCCCAGTCTGCTGATTATGAGAGAAAAGCCATTTTGAAAAGGTGTCCACTCCTGGCCCAGTCAGTTATATATGAAGGAGCAGCCATTTTGAAAAGGTGACCACTCCTGGCCCAGTCAGCTGATTATGAGAGACCAGCCGTATTGAAAAGGTGTCCACTCCTGGCCCAGTCTGCTGATTTTGCTAGAGCAGCAATTTTGAAAAGGTGTCCACTCCTGTCCCAGTCAGATGATTATGAAAGAACAGCCATTTTCAAAATGTGTCCACTCCTGGCCCATTATGCTCATTAAAAGAGAGCAGCCATTTTGAAAAGGTGTCCACTCCTGGCGCAGTCAGGTGGATGTGAAGGAGCAGCCGTTCTGAAAAAGTGACCAATCCTACCCAGTCAGCTGATTATGAGAGAACAGCCATTCTGAAAAGGTTTCCACTCCTGGCCCAGTCTGCTGATTATGAGAGAACAGCCATTTTGAAAAGGTGTCCACTCCTGGCCCAGTCAGTTATATATGAAGGAGCAGCCATTTTGAAAAGGTGACCACTCCTGGCCCAGTCAGCTGATTGTGAGAGAACAGCCATTCCGAAAAGGTGTCCACTCCTGGCCCAGTCAGGTGGATATGAAGGAGCAGCCATTCTGAAAAGGTGTCCACTCATGCCCAGTCAGTTATATATGAAGGAGCTGTCATTTTGAAAAGGTGTCTATTCCTGGCCCAGTCAGCTGATTATGAGAGAGCAGCCATTTTGAAAAAGTGTCCACTCCTGGCATAGTCAGGTGGATATGAGAGAGCAGCAATTTTGAAATGGTATCCACTCCTGGCCCAGTCAGGTGGATATGAAGGAGCAGCCATTCTGAAAAGGTGTCCACTCATGCCCAGTCAGCTGATTATGAGAGAACAGCCATTCGGAAAGGGTGTCCACTTCTGCCCTAGTCAGGTGAAGCAGCAGCCATTCTGAAAAGGTGTCCACTCATGGCCCAGTCAGCTGATTGTGAGAGAACAGCCATTCCGAAAAGGTGTCGAGTCCTGGCCCAGTCAGCTGATTATGAGAGAACAGCCATTTTGAATAGGTGTCCACTCCTGGCCTAGTCAGGTGGATATGAAGGAGCAGCCATTCTGAAAAGGTGTCCACTCCTGGCCCAGTCAGCTGATTATGAGAGAGCAGCCATTCTGAAAAGGTGTCCACTCCTGGCCCAGTCAGGTGGATATGAAGGAGCAGCCATTCTGAAAAGGTGTCCACTCCTGGCCCAGTCAGCTGATTATGAGAGAGCAGCCATTTTGAAAAGTTGTCCACTCCTGGCCAAATCAGGTGGATATGAAGGAGCAGCCATTCTGAAAACATGTCCACTCCTGGCCCAGTCAGCTGATTATGAGAGAGCAGACATTCTGAAAAGGTGTCCACTCCTGGCTAGTGAGGTGGATATGAGTAATCATTCGGAAAAGGTTTCCACTCCTCACCCAGTCAGGTGGATATGAAGGAGCATCCATTCTGAAAAGGTGTCCACTCCTAGTCCAGTCAGCTGATTATGAGAGAACAGCCATTTTGAACAGGAGTCCATTCCTGGCCCAGTCAGCTGATTATGAGAGAACAGCCATATTGAAAAGGTGTCCACTCCTGGCCCAGTCTGCTCATTACGAGAGAACAGCCATTTTGAAAATCTGTCCACTCCTGGCCCAGTTTGCTGATTATAAGAGAGCAGCCATTTTGAAAAGGTGTCCACACCTGGCCTAGTCAGGTGCATATGAAAGAGCAGCAATTCTGAAAAGGTGTGCACTCCTGGACCAGTCAGTTGAATATGAAGGAGCAGCCATTCTGAAAATGTGTCCACTCCTGGCCCAGTCACCTGATTATGAGAGACCAGCCATATTGAAAAGGTGTCCACTCCTGGCCCAGTCAGCTGATTTTGCTAGAGCAGTAATTTTGAAAAGGTGTCCACTCCTGTCCCAGTCAGCTGATTATGAAAGAACAGCCATTTTCAAAATGTGTCCACTCCTGGCCCAGTATGCTCATTAAAAGAGAGCAGCCATTTTGAAAAGGTGTCAACTCCTGGCGCAGTCAGGTGGATGTGAAGGAGCAGCCGTTCTGAAAAAGTGACCAATCCTTTCCCAGTCAGCTGATTATGAGAGAACAGCCATTGTGAAAAGGTTTCCACTCCTGGCCCAGTCTGCTGATTATGAGAGAAAAGCCATTTTGAAAAGGTGTCCACTCCTGGCCCAGTCAGTTATATATGAAGGAGCAGCCATTTTGAAAAGGTGACCACTCCTGGCCCAGTCAGCTGATTATGAGAGACCAGCCGTATTGAAAAGGTGTCCACTCCTGGCCCAGTCTGCTGATTTTGCTAGAGCAGCAATTTTGAAAAGGTGTCCACTCCTGTCCCAGTCAGCTGATTATGAAAGAACAGCCATTTTCAAAATGTGTCCACTCCTGGCCCATTATGCTCATTAAAAGAGAGCAGCCATTTTGAAAAGGTGTCCACTCCTGGCGCAGTCAGGTGGATGTGAAGGAGCAGCCGTTCTGAAAAAGTGACCAATCCTACCCAGTCAGCTGATTATGAGAGAACAGCCATTCTGAAAAGGTTTCCACTCCTGGCCCAGTCTGCTGATTATGAGAGAACAGCCATTTTGAAAAGGTGTCCACTCCTGGCCCAGTCAGTTATATATGAAGGAGCAGCCATTTTGAAAAGGTGACCACTCCTGGCCCAGTCAGCTGATTGTGAGAGAGCAACCATTTTGATAAGGTGTCAACTCCTGGCCCAGTCAGATGAAAGTGTGAGAACAGCCATTTTGAAAAGGTGTCCTATCGTGGCCCAATCAGCTGATTATGAGAGAGCAGCCATTTTGAAAAGGTGTCCACTCCTGGCCTAGTCAGGTGGATATGAAGGAGCAGCCATTCTGATAAGGTGTCCACTCCAGGCCCAGTCAGCTGATTATGTGAGAACAGCCATTCTGAAGAGGTGTTCAGTCCTGGCCCAGTCAGCTGATTATGAGAGAACAGCCATTTTGAAAAGGTGTCTACTCCTGGCCTAGTCAGCTGGATATGAAAGAGCAGCCATTTTGAAAAGGTGTCCACTCCTGGCCGAGTTACTTGACTATGAGAGAGTAGCCATTTTGTAAAAGTATCCACTCCTGACCCATTCAGCAGATAATGAGAGAAGAGCCATTCTGAAAAGGTGTTCAGTCCTGGCCCAGTCAGCTGATTATGAGAGAACAGCCATTTTGAAAAAGTGTCCACTCATGGCCTGGTCAGGTGGATATGAACAGCCATTCTGAAAAGGTATCCACTCCTGGCCCAGTCAGGTGGATATGAAGGAGCAGGCATTCTGAAAAGATATCCACTCATGGCCCAGTCAGCTGATTATGAGAGAACAGCCATTCTGAAAAGGTGTCCACTCCTGGCCTAGTCAGGTGGATATAAAGTAGCAGACATTCTGAAAAGGTGTCCACTGCTGACCCAGTCAGCTGATTATGAGAGAACAGCCATTCTGAAAAGGTTTCCACTCCTGGCCCAGTCTGCTGATTATGAGAGAACAGCCATTTTGAAAAGGTGTCCACTCCTGGCCCAGTCAGTTATATATGAAGGAGCAGCCATTTTGAAAAGGTGACCACTCCTGGCCCAGTCAGCTGATTGTGAGAGAGCAACCATTTTGATAAGGTGTCAACTCCTGGCCCAGTCAGATGAAAGTGTGAGAACAGCCATTTTGAAAAGGTGTCCTATCGTGGCCCAATCAGCTGATTATGAGAGAGCAGCCATTTTGAAAAGGTGTCCACTCCTGGCCCAGTCAGCTGATTATGAGAGAACAGCCATTCTGAAAAGGTGTCCACTCCTGGCCTAGTCAGGTGGATATAAAGTAGCAGCCATTCTGAAAAGGTGTCCACTGCTGACCCAGTCAGCTGATTATGAGAGAACAGCCATTGTGAAAAGGTGTCCACTCCTGGCCTAGTCAGCTGGATATGAAGGAGCAGCCATTTTGAAAAGGTGTCCACTCCTGGCCGAGTCAGGTGGATATGAAGGAGCAGCCATTTTGAAAAAGTATCCACTCCTGGCACTGTCTGCTGATAATGAAAGTAGCCATTTGGAAAAGGCATCCATTCCTGGCCCAGTCAGCTGATTATGAGAGCAGCCATTTTGAAAAGGTGTCCACGCCTGGCCAAGTCAGCTGATTATGAGAGAGCAGCCATTTTGAAAAGGTGTCCACTCCTGGCCAAGTCAGGTGGATACGAAGGAGCTGTCTTTTTGAAAAGGTGTCTACTCCTGGCCCAGTCAGCTGATTATGAGAGAGCAGCCATTTTGAAAAAGTGTCCACTCCTGGCATAGTCAGGTGGATATGAGAGAGCAGCAATTTTGAAAATGTATCCGCTCCTGGCCCAGTCAGATGGATATGAAGGAGCAGCCATTCTG
This sequence comes from Hemicordylus capensis, assembly GCF_027244095.1. Taxonomy (NCBI): domain Eukaryota; kingdom Metazoa; phylum Chordata; class Lepidosauria; order Squamata; family Cordylidae; genus Hemicordylus; species Hemicordylus capensis. Next base: position 8,569,726 of record NC_069668.1, on the reverse strand, counting down.
AAAAGGTGTCCACTCATGGCCCAGTCAGCTGATTATGAGAGAACAGCCATTCGGAAAAGGTGTCCACTCCTGCCCTAGTCAGGTGAAGCAGCAGCCATTCTGAAAAAGTGTCCACTCATGGCCCAGTCAGCTGATTGTGAGAGAACAGCCATTCTGAAAAGGTGTCGAGTCCTGGCCCAGTCAGCTGATTATGAGAGAACAGCCATTTTGAATAGGTGTCCACTCCTGGCCTAGTCAGGTGGATATGAAGGAGCAGCCATTCTGAAAAGGTGTCCACTCCAGGCCCAGTCAGCTGATTATGAGAAAACAGCCATTCCGAAGAGGTGTTCAGTCCTGGCCCAGTCAGCTGATTATGAGAGAACAGCCATTTTGAAAAGGTGTCCACACCTGGCCTAGTCAGGTGGATATGACGGAGCAGCCATTCTGAAAAGATGTCCATTCCTGGACGAGTCAGCTGATTATGAGAGAGCAGCCATTTTGAAAAAGTATCCACTCATGGCCTAGTCAGGTGTATATGAACAGGCATTCTGAAAAGGTATCCACTCCTGGCCCAGTCAGGTGGATATGAAGGAGCAGGCATTCTGAAAAGGTGTCCACTCATGGCCCAGTCAGCTGATTATGAGAGAACAGCCATTCTGAAAAGGTGTCCACTCCTGGCCTAGTCAGGTGGATATAAAGTAGCAGCCATTCTGAAAAGGTGTCCACTGCTGACCCAGTCAGCTGATTATGAGAGAACAGCCATTGTGAAAAGGTGTCCACTCCTGGCCTAGTCAGCTGGATATGAAGGAGCAGCCATTTTGAAAAGGTGTCCACTCCTGGCCGAGTCAGGTGGATATGAAGGAGCAGCCATTTTGAAAAAGTATCCACTCCTGGCACAGTCTGCTGATAATGAAAGTAGCCATTTGGAAAAGGCATCAATTCCTGGCCCAGTCAGCTGATTATGAGAGCAGCCATTTTGAAAAGGTGTCCACGCCTGGCCAAGTCAGCTGATTATGAGAGAGCAGCCATTTTGAAAAGGTGTCCACTCCTGGCCCAGTGAGCTGATAATGAGAGAGCAGCCATTTTGAAAAGGTGTCCACTCCTGGCTATGTCAGCTGATTATGAGAGAACAGCCATTCTAAAAAGGTGTCCACTCCTGGCCTAGAAAGGTGGATATGAAGGAGTAGCCATTCCGAAAAGGTGTCAACTCCTGGCCCAGTCAGCTGATTATGAGAGAGCAGCCATTTTGAAAAGGTGTCCACTGCTGGCCCAGTGAGCTGATAATGGGAGAGCAGCCATTTTGAAAAGGTGTCCACTCCTGCCCCAGTCAGCTGATTATGAGAGAACAGCCATGTTGAAAAGTAGTCCACTCCTGGCCTAGTCAGGTGGATATGAAGGAGCAGCCATTCTGAAAAGGTGTCAACACCTGGCCCAGTCAGCTGATTATGAGAGAGCAGCCATTTTGAAAAGGTGTCCACTCCTGGCCAAGTCAGGTGGATACGAAGGTGCTGTCATTTTGAAAAGGTGTCTACTCCTGGCCCAGTCAGCCGATTATGAGAGAGCAGTCATTTTGAAAAGGTGTCCACTCCTGTCCCAGTCAGCTGATTATGAAAGAACAGCCATTTTCAAAATGTGTCCACACCTGGCCCAGTATGCTCATTAAAAGAGAGCAGACATTTTGAAAAGGTGTCCACTCCTGGCGCAGTCAGGTGGATGTGAAGGAGCAGCCGTTCTGAAAAAGTGACCAATCCTTTCCCAGTCAGCTGATTATGAGAGAACAGCCATTCTGAAAAGGTTTCCACTCCTGGCCCAGTCTGCTGATTATGAGAGAACAGCCATTTTGAAAAGGTGACCACTCCTGGCCCAGTCAGCTGATAATGAGAGAGCAGCCATTTTGAAAATGTGTCCACTCCTGGCTATGTCAGCTGATTATGAGAGAACAGCCATTCTAAAAAGGTGTCCTCTCCTGGCCTAGAAAGGTGGATATGAAGTAGCAGCCATTCCGAAAAGGTGTCAACTCCTGGCCCAGTCAGCTGATTATGAGAGAGCAGCCATTTTGAAAAGGTGTCAACTCCTGGCCCAGTGAGCTGATAATGGGAGAGCAGCCATTTTGAAAAGGTGTCCACTCCTGCCCCAGTCAGCTGATTATGAGAGAACAGCCATGTTGAAAAGTTGTCCACTCCTGGCCTAGTCAGGTGGATATGAAGGAGCAGCCATTCTGAAAAGGTGTCAACACCTGGATCAGTCAGCTGATTATGAGAGAGCAGCCATTTTGAAAAGGTGTCCACTCCTGCCCTAGTCAGGTGAAGCAGCAGCCATTCTGAAAAGGTGTCCACTCCTGGCCCAGTCAGCTGATTATGAGAGAGCAGCCATTTTGAAAAGGTGTCCACTCCTGGCCAAATCAGGTGGATATGAAGGAGCAGCCATTCTGAAAACATGTCCACTCCTGGCCCAGTCAGCTGGTTATGAGAGAGCAGCCATTCTGAAAACGTGTCCACTCCTGGCTAGTGAGGTGGATATAAAGGAGTAACCATTCGGAAAAGGTTTCCACTCCTCACCCAGTCAGGTGGATATGAAGTAGCAGCCATTCTGAAAAGGTGTCCACTCCTAGTCCAGTCAGCTGATTATGAGAGAACAGCCATTTTGAACAGGAGTCCACTCCTGGCCCAGTCAGTTATATATGAAGGAGCAGCCATTTTGAAAAGGTGACCACTCCTAGCCCAGTCAGCTGATTATGAGAGAGCAACCATTCTGATAAGGTGTCAACTCCTGGCCCAGTCAGCTGAATGTGTGAGAACAGCCATTTTGAAAAAGTATCCACTCCTGACCCAGTCAGCAGATAATGAGAGAACAGACATTCTGAAAAGGTGTCCATTCTTTTCCTAGTCAGGTGGATATAAAGGAGCAACCATTCTGAAAATGTTTCCACTCCTGGCAGAGTCAGGTGTATATGAATGAGCAGCCATTCTGAAAAGGTGTCCACTCCTAGTCCAGTCAGCTCATTCTTAGAGAATAGCCATTTTGAAAAGGTGTCCACTCCTGGACCAGTGAGCTGATTATGAGACATCAGCCATTGTGAACAGGTGTCCACTAATGGGCCAGTCAGGTGGATATGAAGTAGCAGCTATTCTGAAAAGGTGTCCATTCCTGGCCCAGTCAGCTGATTATGAGAGAACAGCCATTCGGAAAAGGTGTCCACTCTTGGCCTAGTCAGGTGGATATAAAGTAGCAACCATTCTGAAAAGGTGTCCACTCCAGGCCCAGTCAGCTGATTATGAGAGAACAGCCATTCCGAAAAGGTGTCCAGTCCTGGCCCAGTCAGCTGATTATGAGAGAACAGTCATTTTGAAAAAGTGTCCACTAATGGCCTAGTCAGGTGGATATGAAGGAGCAGCCACTCTGAAAAGGTGTCCACTCCTGGCCCAGTCAGCTGATTATGAGAGAGCAGCCATTTTGAAAAAGTGTGCACTCCTGGCATAGGCAGGTGGATATGAGAGAGCAGCCATTTTGAAAAGGTATCCACTCCTGGCCAAGTCAGGTGGATATGAAGAAGCAGCTATTCTGAAAAGGTGTCCACTCCTGGCCTAGTCAGCTGATTACGAGAGAACAGCCATTCTGAAAAGGTGTCCACTCCTGGCCTAGTCAGGTGGATATAAAGTAGCAGCAATTCTGATAAGGTGTCCACTGCTGACCAAGTCAGCTGATTATGAGAGAACAGACATTCTAAAAAGGTGTGCACTCCTGGCCTAGAAAGGGGGATATGAAGAAGCAGCCATTCCGAAAAGGTGTCAACTCCTGGCCCAGTCAGCTGATTATGAGAGAGCAGCCATTTTGAGAAGGTGTCCACTCCTGGCCCACTGAGCTGATACTGGGAGAGCAGCCATTTTGAAAATGTGTCCACTCCTGGCCAAGTCAGGTGGATATGAAGGAGCTGTCATTTTGAAAAGGTGTCCACTCATGGCCCAGTCAGCTGATTATGAGAGAACAGCCATTCGGAAAAGGTGTCCACTCATGGCCCAGTCAGCTGATTATGAGAGAACAGCCATTCGGAAAAGGTGTCCACTCCTGCCCTAGTCAGGTGAAGGAGCAGCCATTCTGAAAAGGTGTCCACTCATGGCCCAGTCAGCTGATTGTGAGAGAACAGCCATTCCGAAAAGGTGTCGAGTCCTGTCCCAGTCAGCTGATTATGGAGAACAGCCATTTTGAATAGGTGTCCACTCCTGGCCTAGTCAGGTGGATATGAAGGAGCAGCCATTCTGAAAAGGTGTCCACTCCTCGCCCAGTCGGCTGATTATGAGAGAGCAGCCATTCTGAAAAGGTGTTCACTCCTGGCCCAGTCAGGTGGATATGAAGGAGCAGCCATTCTGAAAAGGTGTCCACTCCTTGCCCAGTCAGCTGATTATGAGAGAGCAGCCATTTTGAAAAGGTGTCCACTCCTGGCCAAATCAGGTGGATATGAAGGAGCAGACATTCTGAAAAGGTGTCCACTCCTGGCCCTGTCAGCTGATTATGAGAGAGCAGCCATTCTGAAAAGGTGTCCACTCCTGGCTAGTGAGGTGGATATAAAGGAGCAACCATTCTGAAAAGGTTTCCACTCCTCGCCCAGTCAGGTGGATATGAAGGAGCAGCCATTCTAAAAAGGTGACAACTCCTAGTCCAGTCAGCTGATTATGAGAGAACAGCCATTTTGAACAGGTGTCCTCTCCTGGCCCAGTCAGCTGATTATGAGAGAACAGCCATATTGAAAAGGTGTCCACTCCTGGCCCAGTCTGCTGATTATGAGAGAACAGCCATTTTGAAAATCTGTCCACTCCTGGCCCAGTCTGCTGATTATCAGAGAGCAGCCATTTTGAAAAGGTTTCCACACCTGGCCTAGTCAGTTGCATATGAACGAGCAGCCATTCTGAAAAGGTGTGCACTCCTGGACCAGTCAGTTGAATATGAAGGAGCAGCCATTCTGAAAATGTGTCCACTCCTGGCCCAGTCAGCTGATTATGAGAGACCAGCCATTTTGAAAAGGTGTCCACTCCTGGCCCAGTCAGCTGATTTTGCTAGAGCAGCAATTTTGAAAAGGTGTCCACTCCTGTCCCAGTCAGCTGATTATGAAAGAACAGCCATTTTCAAAATGTGTCCACTCCTGGCCCAGTAAGCTCATTAAAAGAGAGCAGCCATTTTGAAAAGGTGTCCACTCCTGGCGCAGTCAGGTGGATGTGAAGGAGCAGCCGTTCTGAAAAAGTGACCAATCCTTTCCCAGTCAGCTGATTATGAGAGAACAGCCATTCTGAAAAGGTTTCCACTCCTGGCCCAGTCTGCTGATTATGAGAGAACAGCAATTTTGAAAAGGTGTCCACTCCTGGCCCAGTCAGTTATATATGAAGGAGCTGTCATTTTGAAAAGGTGTCTACTCCTGGCCCAGTCAGCTGATTATGAGAGAGCAGCCATTCTGAAAAAGTGTCCACTCCTGGCCTAGTCAGGTGGATATGAGAGAGCAGCAATTTTGAAAAGGTGTCCACTCCTGTCCCAGTCAGCTGATTATGAAAGAACAGCCATTTTCAAAATGTGTCCACTCCTGGCCCAGTAAGCTCATTAAAAGAGAGCAGCCATTTTGAAAAGGTGTCCACTCCTGGCGCAGTCAGGTGGATGTGAAGGAGCAGCCGTTCTGAAAAAGTGACCAATCCTTTCCCCGTCAGCTGATTATGAGAGAACATCCATTCTGAAAAGGTTTCCACTCCTGGCCCAGTCTGCTGATTATGAGAGAACAGCCATTTTGAAAAGGTATCCACTCCTGGCCCAGTCAGTTATATATGAAGGAGCAGCCATGTTGAAAATGTGACCACTCCTGGCCCAGTCAGCTGAAAGTGTGAGAACAGCCATTCTGAAAAGGTGTCCACTCTTGACCTAGTCAGGTGGATATAAAGGAGCAACCATTCTGAAAATGTTTCCACTCCTGGCCGAGTCAGGTGTATATGAATGAGCAGCCATTCTGAAAAGGTGTCCACTCCTAATCCAGTCAGCTCATTCTTAGAGAACAGCCATTTTGAAAAGGTGTCCACTCCTGGACCAGTGAGCTGATTAGACAGCAGCCATTGTGAACAGGTGTCCACTAATGGGCCAGTCAGGTGGATAAGAAGGAGCAACCTTTCTGAAAAGGTGTCCACTCCAGCCCCAGTCAGGTGGATATGAAGTAGCAGCTATTCTGAAAAGGTGTCCATTCCTGGCCCAGTCAGCTGATTATGAGAGAACAGCCACTCGGAAAAGGTGTCCACTCTTGGCCTAGTCACGTGGATATAAAGTAGCAACCAATCTGAAGAGGTGTCCACTCCAGGCCCAGTCAGCTGATTATGAGAAAACAGCCATTCCGAAAAGGTGTCCTCTAATGGCCTAGTCAGGTGGATATGAAGGAGCAGCCATTCTGAAAAGGTGTCCACTCCTGGCCCAGTCAGCTGATGATGAGAGAGCAGCCATTTTGAAAAAGTGTGCACTCCTGGCATAGGCAGGTGGATATGAGAGAGCAGCCATTTTGAAAAGGTATCCACTCCTGGCCCAGTCAGGTGGATATGAAGAAGCAGCCATTCTGAAAAGGTGTCCACTCCTGGCCTAGTCAGCTGATTATGAGAGAACAGCCATTCCGAAGAGGTGTTCAGTCCTGGCCCAGTCAGCTGATTATGAGAGAACAGCCATTTTGAAAAGGTGTCCACACCTGGCCTAGTCAGGTGGATATGACGGAGCAGCCATTCTGAAAAGATGTCCATTCCTGGACGAGTCAGCTGATTATGAGAGAGCAGCCATTTTGAAAAAGTATCCACTCATGGCCTAGTCAGGTGTATATGAACAGGCATTCTGAAAAGGTATCCACTCCTGGCCCAGTCAGGTGGATATGAAGGAGCAGGCATTCTGAAAAGGTGTCCACTCATGGCCCAGTCAGCTGATTATGAGAGAACAGCCATTCTGAAAAGGTGTCCACTCCTGGCCTAGTCAGGTGGATATAAAGTAGCAGCCATTCTGAAAAGGTGTCCACTGCTGACCCAGTCAGCTGATTATGAGAGAACAGCCATTGTGAAAAGGTGTCCACTCCTGGCCTAGTCAGCTGGATATGAAGGAGCAGCCATTTTGAAAAGGTGTCCACTCCTGGCCGAGTCAGGTGGATATGAAGGAGCAGCCATTTTGAAAAAGTATCCACTCCTGGCACAGTCTGCTGATAATGAAAGTAGCCATTTGGAAAAGGCATCAATTCCTGGCCCAGTCAGCTGATTATGAGAGCAGCCATTTTGAAAAGGTGTCCACGCCTGGCCAAGTCAGCTGATTATGAGAGAGCAGCCATTTTGAAAAGGTGTCCACTCCTGGCCCAGTGAGCTGATAATGAGAGAGCAGCCATTTTGAAAAGGTGTCCACTCCTGGCTATGTCAGCTGATTATGAGAGAACAGCCATTCTAAAAAGGTGTCCACTCCTGGCCTAGAAAGGTGGATATGAAGGAGTAGCCATTCCGAAAAGGTGTCAACTCCTGGCCCAGTCAGCTGATTATGAGAGAGCAGCCATTTTGAAAAGGTGTCCACTGCTGGCCCAGTGAGCTGATAATGGGAGAGCAGCCATTTTGAAAAGGTGTCCACTCCTGCCCCAGTCAGCTGATTATGAGAGAACAGCCATGTTGAAAAGTAGTCCACTCCTGGCCTAGTCAGGTGGATATGAAGGAGCAGCCATTCTGAAAAGGTGTCAACACCTGGCCCAGTCAGCTGATTATGAGAGAGCAGCCATTTTGAAAAGGTGTCCACTCCTGGCCAAGTCAGGTGGATACGAAGGTGCTGTCATTTTGAAAAGGTGTCTACTCCTGGCCCAGTCAGCCGATTATGAGAGAGCAGTCATTTTGAAAAGGTGTCCACTCCTGTCCCAGTCAGCTGATTATGAAAGAACAGCCATTTTCAAAATGTGTCCACACCTGGCCCAGTATGCTCATTAAAAGAGAGCAGACATTTTGAAAAGGTGTCCACTCCTGGCGCAGTCAGGTGGATGTGAAGGAGCAGCCGTTCTGAAAAAGTGACCAATCCTTTCCCAGTCAGCTGATTATGAGAGAACAGCCATTCTGAAAAGGTTTCCACTCCTGGCCCAGTCTGCTGATTATGAGAGAACAGCCATTTTGAAAAGGTGACCACTCCTGGCCCAGTCAGCTGATAATGAGAGAGCAGCCATTTTGAAAATGTGTCCACTCCTGGCTATGTCAGCTGATTATGAGAGAACAGCCATTCTAAAAAGGTGTCCTCTCCTGGCCTAGAAAGGTGGATATGAAGTAGCAGCCATTCCGAAAAGGTGTCAACTCCTGGCCCAGTCAGCTGATTATGAGAGAGCAGCCATTTTGAAAAGGTGTCAACTCCTGGCCCAGTGAGCTGATAATGGGAGAGCAGCCATTTTGAAAAGGTGTCCACTCCTGCCCCAGTCAGCTGATTATGAGAGAACAGCCATGTTGAAAAGTTGTCCACTCCTGGCCTAGTCAGGTGGATATGAAGGAGCAGCCATTCTGAAAAGGTGTCAACACCTGGATCAGTCAGCTGATTATGAGAGAGCAGCCATTTTGAAAAGGTGTCCACTCCTGCCCTAGTCAGGTGAAGCAGCAGCCATTCTGAAAAGGTGTCCACTCCTGGCCCAGTCAGCTGATTATGAGAGAGCAGCCATTTTGAAAAGGTGTCCACTCCTGGCCAAATCAGGTGGATATGAAGGAGCAGCCATTCTGAAAACATGTCCACTCCTGGCCCAGTCAGCTGGTTATGAGAGAGCAGCCATTCTGAAAACGTGTCCACTCCTGGCTAGTGAGGTGGATATAAAGGAGTAACCATTCGGAAAAGGTTTCCACTCCTCACCCAGTCAGGTGGATATGAAGTAGCAGCCATTCTGAAAAGGTGTCCACTCCTAGTCCAGTCAGCTGATTATGAGAGAACAGCCATTTTGAACAGGAGTCCACTCCTGGCCCAGTCAGTTATATATGAAGGAGCAGCCATTTTGAAAAGGTGACCACTCCTGGCCCAGTCAGCTGATTATGAGAGAGCAACCATTCTGATAAGGTGTCAACTCCTGGCCCAGTCAGCTGAATGTGTGAGAACAGCCATTTTGAAAAAGTATCCACTCCTGACCCAGTCAGCAGATAATGAGAGAACAGACATTCTGAAAAGGTGTCCATTCTTTTCCTAGTCAGGTGGATATAAAGGAGCAACCATTCTGAAAATGTTTCCACTCCTGGCAGAGTCAGGTGTATATGAATGAGCAGCCATTCTGAAAAGGTGTCCACTCCTAGTCCAGTCAGCTCATTCTTAGAGAATAGCCATTTTGAAAAGGTGTCCACTCCTGGACCAGTGAGCTGATTATGAGACATCAGCCATTGTGAACAGGTGTCCACTAATGGGCCAGTCAGGTGGATATGAAGTAGCAGCTATTCTGAAAAGGTGTCCATTCCTGGCCCAGTCAGCTGATTATGAGAGAACAGCCATTCGGAAAAGGTGTCCACTCTTGGCCTAGTCAGGTGGATATAAAGTAGCAACCATTCTGAAAAGGTGTCCACTCCAGGCCCAGTCAGCTGATTATGAGAGAACAGCCATTCCGAAAAGGTGTCCACTCCTGGCCCAGTCAGCTGATTATGAGAGAGCAGCCATTTTGAAAAAGTGTGCACTCCTGGCATAGGCAGGTGGATATGAGAGAGCAGCCATTTTGAAAAGGTATCCACTCCTGGCCAAGTCAGGTGGATATGAAGAAGCAGCTATTCTGAAAAGGTGTCCACTCCTGGCCTAGTCAGCTGATTACGAGAGAACAGCCATTCTGAAAAGGTGTCCACTCCTGGCCTAGTCAGGTGGATATAAAGTAGCAGCAATTCTGATAAGGTGTCCACTGCTGACCAAGTCAGCTGATTATGAGAGAACAGACATTCTAAAAAGGTGTGCACTCCTGGCCTAGAAAGGGGGATATGAAGAAGCAGCCATTCCGAAAAGGTGTCAACTCCTGGCCCAGTCAGCTGATTATGAGAGAGCAGCCATTTTGAGAAGGTGTCCACTCCTGGCCCACTGAGCTGATACTGGGAGAGCAGCCATTTTGAAAATGTGTCCACTCCTGGCCAAGTCAGGTGGATATGAAGGAGCTGTCATTTTGAAAAGGTGTCCACTCATGGCCCAGTCAGCTGATTATGAGAGAACAGCCATTCGGAAAAGGTGTCCACTCATGGCCCAGTCAGCTGATTATGAGAGAACAGCCATTCGGAAAAGGTGTCCACTCCTGCCCTAGTCAGGTGAAGGAGCAGCCATTCTGAAAAGGTGTCCACTCATGGCCCAGTCAGCTGATTGTGAGAGAACAGCCATTCCGAAAAGGTGTCGAGTCCTGTCCCAGTCAGCTGATTATGGAGAACAGCCATTTTGAATAGGTGTCCACTCCTGGCCTAGTCAGGTGGATATGAAGGAGCAGCCATTCTGAAAAGGTGTCCACTCCTCGCCCAGTCGGCTGATTATGAGAGAGCAGCCATTCTGAAAAGGTGTTCACTCCTGGCCCAGTCAGGTGGATATGAAGGAGCAGCCATTCTGAAAAGGTGTCCACTCCTTGCCCAGTCAGCTGATTATGAGAGAGCAGCCATTTTGAAAAGGTGTCCACTCCTGGCCAAATCAGGTGGATATGAAGGAGCAGACATTCTGAAAAGGTGTCCACTCCTGGCCCTGTCAGCTGATTATGAGAGAGCAGCCATTCTGAAAAGGTGTCCACTCCTGGCTAGTGAGGTGGATATAAAGGAGCAACCATTCTGAAAAGGTTTCCACTCCTCGCCCAGTCAGGTGGATATGAAGGAGCAGCCATTCTGAAAAGGTGACAACTCCTAGTCCAGTCAGCTGATTATGAGAGAACAGCCATTTTGAACAGGTGTCCTCTCCTGGCCCAGTCAGCTGATTATGAGAGAACAGCCATATTGAAAAGGTGTCCACTCCTGGCCCAGTCTGCTGATTATGAGAGAACAGCCATTTTGAAAATCTGTCCACTCCTGGCCCAGTCTGCTGATTATCAGAGAGCAGCCATTTTGAAAAGGTTTCCACACCTGGCCTAGTCAGTTGCATATGAACGAGCAGCCATTCTGAAAAGGTGTGCACTCCTGGACCAGTCAGTTGAATATGAAGGAGCAGCCATTCTGAAAATGTGTCCACTCCTGGCCCAGTCAGCTGATTATGAGAGACCAGCCATTTTGAAAAGGTGTCCACTCCTGGCCCAGTCAGCTGATTTTGCTAGAGCAGCAATTTTGAAAAGGTGTCCACTCCTGTCCCAGTCAGCTGATTATGAAAGAACAGCCATTTTCAAAATGTGTCCACTCCTGGCCCAGTAAGCTCATTAAAAGAGAGCAGCCATTTTGAAAAGGTGTCCACTCCTGGCGCAGTCAGGTGGATGTGAAGGAGCAGCCGTTCTGAAAAAGTGACCAATCCTTTCCCAGTCAGCTGATTATGAGAGAACAGCCATTCTGAAAAGGTTTCCACTCCTGGCCCAGTCTGCTGATTATGAGAGAACAGCAATTTTGAAAAGGTGTCCACTCCTGGCCCAGTCAGTTATATATGAAGGAGCTGTCATTTTGAAAAGGTGTCTACTCCTGGCCCAGTCAGCTGATTATGAGAGAGCAGCCATTCTGAAAAAGTGTCCACTCCTGGCCTAGTCAGGTGGATATGAGAGAGCAGCAATTTTGAAAAGGTGTCCACTCCTGTCCCAGTCAGCTGATTATGAAAGAACAGCCATTTTCAAAATGTGTCCACTCCTGGCCCAGTAAGCTCATTAAAAGAGAGCAGCCATTTTGAAAAGGTGTCCACTCCTGGCGCAGTCAGGTGGATGTGAAGGAGCAGCCGTTCTGAAAAAGTGACCAATCCTTTCCCCGTCAGCTGATTATGAGAGAACATCCATTCTGAAAAGGTTTCCACTCCTGGCCCAGTCTGCTGATTATGAGAGAACAGCCATTTTGAAAAGTTATCCACTCCTGGCCCAGTCAGTTATACATGAAGGAGCAGCCATGTTGAAAATGTGACCACTCCTGGCCCAGTCAGCTGAAAGTGTGAGAACAGCCATTCTGAAAAGGTGTCCACTCTTGACCTAGTCAGGTGGATATAAAGGAGCAACCATTCTGAAAATGTTTCCACTCCTGGCCGAGTCAGGTGTATATGAATGAGCAGCCATTCTGAAAAGGTGTCCACTCCTAATCCAGTCAGCTCATTCTTAGAGAACAGCCATTTTGAAAAGGTGTCCACTCCTGGACCAGTGAGCTGATTATGAGACAGCAGCCATTGTGAACAGGTGTCCACTAATGGGCCAGTCAGGTGGATAAGAAGGAGCAACCTTTCTGAAAAGGTGTCCACTCCAGCCCCAGTCAGGTGGATATGAAGTAGCAGCTATTCTGAAAAGGTGTCCATTCCTGGCCCAGTCAGCTGATTATGAGAGAACAGCCACTCGGAAAAGGTGTCCACTCTTGGCCTAGTCACGTGGATATAAAGTAGCAACCAATCTGAAGAGGTGTCCACTCCAGGCCCAGTCAGCTGATTATGAGAAAACAGCCATTCCGAAAAGGTGTCCTCTAATGGCCTAGTCAGGTGGATATGAAGGAGCAGCCATTCTGAAAAGGTGTCCACTCCTGGCCCAGTCAGCTGATGATGAGAGAGCAGCCATTTTGAAAAAGTGTGCACTCCTGGCATAGGCAGGTGGATATGAGAGAGCAGCCATTTTGAAAAGGTATCCACTCCTGGCCCAGTCAGGTGGATATGAAGAAGCAGCCATTCTGAAAAGGTGTCCACTCCTGGCCTAGTCAGCTGATTATGAGAGAACAGCCATTCTGAAAAGGTGTCCACTCCTGGCCTAGTCAGGTGGATATAAAGTAGCAGCAATTCTGAAAAGATGTCCACTGCTGACCCAGTCAGCTGATTATGAGAGAACAGCCATTGTGAAAAGGTGTCCACTCCTGGCCTAGTCAGCTGGATATGAAGGAGCAGCCATTTTCAAAAGGTGTCCACTCCTGGCCGAGTCAGGTGGATATGAAGGAGCAGCCATTTTGAAAAGGTATCCACTCCTGGCACAGTCAGCTGATAATGAAAGCAGCCATTTTGAAAAGGCATCCATTCCTGGCCCAGTCAGCTGATTATGAGAGCAGCCATTTTGAAAAGGTGTCCACTCCTGGCCAAGTCAGCTGATTATGAGAGAGCAGCCATTTTGAAAAGGTGTCCACTCCTGGCCCAGTGAGCTGATAATGAGAGAGCAGCAATTTTGAAAAGGTGTCCACTCCTGTCCCAGTCAGCTGATTATGAAAGAACAGCCATTTTCAAAATGTGTGCACTCCTGGCCCAGTAAGCTCATTAAAAGAGAGCAGCCATTTTGAAAAGGTTCCACTCCTGGCGCAGTCAGGTGGATGTGAAGGAGCAGCCGTTCTGAAAAAGTGACCTATCCTTTCCCAGTCAGCTGATTATGAGAGAACAGCCATTTTAAAAAGGTGTCCACTCCTGGCCCAGTCAGTTATATATGAAGGAGCTGTCATTTTGAAAAGGTGTCTACTCCTGGCCCAGTCAGCTGATTAATGGGGAGCAGCCATTCTGAAAAAGTGTCCACTCCTGGCCTAGTCAGGTGGATATGAGAGAGCAGCAATTTTGAAAAGGTATCGACTCCTGGCCCAGTCAGGTGGATATGAAGGAGCAGGGATTCTGAAAAGGTGTCCACTCATGGCCCAGTCAGCTGATTGTGAGAAAACAGCCATTCCGAAAAGGTGTCGACTCCTGGCCCAGTCAGCTGATTATGAGAGAACAGCCATTTTGAATAGGTGTCCACTCCTGGCCTAGTCAGGTGGATATGAAGGAGCAGCCATTCTGAAAAGGTGTCCACTCCTGGCCCAGTCAGCTGATTATGAGAGAGCAGCCATTCAGAAAAGGTGTCCACTCCTGGCGCAGTCAGGTGGATATGAAGGAGCAGCCATTCTGAAAAGGTGTCCACTCCTGGCCCAGTCAGCTGATTATGAGAGAGCAGCCATTTTGAAAATGTGTCCACTCCTGGCCAAATCAGGTGGATATGAAGGAGCAGCCATTCTGAAAACATGTCCACTACTGGCCCAGTCAGCTGATTATGAGAGAGCAGCCATTCTGAAAAGGTGTCCACTCCTGGCTAGTGAGGTGGATATGAAGGAACAACCATTCTGAAAAGGTTTCCACTCCTCGCCCAGTCAGGTGGATATGAAGGAGCAGCCATTCTGAAAAGGTGTCTACTCCTAGTACAGTCAGCTGATTATGAGAGAACAGCCATTTTGAACAGGTGTCCACTCATGGCCCAGTCAGCTGATTATGAAAGAACAGCCATTCATAAAAGGTGTCCACTCCTGCGCTAGTCAGGTGAAGGAGCAGCCATTCTGAAAAAGTGTCCACTTATGGCCCAGTCTGCTGATTATGAGAGAACAGCCATTTTGAAAATCTGTCCACTCCTGGCCCAGTCTGCTGATTATCAGAGAGCAGCCATTTTGAAAAGGTGTCCACACCTGGCCTAGTCAGGTGCATATGAACGAGCAGCCATTCTGAAAAGGTGTGCACTCCTGGACCAGTCAGTTGAATATGAAGGAGCAGCCATTCTGAAAATGTGTCCACTCCTGGCCCAGTCAGCTGATTATGAGAGACCAGCCATTTTGAAAAGGTGTCCACTCCTGGCCCAGTCAGCTGATTTTGCTAGAGCAGCAATTTTGAAAAGGTGTCCACTCCTGTCCCAGTCAGATGATTATGAAAGAACAGCCATTTTCAAAATGTGTCCACTCCTGGCCCAGTATGCTCATTAAAAGAGAGCAGCCATTTTGAAAAGGTGTCAACTCCTGGCGCAGTCAGGTGGATGTGAAGGAGCAGCCGTTCTGAAAAAGTGACCAATCCTTTCCCAGTCAGCTGATTATGAGAGAACTGCCATTGTGAAAAGGTTTCCACTCCTTGCCCAGTCTGCTGATTATGAGAGAAAAGCCATTTTGAAAAGGTGTCCACTCCTGGCCCAGTCAGTTATATATGAAGGAGCAGCCATTTTGAAAAGGTGACCACTCCTGGCCCAGTCAGCTGATTATGAGAGACCAGCCGTATTGAAAAGGTGTCCACTCCTGGCCCAGTCTGCTGATTTTGCTAGAGCAGCCATTTTGAAAAGGTGTCCACTCCTGGCCGAGTTACTTGACTATGAGAGAGCAGCCATTTTGAAAAAGTATCCACTCCTGACCCATTCAGCAGATAATGAGAGAAGAGCCATTCTGAAAAGGTGTCCACTCTTGACCTAGTCAGGTGGATATAAAGGAGCAACCATTCTGAAAATGTTTCCACTCCTGGCCGAGTCAGGTGTATATGAATGAGCAGCCATTCTGAAAAGGTGTCCACTCCTAGTCCAGTCAGCTCATTCTTAGAGAACAGCCATTTTGAAAAGGTGTCCACTCCTGGACCAGTGAGCTGATTATGAGACAGTAGCCATTGTGAACAGGTGTCCACTAATGGGCCAGTCAGGTGGATAAGAAGGAGCAACCTTTCTGAGAAGCTGTCCACTCCAGCCCCAGTCAGGTGGATATGAAGTAGCAGCTTTTCTGAAAAGGTGTCCATTCCTGGCCCAGTCAGCTGATTATGAGAGAACAGCCATTCGGAAAAGGTGTCCACTCTTGGCCTAGTCAGGTGGATATAAAGTAGCAACCATTCTGAAAAGGTGTCCACTCCAGGCCCAGTCAGCTGATTATGAGAGAACAGCCATTCCGGAAATGTGTCCAGTCCTGGCACAGTCATCTGATTATGAGAGAACAGTTATTTTGAAAAAGTGTCCACTAATGGCCTAGTCAGGTGGATATGAAGGAGCAGCCATTCTGAAAAGGTGTCCACTCCTGGCCCAGTCTGCTGATTATGAGAGAGCAGCCATTTTGAAAAGGTATCCACTCCTGGCCCAGTCAGGTGGATATGAAGAAGCAGCCATTCTGAAAAGGTGTCCACTCCAGGCCTATTCAGCTGATTATGAGAGAACAGCCATTCTGAAAAGGTGTCCACTCCTGGCCTAGTCAGGTGGATATAAAGTAGCAGCAATTCTGAAAAGGTGTCCACTGCTGACCCAGTCAGCTGATTATGAGAGAACAGCAATTTTGAAAAGGTGTCCACTCCTGGCCCAGTCAGTTATATATGAAGGAGCTGTCATTTTGAAAAGGTGTCTACTCCTGGCCCAGTCAGCTGATTATGAGAGAGCAGCCATTCTGAAAAAGTGTCCACTCCTGGCCTAGTCAGGTGGATATGAGAGAGCAGCAATTTTGAAAAGGTGTCCACTCCTGTCCCAGTCAGCTGATTATGAAAGAACAGCCATTTTCAAAATGTGTCCACTCCTGGCCCAGTAAGCTCATTAAAAGAGAGCAGCCATTTTGAAAAGGTGTCCACTCCTGGCGCAGTCAGGTGGATGTGAAGGAGCAGCCGTTCTGAAAAAGTGACCAATCCTTTCCCCGTCAGCTGATTATGAGAGAACATCCATTCTGAAAAGGTTTCCACTCCTGGCCCAGTCTGCTGATTATGAGAGAACAGCCATTTTGAAAAGGTATCCACTCCTGGCCCAGTCAGTTATATATGAAGGAGCAGCCATGTTGAAAATGTGACCACTAATGGCCCAGTCAGCTGAAAGTGTGAGAACAGCCATTCTGAAAAGGTGTCCACTCTTGACCTAGTCAGGTGGATATAAAGGAGCAACCATTCTGAAAATGTTTCCACTCCTGGCCGAGTCAGGTGTATATGAATGAGCAGCCATTCTGAAAAGGTGTCCACTCCTAATCCAGTCAGCTCATTCTTAGAGAACAGCCATTTTGAAAAGGTGTCCACTCCTGGACCAGTGAGCTGATTATGAGACAGCAGCCATTGTGAACAGGTGTCCACTAATGGGCCAGTCAGGTGGATAAGAAGGAGCAACCTTTCTGAAAAGGTGTCCACTCCAGCCCCAGTCAGGTGGATATGAAGTAGCAGCTATTCTGAAAAGGTGTCCATTCCTGGCCCAGTCAGCTGATTATGAGAGAACAGCCACTCGGAAAAGGTGTCCGCTCTTGGCCTAGTCACGTGGATATAAAGTAGCAACCAATCTGAAGAGGTGTCCACTCCAGGCCCAGTCAGCTGATTATGAGAGAGCAGCCATTTTGAAAATGTGTCCACTCCTGGCCAAATCAGGTGGATATGAAGGAGCAGCCATTCTGAAAACATGTCCACTACTGGCCCAGTCAGCTGATTATGAGAGAGCAGCCATTCTGAAAAGGTGTCCACTCCTGGCTAGTGAGGTGGATATGAAGGAACAACCATTCTGAAAAGGTTTCCACTCCTCGCCCAGTCAGGTGGATATGAAGGAGCAGCCATTCTGAAAAGGTGTCTACTCCTAGTACAGTCAGCTGATTATGAGAGAACAGCCATTTTGAACAGGTGTCCACTCATGGCCCAGTCAGCTGATTATGAAAGAACAGCCATTCATAAAAGGTGTCCACTCCTGCGCTAGTCAGGTGAAGGAGCAGCCATTCTGAAAAAGTGTCCACTTATGGCCCAGTCTGCTGATTATGAGAGAACAGCCATTTTGAAAATCTGTCCACTCCTGGCCCAGTCTGCTGATTATCAGAGAGCAGCCATTTTGAAAAGGTGTCCACACCTGGCCTAGTCAGGTGCATATGAACGAGCAGCCATTCTGAAAAGGTGTGCACTCCTGGACCAGTCAGTTGAATATGAAGGAGCAGCCATTCTGAAAATGTGTCCACTCCTGGCCCAGTCAGCTGATTATGAGAGACCAGCCATTTTGAAAAGGTGTCCACTCCTGGCCCAGTCAGCTGATTTTGCTAGAGCAGCAATTTTGAAAAGGTGTCCACTCCTGTCCCAGTCAGATGATTATGAAAGAACAGCCATTTTCAAAATGTGTCCACTCCTGGCCCAGTATGCTCATTAAAAGAGAGCAGCCATTTTGAAAAGGTGTCAACTCCTGGCGCAGTCAGGTGGATGTGAAGGAGCAGCCGTTCTGAAAAAGTGACCAATCCTTTCCCAGTCAGCTGATTATGAGAGAACTGCCATTGTGAAAAGGTTTCCACTCCTTGCCCAGTCTGCTGATTATGAGAGAAAAGCCATTTTGAAAAGGTGTCCACTCCTGGCCCAGTCAGTTATATATGAAGGAGCAGCCATTTTGAAAAGGTGACCACTCCTGGCCCAGTCAGCTGATTATGAGAGACCAGCCGTATTGAAAAGGTGTCCACTCCTGGCCCAGTCTGCTGATTTTGCTAGAGCAGCCATTTTGAAAAGGTGTCCACTCCTGGCCGAGTTACTTGACTATGAGAGAGCAGCCATTTTGAAAAAGTATCCACTCCTGACCCATTCAGCAGATAATGAGAGAAGAGCCATTCTGAAAAGGTGTCCACTCTTGACCTAGTCAGGTGGATATAAAGGAGCAACCATTCTGAAAATGTTTCCACTCCTGGCCGAGTCAGGTGTATATGAATGAGCAGCCATTCTGAAAAGGTGTCCACTCCTAGTCCAGTCAGCTCATTCTTAGAGAACAGCCATTTTGAAAAGGTGTCCACTCCTGGACCAGTGAGCTGATTATGAGACAGTAGCCATTGTGAACAGGTGTCCACTAATGGGCCAGTCAGGTGGATAAGAAGGAGCAACCTTTCTGAGAAGCTGTCCACTCCAGCCCCAGTCAGGTGGATATGAAGTAGCAGCTTTTCTGAAAAGGTGTCCATTCCTGGCCCAGTCAGCTGATTATGAGAGAACAGCCATTCGGAAAAGGTGTCCACTCTTGGCCTAGTCAGGTGGATATAAAGTAGCAACCATTCTGAAAAGGTGTCCACTCCAGGCCCAGTCAGCTGATTATGAGAGAACAGCCATTCCGGAAATGTGTCCAGTCCTGGCACAGTCATCTGATTATGAGAGAACAGTTATTTTGAAAAAGTGTCCACTAATGGCCTAGTCAGGTGGATATGAAGGAGCAGCCATTCTGAAAAGGTGTCCACTCCTGGCCCAGTCTGCTGATTATGAGAGAGCAGCCATTTTGAAAAGGTATCCACTCCTGGCCCAGTCAGGTGGATATGAAGAAGCAGCCATTCTGAAAAGGTGTCCACTCCAGGCCTATTCAGCTGATTATGAGAGAACAGCCATTCTGAAAAGGTGTCCACTCCTGGCCTAGTCAGGTGGATATAAAGTAGCAGCAATTCTGAAAAGGTGTCCACTGCTGACCCAGTCAGCTGATTATGAGAGAACAGCAATTTTGAAAAGGTGTCCACTCCTGGCCCAGTCAGTTATATATGAAGGAGCTGTCATTTTGAAAAGGTGTCTACTCCTGGCCCAGTCAGCTGATTATGAGAGAGCAGCCATTCTGAAAAAGTGTCCACTCCTGGCCTAGTCAGGTGGATATGAGAGAGCAGCAATTTTGAAAAGGTGTCCACTCCTGTCCCAGTCAGCTGATTATGAAAGAACAGCCATTTTCAAAATGTGTCCACACCTGGCCCAGTAAGCTCATTAAAAGAGAGCAGCCATTTTGAAAAGGTGTCCACTCCTGGCGCAGTCAGGTGGATGTGAAGGAGCAGCCGTTCTGAAAAAGTGACCAATCCTTTCCCCGTCAGCTGATTATGAGAGAACATCCATTCTGAAAAGGTTTCCACTCCTGGCCCAGTCTGCTGATTATGAGAGAACAGCCATTTTGAAAAGGTATCCACTCCTGGCCAAGTCAGTTATATATGAAGGAGCAGCCATGTTGAAAATGTGACCACTAATGGCCCAGTCAGCTGAAAGTGTGAGAACAGCCATTCTGAAAAGGTGTCCACTCTTGACCTAGTCAGGTGGATATAAAGGAGCAACCATTCTGAAAATGTTTCCACTCCTGGCCGAGTCAGGTGTATATGAATGAGCAGCCATTCTGAAAAGGTGTCCACTCCTAATCCAGTCAGCTCATTCTTAGAGAACAGCCATTTTGAAAAGGTGTCCACTCCTGGACCAGTGAGCTGATTATGAGACAGCAGCCATTGTGAACAGGTGTCCACTAATGGGCCAGTCAGGTGGATAAGAAGGAGCAACCTTTCTGAAAAGGTGTCCACTCCAGCCCCAGTCAGGTGGATATGAAGTAGCAGCTATTCTGAAAAGGTGTCCATTCCTGGCCCAGTCAGCTGATTATGAGAGAACAGCCACTCGGAAAAGGTGTCCGCTCTTGGCCTAGTCACGTGGATATAAAGTAGCAACCAATCTGAAGAGGTGTCCACTCCAGGCCCAGTCAGCTGATTATGAGAAAACAGCCATTCCGAAAAGGTGTCCTCTAATGGCCTAGTCAGGTGGATATGAAGGAGCAGCCATTCTGAAAAGGTGTCCACTCCTGGCCCAGTCAGCTGATGATGAGAGAGCAGCCATTTTGAAAAAGTGTGCACTCCTGGCATAGGCAGGTGGATATGAGAGAGCAGCCATTTTGAAAAGGTATCCACTCCTGGCCCAGTCAGGTGGATATGAAGAAGCAGCCATTCTGAAAAGGTGTCCACTCCTGGCCTAGTCAGCTGATTATGAGAGAACAGCCATTCTGAAAAGGTGTCCACTCCTGGCCTAGTCAGGTGGATATAAAGTAGCAGCAATTCTGAAAAGATGTCCACTGCTGACCCAGTCAGCTGATTATGAGAGAACAGCCATTGTGAAAAGGTGTCCACTCCTGGCCTAGTCAGCTGGATATGAAGGAGCAGCCATTTTGAAAAGGTGTCCACTCCTGGCCGAGTCAGGTGGATATGAAGGAGCAGCCATTTTGAAAAGGTATCCACTCCTGGCACAGTCAGCTGATAATGAAAGCAGCCATTTTGAAAAGGCATCCATTCCTGGCCCAGTCAGCTGATTATGAGAGCAGCCATTTTGAAAAGGTGTCCACTCCTGGCCAAGTCAGCTGATTATGAGAGAGCAGCCATTTTGAAAAGGTGTCCACTCCTGGCCCAGTGAGCTGATAATGAGAGAGCAGCAATTTTGAAAAGGTGTCCACTCCTGTCCCAGTCAGCTGATTATGAAAGAACAGCCATTTTCAAAATGTGTCCACTCCTGGCCCAGTAAGCTCATTAAAAGAGAGCAGCCATTTTGAAAAGGTTCCACTCCTGGCGCAGTCAGGTGGATGTGAAGGAGCAGCCGTTCTGAAAAAGTGACCTATCCTTTCCCAGTCAGCTGATTATGAGAGAACAGCCATTTTAAAAAGGTGTCCACTCCTGGCCCAGTCAGTTATATATGAAGGAGCTGTCATTTTGAAAAGGTGTCTACTCCTGGCCCAGTCAGCTGATTAATGGGGAGCAGCCATTCTGAAAAAGTGTCCACTCCTGGCCTAGTCAGGTGGATATGAGAGAGCAGCAATTTTGAAAAGGTATCGACTCCTGGCCCAGTCAGGTGGATATGAAGGAGCAGGGATTCTGAAAAGGTGTCCACTCATGGCCCAGTCAGCTGATTGTGAGAAAACAGCCATTCCGAAAAGGTGTCGACTCCTGGCCCAGTCAGCTGATTATGAGAGAACAGCCATTTTGAATAGGTGTCCACTCCTGGCCTAGTCAGGTGGATATGAAGGAGCAGCCATTCTGAAAAGGTGTCCACTCCTGGCCCAGTCAGCTGATTATGAGAGAGCAGCCATTCAGAAAAGGTGTCCACTCCTGGCCCAGTCAGGTGGATATGAAGGAGCAGCCATTCTGAAAAGGTGTCCACTCCTGGCCCAGTCAGCTGATTATGAGAGAGCAGCCATTTTGAAAATGTGTCCACTCCTGGCCAAATCAGGTGGATATGAAGGAGCAGCCATTCTGAAAACATGTCCACTACTGGCCCAGTCAGCTGATTATGAGAGAGCAGCCATTCTGAAAAGGTGTCCACTCCTGGCTAGTGAGGTGGATATGAAGGAACAACCATTCTGAAAAGGTTTCCACTCCTCGCCCAGTCAGGTGGATATGAAGGAGCAGCCATTCTGAAAAGGTGTCTACTCCTAGTACAGTCAGCTGATTATGAGAGAACAGCCATTTTGAACAGGTGTCCACTCATGGCCCAGTCAGCTGATTATGAGAGAACAGCCATTCATAAAAGGTGTCCACTCCTGTGCTAGTCAGGTGAAGGAGCAGCCATTCTGAAAAAGTGTCCACTTATGGCCCAGTCTGCTGATTATGAGAGAACAGCCATTTTGAAAATCTGTCCACTCCTGGCCCAGTCTGCTGATTATCAGAGAGCAGCCATTTTGAAAAGGTGTCCACACCTGGCCTAGTCAGGTGCATATGAACGAGCAGCCATTCTGAAAAGGTGTGCACTCCTGGACCAGTCAGTTGAATATGAAGGAGCAGCCATTCTGAAAATGTGTCCACTCCTGGCCCAGTCAGCTGATTATGAGAGACCAGCCATTTTGAAAAGGTGTCCACTCCTGGCCCAGTCAGCTGATTTTGCTAGAGCAGCAATTTTGAAAAGGTGTCCAC
This sequence comes from Hemicordylus capensis, assembly GCF_027244095.1. NCBI lineage: Eukaryota > Metazoa > Chordata > Lepidosauria > Squamata > Cordylidae > Hemicordylus > Hemicordylus capensis. Next base: position 8,547,335 of record NC_069668.1, on the reverse strand, counting down.
TCCTGTCCCAGTCAGATGATTATGAAAGAACAGCCATTTTCAAAATGTGTCCACTCCTGGCCCAGTATGCTCATTAAAAGAGAGCAGCCATTTTGAAAAGGTGTCAACTCCTGGCGCAGTCAGGTGGATGTGAAGGAGCAGCCGTTCTGAAAAAGTGACCAATCCTTTCCCAGTCAGCTGATTATGAGAGAACTGCCATTGTGAAAAGGTTTCCACTCCTTGCCCAGTCTGCTGATTATGAGAGAAAAGCCATTTTGAAAAGGTGTCCACTCCTGGCCCAGTCAGTTATATATGAAGGAGCAGCCATTTTGAAAAGGTGACCACTCCTGGCCCAGTCAGCTGATTATGAGAGACCAGCCGTATTGAAAAGGTGTCCACTCCTGGCCCAGTCTGCTGATTTTGCTAGAGCAGCCATTTTGAAAAGGTGTCCACTCCTGGCCGAGTTACTTGACTATGAGAGAGCAGCCATTTTGAAAAAGTATCCACTCCTGACCCATTCAGCAGATAATGAGAGAAGAGCCATTCTGAAAAGGTGTCCACTCTTGACCTAGTCAGGTGGATATAAAGGAGCAACCATTCTGAAAATGTTTCCACTCCTGGCCGAGTCAGGTGTATATGAATGAGCAGCCATTCTGAAAAGGTGTCCACTCCTAGTCCAGTCAGCTCATTCTTAGAGAACAGCCATTTTGAAAAGGTGTCCACTCCTGGACCAGTGAGCTGATTATGAGACAGTAGCCATTGTGAACAGGTGTCCACTAATGGGCCAGTCAGGTGGATAAGAAGGAGCAACCTTTCTGAGAAGCTGTCCACTCCAGCCCCAGTCAGGTGGATATGAGGTAGCAGCTTTTCTGAAAAGGTGTCCATTCCTGGCCCAGTCAGCTGATTATGAGAGAACAGCCATTCGGAAAAGGTGTCCACTCTTGGCCTAGTCAGGTGGATATAAAGTAGCAACCATTCTGAAAAGGTGTCCACTCCAGGCCCAGTCAGCTGATTATGAGAGAACAGCCATTCCGGAAATGTGTCCAGTCCTGGCACAGTCATCTGATTATGAGAGAACAGTTATTTTGAAAAAGTGTCCACTAATGGCCTAGTCAGGTGGATATGAAGGAGCAGCCATTCTGAAAAGGTGTCCACTCCTGGCCCAGTCTGCTGATTATGAGAGAGCAGCCATTTTGAAAAGGTATCCACTCCTGGCCCAGTCAGGTGGATATAAAGTAGCAGCAATTCTGAAAAGGTGTCCACTGCTGACCCAGTCAGCTGATTATGAGAGAACAGCCATTGTGAAAAGGTGTCCACTCCTGGCCTAGTCAGCTGGATATGAAGGAGCAGCCATTTTGAAAAGGTGTCCACTCCTGGCCGAGTCAGTTGGATATGAAGGAGCAGCCATTTTGAAAAGGTATCCACTCCTGGCACAGTCAGCTGATAATGAAAGCAGCCATTTTGAAAAGGCATCCATTCCTGGCCCAGTCAGCTGATTATGAGAGCAGCCATTTTGAAAAGGTGTCCACTCGTGGCCAAGTCAGCTGATTATGAGAGAGCAGCCATTTTGAAAATGTGTCCACTCCTGGCCCAGTGAGCTGATAATGAGAGAGCAGCCATTTTGAAAAGGTGTCCACTCCTGGCGCAGTCAGGTGGATGTGAAGGAGCAGCCGTTCTGAAAAAGTGACCAATCCTTTCCCAGTCAGCTGATTATGAGAGAACAGCCATTCTGAAAAGGTTTCCACTCCTGGCCCAGTCTGCTGATTATGAGAGAACAGCGATTTTGAAAAGGTGTCCACTCCTGACCCAGTCAGTTATATATGAAGGAGCAGTCATTTTGAAAAGGTGTCCACTCCTGGCCCAGTCAGCTGATTTTGCTAGAGCAGCAATTTTGAAAAGGTGTCCACTCCTGTCCCAGTCAGCTGATTATGAAAGAACAGCCATTTTCAAAATGTGTCCACTCCTGGCCCAGTATGCTCATTAAAAGAGAGCAGCCATTTTGAAAAGGTGTCAACTCCTAGCGCAGTCAGGTGGATGTGAAGGAGCAGCCGTTCTGAAAAAGTGACCAATCCTTTCCCAGTCAGCTGATTATGAGAGAACAGCCATTCTGAAAAGGTTTCCACTACTGGCCCAGTCTGCTGATTATGAGAGAAAAGCCATTTTGAAAAGGTGTCCACTCCTGGCCCAGTCAGTTATATATGAAGGAGCAGCCATTTTGAAAAGGTGACCACTCCTGGCCCAGTCAGCTGATTATGAGAGACCAGCCGTATTGAAAAGGTGTCCACTCCTGGCCCAGTCTGCTGATTATGAGAGAACAGCCATTTTGAAAATCTGTCCACTCCTGGCCCAGTCTGCTGATTATGAGAGAGCAGCCATTTTGAAAAGGTGTCCACGCCTGGCCTAGTCAGGTGCATATGAACGAGCAGCCATTCTGAAAAGGTGTGCACTCCTGGAACAGTCAGCTGATAATGAAAGAACAGCCATTTTCAAAATGTGTCCACTCCTGGCCCAGTAAGCTCATTAAAAGAGAGCAGCCATTTTGAAAAGGTGTCCACTCCTGGCGCAGTCTGGTGGATGTGAAGAAACAGCCGTTCTGAAAAAGTGACCAATCCTTTCCCAGTTAGCTGATTATGAGAGAACAGCCATTCTGAAAAGGTTTCCACTCCTGGCCCAGTCTGCTGATTATGAGAGAACAGCCATTTTGAAAAGGTGTCCACTCGTGGCCCAGTCAGTTATATATGAAGGAGCAGCCATTTTGAAAAGGTGACCACTCCTGGCCCAGTCAGCTGATTATGAGAGAGCAACCATTCGGAAAAGGTGTCCACTCCTGGCCCTGTCAGCTGAATGTGTTAGAACAGCCTTTTTGAAAAGGTGTCCTATCGTGGCCCAATCAGCTGATTATGAGTGAGCAGCCATTTTGAAAAGGTGTCCACTCCTGGCCTAGTCAGGTGGATATGAAGGAGCAGCCATTCTGAAAAGGTGTCCACTCCAGGCCCAGTCAGCTGATTATGAGAGAACAGCCATTCCGAAGAGGTAATCAGTCCTGGCCCAGTCAGCTGATTATGAGACACCAGCCATATTGAAAAGGTGTCCACTCCTGGCCCAGTCAGCTGATTTTGCTAGAGCAGCAATTTTGAAAAGGTGTCCACTCCTGGCCCAGTCAGCTGATTATGAAAGAACAGCCATTTTCAAAATGTGTCCACTCCTGGCCCAGTATGCTCATTAAAAGAGAGCAGCCATTTTGAAAAGGTGTCAACTCCTGGAGCAGTCAGGTGGATGTGAAGGAGCAGCCGTTCTGAAAAAGTGACCAATCCTTTCAAAGTCAGCTGATTATGAGAGAACAGCCATTCTGAAAAGGTTTCCACTCCTGGCCAAGTCTGCTGATTATGAGAGAAAAGCCATTTTGAAAAGGTGTCCACTCCTGGCCCAGTCAGTTATATATGAAGGAGCAGCCATTTTGAAAAGGTAACCACTCCTGGCCCAGTCAGCTGATTATGAGAGACCAACCATTTTGAAAAGGTGTCCACTCCTGGCCCAGTCAGATATATATGAAGGAGCAGCCATTTTGAAAAGGTGTCCACTCCTGGCCCAGTCAGCTGATTTTGCTAGAGCAGCAATTTTGAAAAGGTGTCCACTCCTGTCCCAGTCAGCTGATTATGAAAGAACAGCCATTTTCAAAATGTGTCCACTCCTGGCCCATTATGCTCATTAAAAGAGAGCAGCCATTTTGAAAAGGTGTCCACTCCTGGCGCAGTCAGGTGGATGTGAAGGAGCAGCCGTTCTGAAAAAGTGACCAATCCTTTCCAAGTCAGCTGATTATGAGAGAACAGCCATTCTGAAAAGGTTTCCACTCCTGGCCCAGTCTGCTGATTATGAGAGAACAGCCATTTTGAAAAGGTGTCCACTCCTGGCCCAGTCAGATATATATGAAGGAGCAGCCATTTTGAAAAGGTGACCACTCCTGGCCCAGTCAGCTGTTTGTGAGAGAGCAACCATTTTGAAAAGGTGTCCACTCCTGGCCCAGTCAGATGAAAGTGTGAGAACAGCCATTTTGAAAAGGTGTCCTATCGTGGCCCAATCAGCTGATTATGAGAGAGCAGCCATTTTGAAAAGGTGTCCACTCCTGGCCTAGTCAGGTGGATATGAAGGAGCAGCCATTCTGAAAAGGTGTCCACTCCAGGCCCAGTCAGCTGATTATGTGAGAACAGCCATTCTGAAGAGGTGTTCAGTCCTGGCCCAGTCAGCTGATTATGAGAGAACAGCCATTTTGAAAAGGTGTCTACTCCTGGCCTAGTCAGCTGGATATGAAAGAGCAGCCATTTTGAAAAGGTGTCCACTCCTGGCCGAGTTACTTGACTATGAGAGAGCAGCCATTTTGAAAAAGTATCCACTTCTGACCCATTCAGCAGATAATGAGAGAAGAGCCATTCTGAAAAGGTGTCCACTCTTGACCTAGTCAGGTGGATATAAAGGAGCAACCATTCTGAAAATGTTTCCACTCCTGGCCGAGTCAGGTGTATATGAATGAGCAGCCATTCTGAAAAGGTGTCCACTCCTAGTCCAGTCAGCTCATTCTTAGGGAACAGCCATTTTGAAAAGGTGTCCACTCCTGGACCAGTGAGCTGATTATGAGACAGTAGCCATTGTGAACAGGTGTCCACTAATGGGCCAGTCAGGTGGATAAGAAGGAGCAACCTTTCTGAGAAGCTGTCCACTCCAGCCCCATTCAGGTGGATATGAAGTAGCAGCTTTTCTGAAAAGGTGTCCACTCCTGGCCCAGTCTGCTGATTATGAGAGAGCAGCCATTTTGAAAAGGTATCCACTCCTGGCCCAGTCAGGTGGATATGAAGAAGCAGCCATTCTGAAAAGGTGTCCACTCCAGGCCTATTCAGCTGACTATGAGAGAACAGCCATTCTGAAAAGGTGTCCACTCCTGGCCTAGTCAGGTGGATATAAAGTAGCAGCAATTCTGAAAAGGTGTCCACTGCTGACCCAGTCAGCTGATTATGAGAGAACAGCCATTGTGAAAAGGTGTCCACTCCTGGCCTAGTCAGCTGGATATGAAGGAGCAGCCATTTTGAAAAGGTGTCCACTCCTGGCCGAGTCAGTTGGATATGAAGGAGCAGCCATTTTGAAAAGGTATCCACTCCTGGCACAGTCAGCTGATAATGAAAGCAGCCATTTTGAAAAGGCATCCATTCCTGGCCCAGTCAGCTGATTATGAGAGCAGCCATTTTGAAAAGGTGTCCACTCGTGGCCAAGTCAGCTGATTATGAGAGAGCAGCCATTTTGAAAATGTGTCCACTCCTGGCCCAGTGAGCTGATAATGAGAGAGCAGCCATTTTGAAAAGGTGTCCACTCCTGGCGCAGTCAGGTGGATGTGAAGGAGCAGCCGTTCTGAAAAAGTGACCAATCCTTTCCCAGTTAGCTGATTATGAGAGAACAGCCATTCTGAAAAGGTTTCCACTCCTGGCCCAGTCTGCTGATTATGAGAGAACAGCCATTTTGAAAAGGTGTCCACTCGTGGCCCAGTCAGTTATATATGAAGGAGCAGCCATTTTGAAAAGGTAACCACTCCTGGCCCAGTCAGCTGATTATGAGAGACCAACCATTTTGAAAAGGTGTCCACTCCTGGCCCAGTCAGATATATATGAAGGAGCAGCCATTTTGAAAAGGTGTCCACTCCTGGCCAAGTCAGCTGATTTTGCTAGAGCAGCAATTTTGAAAAGGTGTCCACTCCTGTCCCAGTCAGCTGATTATGAAAGAACAGCCATTTTCAAAATGTGTCCACTCCTGGCCCATTATGCTCATTAAAAGAGAGCAGCCATTTTGAAAAGGTGTCCACTCCTGGCGCAGTCAGGTGGATGTGAAGGAGCAGCCGTTCTGAAAAAGTGACCAATCCTTTCCCTTTCAGCTGATTATGAGAGAACAGCCATTCTGAAAAGGTTTCCACTCCTGGCCCAGTCTGCTGATTATGAGAGAACAGCCATTTTGAAAAGGTGTCCACTCCTGGCCCAGTCAGATATATATGAAGGAGCAGCCATTTTGAAAAGGTGACCAATCCTGGCCCAGTCAGCTGATTGTGAGAGAACAACCATTTTGATAAGGTGTCAACTCCTGGCCCAGTCAGATGAAAGTGTGAGAACAGCCATTTTGAAAAGGTGTCCTATCGTGGCCCAATCAGCTGATTATGAGAGAGCAGCCATTTTGAAAAGGTGTCCACTCCTGGCCTAGTCAGGTGGATATGAAGGAGCAGCCATTCTGAAAAGGTGTCCACTCCTGGCCGAGTTACTTGACTATGAGAGAGCAGCCATTTTGAAAAAGTATCCACTCCTGACCCATTCAGCAGATAATGAGAGAAGAGCCATTCTGAAAAGGTGTCCACTCTTGACCTAGTCAGGTGGATATAAAGGAGCAACCATTCTGAAAATGTTTCCACTCCTGGCCGAGTCAGGTGTATATGAATGAGCAGCCATTCTGAAAAGGTGTCCACTCCTAGTCCAGTCAGCTCATTCTTAGGGAACAGCCATTTTGAAAAGGTGTCCACTCCTGGACCAGTGAGCTGATTATGAGACAGTAGCCATTGTGAACAGGTGTCCACTAATGGGCCAGTCAGGTGGATAAGAAGGAGCAACCTTTCTGAGAAGCTGTCCACTCCAGCCCCAGTCAGGTGGATATGAAGTAGCAGCTTTTCTGAAAAGGTGTCCATTCCTGGCCCAGTCAGCTGATTATGAGAGAACAGCCATTCGGAAAAGGTGTCCACTCTTGGCCTAGTCAGGTGGATATAAAGTAGCAACCATTCTGAAAAGGTGTCCACTCCAGGCCCAGTCAGCTGATTATGAGAGAACAGCCATTCCGGAAATATGTCCAGTCCTGGCACAGTCATCTGATTATGAGAGAACAGTTATTTTGAAAAAGTGTCCACTAATGGCCTAGTCAGGTGGATATGAAGGAGCAGCCATTCTGAAAAGGTGTCCACTCCTGGCCCAGTCTGCTGATTTTGAGAGAGCAGCCATTTTGAAAAGGTATCCACTCCTGGCCCAGTCAGGCGGATATGAAGAAGCAGCCATTCTGAAAAGGTGTCCACTCCAGGCCTATTCAGCTGATTATGAGAGAACAGCCATTCTGAAAAGGTGTCCACTCCTGGCCTAGTCAGGTGGATATAAAGTAGCAGCAATTCTGAAAAGGTGTCCACTGCTGACCCAGTCAGCTGATTATGAGAGAACAGCCATTGTGAAAAGGTGTCCACTCCTGGCCTAGTCAGCTGGATATGAAGGAGCAGCCATTTTGAAAAGGTGTCCACTCCTGGCCGAGTCAGTTGGATATGAAGGAGCAGCCATTTTGAAAAGGTATCCACTCCTGGCACAGTCAGCTGATAATGAAAGCAGCCATTTTGAAAAGGCATCCATTCCTGGCCCAGTCAGCTGATTATGAGAGCATCCATTTTGAAAATGTGTCCACCCCTGGCCCAGTGAGCTGATAATGAGAGAGCAGCCATTTTGAAAAGGTGTCCACTCCTGGCGCAGTCAGGTGGATGTGAAGGAGCAGCCGTTCTGAAAAAGTGACCAATCCTTTCCCAGTTAGCTGATTATGAGAGAACAGCCATTCTGAAAAGGTTTCCACTCCTGGCCCAGTCTGCTGATTATGAGAGAACAGCCATTTTGAAAAGGTGTCCACTCGTGGCCCAGTCAGTTATATATGAAGGAGCAGCCATTTTGAAAAGGTGACCACTCCTGGCCCAGTCAGCTGATTATGAGAGAGCAACCATTCGGAAAAGGTGTCCACTCCTGGCCCTGTCAGCTGAATGTGTTAGAACAGCCTTTTTGAAAAGGTGTCCTATCGTGTCCCAATCAGCTGATTATGAGTGAGCAGCCATTTTGAAAAGGTGTCCACTCCTGGCCTAGTCAGGTGGATATGAAGGAGCAGCCATTCTGAAAAGGTGTCCACTCCAGGCCCAGTCAGCTGATTATGAGAGAACAGCCATTCCGAAGAGGTAATCAGTCCTGGCCCAGTCAGCTGATTATGAGAGACCAGCCATATTGAAAAGGTGTCCACTCCTGGCCCAGTCAGCTGATTTTGCTAGAGCAGCAATTTTGAAAAGGTGTCCACTCCTGTCCCAGTCAGCTGATTATGAAAGAACAGCCATTTTCAAAATGTGTCCACTCCTGGCCCAGTATGCTCATTAAAAGAGAGCAGCCATTTTGAAAAGGTGTCAACTCCTGGAGCAGTCAGGTGGATGTGAAGGAGCAGCCGTTCTGAAAAAGTGACCAATCCTTTCCCAGTCAGCTGATTATGAGAGAACAGCCATTCTGAAAAGGTTTCCACTCCTGGCCCAGTCTGCTGATTATGAGAGAAAAGCCATTTTGAAAAGGTGTCCACTCCTGGCCCAGTCAGTTATATATGAAGGAGCAGCCATTTTGAAAAGGTAACCACTCCTGGCCCAGTCAGCTGATTATGAGAGACCAACCATTTTGAAAAGGTGACCACTCCTGGCCCAGTCAGCTGATTATGAGAGAGCAACCATTCTGATAATGTGTCAACTCCTGGCCCAGTCAGCTGAAAGTGTGAGAACAGCCATTTTGAAAAGATGTCCTATCGTGGCCCAATCAGCTGATTATGAGAGAGCAGCCATTTTGAAAAGGTGTCCACTCCTGGCCTAGTCAGGTGGATATGAAGGAGCAGCCATTCTGAAAAGGTGTCCACTCCAGGCACAGTCAGCTGATTATGTGAGAACAGCCATTCTGAAGAGGTGTTCAGTCCTGGCCCAGTCAGCTGATTATGAGAGAACAGCCATTTTGAAAAGGTGTCCACTCCTGGCCTAGTCAGCTGGATATGAAAGAGCAGCCATTTTGAAAAGGTGTCCACTCCTGGCCGAGTTACTTGACTATGAGAGAGCAGCCATTTTGAAAAAGTATCCACTCCTGACCCATTCAGCAGATAATGAGAGAAGAGCCATTCTGAAAAGGTGTCCACTCTTGACCTAGTCAGGTGGATATAAAGGAGCAACCATTCTGAAAAGGTTTCCACTCCTCACCCAGTCAGGTGGATATGAAGGAGCAGCCATTCTGAAAAGGTGTCCACTCCTAGTCCAGTCAGCTGATTATGAGAGAACAGCCATTTTGAACAGGTGTCCACTCCTGGCCCAGTCAGCTGATTATGAGAGAACAGCCATATTGAAAAGGTGTCCACTCCTGGCCCAGTCTGCTGATTATGAGAGAACAGCCATTTTGAAAATTTGTCCACTCCTGGCCCAGTCTGCTGATTATCAGAGAGCAGCCATTTTGAAAAGGTATCCACTCCTGGCCCAGTCAGGTGGATATGAAGGAGCAGGCATTCTGAAAAGGTGTCCACTCACGGCCCAGTGAGCTTATAATGAGAGAGCAACCATTTTGAAAATGTGTCCACTCCTGGCTATGTCAGCTGATTATGAGAGAGCAGCCATTTTGAAAAGGTGTCCACTCCAGGCCAAGTCAGGTGGATACGAAGGAGCTGTCATTTTGAAAAGGTGTCTATTCCTGGCCCAGTCAGCTGATTATGAGAGAGCAGCCATTTTGAAAAAGTGTCCACTCCTGGCATAGTCAGGTGGATATGAGAGAGCAGCAATTTTGAAATGGTATCCACTCCTGGCCCAGTCAGGTGGATATGAAGGAGCAGCCATTCTGAAAAGGTGTCCACTCATGCCCAGTCAGCTGATTATGAGAGAACAGCCATTCGGAAAGGGTGTCCACTTCTGCCCTAGTCAGGTGAAGCAGCAGCCATTCTGAAAAGGTGTCCACTCCTGGCCCAGTCTGCTGATTATGAGAGAGCAGCCATTTTGAAAAGGTATCCACTCCTGGCCCAGTCAGGTGGATATGAAGAAGCAGCCATTCTGAAAAGGTGTCCACTCCAGGCCTATTCAGCTGATTATGAGAGAACAGCCATTCTGAAAAGGTGTCCACTCCTGGCCTAGTCAGGTGGATATAAAGTAGCAGCAATTCTGAAAAGGTGTCCACTGCTGACCCAGTCAGCTGATTATGAGAGAACAGCCATTGTGAAAAGGTGTCCACTCCTGGCCTAGTCAGCTGGATATGAAGGAGCAGCCATTTTGAAAAGGTGTCCACTCCTGGCCGAGTCAGTTGGATATGAAGGAGCAGCCATTTTGAAAAGGTATCCACTCCTGGCACAGTCAGCTGATAATGAAAGCAGCCATTTTGAAAAGGCATCCATTCCTGGCCCAGTCAGCTGATTATGAGAGCAGCCATTTTGAAAAGGTGTCCACTCGTGGCCAAGTCAGCTGATTATGAGAGAGCAGCCATTTTGAAAATGTGTCCACTCCTGGCCCAGTGAGCTGATAATGAGAGAGCAGCCATTTTGAAAAGGTGTCCACTCCTGGCGCAGTCAGGTGGATGTGAAGGAGCAGCCGTTCTGAAAAAGTGACCAATCCTTTCCCAGTCAGCTGATTATGAGAGAACAGCCATTCTGAAAAGGTTTCCACTCCTGGCCCAGTCTGCTGATTATGAGAGAACAGCGATTTTGAAAAGGTGTCCACTCCTGACCCAGTCATTTATATATGAAGGAGCAGTCATTTTGAAAAGGTGTCCACTCCTGGCCCAGTCAGCTGATTTTGCTAGAGCAGCAATTTTGAAAAGGTGTCCACTCCTGTCCCAGTCAGCTGATTATGAAAGAACAGCCATTTTCAAAATGTGTCCACTCCTGGCCCAGTATGCTCATTAAAAGAGAGCAGCCATTTTGAAAAGGTGTCAACTCCTAGCGCAGTCAGGTGGATGTGAAGGAGCAGCCGTTCTGAAAAAGTGACCAATCCTTTCCCAGTCAGCTGATTATGAGAGAACAGCCATTCTGAAAAGGTTTCCACTACTTGCCCAGTCTGCTGATTATGAGAGAAAAGCCATTTTGAAAAGGTGTCCACTCCTGGCCCAGTCAGTTATATATGAAGGAGCAGCCATTTTGAAAAGGTGACCACTCCTGGCCCAGTCAGCTGATTATGAGAGACCAGCCGTATTGAAAAGGTGTCCACTCCTGGCCCAGTCTGCTGATTATGAGAGAACAGCCATTTTGAAAATCTGTCCACTCCTGGCCCAGTCTGCTGATTATGAGAGAGCAGCCATTTTGAAAAGGTGTCCACGCCTGCCCTAGTCAGGTGCATATGAACGAGCAGCCATTCTGAAAAGGTGTGCACTCCTGGAACAGTCAGCTGATAATGAAAGAACAGCCATTTTCAAAATGTGTCCACTCCTGGCCCAGTAAGCTCATTAAAAGAGAGCAGCCATTTTGAAAAGGTGTCCACTCCTGGCGCAGTCTGGTGGATGTGAAGAAACAGCCGTTCTGAAAAAGTGACCAATCCTTTCCCAGTTAGCTGATTATGAGAGAACAGCCATTCTGAAAAGGTTTCCACTCCTGGCCCAGTCTGCTGATTATGAGAGAACAGCCATTTTGAAAAGGTGTCCACTCGTGGCCCAGTCAGTTATATATGAAGGAGCAGCCATTTTGAAAAGGTGACCACTCCTGGCCCAGTCAGCTGATTATGAGAGAGCAACCATTCGGAAAAGGTGTCCACTCCTGGCCCTCTCAGCTGAATGTGTTAGAACAGCCTTTTTGAAAAGGTGTCCTATCGTGGCCCAATCAGCTGATTATGAGTGAGCAGCCATTTTGAAAAGGTGTCCACTCCTGGCCTAGTCAGGTGGATATGAAGGAGCAGCCATTCTGAAAAGGTGTCCACTCCAGGCCCAGTCAGCTGATTATGAGAGAACAGCCATTCCGAAGAGGTAATCAGTCCTGGCCCAGTCAGCTGATTATGAGAGACCAGCCATATTGAAAAGGTGTCCACTCCTGGCCCAGTCAGCTGATTTTGCTAGAGCAGCAATTTTGAAAAGGTGTCCACTCCTGTCCCAGTCAGCTGATTATGAAAGAACAGCCATTTTCAAAATGTGTCCACTCCTGGCCCATTATGCTCATTAAAAGAGAGCAGCCATTTTGAAAAGGTGTCCACTCCTGGCGCAGTCAGGTGGATGTGAAGGAGCAGCCGTTCTGAAAAAGTGACCAATCCTTTCCCAGTCAGCTGATTATGAGAGAACAGCCATTCTGAAAAGGTTTCCACTCCTGGCCCAGTCTGCTGATTATGAGAGAACAGCCATTTTGAAAAGGTGTCCACTCCTGGCCCAGTCAGATATATATGAAGGAGCAGCCATTTTGAAAAGGTGACCACTCCTGGCCCAGTCAGCTGATTGTGAGAGAGCAACCATTTTGATAAGGTGTCAACTCCTGGCCCAGTCAGATGAAAGTGTGAGAACAGACATTTTGAAAAGATGTCCTATCGTGGCCCAATCAGCTGATTATGAGAGAGCAGCCATTTTGAAAAGGTGTCCACTCCTGGCCTAGTCAGGTGGATATGAAGGAGCAGCCATTCTGAAAAGGTGTCCACTCCAGGCCCAGTCAGCTGATTATGTGAGAACAGCCATTCTGAAGAGGTGTTCAGTCCTGGCCCAGTCAGCTGATTATGAGAGAACAGCCATTTTGAAAAGGTGTCTACTCCTGGCCTAGTCAGCTGGATATGAAAGAGCAGCCATTTTGAAAAGGTGTCCACTCCTGGTCGAGTTACTTGACTATGAGAGAGCAGACATTTTGAAAAAGTATCCACTCCTGACCCATTCAGCAGATAATGAGAGAAGAGCCATTCTGAAAAGGTGTCCACTCTTGACCTAGTCAGGTGGATATAAAGGAGCAACCATTCTGAAAATGTTTCCACTCCTGGCCGAGTCAGGTGTATATGAATGAGCAGCCATTCTGAAAAGGTGTCCACTCCTAGTCCAGTCAGCTCATTCTTAGGGAACAGCCATTTTGAAAAGGTGTCCACTCCTGGACCAGTGAGCTGATTATGAGACAGTAGCCATTGTGAACAGGTGTCCACTAATGGGCCAGTCAGGTGGATAAGAAGGAGCAACCTTTCTGAGAAGCTGTCCACTCCAGCCCCAGTCAGGTGGATATGAAGTAGCAGCTTTTCTGAAAAGGTGTCCATTCCTGGCCCAGTCAGCTGATTATGAGAGAACAGCCATTCTGAAAAGGTTTCCACTCCTGGCCCAGTCTGCTGATTATGAGAGAACAGCCATTTTCAAAATGTGTCCACTCCTGGCCCAGTATGCTCATTAAAAGAGAGCAGCCATTTTGAAAAGGTGTCAACTCCTAGCGCAGTCAGGTGGATGTGAAGGAGCAGCCGTTCTGAAAAAGTGACCAATCCTTTCCCAGTCAGCTGATTATGAGAGAACAGCCATTCTGAAAAGGTTTCCACTACTGGCCCAGTCTGCTGATTATGAGAGAAAAGCCATTTTGAAAAGGTGTCCACTCCTGGCCCAGTCAGTTATATATGAAGGAGCAGCCATTTTGAAAAGGTGACCACTCCTGGCCCAGTCAGCTGATTTTGAGAGACCAGCCGTATTGAAAAGGTGTCCACTCCTGGCCCAGTCTGCTGATTATGAGAGAACAGCCATTTTGAAAATCTGTCCACTCCTGGCCCAGTCTGCTGATTATGAGAGAGCAGCCATTTTGAAAAGGTGTCCACGCCTGGCCTAGTCAGGTGCATCTGAACGAGCAGCCATTCTGAAAAGGTGTGCACTCCTGGAACAGTCAGCTGATAATGAAAGAACAGCCATTTTCAAAATGTGTCCACTCCTGGCCCAGTAAGCTCATTAAAAGAGAGCAGCCATTTTGAAAAGGTGTCCACTCCTGGCGCAGTCTGGTGGATGTGAAGAAACAGCCGTTCTGAAAAAGTGACCAATCCTTTCCCAGTTAGCTGATTATGAGAGAACAGCCATTCTGAAAAGGTTTCCACTCCTGGCCCAGTCTGCTGATTATGAGAGAACAGCCATTTTGAAAAGGTGTCCACTCGTGGCCCAGTCAGTTATATATGAAGGAGCAGCCATTTTGAAAAGGTGACCACTCCTGGCCCAGTCAGCTGATTATGAGAGAGCAACCATTCGGAAAAGGTGTCCACTCCTGGCCCTCTCAGCTGAATGTGTTAGAACAGCCTTTTTGAAAAGGTGTCCTATCGTGGCCCAATCAGCTGATTATGAGTGAGCAGCCATTTTGAAAAGGTGTCCACTCCTGGCCTAGTCAGGTGGATATGAAGGAGCAGCCATTCTGAAAAGGTGTCCACTCCAGGCCCAGTCAGCTGATTATGAGAGAACAGCCATTCCGAAGAGGTAATCAGTCCTGGCCCAGTCAGCTGATTATGAGAGACCAGCCATATTGAAAAGGTGTCCACTCCTGGCCCAGTCAGCTGATTTTGCTAGAGCAGCAATTTTGAAAAGGTGTCCTCTCCTGTCCCAGTCAGCTGATTATGAAAGAACAGCCATTTTCAAAATGTGTCCACTCCTGGCCCAGTATGCTCATTAAAAGAGAGCAGCCATTTTGAAAAGGTGTCAACTCCTGGAGCAGTCAGGTGGATGTGAAGGAGCAGCCGTTCTGAAAAAGTGACCAATCCTTTCCCAGTCAGCTGATTATGAGAGAACAGCCATTCTGAAAAGGTTTCCACTCCTGGCCCAGTCTGCTGATTATGAGAGAAAAGCCATTTTGAAAAGGTGTCCACTCCTGGCCCAGTCAGTTATATATGAAGGAGCAGCCATTTTGAAAAGGTAACCACTCCTGGCCCAGTCAGCTGATTATGAGAGACCAACCATTTTGAAAAGGTGTCCACTCCTGGCCCAGTCAGATATATATGAAGGAGCAGCCATTTTGAAAAGGTGTCCACTCCTGGCCCAGTCAGCTGATTTTGCTAGAGCAGCAATTTTGAAAAGGTGTCCACTCCTGTCCCAGTCAGCTGATTATGAAAGAACAGCCATTTTCAAAATGTGTCCACTCCTGGCCCATTATGCTCATTAAAAGAGAGCAGCCATTTTGAAAAGGTGTCCACTCCTGGCGCAGTCAGGTGGATGTGAAGGAGCAGCCGTTCTGAAAAAGTGACCAATCCTTTCCCAGTCAGCTGATTATGAGAGAACAGCCATTCTGAAAAGGTTTCCACTCCTGGCCCAGTCTGCTGATTATGAGAGAACAGCCATTTTGAAAAGGTGTCCACTCCTGGCCCAGTCAGATATATATGAAGGAGCAGCCATTTTGAAAAGGTGACCACTCCTGGCCCAGTCAGCTGATTGTGAGAGAGCAACCATTTTGATAAGGTGTCAACTCCTGGCCCAGTCAGATGAAAGTGTGAGAACAGCCATTTTGAAAAGATGTCCTATCGTGGCCCAATCAGCTGATTATGAGAGAGCAGCCATTTTGAAAAGGTGTCCACTCCTGGCCTAGTCAGGTGGATATGAAGGAGCAGCCATTCTGAAAAGGTGTCCACTCCAGGCCCAGTCAGCTGATTATGTGAGAACAGCCATTCTGAAGAGGTGTTCAGTCCTGGCCCAGTCAGCTGATTATGAGAGAACAGCCATTTTGAAAAGGTGTCTACTCCTGGCCTAGTCAGCTGGATATGAAAGAGCAGCCATTTTGAAAAGGTGTCCACTCCTGGTCGAGTTACTTGACTATGAGAGAGCAGACATTTTGAAAAAGTATCCACTCCTGACCCATTCAGCAGATAATGAGAGAAGAGCCATTCTGAAAAGGTGTCCACTCTTGACCTAGTCAGGTGGATATAAAGGAGCAACCATTCTGAAAATGTTTCCACTCCTGGCCGAGTCAGGTGTATATGAATGAGCAGCCATTCTGAAAAGGTGTCCACTCCTAGTCCAGTCAGCTCATTCTTAGGGAACAGCCATTTTGAAAAGGTGTCCACTCCTGGACCAGTGAGCTGATTATGAGACAGTAGCCATTGTGAACAGGTGTCCACTAATGGGCCAGTCAGGGGGATAAGAAGGAGCAACCTTTCTGAGAAGCTGTCCACTCCAGCCCCAGTCAGGTGGATATGAAGTAGCAGCTTTTCTGAAAAGGTGTCCATTCCTGGCCCAGTCAGCTGATTATGAGAGAACAGCCATTCTGAAAAGGTTTCCACTCCTGGCCCAGTCTGCTGATTATGAGAGAACAGCCATTTTCAAAATGTGTCCACTCCTGGCCCAGTATGCTCATTAAAAGAGAGCAGCCATTTTGAAAAGGTGTCAACTCCTAGCGCAGTCAGGTGGATGTGAAGGAGCAGCCGTTCTGAAAAAGTGACCAATCCTTTCCCAGTCAGCTGATTATGAGAGAACAGCCATTCTGAAAAGGTTTCCACTACTGGCCCAGTCTGCTGATTATGAGAGAAAAGCCATTTTGAAAAGGTGTCCACTCCTGGCCCAGTCAGTTATATATGAAGGAGCAGCCATTTTGAAAAGGTGACCACTCCTGGCCCAGTCAGCTGATTTTGAGAGACCAGCCGTATTGAAAAGGTGTCCACTCCTGGCCCAGTCTGCTGATTATGAGAGAACAGCCATTTTGAAAATCTGTCCACTCCTGGCCCAGTCTGCTGATTATGAGAGAGCAGCCATTTTGAAAAAGTGTCCACGCCTGGCCTAGTCAGGTGCATATGAACGAGCAGCCATTCTGAAAAGGTGTGCACTCCTGGAACAGTCAGCTGATAATGAAAGAACAGCCATTTTCAAAATGTGTCCACTCCTGGCCCAGTAAGCTCATTAAAAGAGAGCAGCCATTTTGAAAAGGTGTCCACTCCTGGCGCAGTCTGGTGGATGTGAAGAAACAGCCGTTCTGAAAAAGTGACCAATCCTTTCCCAGTTAGCTGATTATGAGAGAACAGCCATTCTGAAAAGGTTTCCACTCCTGGCCCAGTCTGCTGATTATGAGAGAACAGCCATTTTGAAAAGGTGTCCACTCGTGGCCCAGTCAGTTATATATGAAGGAGCAGCCATTTTGAAAAGGTGACCACTCCTGGCCCAGTCAGCTGATTATGAGAGAGCAACCATTCGGAAAAGGTGTCCACTCCTGGCCCTCTCAGCTGAATGTGTTAGAACAGCCTTTTTGAAAAGGTGTCCTATCGTGGCCCAATCAGCTGATTATGAGTGAGCAGCCATTTTGAAAAGGTGTCCACTCCTGGCCTAGTCAGGTGGATATGAAGGAGCAGCCATTCTGAAAAGGTGTCCACTCCAGGCCCAGTCAGCTGATTATGAGAGAACAGCCATTCCGAAGAGGTAATCAGTCCTGGCCCAGTCAGCTGATTATGAGAGACCAGCCATATTGAAAAGGTGTCCACTCCTGGCCCAGTCAGCTGATTTTGCTAGAGCAGCAATTTTGAAAAGGTGTCCTCTCCTGTCCCAGTCAGCTGATTATGAAAGAACAGCCATTTTCAAAATGTGTCCACTCCTGGCCCAGTATGCTCATTAAAAGAGAGCAGCCATTTTGAAAAGGTGTCAACTCCTGGAGCAGTCAGGTGGATGTGAAGGAGCAGCCGTTCTGAAAAAGTGACCAATCCTTTCCCAGTCAGCTGATTATGAGAGAACAGCCATTCTGAAAAGGTTTCCACTCCTGGCCCAGTCTGCTGATTATGAGAGAAAAGCCATTTTGAAAAGGTGTCCACTCCTGGCCCAGTCAGTTATATATGAAGGAGCAGCCATTTTGAAAAGGTAACCACTCCTGGCCCAGTCAGCTGATTATGAGAGACCAACCATTTTGAAAAGGTGTCCACTCCTGGCCCAGTCAGATATATATGAAGGAGCAGCCATTTTGAAAAGGTGTCCACTCCTGGCCCAGTCAGCTGATTTTGCTAGAGCAGCAATTTTGAAAAGGTGTCCACTCCTGTCCCAGTCAGCTGATTATGAAAGAACAGCCATTTTCAAAATGTGTCCACTCCTGGCCCATTATGCTCATTAAAAGAGAGCAGCCATTTTGAAAAGGTGTCCACTCCTGGCGCAGTCAGGTGGATGTGAAGGAGCAGCCGTTCTGAAAAAGTGACCAATCCTTTCCCAGTCAGCTGATTATGAGAGAACAGCCATTCTGAAAAGGTTTCCACTCCTGGCCCAGTCTGCTGATTATGAGAGAACAGCCATTTTGAAAAGGTGTCCACTCCTGGCCCAGTCAGATATATATGAAGGAGCAGCCATTTTGAAAAGGTGACCAATCCTGGCCCAGTCAGCTGATTGTGAGAGAGCAACCATTTTGATAAGGTGTCAACTCCTGGCCCAGTCAGATGAAAGTGTGAGAACAGCCATTTTGAAAAGATGTCCTATCGTGGCCCAATCAGCTGATTATGAGAGAGCAGCCATTTTGAAAAGGTGTCCACTCCTGGCCTAGTCAGCTGGATATGAAAGAGCAGCCATTTTGAAAAGGTGTCCGCTCCTGGCCGAGTTACTTGACTATGAGAGAGCAGCCATTTTGAAAAAGTATCCACTCCTGACCCATTCAGCAGATAATGAGAGAAGAGCCATTCTGAAAAGGTGTCCACTCTTGACCTAGTCAGGTGGATATAAAGGAGCAACCATTCTGAAAATGTTTCCACTCCTGGCCGAGTCAGGTGTATATGAATGAGCAGCCATTCTGAAAAGGTGTCCACTCCTAGTCCAGTCAGCTCATTCTTAGGGAACAGCCATTTTGAAAAGGTGTCCACTCCTGGACCAGTGAGCTGATTATGAGACAGTAGCCATTGTGAACAGGTGTCCACTAATGGGCCAGTCAGGTGGATAAGAAGGAGCAACCTTTCTGAGAAGCTGTCCACTCCAGCCCCAGTCAGGTGGATATGAAGTAGCAGCTTTTCTGAAAAGGTGTCCATTCCTGGCCCAGTCAGCTGATTATGAGAGAACAGCCATTCGGAAAAGGTGTCCACTCTTGGCCTAGTCAGGTGGATATAAAGTAGCAACCATTCTGAAAAGGTGTCCACTCCAGGCCCAGTCAGCTGATTATGAGAGAACAGCCATTCCAGAAATATGTCCAGTCCTGGCACAGTCATCTGATTATGAGAGAACAGTTATTTTGAAAAAGTGTCCACTAATGGCCTAGTCAGGTGGATATGAAGGAGCAGCCATTCTGAAAAGGTGTCCACTCCTGGCCCAGTCTGCTGATTATGAGAGAGCAGCCATTTTGAAAAGGTATCCACTCCTGGCCCAGTCAGGTGGATATGAAGAAGCAGCCATTCTGAAAAGGTGTCCACTCCAGGCCTATTCAGCTGATTATGAGAGAACAGCCATTCTGAAAAGGTGTCCACTCCTGGCCTAGTCAGGTGGATATAAAGTAGCAGCAATTCTGAAAAGGTGTCCACTGCTGACCCAGTCAGCTGATTATGAGAGAACAGCCATTGTGAAAAGGTGTCCACTCCTGGCCTAGTCAGCTGGATATGAAGGAGCAGCCATTTTGAAAAGGTGTCCACTCCTGGCCGAGTCAGTTGGATATGAAGGAGCAGCCATTTTGAAAAGGTATCCACTCCTGGCACAGTCAGCTGATAATGAAAGCAGCCATTTTGAAAAGGCATCCATTCCTGGCCCAGTCAGCTGATTATGAGAGCAGCCATTTTGAAAAGGTGTCCACTCGTGGCCAAGTCAGCTGATTATGAGAGAGCAGCCATTTTGAAAATGTGTCCACTCCTGGCCCAGTGAGCTGATAATGAGAGAGCAGCAATTTTGAAAAGATGTCCACTCCTGGCGCAGTCAGGTGGATGTGAAGGAGCAGCCGTTCTGAAAAAGTGACCAATCCTTTCCCAGTTAGCTGATTATGAGAGAACAGCCATTCTGAAAAGGTTTCCACTCCTGGCCCAGTCTGCTGATTATGAGAGAAAAGCCATTTTGAAAAGGTGTCCACTCCTGGCCCAGTCAGTTATATATGAAGGAGCAGCCATTTTGAAAAGGTAACCACTCCTGGCCCAGTCAGCTGATTATGAGAGACCAACCATTTTGAAAAGGTGACCACTCCTGGCCCAGTCAGCTGATTATGAGAGAGCAACCATTCTGATAATGTGTCAACTCCTGGCCCAGTGAGCTGATAATGAGAGAGCAGCCATTTTGAAAAGGTGTCCACTCCTGGCGCAGTCAGGTGGATGTGAAGGAGCAGCCGTTCTGAAAAAGTGACCAATCCTTTCCCAGTTAGCTGATTATGAGAGAGCAGCCATTTTGAAAAGGTGTCCACTCCTGGCCTAGTCAGGTGGATATGAAGGAGCAGCCATTCTGAAAAGGTGTCCACTCCAGGCACAGTCAGCTGATTATGTGAGAACAGCCATTCTGAAGAGGTGTTCAGTCCTGGCCCAGTCAGCTGATTATGAGAGAACAGCCATTTTGAAAAGGTGTCCACTCCTGGCCTAGTCAGCTGGATATGAAAGAGCAGCCATTTTGAAAAGGTGTCCACTCCTGGCCGAGTTACTTGACTATGAGAGAGCAGCCATTTTGAAAAAGTATCCACTCCTGACCCATTCAGCAGATAATGAGAGAAGAGCCATTCTGAAAAGGTGTCCACTCTTGACCTAGTCAGGTGGATATAAAGGAGCAACCATTCTGAAAAGGTTTCCACTCCTCACCCAGTCAGGTGGATATGAAGGAGCAGCCATTCTGAAAAGGTGTCCACTCCTAGTCCAGTCAGCTGATTATGAGAGAACAGCCATTTTGAAAAGGTGTCCACTCGTGGCCCAGTCAGTTATATATGAAGGAGCAGCCATTTTGAAAAGGTGACCACTCCTGGCCCAGTCAGCTGATTATGAGAGAGCAACCATTCGGAAAAGGTGTCCACTCCTGGCCCTGTCAGCTGAATGTGTTAGAACAGCCTTTTTGAAAAGGTGTCCTATCGTGGCCCAATCAGCTGATTATGAGTGAGCAGCCATTTTGAAAAGGTGTCCACTCCTGGCCTAGTCAGGTGGATATGAAGGAGCAGCCATTCTGAAAAGGTGTCCACTCCAGGCCCAGTCAGCTGATTATGAGAGAACAGCCATTCCGAAGAGGTAATCAGTTCTGGCCCAGTCAGCTGATTATGAGAGACCAGCCATATTGAAAAGGTGTCCACTCCTGGCCCAGTCAGCTGATTTTGCTAGAGCAGCAATTTTGAAAAGGTGTCCACTCCTGTCCCAGTCAGCTGATTATGAAAGAACAGCCATTTTCAAAATGTGTCCACTCCTGGCCCAGTATGCTCATTAAAAGAGAGCAGCCATTTTGAAAAGGTGTCAACTCCTGGAGCAGTCAGGTGGATGTGAAGGAGCAGCCGTTCTGAAAAAGTGACCAATCCTTTCCCAGTCAGCTGATTATGAGAGAACAGCCATTCTGAAAAGGTTTCCACTCCTGGCCCAGTCTGCTGATTATGAGAGAAAAGCCATTTTGAAAAGGTGTCCACTCCTGGCCCAGTCAGTTATATATGAAGGAGCAGCCATTTTGAAAAGGTAACCACTCCTGGCCCAGTCAGCTGATTATGAGAGACCAACCATTTTGAAAAGGTGACCACACCTGGCCCAGTCAGCTGATTATGAGAGAGCAACCATTCTGATAATGTGTCAACTCCTGGCCCAGTCAGATGAAAGTGTGAGAACAGCCATTTTGAAAAGATGTCCTATCGTGGCCCAATCAGCTGATTATGAGAGAGCAGCCAGTTTGAAAAGGTGTCCACTCCTGGCCTAGTCAGCTGGATATGAAAGAGCAGCCATTTTGAAAAGGTGTCCACTCCTGGCCGAGTTACTTGACTATGAGAGAGCAGCCATTTTGAAAAAGTATCCACTCCTGACCCATTCAGCAGATAATGAGAGAAGAGCCATTCTGAAAAGGTGTCCACTCTTGACCTAGTCAGGTGGATATAAAGGAGCAACCATTCTGAAAATGTTTCCACTCCAGGCCGAGTCAGGTGTATATGAATGAGCAGCCATTCTGAAAAGGTGTCCACTCCTAGTCCAGTCAGCTCATTCTTAGGGAACAGCCATTTTGAAAAGGTGTCCACTCCTGGACCAGTGAGCTGATTATGAGACAGTAGCCATTGTGAACAGGTGTCCACTAATGGGCCAGTCAGGTGGATAAGAAGGAGCAACCTTTCTGAGAAGCTGTCCACTCCAGCCCCAGTCAGGTGGATATGAAGTAGCAGCTTTTCTGAAAAGGTGTCCATTCCTGGCCCAGTCAGCTGATTATGAGAGAACAGCCATTCGGAAAAGGTGTCCACTCTTGGCCTAGTCAGGTGGATATAAAGTAGCAACCATTCTGAAAAGGTGTCCACTCCAGGCCCAGTCAGCTGATTATGAGAGAACAGCCATTCCGGAAATATGTCCAGTCCTGGCACAGTCATCTGATTATGAGAGAACAGTTATTTTGAAAAAGTGTCCACTAATGGCCTAGTCAGGTGGATATGAAGGAGCAGCCATTCTGAAAAGGTGTCCACTCCTGGCCCAGTCTGCTGATTATGAGAGAGCAGCCATTTTGAAAAGGTATCCACTCCTGGCCCAGTCAGGTGGATATGAAGAAGCAGCCATTCTGAAAAGGTGTCCACTCCAGGCCTATTCAGCTGATTATGAGAGAACAGCCATTCTGAAAAGGTGTCCACTCCTGGCCTAGTCAGGTGGATATAAAGTAGCAGCAATTCTGAAAAGGTGTCCACTGCTGACCCAGTCAGCTGATTATGAGAGAACAGCCATTGTGAAAAGGTGTCCACTCCTGGCCTAGTCAGCTGGATATGAAGGAGCAGCCATTTTGAAAAGGTGTCCACTCCTGGCCGAGTCAGTTGGATATGAAGGAGCAGCCATTTTGAAAAGGTATCCACTCCTGGCACAGTCAGCTGATAATGAAAGCAGCCATTTTGAAAAGGCATCCATTCCTGGCCCAGTCAGCTGATTATGAGAGCAGCCATTTTGAAAAGGTGTCCACTCGTGGCCAAGTCAGCTGATTATGAGAGAGCAGCCATTTTGAAAATGTGTCCACTCCTGGCCCAGTGAGCTGATAATGAGAAAGCAGCCATTTTGAAAAGGTGTCCACTCCTGGCGCAGTCAGGTGGATGTGAAGGAGCAGCCGTTCTGAAAAAGTGACCAATCCTTTCCCAGTTAGCTGATTATGAGAGAACAGCCATTCTGAAAAGGTTTCCACTCCTGGCCCAGTCTGCTGATTATGAGAGAAAAGCCATTTTGAAAAGGTGTCCACTCCTGGCCCAGTCAGTTATATATGAAGGAGCAGCCATTTTGAAAAGGTAACCACTCCTGGCCCAGTCAGCTGATTATGAGAGACCAACCATTTTGAAAAGGTGACCACTCCTGGCCCAGTCAGCTGATTATGAGAGAGCAACCATTCTGATAATGTGTCAACTCCTGGCCCAGTGAGCTGATAATGAGAGAGCAGCCATTTTGAAAAGGTGTCCACTCCTGGCGCAGTCAGGTGGATGTGAAGGAGCAGCCGTTCTGAAAAAGTGACCAATCCTTTCCCAGTTAGCTGATTATGAGAGAGCAGCCATTTTGAAAAGGTGTCCACTCCTGGCCTAGTCAGGTGGATATGAAGGAGCAGCCATTCTGAAAAGGTGTCCACTCCAGGCACAGTCAGCTGATTATGTGAGAACAGCCATTCTGAAGAGGTGTTCAGTCCTGGCCCAGTCAGCTGATTATGAGAGAACAGCCATTTTGAAAAGGTGTCCACTCTTGGCCTAGTCAGCTGGATATGAAAGAGCAGCCATTTTGAAAAGGTGTCCACTCCTGGCCGAGTTACTTGACTATGAGAGAGCAGCCATTTTGAAAAAGTATCCACTCCTGACCCATTCAGCAGATAATGAGAGAAGAGCCATTCTGAAAAGGTGTCCACTCTTGACCTAGTCAGGTGGATATAAAGGAGCAACCATTCTGAAAAGGTTTCCACTCCTCACCCAGTCAGGTGGATATGAAGGAGCAGCCATTCTGAAAAGGTGTCCACTCCTAGTCCAGTCAGCTGATTATGAGAGAACAGCCATTTTGAAAAGGTGTCCACTCGTGGCCCAGTCAGTTATATATGAAGGAGCAGCCATTTTGAAAAGGTGACCACTCCTGGCCCAGTCAGCTGATTATGAGAGAGCAACCATTCGGAAAAGGTGTCCACTCCTGGCCCTGTCAGCTGAATGTGTTAGAACAGCCTTTTTGAAAAGGTGTCCTATCGTGGCCCAATCAGCTGATTATGAGTGAGCAGCCATTTTGAAAAGGTGTCCACTCCTGGCCTAGTCAGGTGGATATGAAGGAGCAGCCATTCTGAAAAGGTGTCCACTCCAGGCCCAGTCAGCTGATTATGAGAGAACAGCCATTCCGAAGAGGTAATCAGTTCTGGCCCAGTCAGCTGATTATGAGAGACCAGCCATATTGAAAAGGTGTCCACTCCTGGCCCAGTCAGCTGATTTTGCTAGAGCAGCAATTTTGAAAAGGTGTCCACTCCTGTCCCAGTCAGCTGATTATGAAAGAACAGCCATTTTCAAAATGTGTCCACTCCTGGCCCAGTATGCTCATTAAAAGAGAGCAGCCATTTTGAAAAGGTGTCAACTCCTGGAGCAGTCAGGTGGATGTGAAGGAGCAGCCGTTCTGAAAAAGTGACCAATCCTTTCCCAGTCAGCTGATTATGAGAGAACAGCCATTCTGAAAAGGTTTCCACTCCTGGCCCAGTCTGCTGATTATGAGAGAAAAGCCATTTTGAAAAGGTGTCCACTCCTGGCCCAGTCAGTTATATATGAAGGAGCAGCCATTTTGAAAAGGTAACCACTCCTGGCCCAGTCAGCTGATTATGAGAGACCAACCATTTTGAAAAGGTGACCACACCTGGCCCAGTCAGCTGATTATGAGAGAGCAACCATTCTGATAATGTGTCAACTCCTGGCCCAGTCAGCTGAAAGTGTGAGAACAGCCATTTTGAAAAGATGTCCTATCGTGGCCCAATCAGCTGATTATGAGAGAGCAGCCATTTTGAAAAGGTGTCCACTCCTGGCCTAGTCAGGTGGATATGAAGGAGCAGCCATTCTGAAAAGGTGTCCACTCCAGGCACAGTCAGCTGATTATGTGAGAACAGCCATTCTGAAGAGTTGTTCAGTCCTGGCCCAGTCAGCTGATTATGAGAGAACAGCCATATTGAAAAGGTGTCCACTCCTGGCCCAGTCTGCTCATTACGAGAGAACAGCCATTTTGAAAATCTGTCCACTCCTGGCCCAGTTTGCTGATTATAAGAGAGCAGCCATTTTGAAAAGGTGTCCACACCTGGCCTAGTCAGGTGCATATGAAAGAGCAGCCATTCTAAAAAGGTGTGCACTCCTGGACCAGTCAGTTGAATATGAAGGAGCAGCCATTCTGAAAATGTGTCCACTCCTGGCCCAGTCAGCTGATTATGAGAGACCAGCCATATTGAAAAGGTGTCCACTCCTGGCCCAGTCAGCTGATTTTGCTAGAGCAGCAATTTTGAAAAGGTGTCCACTCCTGTCCCAGTCAGCTGATTATGAAAGAACAGCCATTTTCAAAATGTGTCCACTCCTGGCCCAGTATGCTCATTAAAAGAGAGCAGCCATTTTGAAAAGGTGTCAACTCCTGGCGCAGTCAGGTGGATGTGAAGGAGCAGCCATTCTGAAAAAGTGACCAATCCTTTCCCAGTCAGCTGATTATGAGAGAACAGCCATTGTGAAAAGGTTTCCACTCCTGGCCCAGTCTGCTGATTATGAGAGAAAAGCCATTTTGAAAAGGTGTCCACTCCTGGCCCAGTCAGTTATATATGAAGGAGCAGCCATTTTGAAAAGGTGACCACTCCTGGCCCAGTCAGCTGATTATGAGAGACCAGCCGTATTGAAAAGGTGTCCACTCCTGGCCCAGTCAGCTGATTTTGCTAGAGCAGCAATTTTGAAAAGGTGTCCACTCCTGTCCCAGTCAGCTGATTATGAAAGAACAGCCATTTTCAAAATGTGTCCACTCCTGGCCCATTATGCTCATTAAAAGAGAGCAGCCATTTCGAAAAGGTGTCCACTCCTGGCGCAGTCAGGTGGATGTGAAGGAGCAGCCATTTTGAAAAGGTGACCACTCCTGGCCCAGTCAGCTGATTGTGAGAGAGCAACCATTTTGATAAGGTGTCAACTCCTGGCCCAGTCAGATGAAAGTGTGAGAACAGCCATTTTGAAAAGGTGTCCTATCGTGGCCCAATCAGCTGATTATGAGAGAGCAGCCATTTTGAAAAGGTGTCCACTCCTGGCCTAGTCAGGTGGATATGAAGGAGCAGCCATTCTGAAAAGGTGTCCACTCCAGGCCCAGTCAGCTGATTATGTGAGAACAGCCATTCTGAAGAGGTGTTCAGTCCTGGCCCAGTCAGCTGATTATGAGAGAACAGCCATTTTGAAAAGGTGTCTACTCCTGGCCTAGTCAGCTGGATATGAAAGAGCAGCCATTTTGAAAAGGTGTCCACTCCTGGCTGAGTTACTTGACTATGAGAGAGTAGCCATTTTGAAAAAGTATCCACTCCTGACCCATTCAGCAGATAATGAGAGAAGAGCCATTCTGAAAAGGTGTCCACTCTTGACCTAGTCAGGTGGATATAAAGGAGCAACCATTCTGAAAATGTTTCCACTCCTGGCCGAGTCAGGTGTATATGAATGAGCAGCCATTCTGAAAAGGTGTCCACTCCTGGCCGAGTCAGCTGATTATGAGAGAGCAGCCATTTTGAAAAGTTGTCCACTCCTGGCCAAATCAGGTGGATATGAAGGAGCAGCCATTCTGAAAACATGTCCACTCCTGGCCCAGTCAGCTGATTATGAGAGAGCAGACATTCTGAAAAGGTGTCCACTCCTGGCTAGTGAGGTGGATATAAATGAGTAACCATTCGGAAAAGGTTTCCACTCCTCACCCAGTCAGGTGGATATGAAGGAGCATCCATTCTGAAAAGGTGTCCACTCCTAGTCCAGTCAGCTGATTATGAGAGAACAGCCATTTTGAACAGGAGTCCATTCCTGGCCCAGTCAGCTGATTATGAGAGAACAGCCATATTGAAAAGGTGTCCACTCCTGGCCCAGTCTGCTCATTACGAGAGAACAGCCATTTTGAAAATCTGTCCACTCCTGGCCCAGTTTGCTGATTATAAGAGAGC
Organism: Hemicordylus capensis; assembly: GCF_027244095.1. Taxonomy (NCBI): domain Eukaryota; kingdom Metazoa; phylum Chordata; class Lepidosauria; order Squamata; family Cordylidae; genus Hemicordylus; species Hemicordylus capensis. The sequence goes on along the minus strand of NC_069668.1, from coordinate 8,520,444 downwards.
AGCCATTTTGAAAAGGTGTCCACACCTGGCCTAGTCAGGTGCATATGAAAGAGCAGCCATTCTGAAAAGGTGTGCACTCCTGGACCAGTCAGTTGAATATGAAGGAGCAGCCATTCTGAAAATGTGTCCACTCCTGGCCCAGTCAGCTGATTATGAGAGACCAGCCATATTGAAAAGGTGTCCACTCCTGGCCCAGTCAGCTGATTTTGCTAGAGCAGCAATTTTGAAAAGGTGTCCACTCCTGTCCCAGTCAGCTGATTATGAAAGAACAGCCATTTTCAAAATGTGTCCACTCCTGGCCCAGTATGCTCATTAAAAGAGAGCAGCCATTTTGAAAAGGTGTCAACTCCTGGAGCAGTCAGGTGGATGTGAAGGAGCAGCCGTTCTGAAAAAGTGACCAATCCTTTCCCAGTCAGCTGATTATGAGAGAACAGCCATTCTGAAAAGGTTTCCACTCCTGGCCCAGTCTGCTGATTATGAGAGAAAAGCCATTTTGAAAAGGTGTCCACTCCTGGCCCAGTCAGTTATATATGAAGGAGCAGCCATTTTGAAAAGGTAACCACTCCTGGCCCAGTCAGCTGATTATGAGAGACCAACCATTTTGAAAAGGTGACCACTCCTGGCCCAGTCAGCTGATTATGAGAGAGCAACCATTCTGATAATGTGTCAACTCCTGGCCCAGTCAGCTGAAAGTGTGAGAACAGCCATTTTGAAAAGATGTCCTATCGTGGCCCAATCAGCTGATTATGAGAGAGCAGCCATTTTGAAAAGGTGTCCACTCCTGGCCTAGTCAGGTGGATATGAAGGAGCAGCCATTCTGAAAAGGTGTCCACTCCAGGCACAGTCAGCTGATTATGTGAGAACAGCCATTCTGAAGAGGTGTTCAGTCCTGGCCCAGTCAGCTGATTATGAGAGAACAGCCATATTGAAAAGGTGTCCACTCCTGGCCCAGTCTGCTCATTACGAGAGAACAGCCATTTTGAAAATCTGTCCACTCCTGGCCCAGTTTGCTGATTATAAGAGAGCAGCCATTTTGAAAAGGTGTCCACACCTGGCCTAGTCAGGTGCATATGAAAGAGCAGCCATTCTGAAAAGCTGTGCACTCCTGGACCAGTCAGTTGAATATGAAGGAGCAGCCATTCTGAAAATGTGTCCACTCCTGGCCCAGTCAGCTGATTATGAGAGACCAGCCATATTGAAAAGGTGTCCACTCCTGGCCCAGTCAGCTGATTTTGCTAGAGCAGCAATTTTGAAAAGGTGTCCACTCCTGTCCCAGTCAGCTGATTATGAAAGAACAGCCATTTTCAAAATGTGTCCACTCCTGGCCCAGTATGCTCATTAAAAGAGAGCAGCCATTTTGAAAAGGTGTCAACTCCTGGCGCAGTCAGGTGGATGTGAAGGAGCAGCCATTCTGAAAAAGTGACCAATCCTTTCCCAGTCAGCTGATTATGAGAGAACAGCCATTGTGAAAAGGTTTCCACTCCTGGCCCAGTCTGCTGATTATGAGAGAAAAGCCATTTTGAAAAGGTGTCCACTCCTGGCCCAGTCAGTTATATATGAAGGAGCAGCCATTTTGAAAAGGTGACCACTCCTGGCCCAGTCAGCTGATTATGAGAGACCAGCCGTATTGAAAAGGTGTCCACTCCTGGCCCAGTCAGCTGATTTTGCTAGAGCAGCAATTTTGAAAAGGTGTCCACTCCTGTCCCAGTCAGCTGATTATGAAAGAACAGCCATTTTCAAAATGTGTCCACTCCTGGCCCATTATGCTCATTAAAAGAGAGCAGCCATTTCGAAAAGGTGTCCACTCCTGGCGCAGTCAGGTGGATGTGAAGGAGCAGCCATTTTGAAAAGGTGACCACTCCTGGCCCAGTCAGCTGATTGTGAGAGAGCAACCATTTTGATAAGGTGTCAACTCCTGGCCCAGTCAGATGAAAGTGTGAGAACAGCCATTTTGAAAAGGTGTCCTATCGTGGCCCAATCAGCTGATTATGAGAGAGCAGCCATTTTGAAAAGGTGTCCACTCCTGGCCTAGTCAGGTGGATATGAAGGAGCAGCCATTCTGAAAAGGTGTCCACTCCAGGCCCAGTCAGCTGATTATGTGAGAACAGCCATTCTGAAGAGGTGTTCAGTCCTGGCCCAGTCAGCTGATTATGAGAGAACAGCCATTTTGAAAAGGTGTCTACTCCTGGCCTAGTCAGCTGGATATGAAAGAGCAGCCATTTTGAAAAGGTGTCCACTCCTGGCTGAGTTACTTGACTATGAGAGAGTAGCCATTTTGAAAAAGTATCCACTCCTGACCCATTCAGCAGATAATGAGAGAAGAGCCATTCTGAAAAGGTGTCCACTCTTGACCTAGTCAGGTGGATATAAAGGAGCAACCATTCTGAAAATGTTTCCACTCCTGGCCGGGTCAGGTGTATATGAATGAGCAGCCATTCTGAAAAGGTGTCCACTCCTGGCCGAGTCAGCTGATTATGAGAGAGCAGCCATTTTGAAAAGTTGTCCACTCCTGGCCAAATCAGGTGGATATGAAGGAGCAGCCATTCTGAAAACATGTCCACTCCTGGCCCAGTCAGCTGATTATGAGAGAGCAGACATTCTGAAAAGGTGTCCACTCCTGGCTAGTGAGGTGGATATAAATGAGTAACCATTCGGAAAAGGTTTCCACTCCTCACCCAGTCAGGTGGATATGAAGGAGCATCCATTCTGAAAAGGTGTCCACTCCTAGTCCAGTCAGCTGATTATGAGAGAACAGCCATTTTGAACAGGAGTCCATTCCTGGCCCAGTCAGCTGATTATGAGAGAACAGCCATATTGAAAAGGTGTCCTCTCCTGGCCCAGTCTGCTCATTACGAGAGAACAGCCATTTTGAAAATCTGTCCACTCCTGGCCCAGTTTGCTGATTATAAGAGAGCAGCCATTTTGAAAAGGTGTCCACACCTGGCCTAGTCAGGTGCATATGAAAGAGCAGCCATTCTGAAAAGGTGTGCACTCCTGGACCAGTCAGTTGAATATGAAGGAGCAGCCATTCTGAAAATGTGTCCACTCCTGGCCCAGTCAGCTGATTATGAGAGACCAGCCATATTGAAAAGGTGTCCACTCCTGGCCCAGTCAGCTGATTTTGCTAGAGCAGCAATTTTGAAAAGGTGTCCACTCCTGTCCCAGTCAGCTGATTATGAAAGAACAGCCATTTTCAAAATGTGTCCACTCCTGGCCCAGTATGCTCATTAAAAGAGAGCAGCCATTTTGAAAAGGTGTCAACTCCTGGAGCAGTCAGGTGGATGTGAAGGAGCAGCCGTTCTGAAAAAGTGACCAATCCTTTCCCAGTCAGCTGATTATGAGAGAACAGCCATTCTGAAAAGGTTTCCACTCCTGGCCCAGTCTGCTGATTATGAGAGAAAAGCCATTTTGAAAAGGTGTCCACTCCTGGCCCAGTCAGTTATATATGAAGGAGCAGCCATTTTGAAAAGGTAACCACTCCTGGCCCAGTCAGCTGATTATGAGAGACCAACCATTTTGAAAAGGTGACCACTCCTGGCCCAGTCAGCTGATTATGAGAGAGCAACCATTCTGATAATGTGTCAACTCCTGGCCCAGTCAGCTGAAAGTGTGAGAACAGCCATTTTGAAAAGATGTCCTATCGTGGCCCAATCAGCTGATTATGAGAGAGCAGCCATTTTGAAAAGGTGTCCACTCCTGGCCTAGTCAGGTGGATATGAAGGAGCAGCCATTCTGAAAAGGTGTCCACTCCAGGCACAGTCAGCTGATTATGTGAGAACAGCCATTCTGAAGAGGTGTTCAGTCCTGGCCCAGTCAGCTGATTATGAGAGAACAGCCATATTGAAAAGGTGTCCACTCCTGGCCCAGTCTGCTCATTACGAGAGAACAGCCATTTTGAAAATCTGTCCACTCCTGGCCCAGTTTGCTGATTATAAGAGAGCAGCCATTTTGAAAAGGTGTCCACACCTGGCCTAGTCAGGTGCATATGAAAGAGCAGCCATTCTGAAAAGGTGTGCACTCCTGGACCAGTCAGTTGAATATGAAGGAGCAGCCATTCTGAAAATGTGTCCACTCCTGGCCCAGTCAGCTGATTATGAGAGACCAGCCATATTGAAAAGGTGTCCACTCCTGGCCCAGTCAGCTGATTTTGCTAGAGCAGCAATTTTGAAAAGGTGTCCACTCCTGTCCCAGTCAGCTGATTATGAAAGAACAGCCATTTTCAAAATGTGTCCACTCCTGGCCCAGTATGCTCATTAAAAGAGAGCAGCCATTTTGAAAAGGTGTCAACTCCTGGCGCAGTCAGGTGGATGTGAAGGAGCAGCCATTCTGAAAAAGTGACCAATCCTTTCCCAGTCAGCTGATTATGAGAGAACAGCCATTGTGAAAAGGTTTCCACTCCTGGCCCAGTCTGCTGATTATGAGAGAAAAGCCATTTTGAAAAGGTGTCCACTCCTGGCCCAGTCAGTTATATATGAAGGAGCAGCCATTTTGAAAAGGTGACCACTCCTGGCCCAGTCAGCTGATTATGAGAGACCAGCCGTATTGAAAAGGTGTCCACTCCTGGCCCAGTCAGCTGATTTTGCTAGAGCAGCAATTTTGAAAAGGTGTCCACTCCTGTCCCAGTCAGCTGATTATGAAAGAACAGCCATTTTCAAAATGTGTCCACTCCTGGCCCATTATGCTCATTAAAAGAGAGCAGCCATTTCGAAAAGGTGTCCACTCCTGGCGCAGTCAGGTGGATGTGAAGGAGCAGCCATTTTGAAAAGGTGACCACTCCTGGCCCAGTCAGCTGATTGTGAGAGAGCAACCATTTTGATAAGGTGTCAACTCCTGGCCCAGTCAGATGAAAGAGTGAGAACAGCCATTTTGAAAAGGTGTCCTATCGTGGCCCAATCAGCTGATTATGAGAGAGCAGCCATTTTGAAAATGTGTCCACTCCTGGCCTAGTCAGGTGGATATGAAGGAGCAGCCATTCTGAAAAGGTGTCCACTCCAGGCCCAGTCAGCTGATTATGTGAGAACAGCCATTCTGAAGAGGTGTTCAGTCCTGGCCCAGTCAGCTGATTATGAGAGAACAGCCATATTGAAAAGGTGTCCACTCCTGGCCCAGTCTGCTCATTACGAGAGAACAGCCATTTTGAAAATCTGTCCACTCCTGGCCCAGTTTGCTGATTATAAGAGAGCAGCCATTTTGAAAAGGTGTCCACACCTGGCCTAGTCAGGTGCATATGAAAGAGCAGCCATTCTGAAAAGGTGTGCACTCCTGGACCAGTCAGTTGAATATGAAGGAGCAGCCATTCTGAAAATGTGTCCACTCCTGGCCCAGTCAGCTGATTATGAGAGACCAGCCATATTGAAAAGGTGTCCACTCCTGGCCCAGTCAGCTGATTTTGCTAGAGCAGCAATTTTGAAAAGGTGTCCACTCCTGTCCCAGTCAGCTGATTATGAAAGAACAGCCATTTTCAAAATGTGTCCACTCCTGGCCCAGTATGCTCATTAAAAGAGAGCAGCCATTTTGAAAAGGTGTCAACTCCTGGCGCAGTCAGGTGGATGTGAAGGAGCAGCCGTTCTGAAAAAGTGACCAATCCTTTCCCAGTCAGCTGATTATGAGAGAACAGCCATTGTGAAAAGGTTTCCACTCCTGGCCCAGTCTGCTGATTATGAGAGAAAAGCCATTTTGAAAAGGTGTCCACTCCTGGCCCAGTCAGTTATATATGAAGGAGCAGCCATTTTGAAAAGGTGACCACTCCTGGCCCAGTCAGCTGATTATGAGAGACCAGCCGTATTGAAAAGGTGTCCACTCCTGGCCCAGTCAGCTGATTTTGCTAGAGCAGCAATTTTGAAAAGGTGTCCACTCCTGTCCCAGTCAGCTGATTATGAAAGAACAGCCATTTTCAAAATGTGTCCACTCCTGGCCCATTATGCTCATTAAAAGAGAGCAGCCATTTCGAAAAGGTGTCCACTCCTGGCGCAGTCAGGTGGATGTGAAGGAGCAGCCGTTCTGAAAAAGTGACCAATCCTACCAAGTCAGCTGATTATGAGAGAACAGCCATTCTGAAAAGGTTTCCACTCCTGGCCCAGTCTGCTGATTATGAGAGAACAGCCATTTTGAAAAGGTGTCCACTCCTGGCCCAGTCAGTTATATATGAAGGAGCAGCCATTTTGAAAAGGTGACCACTCCTGGCCCAGTCAGCTGATTGTGAGAGAGCAACCATTTTGATAAGGTGTCAACTCCTGGCCCAGTCAGATGAAAGTGTGAGAACAGCCATTTTGAAAAGGTGTCCTATCGTGGCCCAATCAGCTGATTATGAGAGAGCAGCCATTTTGAAAAGGTGTCCACTCCTGGCCTAGTCAGGTGGATATGAAGGAGCAGCCATTCTGAAAAGGTGTCCACTCCAGGCCCAGTCAGCTGATTATGTGAGAACAGCCATTCTGAAGAGGTGTTCAGTCCTGGCCCAGTCAGCTGATTATGAGAGAACAGCCATTTTGAAAAGGTGTCTACTCCTGGCCTAGTCAGCTGGATATGAAAGAGCAGCCATTTTGAAAAGGTGTCCACTCCTGGCTGAGTTACTTGACTATGAGAGAGTAGCCATTTTGAAAAAGTATCCACTCCTGACCCATTCAGCAGATAATGAGAGAAGAGCCATTCTGAAAAGGTGTCCACTCTTGACCTAGTCAGGTGGATATAAAGGAGCAACCATTCTGAAAATGTTTCCACTCCTGGCCGAGTCAGGTGTATATGAATGAGCAGCCATTCTGAAAAGGTGTCCACTCCTAGTCCAGTCAGCTCATTCTTAGAGAACAGCCATTTTGAAAAGGTGTCCACTCCTGGACCAGTGAGCTGATTATGAGACAGTAGCCATTGTGAACAGGTGTCCACTAATCCGCCAGTCAGGTGGATAAGAAGGAGCAACCTTTCTGAGAAGCTGTCCACTCCAGCCCCAGTCAGGTGGATATGAAGTAGCAGCTTTTCTGAAAATTTGAACATTCCTGGCCCAGTCAGCTGATTATGAGAGAACAGCCATTCGGAAAAGGTGTCCACTCTTGGCCTAGTCAGGTGGATATAAAGTAGCAACCATTCTGAAAAGGTGTCCACTCCAGGCCCAGTCAGCTGATTATGAGAGAACAGCCATTCCGGAAATGTGTCCAGTCCTGGCACAGTCATCTGATTATGAGAGAACAGTTATTTTGAAAAAGTGTCCACTAATGGCCTAGTCAGGTGGATATGAAGGAGCAGCCATTCTGAAAAGGTGTCCACTCCTGGCCCAGTCTGCTGATTATGAGAGAGCAGCCATTTTGAAAAGGTATCCACTCCTGGCCCAGTCAGGTGGATATGAAGAAGCAGCCATTCTGAAAAGGTGTCCACTCCAGGCCTATTCAGCTGATTATGAGAGAACAGCCATTCTGAAAAGGTGTCCACTCCTGGCCTAGTCAGCTGGATATGAAGGAGCAGCCATTTTGAAAAGGTGTCCACTCCTGGCCGAGTCAGTTGGATATGAAGGAGCAGCCATTCTGAAAAGGTATCCACTCCTGGCACAGTCAGCTGATAATGAAAGCAGCCATTTTGAAAAGGCATCCATTCCTGGCCCAGTCAGCTGATTATGAGAGCAGCCATTTTGAAAAGGTGTCCACTCGTGGCCAAGTCAGCTGATTATGAGAGAGCAGCCATTTTGAAAATGTGTCCACTCCTGGCCCAGTGAGCTGATAATGAGAGAGCAGCCATTTTGAAAAGGTGTCCACTCCTGGCGCAGTCAGGTGGATGTGAAGGAGCAGCCGTTCTGAAAAAGTGACCAATCCTTTCCCAGTCAGCTGATTATGAGAGAACAGCCATTCTGAAAAGGTTTCCACTCCTGGCCCAGTCTGCTGATTATGAGAGAACAGCGATTTTGAAAAGGTGTCCACTCCTGACCCAGTCAGTTATATATGAAGGAGCAGTCATTTTGAAAAGGTGTCCACTCCTGGCCCAGTCAGCTGATTTTGCTAGAGCAGCAATTTTGAAAAGGTGTCCACTCCTGTCCCAGTCAGCTGATTATGAAAGAACAGCCATTTTCAAAATGTGTCCACTCCTGGCCCAGTATGCTCATTAAAAGAGAGCAGCCATTTTGAAAAGGTGTCAACTCCTAGCGCAGTCAGGTGGATGTGAAGGAGCAGCCGTTCTGAAAAAGTGACCAATCCTTTCCCAGTCAGCTGATTATGAGAGAACAGCCATTCTGAAAAGGTTTCCACTCCTGGCCCAGTCTGCTGATTATGAGAGAAAAGCCATTTTGAAAAGGTGTCCACTCCTGGCCCAGTCAGTTATATATGATGGAGCAGCCATTTTGAAAAGGTGACCACTCCTGGCCCAGTCAGCTGATTATGAGAGACCAGCCGTATTGAAAAGGTGTCCACTCCTGGCCCAGTCTGCTGATTATGAGAGAACAGCCATTTTGAAAATCTGTCCACTCCTGGCCCAGTCTGCTGATTATGAGAGAGCAGCCATTTTGAAAAGGTGTCCACGCCTGGCCTAGTCAGGTGCATATGAACGAGCAGCCATTCTGAAAAGGTGTGCCCTCCTGGAACAGTCAGCTGATAATGAAAGAACAGCCATTTTCAAAATGTGTCCACTCCTGGCCCAGAAAGCTCATTAAAAGAGAGCAGCCATTTTGAAAAGGTGTCCACTCCTGGCGCAGTCTGGTGGATGTGAAGAAACACGCGTTCTTAAAAAGTGACCAATCCTTTCCCAGTTAGCTGATTATGAGAGAACAGCCATTCTGAAAAGGTTTCCACTCCTGGCCCAGTCTGCTGATTATGAGAGAACAGCCATTTTGAAAAGGTGTCCACTCGTGGCCCAGTCAGTTATATATGAAGGAGCAGCCATTTTGAAAAGGTGACCACTCCTGGCCCAGTCAGCTGATTATGAGAGAGCAACCATTCGGAAAAGGTGTCCACTCCTGGCCCTGTCAGCTGAATGTGTTAGAACAGCCTTTTTGAAAAGGTGTCCTATCGTGGCCCAATCAGCTGATTATGAGTGAGCAGCCATTTTGAAAAGGTGTCCACTCCTGGCCTAGTCAGGTGGATATGAAGGAGCAGCCATTCTGAAAAGGTGTCCACTCCAGGCCCAGTCAGCTGATTATGAGAGACCAGCCATATTGAAAAGGTGTCCACTCCTGGCCCAGTCAGCTGATTTTGCTAGAGCAGCAATTTTGAAAAGGTGTCCACTCCTGTCCCAGTCAGCTGATTATGAAAGAACAGCCATTTTCAAAATGTGTCCACTCCTGGCCCAGTATGCTCATTAAAAGAGAGCAGCCATTTTGAAAAGGTGTCAACTCCTGGAGCAGTCAGGTGGATGTGAAGGAGCAGCCGTTCTGAAAAAGTGACCAATCCTTTCCCAGTCAGCTGATTATGAGAGAACAGCCATTCTGAAAAGGTTTCCACTCCTGGCCCAGTCTGCTGATTATGAGAGAAAAGCCATTTTGAAAAGGTGTCCACTCCTGGCCCAGTCAGTTATATATGAAGGAGCAGCCATTTTGAAAAGGTAACCACTCCTGGCCCAGTCAGCTGATTATGAGAGACCAACCATTTTGAAAAGGTGTCCACTCCTGGCCCAGTCAGATATATATGAAGGAGCAGCCATTTTGAAAAGGTGTCCACTCCTGGCCCAGTCAGCTGATTTTGCTAGAGCAGCAATTTTGAAAAGGTGTCCACTCCTGTCCCAGTCAGCTGATTATGAAAGAACAGCCATTTTCAAAATGTGTCCACTCCTGGCCCATTATGCTCATTAAAAGAGAGCAGCCATTTTGAAAAGGTGTCCACTCCTGGCGCAGTCAGGTGGATGTGAAGGAGCAGCCGTTCTGAAAAAGTGACCAATCCTTTCCCAGTCAGCTGATTATGAGAGAACAGCCATTCTGAAAAGGTTTCCACTCCTGGCCCAGTCTGCTGATTATGAGAGAACAGCCATTTTGAAAAGGTGTCCACTCCTGGCCCAGTCAGATATATATGAAGGAGCAGCCATTTTGAAAAGGTGACCACTCCTGGCCCAGTCAGCTGATTGTGAGAGAGCAACCATTTTGATAAGGTGTCAACTCCTGGCCCAGTCAGCTGAAAGTGTGAGAACAGCCATTTTGAAAAGATGTCCTATCGTGGCCCAATCAGCTGATTATGAGAGAGCAGCCATTTTGAAAAGGTGTCCACTCCTGGCCTAGTCAGGTGGATATGAAGGAGCAGCCATTCTGAAAAGGTGTCCACTCCAGGCACAGTCAGCTGATTATGTGAGAACAGCCATTCTGAAGAGGTGTTCAGTCCTGGCCCAGTCAGCTGATTATGAGAGAACAGCCATTTTGAAAAGGTGTCCACTCCTGGCCTAGTCAGCTGGATATGAAAGAGCAGCCATTTTGAAAAGGTGTCCACTCCTGGCCGAGTTACTTGACTATGAGAGAGCAGCCATTTTGAAAAAGTATCCACTCCTGACCCATTCAGCAGATAATGAGAGAAGAGCCATTCTGAAAACGTGTCCACTCTTGACCTAGTCAGGTGGATATAAAGGAGCAACCATTCTGAAAAGGTTTCCACTCCTCACCCAGTCAGGTGGATATGAAGGAGCAGCCATTCTGAAAAGGTGTCCACTCCTAGTCCAGTCAGCTGATTATGAGAGAACAGCCATTTTGAAAAGGTGTCCACTCGTGGCCCAGTCAGTTATATATGAAGGAGCAGCCATTTTGAAAAGGTGACCACTCCTGGCCCAGTCAGCTGATTATGAGAGAGCAACCATTCGGAAAAGGTGTCCACTCCTGGCCCTGTCAGCTGAATGTGTTAGAACAGCCTTTTTGAAAAGGTGTCCTATCGTGGCCCAATCAGCTGATTATGAGTGAGCAGCCATTTTGAAAAGGTGTCCACTCCTGGCCTAGTCAGGTGGATATGAAGGAGCAGCCATTCTGAAAAGGTGTCCACTCCAGGCCCAGTCAGCTGATTATGAGAGAACAGCCATTCCGAAGAGGTAATCAGTCCTGGCCCAGTCAGCTGATTATGAGAGACCAGCCATATTGAAAAGGTGTCCACTCCTGGCCCAGTCAGCTGATTTTGCTAGAGCAGCAATTTTGAAAAGGTGTCCACTCCTGTCCCAGTCAGCTGATTATGAAAGAACAGCCATTTTCAAAATGTGTCCACTCCTGGCCCAGTATGCTCATTAAAAGAGAGCAGCCATTTTGAAAAGGTGTCAACTCCTGGAGCAGTCAGGTGGATGTGAAGGAGCAGCCGTTCTGAAAAAGTGACCAATCCTTTCCCAGTCAGCTGATTATGAGAGAACAGCCATTCTGAAAAGGTTTCCACTCCTGGCCCAGTCTGCTGATTATGAGAGAAAAGCCATTTTGAAAAGGTGTCCACTCCTGGCCCAGTCAGTTATATATGAAGGAGCAGCCATTTTGAAAAAGTAACCACTCCTGGCCCAGTCAGCTGATTATGAGAGACCAACCATTTTGAAAAGGTGACCACTCCTGGCCCAGTCAGCTGATTATGAGAGAGCAACCATTCTGATAATGTGTCAACTCCTGGCCCAGTCAGCTGAAAGTGTGAGAACAGCCATTTTGAAAAGATGTCCTATCGTGGCCCAATCAGCTGATTATGAGAGAGCAGCCATTTTGAAAAGGTGTCCACTCCTGGCCTAGTCAGGTGGATATGAAGGAGCAGCCATTCTGAAAAGGTGTCCACTCCAGGCACAGTCAGCTGATTATGTGAGAACAGCCATTCTGAAGAGGTGTTCAGTCCTGGCCCAGTCAGCTGATTATGAGAGAACAGCCATATTGAAAAGGTGTCCACTCCTGGCCCAGTCTGCTCATTACGAGAGAACAGCCATTTTGAAAATCTGTCCACTCCTGGCCCAGTTTGCTGATTATAAGAGAGCAGCCATTTTGAAAAGGTGTCCACACCTGGCCTAGTCAGGTGCATATGAAAGAGCAGCCATTCTGAAAAGGTGTGCACTCCTGGACCAGTCAGTTGAATATGAAGGAGCAGCCATTCTGAAAATGTGTCCACTCCTGGCCCAGTCAGCTGATTATGAGAGACCAGCCATATTGAAAAGGTGTCCACTCCTGGCCCAGTCAGCTGATTTTGCTAGAGCAGCAATTTTGAAAAGGTGTCCACTCCTGTCCCAGTCAGCTGATTATGAAAGAACAGCCATTTTCAAAATGTGTCCACTCCTGGCCCAGTATGCTCATTAAAAGAGAGCATCCATTTTGAAAAGGTGTCAACTCCTGGCGCAGTCAGGTGGATGTGAAGGAGCAGCCGTTCTGAAAAAGTGACCAATCCTTTCCCAGTCAGCTGATTATGAGAGAACAGCCATTGTGAAAAGGTTTCCACTCCTGGCCCAGTCTGCTGATTATGAGAGAAAAGCCATTTTGAAAAGGTGTCCACTCCTGGCCCAGTCAGTTATATATGAAGGAGCAGCCATTTTGAAAAGGTGACCACTCCTGGCCCAGTCAGCTGATTATGAGAGACCAGCCGTATTGAAAAGGTGTCCACTCCTGGCCCAGTCAGCTGATTTTGCTAGAGCAGCAATTTTGAAAAGGTGTCCACTCCTGTCCCAGTCAGCTGATTATGAAAGAACAGCCATTTTCAAAATGTGTCCACTCCTGGCCCATTATGCTCATTAAAAGAGAGCAGCCATTTCGAAAAGGTGTCCACTCCTGGCGCAGTCAGGTGGATGTGAAGGAGCAGCCGTTCTGAAAAAGTGACCAATCCTACCCAGTCAGCTGATTATGAGAGAACAGCCATTTTGAAAAGGTTTCCACTCCTGGCCCAGTCTGCTGATTATGAGAGAACAGCCATTTTGAAAAGGTGTCCACTCCTGGCCCAGTCAGTTATATATGAAGGAGCAGCCATTTTGAAAAGGTGACCACTCCTGGCCCAGTCAGCTGATTGTGAGAGAGCAACCATTTTGATAAGGTGTCAACTCCTGGCCCAGTCAGATGAAAGTGTGAGAACAGCCATTTTCAAAAGGTGTCCTATCGTGGCCCAATCAGCTGATTATGAGAGAGCAGCCATTTTGAAAAGGTGTCCACTCCTGGCCTAGTCAGGTGGATATGAAGGAGCAGCCATTCTGAAAAGGTGTCCACTCCAGGCCCAGTCAGCTGATTATGTGAGAACAGCCATTCTGAAGAGGTGTTCAGTCCTGGCCCAGTCAGCTGATTATGAGAGAACAGCCATTTTGAAAAGGTGTCTACTCCTGGCCTAGTCAGCTGGATATGAAAGAGCAGCCATTTTAAAAAGGTGTCCACTCCTGGCTGAGTTACTTGACTATGAGAGAGTAGCCATTTTGAAAAAGTATCCACTCCTGACCCATTCAGCAGATAATGAGAGAAGAGCCATTCTGAAAAGGTGTCCACTCTTGACCTAGTCAGGTGGATATAAAGGAGCAACCATTCTGAAAATGTTTCCACTCCTGGCCGAGTCAGGTGTATATGAATGAGCAGCCATTCTGAAAAGGTGTCCACTCCTGGCCGAGTCAGCTGATTATGAGAGAGCAGCCATTTTGAAAAGTTGTCCACTCCTGGCCAAATCAGGTGGATATGAAGGAGCAGCCATTCTGAAAACATGTCCAATCCTGGCCCAGTCAGCTGATTTTGAGAGAGCAGACATTCTGAAAAGGTGTCCACTCCTGGCTAGTGAGGTGGATATAAATGAGTAACCATTCGGAAAAGGTTTCCACTCCTCACCCAGTCAGGTGGATATGAAGGAGCATCCATTCTGAAAAGGTGTCCACTCCTAGTCCAGTCAGCTGATTATGAGAGAACAGCCATTTTGAACAGGAGTCCATTCCTGGCCCAGTCAGCTGATTATGAGAGAACAGGCATATTGAAAAGGTGTCCACTCCTGGCCCAGTCTGCTCATTACGAGAGAACAGCCATTTTGAAAATCTGTCCACTCCTGGCCCAGTTTGCTGATTATAAGAGAGCAGCCATTTTGAAAAGGTGTCCACACCTGGCCTAGTCAGGTGCATATGAAAGAGCAGCCATTCTGAAAAGGTGTGCACTCCTGGACCAGTCAGTTGAATATGAAGGAGCAGCCATTCTGAAAATGTGTCCACTCCTGGCCCAGTCAGCTGATTATGAGAGACCAGCCATATTGAAAAGGTGTCCACTCCTGGCCCAGTCAGCTGATTTTGCTAGAGCAGCAATTTTGAAAAGGTGTCCACTCCTGTCCCAGTCAGCTGATTATGAAAGAACAGCCATTTTCAAAATGTGTCCACTCCTGGCCCAGTATGCTCATTAAAAGAGAGCAGCCATTTTGAAAAGGTGTCAACTCCTGGCGCAGTCAGGTGGATGTGAAGGAGCAGCCGTTCTGAAAAAGTGACCAATCCTTTCCCAGTCAGCTGATTATGAGAGAACAGCCATTGTGAAAAGGTTTCCACTCCTGGCCCAGTCTGCTGATTATGAGAGAAAAGCCATTTTGAAAAGGTGTCCACTCCTGGCCCAGTCAGTTATATATGAAGGAGCAGCCATTTTGAAAAGGTGACCACTCCTGGCCCAGTCAGCTGATTATGAGAGACCAGCCGTATTGAAAAGGTGTCCACTCCTGGCCCAGTCAGCTGATTTTGCTAGAGCAGCAATTTTGAAAAGGTGTCCACTCCTGTCCCAGTCAGCTGATTATGAAAGAACAGCCATTTTCAAAATGTGTCCACTCCTGGCCCATTATGCTCATTAAAAGAGAGCAGCCATTTCGAAAAGGTGTCCACTCCTGGCGCAGTCAGGTGGATGTGAAGGAGCAGCCATTCTGAAAAAGTGACCAATCCTACCCAGTCAGCTGATTATGAGAGAACAGCCATTCTGAAAAGGTTTCCACCCCTGGCCCAGTCTGCTGATTATGAGAGAACAGCCATTTTGAAAAGGTGTCCACTCCTGGCCCAGTCAGTTATATATGAAGGAGCAGCCATTTTGAAAAGGTGACCACTCCTGGCCCAGTCAGCTGATTGTGAGAGAGCAACCATTTTGATAAGGTGTCAACTCCTGGCCCAGTCAGATGAAAGTGTGAGAACAGCCATTTTGAAAAGGTGTCCTATCGTGGCCCAATCAGCTGATTATGAGAGAGCAGCCATTTTGAAAAGGTGTCCACTCCTGGCCTAGTCAGGTGGATATGAAGGAGCAGCCATTCTGAAAAGGTGTCCACTCCAGGCCCAGTCAGCTGATTATGTGAGAACAGCCATTCTGAAGAGGTGTTCAGTCCTGGCCCAGTCAGCTGATTATGAGAGAACAGCCATTTTGAAAAGGTGTCTACTCCTGGCCTAGTCAGCTGGATATGAAAGAGCAGCCATTTTGAAAAGGTGTCCACTCCTGGCTGAGTTACTTGACTATGAGAGAGTAGCCATTTTGAAAAAGTATCCACTCCTGACCCATTCAGCAGATAATGAGAGAAGAGCCATTCTGAAAAGGTGTCCACTCTTGACCTAGTCAGGTGGATATAAAGGAGCAACCATTCTGAAAATGTTTCCACTCCTGGCCGAGTCAGGTGTATATGAATGAGCAGCCATTCTGAAAAGGTGTCCACTCCTAGTCCAGTCAGCTCATTCTTAGAGAACAGCCATTTTGAAAAGGTGTCCACTCCTGGACCAGTGAGCTGATTATGAGACAGTAGCCATTGTGAACAGGTGTCCACTAATCCGCCAGTCAGGTGGATAAGAAGGAGCAACCTTTCTGAGAAGCTGTCCACTCCAGCCCCAGTCAGGTGGATATGAAGTAGCAGCTTTTCTGAAAAGGTGTCCATTCCTGGCCCAGTCAGCTGATTATGAGAGAACAGCCATTCGGAAAAGGTGTCCACTCTTGGCCTAGTCAGGTGGATATAAAGTAGCAACCATTCTGAAAAGGTGTCCACTCCAGGCCCAGTCAGCTGATTATGAGAGAACAGCCATTCCGGAAATGTGTCCAGTCCTGGCACAGTCATCTGATTATGAGAGAACAGTTATTTTGAAAAAGTGTCCACTAATGGCCTGGTCAGGTGGATATGAAGGAGCAGCCATTCTGAAAAGGTGTCCACTCCTGGCCCAGTCTGCTGATTATGAGAGAGCAGCCATTTTGAAAAGGTATCCACTCCTGGCCCAGTCAGGTGGATATGAAGAAGCAGCCATTCTGAAAAGGTGTCCACTCCAGGCCTATTCAGCTGATTATGAGAGAACAGCCATTCTGAAAAGGTGTCCACTCCTGGCCTAGTCAGGTGGATATAAAGTAGCAGCAATTCTGAAAAGGTGTCCACTGCTGACCCAGTCAGCTGATTATGAGAGAACAGCCATTGTGAAAAGGTGTCCACTCCTGGCCTAGTCAGCTGGATATGAAGGAGCAGCCATTTTGAAAAGGTGTCCACTCCTGGCCGAGTCAGTTGGATATGAAGGAGCAGCCATTCTGAAAAGGTATCCACTCCTGGCACAGTCAGCTGATAATGAAAGCAGCCATTTTGAAAAGGCATCCATTCCTGGCCCAGTCAGCTGATTATGAGAGCAGCCATTTTGAAAAGGTGTCCACTCGTGGCCAAGTCAGCTGATTATGAGAGAGCAGCCATTTTGAAAATGTGTCCACTCCTGGCCCAGTGAGCTGATAATGAGAGAGCAGCCATTTTGAAAAGGTGTCCACTCCTGGCGCAGTCAGGTGGATGTGAAGGAGCAGCCGTTCTGAAAAAGTGACCAATCCTTTCCCAGTCAGCTGATTATGAGAGAACAGCCATTCTGAAAAGGTTTCCACTCCTGGCCCAGTCTGCTGATTATGAGAGAACAGCGATTTTGAAAAGGTGTCCACTCCTGACCCAGTCAGTTATATATGAAGGAGCAGTCATTTTGAAAAGGTGTCCACTCCTGGCCCAGTCAGCTGATTTTCCTAGAGCAGCAATTTTGAAAAGGTGTCCACTCCTGTCCCAGTCAGCTGATTATGAAAGAACAGCCATTTTCAAAATGTGTCCACTCCTGGCCCAGTATGCTCATTAAAAGAGAGCAGCCATTTTGAAAAGGTGTCAACTCCTAGCGCAGTCAGGTGGATGTGAAGGAGCAGCCGTTCTGAAAAAGTGACCAATCCTTTCCCAGTCAGCTGATTATGAGAGAACAGCCATTCTGAAAAGGTTTCCACTCCTGGCCCAGTCTGCTGATTATGAGAGAAAAGCCATTTTGAAAAGGTGTCCACTCCTGGCCCAGTCAGTTATATATAATGGAGCAGCCATTTTGAAAAGGTGACCACTCCTGGCCCAGTCAGCTGATTATGAGAGACCAGCCGTATTGAAAAGGTGTCCACTCCTGGCCCAGTCTGCTGATTATGAGAGAACAGCCATTTTGAAAATCTGTCCACTCCTGGCCCAGTCTGCTGATTATGAGAGAGCAGCCATTTTGAAAAGGTGTCCACGCCTGGCCTAGTCAGGTGCATATGAACGAGCAGCCATTCTGAAAAGGTGTGCACTCCTGGAACAGTCAGCTGATAATGAAAGAACAGCCATTTTCAAAATGTGTCCACTCCTGGCCCAGAAAGCTCATTAAAAGAGAGCAGCCATTTTGAAAAGGTGTCCACTCCTGGCGCAGTCTGGTGGATATGAAGAAACACGCGTTCTTAAAAAGTGACCAATCCTTTCCCAGTCAGCTGATTATGAGAGAACAGCCATTTTGAAAAGGTGTCCACTCGTGGCCCAGTCAGTTATATATGAAGGAGCAGCCATTTTGAAAAGGTGACCACTCCTGGCCCAGTCAGCTGATTATGAGAGAGCAACCATTCGGAAAAGGTGTCCACTCCTGGCCCTGTCAGCTGAATGTGTTAGAACAGCCTTTTTGAAAAGGTGTCCTATCGTGGCCCAATCAGCTGATTATGAGTGAGCAGCCATTTTGAAAAGGTGTCCACTCCTGGCCTAGTCAGGTGGATATGAAGGAGCAGCCATTCTGAAAAGGTGTCCACTCCAGGCCCAGTCAGCTGATTATGAGAGAACAGCCATATTGAAAAGGTGTCCACTCCTGGCCCAGTCAGCTGATTTTGCTAGAGCAGCAATTTTGAAAAGGTGTCCACTCCTGTCCCAGTCAGCTGATTATGAAAGAACAGCCATTTTCAAAATGTGTCCACTCCTGGCCCAGTATGCTCATTAAAAGAGAGCAGCCATTTTGAAAAGGTGTCAACTCCTGGAGCAGTCAGGTGGATGTGAAGGAGCAGCCGTTCTGAAAAAGTGACCAATCCTTTCCCAGTCAGCTGATTATGAGAGAACAGCCATTCTGAAAAGGTTTCCACTCCTGGCCCAGTCTGCTGATTATGAGAGAAAAGCCATTTTGAAAAGGTGTCCACTCCTGGCCCAGTCAGTTATATATGAAGGAGCAGCCATTTTGAAAAGGTAACCACTCCTGGCCCAGTCAGCTGATTATGAGAGACCAACCATTTTGAAAAGGTGTCCACTCCTGGCCCAGTCAGATATATATGAAGGAGCAGCCATTTTGAAAAGGTGTCCACTCCTGGCCCAGTCAGCTGATTTTGCTAGAGCAGCAATTTTGAAAAGGTGTCCACTCCTGTCCCAGTCAGCTGATTTTGCTAGAGCAGCAATTTTGAAAAGGTGTCCACTCCTGGCCCAGTCTGCTGATTATGAGAGAAAAGCCATTTTGAAAAGGTGTCCACTCCTGGCCCAGTCAGTTATATATGAAGGAGCAGCCATTTTGAAAAGGTGACCACTCCTGGCCCAGTCAGCTGATTAAGAGAGACCAGCCGTATTGAAAAGGTGTCCACTCCTGGCCCAGTCAGCTGATTTTGCTAGAGCAGCAATTTTGAAAAGGTGTCCACTCCTGTCCCAGTCAGCTGATTATGAAAGAACAGCCATTTTCAAAATGTGTCCACTCCTGGCCCATTATGCTCATTAAAAGAGAGCAGCCATTTCGAAAAGGTGTCCACTCCTGGCGCAGTCAGGTGGATGTGAAGGAGCAGCCGTTCTGAAAAAGTGACCAATCCTACCCAGTCAGCTGATTATGAGAGAACAGCCATTCTGAAAAGGTTTCCACTCCTGGCCCAGTCTGCTGATTATGAGAGAACAGCCATTTTGAAAAGGTGTCCACTCCTGGCCCAGTCAGTTATATATGAAGGAGCAGCCATTTTGAAAAGGTGACCACTCCTGGCCCAGTCAGCTGATTGTGAGAGAGCAACCATTTTGATAAGGTGTCAACTCCTGGCCCAGTCAGATGAAAGTGTGAGAACAGCCATTTTCAAAAGGTGTCCTATCGTGGCCCAATCAGCTGATTATGAGAGAGCAGCCATTTTGAAAAGGTGTCCACTCCTGGCCTAGTCAGGTGGATATGAAGGAGCAGCCATTCTGAAAAGGTGTCCACTCCAGGCCCAGTCAGCTGATTATGTGAGAACAGCCATTCTGAAGAGGTGTTCAGTCCTGGCCCAGTCAGCTGATTATGAGAGAACAGCCATTTTGAAAAGGTGTCTACTCCTGGCCTAGTCAGCTGGATATGAAAGAGCAGCCATTTTGAAAAGGTGTCCACTCCTGGCTGAGTTACTTGACTATGAGAGAGTAGCCATTTTGAAAAAGTATCCACTCCTGACCCATTCAGCAGATAATGAGAGAAGAGCCATTCTGAAAAGGTGTCCACTCTTGACCTAGTCAGGTGGATATAAAGGAGCAACCATTCTGAAAATGTTTCCACTCCTGGCCGAGTCAGGTGTATATGAATGAGCAGCCATTCTGAAAAGGTGTCCACTCCTAGTCCAGTCAGCTCATTCTTAGAGAACAGCCATTTTGAAAAGGTGTCCACTCCTGGACCAGTGAGCTGATTATGAGACAGTAGCCATTGTGAACAGGTGTCCACTAATCCGCCAGTCAGGTGGATAAGAAGGAGCAACCTTTCTGAGAAGCTGTCCACTCCAGCCCCAGTCAGGTGGATATGAAGTAGCAGCTTTTCTGAAAAGGTGTCCATTCCTGGCCCAGTCAGCTGATTATGAGAGAACAGCCATTCGGAAAAGGTGTCCACTCTTGGCCTAGTCAGGTGGATATAAAGTAGCAACCATTCTGAAAAGGTGTCCACTCCAGGCCCAGTCAGCTGATTATGAGAGAACAGCCATTCCGGAAATGTGTCCAGTCCTGGCACAGTCATCTGATTATGAGAGAACAGTTATTTTGAAAAAGTGTCCACTAATGGCCTGGTCAGGTGGATATGAAGGAGCAGCCATTCTGAAAAGGTGTCCACTCCTGGCCCAGTCTGCTGATTATGAGAGAGCAGCCATTTTGAAAAGGTATCCACTCCTGGCCCAGTCAGGTGGATATGAAGAAGCAGCCATTCTGAAAAGGTGTCCACTCCAGGCCTATTCAGCTGATTATGAGAGAACAGCCATTCTGAAAAGGTGTCCACTCCTGGCCTAGTCAGGTGGATATAAAGTAGCAGCAATTCTGAAAAGGTGTCCACTGCTGACCCAGTCAGCTGATTATGAGAGAACAGCCATTGTGAAAAGGTGTCCACTCCTGGCCTAGTCAGCTGGATATGAAGGAGCAGCCATTTTGAAAAGGTGTCCACTCCTGGCCGAGTCAGTTGGATATGAAGGAGCAGCCATTCTGAAAAGTTATCCACTCCTGGCACAGTCAGCTGATAATGAAAGCAGCCATTTTGAAAAGGCATCCATTCCTGGCCCAGTCAGCTGATTATGAGAGCAGCCATTTTGAAAAGGTGTCCACTCGTGGCCAAGTCAGCTGATTATGAGAGAGCAGCCATTTTGAAAATGTGTCCACTCCTGGCCCAGTGAGCTGATAATGAGAGAGCAGCCATTTTGAAAAGGTGTCCACTCCTGGCGCAGTCAGGTGGATGTGAAGGAGCAGCCGTTCTGAAAAAGTGACCAATCCTTTCCCAGTCAGCTGATTATGAGAGAACAGCCATTCTGAAAAGGTTTCCACTCCTGGCCCAGTCTGCTGATTATGAGAGAACAGCGATTTTGAAAAGGTGTCCACTCCTGACCCAGTCAGTTATATATGAAGGAGCAGTCATTTTGAAAAGGTGTCCACTCCTGGCCCAGTCAGCTGATTTTGCTAGAGCAGCAATTTTGAAAAGGTGTCCACTCCTGTCCCAGTCAGCTGATTATGAAAGAACAGCCATTTTCAAAATGTGTCCACTCCTGGCCCAGTATGCTCATTAAAAGAGAGCAGCCATTTTGAAAAGGTGTCAACTCCTGGCGCAGTCAGGTGGATGTGAAGGAGCAGTCGTTCTGAAAAAGTGACCAATCCTTTCCCAGTCAGCTGATTCTGAGAGAACAGCCATTGTGAAAAGGTTTCCACTCCTGGCCCAGTCTGCTGATTATGAGAGAAAAGCCATTTTGAAAAGGTGTCCACTCCTGGCCCAGTCAGTTATATATGATGGAGCAGCCATTTTGAAAAGGTGACCACTCCTGGCCCAGTCAGCTGATTATGAGAGACCAGCCGTATTGAAAAGGTGTCCACTCCTGGCCCAGTCTGCTGATTATGAGAGAACAGCCATTTCGAAAATCTGTCCACTCCTGGCCCAGTCTGCTGATTATGAGAGAGCAGCCATTTTGAAAAGGTGTCCACGCCTGGCCTAGTCAGGTGCATATGAACGAGCAGCCATTCTGAAAAGGTGTGCACTCCTGGAACAGTCAGCTGATAATGAAAGAACAGCCATTTTCAAAATGTGTCCACTCCTGGCCCAGAAAGCTCATTAAAAGAGAGCAGCCATTTTGAAAAGGTGTCCACTCCTGGCGCAGTCTGGTGGATGTGAAGAAACAGCCGTTCTGAAAAAGTGACCAATCCTTTCCCAGTTAGCTGATTATGAGAGAACAGCCATTCTGAAAAGGTTTCCACTCCTGGCCCAGTCTGCTGATTATGAGAGAACAGCCATTTTGAAAAGGTGTCCACTCGTGGCACAGTCAGTTATATATGAAGGAGCAGCCATTTTGAAAAGGTGACCACTCCTGGCCCAGTCAGCTGATTATGAGAGAGCAACCATTCGGAAAAGGTGTCCACTCCTGGCCTAGTCAGGTGGATATGAAGGAGCAGCCATTCTGAAAAGGTGTCCACTCCAGGCCCAGTCAGCTGATTATGAGAGAACAGCCATTCCGAAGAGGTAATCAGTCCTGGCCCAGTCAGCTGATTATGAGAGAACAGCCATTTTGAAAAGGTGTCCACACCTGGCCTAGTCAGGTGGATATGACGGAGCAGCCATTTTGAAAAGGTGTCCACACCTGGCCGAGTCAGGTGGATATGAAGGAGCAGCCATTTTGAAAAAGTGTCCACTCATGGCCTAGTCAGGTGGATATGAACAGCCATTCTGAAAAGGTATCCACTCCTGGCCCAGTCAGGTAGATATGAAGGAGCAGGCATTCTGAAAAGGTGTCCACTCATGGCCCAGTCAGCTGATTATGAGAGAACAGCCATTCTGAAAAGGTGTCCACTCCTGGCCTAGTCAGGTGGATATAAAGTAGCAGCCATTCTGAAAAGGTGTCCACTGCTGACCCAGTCAGCTGATTATGAGAGAACAGAGATTGTGAAAAGGTGTCCACTCCTGGCCTAGTCAGCTGGATATGAAGGAGCAGCCATTTTGAAAAGGTGTCCACACCTGGCCGAGTCAGGTGGATATGAAGGAGCAGCCATTTTGAAAAAGTATCCACTCCTGGCACAGTCTGCTGATAATGAAAGTAGCCATTTGGAAAAGGCATCCATTCCTGGCCCAGTCAGCTGATTATGAGAGCAGCCATTTTGAAAAGGTGTCCACGCCTGGCCAAGTCAGCTGATTATGAGAGAGCAGCCATTTTGAAAAGGTGTCCACTCCTGGCCCAGTGAGCTGATAATGAGAGAGCAGCCATTTTGAAAAGGTGTCCACTCCTGGCTATGTCAGCTGATTATGAGAGAACAGCCATTCTAAAAAGGTTTCCACTCCTGGCCTAGAAAGGTGGATATGAAGGAGCAGCCATTCCGAAAAGGTGTCAACTCCTGGCCCAGTCAGCTGATTATGAGAGAGCAGCCATTTTGAAAAGGTGTCCACTCCTGGCCCAGTGAGCTGATAATGGGAGAGCAGCCATTTTGAAAAGGTGTCCACTCCTGCCCCAGTCAGCTGATTATGAGAGAACAGCCATGTTGAAAAGTAGTCCACTCCTGGCCTAGTCAGGTGGATATGAAGGAGCAGCCATTCTGAAAAGGTGTCAACACCTGGCCCAGTCAGCTGATTATGAGAGAGCAGCCATTTTGAAAAGGTGTCCACTCCTGGCCAAGTCAGGTGGATACGAAGGAGCTGTCATTTTCAAAAGGTGTCTACTCCTGGCCCAGTCAGCTGATTATGAGAGAGCAGCCATTTTGAAAAAGTGTCCACTCCTGGCATAGTCAGGTGGATATGAGAGAGCAGCAATTTTGAAAAGGTATCCACTCCTGGCCCAGTCAGGTGGATATGAAGGAGCAGCCATTCTGAAAAGGTGTCCACTCCTGCCCTAGTCAGGTGGAGCAGCAGCCAGTCTGAAAAGGTGTCCACTCATGGCCCAGTCAGCTGATTATGAGAGAGCAGCCATTCTGAAAAGGTGTCCATTCCTGGCTAGTGAGGTGGATATGAAGGAGCAGCCATTCTGAAAACATGTCCACTCCTGGCCCAGTCAGCTGATTATGAGAGAACAGCCATATTGAAAAGGTGTCCACTCCTGGCCCAGTCTGCTGATTATGAGAGAACAGCCATTTTGAAAATCTGTCCACTCCTGGCCCAGTCTGCTGATTATGAGAGAGCAGCCATTTTGAAAAGGTGTCCACGCCTGGCCTAGTCAGGTGCATATGAACGAGCAGCAATTCTGAAAAGGTGTGCACTCCTGGAACAGTCAGCTGATAATGAAAGAACAGCCATTTTAAAAATGTGTCCACTCCTGGCCCAGTAAGCTCATTAAAAGAGAGCAGCCATTTTGAAAAGGTGTCCACTCCTGGCACAGTCTGGTGGATGTGAAGAAGCAGCCGTTCTGAAAAAGTGACCAATCCTTTCCCAGTCAGCTGATTATGAGAGAACAGCCATTCTGAAAAGGTTTCCACTCCTGGCCCAGTCTGCTGATTATGAGAGAAAAGCCATTTTGAAAAGGTGTCCACTCCTGGCCCAGTCAGTTATATATGAAGGAGCAGCCATTTTGAAAAGGTAACCACTCCTGGCCCAGTCAGCTGATTATGAGAGACCAACCATTTTGAAAAGGTGACCACTCCTGGCCCAGTCAGCTGATTATGAGAGAGCAACCATTCTGATAATGTGTCAACTCCTGGCCCAGTCAGCTGAAAGTGTGAGAACAGCCATTTTGAAAAGATGTCCTATCGTGGCCCAATCAGCTGATTATGAGAGAGCAGCCATTTTGAAAAGGTGTCCACTCCTGGCCTAGTCAGGTGGATATGAAGGAGCAGCCATTCTGAAAAGGTGTCCACTCCAGGCACAGTCAGCTGATTATGTGAGAACAGCCATTCTGAAGAGGTGTTCAGTCCTGGCCCAGTCAGCTGATTTTGAGAGAACAGCCATTTTGAAAAGGTGTCCACTCCTGGCCTAGTCAGCTGGATATGAAAGAGCAGCCATTTTGAAAAGGTGTCCACTCCTGACCCATTCAGCAGATAATGAGAGAAGAGCCATTCTGAAAAGGTGTCCACTCTTGACCTAGTCAGGTGGATATAAAGGAGCAACCATTCTGAAAAGGTTTCCACTCCTCACCCAGTCAGGTGGATATGAAGGAGCAGCCATTCTGAAAAGGTGTCCACTCCTAGTCCAGTCAGCTGATTATGAGAGAACAGCCATTTTGAACAGGTCTCCACTCCTGGCCCAGTCAGCTGATTATGAGAGAACAGCCATATTGAAAAGGTGTCCACTCCTGGCCCAGTCTGCTGATTATGAGAGAACAGCCATTTTGAAAAGGTATCCACTCCTGGCCCAGTCAGGTGGATATGAAGGAGCAGGCATTCTGAAAAGGTGTCCACTCATGGCCCAGTGAGCTTATAATGAGAGAGCAACCATTTTGAAAATGTGTCCACTCCTGGCTATGTCAGCTGATTATGAGAGAGCAGCCATTTTGAAAAGGTGTCCACTCCAGGCCAAGTCAGGTGGATACGAAGGAGCTGTCATTTTGAAAAGGTGTCTATTCCTGGCCCAGTCAGCTGATTATGAGAGAGCAGCCATTTTGAAAAAGTGTCCACTCCTGGCATAGTCAGGTGGATATGAGAGAGCAGCAATTTTGAAATGGTATCCACTCCTGGCCCAGTCAGGTGGATATGAAGGAGCAGCCATTCTGAAAAGGTGTCCACTCATGCCCAGTCAGCTGATTATGAGAGAACAGCCATTCGGAAAGGGTGTCCACTTCTGCCCTAGTCAGGTGAAGCAGCAGCCATTCTGAAAAGGTGTCCACTCATGTCCCAGTCAGCTGATTGTGAGAGAACAGCCATTCCGAAAAGGTGTCGAGTCCTGGCCCAGTCAGCTGATTATGAGAGAACAGCCATTTTGAATAGGTGTCCACTCCTGGCCTAGTCAGGTGGATATGAAGGAGCAGCCATTCTGAAAAGGTGTCCACTCCTGGCCCAGTCAGCTGATTATGAGAGAGCAGCCATTCTGAAAAGGTGTCCACTCCTGGCCCAGTCAGGTGGATATGAAGGAGCAGCCATTCTGAAAAGGTGTCCACTCCTGGCCGAGTCAGCTGATTATGAGAGAGCAGCCATTTTGAAAAGTTGTCCACTCCTGGCCAAATCAGGTGGATATGAAGGAGCAGCCATTCTGAAAACATGTCCACTCCTGGCCCAGTCAGCTGATTATGAGAGAGCAGACATTCTGAAAAGGTGTCCACTCCTGGCTAGTGAGGTGGATATAAATGAGTAACCATTCGGAAAAGGTTTCCACTCCTCACCCAGTCAGGTGGATATGAAGGAGCATCCATTCTGAAAAGGTGTCCACTCCTAGTCCAGTCAGCTGATTATGAGAGAACAGCCATTTTGAACAGGAGTCCATTCCTGGCCCAGTCAGCTGATTATGAGAGAACAGCCATATTGAAAAGGTGTCCACTCCTGGCCCAGTCTGCTCATTACGAGAGAACAGCCATTTTGAAAATCTGTCCACTCCTGGCCCAGTTTGCTGATTATAAGAGAGCAGCCATTTTGAAAAGGTGTCCACACCTGGCCTAGTCAGGTGCATATGAAGGAGCAGCCATTCTGAAAATGTGTCCACTCCTGGCCCAGTCAGCTGATTGTGAGAGACCAGCCATATTGAAAAGGTGTCCACTCCTGGCCCAGTCAGCTGATTTTGCTAGAGCAGCAATTTTGAAAAGGTGTCCACTCCTGTCCCAGTCAGCTGATTATGAAAAAACAGCCATTTTCAAAATGTGTCCACTCCTGGCCCAGTATGCTCATTAAAAGAGAGCAGCCATTTTGAAAAGGTGTCAACTCCTGGCGCAGTCAGGTGGATGTGAAGGAGCAGTCGTTCTGAAAAAGTGACCAATCCTTTCCCAGTCAGCTGATTCTGAGAGAACAGCCATTGTTAAAAGGTTTCCACTCCTGGCCCAGTCTGCTGATTATGAGAGAAAAGCCATTTTGAAAAGGTGTCCACTCCTGGCCCAGTCAGTTATATATGAAGGAGCAGCCATTTTGAAAAGTTGACCACTCCTGGCCCAGTCAGCTGATTATGAGAGACCAGCCGTATTGAAAAGGTGTCCACTCCTGGCCCAGTCAGCTGATTTTGCTAGAGCAGCAATTTTGAAAAGGTGTCCACTCCTGTCCCAGTCAGCTGATTATGAAAGAACAGCCATTTTCAAAATGTGTCCACTCCTGGCCCATTATGCTCATTAAAAGAGAGCAGCCATTTCGAAAAGGTGTCCACTCCTGGCGCAGTCAGGTGGATGTGAAGGAGCAGCCGTTCTGAAAAAGTGACCAATCCTACCCAGTCAGCTGATTATGAGAGAACAGCCATTCTGAAAAGGTTTCCACTCCTGGCCCAGTCTGCTGATTATGAGAGAACAGCCATTTTGAAAAGGTGTCCACTCGTGGCCCAGTCAGTTATATATGAAGGAGCAGCCATTTTGAAAAGGTGACCACTCCTGGCCCAGTCAGCTGATTGTGAGAGAGCAACCATTTTGATAAGGTGTCAACTCCTGGCCCAGTCAGATGAAAGTGTGAGAACAGCCATTTTGAAAAGGTGTCCTATCGTGGCCCAATCAGCTGATTATGAGAGAGCAGCCATTTTGAAAAGGTGTCCACTCCTGGCCTAGTCAGGTGGATATGAAGGAGCAGCCATTCTGAAAAGGTGTCCACTCCAGGCCCAGTCAGCTGATTATGTGAGAACAGCCATTCTGAAGAGGTGTTCAGTCCTGGCCCAGTCAGCTGATTATGAGAGAACAGCAATTTTGAAAAGGTGTCCACTCCTGGCCCAGTCAGTTATATATGAAGGAGCTGTCATTTTGAAAAGGTGTCTACTCCTGGCCCAGTCAGCTGATTATGAGAGAGCAGCCATTCTGAAAAAGTGTCCACTCCTGGCCTAGTCAGGTGGATATGAGAGAGCAGCAATTTTGAAAAGGTGTCCACTCCTGTCCCAGTCAGCTGATAATGAAGGAACAGCCATTTTCAAAATGTGTCCACTCCTGGCCCAGTAAGCTCATTAAAAGAGAGCAGCCATTTTCAAAAGGTGTCCACTCCTGGCGCAGTCAGGTGGATGTGAAGGAGCAGCCGTTCTGAAAAAGTGACCAATCCTTTCCCCGTCAGCTGATTATGAGAGAACATCCATTCTGAAAAGGTTTCCACTCCTGGCCCAGTCTGCTGATTATGAGAGAACAGCCATTTTGAAAAGGTGTCCACTCCTGGCCCAGTCAGTTATATATGAAGGAGCAGCCATGTTGAAAATGTGACCACTCCTGGCCCAGTCAGCTGAAAGTGTGAGAACATCCATTCTGAAAAGGTGTCCACTCTTGACCTAGTCAGGTGGATATAAAGGAGCAACCATTCTGAAAATGTTTCCACTCCTGGCCGAGTCAGGTGTATATGAATGAGCAGCCATTCTGAAAAGGTGTCCACTCCTAGTCCAGTCAGCTCATTCTTAGAGAACAGCCATTTTGAAAAGGTGTCCACTCCTGGACCAGTGAGCTGATTATGAGACAGCAGCCATTGTGAACAGGTGTCCACTAATGGGCCAGTCAGGTGGATAAGAAGGAGCAACCTTTCTGAAAAGGTGTCCACTCCAGCCCCAGTCAGGTGGATATGAAGTAGCAGCTATTCTGAAAAGGTGTCCATTCCTGGCCCAGTCAGCTGATTATGAGAGAACAGCCATTCGGAAAAGGTGTCTACTCTTGGCCTAGTCACGTGGATATAAAGTAGCAACCAATCTGAAGAGGTGTCCACTCCAGGCCCAGTCAGCTGATTATGAGAGAACAGCCATTCCGAAAAGGTGTCCACTAATGGCCTAGTCAGGTGGATATGAAGGAGCAGCCATTCTGAAAAGGTGTCCACTCCTGGCCCAGTCAGCTGATGATGAGAGAGCAGCCATTTTGAAAAAGTGTGCACTCCTGGCATAGGCAGGTGGATATGAGAGAGCAGCCATTTTGAAAAGGTATCCACTCCTGGCCCAGTCAGGTGGATATGAAGAAGCAGCCATTCTGAAAAGGTGTCCACTCCTGGCCTAGTCAGCTGATTATGAGAGAACAGCCATTCTGAAAAGGTGTCCACTCCTGGCCTAGTCAGGTGGATATAAAGTAGCAGCAATTCTGAAAAGATGTCCACTGCTCACCCAGTCAGCTGATTATGAGAGAACAGCCATTGTGAAAAGGTGTCCACTCCTGGCCTAGTCAGCTGGATATGAAGGAGCAGCCATTTTGAAAAGGTGTCCACTCCTGGCCGAGTCAGGTGGATATGAAGGAGCAGCCATTTTGAAAAGGTATCCACTCCTGGCATAGTCAGCTGATAATGAAAGCAGCCATTTTGAAAAGGCATCCATTCCTGGCCGAGTCAGCTGATTATGAGAGCAGCCATTTTGAAAAGGTGTCCACTCCTGGCCAAGTCAGCTGATTATGAGAGAGCAGCCATTTTGAAAAGGTGTCCACTCCTGGCCCAGTGAGCTGATAATGAGAGAGCAGCAATTTTGAAAAGGTGTCCACTCCTGTCCCAGTCAGCTGATTATGAAAGAACAGCCATTTTCAAAATGTGTCCACTCCTGGCCCAGTAAGCTCATTAAAAGAGAGCAGCCATTTTGAAAAGGTGTCCACTCCTGGCGCAGTCAGGTGGATGTGAAGGAGCAGCCGTTCTGAAAAAGTGACCTATCCTTTCCCAGTCAGCTGATTATGAGAGAACAGCCATTTTAAAAAGGTCTCCACTCCTGGCCCAGTCAGTTATATATGAAGGAGCTGTCATTTTGAAAAGGTGTCTACTCCTGGCCCAGTCAGCTGATTAATGGGGAGCAGCCATTCTGAAAAAGTGTCCACTCCTGGCCTAGTCAGGTGGATATGAGAGAGCAGCAATTTTGAAAAGGTATCGACTCCTGGCCCAGTCAGGTGGATATGAAGGAGCAGGGATTCTGAAAAGGTGTCCACTCATGGCCCAGTCAGCTGATTATGAGAGAACAGCCATTCGTAAAAGGTGTCCACTCCTGCGCTAGTCAGGTGAAGGAGCAGCCATTCTGAAAAAGTGTCCACTTATGGCCCAGTCAGCTGATTGTGAGAAAACAGCCATTCCGAAAAGGTGTCGACTCCTGGCCCAGTCAGCTGATTATGAGAGAACAGCCATTTTGAATAGGTGTCCACTCCTGGCCTAGTCAGGTGGATATGAAGGAGCAGCCATTCTGAAAAGGTATCCACTCGTTGCCCAGTCAGCTGATTATGAGAGAGCAGCCATTCTGAAAAGGTGTCCACTCCTGGCCCAGTCAGGTGGATATGAAGGAGCAGCCATTCTGAAAAGGTGTCCACTCCTGGCCCAGTCAGCTGATTATGAGAGAGCAGCCATTTTGAAAATGTGTCCACTCCTGGCCAAATCAGGTGGATATGAAGGAGCAGCCATTCTGAAAACATGTCCACTACTGGCCCAGTCAGCTGATTATGAGAGAGCAGCCATTCTGAAAAGGTGTCCACTCCTGGCTAGTGAGGTGGATATAAAGGAACAACCATTCTGAAAAGGTTTCCACTCCTCGCCCAGTCAGGTGGATATGAAGGAGCATCCATTCTGAAAAGGTGTCTACTCCTAGTCCAGTCAGCTGATTATGAGAGAACAGCCATTTTGAACAGGTGTCCACTCCTGGCCCAGTCAGCTGATTATGAGAGAACAGCCATATTGAAACGGTGTCCACTCCTGGCCCAGTCAGATATATGAAGGAGCAGCCATTTTGAAAAGGTGACCACTCCTGGCCCAGTCAGCTGATTATGAGAGAGCAACCATTCTGAAAAGGTGTCAACTCCTGGCCCAGTCAGCTGAATGTGTGAGAACAGTCATTTTGAAAAAGTGTCCTATCGTGGCCCAATCAGCTGATTATGAGAGAGCAGCCATTTTGAAAAGGTGTCCACTCCTGGCCTAGTCAGGTGGATATGAAGGAGCAGCCATTCTGAAAATGTTTCCACTCCTGGCCGAGTCAGGTGTATATGAAGGAGCAGCCATTCTGTAAAGGTGTCCACTCCGAGTCCAGTCAGCTCATTCTTAGAGAATAGCCATTCCGAAAAGGTGTCCAGTCCTGGCTGAGTCAGCTGATTATGAGAGAGCAGCCATTCTGAAAAGGTGTCCACTCCTGGCCTAGTCAGGTGGATATAAAGAAGCAGCAATTCTGAAAAGGTGTCCACTGCTGACCCAGTGAGCTGATTATGAGAGAACAGCCATTGTGAAAAGGTCTCCACTCCTGGCCTAGTCAGCTGGATATAAAGGAGCAGCCATTTTGAAAAGGTGTCCACCCCCGGCCGAGTCAGGTGGATATGAAGCAGCAGCCATTTTGAAAAAGTATCCACTCCTGGCACAGTCAGCTGATAATGAAAGCAGCCATTTCGAAAAGGCATCCATTCCTGGCCCAGTCAGCTGATTATGAGAGCAGCCATTTTGAAAAGGTGTCCCCTCCTGGCCAAGTCAGCTGATTATGAGAGAGCAGCCATTTTGAAAAGGTGTCCACTCCTGGCCCAGTGAGCTGATAATGAGAGAGCAGCCATTTTGAAAAGGTGTCCACTCCTGGCTATGTCAGCTGATTATGAGAGAACAGCCATTATAAAAAGGTGTCCACTCCTGGCCTAGAAAGGTGGATATGAAGGAGCAGCCATTCCGAAAAGGTGTCAACTCCTGGCCCAGTCCGCTGATTATGAGAGAGCAGCCATTTTGAAAAGGTGTCCACTCCAGTCCCAGTGAGCTGATAATGGGAGAGCAGCCATTTTAAAAAGGTGTCCACTCCTGACCCAGTCAGCTGATTATGAGAGAGCAGCCATTTTGAAAAGGTGTCCACTCCTGGCCAAGTCAGGTGGATACTAAGGAGCTGTCTTTTCAAAAGGTGTCTACTCCTGGCCCAGTCAGCTGATTATGAGAGAGCAGCCATTTTGAAAAAGTGTCCACTCCTGGCATAGTCAGGTGGATATGAGAGAGCAGCAATTTTGAAAAGGTATCCACTCCTGGCCCAGTCAGGTGGATATGAAGGAGCAGCCATTCTGAAAAGGTGTCCACTCATGGCCCAGTCATCTGATTATGAGAGAACAGCCATTCGGAAAAGGTGTCCACTCCTGCCCTAGTCAGGTTAAGCAGCAGCCATTCTGAAAAGGTGTCAACACCTGGCCCAGTCAGCTGATTATGAGAGAGCAGCCATTTTGAAAAGGTGTCCACTCCTGGCCGAGTCAGGTGGATATGAAGGAGCAGCCATTTTGAAAAAGTATCCACCCCTGGCACAGTCTGCTGATAATGAAAGTAGCCATTTTGAAAAGGCATCCATTCCTGGCCCAGTCAGCTGATTATGAGAGCAGCCATTTTGAAAAGGTGTCCACCCCTGGCCAAGTCAGCTGATTATGAGAGAACAGCCATTCTAAAAAGGTGTCCACTCCTGGCCTAGAAAGGTGGATATGAAGGAGCAGCCATTCCGAAAAGGTGTCAACTCCTGGCCCAGTCAGCTGATTATGAGAGAGCAGCCATTTTGAAAAGGTGTCCACTCCTGGCCCAGTGAGCTGATAATGGAAGAGCAGCCATTTTGAAAAGGTGTCCACTCCTGCCCCAGTCAGCTGATTATGAGAGAACAGCCATGTTGAAAAGTTGTCCACTCCTGGCCTAGTCAGGTGGATATGAAGGAGCAGCCATTCTGAAAAGGTGTAAACACCTGGCCCAGTCAGCTGATTATGAGAGAGCAGCCATTTTGAAAAAGTGTCCACTCCTGGCATAGTCACGTGGATATGAGAGAGCAGCAAGTTTGAAAAGGTATCCACTCCTGGCCCAGTCAGGTGGATATGAAGGAGCAGCCATTCTGAAAAGGTGTCCACTCCTAGTCCAGTCAGCTGAATATGAGAGAACAGCCATTTTGAACAGGAGTCCATTCCTGGCCCAGTCAGCTGATTATGAGAGAACAGCCATATTGGAAAGGTGTCCACTCCTGGCCCAGTCTGCTCATTATGAGAGAACAGCCATTTTGAAAATCTGTCCACTCCTGGCCCAGTCTGCTGATTATAAGAGAGCAGCCATTCTGAAAAGGTGTCCACTCCTGGCCCAGTCAGGTGGATATGAAGGAGCAGCCATTCTGACAATGTGTCCACTCCTGGCCCAGTCAGCTGATTATGAGAGAGCAGCCATTTTGAAAATGTGTCCACTCCTGGCCAAATCAGGTGGATATGAAGGAGCAGCCATTCTGAAAACATGTCCACTCCTGGCCCAGTCAGCTGATTATGAGAGAGCAGCCATTCTGAAAAGGTGTCAACTCCTGGCTAGTGAGGTGGATATAAAGGAGCAACCATTCTGAAAAGGTTTCCACTCCTCGCCCAGTCAGGTGTATATGAAGGAACAGCCATTCTGAAAAGGTGTCCACTCCTAGTCCAGTCAGCTGATTATGAGAGAACAGCCATTTTGAACAGGTGTCCACTCCTGGCCCAGTCAGCTGATTATGAGAGAACAGCCATATTGAAACGGTGTCCACTCCTGGCCCAGTCAGATATATGAAGGAGCAGCCATTTTGAAAAGGTGACCACTCCTGGCCCAGTCAGCTGATTATGAGAGAGCAACCATTCTGAAAAGGTGTCAACTCCTGGCCCAGTCAGCTGAATGTGTGAGAACAGCCATTTTGAAAAGGTGTCCTATCGTGGCCCAATCAGCTGATTATGAGAGAGCAGCCATTTTGAAAAGGTGTCCACTCCTGGCCTAGTCAGGTGGATATGAAGGAGCAGCCATTCTGAAAAGGTGTCCACTCCAGGCCCAGTCAGCTGATTATGAGGGAACAGCGATTCTGAAAAGGTATCCACTCTTGACCTAGTCAGGTGGATATAAAGGAGCAACCATTCTGAAAATGTTTCCACTCCTGGCCGAGTCAGGTGTATATGAAGGAGCAGCCATTCTGAAAAGGTGTACACTCCGAGTCCAGTCAGCTCATTCTTAGAGAATAGCCATTCTGAAAAGGTGTCCAGTCCTGGCCGAGTCAGCTGATTATGAGAGAACAGGCATTTTGAAAAGGTGTCCACTCCTGGCCTAGTCAGCTGGATATGAAAGAGCAGCCATTTTGAAAAGCTGTCCACTCCTGGCCGAGTCACTTGACTATGAGAGAGCAGCCATTTTGAAAAAGTATCCACTCCTGACCCAGTCAGCAGATAATGAGAGAACAGCCATTCTGAAAAGGTATCCACTCTTGACCTAGTCAGGTGCATATAAAGGAGCAACCATTCTGAAAATGTTTCCACTCCTGGCCGAGTCAGGTGTATATGAAGGAACAGCCATTCTGAAAAGGTGTACACTCCGAGTCCAGTCAGCTCATTCTTAGAGAATAGCCATTCTGAAAAGGTGTCCAGTCTTGGCCGAGTCAGCTGATTAAGAGAGAACAGTCATTTTGAAAAAGTGTCCAGTAATGGCCTAGTCAGGTGGATATGAAGGAGCAGCCATTCTGAAAAGGTGTCCACTCCTGGCCCAGTCAGCTGATTATGAGAGAGCAGCCATTTTGAAAAAGTGTGCACTCCTGGTATAGGCAGGTGGATATGAGAGAGCAGCCATTTTCAAAAGGTATCCACTCCTGGCCCAGTCAGATGGATATGAAGGAGCAGCCATTCTGAATAGGTGTCAACTCCTGGCTATGTCAGCTGATTATGAGAGAACAGCCATTCTAAAAAGGTGTCCACTCCTGGCCTAGAAAGGTGGTTATGAAGGAGCAGCCATTCCGAAAAGGTGTCAACTCCTGGCCCAGTCAGCTGATTATGAGAGAGCAGCCATTTTGAAAAGGTGTCCACTCCTGCCCAGTGAGCTGATAATGGCTGAGCAGCCATTTTGAAAAGGTGTCCACTCCAGCCCCAGTCAGCTGATTATGAGAGAACAGCCATGTTGAAAAGATGTCCACTCCTTGCCTAGTCAGGTGGATATGAAGGAGCAGCCATTCTGAAAAGGTGTCAACACCTGGCCCAGTCAGCTGATTATGAGAGAGCAGCCATTTTGAAAAGGTGTCCACTCCTTGCCAAGTCAGGTGGATATGAGGGAGCAGCAATTTTGAAAAGGTATCCACTCCTGGCCCAGTCAGGTGGATATGAAGGAGCAGCCATTCGGAAAAGGTGTACACTCATGGCCCATTCAGCTGATTATGAGAGAACAGCCATTCGGAAAAGGTGTCCACTCCTGCCCTAGTCAGGTGAAGGAGCAGCCATTCTGAAAAGGTGTCCACTCATTGCCCAGTCAGCTGATTGTGAGAGAACAGCCATTCCGAAAAGGTGTCGTGTCCTGGCCCAGTCAGCTGATTATGAGAGAACAGCCATTTTGAATAGGTGTCCACTCCTGGCCTAGTCAGGTGGATATGAAGGAGCAGCCATTCTGAAAAGGTGTCCACTCCTGGCCCAGTCTGCTGATTATGAGAGAACAGCCATTTTGAAAATCTGTCCACTCCTGGCCCAGTCTTCTGATTATGAGAGAGCAGCCATTCTGAAAAGTTGTCCACTCCTGGCTAGTGAGGTGGATATAAAGGAGCAACCATTCTGAAAAGGTTTCCACTCCTCGCCCAGTCAGGTGGATTTGAGGGAGCAGCCATTCTGAAAAGGTGTCCACTCCTAGTCCAGTCAGCTGATTATGAGAGAACAGCCATTTTGAACAGGTGTCCACTCCTGGCCCAGTCAGCTGATTATGAGAGAACAGCCATATTGAAAAGGTGTCCACTCCTGGCCCAGTCTGCTGATTATGAGAGAACAGCCATTTTGAAAATCTGTCCACTCCTGCCCAGTCTGCTGATTATCAGAGAGCAGCCATTTTGAAAAGGTGTCCACGCCTGGCCTAGTCAGGTGCATATGAACGAGCAGCCATTCTGAAAAGGTGTGCACTCCTGGACCAGTCAGGTCGATATGAAGGAGCAGCCATTCTGAAAAGGTGTCCACTCCTGGCCAAGTCTGCTGATTATGAGAAAGCAGCCATTCTGAAAAGGTATCCACTCCTGGCCCAGTCAGGTGGATATGAAGGAGCAGCCATTCTGAAATGGTGTCCACTCCTGGCCCAGTCTGCTGATTATGAGAGAACAGCCATTTTGAAAATCTGTCCACTCCTGGCCCAGTCTGCTGATTATCAGAGAGCAGCCATTTTGAAAAGGTATCCACTCCTGGCCCAATCAGGTGGATATGAAGAAGCAGGCATTCTGAAAAGGTGTCCACTCATGGCCCAGTGAGCTTATAATGAGAGAGCAGCCATTTTGAAAATGTGTCCACTCCTGGCCAAATCAGGTGGATATGAAGGAGCAGCCATTCTGAA
This sequence comes from Hemicordylus capensis, assembly GCF_027244095.1. Classification (NCBI taxonomy): domain Eukaryota; kingdom Metazoa; phylum Chordata; class Lepidosauria; order Squamata; family Cordylidae; genus Hemicordylus; species Hemicordylus capensis. The sequence goes on along the minus strand of NC_069668.1, from coordinate 8,484,658 downwards.
AACATGTCCACTCCTGGCCCAGTCAGCTGATTATGAGAGAGCAGCCATTCTGAAAAGGTGTCAACTCCTGGCTAGTGAGGTGGATATAAAGGAGCAACCATTCTGAAAAGGTTTCCACTCCTCGCCCAGTCAGGTGTATATGAAGGAACAGCCATTCTGAAAAGGTGTCCACTCCTAGTCCAGTCAGCTGATTATGAGAGAACAGCCATTTTGAACAGGTGTCCACTCCTGGCCCAGTCAGCTGATTATGAGAGAACAGCCATATTGAAACGGTGTCCACTCCTGGCCCAGTCAGATATATGGAGCAGCCATTTTGAAAAGGTGACCACTCCTGGCCCAGTCAGCTGATTATGAGAGAGCAACCATTCTGAAAAGGTGTCAACTCCTGGCCCAGTCAGCTGAATGTGTGAGAACAGCCATTTTGAAAAGGTGTCCTATCGTGGCCCAATCAGCTGATTATGAGAGAGCAGCCATTTTGAAAAGGTGTCCACTCCTGGCCTAGTCAGGTGGATATGAAGGAGCAGCCATTCTGAAAAGGTGTCCACTCCAGGCCCAGTCAGCTGATTATGAGGGAACAGCGATTCTGAAAAGGTATCCACTCTTGACCTAGTCAGGTGGATATAAAGGAGCAACCATTCTGAAAATGTTTCCACTCCTGGCCGAGTCAGGTGTATATGAAGGAGCAGCCATTCTGAAAAGGTGTACACTCCGAGTCCAGTCAGCTCATTCTTAGAGAATAGCCATTCTGAAAAGGTGTCCAGTCCTGGCCGAGTCAGCTGATTATGAGAGAACAGGCATTTTGAAAAGGTGTCCACTCCTGGCCTAGTCAGCTGGATATGAAAGAGCAGCCATTTTGAAAAGCTGTCCACTCCTGGCCGAGTCACTTGACTATGAGAGAGCAGCCATTTTGAAAAAGTATCCACTCCTGACCCAGTCAGCAGATAATGAGAGAACAGCCATTCTGAAAAGGTATCCACTCTTGACCTAGTCAGGTGGATATAAAGGAGCAACCATTCTGAAAATGTTTCCACTCCTGGCCGAGTCAGGTGTATATGAAGGAGCAGCCATTCTGAAAAGGTGTACACTCCGAGTCCAGTCAGCTCATTCTTAGAGAATAGCCATTCTGAAAAGGTGTCCAGTCTTGGCCGAGTCAGCTGATTATGAGAGAACAGTCATTTTGAAAAAGTGTCCAGTAATGGCCTAGTCAGGTGGATATGAAGGAGCAGCCATTCTGAAAAGGTGTCCACTCCTGGCCCAGTCAGCTGATTATGAGAGAGCAGCCATTTTGAAAAAGTGTGCACTCCTGGTATAGGCAGGTGGATATGAGAGAGCAGCCATTTTCAAAAGGTATCCACTCCTGGCCCAGTCAGATGGATATGAAGGAGCAGCCATTCTGAATAGGTGTCAACTCCTGGCTATGTCAGCTGATTATGAGAGAACAGCCATTCTAAAAAGGTGTCCACTCCTGGCCTAGAAAGGTGGTTATGAAGGAGCAGCCATTCCGAAAAGGTGTCAACTCCTGGCCCAGTCAGCTGATTATGAGAGAGCAGCCATTTTGAAAAGGTGTCCACTCCTGCCCAGTGAGCTGATAATGGCTGAGCAGCCATTTTGAAAAGGTGTCCACTCCAGCCCCAGTCAGCTGATTATGAGAGAACAGCCATGTTGAAAAGGTGTCCACTCCTTGCCTAGTCAGGTGGATATGAAGGAGCAGCCATTCTGAAAAGGTGTCAACACCTGGCCCAGTCAGCTGATTATGAGAGAGCAGCCATTTTGAAAAGGTGTCCACTCCTTGCCAAGTCAGGTGGATATGAGGGAGCAGCAATTTTGAAAAGGTATCCACTCCTGGCCCAGTCAGGTGGATATGAAGGAGCAGCCATTCGGAAAAGGTGTACACTCATGGCCCAGTCAGCTGATTATGAGAGAACAGCCATTCGGAAAAGGTGTCCACTCCTGCCCTAGTCAGGTGAAGGAGCAGCCATTCTGAAAAGGTGTCCACTCATTGCCCAGTCAGCTGATTGTGAGAGAACAGCCATTCCGAAAAGGTGTCGTGTCCTGGCCCAGTCAGCTGATTATGAGAGAACAGCCATTTTGAATAGGTGTCCACTCCTGGCCTAGTCAGGGGGATATGAAGGAGCAGCCATTCTGAAAAGGTGTCCACTCCTGGCCCAGTCAGCTGATTATGAGAGAGCAGCCATTCTGAAAAGGTTTCCACTCCTGGCTAGTGAGGTGGATATAAAGGAGCAACCATTCTGAAAAGGTTTCCGCTCCTCACCCAGTCAGGTGGATATGAAGGAGCAGCCATTCTGAAAAGCTGTCCACTCCTAGTCCAGTAAGCTGATTATGAGAGAACAGCCATTTTGAACAGGTGTCCACTCCTGGCCCAGTCAGCTGATTATGAGAGAACAGCCATATTGAAAATGTGTCCACTCCTGGCCCAGTCTGCTGATTATGAGAGAACAGCCATTTTGAAAATCTGTCCACTCCTGGCCCAGTCTTCTGATTATGAGAGAGCAGCCATTCTGAAAAGTTGTCCACTCCTGGCTAGTGAGGTGGATATAAAGGAGCAACCATTCTGAAAAGGTTTCCACTCCTCGCCCAGTCAGGTGGATATGAGGGAGCAGCCATTCTGAAAAGGTGTCCACTCCTAGTCCAGTCAGCTGATTATGAGAGAACAGCCATTTTGAAAATCTGTCCACTCCTGCCCAGTCTGCTGATTATCAGAGAGCAGCCATTTTGAAAAGGTGTCCACGCCTGGCCTAGTCAGGTGCATATGAACGAGCAGCCATTCTGAAAAGGTGTGCACTCCTGGACCAGTCAGGTCGATATGAAGGAGCAGCCATTCTGAAAAGGTGTCCACTCCTGGCCAAGTCTGCTGATTATGAGAAAGCAGCCATTCTGAAAAGGTATCCACTCCTGGCCCAGTCAGGTGGATATGAAGGAGCAGCCATTCTGAAATGGTGTCCACTCCTGGCCCAGTCTGCTGATTATGAGAGAACAGCCATTTTGAAAATCTGTCCACTCCTGGCCCAGTCTGCTGATTATCAGAGAGCAGCCATTTTGAAAAGGTATCCACTCCTGGCCCAATCAGGTGGATATGAAGGAGCAGGCATTCTGAAAAGGTGTCCACTCATGGCCCAGTGAGCTTATAATGAGAGAGCAGCCATTTTGAAAATGTGTCCACTCCTGGCTATGTCAGCTGATTATGAGAGAGCAGACATTTTGAAAAGGTGTCCAGTCCAGGCCAAGTCAGGTGGATACGAAGGAGCTGTCATTTTGAAAAGGTGTCTACTCCTGGCCCAGTCAGCTGATTATGAGAGAGCAGCCATTTTGAAAAAGTGTCCACTCCTGGCATAGTCAGGTGGATATGAAAGAGCAGCAATTTTGAAATGGTATCCACTCCTGGCCCAATCAGATGGATATGAAGGAGCAGCCATTCTGAAAAGGTGTCCACTCATGCCCAGTCAGCTGATTATGAGAGAACAGCCATTCAGAAAAGGTGTCCACTCCTGCCCTAGTCAGGTGAAGCAGCAGCCATTCTGAAAAGGTGTCCACTCATGGCCCAGTCAGCTGATTGTGAGAGAACAGCCATTCCAAAAAGGTGTCGAGTCCTGGCCCAGTCAGCTGATTATGAGAGAACAGCCACTTTGAATAGGTGTCCACTCCTGGCCTAGTCAGGTGGATATGAAGGAGCAGACATTCTGAAAAGGTGTCCACTCCTGGCCCAGTCACCTGATTATGAGAGAGCAGCCATTCTGAAAAGGTGTCCACTCCTGGCCCAGTCAGGTGGATATGAAGGAGCAGCCATTCTGAAAAGTTGTCCACTCCTGGCCGAGTCAGCTGATTATGAGAGAGCAGCCATTTTGAAAAGTTGCCCACTCCTGGCCAAATCAGGTGGATATGAAGGAGCAGCCATTCTGAAAACATGTCCACTCCTGGCCCAGTCAGCTGATTATGAGAGAGCAGACATTCTGAAAAGGTGTCCACTCCTGGCTAGTGAGGTGGATATAAATGAGTAACCATTCGGAAAAGGTTTCCACTCCTCGCCCAGTCAGGTGGATATGAAGGAGCAGCCATTCTGAAAAGGTGTCCACTCCTAGTCCAGTCAGCTGATTATGAGAGAACAGCCATTTTGAACAGGAGTCCATTCCTGGCCCAGTCAGCTGATTATGAGAGAACAGCCATATTGAAAAGGTGTCCACTCCTGGCCCAGTCTGCTCATTATGAGAGAACAGCCATTTTGAAAATCTGTCCACTCCTGGCCCAGTTTGCTGATTATAAGAGAGCAGCCATTTTGAAAAGGTGTCCACACCTGGCCTAGTCAGGTGCATATGACCGAGCAGCCATTCTGAAAAGGTGTGCACTCCTGGACCAGTCAGTTGAATATGAAGGAGCACCCATTCTGAAAATGTGTCCACTCCTGGCCCAGTCAGCTGATTATGAGAGACCAGCCATATTGAAAAGGTGTCCACTCCTGGCCCAGTCAGCTGATTTTGCTAGAGCAGCAATTTTGAAAAGGTGTCCACTCCTGTCCCAGTCAGCTGATTATGAAAGAACAGCCATTTTCAAAATGTGTCCACTCCTGGCCCATTATGCTCATTAAAAGAGAGCAGCCATTTTGAAAAGGTGTCCACTCCTGGCGCAGTCAGGTGGATGTGAAGGAGCAGCCGTTCTGAAAAAGTGACCAATCCTTTCCCAGTCAGCTGATTATGAGAGAACAGCCATTCTGAAAAGGTTTCCACTCCTGGCCCAGTCTGCTGATTATGAGAGAACAGCCATTCCGGAAATGTGTCCAGTCCTGGCACAGTCAGTTATATATGAAGGAGCAGCCATTTTGAAAAGGTAACCACTCCTGGCCCAGTCAGCTGATTATGAGAGACCAACCATTTTGAAAAGGTGACCACTCCTGGCCCAGTCAGCTGATTATGAGAGAGCAACCATTCTGATAATGTGTCAACTCCTGGCCCAGTTAGCTGAAAGTGTGAGAACAGCCATTTTGAAAAGATGTCCTATCGTGGCCCAATCAGCTGATTATGAGAGAGCACCCATTTTGAAAAGGTGTCCACTCCTGGCCTAGTCAGGTGGATATGAAGGAGCAGCCATTCTGAAAAGGTGTCCACTCCAGGCCCAGTCAGCTGATTATGTGAGAACAGCCATTCTGAAGAGGTGTTCAGTCCTGGCCCAGTCAGCTGATTATGAGAGAACAGCCATTTTGAAAAGGTGTCCACTCCTGGCCTATTCAGCTGGATATGAAAGAGCAGCCATTTTGAAAAGGTATCCACTCCTGGCCGAGTTACTTGACTATGAGAGAGCAGCCATTTTGAAAAAGTATCCACTCCTGACCCATTCAGCAGATAATGAGAGAAGAGCCATTCTGAAAAGGTGTCCACTCTTGACCTAGTCAGGTGGATATAAAGGAGCAACCATTCTGAAAAGGTTTCCACTCCTCACCCAGTCAGGTGGATATGAAGGAGCAGCCATTCTGAAAAGGTGTCCACTCCTAGTCCAGTCAGCTGATTATGAGAGAACAGCCATTTTGAACAGGTGTCCACTCCTGGCCCAGTCAGCTGATTATGAGAGAACAGCCATATTGAAAAGGTGTCCACTCCTGGCCCAGTCTGCTGATTATGAGAGAACAGCCATTTTGAAAATCTGTCCACTCCTGGCCCAGTCTGCTGATTATCAGAGAGCAGCCATTTTGAAAAGGTATCCACTCCTGGCCCAGTCAGGTGGATATGAAGGAGCAGGCATTCTGAAAAGGTGTCCACTCATGGCCCAGTGAGCTTATAATGAGAGAGCAACCATTTTGAAAATGTGTCCACTCCTGGCTATGTCAGCTGATTATGAGAGAGCAGCCATTTTGAAAAGGTGTCCACTCCAGGCCAAGTCAGGTGGATACGAAGGAGCTGTCATTTTGAAAAGGTGTCTATTCCTGGCCCAGTCAGCTGATTATGAGAGAGCAGCCATTTTGAAAAAGTGTCCACTCCTGGCATAGTCAGGTGGATATGAGAGAGCAGCAATTTTGAAATGGTATCCACTCCTGGCCCAGTCAGGTGGATATGAAGGAGCAGCCATTCTGAAAAGGTGTCCACTCATGCCCAGTTAGCTGATTATGAGAGAACAGCCATTCGGAAAGGGTGTCCACTTCTGCCCTAGTCAGGTGAAGCAGCAGCCATTCTGAAAAGGTGTCCACTCATGGCCCAGTCAGCTGATTGTGAGAGAACAGCCATTCCGAAAAGGTGTCGAGTCCTGGCCCAGTCAGCTGATTATGAGAGAACAGCCATTTTGAATAGGTGTCCACTCCTGGCCTAGTCAGGTGGATATGAAGGAGCAGCCATTCTGAAAAGGTGTCCACTCCTGGCCCAGTCAGCTGATTATGAGAGAGCAGCCATTCTGAAAAGGTGTCCACTCCTGGCCCAGTCAGGTGGATATGAAGGAGCAGCCATTCTGAAAAGGTGTCCACTCCTGGCCCAGTCAGCTGATTATGAGAGAGCAGCCATTTTGAAAAGTTGTCCACTCCTGGCCAAATCAGGTGGATATGAAGGAGCAGCCATTCTGAAAACATGTCCACTCCTGGCCCAGTCAGCTGATTATGAGAGAGCAGACATTCTGAAAAGGTGTCCACTCCTGGCTAGTGAGGTGGATATAAATGAGTAACCATTCGGAAAAGGTTTCCACTCCTCACCCCGTCAGGTGGATATGAAGGAGCATCCATTCTGAAAAGGTGTCCACTCCTAGTCCAGTCAGCTGATTATGAGAGAACAGCCATTTTGAACAGGAGTCCATTCCTGGCCCAGTCAGCTGATTATGAGAGAACAGCCATATTGAAAAGGTGTCCACTCCTGGCCCAGTCTGCTCATTACGAGAGAACAGCCATTTTGAAAATCTGTCCACTCCTGGCCCAGTTTGCTGATTATAAGAGAGCAGCCATTTTGAAAAGGTGTCCACACCTGGCCTAGTCAGGTGCATATGAAAGAGCAGCCATTCTGAAAAGGTGTGCACTCCTGGACCAGTTAGTTGAATATGAAGGAGCAGCCATTCTGAAAATGTGTCCACTCCTGGCCCAGTCAGCTGATTATGAGAGACCAGCCATATTGAAAAGGTGTCCACTCCTGGCCCAGTCAGCTGATTTTGCTAGAGCAGCAATTTTGAAAAGGTGTCCACTCCTGTCCCAGTCAGCTGATTATGAAAGAACAGCCATTTTCAAAATGTGTCCACTCCTGGCCCAGTATGCTCATTAAAAGAGAGCAGCCATTTTGAAAAGGTGTCAACTCCTGGAGCAGTCAGGTGGATGTGAAGGAGCAGCCGTTCTGAAAAAGTGACCAATCCTTTCCCAGTCAGCTGATTATGAGAGAACAGCCATTCTGAAAAGGTTTCCACTCCTGGCCCAGTCTGCTGATTATGAGAGAAAAGCCATTTTGAAAAGGTGTCCACTCCTGGCCCAGTCAGTTATATATGAAGGAGCAGCCATTTTGAAAAGGTAACCACTCCTGGCCCAGTCAGCTGATTATGAGAGACCAACCATTTTGAAAAGGTGTCCACTCCTGGCCCAGTCAGATATATATGAAGGAGCAGCCATTTTGAAAAGGTGACCACTCCTGGCCCAGTCAGCTGATTGTGAGAGAGCAACCATTTTGATAAGGTGTCAACTCCTGGCCCAGTCAGATGAAAGTGTGAGAACAGCCATTTTGAAAAGGTGTCCTATCGTGGCCCAATCAGCTGATTATGAGAGAGCAGCCATTTTGAAAAGGTGTCCACTCCTGGCCTAGTCAGGTGGATATGAAGGAGCAGCCATTCTGAAAAGGTGTCCACTCCAGGCCCAGTCAGCTGATTATGTGAGAACAGCCATTCTGAAGAGGTGTTCAGTCCTGGCCCAGTCAGCTGATTATGAGAGAACAGCCATTTTGAAAAGGTGTCTACTCCTGGCCGAGTCAGCTGATTATGAGAGAGCAGCCATTTTGAAAAGGTGTCCACTCCTGGCCTAGTCAGGTGGATATGAAGGAGCAGCCATTCTGAAAAGGTGTCCACTCCAGGCCCAGTCACCTGATTATGAGAGAGCAGCCATTCTGAAAAGGTGTCCACTCCTGGCCCAGTCAGGTGGATATGAAGGAGCAGCCATTCTGAAAAGTTGTCCACTCCTGGCCGAGTCAGCTGATTATGAGAGAGCAGCCATTTTGAAAAGTTGCCCACTCCTGGCCAAATCAGGTGGATATGAAGGAGCAGCCATTCTGAAAACATGTCCACTCCTGGCCCAGTCAGCTGATTATGAGAGAGCAGACATTCTTAAAAGGTGTCCACTCCTGGCTAGTGAGGTGGATATAAATGAGTAACCATTCGGAAAAGGTTTCCACTCCTCGCCCAGTCAGGTGGATATGAAGGAGCAGCCATTCTGAAAAGGTGTCCACTCCTAGTCCAGTCAGCTGATTATGAGAGAACAGCCATTTTGAACAGGAGTCCATTCCTGGCCCAGTCAGCTGATTATGAGAGAACAGCCATATTGAAAAGGTGTCCACTCCTGGCCCAGTCTGCTCATTATGAGAGAACAGCCATTTTGAAAATCTGTCCACTCCTGGCCCAGTTTGCTGATTATAAGAGAGCAGCCATTTTGAAAAGGTGTCCACAACTGGCCTAGTCAGGTGCATATGAACGAGCAGCCATTCTGAAAAGGTGTGCACTCCTGGACCAGTCAGTTGAATATGAAGGAGCACCCATTCTGAAAATGTGTCCACTCCTGGCCCAGTCAGCTGATTATGAGAGACCAGCCATATTGAAAAGGTGTCCACTCCTGGCCCAGTCAGCTGATTTTGCTAGAGCAGCAATTTTGAAAAGGTGTCCACTCCTGTCCCAGTCAGCTGATTATGAAAGAACAGCCATTTTCAAAATGTGTCCACTCCTGGCCCATTATGCTCATTAAAAGAGAGCAGCCATTTTGAAAAGGTGTCCACTCCTGGCGCAGTCAGGTGGATGTGAAGGAGCAGCCGTTCTGAAAAAGTGACCAATCCTTTCCCAGTCAGCTGATTATGAGAGAACAGCCATTCTGAAAAGGTTTCCACTCCTGGCCCAGTCTGCTGATTATGAGAGAACAGCCATTCCGGAAATGTGTCCAGTCCTGGCACAGTCAGTTATATATGAAGGAGCAGCCATTTTGAAAAGGTAACCACTCCTGGCCCAGTCAGCTGATTATGAGAGACCAACCATTTTGAAAAGGTGACCACTCCTGGCCCAGTCAGCTGATTATGAGAGAGCAACCATTCTGATAATGTGTCAACTCCTGGCCCAGTTAGCTGAAAGTGTGAGAACAGCCATTTTGAAAAGATGTCCTATCGTGGCCCAATCAGCTGATTATGAGAGAGCACCCATTTTGAAAAGGTGTCCACTCCTGGCCTAGTCAGGTGGATATGAAGGAGCAGCCATTCTGAAAAGGTGTCCACTCCAGGCCCAGTCAGCTGATTATGTGAGAACAGCCATTCTGAAGAGGTGTTCAGTCCTGGCCCAGTCAGCTGATTATGAGAGAACAGCCATTTTGAAAAGGTGTCCACTCCTGGCCTAGTCAGCTGGATATGAAAGAGCAGCCATTTCGAAAAGGTGTCCACTCCTGGCCGAGTTACTTGACTATGAGAGAGCAGCCATTTTGAAAAAGTATCCACTCCTGACCCATTCAGCAGATAATGAGAGAAGAGCCATTCTGAAAAGGTGTCCACTCTTGACCTAGTCAGGTGGATATAAAGGAGCAACCATTCTGAAAAGGTTTCCACTCCTCACCCAGTCAGGTGGATATGAAGGAGCAGCCATTCTGAAAAGGTGTCCACTCCTAGTCCAGTCAGCTGATTATGAGAGAACAGCCATTTTGAACAGGTGTCCACTCCTGGCCCAGTCAGCTGATTATGAGAGAACAGCCATATTGAAAAGGTGTCCACTCCTGGCCCAGTCTGCTGATTATGAGAGAACAGCCATTTTGAAAATCTGTCCACTCCTGGCCCAGTCTGCTGATTATCAGAGAGCAGCCATTTTGAAAAGGTATCCACTCCTGGCCCAGTCAGGTGGATATGAAGGAGCAGGCATTCTGAAAAGGTGTCCACTCATGGCCCAGTGAGCTTATAATGAGAGAGCAACCATTTTGAAAATGTGTCCACTCCTGGCTATGTCAGCTGATTATGAGAGAGCAGCCATTTTGAAAAGGTGTCCACTCCAGGCCAAGTCAGGTGGATACGAAGGAGATGTCATTTTGAAAAGGTGTCTATTCCTGGCCCAGTCAGCTGATTATGAGAGAGCAGCCATTTTGAAAAAGTGTCCACTCCTGGCATAGTCAGGTGGATATGAGAGAGCAGCAATTTTGAAATGGTATCCACTCCTGGCCCAGTCAGGTGGATATGAAGGAGCAGCCATTCTGAAAAGGTGTCCACTCATGCCCAGTTAGCTGATTATGAGAGAACAGCCATTCGGAAAGGGTGTCCACTTCTGCCCTAGTCAGGTGAAGCAGCAGCCATTCTGAAAAGGTGTCCACTCATGGCCCAGTCAGCTGATTGTGAGAGAACAGCCATTCCGAAAAGGTGTCGAGTCCTGGCCCAGTCAGCTGATTATGAGAGAACAGCCATTTTGAATAGGTGTCCACTCCTGGCCTAGTCAGGTGGATATGAAGGAGCAGCCATTCTGAAAAGGTGTCCACTCCTGGCCCAGTCAGCTGATTATGAGAGAGCAGCCATTCTGAAAAGGTGTCCACTCCTGGCCCAGTCAGGTGGATATGAAGGAGCAGCCATTCTGAAAAGGTGTCCACTCCTGGCCCAGTCAGCTGATTATGAGAGAGCAGCCATTTTGAAAAGTTGTCCACTCCTGGCCAAATCAGGTGGATATGAAGGAGCAGCCATTCTGAAAACATGTCCACTCCTGGCCCAGTCAGCTGATTATGAGAGAGCAGACATTCTGAAAAGGTGTCCACTCCTGGCTAGTGAGGTGGATATAAATGAGTAACCATTCGGAAAAGGTTTCCACTCCTCACCCCGTCAGGTGGATATGAAGGAGCATCCATTCTGAAAAGGTGTCCACTCCTAGTCCAGTCAGCTGATTATGAGAGAACAGCCATTTTGAACAGGAGTCCATTCCTGGCCCAGTCAGCTGATTATGAGAGAACAGCCATATTGAAAAGGTGTCCACTCCTGGCCCAGTCTGCTCATTACGAGAGAACAGCCATTTTGAAAATCTGTCCACTCCTGGCCCAGTTTGCTGATTATAAGAGAGCAGCCATTTTGAAAAGGTGTCCACACCTGGCCTAGTCAGGTGCATATGAAAGAGCAGCCATTCTGAAAAGGTGTGCACTCCTGGACCAGTTAGTTGAATATGAAGGAGCAGCCATTCTGAAAATGTGTCCACTCCTGGCCCAGTCAGCTGATTATGAGAGACCAGCCATATTGAAAAGGTGTCCACTCCTGGCCCAGTCAGCTGATTTTGCTAGAGCAGCAATTTTGAAAAGGTGTCCACTCCTGTCCCAGTCAGCTGATTATGAAAGAACAGCCATTTTCAAAATGTGTCCACTCCTGGCCCAGTATGCTCATTAAAAGAGAGCAGCCATTTTGAAAAGGTGTCAACTCCTGGAGCAGTCAGGTGGATGTGAAGGAGCAGCCGTTCTGAAAAAGTGACCAATCCTTTCCCAGTCAGCTGATTATGAGAGAACAGCCATTCTGAAAAGGTTTCCACTCCTGGCCCAGTCTGCTGATTATGAGAGAAAAGCCATTTTGAAAAGGTGTCCACTCCTGGCCCAGTCAGTTATATATGAAGGAGCAGCCATTTTGAAAAGGTAACCACTCCTGGCCCAGTCAGCTGATTATGAGAGACCAACCATTTTGAAAAGGTGTCCACTCCTGGCCCAGTCAGATATATATGAAGGAGCAGCCATTTTGAAAAGGTGACCACTCCTGGCCCAGTCAGCTGATTGTGAGAGAGCAACCATTTTGATAAGGTGTCAACTCCTGGCCCAGTCAGATGAAAGTGTGAGAACAGCCATTTTGAAAAGGTGTCCTATCGTGGCCCAATCAGCTGATTATGAGAGAGCAGCCATTTTGAAAAGGTGTCCACTCCTGGCCTAGTCAGGTGGATATGAAGGAGCAGCCATTCTGAAAAGGTGTCCACTCCAGGCCCAGTCAGCTGATTATGTGAGAACAGCCATTCTGAAGAGGTGTTCAGTCCTGGCCCAGTCAGCTGATTATGAGAGAACAGCCATTTTGAAAAGGTGTCTACTCCTGGCCTAGTCAGCTGGATATGAAAGAGCAGCCATTTTGAAAAGGTGTCCACTCCTGGCCGAGTTACTTGACTATGAGAGAGCAGCCATTTTGAAAAAGTATCCACTCCTGACCCATTCAGCAGATAATGAGAGAAGAGCCATTCTGAAAAGGTGTCCACTCTTGACCTAGTCAGGTGGATATAAAGGAGCAACCATTCTGAAAATGTTTCCACTCCTGGCCGAGTCAGGTGTATATGAATGAGCAGCCATTCTGAAAAGGTGTCCACTCCTAGTCCAGTCAGCTCATTCTTAGAGAACAGCCATTTTGAAAAGGTGTCCACTCCTGGACCAGTGAGCTGATTATGAGACAGTAGCCATTGTGAACAGGTGTCCACTAATGGGCCAGTCAGGTGGATAAGAAGGAGCAACCTTTCTGAGAAGCTGTCCACTCCAGCCCCAGTCAGGTGGATATGAAGTAGCAGCTTTTCTGAAAAGGTGTCCATTCCTGGCCCAGTCAGCTGATTATGAGAGAACAGCCATTCGGAAAAGGTGTCCACTCTTGGCCTAGTCAGGTGGATATAAAGTAGCAACCATTCTGAAAAGGTGTCCACTCCAGGCCCAGTCAGCTGATTATGAGAGAACAGCCATTCCGGAAATATGTCCAGTCCTGGCACAGTCATCTGATTATGAGAGAACAGTTATTTTGAAAAAGTGTCCACTAATGGCCTAGTCAGGTGGATATGAAGGAGCAGCCATTCTGAAAAGGTGTCCACTCCTGGCCCAGTCTGCTGATTATGAGAGAGCAGCCATTTTGAAAAGGTATCCACTCCTGGCCCAGTCAGGTGGATATGAAGAAGCAGCCATTCTGAAAAGGTGTCCACTCCAGGCCTATTCAGCTGATTATGAGAGAACAGCCATTCTGAAAAGGTGTCCACTCCTGGCCTAGTCAGGTGGATATAAAGTAGCAGCAATTCTGAAAAGGTGTCCACTGCTGACCCAGTCAGCTGATTATGAGAGAACAGCCATTGTGAAAAGGTGTCCACTCCTGGCCTAGTCAGCTGGATATGAAGGAGCAGCCATTTTGAAAAGGTGTCCAGTCCTGGCCGAGTCAGTTGGATATGAAGGAGCAGCCATTTTGAAAAGGTATCCACTCCTGGCACAGTCAGCTGATAATGAAAGCAGCCATTTTGAAAAGGCATCCATTCCTGGCCCAGTCAGCTGATTATGAGAGCAGCCATTTTGAAAAGGTGTCCACTCGTGGCCAAGTCAGCTGATTATGAGAGAGCAGCCATTTTGAAAATGTGTCCACTCCTGGCCCAGTGAGCTGATAATGAGAGAGCAGCCATTTTGAAAAGGTGTCCACTCATGGCGCAGTCAGGTGGATGTGAAGGAGTAGCCGTTCTGAAAAAGTGACCAATCCTTTCCCAGTCAGCAGATTATGAGAGAACAGCCATTCTGAAAAGGTTTCCACTCCTGGCCCAGTCTGCTGATTATGAGAGAACAGCGATTTTGAAAAGGTGTCCACTCCTGACCCAGTCAGTTATATATGAAGGAGCAGTCATTTTGAAAAGGTGTCCACTCCTGGCCCAGTCAGCTGATTTTGCTAGAGCAGCAATTTTGAAAAGGTGTCCACTCCTGTCCCAGTCAGCTGATTATGAAAGAACAGCCATTTTCAAAATGTGTCCACTCCTGGCCCAGTATGCTCATTAAAAGAGAGCAGCCATTTTGAAAAGGTGTCAACTCCTAGCGCAGTCAGGTGGATGTGAAGGAGCAGCCGTTCTGAAATGTGACCAATCCTTTCCCAGTCAGCTGATTATGAGAGAACAGCCATTCTGAAAAGGTTTCCACTACTGGCCCAGTCTGCTGATTATGAGAGAAAAGCCATTTTGAAAAGGTGTCCACTCCTGTCCCAGTCAGTTATATATGAAGGAGCAGTCATTTTGAAAAGGTGACCACTCCTGGCCCAGTCTGCTGATTATGAGAGAACAGCCATTTTGAAAATCTGTCCACTCCTGGCCCAGTCTGCTGATTATGAGAGAGCAGCCATTTTGAAAAGGTGTCCACGCCTGGCCTAGTCAGGTGCATATGAACGAGCAGCCATTCTGAAAAGGTGTGCACTCCTGGAACAGTCAGCTGATAATGAAAGAACAGCCATTTTCAAAATGTGTCCACTCCTGGCCCAGAAAGCTCATTAAAAGAGAGCAGCCATTTTGAAAAGGTGTCCACTCCTGGCGCAGTCTGGTGGATGTGAAGAAACAGCCGTTCTGAAAAAGTGACCAATCCTTTCCCAGTTAGCTGATTATGAGAGAACAGCCATTCTGAAAAGGTTTCCACTCCTGGCCCAGTCTGCTGATTATGAGAGAACAGCCATTTTGAAAGGTGTCCACTCGTGGCCCAGTCAGTTATATATGAAGGAGCAGCCGTTTTGAAAAGGTGACCACTCCTGGCCCAGTCAGCTGATTATGAGAGAGCAACCATTCGGAAAAGGTGTCCACTCCTGGCCCTGTCAGCTGAATGTGTTAGAACAGCCTTTTTGAAAAGGTGTCCTATCGTGGCCCAATCAGCTGATTATGAGTGAGCAGCCATTTTGAAAAGGTGTCCACTCCTGGCCTAGTGAGGTGGATATGAAGGAGCAGCCATTCTGAAAAGGTGTCCACTCCAGGCCCAGTCAGCTGATTATGAGAGAACAGCCATTCCGAAGAGGTAATCAGTCCTGGCCCAGTCAGCTGATTATGAGAGAACAGCCATTTTGAAAAGATGTCCACACCTGGCCTAGTCAGGTGGATATGACGGAGCAGCCATTTTTAAAAGGTGTCCACACCTGGCCGAGTCAGGTGGATATGAAGGAGCAGCCATTTTGAAAAAGTGTCCACTCATGGCCTAGTCAGGTGGATATGAACAGCCATTCTGAAAAGGTATCCACTCCTGGCCCAGTCAGGTAGATATGAAGGAGCAGGCATTCTGAAAAGGTGTCCACTCATGGCCCAGTCAGCTGATTATGAGAGAACAGCCATTCTGAAAAGGTGTCCACTCCTGGCCTAGTCAGGTGGATATAAAGTAGCAGCCATTCTGAAAAGGTGTCCACTGCTGACCCAGTCAGCTGATTATGAGAGAACAGAGATTGTGAAAAGGTGTCCACCCCTGGCCTAGTCAGCTGGATATGAAGGAGCAGCCATTTTGAAAAGGTGTCCACACCTGGCCGAGTCAGGTGGATATGAAGGAGCAGCCATTTTGAAAAAGTATCCACTCCTGGCACAGTCTGCTGATAATGAAAGTAGCCATTTGGAAAAGGCATCCATTCCTGGCCCAGTCAGCTGATTATGAGAGCAGCCATTTTGAAAAGGTGTCCACGCCTGGCCAAGTCAGCTGATTATGAGAGAGCAGCCATTTTGAAAAGGTGACCACTCCTGGCCCAGTGAGCTGATAATGAGAGAGCAGCCATTTTGAAAAGGTGTCCACTCCTGGCTATGTCAGCTGATTATGAGAGAACAGCCATTCTAAAAAGGTTTCCACTCCTGGCCTAGAAAGGTGGATATGAAGGAGCAGCCATTCCGAAAAGGTGTCAACTCCTGGCCCAGTCAGCTGATTATGAGAGAGCAGCCATTTTGAAAAGGTGTCCACTCCTGGCCCAGTGAGCTGATAATGGGAGAGCAGCCATTTTGAAAAGGTGTCCACTCCTGCCCCAGTCAGCTGATTATGAGAGAACAGCCATGTTGAAAAGTAGTCCACTCCTGGCCTAGTCAGGTGGATATGAAGGAGCAGCCATTCTGAAAAGGTGTCAACACCTGGCCCAGTCAGCTGATTATGAGAGAGCAGCCATTTTGAAAAGGTGTCCACTCCTGGCCAAGTCAGGTGGATACGAAGGAGCTGTCATTTTGAAAAGGTGTCTACTCCTGGCCCAGTCAGCTGATTATGAGAGAGCAGCCATTTTGAAAAAGTGTCCACTCCTGGCATAGTCAGGTGGATATGAGAGAGCAGCAATTTTGAAAAGGTATCCACTCCTGGCCCAGTCAGGTGGATATGAAGGAGCAGCCATTCTGAAAAGGTGTCCACTCCTGCCCTAGACAGGTGGAGCAGCAGCCAGTCTGAAAAGGTCTCCACTCATGGCCCAGTCAGCTGATTATGAGAGAGCAGCCATTCTGAAAAGGTGTCCACTCCTGGCTAGTGAGGTGGATATGAAGGAGCAGCCATTCTGAAAACATGTCCACTCCTGGCCCAGTCAGCTGATTATGAGAGAACAGCCATATTGAAAAGGTGTCCACTCCTGGCCCAGTCTGCTGATTATGAGAGAACAGCCATTTTGAAAATCTGTCCACTCCTGGCCCAGTCTGCTGATTATGAGAGAGCAGCCATTTTGAAAAGGTGTCCACGCCTGGCCTAGTCAGGTGCATATGAACGAGCAGCAATTCTGAAAATGTGTGCACTCCTGGAACAGTCAGCTGATAATGAAAGAACAGCCATTTTCAAAATGTGTCCACTCCTGGCCCAGTAAGCTCATTAAAAGAGAGCAGCCATTTTGAAAATGTGTCCACTCCTGGCGCAGTCTGGTGGATGTGAAGAAGCAGCCGTTCTGAAAAAGTGACCAATCCTTTCCCAGTTAGCTGATTATGAGAGAACAGCCATTCTGAAAAGGTTTCCACTCCTGGCCCAGTCTGCTGATTATGAGAGAACAGCCATTTTGAAAAGGTGTCCACTCGTGGCCCAGTCAGTTATATATGAAGGAGCAGCCATTTTGAAAAGGTGACCACTCCTGGCCCAGTCAGCTGATTATGAGAGAGCAACCATTCGGAAAAGGTGTCCACTCCTGGCCCTGTCAGCTGAATGTGTTAGAACAGCCTTTTTGAAAAGGTGTCCTATCGTGGCCCAATCAGCTGATTATGAGTGAGCAGCCATTTTGAAAAGGTGTCCACTCCTGGCCTAGTCAGGTGGATATGAAGGAGCAGCCATTCTGAAAAGGTGTCCACTCCTGGCCCAGTCAGCTGATTATGAGAGAACAGCCATTCCGAAGAGGTGTTCAGTCCTGGCCCAGTCAGCTGATTATGAGAGAGCAGCAATTTTGAAAAAGTGTCCACTCATGGCCTGGTCAGGTGGATATGAACAGCCATTCTGAAAAGGTATCCACTCCTGGCCCAGTCAGGTGGATATGAAGGAGCAGGCATTCTGAAAAGATATCCTCTCATGGCCCAGTCAGCTGATTATGAGAGAACAGCCATTCTGAAAAGGTGTCCACTCCTGGCCTAGTCAGGTGGATATAAAGTAGCAGCCATTCTGAAAAGGTGTCCACTGCTGACCCAGTCAGCTGATTATGAGAGAACAGCCATTGTGAAAAGGTGTCCACTCCTGGCCTAGTCAGCTGGATATGAAGGAGCAGCCATTTTGAAAAGGTGTCCACTCCTGGCCGAGTCAGGTGGATATGAAGGAGCAGCCATTTTGAAAAAGTATCCACTCCTGGCACAGTCTGCTGATAATGAAAGTAGCCATTTGGAAAAGGCATCCATTCCTGGCCCAGTCAGCTGATTATGAGAGCAGCCATTTTGAAAAGGTGTCCACGCCTGGCCAAGTCAGCTGATTATGAGAGAGCAGCCAATTTGAAAAGGTGTCCACTCCTGGCCAAGTCAGGTGGATAAGAAGGAGCTGTCATTTTGAAAAGGTGTCTACTCCTGGCCCAGTCAGCTGATTATGAGAGAGCAGCCCTTTTGAGAAAGTGTCCACTCCTGGCATAGTCAGGTGGATATGAGAGAGCAGCAATTTTGAAAATGTATCCACTCCTGGCCCAGTCAGGTGGATATGACGGAGCAGCCATTCTGAAAAGGTGTCCACTCATGGCCCAGTCAGCTGATTATGAGAGAACAGCCATTCGGAAAAGGTGTCCACTCCTGCCCTAGTCAGGTGAAGCAGCAGCCATTCTGAAAAAGTGTCCACTCATGGCCCAGTCAGCTGATTGTGAGAGAACAGCCATTCTGAAAAGGTGTCGAGTCCTGGCCCAGTCAGCTGATAATGAGAGAACAGCCATTTTGAATAGGTGTCCACTCCTGGCCTAGTCAGGTGGATATGAAGGAGCAGCCAATCTGAAAAGGTGTCCACTCCAGGCCCAGTCAGCTGATTATGAGAAAACAGCCATTCCGAAGAGGTGTTCAGTCCTGGCCCAGTCAGCTGATTATGAGAGAACAGCCATTTTGAAAAGGTGTCCACACCTGGCCTAGTCAGGTGGATATGACGGAGCAGCCATTCTGAAAAGGTGTCCATTCCTGGACGAGTCAGCTGATTATGAGAGAGCAGCCATTTTGAAAAAGTATCCACTCATGGCCTAGTCAGGTGTATATGAACAGGCATTCTGAAAAGGTATCCACTCCTGGCCCAGTCAGGTGGATATGAAGGAGCAGGCATTCTGAAAAGGTGTCCACTCATGGCCCAGTCAGCTGATTATGAGAGAACAGCCATTCTGAAAAGGTCTCCACTCCTGGCCTAGTCAGGTGGATATAAAGTAGCAGCCATTCTGAAAAGGTTTCCACTGCTGACCCAGTCAGCTGATTATGAGAGAACAGCCATTGTGAAAAGGTGTCCACTCCTGGCCTAGTCAGCTGGATATGAAGGAGCAGCCATTTTGAAAAGGTGTCCACTCCTGGCCGAGTCAGGTGGATATGAAGGAGCAGCCATTTTGAAAAAGTATCCACTCCTCTCACAGTCTGCTGATAATGAAAGTAGCCATTTGGAAAAGGCATCAATTCCTGGCCCAGTCAGCTGATTATGAGAGCACCCATTTTGAAAAGGTGTCCATGCCTGGCCAAGTCAGCTGATTATGAGAGAGCAGCCATTTTGAAAAGGTGTCCACTCCTGGCCCAGTGAGCTGATAATGAGAGAGCAGCCATTTTAGAAAGGTGTCCACTCCTGGCTATGTCAGCTGATTATGAGAGAGCAGCCATTTTGAAAAGGTGTCCACTCCTGGCCAAGTCAGGTGGATACGAAGGTGCTGTCATTTTGAAAAGGTGTCTACTCCTGGCCCAGTCAGCTGATTATGAGAGAGCAGCCATTTTGAAAAGGTGTCCACTCCTGTCCCAGTCAGCTGATTATGAAAGAACAGCCATTTTCAAAATGTGTCCACACCTGGCCCAGTATGCTCATTAAAAGAGAGCAGACATTTTGAAAAGGTGTCCACTCCTGGCGCAGTCAGGTGGATGTGAAGGAGCAGCCGTAATGAAAAAGTGACCAATCCTTTCCCAGTCAGCTGATTATGAGAGAACAGCCATTCTGAAAAGGTTTCCACTCCTGGCCCAGTCTGCTGATTATGAGAGAACAGCCATTTTGAAAAGGTGACCACTCCTGGCCCAGTCAGCTGATAATGAGAGAGCAGCCATTTTGAAAATGTGTCCACTCCTGGCTATGTCAGCTGATTATGAGAGAACAGCCATTCTAAAAAGGTGTCCTCTCCTGGCCTAGAAAGGTGGATATGAAGTAGCAGCCATTCCGAAAAGGTGTCAACTCCTGGCCCAGTCAGCTGATTATGAGAGAGCAGCCATTTTGAAAAGGTGTCAACTCCTGGCCCAGTGAGCTGATAATGGGAGAGCAGCCATTTTGAAAAGGTGTCCACTCCTGCCCCAGTCAGCTGATTATGAGAGAACAGCCATGTTGAAAAGTTGTCCACTCCTGGCCTAGTCAGGTGGATATGAAGGAGCAGCCATTCTGAAAAGGTGTCAACACCTGGATCAGTCAGCTGATTATGAGAGAGCAGCCATTTTGAAAAGGTGTCCACTCCTGCCCTAGTCAGTTGAAGCAGCAGCCATTCTGAAAAGGTGTCCACTCCTGGCCCAGTCAGCTGATTATGAGAGAGCAGCCATTCTGAAAAGGTGTCCACTCCTGGCCCAGTCAGGTGGATATGAAGGAGCAGCCATTCTGAAAAGGTGTCCACTCCTGGCCCAGTCAGCTGATTATGAGAGAGCAGCCATTTTGAAAAGGTGTCCACTCCTGGCCAAATCAGGTGGATATGAAGGAGCAGCCATTCTGAAAACATGTCCACTCCTGGCCCAGTCAGCTGGTTATGAGAGAGCAGCCATTCTGAAAACGTGTCCACTCCTCGCTAGTGAGGTGGATATAAAGGAGTAACCATTCGGAAAAGGTTTCCACTCCTCACCCAGTCAGGTGGATATGAAGTAGCAGCCATTCTGAAAAGGTGTCCACTCCTAGTCCAGTCAGCTGATTATGAGAGAACAGCCATTTTGAACAGGAGTCCACTCCTGGCCCAGTCAGTTATATATGAAGGAGCAGCCATTTTGAAAAGGTGACCACTCCTGGCCCAGTCAGCTGATTATGAGAGAGCAACCATTCTGATAAGGTGTCAACTCCTGGCCCAGTCAGCTGAATGTGTGAGAACAGCCATTTTGAAAAAGTATCCACTCCTGACCCAGTCAGCAGATAATGAGAGAACAGACATTCTGAAAAGGTGTCCATTCTTTTCCTAGTCAGGTGGATATAAAGGAGCAACCATTCTGAAAATGTTTCCACTCCTGGCAGAGTCAGGTGTATATGAATGAGCAGCCATTCTGAAAAGGTGTCCACTCCTAGTCCAGTCAGCGAATTCTTAGAGAATAGCCATTTTGAAAAGGTGTCCACTCCTGGACCAGTGAGCTGATTATGAGACATCAGCCATTGTGAACAGGTGTCCACTAATGGGCCAGTCAGGTGGATAAGAAGGAGCAACCTTTCTGAAAAGGTGTCCACTACAGCCCCAGTCAGGTGGATATGAAGTAGCAGCTATTCTGAAAAGGTGTCCATTCCTGGCCCAGTCAGCTGATTATGAGAGAACAGCCATTCGGAAAAGGTGTCCACTCTTGGCCTAGTCAGGTGGATATAAAGTAGCAACCATTCTGAAAAGGTGTCCACTCCAGGCCCAGTCAGCTGATTATGAGAGAACAGCCATTCCGAAAAGGTGTCCAGTCCTGGCCCAGTCAGCTGATTATGAGAGAACAGTCATTTTGAAAAAGTGTCCACTAATGGCCTAGTCAGGTGGATATGAAGGAGCAGCCACTCTGAAAAGGTGTCCACTCCTGGCCCAGTCAGCTGATGATGAGAGAGCAGCCATTTTGAAAAAGTGTGCACTCCTGGCATAGGCAGGTGGATATGAGAGAGCAGCCGTTTTGAAAAGGTGTCCACTAATGGCCTAGTCAGGTGGATATGAAGGAGCAGCCATTCTGAAAAGGTGTCCACTCCTGGCCCAGTCAGCTGATGATGAGAGAGCAGCCATTTTGAAAAAGTGTGCACTCCTGGCATAGGCAGGTGGATATGAGAGAGCAGCCATTTTGAAAAGGTATCCACTCCTGGCCCAGTCAGGTGGATATGAAGAGGCAGCCATTCTGAAAAGGTGTCCACTCCTGGCCTAGTCAGCTGATTATGAGAGAACAGCCATTCTGAAAAGGTGTCCACTCCTGGCCTAGTCAGGTGGATATAAAGTAGCAGCAATTCTGAAAAGATGTCCACTGCTGACCCAGTCAGCTGATTATGAGAGAACAGCCATTGTGAAAAGGTGTCCACTCCTGGCCTAGTCAGCTGGATATGAAGGAGCAGCCATTTTGAAAAGGTATCCACTCCTGGCTAGTGAGGTGGATATAAAGGAGCAACCATTCTGAAAAGGTTTCCACTCCTCGCCCAGTCAGGAGGATATGAAGGAGCAGCCATTCTGAAAAGGTGTCAACTCCTAGTCCAGTCAGCTGATTATGAGAGAACAGCCATATTGAAAAGGTATCCACTCCTGGCCCAGTCTGCTGATTATGAGAGAACAGCCATTTTGAAAATCTGTCCACTCCTGGCCCAGTCTGCTGATTATCAGAGAGCAGCCATTTTGAAAAGGTGTCCACACCTGGCCTAGTCAGGTGCATATGAACGAGCAGCCATTCTGAAAAGGTGTGCACTCCTGGACCAGTCAGTTGAATATGAAGGAGCAGCCATTCTGAAAATGTGTCCACTCCTGGCCCAGTCAGCTGATTATGAGAGACCAGCCATTTTGAAAAGGTGTCCACTCCTGGCCCAGTCAGCTGATTTTGCTAGAGCAGCAATTTTGAAAAGGTGTCCACTCCTGTCCCAGTCAGCTGATTATGAAAGAACAGCCATTTTCAAAATGTGTCCACTCCTGGCCCAGTAAGCTCATTAAAAGAGAGCAGCCATTTTGAAAAGGTGTCCACTCCTGGCGCAGTCAGGTGGATGTGAAGGAGCAGCCGTTCTGAAAAAGTGACCAATCCTTTCCCAGTCAGCTGATTATGAGAGAACAGCCATTCTGAAAAGGTTTCCACTCCTGGCCCAGTCTGCTGATTATGAGAGAACAGCAATTTTGAAAAGGTGTCCACTCCTGGCCCAGTCAGTTATATATGAAGGAGCTGTCATTTTGAAAAGGTGTCTACTCCTGGCCCAGTCAGCTGATTATGAGAGAGCAGCCATTCTGAAAAAGTGTCCACTCCTGGCCTAGTCAGGTGGATATGAGAGAGCTGCAATTTTGAAAAGGTGTCCACTCCTGTCCCAGTCAGCTGATTATGAAAGAACAGCCATTTTCAAAATGTGTCCACTCCTGGCCCAGTAAGCTCATTAAAAGAGAGCAGCCATTTTGAAAAGGTGTCCACTCCTGGCGCAGTCAGGTGGATGTGAAGGAGCAGCCGTTCTGAAAAAGTGACCAATCCTTTCCCCGTCAGCTGATTATGAGAGAACAGCCATTCTGAAAAGGTTTCCACTCCTGGCCCAGTCTGGTGATTATGAGAGAACAGCCATTTTGAAAAGGTGTCCACTCCTGGCCCAGTCAGTTATATATGAAGGAGCAGCCATGTTGAAAATGTGACCACTCCTGGCCCAGTCAGCTGAAAGTGTGAGAACAGCCATTCTGAAAAGGTGTCCACTCTTGACCTAGTCAGGTGGATATAAAGGAGCAACCATTCTGAAAATGTTTCCACTCCTGGCCGAGTCAGGTGTATATGAATGAGCAGCCATTCTGAAAAGGTGTCCACTCCTAGTCCAGTCAGCTCATTCTTAGAGAACAGCCATTTTGAAAAGGTGTCCACTCCTGGACCAGTGAGCTGATTATGAGACAGCAGCCATTGTGAACAGGTGTCCACTAATGGGCCAGTCAGGTGGATAAGAAGGAGCAACCTTTCTGAAAAGGTGTCCACTCCAGCCCCAGTCAGGTGGATATGAAGTAGCAGCTATTCTGAAAAGGTGTCCATTCCTGGCCCAGTCAGCTGATTATGAGAGAACAGCCATTCGGAAAAGGTGTCTACTCTTGGCCTAGTCACGTGGATATAAAGTAGCAACCAATCTGAAGAGGTGTCCACTCCAGGCCCAGTCAGCTGATTATGAGAGAACAGCCATTCCGAAAAGGTGTCCACTAATGGCCTAGTCAGGTGGATATGAAGGAGCAGCCATTCTGAAAAGGTGTCCACTCCTGGCCCAGTCAGCTGATGATGAGAGAGCAGCCATTTTGAAAAAGTGTGCACTCCTGGCATAGGCAGGTGGATATGAGAGAGCAGCCATTTTGAAAAGGTATCCACTCCTGGCCCAGTCAGGTGGATATGAAGAAGCAGCCATTCTGAAAAGGTGTCCACTCCTGACCTAGTCAGCTGATTATAAGAGAACAGCCATTCTGAAAAGGTGTCCACTCCTGGCCTAGTCAGGTGGATATAAAGTAGCAGCAATTCTGAAAAGATGTCCACTGCTGACCCAGTCAGCTGATTATGAGAGAACAGCCATTGTGAAAAGGTGTGCACTCCTGGCCTAGTCAGCTGGATATGAAGGAGCAGCCATTTTGAAAAGGTGTCCACTCCTGGCCGAGTCAGGTGGATATGAAGGAGCAGCCATTTTGAAAAGGTATCCACTCCTGGCACAGTCAGCTGATAATGAAAGCAGCCATTTTGAAAAGGCATCCATTCCTGGCCCAGTCAGCTGATTATGAGAGCAGCCATTTTGAAAAGGTGTCCACTCCTGGCCAAGTCAGCTGATTGTGAGAGAGCAGCCATTTTGAAAAGGTGTCCACTCCTGGCCCAGTGAGCTGATAATGAGAGAGCAGCAATTTTGAAAAGGTGTCCACTCCTGTCCCAGTCAGCTGATTATGAAAGAACAGCCATTTTCAAAATGTGTCCACTCCTGGCCCAGTAAGCTCATTAAAAGAGAGCAGCCATTTTGAAAAGGTGTCCACTCCTGGCGCAGTCAGGTGGATGTGAAGGAGCAGCCGTTCTGAAAAAGTGACCTATCCTTTCCCAGTCAGCTGATTATGAGAGAACAGCCATTTTAAAAAGGTCTCCACTCCTGGCACAGTCAGTTATATATGAAGGAGCTGTCATTTTGAAAAGGTGTCTACTCCTGGCCCAGTCAGCTGATTAATGGGGAGCAGCCATTCTGAAAAAGTGTCCACTCCTGGCCTAGTCAGGTGGATATGAGAGAGCAGCAATTTTGAAAAGGTGTCGACTCCTGGCCCAGTCAGGTGGATATGAAGGAGCAGGGATTCTGAAAAGGTGTCCACTCATAGCCCAGTCAGCTGATCATGAGAGAACAGCCATTCGTAAAAGGTGTCCACTCCTGCGCTAGTCAGGTGAAGGAGCAGCCATTCTGAAAAAGTGTCCACTTATGGCCCAGTCAGCTGATTGTGAGAAAACAGCCATTCCGAAAAGGTGTCGACTCCTGGCCCAGTCTGCTGATTATGAGAGAACAGCCATTTTGAAAATCTGTCCACACCTGGCCCAGTCTGCTGATTATCAGAGAGCAGCCATTTTGAAAAGGTGTCCACACCTGGCCTAGTCAGGTGCATATGAACGAGCAGCCATTCTGAAAAGGTGTGCACTCCTGGACCAGTCAGTTGAATATGAAGGAGCAGCCATTCTGAAAATGTGTCCACTCCTGGCCCAGTCAGCTGATTATGAGAGACCAGCCATTTTGAAAAGGTGTCCACTCCTGGCCCAGTCAGCTGATTTTGCTAGAGCAGCAATTTTGAAAAGGTGTCCACTCCTGTCCCAGTCAGCTGATTATGAAAGAACAGCCATTTTCAAAATGTGTCCACTCCTGGCCCAGTAAGCTCATTAAAAGAGAGCAGCCATTTTGAAAAGGTGTCCACTCCTAGCGCAGTCAGGTGGATGTGAAGGAGCAGCCGTTCTGAAAAAGTGACCTATCCTTTCCCAGTCAGCTGATTATGAGAGAACAGCCATTTTAAAAAGGTCTCCACTCCTGGCCCAGTCAGTTATATATGAAGGAGCTGTCATTTTGAAAAGGTGTCTACTCCTGGCCCAGTCAGCTGATTAATGGGGAGCAGCCATTCTGAAAAAGTGTCCACTCCTGGCCTAGTCAGGTGGATATGAGAGAGCAGCAATTTTGAAAAGGTATCGACTCCTGGCCCAGTCAGGTGGATATGAAGGAGCAGGGATTCTGAAAAGGTGTCCACTCATGGCCCAGTCAGCCGATTATGAGAGAACAGCCATTCGTAAAAGGTGTCCACTCCTGCGCTAGTCAGGTGAAGGAGCAGCCATTCTGAAAAAGTGTCCACTTATGGCCCAGTCAGCTGATTGTGAGAAAACAGCCATTCCGAAAAGGTGTCGACTCCTGGCCCAGTCTGCTGATTATGAGAGAACAGCCATTTTGAAAATCTGTCCACTCCTGGCCCAGTCTGCTGATTATCAGAGAGCAGCCATTTTGAAAAGGTGTCCACACCTGGCCTAGTCAGGTGCATATGAACGAGCAGCCATTCTGAAAAGGTGTGCACTCCTGGACCATTCAGTTGAATATGAAGGAGCAGCCATTCTGAAAATGTGTCCACTCCTGGCCCAGTCAGCTGATTATGAGAGACCAGCCATTTTGAAAAGGTGTCCACTCCTGGCCCAGTCAGCTGATTTTGCTAGAGCAGCAATTTTGAAAAGGTGTCCACTCCTGTCCCAGTCAGCTGATTATGAAAGAACAGCCATTTTCAAAATGTGTCCACTCCTGGCCCAGTAAGCTCATTAAAAGAGAGCAGCCATTTTGAAAAGGTGTCCACTCCTGGCGCAGTCAGGTGGATGTGAAGGAGCAGCCGTTCTGAAAAAGTGACCAATCCTTTCCCAGTCAGCTGATTATGAGAGAACAGCCATTCTGAAAAGGTTTCCACTCCTGGCCCAGTCTGCTGATTATGAGAGAACAGCAATTTTGAAAAGGTGTCCACTCCTGGCCCAGTCAGTTATATATGAAGGAGCTGTCATTTGGAAAAGGTGTCTACTCCTGGCCCAGTCAGCTGATTATGAGAGAGCAGCCATTCTGAAAAAGTGTCCACTCCTGGCCTAGTCAGGTGGATATGAGAGAGCAGCAATTTTGAAAAGGTGTCCACTCCTGTCCCAGTCAGCTGATTATGAAAGAACAGCCATTTTCAAAATGTGTCCACTCCTGGCCCAGTAAGCTCATTAAAAGAGAGCAGCCATTTTGAAAAGGTGTCCACTCCTGGCGCAGTCAGGTGGATGTGAAGGAGCAGCCGTTCTGAAAAAGTGACCTATCCTTTCCCAGTCAGCTGATTATGAGAGAACAGCCATTTTAAAAAGGTCTCCACTCCTGGCCCAGTCAGTTATATATGAAGGAGCTGTCATTTTGAAAAGGTGTCTACTCCTGGCCCAGTCAGCTGATTAATGGGGAGCAGCCATTCTGAAAAAGTGTCCACTCCTGGCCTAGTCAGGTGGATATGAGAGAGCAGCAATTTTGAAAAGGTATCGACTCCTGGCCCAGTCAGGTGGATATGAAGGAGCAGGGATTCTGAAAAGGTGTCCACTCATGGCCCAGTCAGCTGATTATGAGAGAACAGCCATTCGTAAAAGGTGTCCACTCCTGCGCTAGTCAGGTGAAGGAGCAGCCATTCTGAAAAAGTGTCCACTTATGGCCCAGTCAGCTGATTGTGAGAAAACAGCCATTCCGAAAAGGTGTCGACTCCTGGCCGAGTCTGCTGATTATGAGAGAACAGCCATTTTGAAAATCTGTCCACTCCTGGCCCAGTCTGCTGATTATCAGAGAGCAGCCATTTTGAAAAGGTGTCCACACCTGGCCTAGTCAGGTGCATATGAACGAGCAGCCATTCTGAAAAGGTGTGCACTCCTGGACCAGTCAGTTGAATATGAAGGAGCAGCCATTCTGAAAATGTGTCCACTCCTGGCCCAGTCAGCTGATTATGAGAGACCAGCCATTTTGAAAAGGTGTCCACTCCTGGCCCAGTCAGCTGATTTTGCTAGAGCAGCAATTTTGAAAAGGTGTCCACTCCTGTCCCAGTCAGCTGATTATGAAAGAACAGCCATTTTGAAAAGGTGTCCACTCCTGGCCCAGTCTGCTGATTATGAGAGAACAGCCATTCGTAAAAGGTGTCCACTCCTGCGCTAGTCAGGTGAAGGAGCAGCCATTCTGAAAAAGTGTCCACTTATGGCCCAGTCAGCTGATTGTGAGAAAACAGCCATTCCGAAAAGGTGTCGACTCCTGGCCCAGTCAGCTGATTATGAGAGAACAGCCATTTTACAAAGGTCTCCACTCCTGGCCCAGTCAGTTATATATGAAGGAGCTGTCATTTTGAAAAGGTGTCTACTCCTGGCCCAGTCAGCTGATTAATGGGGAGCAGCCATTCTGAAAAAGTGTCCACTCCTGGCCTAGTCAGGTGGATATGAGAGAGCAGCAATTTTGAAAAGGTATCGACTCCTGGCCCAGTCAGGTGGATATGAAGGAGCAGGGATTCTGAAAAGGTGTCCACTCATGGCCCAGTCAGCTGATTATGAGAGAACAGCCATTCGTAAAAGGTGTCCACTCCTGCGCTAGTCAGGTGAAGGAGCAGCCATTCTGAAAAAGTGTCCACTTATGGCCCAGTCAGCTGATTGTGAGAAAACAGCCATTCCGAAAAGGTGTCGACTCCTGGCCCAGTCTGCTGATTATGAGAGAACAGCCATTTTGAAAATCTGTCCACTCCTGGCCCAGTCTGCTGATTATCACAGAGCAGCCATTTTGAAAAGGTGTCCACACCTGGCCTAGTCAGGTGCATATGAACGAGCAGCCATTCTGAAAAGGTGTGCACTCCTGGACCAGTCAGTTGAATATGAAGGAGCAGCCATTCTGAAAAGGTGTTCACTCCTGCGCTAGTCAGGTGAAGGAGCAGCCATTCTGAAAAAGTGTCCACTTATGGCCCAGTCAGCTGATTTTGCTAGAGCAGCAATTTTGAAAAGGTGTCCACTCCTGTCCCAGTCAGCTGATTATGAAAGAACAGCCATTTTCAAAATGTGTCCACTCCTGGCCCAGTAAGCTCATTAAAAGAGAGCAGCCATTTTGAAAAGGTGTCCACTCCTGGCGCAGTCAGGTGGATGTGAAGGAGCAGCCGTTCTGATAAAGTGACCAATCCTTTCCCAGTCAGCTGATTATGAGAGAACAGCCATTCTGAAAAGGTTTCCACTCCTGGCCCAGTCTGCTGATTATGAGAGAACAGCAATTTTGAAAAGGTGTCCACTCCTGGCCCAGTCAGTTATATATGAAGGAGCTGTCATTTTGAAAAGGTGTCTACTCCTGGCCCAGTCAGCTGATTATGAGAGAGCAGCCACTCTGAAAAAGTGTCCACTCCTGGCCTAGTCAGGTGGATATGAGAGAGCAGCAATTTTGAAAATGTGTCCACTCCTGTCCCAGTCAGCTGATTATGAAAGAACATCCATTCTGAATAGGTTTCCACTCCTGGCCCAGTCTGCTGATTATGAGAGAACAGCCATTTTGAAAAGGTGTCCACTCCTGGCCCAGTCAGTTATATATGAAGGAGCAGCCATGTTGAAAATGTGACCACTCCTGGCCCAGTCAGCTGAAAGTGTGAGAACAGCCATTCTGAAAAGGTGTCCACTCTTGACCTAGTCAGGTGGATATAAAGGAGCAACCATTCTGAAAATGTTTCCACTCCTGGCCGAGTCAGGTGTATATGAATGAGCAGCCATTCTGAAAAGGTGTCCACTCCTAGTCCAGTCAGCTCATTCTTAGAGAACAGCCATTTTGAAAAGGTGTCCACTCCTGGACCAGTGAGCTGATTATGAGACAGCAGCCATTGTGAACAGGTGTCCACTAATGGGCCAGTCAGGTGGATAAGAAGGAGCAACCTTTCTGAAAAGGTGTCCACTCCAGCCCCAGTCAGGTGGATATGAAGTAGCAGCTATTCTGAAAAGGTGTCCATTCCTGGCCCAGTCAGCTGATTATGAGAGAACAGCCATTCGGAAAAGGTGTCTACTCTTGGCCTAGTCACGTGGATATAAAGTAGCAACCAATCTGAAGAGGTGTCCACTCCAGGCCCAGTCAGCTGATTATGAGAGAACAGCCATTCCGAAAAGGTGTCCACTAATGGCCTAGTCAGGTGGATATGAAGGAGCAGCCATTCTGAAAAGGTGTCCACTCCTGGCCCAGTCAGCTGATGATGAGAGAGCAGCCATTTTGAAAAAGTGTGCACTCCTGGCATAGGCAGGTGGATATGAGAGAGCAGCCATTTTGAAAAGGTATCCACTCCTGGCCCAGTCAGGTGGATATGAAGAAGCAGCCATTCTGAAAAGGTGTCCACTCCTGGCCTAGTCAACTGATTATGAGAGAACAGCCATTCTGAAAAGGTGTCCACTCCTGGCCTAGTCAGGTGGATATAAAGTAGCAGCAATTCTGAAAAGATGTCCACTGCTGACCCAGTCAGCTGATTATGAGAGAACACCCATTGTGAAAAGGTGTCCACTCCTGGCCTAGTCAGCTGGATATGAAGGAGCAGCCATTTTGAAAAGGTGTCCACTCCTGGCCGAGTCAGGTGGATATGAAGGAGCAGCCATTTTGAAAAGGTGTCCACTCCTGGCGCAGTCAGGTGGATGTGAAGGAGCAGCCGTTCTGAAAAAGTGACCTTTCCTTTCCCAGTCAGCTGATTATGAGAGAACAGCCATTTTAAAAAGGTCTCCACTCCTGGCCCAGTCAGTTATATATGAAGGAGCTGTCATTTTGAAAAGGTGTCTACTCCTGGCCCAGTCAGCTGATTAATGGGGAGCAGCCATTCTGAAAAAGTGTCCACTCCTGGCCTAGTCAGGTGGATATGAGAGAGCAGCAATTTTGAAAAGGTATCGACTCCTGGCCCAGTCAGGTGGATATGAAGGAGCAGGGATTCTGAAAAGGTGTCCACTCATGGCCCAGTCAGCTGATTATGAGAGAACAGCCATTCGTAAAAGGTGTCCACTCCTGCGCTAGTCAGGTGAAGGAGCAGCCATTCTGAAAAAGTGTCCACTTATGGCCCAGTCAGCTGATTGTGAGAAAACAGCCATTCGGAAAAGGTGTCGACTCCTGGCCCAGTCAGCTGATTATGAGAGAACAGCCATTTTGAATAGGTGTCCACTCCTGGCCTAGTCAGGTGGATATGAAGGAGCAGCCATTCTGAAAAGGTGTCCACTCGTGGCCCAGTCAGCTGATTATGAGAGAGCAGCCATTCTGAAAAGGTGTCCACTCATGGCCCAGTCAGGTGGATATGAAGGAGCAGCCATTCTGAAAAGGTGTCCACTCCTGGCCCAGACAGCTGATTATGAGAGAGTAGCCATTTTGAAAATGTGTCCACTCCTGGCCAAATCAGGTGGATATGAAGGAGCAGCCATTCTGAAAACATGTCCACTACTGGCCCAGTCAGCTGATTATGAGAGAGCAGCCATTCTGAAAAGGTGTCCACTCCTGGCTAGTGAGGTGGATATAAAGGAACAACCATTCTGAAAAGGTTTCCACTCCTCGCCCAGTCAGGTGGATATGAAGGAGCAGCCATTCTGAAAAGGTGTCTACTCCTAGTCCAGTCAGCTGATTATGAGAGAACAGCCATTTTGAACAGGTGTCCACTCCTGGCCCAGTCAGCTGATTATGAGAGAACAGCCATATTGAAACGGTGTCCACTCCTGGCCCAGTCAGATATATGAAGGAGCAGCCATTTTGAAAAGGTGACCACTCCTGGCCCAGTCAGCTGATTATGAGAGAGCAACCATTCTAAAAAGGTGTCAACTCCTGGCCCAGTCAGCTGAATGTGTGAGAACAGTCATTTTGAAAAAGTGTCCTATCGTGGCCCAATCAGCTGATTATGAGAGAGCAGCCATTTTGAAAAGGTGTCCACTCCTGGCCTAGTCAGGTGGATATGAAGGAGCAGCCATTCTGAAAATGTTTCCACTCCTGGCCGAGTCAGGTGTATATGAAGGAGCAGCCATTCTGTAAAGGTGTCCACTCCGAGTCCAGTCAGCTCATTCTTAGAGAATAGCCATTCCAAAAAGGTGTCCAGTCCTGGCTGAGTCAGCTGATTATGAGAGAGCAGCCATTTTGAAAAGGTATCCACTCCTGGCCCAGTCAGGTGGATATGAAGGAGCAGACATTCTGAAAAGGTGTCCACTCCTGGCGTAGTCAGCTGCTTATTAGAGAACAGCCATTCTGAAAAGGTGTCCACTCCTGGCCTAGTCAGGTGGATATAAAGAAGCAGCAATTCTGAAAAGGTGTCCACTGCTGACCCAGTCAGCTGATTATGAGAGAACAGCCATTGTGAAAAGGTCTCCACTCCTGGCCTAGTCAGCTGGATATAAAGGAGCAGCCATTTTGAAAAGGTGTCCACCCCTGGCCGAGTCAGGTGGATATGAAGCAGCAGCCATTTTGAAAAAGTATCCACTCCTGGCACAGTCAGCTGATAATGAAAGCAGCCATTTCGAAAAGGCATCCATTCCTGGCCCAGTCAGCTGATTATGAGAGCAGCCATTTTGAAAAGGTGTCCACTCCTGGCCAAGTCAGCTGATTATGAGATAGCAGCCATTTTGAAAAGGTGTCCACTCCTGGCCCAGTGAGCTGATAATGAGAGAGCAGCCATTTTGAAAAGGTGTCCACTCCTGGCTATGTCAGCTGATTATGAGAGACCAGCCATTATAAAAAGGTGTCCACTCCTGGCCTAGAAAGGTGGATATGAAGGAGCAGCCATTCCGAAAAGGTGTCAACTCCTGGCCCAGTCAGCTGATTATGAGAGAGCAGCCATTTTGAAAAGGTGTCCACTCCTGGCCCAGTGAGCTGATAATGGGAGAGCAGCCATTTTAAAAAGGTGTCCACTCCTGACCCAGTCAGCTGATTATGAGAGAACAGCCATGTTGAAAAGTTGTCCACTCCTGGCCTTGTCAGGTGGATATGAAGGAGCAGCCATTCTGAAAAGGTGTCAACACCTGGTCCAGTCAGCTGATTATGAGAGAGCAGCCATTTTGAAAAGGTGTCCACTCCTGGCCAAGTCAGGTGGATACGAAGGAGCTGTCTTTTTGAAAAGGTGTCTACTCCTGGCCCAGTCAGCTGATTATGAGAGAGCAGCCATTTTGAAAAAGTGTCCACTCCTGGCATAGTCAGGTGGATATGAGAGAGCAGCAATTTTGAAAAGGTATCCACTCCTGGCCCAGTCAGGTGGATATGAAGGAGCAGCCATTCTGAAAAGGTGTCCACTCATGGCCCAGTCATCTGATTATGACAGAACAGCCATTCGGAAAAGGTGTCCACTCCTGCAATAGTCAGGTTAAGCAGCAGCCATTCTGAAAAGGTGTCCACTCATGGCCCAGTCAGCTGATTGTGAGAGAACAGCCATTCCGAAAAGGTGTCGAGTCCTGGCCCAGTCAGCTGATTATGAGAGAACAGCCATTTTGAATAGGTGTCCACTCCTGGCCTAGTCAGGTGGATATGAAGGAGCAGCCATTCTGAAAAGGTGTCCACTCCTGGACCAGTCAGTTGAATATGAAGGAGCAGCCATTCTGAAAATGTGTCCACTCCTGGCCCAGTCAGCTGATTATGAGAGACCAGCGATATAGAAAAGATGTCCACTCCTGGCCCAGTCAGCTGATTTTCCTAGAGCAGCAATTTTGAAAAGGTGTCCACTCCTGGCCAAGTCAGGTGGATACGAAGGAGCTGTCATTTTGAAAAGGTGTCTACTCCTGGCCCAGTCAGCTGCTTATGAGAGAGCAGCCATTTTGAAAAAGTGTCCACTCCTGGCATAGTCAGGTGGATATGAGAGAGCAGCAATTTTGAAAAGGTATCCACTCCTGGCCCAGTCAGGTGGATATGAAGGAGCAGCCATTCTGAAAAGGTGTCCACTCATGGCCCAGTCATCAGATTATGAGAGAACAGCCAATCGGAAAAGGTGTCCACTCCTGCCCTAGTCAGGTTAAGCAGCAGCCATTCTGAAAAGGTGTCCACTCATGGCCCAGTCAGCTGATTGTGAGAGAACAGCCATTCCGAAAAGGTGTCGAGTCCTGGCCCAGTCAGCTGATTATGAGAGAACAGCCATTTTGAATCGGTGTCCACTCCTGGCCTAGTCAGGTGGATATGAAGGAGCAGCCATTCTGAAAAGGTGTCCACTCCTGGACCAGTCAGTTGAATATGAAGGAGCAGCCATTCTGAAAATGTGTCCACTCCTGGCCCAGTCAGCTGATTATGAGAGACCAGCGATATAGAAAAGGTGTCCACTCCTGGCCCAGTCAGCTGATTTTGCTAGAGCAGCAATTTTGAAAAGGTGTCCACTCCTGGCCAAGTCAGGTGGATATGAAGGAGCAGCCATTCTGAAAAGGTGTCCACTCCTGGCCCAGTCAGCTGATTATGAGAGAGCAGCCATTCTGAAAAGGTATCCACTAGTGGCCCAGTCAGGTGGATATGAAGGAGCAGCCATTCTGAAAAGGTGTCCACTCCTGGCCCAGTCAGCTGATTATGAGAGAGCAGCCATTTTGAAAATGTGTCCACTCCTGGCCAAATCAGGTGGATATGAAGGAGCAGCCATTCTGAAAACATGTCCACTCCTGGCCCAGTCAGCTGATTATGAGAGAACAGCCATTTTGAAAATCTGTCCACTCCTGGCCCAGTCTGCTGATTATGAGAGAGCAGCCATTTTGAAAAGGTGTCCACGCCTGGCCTAGTCAGGTGCATATGAACGAGCAGCAATTCTGAAAAGGTGTGCACTCCTGGAACAGTCAGCTGATAATGAAAGAACAGCCATTTTCAAAATGTGTCCACTCCTGGCCCAGTAAGCTCATTAAAAGAGAGCAGCCATTTTGAAAAGGTGTCCACTCCTGGCGCAGTCTGGTGGATGTGAAGAAGCAGCCGTTCTGAAAAAGTGACCAATCCTTTCCCAGTTAGCTGATTATGAGAGAACAGCCATTCTGAAAAGGTTTCCACTCCTGGCCCAGTCTGCTGATTATGAGAGAACAGCCATTTTGAAAAGGTGTCCACTCGTGGCCCAGTCAGTTATATATGAAGGAGCAGCCATTTTGAAAAGGTGACCACTCCTGGCCCAGTCAGCTGATTATGAGAGAGCAACCATTCGGAAAAGGTGTCCACTCCTGGCCCTGTCAGCTGAATGTGTTAGAACAGCCTTTTTGAAAAGGTGTCCTATCGTGGCCCAATCAGCTGATTATGAGTGAGCAGCCATTTTGAAAAGGTGTCCACTCCTGGCCTAGTCAGGTGGATATGAAGGAGCAGCCATTCTGAAAAGGTGTCCACTCCAGGCCCAGTCAGCTGATTATGAGAGAACAGCCATTCCGAAGAGGTGTTCAGTCCTGGCCCAGTCAGCTGATTATGAGAGAGCAGCAATTTTGAAAAAGTGTCCACTCATGGCCTGGTCAGGTGGATATGAACAGCCATTCTGAAAAGGTATCCACTCCTGGCCCAGTCAGGTGGATATGAAGGAGCAGGCATTCTGAAAAGATATCCACTCATGGCCCAGTCAGCTGATTATGAGAGAACAGCGATTCTGAAAAGGTGTCCACTCTTGGCCTAGTCAGGTGGATATAAAGTAGCAGCCATTCTGAAAAGGTGTCCACTGCTGACCCAGTCAGCTGATTATGAGAGAACAGCCATTGTGAAAAGGTGTCCACTCCTGGCCTAGTCAGCTGGATATGAAGGAGCAGCCATTTTGAAAAGGTGTCCACTCCTGGCCGAGTCAGGTGGATATGAAGGAGCAGCCATTTTGAAAAAGTATCCACTCCTGGCACAGTCTGCTGATAATGAAAGTAGCCATTTGGAAAAGGCATCCATTCCTGGCCCAGTCAGCTGATTATGAGAGCAGCCATTTTGAAAAGGTGTCCACGCCTGGCCAAGTCAGCTGATTATGAGAGAGCAGCCATTTTGAAAAGGTGTCCACTCCTGGCCAAGTCAGGTGGATAAGAAGGAGCTGTCATTTTGAAAAGGTGTCTACTCCTGGCCCAGTCAGCTGATTATGAGAGAGCAGCCATTTTGAAAAAGTGTCCACTCCTGGCATAGTCAGGTGGATATGAGAGAGCAGCAATTTTGAAAATGTATCCACTCCTGGCCCAGTCAGGTGGATATGAAGGAGCAGCCATTCTGAAAAGGTGTCCACTCATGGCCCAGTCAGCTGATTATGAGAGAACAGCCATTCGGAAAAGGTGTCCACTCCTGCCCTAGTCAGGTGAAGCAGCAGCCATTCTGAAAAAGTGTCCACTCATGGCCCAGTCAGCTGATTGTGAGAGAACAGCCATTCTGAAAAGGTGTCGAGTCCTGGCCCAGTCAGCTGATTATGAGAGAACAGCCATTTTGAATAGGTGTCCACTCCTGGCCTAGTCAGGTGGATATGAAGGAGCAGCAATTCTGAAAAGGTGTCCACTCCAGGCCCAGTCAGCTGATTATGAGAAAACAGCCATTCCGAAGAGGTGTTCAGTCCTGGCCCAGTCAGCTGATTATGAGAGAACAGCCATTTTGAAAAGGTGTACACACCTGGCCTAGTCAGGTGGATATGACGGAGCAGCCATTCTGAAAAGGTGTCCATTCCTGGACGAGTCAGCTGATTATGAGAGAGCAGCCATTTTGAAAAAGTATCCACTCATGGCCTAGTCAGGTGTATATGAACAGGCATTCTGAAAAGGTATCCACTCGTGGCCCAGTCAGGTGGATATGAAGGAGCAGGCATTCTGAAAAGGTGTCCACTCATGGCCCAGTCAGCTGATTATGAGAAAACAGCCATTCTGAAAAGGTGTCCACTCCTGGCCTAGTCAGGTGGATATAAAGTAGCAGCCATTCTGAAAAGGTGTCCACTGCTGACCCAGTCAGCTGATTATGAGAGAACAGCCATTGTGAAAAGGTGTCCACTCCTGGCCTAGTCAGTTGGATATGAAGGAGCAGCCATTTTGAAAAGGTGTCCACTCCTGGCCGAGTCAGGTGGATATGAAGGAGCAGCCATTTTGAAAAAGTATCCACTCCTGGCACAGTCTGCTGATAATGAAAGTAGCCATTTGGAAAAGGCATCAATTCCTGGCCCAGTCAGCTGATTATGAGAGCAGCCATTTTGAAAAGGTGTCCACGCCTGGCCAAGTCAGCTGATTATGAGAGAGCAGCCATTTTGAAAAGGTGTCCACTCCTGGCCCAGTGAGCTGATAATGAGAGAGCAGCCATTTTGAAAAGGTGTCCACTCCTGGCTATGTCAGCTGATTATGAGAGAACAGCCATTCTAAAAAGGTGTCCACTCCTGGCCTAGAAAGGTGGATATGAAGGAGTAGCCATTCCGAAAAGGTGTCAACTCCTGGCCCAGTCAGCTGATTATGAGAGAGCAGCCATTTTGAAAAGGTGTCCACTGCTGGCCCAGTGAGCTGATAATGGGAGAGCAGCCATTTTGAAAAGGTGTCCACTCCTGCCCCAGTCAGCTGATTATGAGAGAACAGCCATGTTGAAAAGGTGTCCACTCCTGGCCAAGTCAGGTGGATACGAAGGTGCTGTCATTTTCAAAAGGTGTCTACTCCTGGCCCAGTCAGCTGATTATGAGAGAGCAGTCATTTTGAAAAGGTGTCCACTCCTGTCCCAGTCAGCTGATTATGAAAGAACAGCCATTTTCAAAATGTGTCCACACCTGGCCCAGTATGCTCATTAAAAGAGAGCAGACATTTTGAAAAGGTGTCCACTCCTGGCGCAGTCAGGTGGATGTGAAGGAGCAGCCGTTCTGAAAAAGTGACCAATCCTTTCCCAATCAGCTGATTATGAGAGAACAGCCATTCTGAAAAGGTTTCCACTCCTGGCCCAGTCTGCTGATTATGAGAGAACAGCCATTTTGAAAAGGTGACCACTCCTGGCCCAGTCAGCTGATAATGAGAGAGCAGCCATTTTGAAAATGTGTCCACTCCTGGCTATGTCAGCTGATTATGAGAGAACAGCCATTCTAAAAAGGTGTCCTCTCCTGGCCTAGAAAGGTGGATATGAAGTAGCAGCCATTCCGAAAAGGTGTCAACTCCTGGCCCAGTCAGCTGATTATGAGAGAGCAGCCATTTTGAAAAGGTGTCAACTCCTGGCCCAGTGAGCTGATAATGGGAGAGCAGCCATTTTGAAAAGGTGTCCACTCCTGCCCCAGTCAGCTGATTATGAGAGAACAGCCATGTTGAAAAGTTGTCCACTCCTGGCCTAGTCAGGTGGATATGAAGGAGCAGCCATTCTGAAAAGGTGTCAACACCTGGATCAGTCAGCTGATTATGAGAGAGCAGCCATTTTGAAAAGGTGTCCACTCCTGCCCTAGTCAGGTGAAGCAGCAGCCATTCTGAAAAGGTGTCCACTCCTGGCCCAGTCAGCTGATTATGAGAGAGCAGCCATTCTGAAAAGGTGTCCACTCCTGGCCCAGTCAGGTGGATATGAAGGAGCAGCCATTCTGAAAAGGTGTCCACTCCTGGCCCAGTCAGCTGATTATGAGAGAGCAGCCATTTTGAAAAGGTGTCCACTCCTGGCCAAATCAGGTGGATATGAAGGAGCAGCCATTCTGAAAACATGTCCACTCCTGGCCCAGTCAGCTGGTTATGAGAGAGCAGCCATTCTGAAAACGTGTCCACTCCTGGCTAGTGAGGTGGATATAAAGGAGTAACCATTCGGAAAAGGTTTCCACTCCTCACCCAGTCAGGTGGACATGAAGTAGCAGCCATTCTGAAAAGGTGTCCACTCCTAGTCCAGTCAGCTGATTATGAGAGAACAGCCATTTTGAACCGGAGTCCACTCCTAGCCCAGTCAGTTATATATGAAGGAGCAGCCATTTTGAAAAGGTGACCACTCCTGGCCCAGTCAGCTGATTATGAGAGAGCAACCATTCTGAAAAGGTGTCAACTCCTGGCCCAGTCAGCTGAATGTGTGAGAACAGCCATTTTGAAAAAGTATCCACTCCTGACCCAGTCAGCAGATAATGAGAGAACAGACATTCTGAAAAGGTGTCCATTCTTTTCCTAGTCAGGTGGATATAAAGGAGCAACCATTCTGAAAATGTTTCCACTCCTGGCAGAGTCAGGTGTATATGAATGAGCAGCCATTCTGAAAAGGTGTCCACTCCTAGTCCAGTCAGCTCATTCTTAGAGAATAGCCATTTTGAAAAGGTGTCCACTCCTGGACCAGTGAGCTGATTATGAGACATCAGCCATTGTGAACAGATGTCCACTAATGGGCCAGTCAGGTGGATAAGAAGGAGCAACCTTTCTGAAAAGGTGTCCACTACAGCCCCAGTCAGGTGGATATGAAGTAGCAGCTATTCTGAAAAGGTGTCCATTCCTGGCCCAGTCAGCTGATTATGAGAGAACAGCCATTCGGAAAAGGTGTCCACTCTTGGCCTAGTCAGGTGGATATAAAGTAGCAACCATTCTGAAAAGGTGTCCACTCCAGGCCCAGTCAGCTGATTATGAGAGAACAGCCATTCCGAAAAGGTGTCCAGTCCTGGCCCAGTCAGCTGATTATGAGAGAACAGTCATTTTGAAAAAGTGTCCACTAATGGCCTAGTCAGGTGGATATGAAGGAGCAGCCACTCTGAAAAGGTGTCCACTCCTGGCCCAGTCAGCTGATTATGAGAGAGCAGCCATTTTGAAAAAGTGTGCACTCCTGGCATAGGCAGGTGGATATGAGAGAGCAGCCATTTTGAAAAGGTATCCACTCCTGGCCAAGTCAGGTGGATATGAAGAAGCAGCCATTCTGAAAAGGTGTCCACTCCTGGCCTAGTCAGCTGATTATGAGAGAACAGCCATTCTGAAAAGGTGTCCACTCCTGGCCTAGTCAGGTGGATATAAAGTAGCAGCAATTCTGATAAGGTGTCCACTGCTGACCAAGTCAGCTGATTATGAGAGAACAGACATTCTAAAAAGGTGTGCACTCCTGGCCTAGAAAGGTGGATATGAAGAAGCAGCCATTCCGAAAAGGTGTCAACTCCTGGCCCAGTCAGCTGATTATGAGAGAGCAGCCATTTTGAGAAGGTGTCCACTCCTGGCCCAGTGAGCTGATACTGGGAGAGCAGCCATTTTGAAAATGTGTCCACTCCTGGCCAGGTCAGGTGGATATGAAGGAGCTGTCATTTTGAAAAGGTGTCCACTCATGGCCCAGTCAGCTGATTATGAGATAACAGCCATTCGGAAAAGGTGTCCACTCATGGCCCAGTCAGCTGATTATGAGAGAACAGCCATTCGGAAAAGGTGTCCACTCCTGCCCTAGTCAGGTGAAGGAGCAGCCATTCTGAAAAGGTGTCCACTCATGGCCCAATCAGCTGATTGTGAGAGAACAGCCATTCCGAAAAGGTGTCGAGTCCTGTCCCAGTCAGCTGATTATGGAGAACAGCCATTTTGAATAGGTGTCCACTCCTGGCCTAGTCAGGTGGATATGAAGAAGCAGCCATTCTGAAAAGGTGTCCACTCCTCGCCCAGTCGGCTGATTATGAGAGAGCAGCCATTCTGAAAAGGTGTCCACTCCTTGCCCAGTCAGCTGATTATGAGAGAGCAGCCATTTTGAAAAGGTGTCCACTCCTGGCCAAATCAGGTGGATATGAAGGAGCAGACATTCTGAAAAGGTGTCCACTCCTGGCCCTGTGAGCTCATTATGAGAGAGCAGCCATTCTGAAAAGGTGTCCACTCCTGGCTAGTGAGGTGGATATAAAGGAGCAACCATTCTGAAAAGGTTTCCACTCCTGGCCCAGTCAGGTGGATATGAAGGAGCAGCCATTCTGAAAAGGTGTCCACTCCTAGTCCAGTCAGCTGATTATGAGAGAACAGCCATTTTGAAAAGGTGTCCACTCCTGGCCAAATCAGGTGGATATGAAGGAGCAGACATTCTGAAAAGGTGTCCACTCCTGGCCCTGTGAGCTCATTATGAGAGAGCAGCCATTCTGAAAAGGTGTCCACTCCTGGCTAGTGAGGTGGATATAAAGGAGCAACCATTCTGAAAAGGTTTCCACTCCTCGCCCAGTCAGGTGGATATGAAGGAGCAGCCATTCTGAAAAGGTGTCAACTCCTAGTCCAGTCAGCTGATTATGAGAGAACAGCCATTTTGAACAGGTGTCCTCTCCTGGCCCAGTCAGCTGATTATGAGAGAACAGCCATATTGAAAAGGTGTCCACTCCTGGCCCAGTCTGCTGATTATGAGAGAACAGCCATTTTGAAAATCTGTCCACTCCTGGCCCAGTCTGCTGATTATCAGAGAGCAGCCATTTTGAAAAGGTGTCCACACCTGGCCTAGTCAGGTGCATATGAACGAGCAGCCATTCTGAAAAGGTGTGCACTCCTGGACCAGTCAGTTGAATATGAAGGAGCAGCCATTCTGAAAATGTGTCCACTCCTGGCCCAGTCAGCTGATTGTGAGAGACCAGCCATTTTGAAAAGGTGTCCACTCCTGGCCCAGTCAGCTGATTTTGCTAGAGCAGCAATTTTGAAAAGGTGTCCACTCCTGTCCCAGTCAGCTGATTATGAAAAAACAGCCATTTTCAAAATGTGTCAACTCCTGGCCCAGTAAGCTCATTAAAAGAGAGCAGCCATTTTGAAAAGGTGTCCACTCCTGGCGCAGTCAGGTGGATGTGAAGGAGCAGCCGTTCTGAAAAAGTGACCAATCCTTTCCCAGTCAGCTGATTATGAGTGAACAGCCATTCTGAAAAGGTTTCCACTCCTGGCCCAGTCTGCTGATTATGAGAGAACAGCAATTTTGAAAAGGTGTCCACTCCTGGCCCAGTCAGTTATATATGAAGGAGCTGTCATTTTGAAAAGGTGTCTACTCCTGGCCCAGTCAGCTGATTAATGGGGAGCAGCCATTCTGAAAAAGTGTCCACTCCTGGCCTAGTCAGGTGGATATGAGAGAGCAGCAATTTTGAAAAGGTATCGACTCCTGGCCCAGTCAGGTGGATATGAAGGAGCAGGGATTCTGAAAAGGTGTCCACTCATGGCCCAGTGAGCTGATTATGAGAGAACAGCCATTCGTAAAAGGTGTCCACTCCTGCGCTAGTCAGGTGAAGGAGCAGCCATTCTGAAAAAGTGTCCACTTATGGCCCAGTCAGCTGATTGTGAGAAAACAGCCATTCCGAAAAGGTGTCGACTCCTGGCCCAGTCAGCTGATTATGAGAGAACAGCCATTTTGAATAGGTGTCCACTCCTGGCCTAGTCAGGTGGATATGAAGGAGCAGCCATTCTGAAAAGGTGTCCACTCGTGGCCCAGTCAGCTGATTATGAGAGAGCAGCCATTCTGAAAAGGTGTCCACTCCTGGCCCAGTCAGGTGGATATGAAGGAGCAGCCATTCTGAAAAGGTGTCCACTCCTGGCCTAGTCAGCTGATTATGAGAGAGCAGCCATTTTGAAAATGTGTCCACTCCTGGCCAAATCAGGTGGATATGAAGGAGCAGCCATTCTGAAAACATGTCCACTACTGGCCCAGTCAGCTGATTATGAGAGAGCAGCCATTCTGAAAAGGTGTCCACTCCTGGCTAGTGAGGTGGATATAAAGGAACAACCATTCTGAAAAGGTTTCCACTCCTCGCCCAGTCAGGTGGATATGAAGGAGCAGCCATTCTGAAAAGGTGTCTACTCCTAGTCCAGTCAGCTGATTATGAGAGAACAGCCATTTTGAACAGGTGTCCACTCCTGGCCCAGTCAGCTGATTATGAGAGAACAGCCATATTGAAACGGTGTCCACTCCTGGCCCAGTCAGATATATGAAGGAGCAGCCATTTTGAAAAGGTGACCACTCCTGGCCCAGTCAGCTGATTATGAGAGAGCAACCATTCTGAAAAGGTGTCAACTCCTGGCCCAGTCAGCTGAATGTGTGAGAACAGTCATTTTGAAAAAGTGTCCTATCGTGGCCCAATCAGCTGATTATGAGAGAGCAGCCATTTTGAAAAGGTGTCCACTCCTGGCCTAGTCAGGTGGATATGAAGGAGCAGCCATTCTGAAAATGTTTCCACTCCTGGCCGAGTCAGGTGTATATGAAGGAGCAGCCATTCTGTAAAGGTGTCCACTCCGAGTCCAGTCAGCTCATTCTTAGAGAATAGCCATTCCGAAAAGGTGTCCAGTCCTGGCTGAGTCAGCTGATTATGAGAGAGCAGCCATTTTGAAAAGGTATCCACTCCTGGCCCAGTCAGGTGGATATGAAGGAGCAGACATTCTGAAAAGGTGTCCACTCCTGGCGTAGTCAGGTGCTTATTAGAGAACAGCCATTCTGAAAAGGTGACCACTCCTGGCCTAGTCAGGTGGATATAAAGAAGCAGCAATTCTGAAAAGGTGTCCACTGCTGACCCAGTCAGCTGATTATGAGAGAACAGCCATTGTGAAAAGGTCTCCACTCCTGGCCTAGTCAGCTGGATATAAAGGAGCAGCCATTTTGAAAAGGTGTCCACCCCTGGCCGAGTCAGGTGGATATGAAGCAGCAGCCATTTTGAAAAAGTATCCACTCCTGGCACAGTCAGCTGATAATGAAAGCAGCCATTTCGAAAAAGCATCCATTCCTGGCCCAGTCAGCTGATTATGAGAGCAGCCATTTTGAAAAGGTGTCCCCTCCTGGCCAAGTCAGCTGATTATGAGAGAGCAGCCATTTTGAAAAGGTGTCCACTCCTGGCCCAGTGAGCTGATAATGAGAGAGCAGCCATTTTGAAAAGGTGTCCACTCCTGGCTATGTCAGCTGATTATGAGAGAACAGCCATTATAAAAAGGTGTCCACTCCTGGCCTAGAAAGGTGGATATGAAGGAGCAGCCATTCCGAAAAGGTGTCAACTCCTGGCCCAGTCCGCTGATTATGAGAGAGCAGCCATTTTGAAAAGGTGTCCACTCCAGTCCCAGTCAGCTGATTATGAGAGAACAGCCATGTTGAAAAGTTGTCCACTCCTGGCCTTGTCAGGTGGATATGAAGGAGCAGCCATTCTGAAAAGGTGTCAACACCTGGCCCAGTCAGCTGATTATGAGAGAGCAGCCATTTTGAAAAGGTGTCCACTCCTGGCCAAGTCAGGTGGATACTAAGGAGCTGTCTTTTCAAAAGGTGTCTACTCCTGGCCCAGTCAGCTGATTATGAGAGAGCAGCCATTTTGAAAAAGTGTTCACTCCTGGCATAGTCAGGTGGATATGAGAGAGCAGCAATTTTGAAAAGGTATCCACTCCTGGCCCAGTCAGGTGGATATGAAGGAGCAGCCATTCTGAAAAGGTGTCCACTCATGGCCCAGTCATCTGATTATGAGAGAACAGCCATTCGGAAAAGGTGT
This sequence comes from Hemicordylus capensis, assembly GCF_027244095.1. NCBI lineage: Eukaryota > Metazoa > Chordata > Lepidosauria > Squamata > Cordylidae > Hemicordylus > Hemicordylus capensis. Next base: position 8,441,012 of record NC_069668.1, on the reverse strand, counting down.
CCACTCCTGCCCTAGTCAGGTTAAGCAGCAGCCATTCTGAAAAGGTGTCAACACCTGGCCCAGTCAGCTGATTATGAGAGAGCAGCCATTTTGAAAAGGTGTCCACTCCTGGCCGAGTCAGGTGGATATGAAGGAGCAGCCATTTTGAAAAAGTATCCACCCCTGGCACAGTCTGCTGATAATGAAAGTAGCCATTTTGAAAAGGCATCCATTCCTGGCCCAGTCAGCTGATTATGAGAGCAGCCATTTTGAAAAGGTGTCCACCCCTGGCCAAGTCAGCTGATTATGAGAGAACAGCCATTCTAAAAAGGTGTCCACTCCTGGCCTAGAAAGGTGGATATGAAGGAGCAGCCATTCCGAAAAGGTGAAACTCCTGGCCCAGTCAGCTGATTATGAGAGAGCAGCCATTTTGAAAAGGTGTCCACTCCTGGCCCAGTGAGCTGATAATGGGAGAGCAGCCATTTTGAAAAGGTGTCCACTCCTGCCCCAGTCAGCTGATTATGAGAGAACAGCCATGTTGAAAAGTTGTCCACTCCTGGCCTAGTCAGGTGGATATGAAGGAGCAGCCATTCTGAAAAGGTGTAAACACCTGGCCCAGTCAGCTGATTATGAGAGAGCAGCCATTTTGAAAAAGTGTCCACTCCTGGCATAGTCACGTGGATATGAGAGAGCAGCAAGTTTGAAAAGGTATCCACTCCTGGCCCAGTCAGGTGGATATGAAGGAGCAGCCATTCTGAAAAGGTGTCCACTCCTAGTCCAGTCAGCTGATTATGAGAGAACAGCCATTTTGAACAGGAGTCCATTCCTGGCCCAGTCAGCTGATTATGAGAGAACAGCCATATTGGAAAGGTGTCCACTCCTGGCCCAGTCTGCTCATTATGAGAGAACAGCCATTTTGAAAATCTGTCCACTCCTGGCCCAGTCTGCTGATTATAAGAGAGCAGCCATTCTGAAAAGGTGTCCACTCCTGGCCCAGTCAGGTGGATATGAAGGAGCAGCCATTCTGACAATGTGTCCACTCCTGGCCCAGTCAGCTGATTATGAGAGAGCAGCCATTTTGAAAATGTGTCCACTCCTGGCCAAATCAGGTGGATATGAAGGAGCAGCCATTCTGAAAACATGTCCACTCCTGGCCCAGTCAGCTGATTATGAGAGAGCAGCCATTCTGAAAAGGTGTCAACTCCTGGCTAGTGAGGTGGATATAAAGGAGCAACCATTCTGAAAAGGTTTCCACTCCTCGCCCAGTCAGGTGTATATGAAGGAACAGCCATTCTGAAAAGGTGTCCACTCCTAGTCCAGTCAGCTGATTATGAGAGAACAGCCATTTTGAACAGGTGTCCACTCCTGGCCCAGTCAGCTGATTATGAGAGAACAGCCATATTGAAACAGTGTCCACTCCTGGCCCAGTCAGATATATGAAGGAGCAGCCATTTTGAAAAGGTGACCACTCCTGGCCCAGTCAGCTGATTATGAGAGAGCAACCATTCTGAAAAGGTGTCAACTCCTGGCCCAGTCAGCTGAATGTGTGAGAACAGCCATTTTGAAAAGGTGTCCTATCGTGGCCCAATCAGCTGATTATGAGAGAGCAGCCATTTTGAAAAGGTGTCCACTCCTGGCCTAGTCAGGTGGATATGAAGGAGCAGCCATTCTGAAAAGGTGTCCACTCCAGGCCCAGTCAGCTGATTATGAGGGAACAGCGATTCTGAAAAGGTATCCACTCTTGACCTAGTCAGGTGGATATAAAGGAGCAACCATTCTGAAAATGTTTCCACTCCTGGCCGAGTCAGGTGTATATGAAGGAGCAGCCATTCTGAAAAGGTGTACACTCCGAGTCCAGTCAGCTCATTCTTAGAGAATAGCCATTCTGAAAAGGTGTCCAGTCCTGGCCGAGTCAGCTGATTATGAGAGAACAGGCATTTTGAAAAGGTTTCCACTCCTGGCCTAGTCAGCTGGATATGAAAGAGCAGCCATTTTGAAAAGCTGTCCACTCCTGGCCGAGTCACTTGACTATGAGAGAGCAGCCATTTTGAAAAAGTATCCACTCCTGACCCAGTCAGCAGATAATGAGAGAACAGCCATTCTGAAAAGGTATCCACTCTTGACCTAGTCAGGTGGATATAAAGGAGCAACCATTCTGAAAATGTTTCCACTCCTGGCCGAGTCAGGTGTATATGAAGGAGCAGCCATTCTGAAAAGGTGTACACTCCGAGTCCAGTCAGCTCATTCTTAGAGAATAGCCATTCTGAAAAGGTGTCCAGTCTTGGCCGAGTCAGCTGATTATGAGAGAACAGTCATTTTGAAAAAGTGTCCAGTAATGGCCTAGTCAGGTGGATATGAAGGAGCAGCCATTCTGAAAAGGTGTCCACTCCTGGCCCAGTCAGCTGATTATGAGAGAGCAGCCATTTTGAAAAAGTGTGCACTCCTGGTATAGGCAGATGGATATGAGAGAGCAGCCATTTTCAAAAGGTATCCACTCCTGGCCCAGTCAGATGGATATGAAGGAGCAGCCATTCTGAATAGGTGTCAACTCCTGGCTATGTCAGCTGATTATGAGAGAACAGCCATTCTAAAAAGGTGTCCACTCCTGGCCTAGAAAGGTGGTTATGAAGGAGCAGCCATTCCGAAAAGGTGTCAGCTCCTGGCCCAGTCAGCTGATTATGAGAGAGCAGCCATTTTGAAAAGGTGTCCACTCCTGCCCAGTGAGCTGATAATGGCTGAGCAGCCATTTTGAAAAGGTGTCCACTCCAGCCCCAGTCAGCTGATTATGAGAGAACAGCCATGTTGAAAAGGTGTCCACTCCTTGCCTAGTCAGGTGGATATGAAGGAGCAGCCATTCTGAAAAGGTGTCAACACCTGGCCCAGTCAGCTGATTATGAGAGAGCAGCCATTTTGAAAAGGTGTCCACTCCTTGCCAAGTCAGGTGGATATGAGGGAGCAGCAATTTTGAAAAGGTATCCACTCCTGGCCCAGTCAGGTGGATATGAAGGAGCAGCCATTTGGAAAAGGTGTACACTCATGGCCCAGTCAGCTGATTATGAGAGAACAGCCATTCGGAAAAGGTGTCCACTCCTGCCCTAGTCAGGTGAAGGAGCAGCCATTCTGAAAAGGTGTCCACTCATTGCCCAGTCAGCCTATTGTGAGAGAACAGCCATTCCGAAAAGGTGTCGTGTCCTGGCCCAGTCAGCTGATTATGAGAGAACAGCCATTTTGAATAGGTGTCCACTCCTGGCCTAGTCAGGTGGATATGAAGGAGCAGCCATTCTGAAAAGGTGTCCACTCCTGGCCCAGTCAGCTGATTATGAGAGAGCAGCCATTCTGAAAAGGTTTCCACTCCTGGCTAGTGAGGTGGATATAAAGGAGCAACCATTCTGAAAAGGTTTCCGCTCCTCACCCAGTCAGGTGGATATGAAGGAGCAGCCATTCTGAAAAGCTGTCCACTCCTAGTCCAGTAAGCTGATTATGAGAGAACAGCCATTTTGAACAGGTGTCCACTCCTGGCCCAGTCAGCTGATTATGAGAGAACAGCCATATTGAAAATGTGTCCACTCCTGGCCCAGTCTGCTGATTATGAGAGAACAGCCATTTTGAAAATCTGTCCACTCCTGGCCCAGTCTTCTGATTATGAGAGAGCAGCCATTCTGAAAAGTTGTCCACTCCTGGCTAGTGAGGTGGATATAAAGGAGCAACCATTCTGAAAAGGTGTCCACTCCTAGTCCAGTCAGCTGATTATGAGAGAACAGCCATTTTGAACAGGTGTCCACTCCTGGCCCAGTAAGCTGATTATGAGAGAACAGCCATATTGAAACGGTGTCCACTCCTGGCCCAGTCAGCTGATTATGAGAGAACAGCCATATTGAAAATGTGTCCACTCCTGGCCCAGTCTGCTGATTATGAGAGAACAGCCATTTTGAAAATCTGTCCACTCCTGGCCCAGTCTTCTGATTATGAGAGAGCAGCCATTCTGAAAAGTTGTCCACTCCTGGCTAGTGAGGTGGATATAAAGGAGCAACCATTCTGAAAAGGTTTCCACACCTCGCCCAGTCAGGTGGATATGAGGGAGCAGCCATTCTGAAAAGGTGTCCACTCCTAGTCCAGTCAGCTGATTATGAGAGAACAGCCATTTTGAACAGGTGTCCACTCCTGGCCCAGTCAGCTGATTATGAGAGAACAGCCATATTGAAAAGGTGTCCACTCCTGGCCCAGTCTGCTGATTATGAGAGAACAGCCATTTTGAAAATCTGTCCACTCCTGCCCAGTCTGCTGATTATCAGAGAGCAGCCATTTTGAAAAGGTGTCCACGCCTGGCCTAGTCAGGTGCATATGAACGAGCAGCCATTCTGAAAAGGTGTGCACTCCTGGACCAGTCAGGTCGATATGAAGGAGCAGCCATTCTGAAAAGGTGTCCACTCCTGGCCAAGTCTGCTGATTATGAGAAAGCAGCCATTCTGAAAAGGTATCCACTCCTGGCCCAGTCAGGTGGATATGAAGGAGCAGCCATTCTCAAATGGTGTCCACTCCTGGCCCAGTCTGCTGATTATGAGAGAACAGCCATTTTGAAAATCTGTCCACTCCTGGCCCAGTCTGCTGATTATCAGAGAGCAGCCATTTTGAAAAGGTATCCACTCCTGGCCCAATCAGGTGGATATGAAGGAGCAGGCATTCTGAAAAGGTGTCCACTCATGGCCCAGTGAGCTTATAATGAGAGAGCAGCCATTTTGAAAATGTGTCCACTCCTGGCCAAATCAGGTGGATATGAAGGAGCAGCCATTCTGAAAACATGTCCACTCCTGGCCCAGTCAGCTGATTATGAGAGAGCAGCCATTCTGAAAAGGTGTCAACTCCTGGCTAGTGAGGTGGATATAAAGGAGCAACCATTCTGAAAAGGTTTCCACTCCTCGCCCAGTCAGGTGTATATGAAGGAACAGCCATTCTGAAAAGGTGTCCACTCCTAGTCCAGTCAGCTGATTATGAGAGAACAGCCATTTTGAACAGGTGTCCACTCCTGGCACAGTCAGCTGATTATGAGAGAACAGCCATATTGAAACGGTGTCCACTCCTGGCCCAGTCAGATATATGAAGGAGCAGCCATTTTGAAAAGGTGACCACTCCTGGCCCAGTCAGCTGATTATGAGAGAGCAACCATTCTGAAAAGGTGTCAACTCCTGGCCCAGTCAGCTGAATGTGTGAGAACAGCCATTTTGAAAAGGTGTCCTATCGTGGCCCAATCAGCTGATTATGAGAGAGCAGCCATTTTGAAAAGGCGTCCACTCCTGGCCTAGTCAGGTGGATATGAAGGAGCAGCCATTCTGAAAAGGTGTCCACTCCAGGCCCAGTCAGCTGATTATGAGGGAACAGCGATTCTGAAAAGGTATCCACTCTTGACCTAGTCAGGTGGATATAAAGGAGCAACCATTCTGAAAATGTTTCCACTCCTGGCCGAGTCAGGTGTATATGAAGGAGCAGCCATTCTGAAAAGGTGTACACTCCGAGTCCAGTCAGCTCATTCTTAGAGAATAGCCATTCTGAAAAGGTGTCCAGTCCTGGCCGAGTCAGCTGATTATGAGAGAACAGGCATTTTGAAAAGGTGTCCACTCCTGGCCTAGTCAGCTGGATATGAAAGAGCAGCCATTTTGAAAAGCTGTCCACTCCTGGCCGAGTCACTTGACTATGAGAGAGCAGCCATTTTGAAAAAGTATCCACTCCTGACCCAGTCAGCAGATAATGAGAGAACAGCCATTCTGAAAAGGTATCCACTCTTGACCTAGTCAGGTGGATATAAAGGAGCAACCATTCTGAAAATGTTTCCACTCCTGGCCGAGTCAGGTGTATATGAAGGAGCAGCCATTCTGAAAAGGTGTACACTCCGAGTCCAGTCAGCTCATTCTTAGAGAATAGCCATTCTGAAAAGGTGTCCAGTCTTGGCCGAGTCAGCTGATTATGAGAGAACAGTCATTTTGAAAAAGTGTCCAGTAATGGCCTAGTCAGGTGGATATGAAGGAGCAGCCATTCTGAAAAGGTGTCCACTCCTGGCCCAGTCAGCTGATTATGAGAGAGCAGCCATTTTGAAAAAGTGTGCACTCCTGGTATAGGCAGGTGGATATGAGAGAGCAGCCATTTTCAAAAGGTATCCACTCCTGGCCCAGTCAGATGGATATGAAGGAGCAGCCATTCTGAATAGGTGTCAACTCCTGGCTATGTCAGCTGATTATGAGAGAACAGCCATTCTAAAAAGGTGTCCACTCCTGGCCTAGAAAGGTGGTTATGAAGGAGCAGCCATTCCGAAAAGGTGTCAACTCCTGGCCTAGTCAGCTGATTATGAGAGAGCAGCCATTTTGAAAAGGTGTCCACTCCTGCCCAGTGAGCTGATAATGGCTGAGCAGCCATTTTGAAAAGGTGTCCACTCCAGCCCCAGTCAGCTGATTATGAGAGAACAGCCATGTTGAAAAAGTGTCCACTCCTTGAATAGTCAGGTGGATATGAAGGAGCAGCCATTCTGAAAAGGTGTCAACACCTGGCCCAGTCAGCTGATTATGAGAGAGCAGCCATTTTGAAAAGGTGTCCACTCCTTGCCAAGTCAGGTGGATATGAGGGAGCAGCAATTTTGAAAAGGTATCCACTCCTGGCCCAGTCAGGTGGATATGAAGGAGCAGCCATTCGGAAAAGGTGTACACTCATGGCCCAGTCAGCTGATTATGAGAGAACAGCCATTCGGAAAAGGTGTCCACTCCTGCCCTAGTCAGGTGAAGGAGCAGCCATTCTGAAAAGGTGTCCACTCATTGCCCAGTCAGCTGATTGTGAGAGAACAGCCATTCCGAAAAGGTGTCGTGTCCTGGCCCAGTCAGCTGATTATGAGAGAACAGCCATTTTGAATAGGTATCCACTCCTGGCCCAGTCAGGTGGATATGAAGGAGCAGCCATTCTGAAATGGTGTCCACTCCTGGCCCAGTCTGCTGATTATGAGAGAACAGCCATTTTGAAAATCTGTCCACTCCTGGCCCAGTCTGCTGATTATCAGAGAGCAGCCATTTTGAAAAGGTATCCACTCCTGGCCCAATCAGGTGGATATGAAGGAGCAGGCATTCTGAAAAGGTGTCCACTCATGGCCCAGTGAGCTTATAATGAGAGAGCAGCCATTTTGAAAATGTGTCCACTCCTGGCTATGTCAGCTGATTATGAGAGAGCAGCCATTTTGAAAAGGTGTCCAGTCCAGGCCAAGTCAGGTGGATACGAAGGAGCTGTCATTTTGAAAAGGTGTCTACTCCTGGCCCAGTCAGCTGATTATGAGAGAGCAGCCATTTTGAAAAAGTGTCCACTCCTGGCATAGTCAGGTGGATATGAAAGAGCAGCAATTTTGAAATGGTATCCACTCCTGGCCCAATCAGATGGATATGAAGGAGCAGCCATTCTGAAAAGGTGTCCACTCATGCCCAGTCAGCTGATTATGAGAGAACAGCCATTCAGAAAAGGTGTCCACTCCTGCCCTAGTCAGGTGAAGCAGCAGCCATTCTGAAAAGGTGTCCACTCATGGCCCAGTCAGCTGATTGTGAGAGAACAGCCATTCCAAAAAGGTGTCGAGTCCTGGCCCAGTCAGCTGATTATGAGAGAACAGCCACTTTGAATAGGTGTCCACTCCTGGCCTAGTCAGGTGGATATGAAGGAGCAGACATTCTGAAAAGGTGTCCACTCCTGGCCCAGTCACCTGATTATGAGAGAGCAGCCATTCTGAAAAGGTGTCCACTCCTGGCCCAGTCAGGTGGATATGAAGGAGCAGCCATTCTGAAAAGTTGTCCACTCCTGGCCGAGTCAGCTGATTATGAGAGAGCAGCCATTTTGAAAAGTTGCCCACTCCTGGCCAAATCAGGTGGATATGAAGGAGCAGCCATTCTGAAAACATGTCCACTCCTGGCCCAGTCAGCTGATCATGAGAGAGCAGACATTCTGAAAAGGTGTCCACTCCTGGCTAGTGAGGTGGATATAAATGAGTAACCATTCGGAAAAGGTTTCCACTCCTCGCCCAGTCAGGTGGATATGAAGGAGCAGCCATTCTGAAAAGGTGTCCACTCCTAGTCCAGTCAGCTGATTATGAGAGAACAGCCATTTTGAAAATCTGTCCACTCCTGGCCCAGTTTGCTGATTATAAGAGAGCAGCCATTTTGAAAAGGTGTCCACACCTGGCCTAGTCAGGTGCATATGAACGAGCAGCCATTCTGAAAAGGTGTGCACTCCTGGACCAGTCAGTTGAATATGAAGGAGCACCCATTCTGAAAATGTGTCCACTCCTGGCCCAGTCAGCTGATTATGAGAGACCAGCCATATTGAAAAGGTGTCCACTCCTGGCCCAGTCAGCTGATTTTGCTAGAGCAGCAATTTTGAAAAGGTGTCCACTCCTGTCCCAGTCAGCTGATTATGAAAGAACAGCCATTTTCAAAATGTGTCCACTCCTGGCCCATTATGCTCATTAAAAGAGAGCAGCCATTTTGAAAAGGTGTCCACTCCTGGCGCAGTCAGGTGGATGTGAAGGAGCAGCCGTTCTGAAAAAGTGAACAATCCTTTCCCAGTCAGCTGATTATGAGAGAACAGCCATTCTGAAAAGGTTTCCACTCCTGGCCCAGTCTGCTGATTATGAGAGAACAGCCATTCCGGAAATGTGTCCAGTCCTGGCACAGTCAGTTATATATGAAGGAGCAGCCATTTTGAAAAGGTAACCACTCCTGGCCCAGTCAGCTGATTATGAGAGACCAACCATTTTGAAAAGGTGACCACTCCTGGCCCAGTCAGCTGATTATGAGAGAGCAACCATTCTGATAATGTGTCAACTCCTGGCCCAGTTAGCTGAAAGTGTGAGAACAGCCATTTTGAAAAGATGTCCTATCGTGGCCCAATCAGCTGATTATGAGAGAGCAGCCATTTTGAAAAGGTGTCCACTCCTGGCCTAGTCAGGTGGATATGAAGGAGCAGCCATTCTGAAAAGGTGTCCACTCCAGGCCCAGTCAGCTGATTATGTGAGAACAGCCATTCTGAAGAGGTGTTCAGTCCTGGCCCAGTCAGCTGATTATGAGAGAACAGCCATTTTGAAAAGGTGTCCACTCCTGGCCTAGTCAGCTGGATATGAAAGAGCAGCCATTTTGAAAAGGTGTCCACTCCTGGCCGAGTTACTTGACTATGAGAGAGCAGCCATTTTGAAAAAGTATCCACTCCTGACCCATTCAGCAGATAATGAGAGAAGAGCCATTCTGAAAAGGTGTCCACTCTTGACCTGGTCAGGTGGATATAAAGGAGCAACCATTCTGAAAAGGTTTCCACTCCTCACCCAGTCAGGTGGATATGAAGGAGCAGCCATTCTGAAAAGGTGTCCACTCCTAGTCCAGTCAGCTGATTATGAGAGAACAGCCATTTTGAACAGGTGTCCACTCCTGGCCCAGTCAGCTGATTTTGAGAGAACAGCCATATTGAAAAGGTGTCCACTCCTGGCCCAGTCTGCTGATTATGAGAGAACAGCCATTTTGAAAATCTGTCCACTCCTGGCCCAGTCTGCTGATTATCAGAGAGCAGCCATTTTGAAAAGGTATCCACTCCTGGCCCAGTCAGGTGGATATGAAGGAGCAGGCATTCTGAAAAGGTGTCCACTCATGGCCCAGTGAGCTTATAATGAGAGAGCAACCATTTTGAAAATGTGTCCACTCCTGGCTATGTCAGCTGATTATGAGAGAGCAGCCATTTTGAAAAGGTGTCCACTCCAGGCCAAGTCAGGTGGATACGAAGGAGCTGTCATTTTGAAAAGGTGTCTATTCCTGGCCCAGTCAGCTGATTATGAGAGAGCAGCCATTTTGAAAAAGTGTCCACTCCTGGCATAGTCAGGTGGATATGAGAGAGCAGCAATTTTGAAATGGTATCCACTCCTGGCCCAGTCAGGTGGATATGAAGGAGCAGCCATTCTGAAAAGGTGTCCACTCATGCCCAGTCAGCTGATTATGAGAGAACAGCCATTCGGAAAGGGTGTCCACTTCTGCCCTAGTCAGGTGAAGCAGCAGCCATTCTGAAAAGGTGTCCACTCATGGCCCAGTCAGCTGATTGTGAGAGAACAGCCATTCCGAAAAGGTGTCGAGTCCTGGCCCAGTCAGCTGATTATGAGAGAACAGCCATTTTGAATAGGTGTCCACTCCTGGCCTAGTAGGGTGGATATGAAGGAGCAGCCATTCTGAAAAAGTGTCCACTCCTGGCCCAGTCAGCTGATTATGAGAGAGCAGCCATTCTGAAAAGGTGTCCACTCCTGGCCCAGTCAGGTGGATATGAAGGAGCAGCCATTCTGAAAAGGTGTCCACTCCTGGCCCAGTCAGCTGATTATGAGAGAGCAGCCATTTTGAAAAGTTGTCCACTCCTGGCCAAATCAGGTGGATATGAAGGAGCAGCCATTCTGAAAACATGTCCACTCCTGGCCCAGTCAGCTGATTATGAGAGAGCAGACATTCTGAAAAGGTGTCCACTCCTGGCTAGTGAGGTGGATATGAGTAATCATTCGGAAAAGGTTTCCACTCCTCACCCAGTCAGGTGGATATGAAGGAGCATCCATTCTGAAAAGGTGTCCACTCCTAGTCCAGTCAGCTGATTATGAGAGAACAGCCATTTTGAACAGGAGTCCATTCCTGGCCCAGTCAGCTGATTATGAGAGAACAGCCATATTGAAAAGGTGTCCACTCCTGGCCCAGTCTGCTCATTACGAGAGAACAGCCATTTTGAAAATCTGTCCACTCCTGGCCCAGTTTGCTGATTATAAGAGAGCAGCCATTTTGAAAAGGTGTCCACACCTGGCCTAGTCAGGTGCATATGAAAGAGCAGCCATTCTGAAAAGGTGTGCACTCCTGGACCAGTCAGTTGAATATGAAGGAGCAGCCATTTTGAAAAGGTATCCACTCCTGGCCCAGTCAGGTGGATATGAAGGAGCAGGCATTCTGAAAAGGTGTCCACTCATGGCCCAGTGAGCTTATAATGAGAGAGCAACCATTTTGAAAATGTGTCCACTCCTGGCTATGTCAGCTGATTATGAGAGAGCAGCCATTTTGAAAAGGTGTCCACTCCAGGCCAAGTCAGGTGGATACGAAGGAGCTGTCATTTTGAAAAGGTGTCTATTCCTGGCCCAGTCAGCTGATTATGAGAGAGCAGCCATTTTGAAAAAGTGTCCACTCCTGGCATAGTCAGGTGGATATGAGAGAGCAGCAATTTTGAAATGGTATCCACTCCTGGCCCAGTCAGGTGGATATGAAGGAGCAGCCATTCTGAAAAGGTGTCCACTCATGCCCAGTCAGCTGATTATGAGAGAACAGCCATTCGGAAAGGGTGTCCACTTCTGCCCTAGTCAGGTGAAGCAGCAGCCATTCTGAAAAGGTGTCCACTCATGGCCCAGTCAGCTGATTGTGAGAGAACAGCCATTCCGAAAAGGTGTCGAGTCCTGGCCCAGTCAGCTGATTATGAGAGAACAGCCATTTTGAATAGGTGTCCACTCCTGGCCTAGTCAGGTGGATATGAAGGAGCAGCCATTCTGAAAAGGTGTCCACTCCTGGCCCAGTCAGCTGATTATGAGAGAGCAGCCATTCTGAAAAGGTGTCCACTCCTGGCCCAGTCAGGTGGATATGAAGGAGCAGCCATTCTGAAAAGGTGTCCACTCCTGGCCCAGTCAGCTGATTATGAGAGAGCAGCCATTTTGAAAAGTTGTCCACTCCTGGCCAAATCAGGTGGATATGAAGGAGCAGCCATTCTGAAAACATGTCCACTCCTGGCCCAGTCAGCTGATTATGAGAGAGCAGACATTCTGAAAAGGTGTCCACTCCTGGCTAGTGAGGTGTATATGAGTAATCATTCGGAAAAGGTTTCCACTCCTCACCCAGTCAGGTGGATATGAAGGAGCATCCATTCTGAAAAGGTGTCCACTCCTAGTCCAGTCAGCTGATTATGAGAGAACAGCCATTTTGAACAGGAGTCCATTCCTGGCCCAGTCAGCTGATTATGAGAGAACAGCCATATTGAAAAGGTGTCCACTCCTGGCCCAGTCTGCTCATTACGAGAGAACAGCCATTTTGAAAATCTGTCCACTCCTGGCCCAGTTTGCTGATTATAAGAGAGCAGCCATTTTGAAAAGGTGTCCACACCTGGCCTAGTCAGGTGCATATGAAAGAGCAGCCATTCTGAAAAGGTGTGCACTCCTGGACCAGTCAGTTGAATATGAAGGAGCAGCCATTTTGAAAAGGTATCCACTCCTGGCCCAGTCAGGTGGATATGAAGGAGCAGGCATTCTGAAAAGGTGTCCACTCATGGCCCAGTGAGCTTATAATGAGAGAGCAACCATTTTGAAAATGTGTCCACTCCTGGCTATGTCAGCTGATTATGAGAGAGCAGCCATTTTGAAAAGGTGTCCACTCCAGGCCAAGTCAGGTGGATACGAAGGAGCTGTCATTTTGAAAAGGTGTCTATTCCTGGCCCAGTCAGCTGATTATGAGAGAGCAGCCATTTTGAAAAAGTGTCCACTCCTGGCATAGTCAGGTGGATATGAGAGAGCAGCAATTTTGAAATGGTATCCACTCCTGGCCCAGTCAGGTGGATATGAAGGAGCAGCCATTCTGAAAAGGTGTCCACTCATGCCCAGTCAGCTGATTATGAGAGAACAGCCATTCGGAAAGGGTGTCCACTTCTGCCCTAGTCAGGTGAAGCAGCAGCCATTCTGAAAAGGTGTCCACTCATGGCCCAGTCAGCTGATTGTGAGAGAACAGCCATTCCGAAAAGGTGTCGAGTCCTGGCCCAGTCAGCTGATTATGAGAGAACAGCCATTTTGAATAGGTGTCCACTCCTGGCCTAGTCAGGTGGATATGAAGGAGCAGCCATTCTGAAAAGGTGTCCACTCCTGGCCCAGTCAGCTGATTATGAGAGAGCAGCCATTCTGAAAAGGTGTCCACTCCTGGCCCAGTCAGGTGGATATGAAGGAGCAGCCATTCTGAAAAGGTGTCCACTCCTGGCCCAGTCAGCTGATTATGAGAGAGCAGCCATTTTGAAAAGTTGTCCACTCCTGGCCAAATCAGGTGGATATGAAGGAGCAGCCATTCTGAAAACATGTCCACTCCTGGCCCAGTCAGCTGATTATGAGAGAGCAGACATTCTGAAAAGGTGTCCACTCCTGGCTAGTGAGGTGGATATGAGTAATCATTCGGAAAAGGTTTCCACTCCTCACCCAGTCAGGTGGATATGAAGGAGCACCCATTCTGAAAAGGTGTCCACTCCTAGTCCAGTCAGCTGATTATGAGAGAACAGCCATTTTGAACAGGAGTCCATTCCTGGCCCAGTCAGGTGATTATGAGAGAACAGCCATATTGAAAAGGTGTCCACTCCTGGCCCAGTCTGCTCATTACGAGAGAACAGCCATTTTGAAAATCTGTCCACTCCTGGCCCAGTTTGCTGATTATAAGAGAGCAGCCATTTTGAAAAGGTGTCCACACCTGGCCTAGTCAGGTGCATATGAAAGAGCAGCCATTCTGAAAAGGTGTGCACTCCTGGACCAGTCAGTTGAATATGAAGGAGCAGCCATTCTGAAAATGTGTCCACTCCTGGCCCAGTCAGCTGATTATGAGAGACCAGCCATATTGAAAAGGTGTCCACTCCTGGCCCAGTCAGCTGATTTTGCTAGAGCAGTAATTTTGAAAAGGTGTCCACTCCTGTCCCAGTCAGCTGATTATGAAAGAACAGCCATTTTCAAAATGTGTCCACTCCTGGCCCAGTATGCTCATTAAAAGAGAGCAGCCATTTTGAAAAGGTGTCAACTCCTGGCGCAGTCAGGTGGATGTGAAGGAGCAGCCGTTCTGAAAAAGTGACCAATCCTTTCCCAGTCAGCTGATTATGAGAGAACAGCCATTGTGAAAAGGTTTCCACTCCTGGCCCAGTCTGCTGATTATGAGAGAAAAGCCATTTTGAAAAGGTGTCCACTCCTGGCCCAGTCAGTTATATATGAAGGAGCAGCCATTTTGAAAAGGTGACCACTCCTGGCCCAGTCAGCTGATTATGAGAGACCAGCCGTATTGAAAAGGTGTCCACTCCTGGCCCAGTCTGCTGATTTTGCTAGAGCAGCAATTTTGAAAAGGTTTCCACTCCTGTCCCAGTCAGCTGATTATGAAAGAACAGCCATTTTCAAAATGTGTCCACTCCTGGCCCATTATGCTCATTAAAAGAGAGCAGCCATTTTGAAAAGGTGTCCACTCCTGGCGCAGTCAGGTGGATGTGAAGGAGCAGCCGTTCTGAAAAAGTGACCAATCCTACCCAGTCAGCTGATTATGAGAGAACAGCCATTCTGAAAAGGTTTCCACTCCTGGCCCAGTCTGCTGATTATGAGAGAACAGCCATTTTGAAAAGGTGTCCACTCCTGGCCCAGTCAGTTATATATGAAGGAGCAGCCATTTTGAAAAGGTGACCACTCCTGGCCCAGTCAGCTGATTGTGAGAGAGCAACCATTTTGATAAGGTGTCAACTCCTGGCCCAGTCAAATGAAAGTGTGAGAACAGCCATTTTGAAAAGGTGTCCTATCGTGGCCCAATCAGCTGATTATGAGAGAGCAGCCATTTTGAAAAGGTGTCCACTCCTGGCCTAGTCAGGTGGATATGAAGGAGCAGCCATTCTGAAAAGGTGTCCACTCCAGGCCCAGTCAGCTGATTATGTGAGAACAGCCATTCTGAAGAGGTGTTCAGTCCTGGCCCAGTCAGCTGATTATGAGAGAACAGCCATTTTGAAAAGGTGTCTACTCCTGGCCTAGTCAGCTGGATATGAAAGAGCAGCCATTTTGAAAAGGTGTCCACTCCTGGCCGAGTTACTTGACTATGAGAGAGTAGCCATTTTGTAAAAGTATCCACTCCTGACCCATTCAGCAGATAATGAGAGAAGAGCCATTCTGAAGAGGTGTTCAGTCCTGGCCCAGTCAGCTGATTATGAGAGAACAGCCATTTTGAAAAAGTGTCCACTCATGGCCTGCTTAGGTGGATATGAACAGCCATTCTGAAAAGGTATCCACTCCTGGCCCAGTCAGGTGGATATGAAGGAGCAGGCATTCTGAAAAGATATCCACTCATGGCCCAGTCAGCTGATTATGAGAGAACAGCCATTCTGAAAAGGTGTCCACTCCTGGCCTAGTCAGGTGGATATAAAGTAGCAGCCATTCTGAAAAGGTGTCCACTGCTGACCCAGTCAGCTGATTATGAGAGAACAGCCATTCTGAAAAGGTTTCCACTCCTGGCCCAGTCTGCTGATTATGAGAGAACAGCCATTTTGAAAAGGTGTCCACTCCTGGCCCAGTCAGTTATATATGAAGGAGCAGCCATTTTGAAAAGGTGACCACTCCTGGCCCAGTCAGCTGATTGTGAGAGAGCAACCATTTTGATAAGGTGTCAACTCCTGGCCCAGTCAGATGAAAGTGTGAGAACAGCCATTTTGAAAAGGTGTCCTATCGTGGCCCAATCAGCTGATTATGAGAGAGCAGCCATTTTGAAAAGGTGTCCACTCCTGGCCTAGTCAGGTGGATATGAAGGAGCAGCCATTCTGAAAAGGTGTCCACTCCAGGCCCAGTCAGCTGATTATGTGAGAACAGCCATTCTGAAGAGGTGTTCAGTCCTGGCCCAGTCAGCTGATTATGAGAGAACAGCCATTTTGAAAAGGTGTCTACTCCTGGCCTAGTCAGCTGGATATGAAAGAGCAGCCATTTTGAAAAGGTGTCCACTCCTGGCCGAGTTACTTGACTATGAGAGAGTAGCCATTTTGAAAAAGTATCCACTCCTGACCCATTCAGCAGATAATGAGAGAAGAGCCATTCTGAAGAGGTGTTCAGTCCTGGCCCAGTCAGCTGATTATGAGAGAACAGCCATTTTGAAAAAGTGTCCACTCATGGCCTGGTCAGGTGGATATGAACAGCCATTCTGAAAAGGTATCCACTCCTGGCCCAGTCAGGTGGATATGAAGGAGCAGGCATTCTGAAAAGATATCCACTCATGGCCCAGTCAGCTGATTATGAGAGAACAGCAATTCTGAAAAGGTGTCCACTCCTGGCCTAGTCAGGTGGATATAAAGTAGCAGCCATTCTGAAAAGGTGTCCACTGCTGACCCAGTCAGCTGATTATGAGAGAACAGCCATTGTGAAAAGGTGTCCACTCCTGGCCTAGTCAGCTGGATATGAAGGAGCAGCCATTTTGAAAAGGTGTCCACTCCTGGCCGAGTCAGGTGGATATGAAGGAGCAGCCATTTTGAAAAAGTATCCACTCCTGGCACAGTCTGCTGATAATGAAAGTAGCCATTTGGAAAAGGCATCCATTCCTGGCCCAGTCAGCTGATTATGAGAGCAGCCATTTTGAAAAGGTGTCCACGCCTGGCCAAGTCAGCTGATTATGAGAGAGCAGCCATTTTGAAAAGGTGTCCACTCCTGGCCAAGTCAGGTGGATACGAAGGAGCTGTCTTTTTGAAAAGGTGTCTACTCCTGGCCCAGTCAGCTGATTATGAGAGAGCAGCCATTTTGAAAAAGTGTCCACTCCTGGCATAGTCAGGTGGATATGAGAGAGCAGCAATTTTGAAAATGTATCCGCTCCTGGCCCAGTCAGGTGGATATGAAGGAGCAGCCATTCTGAAAAGGTGTCCACTCATGGCCCAGTCAGCTGATTATGAGAGAACAGCCATTCGGAAAAGGTGTCCACTCCTGCCCTAGTCAGGTGAAGCAGCAGCCATTCTGAAAAAGTGTCCACTCATGGCCCAGTCAGCTGATTGTGAGAGAACAGCCATTCTGAAAAGGTGTCGAGTCCTGGCCCAGTCAGCTGATTATGAGAGAACAGCCATTTTGAATAGGTGTCCACTCCTGGCCTAGTCAGGTGGATATGAAGGAGCAGCCATTCTGAAAAGGTGTCCACTCCAGGCCCAGTCAGCTGATTATGAGAAAACAGCCATTCCGAAGAGGTTTTCAGTCCTGGCCCAGTCAGCTGATTATGAGAGAACAGCCATTTTGAAAAGGTGTCCACACCTGGCCTAGTCAGGTGGATATGACGGAGCAGCCATTCTGAAAAGATGTCCATTCCTGGACGAGTCAGCTGATTATGAGAGAGCAGCCATTTTGAAAAAGTATCCACTCATGGCCTAGTCAGGTGTATATGAACAGGCATTCTGAAAAGGTATCCACTCCTGGCCCAGTCAGGTGGATATGAAGGAGCAGGCATTCTGAAAAGGTGTCCACTCATGGCCCAGTCAGCTGATTATGAGAGAACAGCCATTCTGAAAAGGTGTCCACTCCTGGCCTAGTCAGGTGGATATAAAGTAGCAGCCATTCTGAAAAGGTGTCCACTGCTGACCCAGTCAGCTGATTATGAGAGAACAGCCATTGTGAAAAGGTGTCCACTCCTGGCCTAGTCAGCTGGATATGAAGGAGCAGCCATTTTGAAAAGGTGTCCACTCCTGGCCGAGTCAGGTGGATATGAAGGAGCAGCCATTTTGAAAAAGTATCCACTCCTGGCACAGTCTGCTGATAATGAAAGTAGCCATTTGGAAAAGGCATCAATTCCTGGCCCAGTCAGCTGATTATGAGAGCAGCCATTTTGAAAAGGTGTCCACGCCTGGCCAAGTCAGCTGATTATGAGAGAGAAGCCATTTTGAAAAGGTGTCCACTCCTGGCCCAGTGAGCTGATAATGAGAGAGCAGCCATTTTGAAAAGGTGTCCACTCCTGGCTATGTCAGCTGATTATGAGAGAACAGCCATTCTAAAAAGGTGTCCACTCCTGGCCTAGAAAGGTGGATATGAAGGAGTAGCCATTCCGAAAAGGTGTCAACTCCTGGCCCAGTCAGCTGATTATGAGAGAGCAGCCATTTTGAAAAGGTGTCCACTGCTGGCCCAGTGAGCTGATAATGGGAGAGCAGCCATTTTGAAAAGGTGTCCACTCCTGCCCCAGTCAGCTGATTATGAGAGAACAGCCATGTTGAAAAGTAGTCCACTCCTGGCCTAGTCAGGTGGATATGAAGGAGCAGCCATTCTGAAAAGGTGTCAACACCTGGCCCAGTCAGCTGATTATGAGAGAGCAGCCATTTTGAAAAGGTGTCCACTCCTGGCCAAGTCAGGTGGATACGAAGGTGCTGTCATTTTGAAAAGGTGTCTACTCCTGGCCCAGTCAGCCGATTATGAGAGAGCAGTCATTTTGAAAAGGTGTCCACTCCTGTCCCAGTCAGCTGATTATGAAAGAACAGCCATTTTCAAAATGTGTCCACACCTGGCCCAGTATGCTCATTAAAAGAGAGCAGACATTTTGAAAAGGTGTCCACTCCTGGCGCAGTCAGGTGGATGTGAAGGAGCAGCCGTTCTGAAAAAGTGACCAATCCTTTCCCAGTCAGCTGATTATGAGAGAACAGCCATTCTGAAAAGGTTTCCACTCCTGGCCCAGTCTGCTGATTATGAGAGAACAGCCATTTTGAAAAGGTGACCACTCCTGGCCCAGTCAGCTGATAATGAGAGAGCAGCCATTTTGAAAATGTGTCCACTCCTGGCTATGTCAGCTGATTATGAGAGAACAGCCATTCTAAAAAGGTGTCCTCTCCTGGCCTAGAAAGGTGGATATGAAGTAGCAGCCATTCCGAAAAGGTGTCAACTCCTGGCCCAGTCAGCTGATTATGAGAGAGCAGCCATTTTGAAAAGGTGTCAACTCCTGGCCCAGTGAGCTGATAATGGGAGAGCAGCCATTTTGAAAAGGTGTCCACTCCTGCCCCAGTCAGCTGATTATGAGAGAACAGCCATGTTGAAAAGTTGTCCACTCCTGGCCTAGTCAGGTGGATATGAAGGAGCAGCCATTCTGAAAAGGTGTCAACACCTGGATCAGTCAGCTGATTATGAGAGAGCAGCCATTTTGAAAAGGTGTCCACTCCTGCCCTAGTCAGGTGAAGCAGCAGCCATTCTGAAAAGGTGTCCACTCCTGGCCCAGTCAGCTGATTATGAGAGAGCAGCCATTTTGAAAAGGTGTCCACTCCTGGCCAAATCAGGTGGATATGAAGGAGCAGCCATTCTGAAAACATGTCCACTCCTGGCCCAGTCAGCTGGTTATGAGAGAGCAGCCATTCTGAAAACGTGTCCACTCCTGGCTAGTGAGGTGGATATAAAGGAGTAACCATTCGGAAAAGGTTTCCACTCCTCACCCAGTCAGGTGGATATGAAGTAGCAGCCATTCTGAAAAGGTGTCCACTCCTAGTCCAGTCAGCTGATTATGAGAGAACAGCCATTTTGAACAGGAGTCCACTCCTGGCCCAGTCAGTTATATATGAAGGAGCAGCCATTTTGAAAAGGTGACCACTCCTGGCCCAGTCAGCTGATTATGAGAGAGCAACCATTCTGAAAAGGTGTCAACTCCTGGCCCAGTCAGCTGAATGTGTGAGAACAGCCATTTTGAAAAAGTATCCACTCCTGACCCAGTCAGCAGATAATGAGAGAACAGACATTCTGAAAAGGTGTCCATTCTTTTCCTAGTCAGGTGGATATAAAGGAGCAACCATTCTGAAAATGTTTCCACTCCTGGCAGAGTCAGGTGTATATGAATGAGCAGCCATTCTGAAAAGGTGTCCACTCCTAGTCCAGTCAGCTCATTCTTAGAGAATAGCCATTTTGAAAAGGTGTCCACTCCTGGACCAGTGAGCTGATTATGAGACATCAGCCATTGTGAACAGGTGTCCACTAATGGGCCAGTCAGGTGGATAAGAAGGAGCAACCTTTCTGAAAAGGTGTCCACTACAGCCCCAGTCAGGTGGATATGAAGTAGCAGCTATTCTGAAAAGGTGTCCATTCCTGGCCCAGTCAGCTGATTATGAGAGAACAGCCATTCGGAAAAGGTGTCCACTCCTGGCCCAGTCAGGTGGATATGAAGGAGCAGCCATTCTGAAAAGGTGTCCACTCCTGGCCCAGTCAGCTGATTATGAGAGAGCAGCCATTTTGAAAAGTTGTCCACTCCTGGCCAAATCAGGTGGATATGAAGGAGCAGCCATTCTGAAAACATGTCCACTCCTGGCCCAGTCAGCTGATTATGAGAGAGCAGACATT
The DNA here is from genome assembly GCF_027244095.1 of Hemicordylus capensis. Classification (NCBI taxonomy): domain Eukaryota; kingdom Metazoa; phylum Chordata; class Lepidosauria; order Squamata; family Cordylidae; genus Hemicordylus; species Hemicordylus capensis. Next base: position 8,420,941 of record NC_069668.1, on the reverse strand, counting down.
CTGAAAAGGTGTCCACTCCTGGCTAGTGAGGTGGATATGAGTAATCATTCGGAAAAGGTTTCCACTCCTCACCCAGTCAGGTGGATATGAAGGAGCATCCATTCTGAAAAGGTGTCCACTCCTAGTCCAGTCAGCTGATTATGAGAGAACAGCCATTTTGAACAGGAGTCCATTCCTGGCCCAGTCAGCTGATTATGAGAGAACAGCCATATTGAAAAGGTGTCCACTCCTGGCCCAGTCTGCTCATTACGAGAGAACAGCCATTTTGAAAATCTGTCCACTCCTGGCCCAGTTTGCTGATTATAAGAGAGCAGCCATTTTGAAAAGGTGTCCACACCTGGCCTAGTCAGGTGCATATGAAAGAGCAGCCATTCTGAAAAGGTGTGCACTCCTGGACCAGTCAGTTGAATATGAAGGAGCAGCCATTTTGAAAAGGTATCCACTCCTGGCCCAGTCAGGTGGATATGAAGGAGCAGGCATTCTGAAAAGGTGTCCACTCATGGCCCAGTGAGCTTATAATGAGAGAGCAACCATTTTGAAAATGTGTCCACTCCTGGCTATGTCAGCTGATTATGAGAGAGCAGCCATTTTGAAAAGGTGTCCACTCCAGGCCAAGTCAGGTGGATACGAAGGAGCTGTCATTTTGAAAAGGTGTCTATTCCTGGCCCAGTCAGCTGATTATGAGAGAGCAGCCATTTTGAAAAAGTGTCCACTCCTGGCATAGTCAGGTGGATATGAGAGAGCAGCAATTTTGAAATGGTATCCACTCCTGGCCCAGTCAGGTGGATATGAAGGAGCAGCCATTCTGAAAAGGTGTCCACTCATGCCCAGTCAGCTGATTATGAGAGAACAGCCATTCGGAAAGGGTGTCCACTTCTGCCCTAGTCAGGTGAAGCAGCAGCCATTCTGAAAAGGTGTCCACTCATGGCCCAGTCAGCTGATTGTGAGAGAACAGCCATTCCGAAAAGGTGTCGAGTCCTGGCCCAGTCAGCTGATTATGAGAGAACAGCCATTTTGAATAGGTGTCCACTCCTGGCCTAGTCAGGTGGATATGAAGGAGCAGCCATTCTGAAAAGGTGTCCACTCCTGGCCCAGTCAGCTGATTATGAGAGAGCAGCCATTCTGAAAAGGTGTCCACTCCTGGCCCAGTCAGGTGGATATGAAGGAGCAGCCATTCTGAAAAGGTGTCCACTCCTGGCCCAGTCAGCTGATTATGAGAGAGCAGCCATTTTGAAAAGTTGTCCACTCCTGGCCAAATCAGGTGGATATGAAGGAGCAGCCATTCTGAAAACATGTCCACTCCTGGCCCAGTCAGCTGATTATGAGAGAGCAGACATTCTGAAAAGGTGTCCACTCCTGGCTAGTGAGGTGGATATGAGTAATCATTCGGAAAAGGTTTCCACTCCTCACCCAGTCAGGTGGATATGAAGGAGCATCCATTCTGAAAAGGTGTCCACTCCTAGTCCAGTCAGCTGATTATGAGAGAACAGCCATTTTGAACAGGAGTCCATTCCTGGCCCAGTCAGCTGATTATGAGAGAACAGCCATATTGAAAAGGTGTCCACTCCTGGCCCAGTCTGCTCATTACGAGAGAACAGCCATTTTGAAAATCTGTCCACTCCTGGCCCAGTTTGCTGATTATAAGAGAGCAGCCATTTTGAAAAGGTGTCCACACCTGGCCTAGTCAGGTGCATATGAAAGAGCAGCCATTCTGAAAAGGTGTGCACTCCTGGACCAGTCAGTTGAATATGAAGGAGCAGCCATTCTGAAAATGTGTCCACTCCTGGCCCAGTCAGCTGATTATGAGAGACCAGCCATATTGAAAAGGTGTCCACTCCTGGCCCAGTCAGCTGATTTTGCTAGAGCAGTAATTTTGAAAAGGTGTCCACTCCTGTCCCAGTCAGCTGATTATGAAAGAACAGCCATTTTCAAAATGTGTCCACTCCTGGCCCAGTATGCTCATTAAAAGAGAGCAGCCATTTTGAAAAGGTGTCAACTCCTGGCGCAGTCAGGTGGATGTGAAGGAGCAGCCGTTCTGAAAAAGTGACCAATCCTTTCCCAGTCAGCTGATTATGAGAGAACAGCCATTGTGAAAAGGTTTCCACTCCTGGCCCAGTCTGCTGATTATGAGAGAAAAGCCATTTTGAAAAGGTGTCCACTCCTGGCCCAGTCAGTTATATATGAAGGAGCAGCCATTTTGAAAAGGTGACCACTCCTGGCCCAGTCAGCTGATTATGAGAGACCAGCCGTATTGAAAAGGTGTCCACTCCTGGCCCAGTCTGCTGATTTTGCTAGAGCAGCAATTTTGAAAAGGTGTCCACTCCTGTCCCAGTCAGCTGATTATGAAAGAACAGCCATTTTCAAAATGTGTCCACTCCTGGCCCATTATGCTCATTAAAAGAGAGCAGCCATTTTGAAAAGGTGTCCACTCCTGGCGCAGTCAGGTGGATGTGAAGGAGCAGCCGTTCTGAAAAAGTGACCAATCCTACCCAGTCAGCTGATTATGAGAGAACAGCCATTCTGAAAAGGTTTCCACTCCTGGCCCAGTCTGCTGATTATGAGAGAACAGCCATTTTGAAAAGGTGTCCACTCCTGGCCCAGTCAGTTATATATGAAGGAGCAGCCATTTTGAAAAGGTGACCACTCCTGGCCCAGTCAGCTGATTGTGAGAGAACAGCCATTCCGAAAAGGTGTCGAGTCCTGGCCCAGTCAGCTGATTATGAGAGAACAGCCATTTTGAATATGTGTCCACTCCTGGCCTAGTCAGGTGGATATGAAGGAGCAGCCATTCTGAAAAGGTGTCCACTCCTGGCCCAGTCAGCTGATTATGAGAGAGCAGCCATTCTGAAAAGGTGTCCACTCCTGGCCCAGTCAGGTGGATATGAAGGAGCAGCCATTCTGAAAAGGTGTCCACTCCTGGCCCAGTCAGCTGATTATGAGAGAGCAGCCATTTTGAAAAGTTGTCCACTCCTGGCCAAATCAGGTGGATATGAAGGAGCAGCCATTCTGAAAACATGTCCACTCCTGGCCCAGTCAGCTGATTATGAGAGAGCAGACATTCTGAAAAGGTGTCCACTCCTGGCTAGTAAGGTGGATATGAGTAATCATTCGGAAAAGGTTTCCACTCCTCACCCAGTCAGGTGGATATGAAGGAGCATCCATTCTGAAAAGGTGTCCACTCCTAGTCCAGTCAGCTGATTATGAGAGAACAGCCATTTTGAACAGGAGTCCATTCCTGGCCCAGTCAGCTGATTATGAGAGAACAGCCATATTGAAAAGGTGTCCACTCCTGGCCCAGTCTGCTCATTACGAGAGAACAGCCATTTTGAAAATCTGTCCACTCCTGGCCCAGTTTGCTGATTATAAGAGAGCAGCCATTTTGAAAAGGTGTCCACACCTGGCCTAGTCAGGTGCATATGAAAGAGCAGCCATTCTGAAAAGGTGTGCACTCCTGGACCAGTCAGTTGAATATGAAGGAGCAGCCATTTTGAAAAGGTATCCACTCCTGGCCCAGTCAGGTGGATATGAAGGAGCAGGCATTCTGAAAAGGTGTCCACTCATGGCCCAGTGAGCTTATAATGAGAGAGCAACCATTTTGAAAATGTGTCCACTCCTGGCTATGTCAGCTGATTATGAGAGAGCAGCCATTTTGAAAAGGTGTCCACTCCAGGCCAAGTCAGGTGGATACGAAGGAGCTGTCATTTTGAAAAGGTGTCTATTCCTGGCCCAGTCAGCTGATTATGAGAGAGCAGCCATTTTGAAAAAGTGTCCACTCCTGGCATAGTCAGGTGGATATGAGAGAGCAGCAATTTTGAAATGGTATCCACTCCTGGCCCAGTCAGGTGGATATGAAGGAGCAGCCATTCTGAAATGGTGTCCACTCATGCCCAGTCAGCTGATTATGAGAGAACAGCCATTCGGAAAGGGTGTCCACTTCTGCCCTAGTCAGGTGAAGCAGCAGCCATTCTGAAAAGGTGTCCACTCATGGCCCAGTCAGCTGATTGTGAGAGAACAGCCATTCCGAAAAGGTGTCGAGTCCTGGCCCAGTCAGCTGATTATGAGAGAACAGCCATTTTGAATAGGTGTCCACTCCTGGCCTAGTCAGGTGGATATGAAGGAGCAGCCATTCTGAAAAGGTGTCCACTCCTGGCCCAGTCAGCTGATTATGAGAGAGCAGCCATTCTGAAAAGGTGTCCACTCCTGGCCCAGTCAGGTGGATATGAAGGAGCAGCCATTCTGAAAAGGTGTCCACTCCTGGCCCAGTCAGCTGATTATGAGAGAGCAGCCATTTTGAAAAGTTGTCCACTCCTGGCCAAATCAGGTGGATATGAAGGAGCAGCCATTCTGAAAACATGTCCACTCCTGGCCCAGTCAGCTGATTATGAGAGAGCAGACATTCTGAAAAGGTGTCCACTCCTGGCTAGTGAGGTGGATATGAGTAATCATTCGGAAAAGGTTTCCACTCCTCACCCAGTCAGGTGGATATGAAGGAGCATCCATTCTGAAAAGGTGTCCACTCCTAGTCCAGTCAGCTGATTATGAGAGAACAGCCATTTTGAACAGGAGTCCATTCCTGGCCCAGTCAGCTGATTATGAGAGAACAGCCATATTGAAAAGGTGTCCACTCCTGGCCCAGTCTGCTCATTACGAGAGAACAGCCATTTTGAAAATCTGTCCACTCCTGGCCCAGTTTGCTGATTATAAGAGAGCAGCCATTTTGAAAAGGTGTCCACACCTGGCCTAGTCAGGTGCATATGAAAGAGCAGCCATTCTGAAAAGGTGTGCACTCCTGGACCAGTCAGTTGAATATGAAGGAGCAGCCATTCTGAAAATGTGTCCACTCCTGGCCCAGTCAGCTGATTATGAGAGACCAGCCATATTGAAAAGGTGTCCACTCCTGGCCCAGTCAGCTGATTTTGCTAGAGCAGTAATTTTGAAAAGGTGTCCACTCCTGTCCCAGTCAGCTGATTATGAAAGAACAGCCATTTTCAAAATGTGTCCACTCCTGGCCCAGTATGCTCATTAAAAGAGAGCAGCCATTTTGAAAAGGTGTCAACTCCTGGCGCAGTCAGGTGGATGTGAAGGAGCAGCCGTTCTGAAAAAGTGACCAATCCTTTCCCAGTCAGCTGATTATGAGAGAACAGCCATTGTGAAAAGGTTTCCACTCCTGGCCCAGTCTGCTGATTATGAGAGAAAAGCCATTTTGAAAAGGTGTCCACTCCTGGCCCAGTCAGTTATATATGAAGGAGCAGCCATTTTGAAAAGGTGACCACTCCTGGCCCAGTCAGCTGATTATGAGAGACCAGCCGTATTGAAAAGGTGTCCACTCCTGGCCCAGTCTGCTGATTTTGCTAGAGCAGCAATTTTGAAAAGGTGTCCACTCCTGTCCCAGTCAGCTGATTATGAAAGAACAGCCATTTTCAAAATGTGTCCACTCCTGGCCCATTATGCTCATTAAAAGAGAGCAGCCATTTTGAAAAGGTGTCAACTCCTGGCGCAGTCAGGTGGATGTGAAGGAGCAGTCGTTCTGAAAAAGTGACCAATCCTTTCCCAGTCAGCTGATTCTGAGAGAACAGCCATTGTGAAAAGGTTTCCACTCCTGGCCCAGTCAGGTGGATATGAAGGAGCAGGCATTCTGAAAAGATATCCACTCATGGCCCAGTCAGCTGATTATGAGAGAACAGCCATTCTGAAAAGGTGTCCACTCCTGGCCTAGTCAGGTGGATATAAAGTAGCAGACATTCTGAAAAGGTGTCCACTGCTGACCCAGTCAGCTGATTATGAGAGAACAGCCATTCTGAAAAGGTTTCCACTCCTGGCCCAGTCTGCTGATTATGAGAGAACAGCCATTTTGAAAAGGTGTCCACTCCTGGCCCAGTCAGTTATATATGAAGGAGCAGCCATTTTGAAAAGGTGACCACTCCTGGCCCAGTCAGCTGATTGTGAGAGAGCAACCATTTTGATAAGGTGTCAACTCCTGGCCCAGTCAGATGAAAGTGTGAGAACAGCCATTTTGAAAAGGTGTCCTATCGTGGCCCAATCAGCTGATTATGAGAGAGCAGCCATTTTGAAAAGGTGTCCACTCCTGGCCCAGTCAGCTGATTATGAGAGAACAGCCATTCTGAAAAGGTGTCCACTCCTGGCCTAGTCAGGTGGATATAAAGTAGCAGCCATTCTGAAAAGGTGTCCACTGCTGACCCAGTCAGCTGATTATGAGAGAACAGCCATTGTGAAAAGGTGTCCACTCCTGGCCTAGTCAGCTGGATATGAAGGAGCAGCCATTTTGAAAAGGTGTCCACTCCTGGCCGAGTCAGGTGGATATGAAGGAGCAGCCATTTTGAAAAAGTATCCACTCCTGGCACTGTCTGCTGATAATGAAAGTAGCCATTTGGAAAAGGCATCCATTCCTGGCCCAGTCAGCTGATTATGAGAGCAGCCATTTTGAAAAGGTGTCCACGCCTGGCCAAGTCAGCTGATTATGAGAGAGCAGCCATTTTGAAAAGGTGTCCACTCCTGGCCAAGTCAGTTGGATACGAAGGAGCTGTCTTTTTGAAAAGGTGTCTACTCCTGGCCCAGTCAGCTGATTATGAGAGAGCAGCCATTTTGAAAAAGTGTCCACTCCTGGCATAGTCAGGTGGATATGAGAGAGCAGCAATTTTGAAAATGTATCCGCTCCTGGCCCAGTCAGGTGGATATGAAGGAGCAGCCATTCTGAAAAGGTGTCCACTCATGGCCCAGTCAGCTGATTATGAGAGAACAGCCATTCGGAAAAGGTGTCCACTCCTGCCCTAGTCAGGTGAAGCAGCAGCCATTCTGAAAAAGTGTCCACTCATGGCCCAGTCAGCTGATTGTGAGAGAACAGCCATTCTGAAAAGGTGTCGAGTCCTGGCCCAGTCAGCTGATTATGAGAGAACAGCCATTTTGAAAAGGTGTCCACTCCTGGCCTAGTCAGGTGGATATGAAGGAGCAGCCATTCTGAAAAGGTGTCCACTCCAGGCCCAGTCAGCTGATTATGTGAGAACAGCCATTCTGAAGAGGTGTTCAGTCCTGGCCCAGTCAGCTGATTATGAGAGAACAGCCATTTTGAAAAGGTGTCTACTCCTGGCCTAGTCAGCTGGATATGAAAGAGCAGCCATTTTGAAAAGCTGTCCACTCCTGGCCGAGTTACTTGACTATGAGAGAGTAGCCATTTTGTAAAAGTATCCACTCCTGACCCATTCAGCAGATAATGAGAGAAGAGCCATTCTGAAGAGGTGTTCAGTCCTGGCCCAGTCAGCTGATTATGAGAGAACAGCCATTTTGAAAAAGTGTCCACTCATGGCCTGCTTAGGTGGATATGAACAGCCATTCTGAAAAGGTATCCACTCCTGGCCCAGTCAGGTGGATATGAAGGAGCAGGCATTCTGAAAAGATATCCACTCATGGCCCAGTCAGCTGATTATGAGAGAACAGCCATTCTGAAAAGGTGTCCACTCCTGGCCTAGTCAGGTGGATATAAAGTAGCAGCCATTCTGAAAAGGTGTCCACTGCTGACCCAGTCAGCTGATTATGAGAGAACAGCCATTCTGAAAAGGTTTCCACTCCTGGCCCAGTCTGCTGATTATGAGAGAACAGCCATTTTGAAAAGGTGTCCACTCCTGGCCCAGTCAGTTATATATGAAGGAGCAGCCATTTTGAAAAGGTGACCACTCCTGGCCCAGTCAGCTGATTGTGAGAGAGCAACCATTTTGATAAGGTGTCAACTCCTGGCCCAGTCAGATGAAAGTGTGAGAACAGCCATTTTGAAAAGGTGTCCTATCGTGGCCCAATCAGCTGATTATGAGAGAGCAGCCATTTTGAAAAGGTGTCCACTCCTGGCCTAGTCAGGTGGATATGAAGGAGCAGCCATTCTGAAAAGGTGTCCACTCCAGGCCCAGTCAGCTGATTATGTGAGAACAGCCATTCTGAAGAGGTGTTCAGTCCTGGCCCAGTCAGCTGATTATGAGAGAACAGCCATTTTGAAAAGGTGTCTACTCCTGGCCTAGTCAGCTGGATATGAAAGAGCAGCCATTTTGAAAAGGTGTCCACTCCTGGCCGAGTTACTTGACTATGAGAGAGTAGCCATTTTGAAAAAGTATCCACTCCTGACCCATTCAGCAGATAATGAGAGAAGAGCCATTCTGAAGAGGTGTTCAGTCCTGGCCCAGTCAGCTGATTATGAGAGAACAGCCATTTTGAAAAAGTGTCCACTCATGGCCTGGTCAGGTGGATATGAACAGCCATTCTGAAAAGGTATCCACTCCTGGCCCAGTCAGGTGGATATGAAGGAGCAGGCATTCTGAAAAGATATCCACTCATGGCCCAGTCAGCTGATTATGAGAGAACAGCAATTCTGAAAAGGTGTCCACTCCTGGCCTAGTCAGGTGGATATAAAGTAGCAGCCATTCTGAAAAGGTGTCCACTGCTGACCCAGTCAGCTGATTATGAGAGAACAGCCATTGTGAAAAGGTGTCCACTCCTGGCCTAGTCAGCTGGATATGAAGGAGCAGCCATTTTGAAAAGGTGTCCACTCCTGGCCGAGTCAGGTGGATATGAAGGAGCAGCCATTTTGAAAAAGTATCCACTCCTGGCACAGTCTGCTGATAATGAAAGTAGCCATTTGGAAAAGGCATCCATTCCTGGCCCAGTCAGCTGATTATGAGAGCAGCCATTTTGAAAAGGTGTCCACGCCTGGCCAAGTCAGCTGATTATGAGAGAGCAGCCATTTTGAAAAGGTGTCCACTCCTGGCCAAGTCAGGTGGATACGAAGGAGCTGTCTTTTTGAAAAGGTGTCTACTCCTGGCCCAGTCAGCTGATTATGAGAGAGCAGCCATTTTGAAAAAGTGTCCACTCCTGGCATAGTCAGGTGGATATGAGAGAGCAGCAATTTTGAAAATGTATCCGCTCCTGGCCCAGTCAGGTGGATATGAAGGAGCAGCCATTCTGAAAAGGTGTCCACTCATGGCCCAGTCAGCTGATTATGAGAGAACAGCCATTCGGAAAAGGTGTCCACTCCTGCCCTAGTCAGGTGAAGCAGCAGCCATTCTGAAAAAGTGTCCACTCATGGCCCAGTCAGCTGATTGTGAGAGAACAGCCATTCTGAAAAGGTGTCGAGTCCTGGCCCAGTCAGCTGATTATGAGAGAACAGCCATTTTGAATAGGTGTCCACTCCTGGCCTAGTCAGGTGGATATGAAGGAGCAGCCATTCTGAAAAGGTGTCCACTCCAGGCCCAGTCAGCTGATTATGAGAAAACAGCCATTCCGAAGAGGTTTTCAGTCCTGGCCCAGTCAGCTGATTATGAGAGATCAGCCATTTTGAAAAGGTGTCCACACCTGGCCTAGTCAGGTGGATATGACGGAGCAGCCATTCTGAAAAGATGTCCATTCCTGGACGAGTCAGCTGATTATGAGAGAGCAGCCATTTTGAAAAAGTATCCACTCATGGCCTAGTCAGGTGTATATGAACAGGCATTCTGAAAAGGTATCCACTCCTGGCCCAGTCAGGTGGATATGAAGGAGCAGGCATTCTGAAAAGGTGTCCACTCATGGCCCAGTCAGCTGATTATGAGAGAACAGCCATTCTGAAAAGGTGTCCACTCCTGGCCTAGTCAGGTGGATATAAAGTAGCAGCCATTCTGAAAAGGTGTCCACTGCTGACCCAGTCAGCTGATTATGAGAGAACAGCCATTGTGAAAAGGTGTCCACTCCTGGCCTAGTCAGCTGGATATGAAGGAGCAGCCATTTTGAAAAGGTGTCCACTCCTGGCCGAGTCAGGTGGATATGAAGGAGCAGCCATTTTGAAAAAGTATCCACTCCTGGCACAGTCTGCTGATAATGAAAGTAGCCATTTGGAAAAGGCATCAATTCCTGGCCCAGTCAGCTGATTATGAGAGCAGCCATTTTGAAAAGGTGTCCACGCCTGGCCAAGTCAGCTGATTATGAGAGAGAAGCCATTTTGAAAAGGTGTCCACTCCTGGCCCAGTGAGCTGATAATGAGAGAGCAGCCATTTTGAAAAGGTGTCCACTCCTGGCTATGTCAGCTGATTATGAGAGAACAGCCATTCTAAAAAGGTGTCCACTCCTGGCCTAGAAAGGTGGATATGAAGGAGTAGCCATTCCGAAAAGGTGTCAACTCCTGGCCCAGTCAGCTGATTATGAGAGAGCAGCCATTTTGAAAAGGTGTCCACTGCTGGCCCAGTGAGCTGATAATGGGAGAGCAGCCATTTTGAAAAGGTGTCCACTCCTGCCCCAGTCAGCTGATTATGAGAGAACAGCCATGTTGAAAAGTAGTCCACTCCTGGCCTAGTCAGGTGGATATGAAGGAGCAGCCATTCTGAAAAGGTGTCAACACCTGGCCCAGTCAGCTGATTATGAGAGAGCAGCCATTTTGAAAAGGTGTCCACTCCTGGCCAAGTCAGGTGGATACGAAGGTGCTGTCATTTTGAAAAGGTGTCTACTCCTGGCCCAGTCAGCCGATTATGAGAGAGCAGTCATTTTGAAAAGGTGTCCACTCCTGTCCCAGTCAGCTGATTATGAAAGAACAGCCATTTTCAAAATGTGTCCACACCTGGCCCAGTATGCTCATTAAAAGAGAGCAGACATTTTGAAAAGGTGTCCACTCCTGGCGCAGTCAGGTGGATGTGAAGGAGCAGCCGTTCTGAAAAAGTGACCAATCCTTTCCCAGTCAGCTGATTATGAGAGAACAGCCATTCTGAAAAGGTTTCCACTCCTGGCCCAGTCTGCTGATTATGAGAGAACAGCCATTTTGAAAAGGTGACCACTCCTGGCCCAGTCAGCTGATAATGAGAGAGCAGCCATTTTGAAAATGTGTCCACTCCTGGCTATGTCAGCTGATTATGAGAGAACAGCCATTCTAAAAAGGTGTCCTCTCCTGGCCTAGAAAGGTGGATATGAAGTAGCAGCCATTCCGAAAAGGTGTCAACTCCTGGCCCAGTCAGCTGATTATGAGAGAGCAGCCATTTTGAAAAGGTGTCAACTCCTGGCCCAGTGAGCTGATAATGGGAGAGCAGCCATTTTGAAAAGGTGTCCACTCCTGCCCCAGTCAGCTGATTATGAGAGAACAGCCATGTTGAAAAGTTGTCCACTCCTGGCCTAGTCAGGTGGATATGAAGGAGCAGCCATTCTGAAAAGGTGTCAACACCTGGATCAGTCAGCTGATTATGAGAGAGCAGCCATTTTGAAAAGGTGTCCACTCCTGCCCTAGTCAGGTGAAGCAGCAGCCATTCTGAAAAGGTGTCCACTCCTGGCCCAGTCAGCTGATTATGAGAGAGCAGCCATTTTGAAAAGGTGTCCACTCCTGGCCAAATCAGGTGGATATGAAGGAGCAGCCATTCTGAAAACATGTCCACTCCTGGCCCAGTCAGCTGGTTATGAGAGAGCAGCCATTCTGAAAACGTGTCCACTCCTGGCTAGTGAGGTGGATATAAAGGAGTAACCATTCGGAAAAGGTTTCCACTCCTCACCCAGTCAGGTGGATATGAAGTAGCAGCCATTCTGAAAAGGTGTCCACTCCTAGTCCAGTCAGCTGATTATGAGAGAACAGCCATTTTGAACAGGAGTCCACTCCTGGCCCAGTCAGTTATATATGAAGGAGCAGCCATTTTGAAAAGGTGACCACTCCTGGCCCAGTCAGCTGATTATGAGAGAGCAACCATTCTGAAAAGGTGTCAACTCCTGGCCCAGTCAGCTGAATGTGTGAGAACAGCCATTTTGAAAAAGTATCCACTCCTGACCCAGTCAGCAGATAATGAGAGAACAGACATTCTGAAAAGGTGTCCATTCTTTTCCTAGTCAGGTGGATATAAAGGAGCAACCATTCTGAAAATGTTTCCACTCCTGGCAGAGTCAGGTGTATATGAATGAGCAGCCATTCTGAAAAGGTGTCCACTCCTAGTCCAGTCAGCTCATTCTTAGAGAATAGCCATTTTGAAAAGGTGTCCACTCCTGGACCAGTGAGCTGATTATGAGACATCAGCCATTGTGAACAGGTGTCCACTAATGGGCCAGTCAGGTGGATAAGAAGGAGCAACCTTTCTGAAAAGGTGTCCACTACAGCCCCAGTCAGGTGGATATGAAGTAGCAGCTATTCTGAAAAGGTGTCCATTCCTGGCCCAGTCAGCTGATTATGAGAGAACAGCCATTCGGAAAAGGTGTCCACTCCTGGCCCAGTCAGGTGGATATGAAGGAGCAGCCATTCTGAAAAGGTGTCCACTCCTGGCCCAGTCAGCTGATTATGAGAGAGCAGCCATTTTGAAAAGTTGTCCACTCCTGGCCAAATCAGGTGGATATGAAGGAGCAGCCATTCTGAAAACATGTCCACTCCTGGCCCAGTCAGCTGATTATGAGAGAGCAGACATTCTGAAAAGGTGTCCACTCCTGGCTAGTGAGGTGGATATGAGTAATCATTCGGAAAAGGTTTCCACTCCTCACCCAGTCAGGTGGATATGAAGGAGCATCCATTCTGAAAAGGTGTCCACTCCTAGTCCAGTCAGCTGATTATGAGAGAACAGCCATTTTGAACAGGAGTCCATTCCTGGCCCAGTCAGCTGATTATGAGAGAACAGCCATATTGAAAAGGTGTCCACTCCTGGCCCAGTCTGCTCATTACGAGAGAACAGCCATTTTGAAAATCTGTCCACTCCTGGCCCAGTTTGCTGATTATAAGAGAGCAGCCATTTTGAAAAGGTGTCCACACCTGGCCTAGTCAGGTGCATATGAAAGAGCAGCCATTCTGAAAAGGTGTGCACTCCTGGACCAGTCAGTTGAATATGAAGGAGCAGCCATTTTGAAAAGGTATCCACTCCTGGCCCAGTCAGGTGGATATGAAGGAGCAGGCATTCTGAAAAGGTGTCCACTCATGGCCCAGTGAGCTTATAATGAGAGAGCAACCATTTTGAAAATGTGTCCACTCCTGGCTATGTCAGCTGATTATGAGAGAGCAGCCATTTTGAAAAGGTGTCCACTCCAGGCCAAGTCAGGTGGATACGAAGGAGCTGTCATTTTGAAAAGGTGTCTATTCCTGGCCCAGTCAGCTGATTATGAGAGAGCAGCCATTTTGAAAAAGTGTCCACTCCTGGCATAGTCAGGTGGATATGAGAGAGCAGCAATTTTGAAATGGTATCCACTCCTGGCCCAGTCAGGTGGATATGAAGGAGCAGCCATTCTGAAAAGGTGTCCACTCATGCCCAGTCAGCTGATTATGAGAGAACAGCCATTCGGAAAGGGTGTCCACTTCTGCCCTAGTCAGGTGAAGCAGCAGCCATTCTGAAAAGGTGTCCACTCATGGCCCAGTCAGCTGATTGTGAGAGAACAGCCATTCCGAAAAGGTGTCGAGTCCTGGCCCAGTCAGCTGATTATGAGAGAACAGCCATTTTGAATAGGTGTCCACTCCTGGCCTAGTCAGGTGGATATGAAGGAGCAGCCATTCTGAAAAGGTGTCCACTCCTGGCCCAGTCAGCTGATTATGAGAGAGCAGCCATTCTGAAAAGGTGTCCACTCCTGGCCCAGTCAGGTGGATATGAAGGAGCAGCCATTCTGAAAAGGTGTCCACTCCTGGCCCAGTCAGCTGATTATGAGAGAGCAGCCATTTTGAAAAGTTGTCCACTCCTGGCCAAATCAGGTGGATATGAAGGAGCAGCCATTCTGAAAACATGTCCACTCCTGGCCCAGTCAGCTGATTATGAGAGAGCAGACATTCTGAAAAGGTGTCCACTCCTGGCTAGTGAGGTGGATATGAGTAATCATTCGGAAAAGGTTTCCACTCCTCACCCAGTCAGGTGGATATGAAGGAGCATCCATTCTGAAAAGGTGTCCACTCCTAGTCCAGTCAGCTGATTATGAGAGAACAGCCATTTTGAACAGGAGTCCATTCCTGGCCCAGTCAGCTGATTATGAGAGAACAGCCATATTGAAAAGGTGTCCACTCCTGGCCCAGTCTGCTCATTACGAGAGAACAGCCATTTTGAAAATCTGTCCACTCCTGGCCCAGTTTGCTGATTATAAGAGAGCAGCCATTTTGAAAAGGTGTCCACACCTGGCCTAGTCAGGTGCATATGAAAGAGCAGCCATTCTGAAAAGGTGTGCACTCCTGGACCAGTCAGTTGAATATGAAGGAGCAGCCATTCTGAAAATGTGTCCACTCCTGGCCCAGTCAGCTGATTATGAGAGACCAGCCATATTGAAAAGGTGTCCACTCCTGGCCCAGTCAGCTGATTTTGCTAGAGCAGTAATTTTGAAAAGGTGTCCACTCCTGTCCCAGTCAGCTGATTATGAAAGAACAGCCATTTTCAAAATGTGTCCACTCCTGGCCCAGTATGCTCATTAAAAGAGAGCAGCCATTTTGAAAAGGTGTCAACTCCTGGCGCAGTCAGGTGGATGTGAAGGAGCAGCCGTTCTGAAAAAGTGACCAATCCTTTCCCAGTCAGCTGATTATGAGAGAACAGCCATTGTGAAAAGGTTTCCACTCCTGGCCCAGTCTGCTGATTATGAGAGAAAAGCCATTTTGAAAAGGTGTCCACTCCTGGCCCAGTCAGTTATATATGAAGGAGCAGCCATTTTGAAAAGGTGACCACTCCTGGCCCAGTCAGCTGATTATGAGAGACCAGCCGTATTGAAAAGGTGTCCACTCCTGGCCCAGTCTGCTGATTTTGCTAGAGCAGCAATTTTGAAAAGGTGTCCACTCCTGTCCCAGTCAGCTGATTATGAAAGAACAGCCATTTTCAAAATGTGTCCACTCCTGGCCCATTATGCTCATTAAAAGAGAGCAGCCATTTTGAAAAGGTGTCCACTCCTGGCGCAGTCAGGTGGATGTGAAGGAGCAGCCGTTCTGAAAAAGTGACCAATCCTACCCAGTCAGCTGATTATGAGAGAACAGCCATTCTGAAAAGGTTTCCACTCCTGGCCCAGTCTGCTGATTATGAGAGAACAGCCATTTTGAAAAGGTGTCCACTCCTGGCCCAGTCAGTTATATATGAAGGAGCAGCCATTTTGAAAAGGTGACCACTCCTGGCCCAGTCAGCTGATTGTGAGAGAACAGCCATTCCGAAAAGGTGTCGAGTCCTGGCCCAGTCAGCTGATTATGAGAGAACAGCCATTTTGAATATGTGTCCACTCCTGGCCTAGTCAGGTGGATATGAAGGAGCAGCCATTCTGAAAAGGTGTCCACTCCTGGCCCAGTCAGCTGATTATGAGAGAGCAGCCATTCTGAAAAGGTGTCCACTCCTGGCCCAGTCAGGTGGATATGAAGGAGCAGCCATTCTGAAAAGGTGTCCACTCCTGGCCCAGTCAGCTGATTATGAGAGAGCAGCCATTTTGAAAAGTTGTCCACTCCTGGCCAAATCAGGTGGATATGAAGGAGCAGCCATTCTGAAAACATGTCCACTCCTGGCCCAGTCAGCTGATTATGAGAGAGCAGACATTCTGAAAAGGTGTCCACTCCTGGCTAGTAAGGTGGATATGAGTAATCATTCGGAAAAGGTTTCCACTCCTCACCCAGTCAGGTGGATATGAAGGAGCATCCATTCTGAAAAGGTGTCCACTCCTAGTCCAGTCAGCTGATTATGAGAGAACAGCCATTTTGAACAGGAGTCCATTCCTGGCCCAGTCAGCTGATTATGAGAGAACAGCCATATTGAAAAGGTGTCCACTCCTGGCCCAGTCTGCTCATTACGAGAGAACAGCCATTTTGAAAATCTGTCCACTCCTGGCCCAGTTTGCTGATTATAAGAGAGCAGCCATTTTGAAAAGGTGTCCACACCTGGCCTAGTCAGGTGCATATGAAAGAGCAGCCATTCTGAAAAGGTGTGCACTCCTGGACCAGTCAGTTGAATATGAAGGAGCAGCCATTTTGAAAAGGTATCCACTCCTGGCCCAGTCAGGTGGATATGAAGGAGCAGGCATTCTGAAAAGGTGTCCACTCATGGCCCAGTGAGCTTATAATGAGAGAGCAACCATTTTGAAAATGTGTCCACTCCTGGCTATGTCAGCTGATTATGAGAGAGCAGCCATTTTGAAAAGGTGTCCACTCCAGGCCAAGTCAGGTGGATACGAAGGAGCTGTCATTTTGAAAAGGTGTCTATTCCTGGCCCAGTCAGCTGATTATGAGAGAGCAGCCATTTTGAAAAAGTGTCCACTCCTGGCATAGTCAGGTGGATATGAGAGAGCAGCAATTTTGAAATGGTATCCACTCCTGGCCCAGTCAGGTGGATATGAAGGAGCAGCCATTCTGAAATGGTGTCCACTCATGCCCAGTCAGCTGATTATGAGAGAACAGCCATTCGGAAAGGGTGTCCACTTCTGCCCTAGTCAGGTGAAGCAGCAGCCATTCTGAAAAGGTGTCCACTCATGGCCCAGTCAGCTGATTGTGAGAGAACAGCCATTCCGAAAAGGTGTCGAGTCCTGGCCCAGTCAGCTGATTATGAGAGAACAGCCATTTTGAATAGGTGTCCACTCCTGGCCTAGTCAGGTGGATATGAAGGAGCAGCCATTCTGAAAAGGTGTCCACTCCTGGCCCAGTCAGCTGATTATGAGAGAGCAGCCATTCTGAAAAGGTGTCCACTCCTGGCCCAGTCAGGTGGATATGAAGGAGCAGCCATTCTGAAAAGGTGTCCACTCCTGGCCCAGTCAGCTGATTATGAGAGAGCAGCCATTTTGAAAAGTTGTCCACTCCTGGCCAAATCAGGTGGATATGAAGGAGCAGCCATTCTGAAAACATGTCCACTCCTGGCCCAGTCAGCTGATTATGAGAGAGCAGACATTCTGAAAAGGTGTCCACTCCTGGCTAGTGAGGTGGATATGAGTAATCATTCGGAAAAGGTTTCCACTCCTCACCCAGTCAGGTGGATATGAAGGAGCATCCATTCTGAAAAGGTGTCCACTCCTAGTCCAGTCAGCTGATTATGAGAGAACAGCCATTTTGAACAGGAGTCCATTCCTGGCCCAGTCAGCTGATTATGAGAGAACAGCCATATTGAAAAGGTGTCCACTCCTGGCCCAGTCTGCTCATTACGAGAGAACAGCCATTTTGAAAATCTGTCCACTCCTGGCCCAGTTTGCTGATTATAAGAGAGCAGCCATTTTGAAAAGGTGTCCACACCTGGCCTAGTCAGGTGCATATGAAAGAGCAGCCATTCTGAAAAGGTGTGCACTCCTGGACCAGTCAGTTGAATATGAAGGAGCAGCCATTCTGAAAATGTGTCCACTCCTGGCCCAGTCAGCTGATTATGAGAGACCAGCCATATTGAAAAGGTGTCCACTCCTGGCCCAGTCAGCTGATTTTGCTAGAGCAGTAATTTTGAAAAGGTGTCCACTCCTGTCCCAGTCAGCTGATTATGAAAGAACAGCCATTTTCAAAATGTGTCCACTCCTGGCCCAGTATGCTCATTAAAAGAGAGCAGCCATTTTGAAAAGGTGTCAACTCCTGGCGCAGTCAGGTGGATGTGAAGGAGCAGCCGTTCTGAAAAAGTGACCAATCCTTTCCCAGTCAGCTGATTATGAGAGAACAGCCATTGTGAAAAGGTTTCCACTCCTGGCCCAGTCTGCTGATTATGAGAGAAAAGCCATTTTGAAAAGGTGTCCACTCCTGGCCCAGTCAGTTATATATGAAGGAGCAGCCATTTTGAAAAGGTGACCACTCCTGGCCCAGTCAGCTGATTATGAGAGACCAGCCGTATTGAAAAGGTGTCCACTCCTGGCCCAGTCTGCTGATTTTGCTAGAGCAGCAATTTTGAAAAGGTGTCCACTCCTGTCCCAGTCAGCTGATTATGAAAGAACAGCCATTTTCAAAATGTGTCCACTCCTGGCCCATTATGCTCATTAAAAGAGAGCAGCCATTTTGAAAAGGTGTCAACTCCTGGCGCAGTCAGGTGGATGTGAAGGAGCAGTCGTTCTGAAAAAGTGACCAATCCTTTCCCAGTCAGCTGATTCTGAGAGAACAGCCATTGTGAAAAGGTTTCCACTCCTGGCCCAGTCAGGTGGATATGAAGGAGCAGGCATTCTGAAAAGATATCCACTCATGGCCCAGTCAGCTGATTATGAGAGAACAGCCATTCTGAAAAGGTGTCCACTCCTGGCCTAGTCAGGTGGATATAAAGTAGCAGACATTCTGAAAAGGTGTCCACTGCTGACCCAGTCAGCTGATTATGAGAGAACAGCCATTCTGAAAAGGTTTCCACTCCTGGCCCAGTCTGCTGATTATGAGAGAACAGCCATTTTGAAAAGGTGTCCACTCCTGGCCCAGTCAGTTATATATGAAGGAGCAGCCATTTTGAAAAGGTGACCACTCCTGGCCCAGTCAGCTGATTGTGAGAGAGCAACCATTTTGATAAGGTGTCAACTCCTGGCCCAGTCAGATGAAAGTGTGAGAACAGCCATTTTGAAAAGGTGTCCTATCGTGGCCCAATCAGCTGATTATGAGAGAGCAGCCATTTTGAAAAGGTGTCCACTCCTGGCCCAGTCAGCTGATTATGAGAGAACAGCCATTCTGAAAAGGTGTCCACTCCTGGCCTAGTCAGGTGGATATAAAGTAGCAGCCATTCTGAAAAGGTGTCCACTGCTGACCCAGTCAGCTGATTATGAGAGAACAGCCATTGTGAAAAGGTGTCCACTCCTGGCCTAGTCAGCTGGATATGAAGGAGCAGCCATTTTGAAAAGGTGTCCACTCCTGGCCGAGTCAGGTGGATATGAAGGAGCAGCCATTTTGAAAAAGTATCCACTCCTGGCACTGTCTGCTGATAATGAAAGTAGCCATTTGGAAAAGGCATCCATTCCTGGCCCAGTCAGCTGATTATGAGAGCAGCCATTTTGAAAAGGTGTCCACGCCTGGCCAAGTCAGCTGATTATGAGAGAGCAGCCATTTTGAAAAGGTGTCCACTCCTGGCCAAGTCAGTTGGATACGAAGGAGCTGTCTTTTTGAAAAGGTGTCTACTCCTGGCCCAGTCAGCTGATTATGAGAGAGCAGCCATTTTGAAAAAGTGTCCACTCCTGGCATAGTCAGGTGGATATGAGAGAGCAGCAATTTTGAAAATGTATCCGCTCCTGGCCCAGTCAGGTGGATATGAAGGAGCAGCCATTCTGAAAAGGTGTCCACTCATGGCCCAGTCAGCTGATTATGAGAGAACAGCCATTCGGAAAAGGTGTCCACTCCTGCCCTAGTCAGGTGAAGCAGCAGCCATTCTGAAAAAGTGTCCACTCATGGCCCAGTCAGCTGATTGTGAGAGAACAGCCATTCTGAAAAGGTGTCGAGTCCTGGCCCAGTCAGCTGATTATGAGAGAACAGCCATTTTGAATAGGTGTCCACTCCTGGCCTAGTCAGGTGGATATGAAGGAGCAGCCATTCTGAAAAGGTGTCCACTCCAGGCCCAGTCAGCTGATTATGAGAAAACAGCCATTCCGAAGAGGTGTTCAGTCCTGGCCCAGTCAGCTGATTATGAGAGAACAGCCATTTTGAAAAGGTGTCCACACCTGGCCTAGTCAGGTGGATATGACGGAGCAGCCATTCTGAAAAGATGTCCATTCCTGGACGAGTCAGCTGATTATGAGAGAGCAGCCATTTTGAAAAAGTATCCACTCATGGCCTAGTCAGGTGTATATGAACAGGCATTCTGAAAAGGTATCCACTCCTGGCCCAGTCAGGTGGATATGAAGGAGCAGGCATTCTGAAAAGGTGTCCACTCATGGCCCAGTCAGCTGATTATGAGAGAACAGCCATTCTGAAAAGGTGTCCACTCCTGGCCTAGTCAGGTGGATATAAAGTAGCAGCCATTCTGAAAAGGTGTCCACTGCTGACCCAGTCAGCTGATTATGAGAGAACAGCCATTGTGAAAAGGTGTCCACTCCTGGCCTAGTCAGCTGGATATGAAGGAGCAGCCATTTTGAAAAGGTGTCCACTCCTGGCCGAGTCAGGTGGATATGAAGGAGCAGCCATTTTGAAAAAGTATCCACTCCTGGCACAGTCTGCTGATAATGAAAGTAGCCATTTGGAAAAGGCATCAATTCCTGGCCCAGTCAGCTGATTATGAGAGCAGCCATTTTGAAAAGGTGTCCACGCCTGGCCAAGTCAGCTGATTATGAGAGAGCAGCCATTTTGAAAAGGTGTCCACTCCTGGCCCAGTGAGCTGATAATGAGAGAGCAGCCATTTTGAAAAGGTGTCCACTCCTGGCTATGTCAGCTGATTATGAGAGAACAGCCATTCTAAAAAGGTGTCCACTCCTGGCCTAGAAAGGTGGATATGAAGGAGTAGCCATTCCGAAAAGGTGTCAACTCCTGGCCCAGTCAGCTGATTATGAGAGAGCAGCCATTTTGAAAAGGTGTCCACTGCTGGCCCAGTGAGCTGATAATGGGAGAGCAGCCATTTTGAAAAGGTGTCCACTCCTGCCCCAGTCAGCTGATTATGAGAGAACAGCCATGTTGAAAAGTAGTCCACTCCTGGCCTAGTCAGGTGGATATGAAGGAGCAGCCATTCTGAAAAGGTGTCAACACCTGGCCCAGTCAGCTGATTATGAGAGAGCAGCCATTTTGAAAAGGTGTCCACTCCTGGCCAAGTCAGGTGGATACGAAGGTGCTGTCATTTTGAAAAGGTGTCTACTCCTGGCCCAGTCAGCCGATTATGAGAGAGCAGTCATTTTGAAAAGGTGTCCACTCCTGTCCCAGTCAGCTGATTATGAAAGAACAGCCATTTTCAAAATGTGTCCACACCTGGCCCAGTATGCTCATTAAAAGAGAGCAGACATTTTGAAAAGGTGTCCACTCCTGGCGCAGTCAGGTGGATGTGAAGGAGCAGCCGTTCTGAAAAAGTGACCAATCCTTTCCCAGTCAGCTGATTATGAGAGAACAGCCATTCTGAAAAGGTTTCCACTCCTGGCCCAGTCTGCTGATTATGAGAGAACAGCCATTTTGAAAAGGTGACCACTCCTGGCCCAGTCAGCTGATAATGAGAGAGCAGCCATTTTGAAAATGTGTCCACTCCTGGCTATGTCAGCTGATTATGAGAGAACAGCCATTCTAAAAAGGTGTCCTCTCCTGGCCTAGAAAGGTGGATATGAAGTAGCAGCCATTCCGAAAAGGTGTCAACTCCTGGCCCAGTCAGCTGATTATGAGAGAGCAGCCATTTTGAAAAGGTGTCAACTCCTGGCCCAGTGAGCTGATAATGGGAGAGCAGCCATTTTGAAAAGGTGTCCACTCCTGCCCCAGTCAGCTGATTATGAGAGAACAGCCATGTTGAAAAGTTGTCCACTCCTGGCCTAGTCAGGTGGATATGAAGGAGCAGCCATTCTGAAAAGGTGTCAACACCTGGATCAGTCAGCTGATTATGAGAGAGCAGCCATTTTGAAAAGGTGTCCACTCCTGCCCTAGTCAGGTGAAGCAGCAGCCATTCTGAAAAGGTGTCCACTCCTGGCTAGTGAGGTGGATATGAGTAATCATTCGGAAAAGGTTTCCACTCCTCACCCAGTCAGGTGGATATGAAGGAGCATCCATTCTGAAAAGGTGTCCACTCCTAGTCCAGTCAGCTGATTATGAGAGAACAGCCATTTTGAACAGGAGTCCATTCCTGGCCCAGTCAGCTGATTATGAGAGAACAGCCATATTGAAAAGGTGTCCACTCCTGGCCCAGTCTGCTCATTACGAGAGAACAGCCATTTTGAAAATCTGTCCACTCCTGGCCCAGTTTGCTGATTATAAGAGAGCAGCCATTTTGAAAAGGTGTCCACACCTGGCCTAGTCAGGTGCATATGAAAGAGCAGCCATTCTGAAAAGGTGTGCACTCCTGGACCAGTCAGTTGAATATGAAGGAGCAGCCATTCTGAAAATGTGTCCACTCCTGGCCCAGTCAGCTGATTATGAGAGACCAGCCATATTGAAAAGGTGTCCACTCCTGGCCCAGTCAGCTGATTTTGCTAGAGCAGTAATTTTGAAAAGGTGTCCACTCCTGTCCCAGTCAGCTGATTATGAAAGAACAGCCATTTTCAAAATGTGTCCACTCCTGGCCCAGTATGCTCATTAAAAGAGAGCAGCCATTTTGAAAAGGTGTCAACTCCTGGCGCAGTCAGGTGGATGTGAAGGAGCAGCCGTTCTGAAAAAGTGACCAATCCTTTCCCAGTCAGCTGATTATGAGAGAACAGCCATTGTGAAAAGGTTTCCACTCCTGGCCCAGTCTGCTGATTATGAGAGAAAAGCCATTTTGAAAAGGTGTCCACTCCTGGCCCAGTCAGTTATATATGAAGGAGCAGCCATTTTGAAAAGGTGACCACTCCTGGCCCAGTCAGCTGATTATGAGAGACCAGCCGTATTGAAAAGGTGTCCACTCCTGGCCCAGTCTGCTGATTTTGCTAGAGCAGCAATTTTGAAAAGGTGTCCACTCCTGTCCCAGTCAGCTGATTATGAAAGAACAGCCATTTTCAAAATGTGTCCACTCCTGGCCCATTATGCTCATTAAAAGAGAGCAGCCATTTTGAAAAGGTGTCCACTCCTGGCGCAGTCAGGTGGATGTGAAGGAGCAGCCGTTCTGAAAAAGTGACCAATCCTACCCAGTCAGCTGATTATGAGAGAACAGCCATTCTGAAAAGGTTTCCACTCCTGGCCCAGTCTGCTGATTATGAGAGAACAGCCATTTTGAAAAGGTGTCCACTCCTGGCCCAGTCAGTTATATATGAAGGAGCAGCCATTTTGAAAAGGTGACCACTCCTGGCCCAGTCAGCTGATTGTGAGAGAACAGCCATTCCGAAAAGGTGTCGAGTCCTGGCCCAGTCAGCTGATTATGAGAGAACAGCCATTTTGAATATGTGTCCACTCCTGGCCTAGTCAGGTGGATATGAAGGAGCAGCCATTCTGAAAAGGTGTCCACTCCTGGCCCAGTCAGCTGATTATGAGAGAGCAGCCATTCTGAAAAGGTGTCCACTCCTGGCCCAGTCAGGTGGATATGAAGGAGCAGCCATTCTGAAAAGGTGTCCACTCCTGGCCCAGTCAGCTGATTATGAGAGAGCAGCCATTTTGAAAAGTTGTCCACTCCTGGCCAAATCAGGTGGATATGAAGGAGCAGCCATTCTGAAAACATGTCCACTCCTGGCCCAGTCAGCTGATTATGAGAGAGCAGACATTCTGAAAAGGTGTCCACTCCTGGCTAGTAAGGTGGATATGAGTAATCATTCGGAAAAGGTTTCCACTCCTCACCCAGTCAGGTGGATATGAAGGAGCATCCATTCTGAAAAGGTGTCCACTCCTAGTCCAGTCAGCTGATTATGAGAGAACAGCCATTTTGAACAGGAGTCCATTCCTGGCCCAGTCAGCTGATTATGAGAGAACAGCCATATTGAAAAGGTGTCCACTCCTGGCCCAGTCTGCTCATTACGAGAGAACAGCCATTTTGAAAATCTGTCCACTCCTGGCCCAGTTTGCTGATTATAAGAGAGCAGCCATTTTGAAAAGGTGTCCACACCTGGCCTAGTCAGGTGCATATGAAAGAGCAGCCATTCTGAAAAGGTGTGCACTCCTGGACCAGTCAGTTGAATATGAAGGAGCAGCCATTTTGAAAAGGTATCCACTCCTGGCCCAGTCAGGTGGATATGAAGGAGCAGGCATTCTGAAAAGGTGTCCACTCATGGCCCAGTGAGCTTATAATGAGAGAGCAACCATTTTGAAAATGTGTCCACTCCTGGCTATGTCAGCTGATTATGAGAGAGCAGCCATTTTGAAAAGGTGTCCACTCCAGGCCAAGTCAGGTGGATACGAAGGAGCTGTCATTTTGAAAAGGTGTCTATTCCTGGCCCAGTCAGCTGATTATGAGAGAGCAGCCATTTTGAAAAAGTGTCCACTCCTGGCATAGTCAGGTGGATATGAGAGAGCAGCAATTTTGAAATGGTATCCACTCCTGGCCCAGTCAGGTGGATATGAAGGAGCAGCCATTCTGAAATGGTGTCCACTCATGCCCAGTCAGCTGATTATGAGAGAACAGCCATTCGGAAAGGGTGTCCACTTCTGCCCTAGTCAGGTGAAGCAGCAGCCATTCTGAAAAGGTGTCCACTCATGGCCCAGTCAGCTGATTGTGAGAGAACAGCCATTCCGAAAAGGTGTCGAGTCCTGGCCCAGTCAGCTGATTATGAGAGAACAGCCATTTTGAATAGGTGTCCACTCCTGGCCTAGTCAGGTGGATATGAAGGAGCAGCCATTCTGAAAAGGTGTCCACTCCTGGCCCAGTCAGCTGATTATGAGAGAGCAGCCATTCTGAAAAGGTGTCCACTCCTGGCCCAGTCAGGTGGATATGAAGGAGCAGCCATTCTGAAAAGGTGTCCACTCCTGGCCCAGTCAGCTGATTATGAGAGAGCAGCCATTTTGAAAAGTTGTCCACTCCTGGCCAAATCAGGTGGATATGAAGGAGCAGCCATTCTGAAAACATGTCCACTCCTGGCCCAGTCAGCTGATTATGAGAGAGCAGACATTCTGAAAAGGTGTCCACTCCTGGCTAGTGAGGTGGATATGAGTAATCATTCGGAAAAGGTTTCCACTCCTCACCCAGTCAGGTGGATATGAAGGAGCATCCATTCTGAAAAGGTGTCCACTCCTAGTCCAGTCAGCTGATTATGAGAGAACAGCCATTTTGAACAGGAGTCCATTCCTGGCCCAGTCAGCTGATTATGAGAGAACAGCCATATTGAAAAGGTGTCCACTCCTGGCCCAGTCTGCTCATTACGAGAGAACAGCCATTTTGAAAATCTGTCCACTCCTGGCCCAGTTTGCTGATTATAAGAGAGCAGCCATTTTGAAAAGGTGTCCACACCTGGCCTAGTCAGGTGCATATGAAAGAGCAGCCATTCTGAAAAGGTGTGCACTCCTGGACCAGTCAGTTGAATATGAAGGAGCAGCCATTCTGAAAATGTGTCCACTCCTGGCCCAGTCAGCTGATTATGAGAGACCAGCCATATTGAAAAGGTGTCCACTCCTGGCCCAGTCAGCTGATTTTGCTAGAGCAGTAATTTTGAAAAGGTGTCCACTCCTGTCCCAGTCAGCTGATTATGAAAGAACAGCCATTTTCAAAATGTGTCCACTCCTGGCCCAGTATGCTCATTAAAAGAGAGCAGCCATTTTGAAAAGGTGTCAACTCCTGGCGCAGTCAGGTGGATGTGAAGGAGCAGCCGTTCTGAAAAAGTGACCAATCCTTTCCCAGTCAGCTGATTATGAGAGAACAGCCATTGTGAAAAGGTTTCCACTCCTGGCCCAGTCTGCTGATTATGAGAGAAAAGCCATTTTGAAAAGGTGTCCACTCCTGGCCCAGTCAGTTATATATGAAGGAGCAGCCATTTTGAAAAGGTGACCACTCCTGGCCCAGTCAGCTGATTATGAGAGACCAGCCGTATTGAAAAGGTGTCCACTCCTGGCCCAGTCTGCTGATTTTGCTAGAGCAGCAATTTTGAAAAGGTGTCCACTCCTGTCCCAGTCAGCTGATTATGAAAGAACAGCCATTTTCAAAATGTGTCCACTCCTGGCCCATTATGCTCATTAAAAGAGAGCAGCCATTTTGAAAAGGTGTCAACTCCTGGCGCAGTCAGGTGGATGTGAAGGAGCAGTCGTTCTGAAAAAGTGACCAATCCTTTCCCAGTCAGCTGATTCTGAGAGAACAGCCATTGTGAAAAGGTTTCCACTCCTGGCCCAGTCAGGTGGATATGAAGGAGCAGGCATTCTGAAAAGATATCCACTCATGGCCCAGTCAGCTGATTATGAGAGAACAGCCATTCTGAAAAGGTGTCCACTCCTGGCCTAGTCAGGTGGATATAAAGTAGCAGACATTCTGAAAAGGTGTCCACTGCTGACCCAGTCAGCTGATTATGAGAGAACAGCCATTCTGAAAAGGTTTCCACTCCTGGCCCAGTCTGCTGATTATGAGAGAACAGCCATTTTGAAAAGGTGTCCACTCCTGGCCCAGTCAGTTATATATGAAGGAGCAGCCATTTTGAAAAGGTGACCACTCCTGGCCCAGTCAGCTGATTGTGAGAGAGCAACCATTTTGATAAGGTGTCAACTCCTGGCCCAGTCAGATGAAAGTGTGAGAACAGCCATTTTGAAAAGGTGTCCTATCGTGGCCCAATCAGCTGATTATGAGAGAGCAGCCATTTTGAAAAGGTGTCCACTCCTGGCCCAGTCAGCTGATTATGAGAGAACAGCCATTCTGAAAAGGTGTCCACTCCTGGCCTAGTCAGGTGGATATAAAGTAGCAGCCATTCTGAAAAGGTGTCCACTGCTGACCCAGTCAGCTGATTATGAGAGAACAGCCATTGTGAAAAGGTGTCCACTCCTGGCCTAGTCAGCTGGATATGAAGGAGCAGCCATTTTGAAAAGGTGTCCACTCCTGGCCGAGTCAGGTGGATATGAAGGAGCAGCCATTTTGAAAAAGTATCCACTCCTGGCACTGTCTGCTGATAATGAAAGTAGCCATTTGGAAAAGGCATCCATTCCTGGCCCAGTCAGCTGATTATGAGAGCAGCCATTTTGAAAAGGTGTCCACGCCTGGCCAAGTCAGCTGATTATGAGAGAGCAGCCATTTTGAAAAGGTGTCCACTCCTGGCCAAGTCAGTTGGATACGAAGGAGCTGTCTTTTTGAAAAGGTGTCTACTCCTGGCCCAGTCAGCTGATTATGAGAGAGCAGCCATTTTGAAAAAGTGTCCACTCCTGGCATAGTCAGGTGGATATGAGAGAGCAGCAATTTTGAAAATGTATCCGCTCCTGGCCCAGTCAGGTGGATATGAAGGAGCAGCCATTCTGAAAAGGTGTCCACTCATGGCCCAGTCAGCTGATTATGAGAGAACAGCCATTCGGAAAAGGTGTCCACTCCTGCCCTAGTCAGGTGAAGCAGCAGCCATTCTGAAAAAGTGTCCACTCATGGCCCAGTCAGCTGATTGTGAGAGAACAGCCATTCTGAAAAGGTGTCGAGTCCTGGCCCAGTCAGCTGATTATGAGAGAACAGCCATTTTGAATAGGTGTCCACTCCTGGCCTAGTCAGGTGGATATGAAGGAGCAGCCATTCTGAAAAGGTGTCCACTCCAGGCCCAGTCAGCTGATTATGAGAAAACAGCCATTCCGAAGAGGTGTTCAGTCCTGGCCCAGTCAGCTGATTATGAGAGAACAGCCATTTTGAAAAGGTGTCCACACCTGGCCTAGTCAGGTGGATATGACGGAGCAGCCATTCTGAAAAGATGTCCATTCCTGGACGAGTCAGCTGATTATGAGAGAGCAGCCATTTTGAAAAAGTATCCACTCATGGCCTAGTCAGGTGTATATGAACAGGCATTCTGAAAAGGTATCCACTCCTGGCCCAGTCAGGTGGATATGAAGGAGCAGGCATTCTGAAAAGGTGTCCACTCATGGCCCAGTCAGCTGATTATGAGAGAACAGCCATTCTGAAAAGGTGTCCACTCCTGGCCTAGTCAGGTGGATATAAAGTAGCAGCCATTCTGAAAAGGTGTCCACTGCTGACCCAGTCAGCTGATTATGAGAGAACAGCCATTGTGAAAAGGTGTCCACTCCTGGCCTAGTCAGCTGGATATGAAGGAGCAGCCATTTTGAAAAGGTGTCCACTCCTGGCCGAGTCAGGTGGATATGAAGGAGCAGCCATTTTGAAAAAGTATCCACTCCTGGCACAGTCTGCTGATAATGAAAGTAGCCATTTGGAAAAGGCATCAATTCCTGGCCCAGTCAGCTGATTATGAGAGCAGCCATTTTGAAAAGGTGTCCACGCCTGGCCAAGTCAGCTGATTATGAGAGAGCAGCCATTTTGAAAAGGTGTCCACTCCTGGCCCAGTGAGCTGATAATGAGAGAGCAGCCATTTTGAAAAGGTGTCCACTCCTGGCTATGTCAGCTGATTATGAGAGAACAGCCATTCTAAAAAGGTGTCCACTCCTGGCCTAGAAAGGTGGATATGAAGGAGTAGCCATTCCGAAAAGGTGTCAACTCCTGGCCCAGTCAGCTGATTATGAGAGAGCAGCCATTTTGAAAAGGTGTCCACTGCTGGCCCAGTGAGCTGATAATGGGAGAGCAGCCATTTTGAAAAGGTGTCCACTCCTGCCCCAGTCAGCTGATTATGAGAGAACAGCCATGTTGAAAAGTAGTCCACTCCTGGCCTAGTCAGGTGGATATGAAGGAGCAGCCATTCTGAAAAGGTGTCAACACCTGGCCCAGTCAGCTGATTATGAGAGAGCAGCCATTTTGAAAAGGTGTCCACTCCTGGCCAAGTCAGGTGGATACGAAGGTGCTGTCATTTTGAAAAGGTGTCTACTCCTGGCCCAGTCAGCCGATTATGAGAGAGCAGTCATTTTGAAAAGGTGTCCACTCCTGTCCCAGTCAGCTGATTATGAAAGAACAGCCATTTTCAAAATGTGTCCACACCTGGCCCAGTATGCTCATTAAAAGAGAGCAGACATTTTGAAAAGGTGTCCACTCCTGGCGCAGTCAGGTGGATGTGAAGGAGCAGCCGTTCTGAAAAAGTGACCAATCCTTTCCCAGTCAGCTGATTATGAGAGAACAGCCATTCTGAAAAGGTTTCCACTCCTGGCCCAGTCTGCTGATTATGAGAGAACAGCCATTTTGAAAAGGTGACCACTCCTGGCCCAGTCAGCTGATAATGAGAGAGCAGCCATTTTGAAAATGTGTCCACTCCTGGCTATGTCAGCTGATTATGAGAGAACAGCCATTCTAAAAAGGTGTCCTCTCCTGGCCTAGAAAGGTGGATATGAAGTAGCAGCCATTCCGAAAAGGTGTCAACTCCTGGCCCAGTCAGCTGATTATGAGAGAGCAGCCATTTTGAAAAGGTGTCAACTCCTGGCCCAGTGAGCTGATAATGGGAGAGCAGCCATTTTGAAAAGGTGTCCACTCCTGCCCCAGTCAGCTGATTATGAGAGAACAGCCATGTTGAAAAGTTGTCCACTCCTGGCCTAGTCAGGTGGATATGAAGGAGCAGCCATTCTGAAAAGGTGTCAACACCTGGATCAGTCAGCTGATTATGAGAGAGCAGCCATTTTGAAAAGGTGTCCACTCCTGCCCTAGTCAGGTGAAGCAGCAGCCATTCTGAAAAGGTGTCCACTCCTGGCCCAGTCAGCTGATTATGAGAGAGCAGCCATTTTGAAAAGGTGTCCACTCCTGGCCAAATCAGGTGGATATGAAGGAGCAGCCATTCTGAAAACATGTCCACTCCTGGCCCAGTCAGCTGGTTATGAGAGAGCAGCCATTCTGAAAACGTGTCCACTCCTGGCTAGTGAGGTGGATATAAAGGAGTAACCATTCGGAAAAGGTTTCCACTCCTCACCCAGTCAGGTGGATATGAAGTAGCAGCCATTCTGAAAAGGTGTCCACTCCTAGTCCAGTCAGCTGATTATGAGAGAACAGCCATTTTGAACAGGAGTCCACTCCTGGCCCAGTCAGTTATATATGAAGGAGCAGCCATTTTGAAAAGGTGACCACTCCTGGCCCAGTCAGCTGATTATGAGAGAGCAACCATTCTGATAAGGTGTCAACTCCTGGCCCAGTCAGCTGAATGTGTGAGAACAGCCATTTTGAAAAAGTATCCACTCCTGACCCAGTCAGCAGATAATGAGAGAACAGACATTCTGAAAAGGTGTCCATTCTTTTCCTAGTCAGGTGGATATAAAGGAGCAACCATTCTGAAAATGTTTCCACTCCTGGCAGAGTCAGGTGTATATGAATGAGCAGCCATTCTGAAAAGGTGTCCACTCCTAGTCCAGTCAGCTCATTCTTAGAGAATAGCCATTTTGAAAAGGTGTCCACTCCTGGACCAGTGAGCTGATTATGAGACATCAGCCATTGTGAACAGGTGTCCACTAATGGGCCAGTCAGGTGGATATGAAGTAGCAGCTATTCTGAAAAGGTGTCCATTCCTGGCCCAGTCAGCTGATTATGAGAGAACAGCCATTCGGAAAAGGTGTCCACTCTTGGCCTAGTCAGGTGGATATAAAGTAGCAACCATTCTGAAAAGGTGTCCACTCCAGGCCCAGTCAGCTGATTATGAGAGAACAGCCATTCCGAAAAGGTGTCCAGTCCTGGCCCAGTCAGCTGATTATGAGAGAACAGTCATTTTGAAAAAGTGTCCACTAATGGCCTAGTCAGGTGGATATGAAGGAGCAGCCACTCTGAAAAGGTGTCCACTCCTGGCCCAGTCAGCTGATTATGAGAGAGCAGCCATTTTGAAAAAGTGTGCACTCCTGGCATAGGCAGGTGGATATGAGAGAGCAGCCATTTTGAAAAGGTATCCACTCCTGGCCAAGTCAGGTGGATATGAAGAAGCAGCTATTCTGAAAAGGTGTCCACTCCTGGCCTAGTCAGCTGATTACGAGAGAACAGCCATTCTGAAAAGGTGTCCACTCCTGGCCTAGTCAGGTGGATATAAAGTAGCAGCAATTCTGATAAGGTGTCCACTGCTGACCAAGTCAGCTGATTATGAGAGAACAGACATTCTAAAAAGGTGTGCACTCCTGGCCTAGAAAGGGGGATATGAAGAAGCAGCCATTCCGAAAAGGTGTCAACTCCTGGCCCAGTCAGCTGATTATGAGAGAGCAGCCATTTTGAGAAGGTGTCCACTCCTGGCCCACTGAGCTGATACTGGGAGAGCAGCCATTTTGAAAATGTGTCCACTCCTGGCCAAGTCAGGTGGATATGAAGGAGCTGTCATTTTGAAAAGGTGTCCACTCATGGCCCAGTCAGCTGATTATGAGAGAACAGCCATTCGGAAAAGGTGTCCACTCATGGCCCAGTCAGCTGATTATGAGAGAACAGCCATTCGGAAAAGGTGTCCACTCCTGCCCTAGTCAGGTGAAGGAGCAGCCATTCTGAAAAGGTGTCCACTCATGGCCCAGTCAGCTTATTGTGAGAGAACAGCCATTCCGAAAAGGTGTCGAGTCCTGTCCCAGTCAGCTGATTATGGAGAACAGCCATTTTGAATAGGTGTCCACTCCTGGCCTAGTCAGGTGGATATGAAGGAGCAGCCATTCTGAAAAGGTGTCCACTCCTCGCCCAGTCGGCTGATTATGAGAGAGCAGCCATTCTGAAAAGGTGTTCACTCCTGGCCCAGTCAGGTGGATATGAAGGAGCAGCCATTCTGAAAAGGTGTCCACTCCTTGCCCAGTCAGCTGATTATGAGAGAGCAGCCATTTTGAAAAGGTGTCCACTCCTGGCCAAATCAGGTGGATATGAAGGAGCAGACATTCTGAAAAGGTGTCCACTCCTGGCCCTGTCAGCTGATTATGAGAGAGCAGCCATTCTGAAAAGGTGTCCACTCTTGGCTAGTGAGGTGGATATAAAGGAGCAACCATTCTGAAAAGGTTTCCACTCCTCGCCCAGTCAGGTGGATATGAAGGAGCAGCCATTCTGAAAAGGTGACAACTCCTAGTCCAGTCAGCTGATTATAAGAGAACAGCCATTTTGAACAGGTGTCCTCTCCTGGCCCAGTCAGCTGATTATGAGAGAACAGCCATATTGAAAAGGTGTCCACTCCTGGCCCAGTCTGCTGATTATGAGAGAACAGCCATTTTGAAAATCTGTCCACTCCTGGCCCAGTCTGCTGATTATCAGAGAGCAGCCATTTTGAAAAGGTTTCCACACCTGGCCTAGTCAGTTGCATATGAACGAGCAGCCATTCTGAAAAGGTGTGCACTCCTGGACCAGTCAGTTGAATATGAAGGAGCAGCCATTCTGAAAATGTGTCCACTCCTGGCCCAGTCAGCTGATTATGAGAGACCAGCCATTTTGAAAAGGTGTCCCCTCCTGGCCCAGTCAGCTGATTTTGCTAGAGCAGCAATTTTGAAAAGGTGTCCACTCCTGTCCCAGTCAGCTGATTATGAAAGAACAGCCATTTTCAAAATGTGTCCACTCCTGGCCCAGTAAGCTCATTAAAAGAGAGCAGCCATTTTGAAAAGGTGTCCACTCCTGGCGCAGTCAGGTGGATGTGAAGGAGCAGCCGTTCTGAAAAAGTGACCAATCCTTTCCCAGTCAGCTGATTATGAGAGAACAGCCATTCTGAAAAGGTTTCCACTCCTGGCCCAGTCTGCTGATTATGAGAGAACAGCAATTTTGAAAAGGTGTCCACTCCTGGCCCAGTCAGTTATATATGAAGGAGCTGTCATTTTGAAAAGGTGTCTACTCCTGGCCCAGTCAGCTGATTATGAGAGAGCAGCCATTCTGAAAAAGTGTCCACTCCTGGCCTAGTCAGGTGGATATGAGAGAGCAGCAATTTTGAAAAGGTGTCCACTCCTGTCCCAGTCAGCTGATTATGAAAGAACAGCCATTTTCAAAATGTGTCCACTCCTGGCCCAGTAAGCTCATTAAAAGAGAGCAGCCATTTTGAAAAGGTGTCCACTCCTGGCGCAGTCAGGTGGATGTGAAGGAGCAGCCGTTCTGAAAAAGTGACCAATCCTTTCCCCGTCAGCTGATTATGAGAGAACATCCATTCTGAAAAGGTTTCCACTCCTGGCCCAGTCTGCTGATTATGAGAGAACAGCCATTTTGAAAAGGTATCCACTCCTGGCCCAGTCAGTTATATATGAAGGAGCAGCCATGTTGAAAATGTGACCACTCCTGGCCCAGTCAGCTGAAAGTGTGAGAACAGCCATTCTGAAAAGGTGTCCACTCTTGACCTAGTCAGGTGGATATAAAGGAGCAACCATTCTGAAAATGTTTCCACTCCTGGCCGAGTCAGGTGTATATGAATGAGCAGCCATTCTGAAAAGGTGTCCACTCCTAATCCAGTCAGCTCATTCTTAGAGAACAGCCATTTTGAAAAGGTGTCCACTCCTGGACCAGTGAGCTGATTATGAGACAGCAGCCATTGTGAACAGGTGTCCACTAATGGGCCAGTCAGGTGGATAAGAAGGAGCAACCTTTCTGAAAAGGTGTCCACTCCAGCCCCAGTCAGGTGGATATGAAGTAGCAGCTATTCTGAAAAGGTGTCCATTCCTGGCCCAGTCAGCTGATTATGAGAGAACAGCCACTCGGAAAAGGTGTCCACTCTTGGCCTAGTCACGTGGATATAAAGTAGCAACCAATCTGAAGAGGTGTCCACTCCAGGCCCAGTCAGCTGATTATGAGAAAACAGCCATTCCGAAAAGGTGTCCTCTAATGGCCTAGTCAGGTGGATATGAAGGAGCAGCCATTCTGAAAAGGTGTCCACTCCTGGCCCAGTCAGCTGATGATGAGAGAGCAGCCATTTTGAAAAAGTGTGCACTCCTGGCATAGGCAGGTGGATATGAGAGAGCAGCCATTTTGAAAAGGTATCCACTCCTGGCCCAGTCAGGTGGATATGAAGAAGCAGCCATTCTGAAAAGGTGTCCACTCCTGGCCTAGTCAGCTGATTATGAGAGAACAGCCATTCTGAAAAGGTGTCCACTCCTGGCCTAGTCAGGTGGATATAAAGTAGCAGCAATTCTGAAAAGATGTCCACTGCTGACCCAGTCAGCTGATTATGAGAGAACAGCCATTGTGAAAAGGTGTCCACTCCTGGCCTAGTCAGCTGGATATGAAGGAGCAGCCATTTTGAAAAGGTGTCCACTCCTGGCCGAGTCAGGTGGATATGAAGGAGCAGCCATTTTGAAAAGGTATCCACTCCTGGCACAGTCAGCTGATAATGAAAGCAGCCATTTTGAAAAGGCATCCATTCCTGGCCCAGTCAGCTGATTATGAGAGCAGCCATTTTGAAAAGGTGTCCACTCCTGTCCAAGTCAGCTGATTATGAGAGAGCAGCCATTTTGAAAAGGTGTCCACTCCTGGCCCAGTGAGCTGATAATGAGAAAGCAGCAATTTTGAAAAGGTGTCCACTCCTGTCCCAGTCAGCTGATTATGAAAGAACAGCCATTTTCAAAATGTGTGCACTCCTGGCCCAGTAAGCTCATTAAAAGAGAGCAGCCATTTTGAAAAGGTTCCACTCCTGGCGCAGTCAGGTGGATGTGAAGGAGCAGCCGTTCTGAAAAAGTGACCTATCCTTTCCCAGTCAGCTGATTATGAGAGAACAGCCATTTTAAAAAGGTGTCCACTCCTGGCCCAGTCAGTTATATATGAAGGAGCTGTCATTTTGAAAAGGTGTCTACTCCTGGCCCAGTCAGCTGATTAATGGGGAGCAGCCATTCTGAAAAAGTGTCCACTCCTGGCCTAGTCAGGTGGATATGAGAGAGCAGCAATTTTGAAAAGGTATCGACTCCTGGCCCAGTCAGGTGGATATGAAGGAGCAGGGATTCTGAAAAGGTGTCCACTCATGGCCCAGTCAGCTGATTGTGAGAAAACAGCCATTCCGAAAAGGTGTCGACTCCTGGCCCAGTCAGCTGATTATGAGAGAACAGCCATTTTGAATAGGTGTCCACTCCTGGCCTAGTCAGGTGGATATGAAGGAGCAGCCATTCTGAAAAGGTGTCCACTCCTGGCCCAGTCAGCTGATTATGAGAGAGCAGCCATTCAGAAAAGGTGTCCACTCCTGGCCCAGTCAGGTGGATATGAAGGAGCAGCCATTCTGAAAAGGTGTCCACTCCTGGCCCAGTCAGCTGATTATGAGAGAGCAGCCATTTTGAAAATGTGTCCACTCCTGGCCAAATCAGGTGGATATGAAGGAGCAGCCATTCTGAAAACATGTCCACTACTGGCCCAGTCAGCTGATTATGAGAGAGCAGCCATTCTGAAAAGGTGTCCACTCCTGGCTAGTGAGGTGGATATGAAGGAACAACCATTCTGAAAAGGTTTCCACTCCTCGCCCAGTCAGGTGGATATGAAGGAGCAGCCATTCTGAAAAGGTGTCTACTCCTAGTACAGTCAGCTGATTATGAGAGAACAGCCATTTTGAACAGGTGTCCACTCATGGCCCAGTCTGCTGATTATGAGAGAACAGCCATTTTGAAAATCTGTCCACTCCTGGCCCAGTCTGCTGATTATCAGAGAGCAGCCATTTTGAAAAGGTGTCCACACCTGGCCTAGTCAGGTGCATATGAACGAGCAGCCATTCTGAAAAGGTGTGCACTCCTGGACCAGTCAGTTGAATATGAAGGAGCAGCCATTCTGAAAATGTGTCCACTCCTGGCCCAGTCAGCTGATTATGAGAGACCAGCCATTTTGAAAAGGTGTCCACTCCTGGCCCAGTCAGCTGATTTTGCTAGAGCAGCAATTTTGAAAAGGTGTCCACTCCTGTCCCAGTCAGATGATTATGAAAGAACAGCCATTTTCAAAATGTGTCCACTCCTGGCCCAGTATGCTCATTAAAAGAGAGCAGCCATTTTGAAAAGGTGTCAACTCCTGGCGCAGTCAGGTGGATGTGAAGGAGCAGCCGTTCTGAAAAAGTGACCAATCCTTTCCCAGTCAGCTGATTATGAGAGAACTGCCATTGTGAAAAGGTTTCCACTCCTTGCCCAGTCTGCTGATTATGAGAGAAAAGCCATTTTGAAAAGGTGTCCACTCCTGGCCCAGTCAGTTATATATGAAGGAGCAGCCATTTTGAAAAGGTGACCACTCCTGGCCCAGTCAGCTGATTATGAGAGACCAGCCGTATTGAAAAGGTGTCCACTCCTGGCCCAGTCTGCTGATTTTGCTAGAGCAGCCATTTTGAAAAGGTGTCCACTCCTGGCCGAGTTACTTGACTATGAGAGAGCAGCCATTTTGAAAAAGTATCCACTCCTGACCCATTCAGCAGATAATGAGAGAAGAGCCATTCTGAAAAGGTGTCCACTCTTGACCTAGTCAGGTGGATATAAAGGAGCAACCATTCTGAAAATGTTTCCACTCCTGGCCGAGTCAGGTGTATATGAATGAGCAGCCATTCTGAAAAGGTGTCCACTCCTAGTCCAGTCAGCTCATTCTTAGAGAACAGCCATTTTGAAAAGGTGTCCACTCCTGGACCAGTGAGCTGATTATGAGACAGTAGCCATTGTGAACAGGTGTCCACTAATGGGCCAGTCAGGTGGATAAGAAGGAGCAACCTTTCTGAGAAGCTGTCCACTCCAGCCCCAGTCAGGTGGATATGAAGTAGCAGCTTTTCTGAAAAGGTGTCCATTCCTGGCCCAGTCAGCTGATTATGAGAGAACAGCCATTCGGAAAAGGTGTCCACTCTTGGCCTAGTCAGGTGGATATAAAGTAGCAACCATTCTGAAAAGATGTCCACTCCAGGCCCAGTCAGCTGATTATGAGAGAACAGCCATTCCGGAAATGTGTCCAGTCCTGGCACAGTCATCTGATTATGAGAGAACAGTTATTTTGAAAAAGTGTCCACTAATGGCCTAGTCAGGTGGATATGAAGGAGCAGCCATTCTGAAAAGGTGTCCACTCCTGGCCCAGTCTGCTGATTATGAGAGAGCAGCCATTTTGAAAAGGTATCCACTCCTGGCCCCCTCAGGTGGATATGAAGAAGCAGCCATTCTGAAAAGGTGTCCACTCCAGGCCTATTCAGCTGATTATGAGAGAACAGCCATTCTGAAAAGGTGTCCACTCCTGGCCTAGTCAGGTGGATATAAAGTAGCAGCAATTCTGAAAAGGTGTCCACTGCTGACCCAGTCAGCTGATTATGAGAGAACAGCAATTTTGAAAAGGTGTCCACTCCTGGCCCAGTCAGTTATATATGAAGGAGCTGTCATTTTGAAAAGGTGTCTACTCCTGGCCCAGTCAGCTGATTATGAGAGAGCAGCCATTCTGAAAAAGTGTCCACTCCTGGCCTAGTCAGGTGGATATGAGAGAGCAGCAATTTTGAAAAGGTGTCCACTCCTGTCCCAGTCAGCTGATTATGAAAGAACAGCCATTTTCAAAATGTGTCCACTCCTGGCCCAGTAAGCTCATTAAAAGAGAGCAGCCATTTTGAAAAGGTGTCCACTCCTGGCGCAGTCAGGTGGATGTGAAGGAGCAGCCGTTCTGAAAAAGTGACCAATCCTTTC
Source organism: Hemicordylus capensis (assembly GCF_027244095.1). Lineage (NCBI taxonomy): Eukaryota > Metazoa > Chordata > Lepidosauria > Squamata > Cordylidae > Hemicordylus > Hemicordylus capensis. Next base: position 8,384,019 of record NC_069668.1, on the reverse strand, counting down.
CCCGTCAGCTGATTATGAGAGAACATCCATTCTGAAAAGGTTTCCACTCCTGGCCCAGTCTGCTGATTATGAGAGAACAGCCATTTTGAAAAGGTATCCACTCCTGGCCCAGTCAGTTATATATGAAGGAGCAGCCATGTTGAAAATGTGACCACTAATGGCCCAGTCAGCTGAAAGTGTGAGAACAGCCATTCTGAAAAGGTGTCCACTCTTGACCTAGTCAGGTGGATATAAAGGAGCAACCATTCTGAAAATGTTTCCACTCCTGGCCGAGTCAGGTGTATATGAATGAGCAGCCATTCTGAAAAGGTGTCCACTCCTAATCCAGTCAGCTCATTCTTAGAGAACAGCCATTTTGAAAAGGTGTCCACTCCTGGACCAGTGAGCTGATTATGAGACAGCAGCCATTGTGAACAGGTGTCCACTAATGGGCCAGTCAGGTGGATAAGAAGGAGCAACCTTTCTGAAAAGGTGTCCACTCCAGCCCCAGTCAGGTGGATATGAAGTAGCAGCTATTCTGAAAAGGTGTCCATTCCTGGCCCAGTCAGCTGATTATGAGAGAACAGCCACTCGGAAAAGGTGTCCACTCTTGGCCTAGTCACGTGGATATAAAGTAGCAACCAATCTGAAGAGGTGTCCACTCCAGGCCCAGTCAGCTGATTATGAGAAAACAGCCATTCCGAAAAGGTGTCCTCTAATGGCCTAGTCAGGTGGATATGAAGGAGCAGCCATTCTGAAAAGGTGTCCACTCCTGGCCCAGTCAGCTGATGATGAGAGAGCAGCCATTTTGAAAAAGTGTGCACTCCTGGCATAGGCAGGTGGATATGAGAGAGCAGCCATTTTGAAAAGGTATCCACTCCTGGCCCAGTCAGGTGGATATGAAGAAGCAGCCATTCTGAAAAGGTGTCCACTCCTGGCCTAGTCAGCTGATTATGAGAGAACAGCCATTCTGAAAAGGTGTCCACTCCTGGCCTAGTCAGGTGGATATAAAGTAGCAGCAATTCTGAAAAGATGTCCACTGCTGACCCAGTCAGCTGATTATGAGAGAACAGCCATTGTGAAAAGGTGTCCACTCCTGGCCTAGTCAGCTGGATATGAAGGAGCAGCCATTTTGAAAAGGTGTCCACTCCTGGCCGAGTCAGGTGGATATGAAGGAGCAGCCATTTTGAAAAGGTATCCACTCCTGGCACAGTCAGCTGATAATGAAAGCAGCCATTTTGAAAAGGCATCCATTCCTGGCCCAGTCAGCTGATTATGAGAGCAGCCATTTTGAAAAGGTGTCCACTCCTGGCCAAGTCAGCTGATTATGAGAGAGCAGCCATTTTGAAAAGGTGTCCACTCCTGGCCCAGTGAGCTGATAATGAGAGAGCAGCAATTTTGAAAAGGTGTCCACTCCTGTCCCAGTCAGCTGATTATGAAAGAGCAGCCATTTTCAAAATGTGTCCACTCCTGGCCCAGTAAGCTCATTAAAAGAGAGCAGCCATTTTGAAAAGGTTCCACTCCTGGCGCAGTCAGGTGGATGTGAAGGAGCAGCAGTTCTGAAAAAGTGACCTATCCTTTCCCAGTCAGCTGATTATGAGAGAACAGCCATTTTAAAAAGGTGTCCACTCCTGGCCCAGTCAGTTATATATGAAGGAGCTGTCATTTTGAAAAGGTGTCTACTCCTGGCCCAGTCAGCTGATTAATGGGGAGCAGCCATTCTGAAAAAGTGTCCACTCCTGGCCTAGTCAGGTGGATATGAGAGAGCAGCAATTTTGAAAAGGTATCGACTCCTGGCCCAGTCAGGTGGATATGAAGGAGCAGGGATTCTGAAAAGGTGTCCACTCATGGCCCAGTCAGCTGATTGTGAGAAAACAGCCATTCCGAAAAGGTGTCGACTCCTGGCCCAGTCAGCTGATTATGAGAGAACAGCCATTTTGAATAGGTGTCCACTCCTGGCCTAGTCAGGTGGATATGAAGCAGCAGCCATTCTGAAAAGGTGTCCACTCCTGGCCCAGTCAGCTGATTATGAGAGAGCAGCCATTCAGAAAAGGTGTCCACTCCTGGCCCAGTCAGGTGGATATGAAGGAGCAGCCATTCTGAAAAGGTGTCCACTCCTGGCCCAGTCAGCTGATTATGAGAGAGCAGCCATTTTGAAAATGTGTCCACTCCTGGCCAAATCAGGTGGATATGAAGGAGCAGCCATTCTGAAAACATGTCCACTACTGGCCCAGTCAGCTGATTATGAGAGAGCAGCCATTCTGAAAAGGTGTCCACTCCTGGCTAGTGAGGTGGATATGAAGGAACAACCATTCTGAAAAGGTTTCCACTCCTCGCCCAGTCAGGTGGATATGAAGGAGCAGCCATTCTGAAAAGGTGTCTACTCCTAGTACAGTCAGCTGATTATGAGAGAACAGCCATTTTGAACAGGTGTCCACTCATGGCCCAGTCAGCTGATTATGAGAGAACAGCCATTCATAAAAGGTGTCCACTCCTGCGCTAGTCAGGTGAAGGAGCAGCCATTCTGAAAAAGTGTCCACTTATGGCCCAGTCTGCTGATTATGAGAGAACAGCCATTTTGAAAATCTGTCCACTCCTGGCCCAGTCTGCTGATTATCAGAGAGCAGCCATTTTGAAAAGGTGTCCACACCTGGCCTAGTCAGGTGCATATGAACGAGCAGCCATTCTGAAAAGGTGTGCACTCCTGGACCAGTCAGTTGAATATGAAGGAGCAGCCATTCTGAAAATGTGTCCACTCCTGGCCCAGTCAGCTGATTATGAGAGACCAGCCATTTTGAAAAGGTGTCCACTCCTGGCCCAGTCAGCTGATTTTGCTAGAGCAGCAATTTTGAAAAGGTGTCCACTCCTGTCCCAGTCAGATGATTATGAAAGAACAGCCATTTTCAAAATGTGTCCACTCCTGGCCCAGTATGCTCATTAAAAGAGAGCAGCCATTTTGAAAAGGTGTCAACTCCTGGCGCAGTCAGGTGGATGTGAAGGAGCAGCCGTTCTGAAAAAGTGACCAATCCTTTCCCAGTCAGCTGATTATGAGAGAACTGCCATTGTGAAAAGGTTTCCACTCCTTGCCCAGTCTGCTGATTATGAGAGAAAAGCCATTTTGAAAAGGTGTCCACTCCTGGCCCAGTCAGTTATATATGAAGGAGCAGCCATTTTGAAAAGGTGACCACTCCTGGCCCAGTCAGCTGATTATGAGAGACCAGCTGTATTGAAAAGGTGTCCACTCCTGGCCCAGTCTGCTGATTTTGCTAGAGCAGCCATTTTGAAAAGGTGTCCACTCCTGGCCGAGTTACTTGACTATGAGAGAGCAGCCATTTTGAAAAAGTATCCACTCCTGACCCATTCAGCAGATAATGAGAGAAGAGCCATTCTGAAAAGGTGTCCACTCTTGACCTAGTCAGGTGGATATAAAGGAGCAACCATTCTGAAAATGTTTCCACTCCTGGCCGAGTCAGGTGTATATGAATGAGCAGCCATTCTGAAAAGGTGTCCACTCCTAGTCCAGTCAGCTCATTCTTAGAGAACAGCCATTTTGAAAAGGTGTCCACTCCTGGACCAGTGAGCTGATTATGAGACAGTAGCCATTGTGAACAGGTGTCCACTAATGGGCCAGTCAGGTGGATAAGAAGGAGCAACCTTTCTGAGAAGCTGTCCACTCCAGCCCCAGTCAGGTGGATATGAAGTAGCAGCTTTTCTGAAAAGGTGTCCATTCCTGGCCCAGTCAGCTGATTATGAGAGAACAGCCATTCGGAAAAGGTGTCCACTCTTAGCCTAGTCAGGTGGATATAAAGTAGCAACCATTCTGAAAAGGTGTCCACTCCAGGCCCAGTCAGCTGATTATGAGAGAACAGCCATTCCGGAAATGTGTCCAGTCCTGGCACAGTCATCTGATTATGAGAGAACAGTTATTTTGAAAAAGTGTCCACTAATGGCCTAGTCAGGTGGATATGAAGGAGCAGCCATTCTGAAAAGGTGTCCACTCCTGGCCCAGTCTGCTGATTATGAGAGAGCAGCCATTTTGAAAAGGTATCCACTCCTGGCCCAGTCAGGTGGATATAAAGTAGCAGCAATTCTGAAAAGGTGTCCACTGCTGACCCAGTCAGCTGATTATGAGAGAACAGCCATTGTGAAAAGGTGTCCACTCCTGGCCTAGTCAGCTGGATATGAAGGAGCAGCCATTTTGAAAAGGTGTCCACTCCTGGCCGAGTCAGTTGGATATGAAGGAGCAGCCATTTTGAAAAGGTATCCACTCCTGGCACAGTCAGCTGATAATGAAAGCAGCCATTTTGAAAAGGCATCCATTCCTGGCCCAGTCAGCTGATTATGAGAGCAGCCATTTTGAAAAGGTGTCCACTCGTGGCCAAGTCAGCTGATTATGAGAGAGCAGCCATTTTGAAAATGTGTCCACTCCTGGCCCACTGAGCTGATAATGAGAGAGCTGCCATTTTGAAAAGGTGTCCACTCCTGGCGCAGTCAGGTGGATGTGAAGGAGCAGCCGTTCTGAAAAAGTGACCAATCCTTTCCCAGTCAGCTGATTATGAGAGAACAGCCATTCTGAAAAGGTTTCCACTCCTGGCCCAGTCTGCTGATTATGAGAGAACAGCGATTTTGAAAAGGTGTCCACTCCTGACCCAGTCAGTTATATATGAAGGAGCAGTCATTTTGAAAAGGTGTCCACTCCTGGCCCAGTCAGCTGATTTTGCTAGAGCAGCAATTTTGAAAAGGTGTCCACTCCTGTCCCAGTCAGCTGATTATGAAAGAACAGCCATTTTCAAAATGTGTCCACTCCTGGCCCAGTATGCTCATTAAAAGAGAGCAGCCATTTTGAAAAGGTGTCAACTCCTAGCGCAGTCAGGTGGATGTGAAGGAGCAGCCGTTCTGAAAAAGTGACCAATCCTTTCCCAGTCAGCTGATTATGAGAGAACAGCCATTCTGAAAAGGTTTCCACTACTGGCCCAGTCTGCTGATTATGAGAGAAAAGCCATTTTGAAAAGGTGTCCACTCCTGGCCCAGTCAGTTATATATGAAGGAGCAGCCATTTTGAAAAGGTGACCACTCCTGGCCCAGTCAGCTGATTATGAGAGACCAGCCGTATTGAAAAGGTGTCCACTCCTGGCCCAGTCTGCTGATTATGAGAGAACAGCCATTTTGAAAATCTGTCCACTCCTGGCCCAGTCTGCTGATTATGAGAGAGCAGCCATTTTGAAAAGGTGTCCACGCCTGGCCTAGTCAGGTGCATATGAACGAGCAGCCATTCTGAAAAGGTGTGCACTCCTGGAACAGTCAGCTGATAATGAAAGAACAGCCATTTTCAAAATGTGTCCACTCCTGGCCCAGTCAGTTATATATGAAGGAGCAGCCATTTTGAAAAGGTGACCACTCCTGGCCCAGTCAGCTGATTATGAGAGAGCAACCATTCGGAAAAGGTGTCCACTCCTGGCCCTGTCAGCTGAATGTGTTAGAACAGCCTTTTTGAAAAGGTGTCCTATCGTGTCCCAATCAGCTGATTATGAGTGAGCAGCCATTTTGAAAAGGTGTCCACTCCTGGCCTAGTCAGGTGGATATGAAGGAGCAGCCATTCTGAAAAGGTGTCCACTCCAGGCCCAGTCAGCTGATTATGAGAGAACAGCCATTCCGAAGAGGTAATCAGTCCTGGCCCAGTCAGCTGATTATGAGACACCAGCCATATTGAAAAGGTGTCCACTCCTGGCCCAGTCAGCTGATTTTGCTAGAGCAGCAATTTTGAAAAGGTGTCCACTCCTGGCCCAGTCAGCTGATTATGAAAGAACAGCCATTTTCAAAATGTGTCCACTCCTGGCCCAGTATGCTCATTAAAAGAGAGCAGCCATTTTGAAAAGGTGTCAACTCCTGGAGCAGTCAGGTGGATGTGAAGGAGGAGCCGTTCTGAAAAAGTGACCAATCCTTTCCCAGTCAGCTGATTATGAGAGAACAGCCATTCTGAAAAGGTTTCCACTCCTGGCCCAGTCTGCTGATTATGAGCGAAAAGCCATTTTGAAAAGGTGTCCACTCCTGGCCCAGTCAGTTATATATGAAGGAGCAGCCATTTTGAAAAGGTAACCACTCCTGGCCCAGTCAGCTGATTATGAGAGACCAACCATTTTGAAAAGGTGTCCACTCCTGGCCCAGTCAGATATATATGAAGGAGCAGCCATTTTGAAAAGGTGTCCACTCCTGGCCCAGTCAGCTGATTTTGCTAGAGCAGCAATTTTGAAAAGGTGTCCACTCCTGTCCCAGTCAGCTGATTATGAAAGAACAGCCATTTTCAAAATGTGTCCACTCCTGGCCCATTATGCTCATTAAAAGAGAGCAGCCATTTTGAAAAGGTGTCCACTCCTGGCGCAGTCAGGTGGATGTGAAGGAGCAGCCGTTCTGAAAAAGTGACCAATCCTTTCCAAGTCAGCTGATTATGAGAGAACAGCCATTCTGAAAAGGTTTCCACTCCTGGCCCAGTCTGCTGATTATGAGAGAACAGCCATTTTGAAAAGGTGTCCACTCCTGGCCCAGTCAGATATATATGAAGGAGCAGCCATTTTGAAAAGGTGACCACTCCTGGCCCAGTCAGCTGATTGTGAGAGAGCAACCATTTTGATAAGGTGTCAACTCCTGGCCCAGTCAGATGAAAGTGTGAGAACAGCCATTTTGAAAAGGTGTCCTATCGTGGCCCAATCAGCTGATTATGAGAGAGCAGCCATTTTGAAAAGGTGTCCACTCCTGGCCTAGTCAGGTGGATATGAAGGAGCAGCCATTCTGAAAAGGTGTCCACTCCAGGCCCAGTCAGCTGATTATGTGAGAACAGCCATTCTGAAGAGGTGTTCAGTCCTGGCCCAGTCAGCTGATTATGAGAGAACAGCCATTTTGAAAAGGTGTCTACTCCTGGCCTAGTCAGCTGGATATGAAAGAGCAGCCATTTTGAAAAGGTGTCCACTCCTCGCCGAGTTACTTGACTATGAGAGAGCAGCCATTTTGAAAAAGTATCCACTTCTGACCCATTCAGCAGATAATGAGAGAAGAGCCATTCTGAAAAGGTGTCCACTCTTGACCTAGTCAGGTGGATATAAAGGAGCAACCATTCTGAAAATGTTTCCACTCCTGGCCGAGTCAGGTGTATATGAATGAGCAGCCATTCTGAAAAGGTGTCCACTCCTAGTCCAGTCAGCTCATTCTTAGGGAACAGCCATTTTGAAAAGGTGTCCACTCCTGGACCAGTGAGCTGATTATGAGACAGTAGCCATTGTGAACAGGTGTCCACTAATGGGCCAGTCAGGTGGATAAGAAGGAGCAACCTTTCTGAGAAGCTGTCCACTCCAGCCCCATTCAGGTGGATATGAAGTAGCAGCTTTTCTGAAAAGGTGTCCATTCCTGGCCCAGTCAGCTGATTATGAGAGAACAGCCATTCGGAAAAGGTGTCCACTCTTGGCCTAGTCAGGTGGATATAAAGTAGCAACCATTCTGAAAAGGTGTCCACTCCAGGCCCAGTCAGCTGATTATGAGAGAACAGCCATTCCGGAAATATGTCCAGTCCTGGCACAGTCATCTGATTATGAGAGAACAGTTATTTTGAAAAAGTGTCCACTAATGGCCTAGTCAGGTGGATATGAAGGAGCAGCCATTCTGAAAAGGTGTCCACTCCTGGCCCAGTCTGCTGATTATGAGAGAGCAGCCATTTTGAAAAGGTATCCACTCCTGGCCCAGTCAGGTGGATATGAAGAAGCAGCCATTCTGAAAAGGTGTCCACTCCAGGCCTATTCAGCTGATTATGAGAGAACAGCCATTCTGAAAAGGTGTCCACTCCTGGCCTAGTCAGGTGGATATAAAGTAGCAGCAATTCTGAAAAGGTGTCCACTGCTGACCCAGTCAGCTGATTATGAGAGAACAGCCATTGTGAAAAGGTGTCCACTCCTGGCCTAGTCAGCTGGATATGAAGGAGCAGCCATTTTGAAAAGGTGTCCACTCCTGGCCGAGTCAGTTGGATATGAAGGAGCAGCCATTTTGAAAAGGTATCCACTCCTGGCACAGTCAGCTGATAATGAAAGCAGCCATTTTGAAAAGGCATCCATTCCTGGCCCAGTCAGCTGATTATGAGAGCAGCCATTTTGAAAAGGTGTCCACTCGTGGCCAAGTCAGCTGATTATGAGAGAGCAGCCATTTTGAAAATGTGTCCACTCCTGGCCCAGTGAGCTGATAATGAGAGAGCAGCCATTTTGAAAAGGTGTCCACTCCTGGCGCAGTCAGGTGGATGTGAAGGAGCAGCCGTTCTGAAAAAGTGACCAATCCTTTCCCAGTTAGCTGATTATGAGAGAACAGCCATTCTGAAAAGGTTTCCACTCCTGGCCCAGTCTGCTGATTATGAGAGAACAGCCATTTTGAAAAGGTGTCCACTCGTGGCCCAGTCAGTTATATATGAAGGAGCAGCCATTTTGAAAAGGTAACCACTCCTGGCCCAGTCAGCTGATTATGAGAGACCAACCATTTTGAAAAGGTGTCCACTCCTGGCCCAGTCAGATATATATGAAGGAGCAGCCATTTTGAAAAGGTGTCCACTCCTGGCCAAGTCAGCTGATTTTGCTAGAGCAGCAATTTTGAAAAGGTGTCCACTCCTGTCCCAGTCAGCTGATTATGAAAGAACAGCCATTTTCAAAATGTGTCCACTCCTGGCCCATTATGCTCATTAAAAGAGAGCAGCCATTTTGAAAAGGTGTCCACTCCTGGCGCAGTCAGGTGGATGTGAAGGAGCAGCCGTTCTGAAAAAGTGACCAATCCTTTCCCTTTCAGCTGATTATGAGAGAACAGCCATTCTGAAAAGGTTTCCACTCCTGGCCCAGTCTGCTGATTATGAGAGAACAGCCATTTTGAAAAGGTGTCCACTCCTGGCCCAGTCAGATATATATGAAGGAGCAGCCATTTTGAAAAGGTGACCACTCCTGGCCCAGTCAGCTGATTGTGAGAGAACAACCATTTTGATAAGGTGTCAACTCCTGGCCCAGTCAGATGAAAGTGTGAGAACAGCCATTTTGAAAAGGTGTCCTATCGTGGCCCAATCAGCTGATTATGAGAGAGCAGCCATTTTGAAAAGGTGTCCACTCCTGGCCTAGTCAGGTGGATATGAAGGAGCAGCCATTCTGAAAAGGTGTCCACTCCTGGCCGAGTTACTTGACTATGAGAGAGCAGCCATTTTGAAAAAGTATCCACTCCTGACCCATTCAGCAGATAATGAGAGAAGAGCCATTCTGAAAAGGTGTCCACTCTTGACCTAGTCAGGTGGATATAAAGGAGCAACCATTCTGAAAATGTTTCCACTCCTGGCCGAGTCAGGTGTATATGAATGAGCAGCCATTCTGAAAAGGTGTCCACTCCTAGTCCAGTCAGCTCATTCTTAGGGAACAGCCATTTTGAAAAGGTGTCCACTCCTGGACCAGTGAGCTGATTATGAGACAGTAGCCATTGTGAACAGGTGTCCACTAATGGGCCAGTCAGGTGGATAAGAAGGAGCAACCTTTCTGAGAAGCTGTCCACTCCAGCCCCAGTCAGGTGGATATGAAGTAGCAGCTTTTCTGAAAAGGTGTCCATTCCTGGCCCAGTCAGCTGATTATGAGAGAACAGCCTTTCGGAAAAGGTGTCCACTCTTGGCCTAGTCAGGTGGATATAAAGTAGCAACCATTCTGAAAAGGTGTCCACTCCAGGCCCAGTCAGCTGATTATGAGAGAACAGCCATTCCGGAAATATGTCCAGTCCTGGCACAGTCATCTGATTATGAGAGAACAGTTATTTTGAAAAAGTGTCCACTAATGGCCTAGTCAGGTGGATATGAAGGAGCAGCCATTCTGAAAAGGTGTCCACTCCTGGCCCAGTCTGCTGATTTTGAGAGAGCAGCCATTTTGAAAAGGTATCCACTCCTGGCCCAGTCAGGCGGATATGAAGAAGCAGCCATTCTGAAAAGGTGTCCACTCCAGGCCTATTCAGCTGATTATGAGAGAACAGCCATTCTGAAAAGGTGTCCACTCCTGGCCTAGTCAGGTGGATATAAAGTAGCAGCAATTCTGAAAAGGTGTCCACTGCTGACCCAGTCAGCTGATTATGAGAGAACAGCCATTGTGAAAAGGTGTCCACTCCTGGCCTAGTCAGCTGGATATGAAGGAGCAGCCATTTTGAAAAGGTGTCCACTCCTGGCCGAGTCAGTTGGATATGAAGGAGCAGCCATTTTGAAAAGGTATCCACTCCTGGCACAGTCAGCTGATAATGAAAGCAGCCATTTTGAAAAGGCATCCATTCCTGGCCCAGTCAGCTGATTATGAGAGCAGCCATTTTGAAAATGTGTCCACTCCTGGCCCAGTGAGCTGATAATGAGAGAGCAGCCATTTTGAAAAGGTGTCCACTCCTGGCGCAGTCAGGTGGATGTGAAGGAGCAGCCGTTCTGAAAAAGTGACCAATCCTTTCCCAGTTAGCTGATTATGAGAGAACAGCCATTCTGAAAAGGTTTCCACTCCTGGCCCAGTCTGCTGATTATGAGAGAACAGCCATTTTCAAAAGGTGTCCACTCGTGGCCCAGTCAGTTATATATGAAGGAGCAGCCATTTTGAAAAGGTAACCACTCCTGGCCCAGTCAGCTGATTATGAGAGACCAACCATTTTGAAAAGGTGTCCACTCCTGGCCCAGTCAGATATATATGAAGGAGCAGCCATTTTGAAAAGGTGTCCACTCCTGGCCAAGTCAGCTGATTTTGCTAGAGCAGCAATTTTGAAAAGGTGTCCACTCCTGTCCCAGTCAGCTGATTATGAAAGAACAGCCATTTTCAAAATGTGTCCACTCCTGGCCCATTATGCTCATTAAAAGAGAGCAGCCATTTTGAAAAGGTGTCCACTCCTGGCGCAGTCAGGTGGATGTGAAGGAGCAGCCGTTCTGAAAAAGTGACCAATCCTTTCCCTTTCAGCTGATTATGAGAGAACAGCCATTCTGAAAAGGTTTCCACTCCTGGCCCAGTCTGCTGATTATGAGAGAACAGCCATTTTGAAAAGGTGTCCACTCCTGGCCCAGTCAGATATATATGAAGGAGCAGCCATTTTGAAAAGGTGACCACTCCTGGCCCAGTCAGCTGATTGTGAGAGAACAACCATTTTGATAAGGTGTCAACTCCTGGCCCAGTCAGATGAAAGTGTGAGAACAGCCATTTTGAAAAGGTGTCCTATCGTGGCCCAATCAGCTGATTATGAGAGAGCAGCCATTTTGAAAAGGTGTCCACTCCTGGCCTAGTCAGGTGGATATGAAGGAGCAGCCATTCTGAAAAGGTGTCCACTCCTGGCCGAGTTACTTGACTATGAGAGAGCAGCCATTTTGAAAAAGTATCCACTCCTGACCCATTCAGCAGATAATGAGAGAAGAGCCATTCTGAAAAGGTGTCCACTCTTGACCTAGTCAGGTGGATATAAAGGAGCAACCATTCTGAAAATGTTTCCACTCCTGGCCGAGTCAGGTGTATATGAATGAGCAGCCATTCTGAAAAGGTGTCCACTCCTAGTCCAGTCAGCTCATTCTTAGGGAACAGCCATTTTGAAAAGGTGTCCACTCCTGGACCAGTGAGCTGATTATGAGACAGTAGCCATTGTGAACAGGTGTCCACTAATGGGCCAGTCAGGTGGATAAGAAGGAGCAACCTTTCTGAGAAGCTGTCCACTCCAGCCCCAGTCAGGTGGATATGAAGTAGCAGCTTTTCTGAAAAGGTGTCCATTCCTGGCCCAGTCAGCTGATTATGAGAGAACAGCCATTCTGAAAAGGTTTCCACTCCTGGCCCAGTCTGCTGATTATGAGAGAACAGCCATTTTCAAAATGTGTCCACTCCTGGCCCAGTATGCTCATTAAAAGAGAGCAGCCATTTTGAAAAGGTGTCAACTCCTAGCGCAGTCAGGTGGATGTGAAGGAGCAGCCGTTCTGAAAAAGTGACCAATCCTTTCCCAGTCAGCTGATTATGAGAGAACAGCCATTCTGAAAAGGTTTCCACTACTGGCCCAGTCTGCTGATTATGAGAGAAAAGCCATTTTGAAAAGGTGTCCACTCCTGGCCCAGTCAGTTATATATGAAGGAGCAGCCATTTTGAAAAGGTGACCACTCCTGGCCCAGTCAGCTGATTTTGAGAGACCAGCCGTATTGAAAAGGTGTCCACTCCTGGCCCAGTCTGCTGATTATGAGAGAACAGCCATTTTGAATAGGTGTCCACTCCTGGCCCAGTCAGGTGGATATGAAGGAGCAGCCATTCTGAAAAGGTATCCACTCCTGGCCCAGTCAGGTGGATATGAAGGAGCAGCCATTCTGAAAAGGTGTCCACTCCTGGCCCAGTCAGCTGATTATGAGAGAGCAGCCATTTTGAAAAGGTGTCCACTCCTAGCCAAATCAGGTGGATATGAAGGAGCAGCCATTCTGAAAATATGTCCACTCCTGGCCCAATCAGCTGATTATGAGAGAGCAGCCATTTTGAAAAGGTGTCCACTCCTGGCCCAGTGAGCTGATAATGGGAGAGAAGCCATTTTGAAAAGGTGTCCACTCCTGCCCTAGTCAGCTGATTATGAGAGAACAGCCATGTTGAAAAGGTGTCCACTCCTGGCCTAGAAAGGTGGATATGAAGAAGCAGCCATTCCGAAAAGGTGTCAACTCCTGGCCCAGTCAGCTGATTATGAGAGAGCAGCCATTTTGAAAAGGTGTCCACTCCTGGCCCAGTGAGCTGATAATGGGAGAGCAGCCATTTTGAAAAGGTGTCCACTCCTGCCCTAGTCAGCTGATTATGAGAGAACAGCCATGTTGAAAAGGTATCCACTCCTGGCCTAGAAAGGTGGATATGAACGAGCAGCCATTCCGAAAAGGTGTCAACTCCTGGTGCAGTCAGCTGATTATGAGAGAGCAGCCATTTTGAAAAGGTGTCTACTCCTGGCCCAGTCAGCTGATTATGGGAGAGCAGCCATTTTGAAAAAGTGTCCACTCCTGGCCTAGTCAGGCGGAAATGAGAGAGCAGCAATTTTGAAAAGGTATCTACTCCTGGCCCAGTCAGGTGGATATGAAGGAGCAGCCATTCTGAAAAGGTGTCCACTCATGGCCCAGTCAGCTGATTATGAGAGAACAGCCATTCGGAAAAGGTGTCCACTCCTGCCCTAGTCAGGTGAAGGAGCAGCCATTCTGAAAAGGTGTCCACTCATGGCCCAGTCAGCTGATTGTGAGAGAACAGACATTCCAAAAAGGTGTCTACTCCTGGCCCAGTCAGCTGATTATGGGAGAGCAGCCATTTTGAAAAAGTTTCCACTCCTGGCCTAGTCAGGTAGATATGAGAGAGCAGCAATTTTGAAAAGGTATACACTCCTGGCCTAGTCAGGTGGATATGAAGGAGCAGCAATTCTGAAAAGGTGTCCACTCATGGCCCAGTCAGCTGATTATGAGAGAACAGCCATTCGGAAAAGGTGTCCACTCCTGCCCTAGTCAGGTGAAGGAGCAGCCATTCTGAAAAGGTGTCCACTCATGGCCCAGTCAGCTGATTGTGAGAGAACAGCCATTCCGAAAAGGTGTCGAGTCCTGTCCCAGTCAGCTGATTATGAGAGAACAGCCATTTTGAATAGGTGTCCACTCCTGGCCTAGTCAGGTGGACATGAAGGAGCAGCCATTCTGAAAAGGTATCCACTCCTGGCCCAGTCAGCTGATTATGAGAGAGCAGCCATTCTGAAAAGGTGTCCACTCCTGGCCCAGTCAGGTGGATATGAAGGAGCAGCCATTCTGAAAAGGTGTCCACTCCTGGCCAAATCAGGTAGATATGAAGGAGCAGCCATTCTGAAAACATGTCCACTCCTGGCCCAGTCAGCTGATTATGAGAGAGCAGCCATTCTGAAAAGGTGTCCACTCCTGGCTAGTGAGGTGGATATAAAGGAGCAACCATTCTGAAAAGGTTTCCACTCCTCGCCCAGTCAGGTGGATATGAAGGAGCAGCCATTCTGAAAAGGTGTCCACTCCTAGTCCAGTCAGCTGATTATGAGAGGACAGCCATTTTGAACAGGTGTCCACTCCTGGCCCAGTCAGCTGATTATGATTGAGTAGCCATTTTGAAAAGGTGTCCACGCCTGGCCTAGTCAGGTGCATATGAACGAGCAGCCATTCTGAAAAGGTGTGCACTCCTGGACCTGTCAGTTGAATATGAAGGAGCAGCCATTCTGAAAATGTGTCCACTCCTGGCCCAGTCAGCTGATTATGAGAGACCAGCCATATTGAAAAGGTGTCCACACCTGGCCCTGTCAGCTGATTTTGCAAGAGCAGCAATTTTGAAAAGGTGTCCACTACTGTCCCAGTCAGCTGATTATGAAAGAGCAGCCATTTTCAAAATGTGTCCACTCCTGGACCAGTCAGCTCATTATAAGAGAGCAGCCATTTTGAAAAGGTGTCCACTCCTGGCGCAGTCAGGTGGATGTGAAGGAGCAGCCGTTCTGAAAAAGTGACCAATCCTTTCCCTGTCAGCTGATTATGAGAGAACAGCCATTTTGAAAAGGTGTCCACTCCTGTCCCAGTCAGTTATATATGAAGGAGCAGCCATTTTGAAAAGGTGACCACTCCTGGCCCAGTCAGCTGATTATGAGAGAGCAACCATTCTGAAAAGGTGTTAACTCCTGGCCCAGTCAGTTGAATGTGTGAGAACAGCCATTTTGAAAAGGTGTTCTATCGTGGCTCAATCAGCTGATTATGAGAGAGCAGCCATTTTGAAAAGGTGTCCACTCCTGGCCTAGTCAGGTGGATATGAAGGAGCAACCATTCTGAAAAGGTTTCCACTCCTGGCCCAGTCTGCTGATTATGAGAGAACAGTCATTTTGAAAAGGTGTCCACTCCTGGCCAGGCAGTTATATATGAAGGAGCAGCCATTTTGAAAAGGTGACCACTCCTGGCCCAGTCAGCTGATTATGAGAGAGCAACCATTCTGAAAAGGTGTCAACTCCTGGCCTAGTCAGCTGATTATGAGAGAACAGCCATTCGGAAAAGGTGTCCACTCATGGCCCAGTCAGCTGATTATGAGAGAACAGCCATTCGGAAAAGGTGTCCACTCCTGCCCTAGTCAGGTGAAAGAGCAGCCATTCTGAAAAGGTGTCCACTCATGGCCCAGTCAGCTGATTGTGAGAGAACAGCCATTCCGAAAAGGTGTCGAGTCCTGTCCCAGTCAGCTGATTATGAGAGAACAGCCATTTTGAATAGGTGTCCACTCCTGGCCTAGTCAGGTGGATATGAAGGAGCAGCCATTCTGAAAAGGTGTCCACTCCTGGCCCAGTCAGCTGATTATGAGAGAGCAGCCATTCTGAAAAGGTGTCCACTCCTGGCCCGGTCAGGTGGATATGAAGGAGCAGCCATTCTGAAAAGGTGTCCACTCCTGGCCCAGTCAGCTGATTATGAGAGAGCAGCCATTTTGAAAAGGTGTCCACTCCTGGCCAAATCAGGTGGATATGAAGGAGCAGCCATTCTGAAAACATGTCCACTCCTGGCCCAGTCAGCTGATTATGAGAGAGCAGCCATTCTGAAAAGGTGTGCACTCCTGGCTAGTGAGGTGGATATGAAGGAGCAGCCAATCTGAAAAGGTGTCCACTCCTAGTCCAGTCAGCTGATTATGAGAGAACAGCCATTTTGAGCTGGTGTCCACTCCTGGCCCAGTCAGCTGATTATGAGAGAACAGCCATATTGAAAAGGTGTCCACTCCTGGCCCAGTCTGCTGATTATGAGAGAACAGCCATTTTGAAAATCTGTCCACTCCTGGCCCAGTCTGCTGATTATGAGAGAGCAGCCATTTTGAAAAGGTGTCCACGCCTGGCCTAGTCAGGTGCATATGAATGAGCAGCCATTCTGAAAAGGTGTGCACTCCTGGACCAGTCAGCTGATAATGAAAGAACAGCCATTTTCAAAATGTGTCCACTCCTGGCCCAGTGAGCTGATAATGGGAGAGCAGCCATTCTGAAAAGGTGTCCACTCCTGGCTAGTGAGGTGGATATAAAGGAGCAACCATTCTGAAAAGGTATCCACTCCTCGCCCAGTCAGGTGGATATGAAGGAGCAGCCATTCTGAAAAGGTGTCCACTCCTAGTCCAGTCAGCTGATTATGAGAGGACAGCCATTTTGAACAGGTGTCCACTCCTGGCCCAGTGAGCTGATAATGAGAGAGCAGCCATTTTGAAAAGGTGTCCACTCCTGGCTATGTCAGCTGATTATGAGAGAACAGCCATTCTGAAAAGGTGTCCACTCCCGGCCTAGAAAGGTGGATATGAAGGAGCAGCCATTCCGAAAAGGTGTCAACTCCTGGTCCAGTCAGCTGATTATGAGTGAGCAGCCATTTTGAAAAGGTGTCCACTCCTGGCCCAGTGAGCTGATAATGGGAGAGCAGCCATTTTGAAAAGGTGTCCACTCCTGCCCTAGTCAGCTGATTATGAGAGAAGAGCCATGTTGAAAAGGTGTCCACTCCTGGCCTAGAAAGGTGGATATGAAGGAGTAGCCATTCCGAAAAGGTGTCAACTCCTGGCCCAGTCAGCTGATTATGAGAGAGCAGCCATTTTGAAAAGGTGTCTACTCCTGGCCCAGTCAGCTGATTATGGGAGAGCAGCCATTTTGAAAAAGTGTCCACTCCTGGCCTAGTCAGGTGGATATGAGAGAGCAGCAATTTTGAAAAGGTATCCATTCCTGGCCCAGTCAGGTGGATATGAAGGAGCAGCCATTCTGAAAAGGTGTCCACTCATGGCCCAGTCAGCTGATTGTGAGAGAACAGCCATTCCGAAAAGGTGTCGAGTCCTGTCCCAGTCAGCTGATTATGAGAGAACAGCCATTTTGAATAGGTGTCCACTCCTGGCCTAGTCAGGTGGATATGAAGGAGCAGCCATTCTGAAAAGGTGTCCACTCCTGGCCCAGTCAGCTGATTATGAGAGAGCAGCCATTTTGAAAAGGTGTCCACTCCTGGCCAAATCAGGTGGATATGAAGGAGCAGCCATTCTGAAAACATGTCCACTCCTGGCCCAGTCAGCTGATTATGAGAGAGCAGCCATTCTGAAAAGGTGTCCACTCCTGGCCCAGTGAGCTGATAATGGGAGAGCAGCCATTTTGAAAAGGTGTCCACTCCTGCCCTAGTCAGCTGATTATGAGAGAACAGCCATGTTGAAAAGGTGTCCACTCCTGGCCTGGAAAGGTGGATATGAAGGAGCAGCCATTCCGAAAAGGTGTCAACTCCTGGCCCAGTCAGCTAATTATGAGAGAGCAGCCATTTTGAAAAGGTGTCCACTCCTGGCCCAGTGAGCTGATAATGGGAGAGCAGCCATTTTGAAAAGGTGTCCACTCCTGCCCTAGTCAGCTGATTATGAGAGAACAGCCATGTTGAAAAGGTGTCCACTCCTGGCCTAGAAAGGTGGATATGAAGGAGCAGCCATTCCGAAAAGGTGTCAACTCCTGGCCCAGTCAGCTGATTATGAGAGAGCAGCCATTTTGAAAAGGTGTCTACTCCTGGCCCAGTCAGCTGATTATGGGAGAGCAGCCATTTTGAAAAAGTGTCCACTCCTGGCCTAGTTAGGCGGATATGAGAGAGCAGCAATTTTGAAAAGGTATCCACCACTGGCCCAGTCAGGTGGATATGAAGGAGCAGCCATTCTGAAAAGGTGTCCACTCATGGCCCAGTCAGCTGATTATGAGAGAACAGCCATTCGGAAAAGGTGTCAACTCCTGCCCTAGTCAGGTGAAGGAGCAGCCATTCTGAAAAGGTGTCCACTCATGGCCCAGTCAGCGGACTGTGAGAGAACAGCCATTCCGTAAAGGTGTCTACTCCTGGCCCAGTCAGCTGATTATGGGAGAGCAGCCATTTTGAAAAAGTTTCCACTCGTGCCCTAGTCAGGTGGATATGAGAGAGCAGCAATTTTGAAAAGGTATACACTCCTGGCCCAGTCAGGTGGATATGAAGGAGCAGCAATTCTGAAAAGGTGTCCACTCATGGCCCAGTCAGCTGATCATGAGAGAACAGCCATTCGGAAAAGGTGTCCACTCCTGCCCTAGTCAGGTGAAGGAGCAGCCATTCTGAAAAGGTGTCCACTCATGGCCCAGTCAGCTGATTGTGAGAGAACAGCCATTCCGAAAAGGTGTCGAGTCCTGTCCCAGTCAGCTGATTATGAGAGAACAGCCATTTTGAATAGGTGTCCACTCCTGGCCTAGTCAGGTGGACATGAAGGAGCAGCCATTCTGAAAAGGTATCCACTCCTGGCCCAGTCAGCTGATTATGAGAGAGCAGCCATTCTGAAAAGGTGTCTACTCCTGGCCCAGTCAGGTGGATATGAAGGAGCAGCCATTCTGAAAAGGTGTCCACTCCTGGCCCAGTCAGCTGATTATGAGAGAGCAGCCATTTTGAAAAGGTGTCCACTCCTGGCCAAATCAGGTGGATATGAAGGAGCAGCCATTCTGAAAACATGTCCACTCCTGGCCCAGTCAGCTGATTATGAGAGAGCAGCCATTCTGAAAATGTGTCCACTCCTGGCTAGTGAGGTGGATATAAAGGAGCAACCATTCTGAAAAGGTTTCCACTCCTCGCCCAGTCAGGTGGATATGAAGGAGCAGCCATTCTGAAAAGGTGTCCACTCCTAGTCCAGTCAGCTGATTATGAGAGAACAGCCATTTTGAACAGGTGTCCACTCCTGGCCCAGTCAGCTGATTATGAGAGATCAGCCATATTGAAAAGGTGTCCACTATTGGACCAGTCTGATGATTATGAGAGAACAGCCATTTTGAAAATCTGTCCACTCCTGGTCCAGTCAGGTGCATATGAACGAGCAGCCATTCTGAAAAGGTGTGCACTCCTGGTGCAGTCAGGTGGATGTGAAGGAGCAGCCGTTCTGAAAAAGTGACCAATCCTTTCCCAGTCAGCTGATTATGAGAGAACAGCCATTCTGAAAAGGTTTCCACTCCTGGCCCAGTCTGCTGATTATGAGAGAACAGCCATTTTGAAAATCTGTCCAGTCCTGGCCCAGTCAGTTATATATGAAGGAGCTGTCATTTTGAAAAGGTGTCTACTCCTGGACCAGTCAGCTGATTATGAGAGAGCAGCCATTTTGAGAAAGTGTCCATTCCTGGCCTAGTCAGGTGGATATGAGAGAGCAGCAATTTTGAAAAAGTGTCCACTCCTGGCCTAGTCAGGTGGATATGAGAGAGCAGCAATTTTGAAAATGTGTCCATTCCTGGCCCAGTCAGGGGGATATGAAGGAGCAGCCATTCTGAAAAGGTGTCAACTCCTGGCCCAGTCAGCTGATTATGAGAGAGCAGCCATTTTGAAAAGGTGTCTACTCCTGGCCCAGTCAGCTGATTATGGGAGAGCAGCCATTTTGAAAAAGTGTCCACTCCTGGCCTAGTCAGGTGGATATGAGAGAGCAGCAATTTTGAAAAGGTATCCACTCCTGGCCCAGTCAGGTGGATATGAAGGAGCAGCCATTCTGAAAAGGTGTCCACTTATGGCCCAGTCAGCTGATTATGAGAGAACAGCCATTCTGAAAAGGTTTCCACTCCTGGCCCAGTCTGCTGATTATGAGAGAACAGCCATTTTGAAAATCTGTCCAGTCCTGGCCCAGTCAGTTATATATGAAGGAGCTGTCATTTTGAAAAGGTGTCTACTCCTGGCCTAGTCAGCTGATTATGAGAGAGCAGCCATTCTGAAAAGGTGTCCACTCCTGGCCCAGTCAGCTGATTTTGCTAGAGCAGCAATTTTGAAAAGTTGTCCACTCCTGGCCCAGTCAGTTATATATGAAGGAGCAGCCATTTTGAAAATGTGTCCACTCCTGGCCCAGTCAGTTATATATGAAGGAGCAGCCGTTTTTAAAAGGTGACCACTCCTGGCCCAGTCAGCTGATTATGAGAGAGCAACCATTCTGAAAAGGTGTTAACTCCTGGCCCAGTCAGCTGAATGTGTGAGAACAGCCATTTTGAAAAGGTGTCCTATCGTGGCCCAATCAGCTGATTATGAGAGAGCAGCCATTTTGAAAAGGTGTCCACTCCTGGCCTAGTCAGGTGGATATGAAGGAGCAACCATTCTGAAAAGGTTTCCACTCCTGGCCCAGTCTGCTGATTATGAGAGAACAGCCATTTTGAAAAGGTGTCCACTCCTGGCCAGGCAGTTATATATGAAGGAGCAGCCATTTTGAAAAGGTGACCACTCCTGGCCCAGTCAGCTGATTATGAGAGAGCAACCATTCTGAAAAGGTGTCAACTCCTGGCCCAGTCAGCTGAATGTGTGAGAACAGCCATTTTGAAAAGGTGTCCTATCGTGGCCCAATCAGCTGATTATGAGAGAGCAGCCATTTTGAAAAGGTGTCCACTACTGGCCTAGTCAGGTGGATATGAAGGAGCAGCCATTCTGAAAAGGTGTCCACTCCAGGCCCAGTCAGCTGATTATGAGAGAACAGCCATTCCGAAATGGTGTCCAGTCCTGGCCCAGTCAGCTGATTATGAGAGAACAGTCATTTTGAAAAAGTGTCCACTAATGGCCTAGTCAGGTGGATATGAAGGAGCAGCCATTCTGAAAAGGTGTCCACTCCTATCCCAGTCAGCTGATTATGAGAGAGCAGCCATTTTGAAAAAGTGTGCACTCCTGGCATAGGCAGGTGGATATGAGAGAGCAGCCATTTTGAAAAGGTATCCACTCCTGTCCCAGTCAGGTGGATATGAAGGAGCAGCCATTCTGAAAAGGTGTCCACTCCTGGCCTAGTCAGCTGATTATGAGAGAACAGCCATTCTGAAAAGGTGTCCACTCCTGGCCTTGTCAGGTGGATATAAAGTAGCAGGAATTCTGAAAAGGTGTCCACTGCTGACCCAGTCAGCTGATTATGAGAGAACACCCATTGTGAAAAGGTGTCCACTCCTGGCCTAGTCAGCTGGATATGATGGAGCAGCCATTTTGAAAAGGTGTCCACTCCTGGCCGAGTCAGGTGGATATGAAGGAGCAGCCATTTTGAAAAAGTATCCACTCTTGGCACAGTCAGCTGATAATGGACGCAGCCATTTTGAAAAGGCATCCATTCCTGGCCCAGTCAGCTGATTATGAGAGCAGCCATTTAGAAAAGGTTTCCACTCCTGGCCAAGTCAGCTGATTATGAGAGAGCAGCCATTTTGAAAAGGTGACCACTCCTGGCCCAGTGAGCTGATAATGAGAGAGCAGCCATTTTGAAAAGGTGTCCACTCCTGGCTATGTCAGCTGATTATGAGAGAACAGCCATTCTAAAAACGTGTGCACTCCTGGCCTAGAAAGGTGGATATGAAGGAGCAGCCATTCCGAAAAGGTGTCAACTCCTGGCCCAGTCAGCTGATTATGAGAGAGCAGCCATTTTGAAAAGGTGTCCACTCCTGGCCCAGTGAGGTGATAATGGGAGAGCAGCCATTTTGAAAAGGTGTCCACTCCTGCCCCAGTCAGCTGATTATGAGAGAACAGCCATGTTGAAAAGGTGTCCACTCCTGGCCTAGTCAGGTGGATATGAAGGAGCAGCCATTCTGAAAGGGTGTCAACACCTGGCCCATTCAGCTGATTATGAGAGAGCAGCCATTTTGAAAATGTGTCCACTCCTTGCCAAGTCAGGTGGATATGAAGGAGCTGTCATTTTGAAAAGGTGTCCACTCATGGCCCAGTCAGCAGATTATGAGAGAACAGCCATTCGGAAAAGGTGTCCACTCATGGCCCAGTCAGCTGATTATGAGAGAACAGCCATTCGGAAAAGGTGTCCACTCCTACCCCAGTCATGTGAAAGAGCAGCCATTCTGAAAAGGTGTCCACTCCTGGCCCAGTCAGCTGATTGTGAGAGAACAGCCATTCGGAAAAGGTGTCCACTCATGGCCCAGTCAGCAGATTATGAGAGAACAGCCATTCGGAAAAGGTGTCCACTCATGGCCCAGTCAGCTGATTATGAGAGAACAGCCATTCGGAAAAGGTGTCCACTCATGGCCCAGTCAGCTGATTATGAGAGAACAGCCATTTTGAATAGGTGTCCACTCCTGGACTAGTCAGGTGGATATGAAGGAGCAGCCATTCTGAAAAGGTGTCCACTCCTGGCCCAGTCAGCTGATTATGAGAGAGCAGCCATTTTGAAAAGGTGTCCACTCCTGGCCCAGTCAGGTGGATATGAAGCAGCAGCCATTCTGAAAAGGTGTCCACTCCTGGCCCAGTCAGCTGATTATGAGAGAGCAGCCATTTTGAAAAGGTGTCCACTCCTGGCCAAATCAGGTGGATATGAAGGAGCAGCCATTCTGAAAACATGTCCACTCCTGACCCAGTCAGCTGATTATGAGAGAGCAGCCATTCTGAGAAGGTGTCCACTCCTGGCTAGTGAGGTGGATATGAAGGAGCAGCCAATCTGAAAAGGTGTCCACTCCTAGTCCAGTCAGCTGATTATGAGAGAACAGCCATTTTCAAAATGTGTCCACTCCTGGCACAGTAAGCTCATTAAAAGAGAGCAGCCATTTTGAAAAGGTGTCCACTCCTGGCGCAGTCTGGTGGATGTGAAGGAGCAGCAGTTCTGAAAAAGTGACCAATCCTTTCCCAGTCAGCTGATTATGAGTGAACAGCCATTCTGAAAAGGTTTCCACTCCTGGCCCAGTCTGCTGATTATGAGAGAACAGCCATTTTGAAAAGGTGTCCACTCCTGGCCCAGTCAGCTGATTATGAGAGAACAGCCATTCGGAAAAGGTGTCCACTCCTGCCCTAGTCAGGTGAAGGAGCAGCCATTCTGAAAAGGTGTCCACTCATGGCCCAGTCAGCTGATTGTGAGAGAACAGCCATTTTGAAAAGGTGTCCACTCCTGGCCAAATCAGGTGGATATGAAGGAGCAGCCATTCTGAAAACATGTCCACTCCTGGCCCAGTCAGCTGATTATGAGAGAGCAGCCATTCTGAAAATGTGTCCACTCCTGGCTAGTGAGGTGGATATAAAGGGGCAACCATTCTGAAAAGGTTTCCACTCCTCGCCCAGTCAGGTGGATATGAAGGAACAGCCATTCTGAAAAGGTGTCCACTCCTGTCCAAGTCAGGTGGATATGAAGGAGCTGTCATTTTGAAAAGGTGTCTACTCCTGGCCCAGTCAGCTGATTATGGGAGAGCAGCCATTTTGAAAAAGTGTCCACTCCTGGCCTAGTCAGGTGGATATGAGAGAGCAGCAATTTTGAAAAGGTGTCCACTCATGGCCCAGTCAGCTGATTATGAGAGAACAGCCATTCGGAAAAGGAGTCCACTCCTGCCCTAGTCAGGTGTAGGAGCAGCCATTCTGAAAAGGTGTCCACTCATGGCCCAGTCAGCTGATTGTGAGAGAACAGCCATTCCGAAAAGGTGTCTACTCCTGGCCCAGTCAGCTGATTATGGGAGATCAGCCATTGTGAAAAAGTTTCCACTCCTGCCCTAGTCAGGTGGATATGAGAGAGCAGCAATTTTGAAAAGGTGTCCACTCCTGGCCCAGTCAGCTGATTATGAGAGAGCAGCTATTCTGAAAAGGTGTCCACTGTTGGCCCAGTCAGGTGGATATGAAGGAGCAGCCATTCTGAAAAGGTGTCCACTCCTGGCCCAGTCAGCTGATTATGAGAGAGCAGCCATTTTGAAAAGGTGTCCACTCCTGTCCAAATCAGGTGGATTTGAAGGAGCAGCCATTCTGAAAACATGTCCACTCCTAGCCCAGTCAGCTGATTATGAGAGAGCAGCCATTCTGCAAAGGTGTCCACTCCTGGCTAGTGAGGTGGATATAAAGGAGCAACCATTCTGAAAAGGTTTCCACTTCTCGCCCAGTCAGGTGGATATGAAGGAGCAGCCATTCTGAAAAGCTGTCCACTCCTAGTCCAGTCAGCTGATTATGAGAGAACAGCCATTTTGAACAGGAGTCCACTCCTGGCCCAGTCAGCTGATTATGAGAGAACAGCCATATTGAAAAGGTGTCCACTCCTGGCCCAGTCTGCTCATTATGAGAGAACAGCCATTTTGAAAATCTGTCCACTCCTGGCCCAGTCTGCTCATTATAAGAGAGCAGCCATTTTGAAAAGGTGTCCACTCCTGGCCTAGTCAGGTGCATATGAACGAGCAGCCATTCTGAAAAGGTGTGCACTCCTGGACCAGTCAGTTGAATATGAAGGAGCAGCCATTCTGAAAATGTGTCCACTCCTGGCCCAGTCAGCTGATTATGAGAGACCAGCCATATTGAAAAGGTGTCCACTCCTGGCCCAGTCAGCTGATTTTGCCAGAGAAGCAATTTTGAAAAGGTGTCCAATCCTGTCCCAGTCACCTGATTATGGAAGAACAGCCATTTTCAAAATGTGTCCACTCCTGGCCCAGTAAGCTTATTAAAAGAGAGCAGCCAGTTTGAAAAGGTGTCCATTCCTGGCCCAGTCAGCTGATTATGAGAGACCAACCATTTTGAAAAGGTGTCCACTCCTGGCCCAGTCAGATATATATGAAGGAGCAGCCATTTTGAAAAGGTGTCCACTCCTGGCCCAGTCAGCTGATTTTGCTAGAGCAGCAATTTTGAAAAGGTGTCCACTCCTGTCCCAGTCAGCTGATTATGAAAGAACAGCCATTTTCAAAATGTGTCCACTCCTGGCCCATTATGCTCATTAAAAGAGAGCAGCCATTTTGAAAAGGTGTCCACTCCTGGCGCAGTCAGGTGGATGTGAAGGAGCAGCCGTTCTGAAAAAGTGACCAATCCTTTCCCAGTCAGCTGATTATGAGAGAACAGCCATTCTGAAAAGGTTTCCACTCCTGGCCCAGTCTGCTGATTATGAGAGAACAGCCATTTTGAAAAGGTGTCCACTCCTGGCCCAGTCAGATATATATGAAGGAGCAGCCATTTTGAAAAGGTGTCCACTCCTGGCCAAGTCAGCTGATTTTGCTAGAGCAGCAATTTTGAAAAGGTGTCCACTCCTGTCCCAGTCAGCTGATTATGAAAGAACAGCCATTTTCAAAATGTGTCCACTCCTGGCCCATTATGCTCATTAAAAGAGAGCAGCCATTTTGAAAAGGTGTCCACTCCTGGCGCAGTCAGGTGGATGTGAAGGAGCAGCCGTTCTGAAAAAGTGACCAATCCTTTCCCTTTCAGCTGATTATGAGAGAACAGCCATTCTGAAAAGGTTTCCACTCCTGGCCCAGTCTGCTGATTATGAGAGAACAGCCATTTTGAAAAGGTGTCCACTCCTGGCCCAGTCAGATATATATGAAGGAGCAGCCATTTTGAAAAGGTGACCACTCCTGGCCCAGTCAGCTGATTGTGAGAGAACAACCATTTTGATAAGGTGTCAACTCCTGGCCCAGTCAGATGAAAGTGTGAGAACAGCCATTTTGAAAAGGTGTCCTATCGTGGCCCAATCAGCTGATTATGAGAGAGCAGCCATTTTGAAAAGGTGTCCACTCCTGGCCTAGTCAGGTGGATATGAAGGAGCAGCCATTCTGAAAAGGTGTCCACTCCTGGCCGAGTTACTTGACTATGAGAGAGCAGCCATTTTGAAAAAGTATCCACTCCTGACCCATTCAGCAGATAATGAGAGAAGAGCCATTCTGAAAAGGTGTCCACTCTTGACCTAGTCAGGTGGATATAAAGGAGCAACCATTCTGAAAATGTTTCCACTCCTGGCCGAGTCAGGTGTATATGAATGAGCAGCCATTCTGAAAAGGTGTCCACTCCTAGTCCAGTCAGCTAATTCTTAGGGAACAGCCATTTTGAAAAGGTGTCCACTCCTGGACCAGTGAGCTGATTATGAGACAGTAGCCATTGTGAACAGGTGTCCACTAATGGGCCAGTCAGGTGGATAAGAAGGAGCAACCTTTCTGAGAAGCTGTCCACTCCAGCCCCAGTCAGGTGGATATGAAGTAGCAGCTTTTCTGAAAAGGTGTCCATTCCTGGCCCAGTCAGCTGATTATGAGAGAACAGCCATTCTGAAAAGGTTTCCACTCCTGGCCCAGTCTGCTGATTATGAGAGAACAGCCATTTTCAAAATGTGTCCACTCCTGGCCCAGTATGCTCATTAAAAGAGAGCAGCCATTTTGAAAAGGTGTCAACTCCTAGCGCAGTCAGGTGGATGTGAAGGAGCAGCCGTTCTGAAAAAGTGACCAATCCTTTCCCAGTCAGCTGATTATGAGAGAACAGCCATTCTGAAAAGGTTTCCACTACTGGCCCAGTCTGCTGATTATGAGAGAAAAGCCATTTTGAAAAGGTGTCCACTCCTGGCCCAGTCAGTTATATATGAAGGAGCAGCCATTTTGAAAAGGTGACCACTCCTGGCCCAGTCAGCTGATTTTGAGAGACCAGCCGTATTGAAAAGGTGTCCACTCCTGGCCCAGTCTGCTGATTATGAGAGAACAGCCATTTTGAATAGGTGTCCACTCCTGGCCCAGTCAGGTGGATATGAAGGAGCAGCCATTCTGAAAAGGTATCCACTCCTGGCCCAGTCAGGTGGATATGAAGGAGCAGCCATTCTGAAAAGGTGTCCACTCCTGGCCCAGTCAGCTGATTATGAGAGAGCAGCCATTTTGAAAAGGTGTCCACTCCTAGCCAAATCAGGTGGATATGAAGGAGCAGCCATTCTGAAAATATGTCCACTCCTGGCCCAATCAGCTGATTATGAGAGAGCAGCCATTTTGAAAAGGTGTCCACTCCTGGCCCAGTGAGCTGATAATGGGAGAGAAGCCATTTTGAAAAGGTGTCCACTCCTGCCCTAGTCAGCTGATTATGAGAGAACAGCCATGTTGAAAAGGTGTCCACTCCTGGCCTAGAAAGGTGGATATGAAGAAGCAGCCATTCCGAAAAGGTGTCAACTCCTGGCCCAGTCAGCTGATTATGAGAGAGCAGCCATTTTGAAAAGGTGTCCACTCCTGGCCCAGTGAGCTGATAATGGGAGAGCAGCCATTTTGAAAAGGTGTCCACTCCTGCCCTAGTCAGCTGATTATGAGAGAACAGCCATGTTGAAAAGGTGTCCACTCCTGGCCTAGAAAGGTGGATATGAACGAGCAGCCATTCCGAAAAGGTGTCAACTCCTGGTGCAGTCAGCTGATTATGAGAGAGCAGCCATTTTGAAAAGGTGTCTACTCCTGGCCCAGTCAGCTGATTATGGGAGAGCAGCCATTTTGAAAAAGTGTCCACTCCTGGCCTAGTCAGGCGGAAATGAGAGAGCAGCAATTTTGAAAAGGTATCTACTCCTGGCCCAGTCAGGTGGATATGAAGGAGCAGCCATTCTGAAAAGGTGTCCACTCATGGCCCAGTCAGCTGATTATGAGAGAACAGCCATTCGGAAAAGGTGTCCACTCCTGCCCTAGTCAGGTGAAGGAGCAGCCATTCTGAAAAGGTGTCCACTCATGGCCCAGTCAGCTGATTGTGAGAGAACAGACATTCCAAAAAGGTGTCTACTCCTGGCCCAGTCAGCTGATTATGGGAGAGCAGCCATTTTGAAAAAGTTTCCACTCCTGGCCTAGTCAGGTAGATATGAGAGAGCAGCAATTTTGAAAAGGTATACACTCCTGGCCTAGTCAGGTGGATATGAAGGAGCAGCAATTCTGAAAAGGTGTCCACTCATGGCCCAGTCAGCTGATTATGAGAGAACAGCCATTCGGAAAAGGTGTCCACTCCTGCCCTAGTCAGGTGAAGGAGCAGCCATTCTGAAAAGGTGTCCACTCATGGCCCAGTCAGCTGATTGTGAGAGAACAGCCATTCCGAAAAGGTGTCGAGTCCTGTCCCAGTCAGCTGATTATGAGAGAACAGCCATTTTGAATAGGTGTCCACTCCTGGCCTAGTCAGGTGGACATGAAGGAGCAGCCATTCTGAAAAGGTATCCACTCCTGGCCCAGTCAGCTGATTATGAGAGAGCAGCCATTCTGAAAAGGTGTCCACTCCTGGCCCAGTCAGGTGGATATGAAGGAGCAGCCATTCTGAAAAGGTGTCCACTCCTGGCCAAATCAGGTAGATATGAAGGAGCAGCCATTCTGAAAACATGTCCACTCCTGGCCCAGTCAGCTGATTATGAGAGAGCAGCCATTCTGAAAAGGTGTCCACTCCTGGCTAGTGAGGTGGATATAAAGGAGCAACCATTCTGAAAAGGTTTCCACTCCTCGCCCAGTCAGGTGGATATGAAGGAGCAGCCATTCTGAAAAGGTGTCCACTCCTAGTCCAGTCAGCTGATTATGAGAGGACAGCCATTTTGAACAGGTGTCCACTCCTGGCCCAGTCAGCTGATTATGATTGAGTAGCCATTTTGAAAAGGTGTCCACGCCTGGCCTAGTCAGGTGCATATGAACGAGCAGCCATTCTGAAAAGGTGTGCACTCCTGGACCTGTCAGTTGAATATGAAGGAGCAGCCATTCTGAAAATGTGTCCACTCCTGGCCCAGTCAGCTGATTATGAGAGACCAGCCATATTGAAAAGGTGTCCACACCTGGCCCTGTCAGCTGATTTTGCAAGAGCAGCAATTTTGAAAAGGTGTCCACTACTGTCCCAGTCAGCTGATTATGAAAGAGCAGCCATTTTCAAAATGTGTCCACTCCTGGACCAGTCAGCTCATTATAAGAGAGCAGCCATTTTGAAAAGGTGTCCACTCCTGGCGCAGTCAGGTGGATGTGAAGGAGCAGCCGTTCTGAAAAAGTGACCAATCCTTTCCCTGTCAGCTGATTATGAGAGAACAGCCATTTTGAAAAGGTGTCCACTCCTGTCCCAGTCAGTTATATATGAAGGAGCAGCCATTTTGAAAAGGTGACCACTCCTGGCCCAGTCAGCTGATTATGAGAGAGCAACCATTCTGAAAAGGTGTTAACTCCTGGCCCAGTCAGTTGAATGTGTGAGAACAGCCATTTTGAAAAGGTGTTCTATCGTGGCTCAATCAGCTGATTATGAGAGAGCAGCCATTTTGAAAAGGTGTCCACTCCTGGCCTAGTCAGGTGGATATGAAGGAGCAACCATTCTGAAAAGGTTTCCACTCCTGGCCCAGTCTGCTGATTATGAGAGAACAGTCATTTTGAAAAGGTGTCCACTCCTGGCCAGGCAGTTATATATGAAGGAGCAGCCATTTTGAAAAGGTGACCACTCCTGGCCCAGTCAGCTGATTATGAGAGAGCAACCATTCTGAAAAGGTGTCAACTCCTGGCCTAGTCAGCTGATTATGAGAGAACAGCCATTCGGAAAAGGTGTCCACTCATGGCCCAGTCAGCTGATTATGAGAGAACAGCCATTCGGAAAAGGTGTCCACTCCTGCCCTAGTCAGGTGAAAGAGCAGCCATTCTGAAAAGGTGTCCACTCATGGCCCAGTCAGCTGATTGTGAGAGAACAGCCATTCCGAAAAGGTGTCGAGTCCTGTCCCAGTCAGCTGATTATGAGAGAACAGCCATTTTGAATAGGTGTCCACTCCTGGCCTAGTCAGGTGGATATGAAGGAGCAGCCATTCTGAAAAGGTGTCCACTCCTGGCCCAGTCAGCTGATTATGAGAGAGCAGCCATTCTGAAAAGGTGTCCACTCCTGGCCCGGTCAGGTGGATATGAAGGAGCAGCCATTCTGAAAAGGTGTCCACTCCTGGCCCAGTCAGCTGATTATGAGAGAGCAGCCATTTTGAAAAGGTGTCCACTCCTGGCCAAATCAGGTGGATATGAAGGAGCAGCCATTCTGAAAACATGTCCACTCCTGGCCCAGTCAGCTGATTATGAGAGAGCAGCCATTCTGAAAAGGTGTGCACTCCTGGCTAGTGAGGTGGATATGAAGGAGCAGCCAATCTGAAAAGGTGTCCACTCCTAGTCCAGTCAGCTGATTATGAGAGAACAGCCATTTTGAGCTGGTGTCCACTCCTGGCCCAGTCAGCTGATTATGAGAGAACAGCCATATTGAAAAGGTGTCCACTCCTGGCCCAGTCTGCTGATTATGAGAGAACAGCCATTTTGAAAATCTGTCCACTCCTGGCCCAGTCTGCTGATTATGAGAGAGCAGCCATTTTGAAAAGGTGTCCACGCCTGGCCTAGTCAGGTGCATATGAATGAGCAGCCATTCTGAAAAGGTGTGCACTCCTGGACCAGTCAGCTGATAATGAAAGAACAGCCATTTTCAAAATGTGTCCACTCCTGGCCCAGTGAGCTGATAATGGGAGAGCAGCCATTCTGAAAAGGTGTCCACTCCTGGCTAGTGAGGTGGATATAAAGGAGCAACCATTCTGAAAAGGTATCCACTCCTCGCCCAGTCAGGTGGATATGAAGGAGCAGCCATTCTGAAAAGGTGTCCACTCCTAGTCCAGTCAGCTGATTATGAGAGGACAGCCATTTTGAACAGGTGTCCACTCCTGGCCCAGTGAGCTGATAATGAGAGAGCAGCCATTTTGAAAAGGTGTCCACTCCTGGCTATGTCAGCTGATTATGAGAGAACAGCCATTCTGAAAAGGTGTCCACTCCCGGCCTAGAAAGGTGGATATGAAGGAGCAGCCATTCCGAAAAGGTGTCAACTCCTGGTCCAGTCAGCTGATTATGAGTGAGCAGCCATTTTGAAAAGGTGTCCACTCCTGGCCCAGTGAGCTGATAATGGGAGAGCAGCCATTTTGAAAAGGTGTCCACTCCTGCCCTAGTCAGCTGATTATGAGAGAAGAGCCATGTTGAAAAGGTGTCCACTCCTGGCCTAGAAAGGTGGATATGAAGGAGTAGCCATTCCGAAAAGGTGTCAACTCCTGGCCCAGTCAGCTGATTATGAGAGAGCAGCCATTTTGAAAAGGTGTCTACTCCTGGCCCAGTCAGCTGATTATGGGAGAGCAGCCATTTTGAAAAAGTGTCCACTCCTGGCCTAGTCAGGTGGATATGAGAGAGCAGCAATTTTGAAAAGGTATCCATTCCTGGCCCAGTCAGGTGGATATGAAGGAGCAGCCATTCTGAAAAGGTGTCCACTCATGGCCCAGTCAGCTGATTGTGAGAGAACAGCCATTCCGAAAAGGTGTCGAGTCCTGTCCCAGTCAGCTGATTATGAGAGAACAGCCATTTTGAATAGGTGTCCACTCCTGGCCTAGTCAGGTGGATATGAAGGAGCAGCCATTCTGAAAAGGTGTCCACTCCTGGCCCAGTCAGCTGATTATGAGAGAGCAGCCATTTTGAAAAGGTGTCCACTCCTGGCCAAATCAGGTGGATATGAAGGAGCAGCCATTCTGAAAACATGTCCACTCCTGGCCCAGTCAGCTGATTATGAGAGAGCAGCCATTCTGAAAAGGTGTCCACTCCTGGCCCAGTGAGCTGATAATGGGAGAGCAGCCATTTTGAAAAGGTGTCCACTCCTGCCCTAGTCAGCTGATTATGAGAGAACAGCCATGTTGAAAAGGTGTCCACTCCTGGCCTGGAAAGGTGGATATGAAGGAGCAGCCATTCCGAAAAGGTGTCAACTCCTGGCCCAGTCAGCTAATTATGAGAGAGCAGCCATTTTGAAAAGGTGTCCACTCCTGGCCCAGTGAGCTGATAATGGGAGAGCAGCCATTTTGAAAAGGTGTCCACTCCTGCCCTAGTCAGCTGATTATGAGAGAACAGCCATGTTGAAAAGGTGTCCACTCCTGGCCTAGAAAGGTGGATATGAAGGAGCAGCCATTCCGAAAAGGTGTCAACTCCTGGCCCAGTCAGCTGATTATGAGAGAGCAGCCATTTTGAAAAGGTGTCTACTCCTGGCCCAGTCAGCTGATTATGGGAGAGCAGCCATTTTGAAAAAGTGTCCACTCCTGGCCTAGTTAGGCGGATATGAGAGAGCAGCAATTTTGAAAAGGTATCCACCACTGGCCCAGTCAGGTGGATATGAAGGAGCAGCCATTCTGAAAAGGTGTCCACTCATGGCCCAGTCAGCTGATTATGAGAGAACAGCCATTCGGAAAAGGTGTCAACTCCTGCCCTAGTCAGGTGAAGGAGCAGCCATTCTGAAAAGGTGTCCACTCATGGCCCAGTCAGCGGACTGTGAGAGAACAGCCATTCCGTAAAGGTGTCTACTCCTGGCCCAGTCAGCTGATTATGGGAGAGCAGCCATTTTGAAAAAGTTTCCACTCGTGCCCTAGTCAGGTGGATATGAGAGAGCAGCAATTTTGAAAAGGTATACACTCCTGGCCCAGTCAGGTGGATATGAAGGAGCAGCAATTCTGAAAAGGTGTCCACTCATGGCCCAGTCAGCTGATCATGAGAGAACAGCCATTCGGAAAAGGTGTCCACTCCTGCCCTAGTCAGGTGAAGGAGCAGCCATTCTGAAAAGGTGTCCACTCATGGCCCAGTCAGCTGATTGTGAGAGAACAGCCATTCCGAAAAGGTGTCGAGTCCTGTCCCAGTCAGCTGATTATGAGAGAACAGCCATTTTGAATAGGTGTCCACTCCTGGCCTAGTCAGGTGGACATGAAGGAGCAGCCATTCTGAAAAGGTATCCACTCCTGGCCCAGTCAGCTGATTATGAGAGAGCAGCCATTCTGAAAAGGTGTCTACTCCTGGCCCAGTCAGGTGGATATGAAGGAGCAGCCATTCTGAAAAGGTGTCCACTCCTGGCCCAGTCAGCTGATTATGAGAGAGCAGCCATTTTGAAAAGGTGTCCACTCCTGGCCAAATCAGGTGGATATGAAGGAGCAGCCATTCTGAAAACATGTCCACTCCTGGCCCAGTCAGCTGATTATGAGAGAGCAGCCATTCTGAAAATGTGTCCACTCCTGGCTAGTGAGGTGGATATAAAGGAGCAACCATTCTGAAAAGGTTTCCACTCCTCGCCCAGTCAGGTGGATATGAAGGAGCAGCCATTCTGAAAAGGTGTCCACTCCTAGTCCAGTCAGCTGATTATGAGAGAACAGCCATTTTGAACAGGTGTCCACTCCTGGCCCAGTCAGCTGATTATGAGAGATCAGCCATATTGAAAAGGTGTCCACTATTGGACCAGTCTGATGATTATGAGAGAACAGCCATTTTGAAAATCTGTCCACTCCTGGTCCAGTCAGGTGCATATGAACGAGCAGCCATTCTGAAAAGGTGTGCACTCCTGGTGCAGTCAGGTGGATGTGAAGGAGCAGCCGTTCTGAAAAAGTGACCAATCCTTTCCCAGTCAGCTGATTATGAGAGAACAGCCATTCTGAAAAGGTTTCCACTCCTGGCCCAGTCTGCTGATTATGAGAGAACAGCCATTTTGAAAATCTGTCCAGTCCTGGCCCAGTCAGTTATATATGAAGGAGCTGTCATTTTGAAAAGGTGTCTACTCCTGGACCAGTCAGCTGATTATGAGAGAGCAGCCATTTTGAGAAAGTGTCCATTCCTGGCCTAGTCAGGTGGATATGAGAGAGCAGCAATTTTGAAAAAGTGTCCACTCCTGGCCTAGTCAGGTGGATATGAGAGAGCAGCAATTTTGAAAATGTGTCCATTCCTGGCCCAGTCAGGGGGATATGAAGGAGCAGCCATTCTGAAAAGGTGTCAACTCCTGGCCCAGTCAGCTGATTATGAGAGAGCAGCCATTTTGAAAAGGTGTCTACTCCTGGCCCAGTCAGCTGATTATGGGAGAGCAGCCATTTTGAAAAAGTGTCCACTCCTGGCCTAGTCAGGTGGATATGAGAGAGCAGCAATTTTGAAAAGGTATCCACTCCTGGCCCAGTCAGGTGGATATGAAGGAGCAGCCATTCTGAAAAGGTGTCCACTTATGGCCCAGTCAGCTGATTATGAGAGAACAGCCATTCTGAAAAGGTTTCCACTCCTGGCCCAGTCTGCTGATTATGAGAGAACAGCCATTTTGAAAATCTGTCCAGTCCTGGCCCAGTCAGTTATATATGAAGGAGCTGTCATTTTGAAAAGGTGTCTACTCCTGGCCTAGTCAGCTGATTATGAGAGAGCAGCCATTCTGAAAAGGTGTCCACTCCTGGCCCAGTCAGCTGATTTTGCTAGAGCAGCAATTTTGAAAAGTTGTCCACTCCTGGCCCAGTCAGTTATATATGAAGGAGCAGCCATTTTGAAAATGTGTCCACTCCTGGCCCAGTCAGTTATATATGAAGGAGCAGCCGTTTTTAAAAGGTGACCACTCCTGGCCCAGTCAGCTGATTATGAGAGAGCAACCATTCTGAAAAGGTGTTAACTCCTGGCCCAGTCAGCTGAATGTGTGAGAACAGCCATTTTGAAAAGGTGTCCTATCGTGGCCCAATCAGCTGATTATGAGAGAGCAGCCATTTTGAAAAGGTGTCCACTCCTGGCCTAGTCAGGTGGATATGAAGGAGCAACCATTCTGAAAAGGTTTCCACTCCTGGCCCAGTCTGCTGATTAT
This sequence comes from Hemicordylus capensis, assembly GCF_027244095.1. Lineage (NCBI taxonomy): Eukaryota > Metazoa > Chordata > Lepidosauria > Squamata > Cordylidae > Hemicordylus > Hemicordylus capensis. The sequence goes on along the minus strand of NC_069668.1, from coordinate 8,349,779 downwards.
GAGAGAACAGCCATTTTGAAAAGGTGTCCACTCCTGGCCAGGCAGTTATATATGAAGGAGCAGCCATTTTGAAAAGGTGACCACTCCTGGCCCAGTCAGCTGATTATGAGAGAGCAACCATTCTGAAAAGGTGTCAACTCCTGGCCCAGTCAGCTGAATGTGTGAGAACAGCCATTTTGAAAAGGTGTCCTATCGTGGCCCAATCAGCTGATTATGAGAGAGCAGCCATTTTGAAAAGGTGTCCACTACTGGCCTAGTCAGGTGGATATGAAGGAGCAGCCATTCTGAAAAGGTGTCCACTCCAGGCCCAGTCAGCTGATTATGAGAGAACAGCCATTCCGAAATGGTGTCCAGTCCTGGCCCAGTCAGCTGATTATGAGAGAACAGTCATTTTGAAAAAGTGTCCACTAATGGCCTAGTCAGGTGGATATGAAGGAGCAGCCATTCTGAAAAGGTGTCCACTCCTATCCCAGTCAGCTGATTATGAGAGAGCAGCCATTTTGAAAAAGTGTGCACTCCTGGCATAGGCAGGTGGATATGAGAGAGCAGCCATTTTGAAAAGGTATCCACTCCTGTCCCAGTCAGGTGGATATGAAGGAGCAGCCATTCTGAAAAGGTGTCCACTCCTGGCCTAGTCAGCTGATTATGAGAGAACAGCCATTCTGAAAAGGTGTCCACTCCTGGCCTTGTCAGGTGGATATAAAGTAGCAGGAATTCTGAAAAGGTGTCCACTGCTGACCCAGTCAGCTGATTATGAGAGAACACCCATTGTGAAAAGGTGTCCACTCCTGGCCTAGTCAGCTGGATATGATGGAGCAGCCATTTTGAAAAGGTGTCCACTCCTGGCCGAGTCAGGTGGATATGAAGGAGCAGCCATTTTGAAAAAGTATCCACTCTTGGCACAGTCAGCTGATAATGGACGCAGCCATTTTGAAAAGGCATCCATTCCTGGCCCAGTCAGCTGATTATGAGAGCAGCCATTTAGAAAAGGTTTCCACTCCTGGCCAAGTCAGCTGATTATGAGAGAGCAGCCATTTTGAAAAGGTGACCACTCCTGGCCCAGTGAGCTGATAATGAGAGAGCAGCCATTTTGAAAAGGTGTCCACTCCTGGCTATGTCAGCTGATTATGAGAGAACAGCCATTCTAAAAACGTGTGCACTCCTGGCCTAGAAAGGTGGATATGAAGGAGCAGCCATTCCGAAAAGGTGTCAACTCCTGGCCCAGTCAGCTGATTATGAGAGAGCAGCCATTTTGAAAAGGTGTCCACTCCTGGCCCAGTGAGGTGATAATGGGAGAGCAGCCATTTTGAAAAGGTGTCCACTCCTGCCCCAGTCAGCTGATTATGAGAGAACAGCCATGTTGAAAAGGTGTCCACTCCTGGCCTAGTCAGGTGGATATGAAGGAGCAGCCATTCTGAAAGGGTGTCAACACCTGGCCCAGTCAGCTGATTATGAGAGAGCAGCCATTTTGAAAATGTGTCCACTCCTTGCCAAGTCAGGTGGATATGAAGGAGCTGTCATTTTGAAAAGGTGTCCACTCATGGCCCAGTCAGCAGATTATGAGAGAACAGCCATTCGGAAAAGGTGTCCACTCATGGCCCAGTCAGCTGATTATGAGAGAACAGCCATTCGGAAAAGGTGTCCACTCCTGCCCCAGTCATGTGAAAGAGCAGCCATTCTGAAAAGGTGTCCACTCCTGGCCCAGTCAGCTGATTGTGAGAGAACAGCCATTCGGAAAAGGTGTCCACTCATGGCCCAGTCAGCAGATTATGAGAGAACAGCCATTCGGAAAAGGTGTCCACTCATGGCCCAGTCAGCTGATTATGAGAGAACAGCCATTCGGAAAAGGTGTCCACTCATGGCCCAGTCAGCTGATTATGAGAGAACAGCCATTTTGAATAGGTGTCCACTCCTGGACTAGTCAGGTGGATATGAAGGAGCAGCCATTCTGAAAAGGTGTCCACTCCTGGCCCAGTCAGCTGATTATGAGAGAGCAGCCATTTTGAAAAGGTGTCCACTCCTGGCCCAGTCAGGTGGATATGAAGCAGCAGCCATTCTGAAAAGGTGTCCACTCCTGGCCCAGTCAGCTGATTATGAGAGAGCAGCCATTTTGAAAAGGTGTCCACTCCTGGCCAAATCAGGTGGATATGAAGGAGCAGCCATTCTGAAAACATGTCCACTCCTGACCCAGTCAGCTGATTATGAGAGAGCAGCCATTCTGAGAAGGTGTCCACTCCTGGCTAGTGAGGTGGATATGAAGGAGCAGCCAATCTGAAAAGGTGTCCACTCCTAGTCCAGTCAGCTGATTATGAGAGAACAGCCATTTTCAAAATGTGTCCACTCCTGGCACAGTAAGCTCATTAAAAGAGAGCAGCCATTTTGAAAAGGTGTCCACTCCTGGCGCAGTCTGGTGGATGTGAAGGAGCAGCAGTTCTGAAAAAGTGACCAATCCTTTCCCAGTCAGCTGATTATGAGTGAACAGCCATTCTGAAAAGGTTTCCACTCCTGGCCCAGTCTGCTGATTATGAGAGAACAGCCATTTTGAAAAGGTGTCCACTCCTGGCCCAGTCAGCTGATTATGAGAGAACAGCCATTCGGAAAAGGTGTCCACTCCTGCCCTAGTCAGGTGAAGGAGCAGCCATTCTGAAAAGGTGTCCACTCATGGCCCAGTCAGCTGATTGTGAGAGAACAGCCATTTTGAAAAGGTGTCCACTCCTGGCCAAATCAGGTGGATATGAAGGAGCAGCCATTCTGAAAACATGTCCACTCCTGGCCCAGTCAGCTGATTATGAGAGAGCAGCCATTCTGAAAATGTGTCCACTCCTGGCTAGTGAGGTGGATATAAAGGGGCAACCATTCTGAAAAGGTTTCCACTCCTCGCCCAGTCAGGTGGATATGAAGGAGCAGCCATTCTGAAAAGGTGTCCACTCCTGTCCAAGTCAGGTGGATATGAAGGAGCTGTCATTTTGAAAAGGTGTCTACTCCTGGCCCAGTCAGCTGATTATGGGAGAGCAGCCATTTTGAAAAAGTGTCCACTCCTGGCCTAGTCAGGTGGATATGAGAGAGCAGCAATTTTGAAAAGGTGTCCACTCATGGCCCAGTCAGCTGATTATGAGAGAACAGCCATTCGGAAAAGGAGTCCACTCCTGCCCTAGTCAGGTGTAGGAGCAGCCATTCTGAAAAGGTGTCCACTCATGGCCCAGTCAGCTGATTGTGAGAGAACAGCCATTCCGAAAAGGTGTCTACTCCTGGCCCAGTCAGCTGATTATGGGAGATCAGCCATTGTGAAAAAGTTTCCACTCCTGCCCTAGTCAGGTGGATATGAGAGAGCAGCAATTTTGAAAAGGTGTCCACTCCTGGCCCAGTCAGCTGATTATGAGAGAGCAGCCATTCTGAAAAGGTGTCCACTGTTGGCCCAGTCAGGTGGATATGAAGGAGCAGCCATTCTGAAAAGGTGTCCACTCCTGGCCCAGTCAGCTGATTATGAGAGAGCAGCCATTTTGAAAAGGTGTCCACTCCTGTCCAAATCAGGTGGATTTGAAGGAGCAGCCATTCTGAAAACATGTCCACTCCTAGCCCAGTCAGCTGATTATGAGAGAGCAGCCATTCTGCAAAGGTGTCCACTCCTGGCTAGTGAGGTGGATATAAAGGAGCAACCATTCTGAAAAGGTTTCCACTTCTCGCCCAGTCAGGTGGATATGAAGGAGCAGCCATTCTGAAAAGCTGTCCACTCCTAGTCCAGTCAGCTGATTATGAGAGAACAGCCATTTTGAACAGGAGTCCACTCCTGGCCCAGTCAGCTGATTATGAGAGAACAGCCATATTGAAAAGGTGTCCACTCCTGGCCCAGTCTGCTCATTATGAGAGAACAGCCATTTTGAAAATCTGTCCACTCCTGGCCCAGTCTGCTCATTATAAGAGAGCAGCCATTTTGAAAAGGTGTCCACTCCTGGCCTAGTCAGGTGCATATGAACGAGCAGCCATTCTGAAAAGGTGTGCACTCCTGGACCAGTCAGTTGAATATGAAGGAGCAGCCATTCTGAAAATGTGTCCACTCCTGGCCCAGTCAGCTGATTATGAGAGACCAGCCATATTGAAAAGGTGTCCACTCCTGGCCCAGTCAGCTGATTTTGCCAGAGAAGCAATTTTGAAAAGGTGTCCAATCCTGTCCCAGTCACCTGATTATGGAAGAACAGCCATTTTCAAAATGTGTCCACTCCTGGCCCAGTAAGCTTATTAAAAGAGAGCAGCCAGTTTGAAAAGGTGTCCACTCCTGGCGCAGTCAGGTGGATGTGAAGGAGCAGCCGTTCTGAAAAAGTGACCAATCCTTTCCCAGTCAGCTGATTATGAGAGAACAGCCATTCTGAAAAGGTTTCCACTCCTGGCCCAGTCTGCTGATTATGAGAGAACAGCCATTTTGAAAATCTGTCCACTCCTGGCCCAGTCAATTATATATGAAGGGGCTGTCATTTTGAAAAGGTGTCTTCTCCTGGCCCAGTCAGCTGATTATGAGAGAGCAGCCATTTTGAAAAAGTGTCCACTCCTGGCCTAGTCAGGTGGATATGAGAGAGCAGCAATTTTGAAAAGGTATCCACTCCTGGCCCAGTCAGGTGGATATGAAGGAGCAGCCATTCTGAAAAGGTGTCCACTCATGGCCCAGTCAGCTGATTATGAGAGAACAGCCATTCGGAAAAGGTGTCCACTCCTGCCCTAGTCAGGTGAAGGAGCAGCCATTCTGAAAAGGTGTCCACTCATGGCCCAGTCAGCTGATTGTGAGAGAACAGCCATTTTGAAAAGGTGTCCACTCCTGGCCAAATCAGGTGGATATGAAGGAGCAGCCATTCTGAAAACATGTCCACTCCTGGCCCAGTCAGCTGATTATGAGAGAGCAGCCATTCTGAAAATGTGTCCACTCCTGGCTAGTGAGGTGGATATAAAGGGGCAACCATTCTGAAAAGGTTTCCACTCCTCGCCCAGTCAGGTGGATATGAAGGAGCAGCCATTCTGAAAAGGTGTCCACTCCTAGTCCAGTCAGCTGATTATGAGAGAACAGCCATTTTGAACAGGTGTCCACTCCTGGCCCAGTCAGCTGATTATGAGAGATCAGCCATATTGAAAAGGTGTCCACTCATGGACCAGTCTGCTGATTATGAGAGAACAGCCATTTTGAAAATCTGTCCACTCCTGGCCCAGTCAGCTGATTATGAGAGAGCAGCCATTTTGAAAAGGTGTCCACGCCTGGCCTAGTCAGGTGCATATGAACGAGCAGCCATTCTGAAAAGGTGTGCACTCCTTGCGCAGTCAGGTGGATGTGAAGGAGCAGCCGTTCTGAAAAAGTGACCAATCCTTTCCCAGTCAGCTGATTATGAGAGAACAGCCATTCTGAAAAGGTTTCCACTCCTGGCCCAGTCTGCTGATTATGAGAGAACAGCCATTTTGAAAATCTGTCCAGTCCTGGCCCAGTCAGATATATATGAAGGAGCTGTCATTTTGAAAAGGTGTCTACTCCTGGCCCAGTCAGCTGATTATGAGAGAGCAGCCATTTTGAAAAAGTGTCCACTCCTGGCCTAGTCAGGTGGATATGAGAGAGCAGCAATTTTGAAAATGTGTCCATTCCTGGCCCAGTCAGGGGGATATTAAGGAGCAGCCATTCTGAAAAGGTGTCCACTCCTGGCCCAGTCAGCTGATTATGAGAGAGCAGCCATTTTGAAAAGGTGTCCACTCCTGGCCCAGTCAGCTGATTTTGCTAGAGCAGCAATTTTGAAAAGGTGTCCACTCCTGGCCCAGTCAGTTATATATGAAGGAGCAGCCATTTTGAAATGGTGTCCACTCCTGGCCCAGTCAGTTATATATGAAGGAGCAGCCGTTTTGAAAAGGTGACCACTCCTGGCCCAGTCAGCTGATTATGAGAGAGCAACCATTCTGAAAAGGTGTTAACTCCTGGCCCAGTCAGCTGAATGTGTGAGAACAGACATTTTGAAAAGGTGTCCTATCGTGGCCCAATCAGCTGATTATGAGAGAGCAGCCATTTTGAAAAGGTGTCCACTCCTGGCCTAGTCAGGTGGATATGAAGGAGCAACCATACTGAAAAGGTTTCCACTCCTTGCCCAGTCTGCTGATTATGAGAGAATAGCCATTTTGAAAAGGTGTCCACTCCTGGCGCAGTCTGGTGGATGTGAAGGAGCAGCCGTTCTGAAAAAGTGACCAATCCTTTCCCAGTCAGCTGATTATGAGAGAACAGCCATTCTGAAAAGGTTTCCACTCCTGGCACAGTCTGCTGATTATGAGAGAACAGCCATTTTGAAAACGTGTCCATTCCTGGCCCAGTCAGTTATATATGAAGGAGCAGCCATTTTGAAAAGGTGACCACTCCTGGCCCAGTCAGCTGATTATGAGAGAGCAACCATTCTGAAAAGGTGTCAACTCCTGGCCCTGTCAGCTGAATGTGTGAGAACATCCTTTTTGAAAAGGTGTCCTATCGTGGCCCAATCAGCTGATTATGAGTGAGCAGCCATTTTGAAAAGGTGTCCACTCCTGGCCTAGTCAGGTGGATATGAAGGAGCAGCCATTCTGAAAAGGTGTCCACTCCAGGCCCAGTCAGCTGATTATGAGAGAACAGCCATTCCGAAGAGGTGTTCAGTCCTGGCCCAGTCAGCTGATTATGAGAGAACAGCCATTTTGAAAAGGTGTCCACACCTGGCCTAGTCAGGTGGATATGACGGAGCAGCCATTCTCAAAAGGTGTCCACTCCTGGACGGGTCAGCTGATTATGAGAGAGCAGCCATTTTGAAAAAGTGTCCACTCATGGCGTAGTCAGGTGGATATGAACAGCCATTCTGAAAAGGTATCCACTCCTTGCCCAGTCAGGTGGATATGAAGGAGCAGCCATTCTGAAAAGGTGTCCACTCCTGGCCTAGTCAGCTGATTATGAGAGAACAGCCATTCTGAAAAGGTGTCCACTCCTGGCCTAGTCAGGTGCATATGAACGAGCAGCCATTCTGAAAAGGTGTGCACTCCTGGACCAGTCAGTTGAATATGAAGGAGCAGCCATTCTGAAAATATGTCCACTCCTGGCCCAGTCAGCTGATTATGAGAGACCAGCCATATTGAAAAGGTGTCCACTCCTGGCCCAGTCAGCTGATTTTGCCAGAGAAGCAATTTTGAAAAGGTGTCCAATCCTGTCCCAGTCACCTGATTATGGAAGAACAGCCATTTTCAAAATGTGTCCACTCCTGGCCCAGTAAGCTTATTAAAAGAGAGCAGCCAGTTTGAAAAGGTGTCCACTCCTGGCGCAGTCAGGTGGATGTGAAGGAGCAGCCGTTCTGAAAAAGTGACCAATCCTTTCCCAGTCAGCTGATTATGAGAGAACAGCCATTTTGAAAATCTGTCCACTCCTGGCCCAGCCAATTATATATGAAGGGGCTGTCATTTTGAAAAGGTGTCTTCTCCTGGCCCAGTCAGCTGATTATGAGAGAGCAGCCATTTTGAAAAAGTGTCCACTCCTGGCCTAGTCAGGTGGATATGAGAGAGCAGCAATTTTGAAAAGGTATCCACTCCTGGCCCAGTCAGGTGGATATGAAGGAGCAGCCATTCTGAAAAGGTGTCCACTCATGGCCCAGTCAGCTGATTATGAGAGAACAGCCATTCGGAAAAGGTGTCCACTCCTGCCCTAGTCAGGTGAAGGAGCAGCCATTCTGAAAAGGTGTCCACTCATGGCCCAGTCAGCTGATTGTGAGAGAACAGCCATTTTGAAAAGGTGTCCACTCCTGGCCAAATCAGGTGGATATGAAGGAGCAGCCATTCTGAAAACATGTCCACTCCTGGCCCAGTCAGCTGATTATGAGAGAGCAGCCATTCTGAAAATGTGTCCACTCCTGGCTAGTGAGGTGGATATAAAGGGGCAACCATTCTGAAAAGGTTTCCACTCCTCGCCCAGTCAGGTGGATATGAAGGAGCAGCCATTCTGAAAAGGTGTCCACTCCTAGTCCAGTCAGCTGATTATGAGAGAACAGCCATTTTGAACAGGTGTCCACTCCTGGCCCAGTCAGCTGATTATGAGAGATCAGCCATATTGAAAAGGTGTCCACTCCTGGCCCAGTCTGCTGATTATGAGAGAACAGCCATTTTGAAAATCTGTCCACTCCTGGCCCAGTCAGCTGATTATGAGAGAGCAGCCATTTTGAAAAGGTGTCCACGCCTCGCCTAGTCAGGTGCATATGAACGAGCAGCCATTCTGAAAAGGTGTGCACTCCTTGCGCAGTCAGGTGGATGTGAAGGAGCAGCCGTTCTGAAAAAGTGACCAATCCTTTCCCAGTCAGCTGATTATGAGAGAACAGCCATTCTGAAAAGGTTTCCACTCCTGGCCCAGTCTGCTGATTATGAGAGAACAGCCATTTTGAAAATCTGTCCAGTCCTGGCCCAGTCAGTTATATATGAAGGAGCTGTCATTTTGAAAAGGTGTCTACTCCTGGCCCAGTCAGCTGATTATGAGAGAGCAGCCATTTTGAAAAAGTGTCCACTCCTGGTCTAGTCAGGTGGATATGAGAGAGCAGCAATTTTGAAAATGTGTCCATTCCTGGCCCAGTCAGGGGGATATTAAGGAGCAGCCATTCTGAAAAGGTGTCCACTCCTGGCCCAGTCAGCTGATTATGAGAGAGCAGCCATTTTGAAAAGGTGTCCACTCCTGGCCCAGTCAGCTGATTTTGCTAGAGCAGCAATTTTGAAAAGTTGTCCACTCCTGGCCCAGTCAGTTATATATGAAGGAGCAGCCATTTTGAAATGGTGTCCACTCCTGGCCCAGTCAGTTATATATGAAGGAGCAGCCGTTTTGAAAAGGTGACCACTCCTGGCCCAGTCAGCTGAATGTGTGAGAACAGACATTTTGAAAAGGTGTCCTATCGTGGCCCAATCAGCTGATTATGAGAGAGCAGCCATTTTGAAAAGGTGTCCACTCCTGGCCTAGTCAGGTGGATATGAAGGAGCAACCATACTGAAAAGGTTTCCACTCCTGGCCCAGTCTGCTGATTATGAGAGAATAGCCATTTTGAAAAGGTGTCCACTCCTGGCGCAGTCTGGTGGATGTGAAGGAGCAGCCATTCTGAAAAAGTGACCAATCCTTTCCCAGTCAGCTGATTATGAGAGAACAGCCATTCTGAAAAGGTTTCCACTCCTGGCACAGTCTGCTGATTATGAGAGAACAGCCATTTTGAAAACGTGTCCACTCCTGGCCCAGTCAGTTATATATGAAGGAGCAGCCATTTTGAAAAGGTGACCACTCCTGGCCCAGTCAGCTGATTATGAGAGAGCAACCATTCTGAAAAGGTGTCAACTCCTGGCCCTGTCAGCTGAATGTGTGAGAACAGCCTTTTTGAAAAGGTGTCCTATCGTGGCCCAATCAGCTGATTATGAGTGAGCAGCCATTTTGAAAAGGTGTCCACTCCTGGCCTAGTCAGGTGGATATGAAGGAGCAGCCATTCTGAAAAGGTGTCCACTCCAGGCCCAGTCAGCTGATTATGAGAGAACAGCCATTCCGAAGAGGTGTTCAGTCCTGGCCCAGTCAGCTGATTATGAGAGAACAGCCATTTTGAAAAGGTGTCCACACCTGGCCTAGTCAGGTGGATATGACGGAGCAGCCATTCTCAAAAGGTGTCCACTCCTGGACAGGTCAGCTGATTATGAGAGAGCAGCCATTTTGAAAAAGTGTCCACTCATGGCGTAGTCAGGTGGATATGAACAGCCATTCTGAAAAGGTATCCACTCCTTGCCCAGTCAGGTGGATATGAAGGAGCAGCCATTCTGAAAAGGTGTCCACTCCTGGCCTAGTCAGCTGATTATGAGAGAACAGCCATTCTGAAAAGGTGTCCACTCCTGGCCTAGTCAGGTGGATATAAAGTAGCAGCAATTCTGAAAAGGTGTCCACTGCTGACCCAGTCAGCTGATTATGAGAGAACAGCCATTGTGAAAAGGTGTCCACTCCTGGCCTAGTCAGCTGGATATGAAGGAGCAGCCATTTTGAAAAGGTGTCCACTCCTGGCCGAGTCAGGTGGATATGAAGGAGCAGCCATTTTGAAAAAGTATCCACTCCTGGCACAGTCAGCAGATAATGAAAGCAGCCATTTTGAAAAGGCATCCATTCCTGGCCCAGTCAGCTGATTATGAGAGCAGCCATTTTGAAAAGGTGTCCACTCCTGGCCAAGTCAGCTGATTATGAGAGAGCAGCCATTTTGAAAAGGTGTCCACTCCTGGCCCAGTGAGCTGATAATGAGAGAGCAGCCATTTTGAAAAGGTGTCCACTCCTGGCTATGTCAGCTGATTATGAGAGAACAGCCATTCTGAAAAGTTGTCCACTCCTGGCCTAGAAAGGTGGATATGAAGGAGCAGCCATTCCGAAAAGTTGTCAACTCCTGGCCCAGTCAGCTGATTATGAGAGAGCAGCCATTTTGAAAAGGTGTCCACTCCTGGCCCAGTGAGCTGATAATGGGAGAGCAGCCATTTTGAAAAGGTGTCCACTCCTGCCCTAGTCAGCTGATTATGAGAGAACAGCCATGTTGAAAAGGTGTCAACTCCTGGCCTAGTCAGGTGGATATAAAGGAGCAGCCATTCTGAAAAGGTGTCAACACCTGGCCCAGTCAGCTGATTATGAGAGAGCAGCCATTTTGAAATGGTGTCCACTCCTGTCCAAGTCAGGTGGATATGAAGGAGCTGTCATTTTGAAAATGTGTCTACTCCTGGCCCAGTCAGCTGTTTATGGGAGAGCAGCCATTTTGAAAAAGTGTCCACTCCTGGCCTAGTCAGGTGGATATGAGAGAGCAGCAATTTTGAAAAGGTGTCCACTCATGGCCCAGTCAGCTGATTATGAGAGAACAGCCATTCGGAAAAGGTGTCCACTCCTGCCCTAGTCAGGTGTAGGAGCAGCCATTCTGAAAAGGTGTCCACTCATGGCCCAGTCAGCTGATTGTGAGAGAACAGCCATTCCGAAAAGGTGTCTACTCCTGGCCCAGTCAGCTGATTATGGGAGATCAGCCATTGTGAAAAAGTTTCCACTCCTGCCCTAGTCAGGTGGATATGAGAGAGCAGCCATTTTCAAAATGTGTCCACTCCTGGACCAGTCAGCTCATTATAAGAGAGCAGCCATTTTGAAAAGTTGTCCACTCCTGGCGCAGTCAGGTGGATGTGAAGGAGCAGCCGTTCTGAAAAAGTGACCAATCCTTTCCCTGTCAGCTGATTATGAGAGAACAGCCATTTTGAAAAGGTGTCCACTCCTGTCCCAGTCAGTTATATATGAAGGAGCAGCCATTTTGAAAAGGTGACCACTCCTGGCCCAGTCAGCTGATTATGAGAGAGCAACCATTCTGAAAAGGTGTTAACTCCTGGCCCAGTCAGTTGAATGTGTGAGAACAGCCATTTTGAAAAGGTGTCCTATCGTGGCTCAATCAGCTGATTATGAGAGAGCAGCCATTTTGAAAAGGTGTCCACTCCTGGCCTAGTCAGGTGGATATGAAGGAGCAACCATTCTGAAAAGGTTTCCACTCCTGGTCCAGTCTGCTGATTATGAGAGAACAGCCATTTTGAAAAGGTGTCCACTCCTGGCCAGGCAGTTATATATGAAGGAGCAGCCATTTTGAAAAGGTGACCACTCCTGGCCCAGTCAGCTGATTATGAGAGAGCAACCATTCTGAAAAGGTGTCAACTCCTGGACCAGTCAGCTGAATGTGTGAGAACAGCCATTTTGAAAAGGTGTCCTATCGTGGCCCAATCAGCTGATTATGAAAGAGCAGCCATTTTGAAAAGGTGTCCACTACTGGCCTAGTCAGGTGGATATGAAGGAGCAGCCATTCTGAAAAGGTGTCCACTCCATGCCCAGTCAGCTGATTATGAGAGAACAGCCATTCCAAAAAGGTGTCCAATCCTGGCCCAGTCAGCTGATTATGAGAAAACAGTCATTTGAAAAAGTGTCCACTAATGGCCTAGTCAGGTGGTTATGAAGGAGCAGCCATTCTGAAAAGGTGTCCACTCCTGGCCCAGTCAGCTGATTATGAGAGAGCAGCCATTTTGAAAAAGTGTGCACTCCTGGCATAGGCAGGTGGATATGAGAGAGCAGCCATCTTGAAAAGGTATCCACTCCTGGCCCAGTCAGGTGGATATGAAGGAGCAGCCATTCTGAAAAGGTGTCCACTCCTGGCCCAGTCAGCTGATTATGAGAGAACAGCCATTCGGAAAAGGTGTCCACTCCTGCCCTAGTCAGGTGAAAGAGCAGCCATTCTGAAAAGGTGTCCACTCATGGCCCAGTCAGCTGATTGTGAGAGAACAGCCATACCGAAAAGGTGTCGAGTCCTGTCCCAGTCAGCTGATTATGAGAGAACAGCCATTTTGAATAGGTGTCCACTCCTGGACTAGTCAGGTGGATATGAAGGAGCAGCCATTCTGAAAAGGTGTCCACTCCTGGCCCAGTCAGCTGATTATGAGAGAGCAGCCATTCTGAAAAGGTGTCCACTCCTGGCCCGGTCAGGTGGATATGAAGGAGCAGCCATTCTCAAAAGGTGTCCACTCCTGGACGGGTCAGCTGATTATGAGAGAGCAGCCATTTTGAAAAAGTGTCCACTCATGGCGTAGTCAGGTGGATATGAACAGCCATTCTGAAAAGGTATCCACTCCTTGCCCAGTCAGGTGGATATGAAGGAGCAGCCATTCTGAAAAGGTGTCCACTCCTGGCCTAGTCAGCTGATTATGAGAGAACAGCCATTCTGAAAAGGTGTCCACTCCTGGCCTAGTCAGGTGCATATGAACGAGCAGCCATTCTGAAAAGGTGTGCACTCCTGGACCAGTCAGTTGAATATGAAGGAGCAGCCATTCTGAAAATATGTCCACTCCTGGCCCAGTCAGCTGATTATGAGAGACCAGCCATATTGAAAAGGTGTCCACTCCTGGCCCAGTCAGCTGATTTTGCCAGAGAAGCAATTTTGAAAAGGTGTCCAATCCTGTCCCAGTCACCTGATTATGGAAGAACAGCCATTTTCAAAATGTGTCCACTCCTGGCCCAGTAAGCTTATTAAAAGAGAGCAGCCAGTTTGAAAAGGTGTCCACTCCTGGCGCAGTCAGGTGGATGTGAAGGAGCAGCCGTTCTGAAAAAGTGACCAATCCTTTCCCAGTCAGCTGATTATGAGAGAACAGCCATTTTGAAAATCTGTCCACTCCTGGCCCAGTCAATTATATATGAAGGGGCTGTCATTTTGAAAAGGTGTCTTCTCCTGGCCCAGTCAGCTGATTATGAGAGAGCAGCCATTTTGAAAAAGTGTCCACTCCTGGCCTAGTCAGGTGGATATGAGAGAGCAGCAATTTTGAAAAGGTATCCACTCCTGGCCCAGTCAGGTGGATATGAAGGAGCAGCCATTCTGAAAAGGTGTCCACTCATGGCCCAGTCAGCTGATTATGAGAGAACAGCCATTCGGAAAAGGTGTCCACTCCTGCCCTAGTCAGGTGAAGGAGCAGCCATTCTGAAAAGGTGTCCACTCATGGCCCAGTCAGCTGATTGTGAGAGAACAGCCATTTTGAAAAGGTGTCCACTCCTGGCCAAATCAGGTGGATATGAAGGAGCAGCCATTCTGAAAACATGTCCACTCCTGGCCCAGTCAGCTGATTATGAGAGAGCAGCCATTCTGAAAATGTGTCCACTCCTGGCTAGTGAGGTGGATATAAAGGGGCAACCATTCTGAAAAGGTTTCCACTCCTCGCCCAGTCAGGTGGATATGAAGGAGCAGCCATTCTGAAAAGGTGTCCACTCCTAGTCCAGTCAGCTGATTATGAGAGAACAGCCATTTTGAACAGGTGTCCACTCCTGGCCCAGTCAGCTGATTATGAGAGATCAGCCATATTGAAAAGGTGTCCACTCCTGGCCCAGTCTGCTGATTATGAGAGAACAGCCATTTTGAAAATCTGTCCACTCCTGGCCCAGTCAGCTGATTATGAGAGAGCAGCCATTTTGAAAAGGTGTCCACGCCTCGCCTAGTCAGGTGCATATGAACGAGCAGCCATTCTGAAAAGGTGTGCACTCCTTGCGCAGTCAGGTGGATGTGAAGGAGCAGCCGTTCTGAAAAAGTGACCAATCCTTTCCCAGTCAGCTGATTATGAGAGAACAGCCATTCTGAAAAGGTTTCCACTCCTGGCCCAGTCTGCTGATTATGAGAGAACAGCCATTTTGAAAATCTGTCCAGTCCTGGCCCAGTCAGTTATATATGAAGGAGCTGTCATTTTGAAAAGGTGTCTACTCCTGGCCCAGTCAGCTGATTATGAGAGAGCAGCCATTTTGAAAAAGTGTCCACTCCTGGTCTAGTCAGGTGGATATGAGAGAGCAGCAATTTTGAAAATTTGTCCATTCCTGGCCCAGTCAGGGGGATATTAAGGAGCAGCCATTCTGAAAAGGTGTCCACTCCTGGCCCAGTCAGCTGATTATGATAGAGCAGCCATTTTGAAAAGGTGTCCACTCCTGGCCCAGTCAGCTGATTTTGCTAGAGCAGCAATTTTGAAAAGTTGTCCACTCCTGGCCCAGTCAGTTATATATGAAGGAGCAGCCATTTTGAAATGGTGTCCACTCCTGGCCCAGTCAGTTATATATGAAGGAGCAGCCGTTTTGAAAAGGTGACCACTCCTGGCCCAGTCAGCTGATTATGAGAGAGCAACCATTCTGAAAAGGTGTTAACTCCTGGCCCAATCAGCTGATTATGAGAGAGCAGCCATTTTGAAAAGGTGTCCACTCCTGGCCTAGTCAGGTGGATATGAAGGAGCAACCATACTGAAAAGGTTTCCACTCCTGGCCCAGTCTGCTGATTATGAGAGAATAGCCATTTTGAAAAGGTGTCCACTCCTGGCGCAGTCTGGTGGATGTGAAGGAGCAGCCGTTCTGAAAAAGTGACCAATCCTTTCCCAGTCAGCTGATTATGAGAGAACAGCCATTCTGAAAAGGTTTCCACTCCTGGCACAGTCTGCTGATTATGAGAGAACAGCCATTTTGAAAACGTGTCCACTCCTGGCCCAGTCAGTTATATATGAAGGAGCAGCCATTTTGAAAAGGTGACCACTCCTGGCCCAGTCAGCTGATTATGAGAGAGCAACCATTCTGAAAAGGTGTCAACTCCTGGCCCTGTCAGCTGAATGTGTGAGAACAGCCTTTTTGAAAAGGTGTCCTATCGTGGCCCAATCAGCTGATTATGAGTGAGCAGCCATTTTGAAAAGGTGTCCACTCCTGGCCTAGTCAGGTGGATATGAAGGAGCAGCCATTCTGAAAAGGTGTCCACTCCAGGCCCAGTCAGCTGATTATGAGAGAACAGCCATTCCGAAGAGGTGTTCAGTCCTGGCCCAGTCAGCTGATTATGAGAGAACAGCCATTTTGAAAAGGTGTCCACACCTGGCCTAGTCAGGTGGATATGACGGAGCAGCCATTCTCAAAAGGTGTCCACTCCTGGACAGGTCAGCTGATTATGAGAGAGCAGCCATTTTGAAAAAGTGTCCACTCATGGCGTAGTCAGGTGGATATGAACAGCCATTCTGAAAAGGTATCCACTCCTTGCCCAGTCAGGTGGATATGAAGGAGCAGCCATTCTGAAAAGGTGTCCACTCCTGGCCTAGTCAGCTGATTATGAGAGAACAGCCATTCTGAAAAGGTGTCCACTCCTGGCCTAGTCAGGTGGATATAAAGTAGCAGCAATTCTGAAAAGGTGTCCACTGCTGACCCAGTCAGCTGATTATGAGAGAACAGCCATTGTGAAAAGGTGTCCACTCCTGGCCTAGTCAGCTGGATATGAAGGAGCAGCCATTTTGAAAAGGTGTCCACTCCTGGCCGAGTCAGGTGGATATGAAGGAGCAGCCATTTTGAAAAAGTATCCACTCCTGGCACAGTCAGCAGATAATGAAAGCAGCCATTTTGAAAAGGCATCCATTCCTGGCCCAGTCAGCTGATTATGAGAGCAGCCATTTTGAAAAGGTGTCCACTCCTGGCCAAGTCAGCTGATTATGAGAGAGCAGCCATTTTGAAAAGGTGTCCACTCCTGGCCCAGTGAGCTGATAATGAGAGAGCAGCCATTTTGAAAAGGTGTCCACTCCTGGCTATGTCAGCTGATTATGAGAGAACAGCCATTCTGAAAAGTTGTCCACTCCTGGCCTAGAAAGGTGGATATGAAGGAGCAGCCATTCCGAAAAGTTGTCAACTCCTGGCCCAGTCAGCTGATTATGAGAGAGCAGCCATTTTGAAAAGGTGTCCACTCCTGGCCCAGTGAGCTGATAATGGGAGAGCAGCCATTTTGAAAAGGTGTCCACTCCTGCCCTAGTCAGCTGATTATGAGAGAACAGCCATGTTGAAAAGGTGTCAACTCCTGGCCTAGTCAGGTGGATATAAAGGAGCAGCCATTCTGAAAAGGTGTCAACACCTGGCCCAGTCAGCTGATTATGAGAGAGCAGCCATTTTGAAATGGTGTCCACTCCTGTCCAAGTCAGGTGGATATGAAGGAGCTGTCATTTTGAAAATGTGTCTACTCCTGGCCCAGTCAGCTGTTTATGGGAGAGCAGCCATTTTGAAAAAGTGTCCACTCCTGGCCTAGTCAGGTGGATATGAGAGAGCAGCAATTTTGAAAAGGTGTCCACTCATGGCCCAGTCAGCTGATTATGAGAGAACAGCCATTCGGAAAAGGTGTCCACTCCTGCCCTAGTCAGGTGTAGGAGCAGCCATTCTGAAAAGGTGTCCACTCATGGCCCAGTCAGCTGATTGTGAGAGAACAGCCATTCCGAAAAGGTGTCTACTCCTGGCCCAGTCAGCTGATTATGGGAGATCAGCCATTGTGAAAAAGTTTCCACTCCTGCCCTAGTCAGGTGGATATGAGAGAGCAGCCATTTTCAAAATGTGTCCACTCCTGGACCAGTCAGCTCATTATAAGAGAGCAGCCATTTTGAAAAGTTGTCCACTCCTGGCGCAGTCAGGTGGATGTGAAGGAGCAGCCGTTCTGAAAAAGTGACCAATCCTTTCCCTGTCAGCTGATTATGAGAGAACAGCCATTTTGAAAAGGTGTCCACTCCTGTCCCAGTCAGTTATATATGAAGGAGCAGCCATTTTGAAAAGGTGACCACTCCTGGCCCAGTCAGCTGATTATGAGAGAGCAACCATTCTGAAAAGGTGTTAACTCCTGGCCCAGTCAGTTGAATGTGTGAGAACAGCCATTTTGAAAAGGTGTCCTATCGTGGCTCAATCAGCTGATTATGAGAGAGCAGCCATTTTGAAAAGGTGTCCACTCCTGGCCTAGTCAGGTGGATATGAAGGAGCAACCATTCTGAAAAGGTTTCCACTCCTGGTCCAGTCTGCTGATTATGAGAGAACAGCCATTTTGAAAAGGTGTCCACTCCTGGCCAGGCAGTTATATATGAAGGAGCAGCCATTTTGAAAAGGTGACCACTCCTGGCCCAGTCAGCTGATTATGAGAGAGCAACCATTCTGAAAAGGTGTCAACTCCTGGACCAGTCAGCTGAATGTGTGAGAACAGCCATTTTGAAAAGGTGTCCTATCGTGGCCCAATCAGCTGATTATGAAAGAGCAGCCATTTTGAAAAGGTGTCCACTACTGGCCTAGTCAGGTGGATATGAAGGAGCAGCCATTCTGAAAAGGTGTCCACTCCATGCCCAGTCAGCTGATTATGAGAGAACAGCCATTCCAAAAAGGTGTCCAGTCCTGGCCCAGTCAGCTGATTATGAGAAAACAGTCATTTGAAAAAGTGTCCACTAATGGCCTAGTCAGGTGGTTATGAAGGAGCAGCCATTCTGAAAAGGTGTCCACTCCTGGCCCAGTCAGCTGATTATGAGAGAGCAGCCATTTTGAAAAAGTGTGCACTCCTGGCATAGGCAGGTGGATATGAGAGAGCAGCCATTTTGAAAAGGTATCCACTCCTGGCCCAGTCAGGTGGATATGAAGGAGCAGCCATTCTGAAAAGGTGTCCACTCCTGGCCCAGTCAGCTGATTATGAGAGAACAGCCATTCGGAAAAGGTGTCCACTCCTGCCCTAGTCAGGTGAAAGAGCAGCCATTCTGAAAAGGTGTCCACTCATGGCCCAGTCAGCTGATTGTGAGAGAACAGCCATTCCGAAAAGATGTCGAGTCCTGTCCCAGTCAGCTGATTATGAGAGAACAGCCATTTTGAATAGGTGTCCACTCCTGGACTAGTCAGGTGGATATGAAGGAGCAGCCATTCTGAAAAGGTGTCCACTCCTGGCCCAGTCAGCTGATTATGAGAGAGCAGCCATTCTGAAAAGGTGTCCACTCCTGGCCCGGTCAGGTGGATATGAAGGAGCAGCCATTCTGAAAAGGTGTCCACTCCTGGCCCAGTCAGCTGATTATGAGAGAGCAGCCATTTTGAAAAGGTGTCCACTCCTGGCCAAATCAGGTGGATATGAAGGAGCAGCTATTCTGAAAACATGTCCACTCCTGGCCCAGTCAGCTGATTATGAGAGAGCAGCCATTCTGAAAAGGTGTGCACTCCTGGCTAGTGAGGTGGATATGAAGGAGCAGCCAATCTGAAAAGGTGTCCACTCCTAGTCCAGTCAGCTGATTATGAGAGAACAGCCATTTTGAGCTGGTGTCCACTCCTGGCCCAGTCAGCTGATTATGAGAGAACAGCCATATTGAAAAGGTGTCCACTCCTGGCCCAGTCTGCTGATTATGAGAGAACAGCCATTTTGAAAATCTGTCCACTCCTGGCCCAGTCTGCTGATTATGAGAGAGCAGCCATTTTGAAAAGGTGTCCACGCCTGGCCTAGTCAGGTGCATATGAACGAGCAGCCATTCTGAAAAGGTGTGCACTCCTGGACCAGTCAGCTGATAATGAAAGAACAGCCATTTTCAAAATGTGTCCACTCCTGGCCCAGTGAGCTGATAATGGGAGAGCAGCCATTCTGAAAAGGTGTCCACTCCTGGCTAGTGAGGTGGATATAAAGGAGCAACCATTCTGAAAAGGTATCCACTCCTCGCCCAGTCAGGTGGATATGAAGGAGCAGCCATTCTGAAAAGGTGTCCACTCCTAGTCCAGTCAGCTGATTATGAGAGGACAGCCATTTTGAACAGGTGTCCACTCCTGGCCCAGTGAGCTGATAATGAGAGAGCAGCCATTTTGAAAAGGTGTCCACTCCTGGCTATGTCAGCTGATTATGAGAGAACAGCCATTCTGAAAAGGTGTCCACTCCCGGCCTAGAAAGGTGGATATGAAGGAGCAGCCATTCCGAAAAGGTGTCAACTCCTGGCCTAGTCAGCTGATTATGAGTGAGCAGCCATTTTGAAAAGGTGTCCACTCCTGGCCCAGTGAGCTGATAATGGGAGAGCAGCCATTTTGAAAAGGTGTCCACTCCTGCCCTAGTCAGCTGATTATGAGAGAAGAGCCATGTTGAAAAGGTGTCCACTCCTGGCCTAGAAAGGTGGATATGAAGGAGCAGACATTCCGAAAAGGTGTCAACTCCTGGCCCAGTCAGCTGATTATGAGAGAGCAGCCATTTTGAAAAGGTGTCTACTCCTGGCCCAGTCCGGTGATTATGGGAGAGCAGCCATTTTGAAAAAGTGTCCACTCCTGGCCTAGTCAGGTGGATATGAGAGAGCAGCAATTTTGAAAAGGTATCCATTCCTGGCCCAGTCAGGTGGATATGAAGGAGCAGCCATTCTGAAAAGGTGTCCACTCATGGCCCAGTCAGCTGATTGTGAGAGAACAGCCATTCCGAAAAGGTGTCGAGTCCTGTCCCAGTCAGCTGATTATGAGAGAACAGCCATTTTGAATAGGTGTCCACTCCTGGCCTAGTCAGGTGGATATGAAGGAGCAGCCATTCTGAAAAGGTGTCCACTCCTGGCCCAGTCAGCTGATTATGAGAGAGCAGCCATTTTGAAAAGGTGTCCACTCCTGGCCAAATCAGGTGGATATGAAGGAGCAGCCATTCTGAAAACATGTCCAATCCTGGCCCAGTCAGCTGATTATGAGAGAGCAGCCATTCTGAAAAGGTGTCCACTCCTGGCCCAGTGAGCTGATAATGGGAGAGCAGCCATTTTGAAAAGGTGCCCACTCCTGCCCTAGTCAGCTCATTATGAGAGAACAGCCATGTTGAAAAGGTGTCCACTCCTGGCCTAGAAAGGTGGATATGAAGGAGCAGCCATTCCGAAAAGGTGTCAACTCCTGGCCCAGTCAGCTGATTATGAGAGAGCAGCCATTCTGAAAATGTGTCCACTCCTGGCTAGTGAGGTGCATATGAACGAGCAGCCATTCTGAAAAGGTTTCCACTCCTGGTGCAGTCAGGTGGATGTGAAGGAGCAGCCGTTCTGAAAAAGTGACCAATCCTTTCCCAGTCAGCAGATTATGAGAGAACAGCCATTCTGAAAAGGTTTCCACTCCTGGCCCAGTCTGCTGATTATGAGAGAACAGCCATTTTGAAAATCTGTCCAGTCCTGGCCCAGTCAGTTATATATGAAGGAGCAGCCATTCTGAAAAGGTGTCAACTCCTGGCCCAGTCAGCTGATTATGAGAGAGCAGCCATTTTGAAAAGGTGTCTACTCCTGGCCCAGTCAGCTGATTATGGGAGAGCAGCCATTTTGAAAAAGTGTCCACTCCTGGCCTAGTCAGGTGGATATGAGAGAGCAGCAATTTTGAAAAGGTATCCACTCCTGGCCCAGTCAGGTGGATATGAAGGAGCAGCCATTCTGAAAAGGTGTCCACTCATGGCCCAATCAGCTGATTATGAGAGAACAGCCATTCGGAAAAGGTGTCAACTCCTGGCCTAGTCAGGTGAAGGAGCAGCCATTCTGAAAAGGTGTCCACTCATGGCCCAGTCAGCTGATTGTGACAGAACAGCCATTCCGAAAAGGTGTCGAGTCCTGTCCCAGTCAGCTGATTATGAGAGAACAGCCATTTTGAGTAGGTGTCCACTCCTGGCCTAGTCAGGTGGATATGAAGGAGCAGCCATTCTGAAAAGGTATCCACTCCTGGCTCAGTCAGCTGATTATGAGAGAGCAGCCATTCTGAAAAGGTGTCCACTCCTGGCCCAGTCAGGTGGATATGAAGGAGCAGCCATTCTGAAAAGGTGTCCACTCCTGGCCCTGTCAGCTGATTATGAGAGAGCAGCCATTTTGAAAAGGTGTCCACTCCTGGCCAAATCAGGTGGATATGAAGGAGCAGCCATTCTGAAAACATGTCCACTCCTGGCCCAGTCAGCTGATTATGAGAGAGCAGCCATTCTGAAAAGGTGTCCACTCCTGGCCCAGTGAGCTGATAATGGGAGAGCAGCCATTTTGAAAAGGTGTCCACTCCTGCCCTAGTCAGCTGATTATGAGAGAACAGCCATGTTGAAAAGGTGTCCACTCCTGGCCTAGAAAGGTGGATATGAAGGAGCAGCCATTCCGAAAAGGTGTCAACTCCTGGCCCAGTCAGCTGATTATGAGAGAGCAGCCATTTTGAAAAGGTGTCCCCTCCTGGCCCAGTGAGCTGATAATGGGAGAGCAGCCATTTTGAAAAGGTGTCCACTCCTGCCCTAGTCAGCTGATTATGAGAGAACAGCCATGTTGAAAAGGTGTCCACTCCTGGCCTAGAAAGGTGGATATGAAGGAGCAGCCATTCCGAAAAGGTGTCCACTCCTGGCGCAGTCAGCTGATTATGAGAGAGCAGCCATTTTGAAAAGGTGTCTACTCCTGGCCCAGTCAGCTGATTATGGGAGAGCAGCCATTTTGAAAAAGTGTCCACTCCTGGCCTAGTCAGGCGGATATGAGAGAGCAGCAATTTTGAAAAGGTATCCACCACTGGCCCAGTCAGGTGGATATGAAGGAGCAGCCATTCTGAAAAGGTGTCCACTCATGGACCAGTCAGCTGATTATGAGAGAACAGCCATTCGGAAAAGGTGTCAACTCCTGCCCTAGTCAGGTGAAGGAGCAGCCATTCTGAAAAGGTGTCCACTCATGGCCCAGTCAGCTGATTGTGAGAGAACAGCCATTCCGTAAAGGTGTCTATTCCTGGCCCAGTCAGCTGATTATGGGAGAGCAGCCATTTTGAAAAAGTTTCCACTCCTGCCCTAGTCAGGTGGATATGAGAGAGCAGCAATTTTGAAAAGGTATACACTCCTGGCCCAGTCAGGTGGATATGAAGGAGCAGCAATTCTGAAAAGGTGTCCACTCATGGCCCAGTCAGCTGATCATGAGAGAACAGCCATTCGGAAAAGGTGTCCACTCCTGCCCTAGTCAGGTGAAGGAGCAGCCATTCTGTAAAGGTGTCCACTCATGGCCCAGTCAGCTGATTGTGAGAGAACAGCCATTCCGAAAAGGTGTCGAGTCCTGTCCCAGTCAGCTGATTATGAGAGAACAGCCATTTTGAATAGGTGTCCACTCCTGGCCTAGTCAGGTGGACATGAAGGAGCAGCCATTCTGAAAAGGTATCCACTCCTGGCCCTGTCAGCTGATTATGAGAGAGCAGCCATTCTGAAAAGGTGTCTACTCCTGGCCCAGTCAGGTGGATATGAAGGAGCAGCCATTCTGAAAAGGTGTCCACTCCTGGCCCAGTCAGCTGATTATGAGAGAGCAGCCATTTTGAAAAGGTGTCCACTCCTGGCCAAATCAGGTGGATATGAAGGAGCAGCCATTCTGAAAACATGTCCACTCCTGGCCCAGTCAGCTGATTATGAGAGAGCAGCCATTCTGAAAATGTGTCCACTCCTGGCTAGTGAGGTGGATATAAAGGAGCAACCATTCTGAAAAGGTTTCCACTCCTCGCCCAGTCAGGTGGATATGAAGGAGCAGCCATTCTGAAAAGGTGTCCACTCCTAGTCCAGTCAGCTGATTATGAGAGAACAGCCATTTTGAACAGGTGTCCACTCCTGGCCCAGTCAGCTGATTATGAGAGATCAGCCATATTGAAAAGGTGTCCACTATTGGACCAGTCTGCTGATTATGAGAGAACAGCCATTTTGAAAATCTGTCCACTCCTGGTCCAGTCAGGTGCATATGAACGAGCAGCCATTCTGAAAAGGTGTGCACTCCTGGCGCAGTCAGGTGGATGTGAAGGAGCAGCCGTTCTGAAAAAGTGACCAATCCTTTCCCAGTCAGCTGATTATGAGAGAACAGCCATTCTGAAAAGGTTTCCACTCCTGGCCCAGTCTGCTGATTATGAGAGAACAGCCATTTTTAAAATCTGTCCAGTCCTGGCCCAGTCAGTTACATATGAAGGAGCTGTCATTTTGAAAAGGTGTCTACTCCTGGCCCAGTCAGCTGATTATGAGAGAGCAGCCATTCTGAAAAGGTGTCCACTCCTGGCCCAGTCAGCTGATTTTGCTAGAGCAGCAATTTTGAAAAGTTGTCCACTCCTGGCCCAGTCAGTTATATATGAAGGAGCAGCCATTTTGAAAATGTGTCCACTCCTGGCCCAGTCAGTTATATATGAAGGAGCAGCCGTTTTTAAAAGGTGACCACTCCTGGCCCAGTCAGCTGATTATGAGAGAGCAACCATTCTGAAAAGGTGTTAACTCCTGGCCCAGTCAGCTGAATGTGTGAGAACAGCCATTTTGAAAAGGTGTCCTATCGTGGCCCAATCAGCTGATTATGAGAGAGCAGCCATTTTGAAAAGGTGTCCACTCCTGGCCTAGTCAGGTGGATATGAAGGAGCAACCATTCTGAAAAGGTTTCCACTCCTGGCCCAGTCTGCTGATTATGAGAGAACAGCCATTTTGAAAAGGTGTCCACTCCTGGCCAGGCAGTTATATATGAAGGAGCAGCCATTTTGAAAAGGTGACCACTCCTGGCCCAGTCAGCTGATTATGAGAGAGCAACCATTCTGAAAAGGTGTCAACTCCTGGCCCAGTCAGCTGAATGTGTGAGAACAGCCATTTTGAAAAGGTGTCCTATCGTGGCCCAATCAGCTGATTATGAGAGAGCAGCCATTTTGAAAAGGTGTCCACTACTGGCCTAGTCAGGTGGATATGAAGGAGCAGCCATTCTGAAAAGGTGTCCACTCCAGGCCCAGTCAGCTGATTATGAGAGAACAGCCATTCCGAAATGGTGTCCAGTCCTGGCCCAGTCAGCTGATTATGAGAGAACAGTCATTTTGAAAAAGTGTCCACTAATGGCCTAGTCAGGTGGATATGAAGGAGCAGCCATTCTGAAAAGGTGTCCAATCCTATCCCAGTCAGCTGATTATGAGAGAGCAGCTATTTTGAAAAAGTGTGCACTCCTGGCATAGGCAGGTGGATATGAGAGAGCAGCCATTTTGAAAAGGTATCCACTCCTGTCCCAGTCAGGTGGATATGAAGGAGCAGCCATTCTGAAAAGGTGTCCACTCCTGGCCTAGTCAGCTGATTATGAGAGAACAGCCATTCTGAAAAGGTGTCCACTCCTGGCCTTGTCAGGTGGATATAAAGTAGCAGGAATTCTGAAAAGGTGTCCACTGCTGACCCAGTCAGCTGATTATGAGAGAACACCCATTGTGAAAAGGTGTCCACTCCTGGCCGAGTCAGGTGGATATGAAGGAGCAGCCATTTTGAAAAAGTATCCACTCTTGGCACAGTCAGCTGATAATGGACGCAGCCATTTTGAAAAGGCATCCATTCCTGGCCCAGTCAGCTGATTATGAGAGCAGCCATTTAGAAAAGGTTTCCACTCCTGGCCAAGTCAGCTGATTATGAGAGAGCAGCCATTTTGAAAAGGTGACCACTCCTGGCCCAGTGAGCTGATAATGAGAGAGCAGCCATTTTGAAAAGGTGTCCACTCCTGGCTATGTCAGCTGATTATGAGAGAACAGCCATTCTAAAAACGTGTGCACTCCTGGCCTAGAAAGGTGGATATGAAGGAGCAGCCATTCCGAAAAGGTGTCAACTCCTGGCCCAGTCAGCTGATTATGAGAGAGCAGCCATTTTGAAAAGGTGTCCACTCCTGGCCCAGTGAGCTGATAATGGGAGAGCAGCCATTTTGAAAAGGTGTCCACTCCTGCCCCAGTCAGCTGATTATGAGAGAACAGCCATGTTGAAAAGGTGTCCACTCCTGGCCTAGTCAGGTGGATATGAAGGAGCAGCCATTCTGAAAAGGTGTCAACACCTGGCCCAGTCAGCTGATTATGAGAGAGCAGCCATTTTGAAAATGTGTCCACTCCTTGCCAAGTCAGGTGGATATGAAGGAGCTGTCATTTTGAAAAGGTGTCCACTCATGGCCCAGTCAGCAGATTATGAGAGAACAGCCATTCGGAAAAGGTGTCCACTCATGGCCCAGTCAGCTGATTATGAGAGAACAGCCATTCGGAAAAGGTGTCCACTCCTGCCCCAGTCATGTGAAAGAGCAGCCATTCTGAAAAGGTGTCCACTCCTGGCCCAGTCAGCTGATTGTGAGAGAACAGCCATTCGGAAAAGGTGTCCACTCATGGCCCAGTCAGCAGATTATGAGAGAACAGCCATTCGGAAAAGGTGTCCACTCATGGCCCAGTCAGCTGATTATGAGAGAACAGCCATTCGGAAAAGGTGTCCACTCATGGCCCAGTCAGCTGATTATGAGAGAACAGCCATTTTGAATAGGTGTCCACTCCTGGCCTAGTCAGGTGGATATGAAGGAGCAGCCATTCTGAAAAGGTGTCCACTCCTGGCCCAGTCAGCTGATTATGAGAGAGCAGCCATTCTGAAAAGGTGTCCACTCCTGGCCCAGTCAGGTGGATATGAAGCAGCAGCCATTCTGAAAAGGTGTCCACTCCTGGCCCAGTCAGCTGATTATGAGAGAGCAGCCATTTTGAAAAGGTGTCCACTCCTGGCCAAATCAGGTGGATATGAAGGAGCAGCCATTCTGAAAACATGTCCACTCCTGACCCAGTCAGCTGCTTATGAGAGAGCAGCCATTCTGAGAAGGTGTCCACTCCTGTCTAGTGAGGTGGATATAAAGGAGCAGCCAATCTGAAAAGGTGTCCACTCCTAGTCCAGTCAGCTGATTATGAGAGAAAGCCATTTTCAAAATGTGTCCACTCCTGGCACAGTAAGCTCATTAAAAGAGAGCAGCCATTTTGAAAAGGTGTCCACTCCTGGCGCAGTCTGGTGGATGTGAAGGAGCAGCCGTTCTGAAAAAGTGACCAATCCTTTCCCAGTCAGCTGATTATGAGTGAACAGCCATTCTGAAAAGGTTTCCACTCCTGGCCCTGTCTGCTGATTATGAGAGAACAGCCATTTTGAAAAGGTGTCCACTCCTGGCCCAGTCAGTTATATATGAAGGAGCTGTCATTTTGAAAAGGTGTCTACTCCTGGCCCAGTCAGCTGATTATGAGAGAGCAGCCATTTTGAAAAAGTGTCCACTCCTGGCCTAGTCAGGTGGATATGAGAGAGCAGCAATTTTGAAAATGTGTCCATTCCTGGCCCAGTCAGGGGGATATTAAGGAGCAGCCATTCTGAAAAGGTGTCCACTCCTGGCCCAGTCAACTGATTATGAGAGAGCAGCCATTTTGAAAAGGTGTCCATTCCTGGCCCAGTCAGTTATATATGAAGGAGCAGCCATTTTGAAAAGGTGTCCACTCCTGGCCCAGTCAGTTATATATGAAGGAGCAGCCGTTTTGAAAAGGTGACCACTCCTGGCCCAGTCAGCTGATTATGAGAGAGCAACCATTCTGAAAAGGTGTTAACTCCTGGCCCAGTCAGCTGAATGTGTGAGAACAGCCATTTTGAAAAGGTGTCCTATCGTGGCCCAATCAGCTGATTATGAGAGAGCAGCCATTTTGAAAAGGTGTCCACTCCTGGCCTAGTCAGGTGGATATGAAGGAGCAACCATTCTGAAAAGGTTTCCACTCCTGGCCCAGTCTGCTGATTATGAGAGAACAGCCATTTTGAAAAGGTGTCCACTCCTGGCCCAGTGAGCTGATAATGAGAGAGCAGCCATTTTGAAAAGGTGTCCACTCCTGGCTATGTCAGCTGATTATGAGAGAACAGCCATTCTAAAAACGTGTGCACTCCTGGCCTAGAAAGGTGGATATGAAGGAGCAGCCATTCCGAAAAGGTGTCAACTCCTGGCCCAGTCAGCTGATTATGAGAGAGCAGCCATTTTGAAAAGGTGTCCACTCCTGGCCCAGTGAGCTGATAATGGGAGAGCAGCCATTCTGAAAAGGTGTCCACTCCTGCCCCAGTCAGCTGATTATGAGAGAACAGCCATGTTGAAAAGGTGTCCACTCCTGGCCAAGTCAGGTGGATATGAAGGAGCTGTCATTTTGAAAAGGTGTCCACTCATGGCCCAGTCAGCAGATTATGAGAGAACAGCCATTCGGAAAAGGTGTCCACTCATGGCCCAGTCAGCTGATTATGAGAGAACAGCCATTCGGAAAAGGTGTCCACTCCTGCCCCAGTCAGGTGAAAGAGCAGCCATTCTGAAAAGGTGTCCACTCATGGCCCAGTCAGCTGATTGTGAGAGAACAGCCATTCCGAAAAGGTGTCCACTCCTGGCCCAGTCAGCTGATAATGAGAGAACAGCCATTTTGAATAGGTGTCCACTCCTGGCCTAGTCAGGTGGATATGAAGGAGCAGCCATTCTGAAAAGGTGTCCACTCCTGGCCCAGTCAGCTGATTATGAGAGAGCAGCCATTCTGAAAAGGTGTCCACTCCTGGCCCAGTCAGGTGGATATGAAGGAGCAGCCATTCTGAAAAGGTGTCCACTCCTGGCCCAGTCAGCTGATTATGAGAGAGCAGCCATTCTGAAAAGGTGTCCACTCCTGGCCAAATCAGGTGGATATGAAGGAGCAGCCATTCTGAAAACATGTCCACTCCTGGCCCAGTCAGCTGATTATGAGAGAGCAGCCATTCTGAAAAGGTGTCCACTCCTGGCTAGTGAGGTGGATATGAAGGAGCAGCCAATCTGAAAAGGTGTCCACTCCTAGTCCAGTCAGCTGATTATGAGAGAACAGCCATTTTCAAAATGTGTCCACTCCTGGCACAGTAAGCTCATTAAAAGAGAGCAGCCATTTTGAAAAGGTGTCCACTCCTGGCGCAGTCTGGTGGATGTGAAGGAGCAGCCGTTCTGAAAAAGTGACCAATCCTTTCCCAGTCAGCTGATTATGAGTGAACAGCCATTCTGAAAAGGTTTCCACTCCTGGCCCAGTCTGCTGATTATG
Source organism: Hemicordylus capensis (assembly GCF_027244095.1). Taxonomy (NCBI): domain Eukaryota; kingdom Metazoa; phylum Chordata; class Lepidosauria; order Squamata; family Cordylidae; genus Hemicordylus; species Hemicordylus capensis. The sequence continues at coordinate 8,321,677 of NC_069668.1, read as the reverse complement.
AGAGAACAGCCATTTTGAAAAGGTGTCCACTCCTGGCCCAGTCAGTTATATATGAAGGAGCAGCCATTTTGAAAAGGTGACCACTCCTGGCCCAGTCAGCTGATTATGAGAGAGCAACCATTCTGAAAAGGTATCAACTCCTGGCCCTTTCAGCTGAATGTGTGAGAACAGCCTTTTTGAAAAGGTGTCCTATAGTGGCCCAATCAGCTGATTATGAGTGAGCAGCCATTTTGAAAAGGTGTCCACTACTGGCCTAGTCAGGTGGATATGAAGGAGCAGCCATTCTGAAAAGGTGTCCACTCCAGGCCCCGTCAGATGATTATGAGAGAACAGCCATTCCGAAGAGGTGTTCAGTCCTGGACCAGTCAGCTGATTATGAGAGAACAGCCATTTTGAAAAGGTGTCCACACCTGGCCTAGTCAGGTGGATATGACGGAGCAGCCATTCTGAAAAGGTGTCCACTCCTGGACGAATCAGCTGATTATGAGAGAGCAGCCATTTTGAAAAAGTTTCCACTCATGGCCTAGTCAGGTGGATATGAACACCCATTCTGAAAAGTTATCCACTCCTTGCCCAGTCAGGTGGATATGAAGGAGCAGCCATTCTGAAAAGGTGTCCACTCCTGGCCTAGTCAGCTGATTATGAGAGAACAGCCATTCTGAAAAGGTGTCCACTCCTGGCCAGGCAGTTATATATGAAGGAGCAGCCATTTTGAAAAGGTGACCACTCCTGGCCCAGTCAGCTGATTATGAGAGAGCAACCATTCTGAAAAGGTGTCAACTCCTGGCCCAGTCACCTGAATGTGTGAGAACAGCCATTTTGAAAAGGTGTCCTATCGTGGCCCAATCAGCTGATTATGAGAGAGCAGCCATTTTGAAAAGGTGTCCACTACTGGCCTATTCAGGTGGATATGAAGGAGCAGCCATTCTGAAAAGGTGTCCACTCCAGGCCCAGTCAGCTGATTATGAGAGAACAGCCATTCCGAAATGGTGTCCCGTCCTGGCCCAGTCAGCTGATTATGAGAGAACAGTCATTTTGAAAAAGTTTCCCCTAATGGCCTAGTCAGGTGGATATGAAGGAGCAGCCATTCTGAAAAGGTGTCCACTCCTGGCCCAGTCAGGTGATTATGAGAGAGCAGCCATTTTGAAAAAGTGTGCACTCCTGGCATACGCAGGTGGATATGAGAGAGCAGCCATTTTGAAAAGGTATCCACTCCTGGCCCAGTCAGGTGGATATGAAGGAGCAGCCATTCTGAAAAGGTGTCCACTCCTGGCCTAGTAAGCTGATTATGAGAGAACAGCCATTCTGAAAAAGTGTCCACTCCTGGCCTTGTCAGGTGGATATAAAGTAGCAGGAATTCTGAAAAGGTGTCCACTGCTGACCCAGTCAGCTGATTATGAGAGAACATCCATTGTGAAAAGGTGTCCACTCCTGGCCTAGTCAGCTGGATATGATGGAGCAGCCATTTTGAAAAGGTGTCCACTCCTGGCCGAGTCAGGTGGATATGAAGGAGCAGCCATTTTGAAAAAGTATCCACTCTTGGCACAGTCAGCTGATAATGGAGGCAGCTATTTTGAAAAGGCATCCATTCCTGGCCCAGTCAGCTGATTATGAGAGCAGCCATTTAGAAAAGGTTTCCACTCCTGGCCAAGTCAGCTGATTATGAGAGAGCAGCCATTTTGAAAAGGTGACCACTCCTGGCCCAGTGAGCTGATAATGAGAGAGCAGCCATTTTGAAAAGGTGTCCACTCCTGGCTATGTCAGCTGATTATGAGAGAACAGCCATTCTAAAAACGTGTGCACTCCTGGCCTAGAAAGATGGATATGAAGGAGCAGCCATTCCGAAAAGGTGTCAACTCCTGGCCCAGTCAGCTGATTATGAGAGAGCAGCCATTTTGAAAAGGTGTCCACTCCTGGCCCAGTGAGCTGATAATGGGAGAGCAGCCATTTTGAAAAGGTGTCCACTCCTGCCCCAGTCAGCTGATTATGAGAGAACAGCCATGTTGAAAAGGTGTCCACTCCTGGCCTAGTCAGGTGGATATGAAGGAGCAGCCATTCTGAAAAGTTGTCTACACCTGGCCCAGTCAGCTGATTATGAGAGAGCAGCCATTTTGAAAATGTGTCCACTCCTGGCCAAGTCAGGTGGATATGAAGGAGCTGTCATTTTGAAAAGGTGTCCACTCATGGCCCAGTCAGCAGATTATGAGTGAACAGCCATTCGGAAAAGGTGTCCACTCATGGCCCAGTCAGCTGATTATGAGAGAACAGCCATTCGGAAAAGGTGTCCACAGCTGCCACAGTCAGGTGAAAGAGCAGCCATTCTGAAAAGGTGTCCACTCATGGCCCAGTCAGCTGATTGTGAGAGAACAGCCAATCCGAAAAGGTGTCCACTCCTGGCCCAGTCAGCTGATTATGAGAGAACAGCCATTTTGAATAGGTGTCCACTCCTGGCCTAGTCAGGTGGATATGAAGGAGCAGCCATTCTGAAAAGGTGTCCACTCCTGGCCCAGTCAGCTGATTATGAGAGAGCAGCCATTCTGAAAAGGTGTCCACTCCTGGCCCAGTCAGGTGGATATGAAGGATAAGCCATTCTGAAAAGGTGTCCACTCCTGGCCCAGTCAGCTGATTATGAGAGAGCAGCCATTTTGAAAAGGTGTCCACTCCTGGCCAAATCAGGTGGATATGAAGGAGCAGCCATTCTGAAAACATGTCCACTCCTGGCCCAGTCAGCTGATTATGAGAGAGCAGCCATTCTGAAAAGGTGTCCACTCCTGGCTAGTGAGGTGGATATAAAGGAGCAACCATTCTGAAAAGGTTTCCACACCTCGCCCAGTCAGGTGGATATGAAGGAGCAGCCATTCTGAAAACATGTCCACTCCTGGCCCAGTCAGCTGATTATGAGAGAGCAACCATTCTGAAAAGGTGTCCACTCGAGGCCCAGTCAGCTGATTATGAGAGAACAGCCATTCCGAAGAGGTGTTCAGTCCTGGCCCGGTCAGCTGATTATGAGAGAACAGCCATTTTGAAAAGGTGTCCACACCTGGCCTAGTCAGGTGGATATGACGGAGCAGCCATTCTCAAAAGGTGTCCACTCCTGGACGGGTCAGCTGATTATGAGAGAGCAGCCATTTTGAAAAAGTGTCCACTCATGGCGTAGTCAGGTGGATATGAACAGCCATTCTGAAAAGGTATCCACTCCTTGCCCAGTCAGGTGGATATGAAGGAGCAGGCATTCTGAAAAGGTGTCCACTCCTGGCCTAGTCAGCTGATTATGAGAGAACAGCCATTCTGAAAAGGTGTCCACTCCTGGCCTAGTCAGGTGGATATAAAGTAGCAGCAATTCTGAAAAGGTGTCCAAAGCTGACCCAGTCAGCTGATTATGAGAGAACAGCCATTGTGAAAAGGTGTCCACTCCTGGCCGAGTCAGCTGGATATGAAGGAGCAGCCATTTTGAAAAGGTGTCCACTCCTGGCCGAGTCAGGTGGATATGAAGGAGCAGCCATTTTGAAAAAGTATCCACTCCTGGCACAGTCAGCTGATAATGAAAGCAGCCATTTTGAAAAGGCATCCATTCCTGGCCCAGTCAGCTGATTATGAGAGCAGCCATTTTGAAAAGGTGTCCACTCCTGGCCACGTCAGCTGATTATGAGAGAGCAGCCATTTTGAAAAGGTGTCCACTCCTGGTTATGTCAGCTGATTATGAGAGAACAGCCATTCTGAAAAAGTGTCCACTCCTGGCCTAGAAAGGTGGATATGAAGGAGCAGCCATTCCGAAAAGGTGTCAACTCCTGGCCCAGTCAGCTGATTATGAGAGAGCAGCCATTTTGAAAAGGTGTCCACTCCTGGCCCAGTGAGCTGATAATGGGAGAGCAGCCATTTTGAAAAGGTGTCCACTCCTGCCCTAGTCAGCTGATTATGAGAGAACAGCCATGTTGAAAAGGTGTCAACTCCTGGCCTAGTCAGGTGGATATAAAGGAGCAGCCATTCTGAAAAGGTGTCAACACCTGGCCCAGTTAGCTGATTATGAGAGAGCAGCCATTTTGAAAAGGTGTCCACTCCTGTCCAAGTCAGGTGGATATGAAGGAGCTGTCATTTTGAAAAGGTGTCTACTCCTGGCCCAGTCAGCTGATTATGGGAGAGCAGCCATTTTGAAAAAGTGTCCACTCCTGGCCTAGTCAGGTGGATATGAGAGAGCAGCAATTTTGAAAAGGTATCCACTCCTGGCCCAGTCAGGTGGATATGAAGGAGCAGCCATTGTGAAAAGGTGTCCACTCATGGCCCAGTCAGCTGATTATGAGAGAACAGCCATTCAGAAAAGGTGTCCACTCCTGCCCTAGTCAGGTGTAGGAGCAGCCATTCTGAAAAGGTGTCCACTCATGGCCCAGTCAGCTGATTGTGAGAGAACAGCCATTCCAAAAAGGTGTCTACTCCTGGCCCAGTCAGCTGATTATGGGCGAGCAGCCATTTTGAAAAAATTTCCACTCCTGCCCTAGTCAGGTGGATATGAGAGAGCAGCAATTTTGAAAAGGTATCCACTCCTGGCCCAGTCAGGTGGATATGAAGGAGCAGCCATTCTGAAAAGGTGTCCACTCATGGCCCAGTCAGCTGATTATGAGAGAACAGCCATTCGGAAAAGTTGTCCACTCCTGCCCTAGTCAGGTGAAGGAGCAGCCATTCTGAAAAGGTGTCCACTCATGGCCCAGCCAGCTGATTGTGAGAGAACAGCCATTCCGAAAAGGTGTCGAGTCCTGGCCCAGTCAGCTGATTATGAGAGAACAGCCATTCTGAAAAGGTGTCCACTCCTGCCCTAGTCAGGTGAAGGAGCAGCCATTCTGAAAAGGTGTCCACTCATGGCCCAGTCAGCTGATTATGAGAGAACAGCCATTCCGAAAAGGTGTCTACTCCTGGCCCAGTCAGCTGATTATGAGAGAACAGCCATTTTGAACAGGTGTCCACTCCTGGCCCAGTCAGCTGATTATGAGAGAACAGCCTTATTGAAAAGGTGTCCACTCCTGGCCCAGTCTGCTGATTATGAGAGAACAGCCATTTTGAAAAGGTGTCCACGCCTGGTCTAGTCAGGTGCATATGAACGAGCAGCCATTCTGAAAAGGTGTGCACTCCTCGACCAGTCAGTTGAATATGAAGGAGCAGCCATTCTGAAAATGTGTCCACTCCTGGCCCAGTCAGCTGATTATGAGAGACCAGCCATATTGAAAAGGTGTCCACTCCTGGTCCAGTCAGCTGATTTTGCTAGAGCAGCAATTTTGAAAAGGTGTCCACTCCTGTCCCAGTCAGCTGATTATGAAAGAACAGCCATTTTCAAAATGTGTCCACTCCTGGCCCAGTAAGCTCATTAAAAGAGAGCAGCCATTTTGAAAAGGTGTCCACTCCTGGCGCAGTCAGTTGGATGTGAAGGAGCAGCCGTTCTGAAAAAGTGTCCAATCCTTTCCCAGTCAGCTGATTATGAGAGAACAGACATTTTGAAAAGGTGTCCACTCCTGGCCCAGTCAGTTATATATGAAGGAGCAGCCATTTTGAAAAGGTGACCACTCCTGGCCCAGTAAGCTGATTATGAGAGAGCAACCATTCTGAAAAGGTGTCAACTCCTGGCCCAGTCAGCTGAATGTGTGAGAACAGCCATTTTGAAAAGGTGTCCTATCGTGGCCCAATCAGCTGATTATGAGAGAGCACCCATTTTGAAAAGGTGTCCACTCCTGGCATAGTCAGGTGGATATGAAGGAGCAGCCATTCTGGAAAGGTGTCCACTCCAGGCCCTGTCAGCTGATTATGAGAGAACAGCCATTCCGAAAAGGTGTCCAGTCCTGGCCCAGTCAGCTGATTATGAGAGAACAGTCATTTTGAAAAAGTGTCCTCTAATGGCCTAGTCAGGTGGATATGAAGGAGCAGCCATTCTGAAAAGGTGTCCACTCCTGGCCCAGTCAGCTGATTATGAGAGAGCAGCCATTTTGAAAAAGTGTGCACTCCTGGCATAGGGAGGTGGATATGAGAGAGCAGCCATTTTGAAAAGATATCCACTCCTGGCCCAGTCAGGTGGATATGAAGGAGCAGCCATTCTGAAAAGGCATCCATTCCTGGCCCAGTCAGCTGATTATGAGAGCAGCCATTTTGAAAAGGTGTCCACTCCTGGCCAAGTCAGCTGATTATGAGAGAGCAGCCATTTTGAAAATGTGTCCACTCCTGCCCAGTGAGCTGATAATGAGAGAGAAGCCATTTTGAAAAGGTGTCCACTCCTGTCCCAGTCAGCTGATTATGTAAGAACAGCCATTTTCAAAATGTGTCCACTCCTGGCCCAGTAAGCTTATTAAAAGAAAGCAGCCATTTTGAAAAGGTGTCCACTCCTGGCGCAGTCAGGTGGATGTGAAGGAGCAGCCGTTCTGAAAAAGTGACCAATCCTTTCCCAGTCAGCTGATTATGAGAGAACAGCCATTCTGAAAAGGTTTCCACTCCTGGCCCAGTCTGCTGATTATGAGAGAACAGCCATTTTGAAAATCTGTCCAGTCCTGGCCCAGTCAGTTATATATGAAGGAGCTGTCATTTTGAAAAGGTGTCTACTCCTGGCCCAGTCAGCTGATTATGAGAGAGCAGCCATTTTGAAAAAGTGTCCACTCCTGGCATAGTCAGGTGGAAATGAGAGAGCAGCAATTTTGAAAATGTGTCCATTCCTGGCCCAGTCAGGTGGATATTAAGGAGCAGCCATTCTGAAAAGGTGTCCACTCCTGGCCCAGTCAGCTGATTATGAGAGAGCAGCCATTTTGAAAAGGTGTCCACTCCTGGCCAAATCAGGTGGATATGAAGGAGCAGCCATTCTGAAAACATGTCCACTCCTGGCCCAGTCAGCTGATTATGAGAGATCAGCCATTCTGAAAATGTGTCCACTCCTGGCTAGTGAGGTGGATATAAAGGAGCAACCATTCTGAAAAGGTTTCCACTCCTCGCCCAGTCAGGTGGATATGAAGGAGCAGCCATTCTGAAAAGGTGTCCACTCCTAGTCCAGTCAGCTGATTATGAGAGAACAGCCATTTTGAACAGGTGTCCACTCCTGGCCAAGTCAGCTGATTATGAGAGATCAGCCATATTGAAAAGGTGTCCACTATTGGACCAGTCTGCTGATTATGAGAGAACAGCCCTTTTGAAAATCTGTCCACTCCTGGCCCAGTCAGGTGCATATGAACGAGCAGCCATTCTGAAAAGGTGTGCACTCCTGGCGCAGTCAGGTGGATGTGAAGGAGCAGCCGTTCTGAAAAAGTGACCAATCCTTTCCCAGTCAGCTGATTATGAGAGAACAGCCATTCTGAAAAGGTGTCCACTCCTGGCCTTGTCAGGTGGATATAAAGTAGCAGGAATTCTGAAAAGGTGTCCACTGCTGACCCAGTCAGCTGATTATGAGAGAACACCCATTGTGAAAAGGTGTCCACTCCTGGCCTAGTCAGCTGGATATGATGGAGCAGCCATTTTGACAAGGTGTCCACTCCTGGCCGTGTCAGGTGGATATGAAGGAGCAGCCATTTTGAAAAAGTATCCACTCTTGGCACAGTCAGCTGATAATGGAGGCAGCCATTTTGAAAAGGCATCCATTCCTGGCCCAGTCAGCTGATTATGAGAGCAGCCATTTAGAAAAGGTTTCCACTCCTGGCCAAGTCAGCTGATTATGAGAGAGCAGCCATTTTGAAAAGGTGTCCACTCATGGCCCAGTCAGCAGATTATGAGAGAACAGCCATTCGGAAAAGGTGTCCACTCATGGCCCAGTCAGCTGATTATGAGAGAACAGCCATTCGGAAAAGGTGTCCACTCCTGCCCCAGTCAGGTGAAAGAGCAGCCATTCTGAAAAGGTGTCCACTCATGGCCCAGTCAGCTGATTGTGAGAGAACAGCCATTCCGAAAAGGTGTCCACTCCTGGCCCAGTCAGCTGATTATGAGAGAACAGCCATTTTGAATAGGTGTCCACTCCTGGCCTAGTCAGGTGGATATGAAGGAGCAGCCATTCTGAAAAGGTGTCCACTCCTGGCCCAGTCAGCTGATTATGAGAGAGCAGCCATTCTGAAAATGTGTCCACTCCTGGCCCAGTCAGGTGGATATGAAGGAGCAGCCATTCTGAAAAGGTGTCCACTCCTGGCCCAGTCAGCTGATTATGAGAGAGCAGCCATTTTGAAAAGGTGTCCACTCCTGGCCAAATCAGGTGGATATGAAGGAGCAGCCATTCTGAAAACATGTCCACTCCTGGCCCAGTCAGCTGATTATGAGAGAGCAGCCATTCTGAGAAGGTGTCCACTCCTGGCTAGTGAGGTGGATATGAAGGAGCAGCCAATCTGAAAAGGTGTCCAGTCCTAGTCCAGTCAGCTGATTATGAGAGAACAGCCATTTTCAAAATGTGTCCACTCCTGGCACAGTAAGCTCATTAAAAGAGAGCAGCCATTTTGAAAAGGTGTCCACTCCTGGCGCAGTCTGGTGGATGTGAAGGAGCAGCCGTTCTGAAAAAGTGACCAATCCTTTCCCAGTCAGCTGATTATGAGTGAACAGCCATTCTGAAAAGGTTTCCACTCCTGGCCCAGTCTGCTGATTATGAGAGAACAGCCATTTTGAAAAGGTGTCCACTCCTGGCCCAGTCAGTTATATATGAAGGAGCAGCCATTTTGAAAAGGTGACCACTCCTGGCCCAGTCAGCTGATTATGAGAGAGCAACCATTCTGAAAAGGTATCAACTCCTGGCCCTGTCAGCTGAATTTGTGAGAACAGCCTTTTTGAAAAGGTGTTCAGTCCTGGCCCAGTCAGATGATTATGAGAGAACAGCCATTTTGAAAAGGTGTCCACACCTGGCCTAGTCAGGTGGATATGACGGAGCAGCCATTCTGAAAAGGTGTCCACTCCTGGACGAGTCAGCTGATTATGAGAGAGCAGCCATTTTGAAAAAGTGTCCACTCATGGCCTAGTCAGGTGGATATGAACAGCCATTCTGAAAAGGTATCCACTCCTTGCCCAGTCAGGTGGATATGAAGGAGCAGCCATTCTGAAAAGGTGTCCACTCCTGGCCTAGTCAGCTGATTATGAGAGAACAGCCATTCTGAAAAGGTGTCCACTCCTGGCCTAGTAAGGTGGATATAAAGTAGCAGCAATTCTGAAAAGGTGTCCACTCCTGGCCCAGTCAGGTGGATATGAAGGAGCAGCCATTCTGAAAAGGTGTCCACTCCTGGCCCAGTCAGCTGATTATGAGAGAGCAGCCATTTTGAAAAGGTGTCCACTCCTGGCCGAGTCAGGTGGATATGAAGGAGCAGCCATTTTGAAAAAGTATCCACTCTTGGCACAGTCAGCTGATAATGGAGGCAGCCATTTTGAAAAGGCATCCATTCCTGGCCCAGTCAGCTGATTATGAGAGCAGCCATTTAGAAAAGGTTTCCACTCCTGGCCAAGTCAGCTGATTATGAGAGAGCAGCCATTTTGAAAAGGTGACCACTCCTGGCCCAGTGAGCTGATAATGAGAGAGCAGCCATTTTGAAAAGGTGTCCACTCCTGGCTATGTCAGCTGATTATGAGAGAACAGCCATTCTAAAAACGTGTGCACTCCTGGCCTAGAAAGGTGGATATGAAGGAGCAGCCATTCCGAAAAGGTGTCAACTCCTGGCCCAGTCAGCTGATTATGAGAGAGCAGCCATTTTGAAAAGGTGTCCACTCCTGGCCCAGTGAGCTGATAATGGGAGAGCAGCCATTTTGAAAAGGTGTCCACTCCTGCCCCAGTCAGCTGATTATGAGAGAACAGCCATGTTGAAAAGGTGTCCACTCCTGGCCAAGTCAGGTGGATATGAAGGAGCTGTCATTTTGAAAAGGTGTCCACTCATGGCCCAGTCAGCAGATTATGAGAGAACAGCCATTCGGAAAAGGTGTCCACTCATGGCCCAGTCAGCTGATTATGAGAGAACAGCCATTCGGAAAAGGTATCCACTCCTGCCCCAGTCAGGTGAAAGAGCAGCCATTCTGAAAAGGTGTCCACTCATGGCCCAGTCAGCTGATTGTGAGAGAACAGCCATTCCGAAAAGGTGTCCACTCGTGGCCCAGTCAGCTGATTATGAGAGAACAGCCATTTTGAATAGGTGTCCACTCCTGGCCTAGTCAGGTGGATATGAAGGAGCAGCCATTCTGAAAAGGTGTCCACTCCTGGCCCAGTCAGCTGATTATGAGAGAGCAGCCATTTTGAAAAGGTGTCCACTCCTGGCCAAATCAGGTGGATATGAAGGAGCAGCCATTCTGAAAACATGTCCACTCCTGGCCCAGTCAGCTGATTATGAGAGAGCAGCCATTTTGAGAAGGTGTCCACTCCTGGCTAGTGAGGTGGATATGAAGGAGCAGCCAATCTGAAAAGGTGTCCACTCCTAGTCCAGTCAGCTGATTATGAGAGAACAGCCATTTTCAAAATGTGTCCACTCCTGGCACAGTAAGCTCATTAAAAGAGAGCAGCCATTTTGAAAAGGTGTCCACTCCTGGCGCAGTCTGGTGGATGTGAAGGAGCAGCCGTTCTGAAAAAGTGACCAATCCTTTCCCAGTCAGCTGATTATGAGTGAACAGCCATTCTGAAAAGGTTTCCACTCCTGGCCCAGTCTGCTGATTATGAGAGAACAGCCATTTTGAAAAGGTGTCCACACCTGGCCTAGTCAGGTGCATATGAAAGAGCAGCCATTCTGAAAAGGTGTGCACTCCTGGACCAGTCAGTTGAATATGAAGGAGCAGCCATTCTGAAAAGGTGACCACTCCTGGCCCAGTCAGCTGATTATGAGAGCCCAGCCGTATTGAAAAGGTGTCCACTCCTGGCCCAGTCAGCTGATTTTGCTAGAGCAGCAATTTTGAAAAGGTGTCCACTCCTGTCCCAGTCAGCTGATTATGAAAGAACAGCCATTTTCAAAATGTGTCCACTCCTGGCCCAGTATGCTCATTAAAAGAGAGCAGCCATTTTGAAAAGGTGTCAACTCCTGGCGCAGTCAGGTGGATGTGAAGGAGCAGCCATTCTGAAAAAGTGACCAATCCTTTCCCAGTCAGCTGATTATGAGAGAACAGCCATTGTGAAAAGGTTTCCACTCCTGGCCCAGTCTGCTGATTATGAGAGAACAGCCATTTTGAAAAGGTGTCCACTCCTGGCCCCGTCAGTTATATATGAAGGAGCAGCCATTTTGAAAAGGTGACCACTCCTGGCCCAGTCAGCTGATTATGAGAGACCAGCCGTATTGAAAAGGTGTCCACTCCTGGCCCAGTCAGCTGATTTTGCTAGAGCAGCAATTTTGAAAAGGTGTCCACTCCTGTCCCAGTCAGCTGATTATGAAAGAACAGCCATTTTCAAAATGTGTCCACTCCTGGCCCATTATGCTCATTAAAAGAGAGCAGCCATTTCGAAAAGGTGTCCACTCCTGGCGCAGTCAGGTGGATGTGAAGGAGCAGCCGTTCTGAAAAAGTGACCAATCCTACCCAGTCAGCTGATTATGAGAGAACAGCCATTCTGAAAAGGTTTCCACTCCTGGCCCAGTCTGCTGATTATGAGAGAACAGCCATTTTGAAAAGGTGTCCACTCCTGGCCCAGTCAGTTATATATGAAGGAGCAGCCATTTTGAAAAGGTGACCACTCCTGGCCCAGTCAGCTGATTGTGAGAGAGCAACCATTTTGATAAGGTGTCAACTCCTGGCCCAGTCAGATGAAAGTGTGAGAACAGCCATTTTGAAAAGGTGTCCTATCGTGGCCCAATCAGCTGATTATGAGAGAGCAGCCATTTTGAAAAGGTGTCCACTCCTGGCCTAGTCAGGTGGATATGAAGGAGCAGCCATTCTGAAAAGGTGTCCACTCCAGGCCCAGTCAGCTGATTATGTGAGAACAGCCATTCTGAAGAGGTGTTCAGTCCTGGCCCAGTCAGCTGATTATGAGAGAACAGCCATTTTGAAAAGGTGTCTACTCCTGGCCTAGTCAGCTGGATATGAAAGAGCAGCCATTTTGAAAAGGTGTCCACTCCTGGCTGAGTTACTTGACTATGAGAGAGTAGCCATTTTGAAAAAGTATCCACTCCTGACCCATTCAGCAGATAATGAGAGAAGAGCCATTCTGAAAAGGTGTCCACTCTTGACCTAGTCAGGTGGATATAAAGGAGCAACCATTCTGAAAATGTTTCCACTCCTGGCCGAGTCAGGTGTATATGAATGAGCAGCCATTCTGAAAAGGTGTCCACTCCTAGTCCAGTCAGCTCATTCTTAGAGAACAGCCATTTTGAAAAGGTGTCCACTCCTGGACCAGTGAGCTGATTATGAGACAGTAGCCATTGTGAACAGGTGTCCACTAATCCGCCAGTCAGGTGGATAAGAAGGAGCAACCTTTCTGAGAAGCTGTCCACTCCAGCCCCAGTCAGGTGGATATGAAGTAGCAGCTTTTCTGAAAAGGTGTCCATTCCTGGCCCAGTCAGCTGATTATGAGAGAACAGCCATTCGGAAAAGGTGTCCACTCTTGGCCTAGTCAGGTGGATATAAAGTAGCAACCATTCTGAAAAGGTGTCCACTCCAGGCCCAGTCAGCTGATTATGAGAGAACAGCCATTCCGGAAATGTGTCCAGTCCTGGCACAGTCATCTGATTATGAGAGAACAGTTATTTTGAAAAAGTGTCCACTAATGGCCTAGTCATGTGGATATGAAGGAGCAGCCATTCTGAAAAGGTGTCCACTCCTGGCCCAGTCTGCTGATTATGAGAGAGCAGCCATTTTGAAAAGGTATCCACTCCTGGCCCAGTCAGGTGGATATGAAGAAGCAGCCATTCTGAAATGGTGTCCACTCCAGGCCTATTCAGCTGATTATGAGAGAACAGCCATTCTGAAAAGGTGTCCACTCCTGGCCTAGTCAGGTGGATATAAAGTAGCAGCAATTCTGAAAAGGTGTCCACTGCTGACCCAGTCAGCTGATTATGAGAGAACAGCCATTGTGAAAAGGTGTCCACTCCTGGCCTAGTCAGCTGGATATGAAGGAGCAGCCATTTTGAAAAGGTGTCCACTCCTGGCCAAGTCAGTTGGATATGAAGGAGCAGCCATTCTGAAAAGGTATCCACTCCTGGCACAGTCAGCTGATAATGAAAGCAGCCATTTTGAAAAGGCATCCATTCCTGGCCCAGTCAGCTGATTATGAGAGCAGCCATTTTGAAAAGGTGTCCACTCGTGGCCAAGTCAGCTGATTATGAGAGAGCAGCCATTTTGAAAATGTGTCCACTCCTGGCCCAGTGAGCTGATAATGAGAGAGCAGCCATTTTGAAAAGGTGTCCACTCCTGGCACAGTCAGGTGGATGTGAAGGAGCAGCCGTTCTGAAAAAGTGACCAATCCTTTCCCAGTCAGCTGATTATGAGAGAACAGCCATTCTGAAAAGGTTTCCACTCCTGGCCCAGTCTGCTGATTATGAGAGAACAGCGATTTTGAAAAGGTGTCCACTCCTGACCCAGTCAGTTATATATGAAGGAGCAGTCATTTTGAAAAGGTGTCCACTCCTGGCCCAGTCAGCTGATTTTGCTAGAGCAGCAATTTTGAAAAGGTGTCCACTCCTGTCCCAGTCAGCTGATTATGAAAGAACAGCCATTTTCAAAATGTGTCCACTCCTGGCCCAGTATGCTCATTAAAAGAGAGCAGCCATTTTGAAAAGGTGTCAACTCCTAGCGCAGTCAGGTGGATGTGAAGGAGCAGCCGTTCTGAAAAAGTGACCAATCCTTTCCCAGTCAGCTGATTATGAGAGAACAGCCATTCTGAAAAGGTTTCCACTCCTGGCCCAGTCTGCTGATTATGAGAGAAAAGCCATTTTGAAAAGGTGTCCACTCCTGGCCCAGTCAGTTATATATGATGGAGCAGCCATTTTGAAAAGGTGACCACTCCTGGCCCAGTCAGCTGATTATGAGAGACCAGCCGTATTGAAAAGGTGTCCACTCCTGGCCCAGTCTGCTGATTATGAGAGAACAGCCATTTTGAAAATCTGTCCACTCCTGGCCCAGTCTGCTGATTATGAGAGAGCAGCCATTTTGAAAAGGTGTCTACGCCTGGCCTAGTCAGGTGCATATGAACGAGCAGCCATTCTGAAAAGGTGTGCACTCCTGGAACAGTCAGCTGATAATGAAAGAACAGCCATTTTCAAAATGTGTCCACTCCTGGCCCAGAAAGCTCATTAAAAGAGAGCAGCCATTTTGAAAAGGTGTCCACTCCTGGCGCAGTCTGGTGGATGTGAAGAAACACGCGTTCTTAAAAAGTGACCAATCCTTTCCCAGTTAGCTGATTATGAGAGAACAGCCATTCTGAAAAGGTTTCCACTCCTGGCCCAGTCTGCTGATTATGAGAGAACAGCCATTTTGAAAAGGTGTCCACTCGTGGCCCAGTCAGTTATATATGAAGGAGCAGCCATTTTGAAAAGGTGACCACTCCTGGCCCAGTCAGCTGATTATGAGAGAGCAACCATTCGGAAAAGGTGTCCACTCCTGGCCCTGTCAGCTGAATGTGTTAGAACAGCCTTTTTGAAAAGGTGTCCTATCGTGGCCCAATCAGCTGATTATGAGTGAGCAGCCATTTTGAAAAGGTGTCCACTCCTGGCCTAGTCAGCTGATTATGAAAGAACAGCCATTTTCAAAATGTGTCGACTCCTGGCCCAGTATGCTCATTAAAAGAGAGCAGCCATTTTGAAAAGGTGTCAACTCCTGGAGCAGTCAGGTGGATGTGAAGGAGCAGCCGTTCTGAAAAAGTGACCAATCCTTTCCCAGTCAGCTGATTATGAGAGAACAGCCATTCTGAAAAGGTTTCCACTCCTGGCCCAGTCTGCTGATTATGAGAGAACAGCCATTTTGAAAAGGTGTCCACTCCTGGCCCAGTCAGTTATATATGAAGGAGCAGCCATTTTGAAAAGGTAACCACTCCTGGCCCAGTCAGCTGATTATGAGAGACCAACCATTTTGAAAAGGTGTCCACTCCTGGCCCAGTCAGATATATATGAAGGAGCAGCCATTTTGAAAAGGTGTCCACTCCTGGCCCAGTCAGCTGATTTTGCTAGAGCAGCAATTTTGAAAAGGTGTCCACTCCTGTCCCAGTCAGCTGATTATGAAAGAACAGCCATTTTCAAAATGTGTCCACTCCTGGCCCATTATGCTCATTAAAAGAGAGCAGCCATTTTGAAAAGGTGTCCACTCCTGGCGCAGTCAGGTGGATGTGAAGGAGCAGCCGTTCTGAAAAAGTGACCAATCCTTTCCCAGTCAGCTGATTATGAGAGAACAGCCATTCTGAAAAGGTTTCCACTCCTGGCCCAGTCTGCTGATTATGAGAGAACAGCCATTTTGAAAAGGTGTCCACTCCTGGCCCAGTCAGATATATATGAAGGAGCAGCCATTTTGAAAAGGTGACCACTCCTGGCCCAGTCAGCTGATTGTGAAAGAGCAACCATTTTGATAAGGTGTCAACTCCTGGCCCAGTCAGATGAAAGTGTGAGAACAGCCATTTTGAAAAGGTGTCCTATCGTGGCCCAATCAGCTGATTATGAGAGAGCAGCCATTTTGAAAAGGTGTCCACTCCTGGCCTAGTCAGGTGGATATGAAGGAGCAGCCATTCTGAAAAGGTGTCCACTCCAGGCCCAGTCAGCTGATTATGTGAGAACAGCCATTCTGAAGAGGTGTTCAGTCCTGGCCCAGTCAGCTGATTATGAGAGAACAGCCATTTTGAAAAGGTGTCTACTCCTGGCCTAGTCAGCTGGATATGAAAGAGCAGCCATTTTGAAAAGGTGTCCACTCCTGGCCGAGTTACTTGACTATGAGAGAGCAGCCATTTTGAAAAAGTATCCACTCCTGACCCATTCAGCAGATAATGAGAGAAGAGCCATTCTGAAAAGGTGTCCACTCTTGACCTAGTCAGGTGGATATAAAGGAGCAACCATTCTGAAAATGTTTCCACTCCTGGCCGAGTCAGGTGTATATGAATGAGCAGCCATTCTGAAAAGGTGTCCACTCCTAGTCCAGTCAGCTCATTCTTAGAGAACAGCCATTTTGAAAAGGTGTCCACTCCTGGACCAGTGAGCTGATTATGAGACAGTAGCCATTGTGAACAGGTGTCCACTAATGGGCCAGTCAGGTGGATAAGAAGGAGCAACCTTTCTGAGAAGCTGTCCACTCCAGCCCCAGTCAGGTGGATATGAAGTAGCAGCTTTTCTGAAAAGGTGTCCATTCCTGGCCCAGTCAGCTGATTATGAGAGAACAGCCATTCGGAAAAGGTGTCCACTCTTGGCCTAGTCAGGTGGATATAAAGTAGCAACCATTCTGAAAAGGTGTCCACTCCAGGCCCAGTCAGCTGATTATGAGAGAACAGCCATTCCGGAAATATGTCCAGTCCTGGCACAGTCATCTGATTATGAGAGAACAGTTATTTTGAAAAAGTGTCCACTAATGGCCTAGTCAGGTGGATATGAAGGAGCAGCCATTCTGAAAAGGTGTCCACTCCTGGCCCAGTCTGCTGATTATGAGAGAGCAGCCATTTTGAAAAGGTATCCACTCCTGGCCCAGTCAGGTGGATATGAAGAAGCAGCCATTCTGAAATGGTGTCCACTCCAGGCCTATTCAGCTGATTATGAGAGAACAGCCATTCTGAAAAGGTGTCCACTCCTGGCCTAGTCAGGTGGATATAAAGTAGCAGCAATTCTGAAAAGGTGTCCACTGCTGACCCAGTCAGCTGATTATGAGAGAACAGCCATTGTGAAAAGGTGTCCACTCCTGGCCTAGTCAGCTGGATATGAAGGAGCAGCCATTTTGAAAAGGTGTCCACTCCTGGCCAAGTCAGTTGGATATGAAGGAGCAGCCATTCTGAAAAGGTATCCACTCCTGGCACAGTCAGCTGATAATGAAAGCAGCCATTTTGAAAAGGCATCCATTCCTGGCCCAGTCAGCTGATTATGAGAGCAGCCATTTTGAAAAGGTGTCCACTCGTGGCCAAGTCAGCTGATTATGAGAGAGCAGCCATTTTGAAAATGTGTCCACTCCTGGCCCAGTGAGCTGATAATGAGAGAGCAGCCATTTTGAAAAGGTGTCCACTCCTGGCGCAGTCAGGTGGATGTGAAGGAGCAGCCGTTCTGAAAAAGTGACCAATCCTTTCCCAGTCAGCTGATTATGAGAGAACAGCCATTCTGAAAAGGTTTCCACTCCTGGCCCAGTCTGCTGATTATGAGAGAACAGCGATTTTGAAAAGGTGTCCACTCCTGACCCAGTCAGTTATATATGAAGGAGCAGTCATTTTGAAAAGGTGTCCACTCCTGGCCCAGTCAGCTGATTTTGCTAGAGCAGCAATTTTGAAAAGGTGTCCACTCCTGTCCCAGTCAGCTGATTATGAAAGAACAGCCATTTTCAAAATGTGTCCACTCCTGGCCCAGTATGCTCATTAAAAGAGAGCAGCCATTTTGAAAAGGTGTCAACTCCTAGCGCAGTCAGGTGGATGTGAAGGAGCAGCCGTTCTGAAAAAGTGACCAATCCTTTCCCAGTCAGCTGATTATGAGAGAACAGCCATTCTGAAAAGGTTTCCACTCCTGGCCCAGTCTGCTGATTATGAGAGAAAAGCCATTTTGAAAAGGTGTCCACTCCTGGCCCAGTCAGTTATATATGATGGAGCAGCCATTTTGAAAAGGTGACCACTCCTGGCCCAGTCAGCTGATTATGAGAGACCAGCCGTATTGAAAAGGTGTCCACTCCTGGCCCAGTCTGCTGATTATGAGAGAACAGCCATTTTGAAAATCTGTCCACTCCTGGCCCAGTCTGCTGATTATGAGAGAGCAGCCATTTTGAAAAGGTGTCTACGCCTGGCCTAGTCAGGTGCATATGAACGAGCAGCCATTCTGAAAAGGTGTGCACTCCTGGAACAGTCAGCTGATAATGAAAGAACAGCCATTTTCAAAATGTGTCCACTCCTGGCCCAGAAAGCTCATTAAAAGAGAGCAGCCATTTTGAAAAGGTGTCCACTCCTGGCGCAGTCTGGTGGATGTGAAGAAACACGCGTTCTTAAAAAGTGACCAATCCTTTCCCAGTTAGCTGATTATGAGAGAACAGCCATTCTGAAAAGGTTTCCACTCCTGGCCCAGTCTGCTGATTATGAGAGAACAGCCATTTTGAAAAGGTGTCCACTCGTGGCCCAGTCAGTTATATATGAAGGAGCAGCCATTTTGAAAAGGTGACCACTCCTGGCCCAGTCAGCTGATTATGAGAGAGCAACCATTCGGAAAAGGTGTCCACTCCTGGCCCTGTCAGCTGAATGTGTTAGAACAGCCTTTTTGAAAAGGTGTCCTATCGTGGCCCAATCAGCTGATTATGAGTGAGCAGCCATTTTGAAAAGGTGTCCACTCCTGGCCTAGTCAGCTGATTATGAAAGAACAGCCATTTTCAAAATGTGTCGACTCCTGGCCCAGTATGCTCATTAAAAGAGAGCAGCCATTTTGAAAAGGTGTCAACTCCTGGAGCAGTCAGGTGGATGTGAAGGAGCAGCCGTTCTGAAAAAGTGACCAATCCTTTCCCAGTCAGCTGATTATGAGAGAACAGCCATTCTGAAAAGGTTTCCACTCCTGGCCCAGTCTGCTGATTATGAGAGAACAGCCATTTTGAAAAGGTGTCCACTCCTGGCCCAGTCAGTTATATATGAAGGAGCAGCCATTTTGAAAAGGTAACCACTCCTGGCCCAGTCAGCTGATTATGAGAGACCAACCATTTTGAAAAGGTGTCCACTCCTGGCCCAGTCAGATATATATGAAGGAGCAGCCATTTTGAAAAGGTGTCCACTCCTGGCCCAGTCAGCTGATTTTGCTAGAGCAGCAATTTTGAAAAGGTGTCCACTCCTGTCCCAGTCAGCTGATTATGAAAGAACAGCCATTTTCAAAATGTGTCCACTCCTGGCCCATTATGCTCATTAAAAGAGAGCAGCCATTTTGAAAAGGTGTCCACTCCTGGCGCAGTCAGGTGGATGTGAAGGAGCAGCCGTTCTGAAAAAGTGACCAATCCTTTCCCAGTCAGCTGATTATGAGAGAACAGCCATTCTGAAAAGGTTTCCACTCCTGGCCCAGTCTGCTGATTATGAGAGAACAGCCATTTTGAAAAGGTGTCCACTCCTGGCCCAGTCAGATATATATGAAGGAGCAGCCATTTTGAAAAGGTGACCACTCCTGGCCCAGTCAGCTGATTGTGAAAGAGCAACCATTTTGATAAGGTGTCAACTCCTGGCCCAGTCAGATGAAAGTGTGAGAACAGCCATTTTGAAAAGGTGTCCTATCGTGGCCCAATCAGCTGATTATGAGAGAGCAGCCATTTTGAAAAGGTGTCCACTCCTGGCCTAGTCAGGTGGATATGAAGGAGCAGCCATTCTGAAAAGGTGTCCACTCCAGGCCCAGTCAGCTGATTATGTGAGAACAGCCATTCTGAAGAGGTGTTCAGTCCTGGCCCAGTCAGCTGATTATGAGAGAACAGCCATTTTGAAAAGGTGTCTACTCCTGGCCTAGTCAGCTGGATATGAAAGAGCAGCCATTTTGAAAAGGTGTCCACTCCTGGCCGAGTTACTTGACTATGAGAGAGCAGCCATTTTGAAAAAGTATCCACTCCTGACCCATTCAGCAGATAATGAGAGAAGAGCCATTCTGAAAAGGTGTCCACTCTTGACCTAGTCAGGTGGATATAAAGGAGCAACCATTCTGAAAATGTTTCCACTCCTGGCCGAGTCAGGTGTATATGAATGAGCAGCCATTCTGAAAAGGTGTCCACTCCTAGTCCAGTCAGCTCATTCTTAGAGAACAGCCATTTTGAAAAGGTGTCCACTCCTGGACCAGTGAGCTGATTATGAGACAGTAGCCATTGTGAACAGGTGTCCACTAATGGGCCAGTCAGGTGGATAAGAAGGAGCAACCTTTCTGAGAAGCTGTCCACTCCAGCCCCAGTCAGGTGGATATGAAGTAGCAGCTTTTCTGAAAAGGTGTCCATTCCTGGCCCAGTCAGCTGATTATGAGAGAACAGCCATTCGGAAAAGGTGTCCACTCTTGGCCTAGTCAGGTGGATATAAAGTAGCAACCATTCTGAAAAGGTGTCCACTCCAGGCCCAGTCAGCTGATTATGAGAGAACAGCCATTCCGGAAATATGTCCAGTCCTGGCACAGTCATCTGATTATGAGAGAACAGTTATTTTGAAAAAGTGTCCACTAATGGCCTAGTCAGGTGGATATGAAGGAGCAGCCATTCTGAAAAGGTGTCCACTCCTGGCCCAGTCTGCTGATTATGAGAGAGCAGCCATTTTGAAAAGGTATCCACTCCTGGCCCAGTCAGGTGGATATGAAGAAGCAGCCATTCTGAAATGGTGTCCACTCCAGGCCTATTCAGCTGATTATGAGAGAACAGCCATTCTGAAAAGGTGTCCACTCCTGGCCTAGTCAGGTGGATATAAAGTAGCAGCAATTCTGAAAAGGTGTCCACTGCTGACCCAGTCAGCTGATTATGAGAGAACAGCCATTGTGAAAAGGTGTCCACTCCTGGCCTAGTCAGCTGGATATGAAGGAGCAGCCATTTTGAAAAGGTGTCCACTCCTGGCCAAGTCAGTTGGATATGAAGGAGCAGCCATTCTGAAAAGGTATCCACTCCTGGCACAGTCAGCTGATAATGAAAGCAGCCATTTTGAAAAGGCATCCATTCCTGGCCCAGTCAGCTGATTATGAGAGCAGCCATTTTGAAAAGGTGTCCACTCGTGGCCAAGTCAGCTGATTATGAGAGAGCAGCCATTTTGAAAATGTGTCCACTCCTGGCCCAGTGAGCTGATAATGAGAGAGCAGCCATTTTGAAAAGGTGTCCACTCCTGGCGCAGTCAGGTGGATGTGAAGGAGCAGCCGTTCTGAAAAAGTGACCAATCCTTTCCCAGTCAGCTGATTATGAGAGAACAGCCATTCTGAAAAGGTTTCCACTCCTGGCCCAGTCTGCTGATTATGAGAGAACAGCGATTTTGAAAAGGTGTCCACTCCTGACCCAGTCAGTTATATATGAAGGAGCAGTCATTTTGAAAAGGTGTCCACTCCTGGCCCAGTCAGCTGATTTTGCTAGAGCAGCAATTTTGAAAAGGTGTCCACTCCTGTCCCAGTCAGCTGATTATGAAAGAACAGCCATTTTCAAAATGTGTCCACTCCTGGCCCAGTATGCTCATTAAAAGAGAGCAGCCATTTTGAAAAGGTGTCAACTCCTAGCGCAGTCAGGTGGATGTGAAGGAGCAGCCGTTCTGAAAAAGTGACCAATCCTTTCCCAGTCAGCTGATTATGAGAGAACAGCCATTCTGAAAAGGTTTCCACTCCTGGCCCAGTCTGCTGATTATGAGAGAAAAGCCATTTTGAAAAGGTGTCCACTCCTGGCCCAGTCAGTTATATATGATGGAGCAGCCATTTTGAAAAGGTGACCACTCCTGGCCCAGTCAGCTGATTATGAGAGACCAGCCGTATTGAAAAGGTGTCCACTCCTGGCCCAGTCTGCTGATTATGAGAGAACAGCCATTTTGAAAATCTGTCCACTCCTGGCCCAGTCTGCTGATTATGAGAGAGCAGCCATTTTGAAAAGGTGTCTACGCCTGGCCTAGTCAGGTGCATATGAACGAGCAGCCATTCTGAAAAGGTGTGCACTCCTGGAACAGTCAGCTGATAATGAAAGAACAGCCATTTTCAAAATGTGTCCACTCCTGGCCCAGAAAGCTCATTAAAAGAGAGCAGCCATTTTGAAAAGGTGTCCACTCCTGGCGCAGTCTGGTGGATGTGAAGAAACACGCGTTCTTAAAAAGTGACCAATCCTTTCCCAGTTAGCTGATTATGAGAGAACAGCCATTCTGAAAAGGTTTCCACTCCTGGCCCAGTCTGCTGATTATGAGAGAACAGCCATTTTGAAAAGGTGTCCACTCGTGGCCCAGTCAGTTATATATGAAGGAGCAGCCATTTTGAAAAGGTGACCACTCCTGGCCCAGTCAGCTGATTATGAGAGAGCAACCATTCGGAAAAGGTGTCCACTCCTGGCCCTGTCAGCTGAATGTGTTAGAACAGCCTTTTTGAAAAGGTGTCCTATCGTGGCCCAATCAGCTGATTATGAGTGAGCAGCCATTTTGAAAAGGTGTCCACTCCTGGCCTAGTCAGCTGATTATGAAAGAACAGCCATTTTCAAAATGTGTCGACTCCTGGCCCAGTATGCTCATTAAAAGAGAGCAGCCATTTTGAAAAGGTGTCAACTCCTGGAGCAGTCAGGTGGATGTGAAGGAGCAGCCGTTCTGAAAAAGTGACCAATCCTTTCCCAGTCAGCTGATTATGAGAGAACAGCCATTCTGAAAAGGTTTCCACTCCTGGCCCAGTCTGCTGATTATGAGAGAACAGCCATTTTGAAAAGGTGTCCACTCCTGGCCCAGTCAGTTATATATGAAGGAGCAGCCATTTTGAAAAGGTAACCACTCCTGGCCCAGTCAGCTGATTATGAGAGACCAACCATTTTGAAAAGGTGTCCACTCCTGGCCCAGTCAGATATATATGAAGGAGCAGCCATTTTGAAAAGGTGTCCACTCCTGGCCCAGTCAGCTGATTTTGCTAGAGCAGCAATTTTGAAAAGGTGTCCACTCCTGTCCCAGTCAGCTGATTATGAAAGAACAGCCATTTTCAAAATGTGTCCACTCCTGGCCCATTATGCTCATTAAAAGAGAGCAGCCATTTTGAAAAGGTGTCCACTCCTGGCGCAGTCAGGTGGATGTGAAGGAGCAGCCGTTCTGAAAAAGTGACCAATCCTTTCCCAGTCAGCTGATTATGAGAGAACAGCCATTCTGAAAAGGTTTCCACTCCTGGCCCAGTCTGCTGATTATGAGAGAACAGCCATTTTGAAAAGGTGTCCACTCCTGGCCCAGTCAGATATATATGAAGGAGCAGCCATTTTGAAAAGGTGACCACTCCTGGCCCAGTCAGCTGATTGTGAGAGAGCAACCATTTTGATAAGGTGTCAACTCCTGGCCCAGTCAGATGAAAGTGTGAGAACAGCCATTTTGAAAAGGTGTCCTATCGTGGCCCAATCAGCTGATTATGAGAGAGCAGCCATTTTGAAAAGGTGTCCACTCCTGGCCTAGTCAGGTGGATATGAAGGAGCAGCCATTCTGAAAAGGTGTCCACTCCAGGCCCAGTCAGCTGATTATGTGAGAACAGCCATTCTGAAGAGGTGTTCAGTCCTGGCCCAGTCAGCTGATTATGAGAGAACAGCCATTTTGAAAAGGTGTCTACTCCTGGCCTAGTCAGCTGGATATGAAAGAGCAGCCATTTTGAAAAGGTGTCCACTCCTGGCCGAGTTACTTGACTATGAGAGAGCAGCCATTTTGAAAAAGTATCCACTCCTGACCCATTCAGCAGATAATGAGAGAAGAGCCATTCTGAAAAGGTGTCCACTCTTGACCTAGTCAGGTGGATATAAAGGAGCAACCATTCTGAAAATGTTTCCACTCCTGGCCGAGTCAGGTGTATATGAATGAGCAGCCATTCTGAAAAGGTGTCCACTCCTAGTCCAGTCAGCTCATTCTTAGAGAACAGCCATTTTGAAAAGGTGTCCACTCCTGGACCAGTGAGCTGATTATGAGACAGTAGCCATTGTGAACAGGTGTCCACTAATGGGCCAGTCAGGTGGATAAGAAGGAGCAACCTTTCTGAGAAGCTGTCCACTCCAGCCCCAGTCAGGTGGATATGAAGTAGCAGCTTTTCTGAAAAGGTGTCCATTCCTGGCCCAGTCAGCTGATTATGAGAGAACAGCCATTCGGAAAAGGTGTCCACTCTTGGCCTAGTCAGGTGGATATAAAGTAGCAACCATTCTGAAAAGGTGTCCACTCCAGGCCCAGTCAGCTGATTATGAGAGAACAGCCATTCCGGAAATATGTCCAGTCCTGGCACAGTCATCTGATTATGAGAGAACAGTTATTTTGAAAAAGTGTCCACTAATGGCCTAGTCAGGTGGATATGAAGGAGCAGCCATTCTGAAAAGGTGTCCACTCCTGGCCCAGTCTGCTGATTATGAGAGAGCAGCCATTTTGAAAAGGTATCCACTCCTGGCCCAGTCAGGTGGATATGAAGAAGCAGCCATTCTGAAAAGGTGTCCACTCCAGGCCTATTCAGCTGATTATGAGAGAACAGCCATTCTGAAAAGGTGTCCACTCCTGGCCTAGTCAGGTGGATATAAAGTAGCAGCAATTCTGAAAAGGTGTCCACTGCTGACCCAGTCAGCTGATTATGAGAGAACAGCCATTGTGAAAAGGTGTCCACTCCTGGCCTAGTCAGCTGGATATGAAGGAGCAGCCATTTTGAAAAGGTGTCCACTCCTGGCCGAGTCAGTTGGATATGAAGGAGCAGCCATTTTGAAAATGTATCCACTCCTGGCACAGTCAGCTGATAATGAAAGCAGCCATTTTGAAAAGGCATCCATTCCTGGCCCAGTCAGCTGATTATGAGAGCAGCCATTTTGAAAAGGTGTCCACTCGTGGCCAAGTCAGCTGATTATGAGAGAGCAGCCATTTTGAAAATGTGTCCACTCCTGGCCCAGTGAGCTGATAATGAGAGAGCAGCCATTTTGAAAAGGTGTCCACTCCTGGCGCAGTCAGGTGGATGTGAAGGAGCAGCCGTTCTGAAAAAGTGACCAATCCTTTCCCAGTTAGCTGATTATGAGAGAACAGCCATTCTGAAAAGGTTTCCACTCCTGGCCCAGTCTGCTGATTATGAGAGAACAGCCATTTTGAAAAGGTGTCCACTCGTGGCCCAGTCAGTTATATATGAAGGAACAGCCATTTTGAAAAGGTGACCACTCCTGGCCCAGTCAGCTGATTATGAGAGAGCAACCATTCGGAAAAGGTGTCCACTCCTGGCCCTGTCAGCTGAATGTGTTAGAACAGCCTTTTTGAAAAGGTGTCCTATCGTGGCCCAATCAGCTGATTATGAGTGAGCAGCCATTTTGAAAAGGTGTCCACTCCTGGCCTAGTCAGGTGGATATGAAGGAGCAGCCATTCTGAAAAGGTGTCCACTCCAGGCCCAGTCAGCTGATTATGAGAGAACAGCCATTCCGAAGAGGTAATCAGTCCTGGCCCAGTCAGCTGATTATGAGAGACCAGCCATATTGAAAAGGTGTCCACTCCTGGCCCAGTCAGCTGATTTTGCTAGAGCAGCAATTTTGAAAAGGTGTCCACTCCTGTCCCAGTCAGCTGATTATGAAAGAACAGCCATTTTCAAAATGTGTCCACTCCTGGCCCAGTATGCTCATTAAAAGAGAGCAGCCATTTTGAAAAGGTGTCAACTCCTGGAGCAGTCAGGTGGATGTGAAGGAGCAGCCGTTCTGAAAAAGTGACCAATCCTTTCCCAGTCAGCTGATTATGAGAGAACAGCCATTCTGAAAAGGTTTCCACTCCTGGCCCAGTCTGCTGATTATGAGAGAAAAGCCATTTTGAAAAGGTGTCCACTCCTGGCCCAGTCAGTTATATATGAAGGAGCAGCCATTTTGAAAAGGTAACCACTCCTGGCCCAGTCAGCTGATTATGAGAGACCAACCATTTTGAAAAGGTGACCACTCCTGGCCCAGTCAGCTGATTATGAGAGAGCAACCATTCTGATAATGTGTCAACTCCTGGCCCAGTCAGCTGAAAGTGTGAGAACAGCCATTTTGAAAAGATGTCCTATCGTGGCCCAATCAGCTGATTATGAGAGAGCAGCCATTTTGAAAAGGTGTCCACTCCTGGCCTAGTCAGGTGGATATGAAGGAGCAGCCATTCTGAAAAGGTGTCCACTCCAGGCACAGTCAGCTGATTATGTGAGAACAGCCATTCTGAAGAGGTGTTCAGTCCTGGCCCAGTCAGCTGATTATGAGAGAACAGCCATTTTGAAAAGGTGTCCACTCCTGGCCTAGTCAGCTGGATATGAAAGAGCAGCCATTTTGAAAAGGTGTCCACTCCTGACCCATTCAGCAGATAATGAGAGAAGAGCCATTCTGAAAAGGTGTCCACTCTTGACCTAGTCAGGTGGATATAAAGGAGCAACCATTCTGAAAAGGTTTCCACTCCTCACCCAGTCAGGTGGATATGAAGGAGCAGCCATTCTGAAAAGGTGTCCACTCCTAGTCCAGTCAGCTGATTATGAGAGAACAGCCATTTTGAACAGGTGTCCACTCCTGGCCCAGTCAGCTGATTTTGCTAGAGCAGCAATTTTGAAAAGGTGTCCACTCCTGTCCCAGTCAGCTGATTATGAAAGAACAGCCATTTTCAAAATGTGTCCACTCCTGGCCCATTATGCTCATTAAAAGAGAGCAGCCATTTCGAAAAGGTGTCCACTCCTGGCGCAGTCAGGTGGATGTGAAGGAGCAGCCGTTCTGAAAAAGTGACCAATCCTTTCCCAGTCAGCTGATTATGAGAGAACAGCCATTCTGAAAAGGTTTCCACTCCTGGCCCAGTCTGCTGATTATGAGAGAACAGCCATTTTGAAAAGGTGTCTACTCCTGGCCCAGTCAGATATATATGAAGGAGCAGCCATTTTGAAAAGGTGACCACTCCTGGCCCAGTCAGCTGATTGTGAGAGAGCAACCATTTTGATAAGGTGTCAACTCCTGGCCCAGTCAGATGAAAGTGTGAGAACAGCCATTTTGAAAAGGTGTCCTATCGTGGCCCAATCAGCTGATTATGAGAGAGCAGCCATTTTGAAAAGGTGTCCACTCCTGGCCTAGTCAGGTGGATATGAAGGAGCAGCCATTCTGAAAAGGTGTCCACTCCAGGCCCAGTCAGCTGATTATGTGAGAACAGCCATTCTGAAGAGGTGTTCAGTCCTGGCCCAGTCAGCTGATTATGAGAGAACAGCCATTTTGAAAAGGTGTCTACTCCTGGCCTAGTCAGCTGGATATGAAAGAGCAGCCATTTTGAAAAGGTGTCCACTCCTGGCCGAGTTACTTGACTATGAGAGAGCAGCCATTTTGAAAAAGTATCCACTCCTGACCCATTCAGCAGATAATGAGAGAAGAGCCATTCTGAAAAGGTGTCCACTCTTGACCTAGTCAGGTGGATATAAAGGAGCAACCATTCTGAAAATGTTTCCACTCCTGGCCGAGTCAGGTGTATATGAATGAGCAGCCATTCTGAAAAGGTGTCCACTCCTAGTCCAGTCAGCTCATTCTTAGAGAACAGCCATTTTGAAAAGGTGTCCACTCCTGGACCAGTGAGCTGATTATGAGACAGTAGCCATTGTGAACAGGTGTCCACTAATGGGCCAGTCAGGTGGATAAGAAGGAGCAACCTTTCTGAGAAGCTGTCCACTCCAGCCCCAGTCAGGTGGATATGAAGTAGCAGCTTTTCTGAAAAGGTGTCCATTCCTGGCCCAGTCAGCTGATTATGAGAGAACAGCCATTCGGAAAAGGTGTCCACTCTTGGCCTAGTCAGGTGGATATAAAGTAGCAACCATTCTGAAAAGGTGTCCACTCCAGGCCCAGTCAGCTGATTATGAGAGAACAGCCATTCCGGAAATATGTCCAGTCCTGGCACAGTCATCTGATTATGAGAGAACAGTTATTTTGAAAAAGTGTCCACTAATGGCCTAGTCAGGTGGATATGAAGGAGCAGCCATTCTGAAAAGGTGTCCACTCCTGGCCCAGTCTGCTGATTATGAGAGAGCAGCCATTTTGAAAAGGTATCCACTCCTGGCCCAGTCAGGTGGATATGAAGAAGCAGCCATTCTGAAAAGGTGTCCACTCCAGGCCTATTCAGCTGATTATGAGAGAACAGCCATTCTGAAAAGGTGTCCACTCCTGGCCTAGTCAGGTGGATATAAAGTAGCAGCAATTCTGAAAAGGTGTCCACTGCTGACCCAGTCAGCTGATTATGAGAGAACAGCCATTGTGAAAAGGTGTCCACTCCTGGCCTAGTCAGCTGGATATGAAGGAGCAGCCATTTTGAAAAGGTGTCCACTCCTGGCCGAGTCAGTTGGATATGAAGGAGCAGCCATTTTGAAAATGTATCCACTCCTGGCACAGTCAGCTGATAATGAAAGCAGCCATTTTGAAAAGGCATCCATTCCTGGCCCAGTCAGCTGATTATGAGAGCAGCCATTTTGAAAAGGTGTCCACTCGTGGCCAAGTCAGCTGATTATGAGAGAGCAGCCATTTTGAAAATGTGTCCACTCCTGGCCCAGTGAGCTGATAATGAGAGAGCAGCCATTTTGAAAAGGTGTCCACTCCTGGCGCAGTCAGGTGGATGTGAAGGAGCAGCCGTTCTGAAAAAGTGACCAATCCTTTCCCAGTTAGCTGATTATGAGAGAACAGCCATTCTGAAAAGGTTTCCACTCCTGGCCCAGTCTGCTGATTATGAGAGAACAGCCATTTTGAAAAGGTGTCCACTCGTGGCCCAGTCAGTTATATATGAAGGAACAGCCATTTTGAAAAGGTGACCACTCCTGGCCCAGTCAGCTGATTATGAGAGAGCAACCATTCGGAAAAGGTGTCCACTCCTGGCCCTGTCAGCTGAATGTGTTAGAACAGCCTTTTTGAAAAGGTGTCCTATCGTGGCCCAATCAGCTGATTATGAGTGAGCAGCCATTTTGAAAAGGTGTCCACTCCTGGCCCAGTCAGCTGATTTTGCTAGAGCAGCAATTTTGAAAAGGTGTCCACTCCTGTCCCAGTCAGCTGATTATGAAAGAACAGCCATTTTCAAAATGTGTCCACTCCTGGCCCAGTATGCTCATTAAAAGAGAGCAGCCATTTTGAAAAGGTGTCAACTCCTGGAGCAGTCAGGTGGATGTGAAGGAGCAGCCGTTCTGAAAAAGTGACCAATCCTTTCCCAGTCAGCTGATTGTGTCCACTCCTGGCCTAGTCAGGTGGATATGAAGGAGCAGCCATTCTGAAAAGGTGTCCACTCCAGGCCCAGTCAGCTGATTATGAGAGAACAGCCATTCCGAAGAGGTAATCAGTCCTGGCCCAGTCAGCTGATTATGTGAGAACAGCCATTCTGAAGAGGTGTTCAGTCCTGGCCCAGTCAGCTGATTATGAGAGAACAGCCATTTTGAAAAGGTGTCCACTCCTGGCCTAGTCAGCTGGATATGAAAGAGCAGCCATTTTGAAAAGGTGTCCACTCCTGACCCATTCAGCAGATAATGAGAGAAGAGCCATTCTGAAAAGGTGTCCACTCTTGACCTAGTCAGGTGGATATAAAGGAGCAACCATTCTGAAAAGGTTTCCACTCCTCACCCAGTCAGGTGGATATGAAGGAGCAGCCATTCTGAAAAGGTGTCCACTCCTAGTCCAGTCAGCTGATTATGAGAGAACAGCCATTTTGAACAGGTGTCCACTCCTGGCCCAGTCAGCTGATTTTGCTAGAGCAGCAATTTTGAAAAGGTGTCCACTCCTGTCCCAGTCAGCTGATTATGAAAGAACAGCCATTTTCAAAATGTGTCCACTCCTGGCCCATTATGCTCATTAAAAGAGAGCAGCCATTTCGAAAAGGTGTCCACTCCTGGCGCAGTCAGGTGGATGTGAAGGAGCAGCCGTTCTGAAAAAGTGACCAATCCTACCCAGTCAGCTGATTATGAGAGAACAGCCATTCTGAAAAGGTTTCCACTCCTGGCCCAGTCTGCTGATTATGAGAGAACAGCCATTTTGAAAAGGTGTCCACTCCTGGCCCAGTCAGTTATATATGAAGGAGCAGCCATTTTGAAAAGGTGACCACTCCTGGCCCAGTCAGCTGATTGTGAGAGAGCAACCATTTTGATAAGGTGTCAACTCCTGGCCCAGTCAGATGAAAGTGTGAGAACAGCCATTTTGAAAAGGTGTCCTATCGTGGCCCAATCAGCTGATTATGAGAGAGCAGCCATTTTGAAAAGGTGTCCACTCCTGGCCTAGTCAGGTGGATATGAAGGAGCAGCCATTCTGAAAAGGTGTCCACTCCAGGCCCAGTCAGCTGATTATGTGAGAACAGCCATTCTGAAGAGGTGTTCAGTCCTGGCCCAGTCAGCTGATTATGAGAGAACAGCCATTTTGAAAAGGTGTCTACTCCTGGCCTAGTCAGCTGGATATGAAAGAGCAGCCATTTTGAAAAGGTGTCCACTCCTGGCTGAGTTACTTGACTATGAGAGAGTAGCCATTTTGAAAAAGTATCCACTCCTGACCCATTCAGCAGATAATGAGAGAAGAGCCATTCTGAAAAGGTGTCCACTCTTGACCTAGTCAGGTGGATATAAAGGAGCAACCATTCTGAAAATGTTTCCACTCGTGGCCGAGTCAGGTGTATATGAATGAGCAGCCATTCTGAAAAGGTGTCCACTCCTAGTCCAGTCAGCTCATTCTTAGAGAACAGCCATTTTGAAAAGGTGTCCACTCCTGGACCAGTGAGCTGATTATGAGACAGTAGCCATTGTGAACAGGTGTCCACTAATCCGCCAGTCAGGTGGATAAGAAGGAGCAACCTTTCTGAGAAGCTGTCCACTCCAGCCCCAGTCAGGTGGATATGAAGTAGCAGCTTTTCTGAAAAGGTGTCCATTCCTGGCCCAGTCAGCTGATTATGAGAGAACAGCCATTCGGAAAAGGTGTCCACTCTTGGCCTAGTCAGGTGGATATAAAGTAGCAACCATTCTGAAAAGGTGTCCACTCCAGGCCCAGTCAGCTGATTATGAGAGAACAGCCATTCCGGAAATGTGTCCAGTCCTGGCACAGTCATCTGATTATGAGAGAACGGTTATTTTGAAAAAGTGTCCACTAATGGCCTAGTCAGGTGGATATGAAGGAGCAGCCATTCTGAAAAGGTGTCCACTCCTGGCCCAGTCTGCTGATTATGAGAGAGCAGCCATTTTGAAAAGGTATCCACTCCTGGCCCAGTCAGGTGGATATGAAGAAGCAGCCATTCTGAAAAGGTGTCCACTCCAGGCCTATTCAGCTGATTATGAGAGAACAGCCATTCTGAAAAGGTGTCCACTCCTGGCCTAGTCAGGTGGATATAAAGTAGCAGCAATTCTGAAAAGGTGTCCACTGCTGACCCAGTCAGCTGATTATGAGAGAACAGCCATTGTGAAAAGGTGTCCACTCCTGGCCTAGTCAGCTGGATATGAAGGAGCAGCCATTTTGAAAAGGTGTCCACTCCTGGCCGAGTCAGTTGGATATGAAGGAGCAGCCATTCTGAAAAGGTATCCACTCCTGGCACAGTCAGCTGATAATGAAAGCAGCCATTTTGAAAAGGCATCCATTCCTGGCCCAGTCAGCTGATTATGAGAGCAGCCATTTTGAAAAGGTGTCCACTCGTGGCCAAGTCAGCTGATTATGAGAGAGCAGCCGTTCTGAAAAAGTGACCAATCCTTTCCCAGTCAGCTGATTATGAGAGAACAGCCATTCTGAAAAGGTTTCCACTCCTGGCCCAGTCTGCTGATTATGAGAGAACAGCGATTTTGAAAAGGTGTCCACTCCTGACCCAGTCAGTTATATACGAAGGAGCAGTCATTTTGAAAAGGTGTCCACTCCTGGCCCAGTCAGCTGATTTTGCTAGAGCAGCAATTTTGAAAAGGTGTCCACTCCTGTCCCAGTCAGCTGATTATGAAAGAACAGCCATTTTCAAAATGTGTCCACTCCTGGCCCAGTATGCTCATTAAAAGAGAGCAGCCATTTTGAAAAGGTGTCAACTCCTAGCGCAGTCAGGTGGATGTGAAGGAGCAGCCGTTCTGAAAAAGTGACCAATCCTTTCCCAGTCAGCTGATTATGAGAGAACAGCCATTCTGAAAAGGTTTCCACTCCTGGCCCAGTCTGCTGATTATGAGAGAAAAGCCATTTTGAAAAGGTGTCCACTCCTGGCCCAGTCAGTTATATATGATGGAGCAGCCATTTTGAAAAGGTGACCACTCCTGGCCCAGTCAGCTGATTATGAGAGACCAGCCGTATTGAAAAGGTGTCCACTCCTGGCCCAGTCTGCTGATTATGAGAGAACAGCCATTTTGAAAATCTGTCCACTCCTGGCCCAGTCTGCTGATTATGAGAGAGCAGCCATTTTGAAAAGGTGTCCACGCCTGGCCTAGTCAGGTGCATATGAACGAGCAGCCATTCTGAAAAGGTGTGCAGTCCTGGAACAGTCAGCTGATAATGAAAGAACAGCCATTTTCAAAATGTGTCCACTCCTGGCCCAGAAAGCTCATTAAAAGAGAGCAGCCATTTTGAAAAGGTGTCCACTCCTGGCGCAGTCTGGTGGATGTGAAGAAACAGCCGTTCTGAAAAAGTGACCAATCCTTTCCCAGTTAGCTGATTATGAGAGAACAGCCATTCTGAAAAGGTTTCCACTCCTGGCCCAGTCTGCTGATTATGAGAGAACAGCCATTTTGAAAAGGTGTCCACTCGTGGCCCAGTCAGTTATATATGAAGGAGCAGCCATTTTGAAAAGGTGACCACTCCTGGCCCAGTCAGCTGATTATGAGAGAGCAACCATTCGGAAAAGGTGTCCACTCCTGGCCTAGTCAGGTGGATATGAAGGAGCAGCCATTCTGAAAAGGTGTCCACTCCAGGCCCAGTCAGCTGATTATGAGAGAACAGCCATTCCGAAGAGGTAATCAGTCCTGGCCCAGTCAGCTGATTATGAGAGAACAGCCATTTTGAAAAGGTGTCCACACCTGGCCTAGTCAGGTGGATATGACGGAGCAGCCATTTTGAAAAGGTGTCCACACCTGGCCGAGTCAGGTGGATATGAAGGAGCAGCCATTTTGAAAAAGTGTCCACTCATGGCCTAGTCAGGTGGATATGAACAGCCATTCTGAAAAGGTATCCACTCCTGGCCCAATCAGGTAGATATGAAGGAGCAGGCATTCTGAAAAGGTGTCCACTCATGGCCCAGTCAGCTGATTATGAGAGAACAGCCATTCTGAAAAGGTGTCCACTCCTGGCCTAGTCAGGTGGATATAAAGTAGCAGCCATTCTGAAAAGGTGTCCACTGCTGACCCAGTCAGCTGATTATGAGAGAACAGAGATTGTGAAAAGGTGTCCACTCCTGGCCTAGTCAGCTGGATATGAAGGAGCAGCCATTTTGAAAAGGTGTCCACACCTGGCCGAGTCAGGTGGATATGAAGGAGCAGCCATTTTGAAAAAGTATCCACTCCTGGCACAGTCTGCTGATAATGAAAGTAGCCATTTGGAAAAGGCATCCATTCCTGGCCCAGTCAGCTGATTATGAGAGCAGCCATTTTGAAAAGGTGTCCACGCCTGGCCAAGTCAGCTGATTATGAGAGAGCAGCCATTTTGAAAAGGTGTCCACTCCTGGCCCAGTGAGCTGATAATGAGAGAGCAGCCATTTTGAAAAGGTGTCCACTCCTGGCGCAGTCAGGTGGATGTGAAGGAGCAGCCGTTCTGAAAAAGTGACCAATCCTTTCCCAGTTAGCTGATTATGAGAGAACAGCCATTCTGAAAAGGTTTCCACTCCTGGCCCAGTCTGCTGATTATGAGAGAACAGCCATTTTGAAAAGGTGTCCACTCGTGGCCCAGTCAGTTATATATGAAGGAGCAGCCATTTTGAAAAGGTGACCACTCCTGGCCCAGTCAGCTGATTATGAGAGAGCAACCATTTGGAAAAGGTGTCCACTCCTGGCCCTGTCAGCTGAATGTGTTAGAACAGCCTTTTTGAAAAGGTGTCCTATCGTGGCCCAATCAGCTGATTATGAGTGAGCAGCCATTTTGAAAAGGTGTCCACTCCTGGCCTAGTCAGGTGGATATGAAGGAGCAGCCATTCTGAAAAGGTGTCCACTCCAGGCCCAGTCAGCTGATTATGAGAGAACAGCCATTTTGAAAAGGTGTCCACTCCTGGCCCAGTCAGTTATATATGAAGGAGCAGTCATTTTGAAAAGGTGTCCACTCCTGGCCCAGTCAGCTGATTTTGCTAGAGCAGCAATTTTGAAAAGGTGTCCACTCCTGTCCCAGTCAGCTGATTATGAAAGAACAGCCATTTTCAAAATGTGTCCACTCCTGGCCCAGTATGCTCATTAAAAGAGAGCAGCCATTTTGAAAAGGTGTCAACTCCTAGCGCAGTCAGGTGGATGTGAAGGAGCAGCCGTTCTGAAAAAGTGACCAATCCTTTCCCAGTCAGCTGATTATGAGAGAACAGCCATTCTGAAAAGGTTTCCACTCCTGGCCCAGTCTGCTGATTATGAGAGAAAAGCCATTTTGAAAAGGTGTCCACTCCTGGCCCAGTCAGTTATATATGAAGGAGCAGCCATTTTGAAAAGGTAACCACTCCTGGCCCAGTCAGCTGATTATGAGAGACCAACCATTTTGAAAAGGTGACCACTCCTGGCCCAGTCAGCTGATTATGAGAGAGCAACCATTCTGATAATGTGTCAACTCCTGGCCCAGTCAGCTGAAAGTGTGAGAACAGCCATTTTGAAAAGATGTCCTATCGTGGCCCAATCAGCTGATTATGAGAGAGCAGCCATTTTGAAAAGGTGTCCACTCCTGGCCTAGTCAGGTGGATATGAAGGAGCAGCCATTCTGAAAAGGTGTCCACTCCAGGCACAGTCAGCTGATTATGTGAGAACAGCCATTCTGAAGAGGTGTTCAGTCCTGGCCCAGTCAGCTGATTATGAGAGAACAGCCATTTTGAAAAGGTGTCCACTCCTGGCCTAGTCAGCTGGATATGAAAGAGCAGCCATTTTGAAAAGGTGTCCACTCCTGACCCATTCAGCAGATAATGAGAGAAGAGCCATTCTGAAAAGGTGTCCACTCTTGACCTAGTCAGGTGGATATAAAGGAGCAACCATTCTGAAAAGGTTTCCACTCCTCACCCAGTCAGGTGGATATGAAGGAGCAGCCATTCTGAAAAGGTGTCCACTCCTAGTCCAGTCAGCTGATTATGAGAGAACAGCCATTTTGAACAGGTGTCCACTCCTGGCCCAGTCAGCTGATTATGAGAGAACAGCCATATTGAAAAGGTGTCCACTCCTGGCCCAGTCTGCTGATTATGAGAGAACAGCCATTTTGAAAATTTGTCCACTCCTGGCCCAGTCTGCTGATTATCAGAGAGCAGCCATTTTGAAAAGGTATCCACTCCTGGCCCAGTCAGGTGAATATGAAGGAGCAGGCATTCTGAAAAGGTGTCCACTCATGGCCCAGTGAGCTTATAATGAGAGAGCAACCATTTTGAAAATGTGTCCACTCCTGGCTATGTCAGCTGATTATGAGAGAGCAGCCATTTTGAAAAGGTGTCCACTCCAGGCCAAGTCAGGTGGATACGAAGGAGCTGTCATTTTGAAAAGGTGTCTATTCCTGGCCCAGTCAGCTGATTATGAGAGAGCAGCCATTTTGAAAAAGTGTCCACTCCTGGCATAGTCAGGTGGATATAAGAGAGCAGCAATTTTGAAATGGTATCCACTCCTGGCCCAGTCAGGTGGATATGAAGGAGCAGCCATTCTGAAAAGGTGTCCACTCATGCCCAGTCAGCTGATTATGAGAGAACAGCCATTCGGAAAGGGTGTCCACTTCTGCCCTAGTCAGGTGAAGCAGCAGCCATTCTGAAAAGGTGTCCACTCATGGCCCAGTCAGCTGATTGTGAGAGAACAGCCATTCCGAAAAGGTGTCGAGTCCTGGCCCAGTCAGCTGATTATGAGAGAACAGCCATTTTGAATAGGTGTCCACTCCTGGCCTAGTCAGGTGGATATGAAGGAGCAGCCATTCTGAAAAGGTGTCCACTCCTGGCCCAGTCAGCTGATTATGAGAGAGCAGCCATTCTGAAAAGGTGTCCACTCCTGGCCCAGTCAGGTGGATATGAAGGAGCAGCCATTCTGAAAAGGTGTCCACTCCTGGCCCAGTCAGCTGATTATGAGAGAGCAGCCATTTTGAAAAGTTGTCCACTCCTGGCCAAATCAGGTGGATATGAAGGAGCAGCCATTCTGAAAACATGTCCACTCCTGGCCCAGTCAGCTGATTATGAGAGAGCAGACATTCTGAAAAGGTGTCCACTCCTGGCTAGTGAGGTGGATATAAATGAGTAACCATTCGGAAAAGGTTTCCACTCCTCACCCAGTCAGGTGGATATGAAGGAGCATCCATTCTGAAAAGGTGTCCACTCCTAGTCCAGTCAGCTGATTATGAGAGAACTGCCATTTTGAACAGGAGTCCATTCCTGGCCCAGTCAGCTGATTATGAGAGAACAGCCATATTGAAAAGGTGTCCACTCCTGGCCCAGTCTGCTCATTACGAGAGAACAGCCATTTTGAAAATCTGTCCACTCCTGGCCCAGTTTGCTGATTATAAGAGAGCAGCCATTTTGAAAAGGTGTCCACACCTGGCCTAGTCAGGTGCATATGAAAGAGCAGCCATTCTGAAAAGGTGTGCACTCCTGGACCAGTCAGTTGAATATGAAGGAGCAGCCATTCTGAAAATGTGTCCACTCCTGGCCCAGTCAGCTGATTGTGAGAGACCAGCCATATTGAAAAGGTGTCCACTCCTGGCCCAGTCAGCTGATTTTGCTAGAGCAGCAATTTTGAAAAGGTGTCCACTCCTGTCCCAGTCAGCTGATTATGAAAGAACAGCCATTTTCAAAATGTGTCCACTCCTGGCCCAGTATGCTCATTAAAAGAGAGCAGCCATTTTGAAAAGGTTTCAACTCCTGGCGCAGTCAGGTGGATGTGAAGGAGCAGTCGTTCTGAAAAAGTGACCAATCCTTTCCCAGTCAGCTGATTCTGAGAGAACAGCCATTGTGAAAAGGTTTCCACTCCTGGCCCAGTCTGCTGATTATGAGAGAAAAGCCATTTTGAAAAGGTGTCCACTCCTGGCCCAGTCAGTTATATATGAAGGAGCAGCCATTTTGAAAAGGTGACCACTCCTGGCCCAGTCAGCTGATTATGAGAGACCAGCCGTATTGAAAAGGTGTCCACTCCTGGCCCAGTCAGCTGATTTTGCTAGAGCAGCAATTTTGAAAAGGTGTCCACTCCTGTCCCAGTCAGCTGATTATGAAAGAACAGCCATTTTCAAAATGTGTCCACTCCTGGCCCATTATGCTCATTAAAAGAGAGCAGCCATTTCGAAAAGGTGTCCACTCCTGGCGCAGTCAGGTGGATGTGAAGGAGCAGCCGTTCTGAAAAAGTGACCAATCCTACCCAGTCAGCTGATTATGAGAGAACAGCCATTCTGAAAAGGTTTCCACTCCTGGCCCAGTCTGCTGATTATGAGAGAACAGCCATTTTGAAAAGGTGTCCACTCCTGGCCCAGTCAGTTATATATGAAGGAGCAGCCATTTTGAAAAGGTGACCACTCCTGGCCCAGTCAGCTGATTGTGAGAGAGCAACCATTTTGATAAGGTGTCAACTCCTGGCCCAGTCAGATGAAAGTGTGAGAACAGCCATTTTGAAAAGGTGTCCTATCGTGGCCCAATCAGCTGATTATGAGAGAGCAGCCATTTTGAAAAGGTGTCCACTCCTGGCCTAGTCAGGTGGATATGAAGGAGCAGCCATTCTGAAAAGGTGTCCACTCCAGGCCCAGTCAGCTGATTATGTGAGAACAGCCATTCTGAAGAGGTGTTCAGTCCTGGCCCAGTCAGCTGATTATGAGAGAACAGCCATTTTGAAAAGGTGTCTACTCCTGGCCTAGTCAGCTGGATATGAAAGAGCAGCCATTTTGAAAAGGTGTCCACTCCTGGCTGAGTTACTTGACTATGAGAGAGTAGCCGTTTTGAAAAAGTATCCACTCCTGACCCATTCAGCAGATAATGAGAGAAGAGCCATTCTGAAAAGGTGTCCACTCTTGACCTAGTCAGGTGGATATAAAGGAGCAACCATTCTGAAAATGTTTCCACTCGTGGCCGAGTCAGGTGTATATGAATGAGCAGCCATTCTGAAAAGGTGTCCACTCCTAGTCCAGTCAGCTCATTCTTAGAGAACAGCCATTTTGAAAAGGTGTCCACTCCTGGACCAGTGAGCTGATTATGAGACAGTAGCCATTGTGAACAGGTGTCCACTAATCCGCCAGTCAGGTGGATAAGAAGGAGCAACCTTTCTGAGAAGCTGTCCACTCCAGCCCCAGTCAGGTGGATATGAAGTAGCAGCTTTTCTGAAAAGGTGTCCATTCCTGGCCCAGTCAGCTGATTATGAGAGAACAGCCATTCGGAAAAGGTGTCCACTCTTGGCCTAGTCAGGTGGATATAAAGTAGCAACCATTCTGAAAAGGTGTCCACTCCAGGCCCAGTCAGCTGATTATGAGAGAACAGCCATTCCGGAAATGTGTCCAGTCCTGGCACAGTCATCTGATTATGAGAGAACGGTTATTTTGAAAAAGTGTCCACTAATGGCCTAGTCAGGTGGATATTAAGGAGCAGCCATTCTGAAAAGGTGTCCACTCCTGGCCCAGTCTGCTGATTATGAGAGAGCAGCCATTTTGAAAAGGTATCCACTCCTGGCCCAGTCAGGTGGATATGAAGAAGCAGCCATTCTGAAAAGGTGTCCACTCCAGGCCTATTCAGCTGATTATGAGAGAACAGCCATTCTGAAAAGGTGTCCACTCCTGGCCTAGTCAGGTGGATATAAAGTAGCAGCAATTCTGAAAAGGTGTCCACTGCTGACCCAGTCAGCTGATTATGAGAGAACAGCCATTGTGAAAAGGTGTCCACTCCTGGCCTAGTCAGCTGGATATGAAGGAGCAGCCATTTTGAAAAGGTGTCCGCTCCTGGCCGAGTCAGTTGGATATGAAGGAGCAGCCATTCTGAAAAGGTATCCACTCCTGGCACAGTCAGCTGATAATGAAAGCAGCCATTTTGAAAAGGCATCCATTCCTGGCCCAGTCAGCTGATTATGAGAGCAGCCATTTTGAAAAGGTGTCCACTCCAGGCCTATTCAGCTGATTATGAGAGAACAGCCATTCTGAAAAGGTGTCCACTCCTGGCCTAGTCAGGTGGATATAAAGTAGCAGCAATTCTGAAAAGGTGTCCACTGCTGACCCAGTCAGCTGATTATGAGAGAACAGCCATTGTGAAAAGGTGTCCACTCCTGGCCTAGTCAGCTGGATATGAAGGAGCAGCCATTTTGAAAAGGTGTCCGCTCCTGGCCGAGTCAGTTGGATATGAAGGAGCAGCCATTCTGAAAAGGTATCCACTCCTGGCACAGTCAGCTGATAATGAAAGCAGCCATTTTGAAAAGGCATCCATTCCTGGCCCAGTCAGCTGATTATGAGAGCAGCCATTTTGAAAAGGTGTCCACTCGTGGCCAAGTCAGCTGATTATGAGAGAGCAGCCATTTTGAAAATGTGTCCACTCCTGGCCCAGTGAGCTGATAATGAGAGAGCAGCCATTTTGAAAAGGTGTCCACTCCTGGCGCAGTCAGGTGGATGTGAAGGAGCAGCCGTTCTGAAAAAGTGACCAATCCTTTCCCAGTCAGCTGATTATGAGAGAACAGCCATTCTGAAAAGGTTTCCACTCCTGGCCCAGTCTGCTGATTATGAGAGAACAGCGATTTTGAAAAGGTGTCCACTCCTGACCCAGTCAGTTATATATGAAGGAGCAGTCATTTTGAAAAGGTGTCCACTCCTGGCCCAGTCAGCTGATTTTGCTAGAGCAGCAATTTTGAAAAGGTGTCCACTCCTGTCCCAGTCAGCTGATTATGAAAGAACAGCCATTTTCAAAATGTGTCCACTCCTGGCCCAGTATGCTCATTAAAAGAGAGCAGCCATTTTGAAAAGGTGTCAACTCCTAGCGCAGTCAGGTGGATGTGAAGGAGCAGCCGTTCTGAAAAAGTGACCAATCCTTTCCCAGTCAGCTGATTATGAGAGAACAGCCATTCTGAAAAGGTTTCCACTCCTGGCCCAGTCTGCTGATTATGAGAGAAAAGCCATTTTGAAAAGGTGTCCACTCCTGGCCCAGTCAGTTATATATGATGGAGCAGCCATTTTGAAAAGGTGACCACTCCTGGCCCAGTCAGCTGATTATGAGAGACCAGCCGTATTGAAAAGGTGTCCACTCCTGGCCCAGTCTGCTGATTATGAGAGAACAGCCATTTTGAAAATCTGTCCACTCCTGGCCCAGTCTGCTGATTATGAGAGAGCAGCCATTTTGAAAAGGTGTCCACGCCTGGCCTAGTCAGGTGCATATGAACGAGCAGCCATTCTGAAAAGGTGTGCACTCCTGGAACAGTCAGCTGATAATAAAAGAACAGCCATTTTCAAAATGTGTCCACTCCTGGCCCAGAAAGCTCATTAAAAGAGAGCAGCCATTTTGAAAAGGTGTCCACTCCTGGCGCAGTCTGGTGGATGTGAAGAAACAGCCGTTCTGAAAAAGTGACCAATCCTTTCCCAGTTAGCTGATTATGAGAGAACAGCCATTCTGAAAAGGTTTCCACTCCTGGCCCAGTCTGCTGATTATGAGAGAACAGCCATTTTGAAAAGGTGTCCACTCGTGGCCCAGTCAGTTATATATGAAGGAGCAGCCATTTTGAAAAGGTGACCACTCCTGGCCCAGTCAGCTGATTATGAGAGAGCAACCATTCGGAAAAGGTGTCCACTCCTGGCCTAGTCAGGTGGATATGAAGGAGCAGCCATTCTGAAAAGGTGTCCACTCCAGGCCCAGTCAGCTGATTATGAGAGAACAGCCATTCCGAAGAGGTAATCAGTCCTGGCCCAGTCAGCTGATTATGAGAGAACAGCCATTTTGAAAAGGTGTCCACACCTGGCCTAGTCAGGTGGATATGACGGAGCAGCCATTTTGAAAAGGTGTCCACACCTGGCCGAGTCAGGTGGATATGAAGGAGCAGCCATTTTGAAAAAGTGTCCACTCATGGCCTAGTCAGGTGGATATGAACAGCCATTCTGAAAAGGTATCCACTCCTGGCCCAGTCAGGTAGATATGAAGGAGCAGGCATTCTGAAAAGGTGTCCACTCATGGCCCAGTCAGCTGATTATGAGAGAACAGCCATTCTGAAAAGGTGTCCACTCCTGGCCTAGTCAGGTGGATATAAAGTAGCAGCCATTCTGAAAAGGTGTCCACTGCTGACCCAGTCAGCTGATTATGAGAGAACAGAGATTGTGAAAAGGTGTCCACTCCTGGCCTAGTCAGCTGG
The DNA here is from genome assembly GCF_027244095.1 of Hemicordylus capensis. Taxonomy (NCBI): domain Eukaryota; kingdom Metazoa; phylum Chordata; class Lepidosauria; order Squamata; family Cordylidae; genus Hemicordylus; species Hemicordylus capensis. The sequence continues at coordinate 8,280,632 of NC_069668.1, read as the reverse complement.
ATATGAAGGAGCAGCCATTTTGAAAAGGTGTCCACACCTGGCCGAGTCAGGTGGATATGAAGGAGCAGCCATTTTGAAAAAGTATCCACTCCTGGCACAGTCTGCTGATAATGAAAGTAGCCATTTGGAAAAGGCATCCATTCCTGGCCCAGTCAGCTGATTATGAGAGCAGCCATTTTGAAAAGGTGTCCACGCCTGGCCAAGTCAGCGGATTATGAGAGAGCAGCCATTTTGAAAAGGTGTCCACTCCTGGCCCAGTGAGCTGATAATGAGAGAGCAGCCATTTTGAAAAGGTGTCCACTCCTGGCTATGTCAGCTGATTATGAGAGAACAGCCATTCTAAAAAGGTTTCCACTCCTGGCCTAGAAAGGTGGATATGAAGGAGCAGCCATTCCGAAAAGGTGTCAACTCCTGGCCCAGTCAGCTGATTATGAGAGAGCAGCCATTTTGAAAAGGTGTCCACTCCTGGCCCAGTGAGCTGATAATGGGAGAGCAGCCATTTTGAAAAGGTGTCCACTCCTGCCCCAGTCAGCTGATTATGAGAGAACAGCCATGTTGAAAAGTAGTCCACTCCTGGCCTAGTCAGGTGGATATGAAGGAGCAGCCATTCTGAAAAGGTGTCAACACCTGGCCCAGTCAGCTGATTATGAGAGAGCAGCCATTTTGAAAAGGTGTCCACTCCTGGCCAAGTCAGGTGGATACGAAGGAGCTGTCATTTTGAAAAGGTGTCTACTCCTGGCCCAGTCAGCTGATTATGAGAGAGCAGCCATTTTGAAAAAGTGTCCACTCCTGGCATAGTCAGGTGGATATGAGAGAGCAGCAATTTTGAAAACGTATCCATTCCTGGCCCAGTCAGGTGGATATGAAGGAGCAGCCATTCTGAAAAGGTGTCCACTCCTGCCCTAGTCAGGTGGAGCAGCAGCCAGTCTGAAAAGGTGTCCACTCATGGCCCAGTCAGCTGATTATGAGAGAGCAGCCATTCTGAAAAGGTGTCCACTCCTGGCTAGTGAGGTGGATATGAAGGAGCAGCCATTCTGAAAACATGTCCACTCCTGGCCCAGTCAGCTGATTATGAGAGAACAGCCATATTGAAAAGGTGTCCACTCCTGGCCCAGTCTGCTGATTATGAGAGAACAACCATTTTGAAAATCTGTCCACTCCTGGCCCAGTCTGCTGATTATGAGAGAGCAGCCATTTTGAAAAGGTGTCCACGCCTGGCCTAGTCAGGTGCATATGAACGAGCAGCAATTCTGAAAAGGTGTGCACTCCTGGAACAGTCAGCTGATAATGAAAGAACAGCCATTTTCAAAATGTGTCCACTCCTGGCCCAGTAAGCTCATTAAAAGAGAGCAGCCATTTTGAAAAGGTGTCCACTCCTGGCGCAGTCTGGTGGATGTGAAGAAGCAGCCGTTCTGAAAAAGTGACCAATCCTTTCCCAGTTAGCTGATTATGAGAGAACAGCCATTCTGAAAAGGTTTCCACTCCTGGCCCAGTCTGCTGATTATGAGAGAACAGCCATTTTGAAAAGGTGTCCACTCGTGGCCCAGTCAGTTATATATGAAGGAGCAGCCATTTTGAAAAGGTGACCACTCCTGGCCCAGTCAGCTGATTATGAGAGAGCAACCATTCGGAAAAGGTGTCCACTCCTGGCCCTGTCAGCTGAATGTGTTAGAACAGCCTTTTTGAAAAGGTGTCCTATCGTGGCCCAATCAGCTGATTATGAGTGAGCAGCCATTTTGAAAAGGTGTCCACTCCTGGCCTAGTCAGGTGGATATGAAGGAGCAGCCATTCTGAAAAGGTGTCCACTCCAGGCCCAGTCAGCTGATTATGAGAGAACAGCCATTCCGAAGAGGTGTTCAGTCCTGGCCCAGTCAGCTGATTATGAGAGAGCAGCAATTTTGAAAAAGTGTCCACTCATGGCCTGGTCAGGTGGATATGAACAGCCATTCTGAAAAGGTATCCACTCCTGGCCCAGTCAGGTGGATATGAAGGAGCAGGCATTTTGAAAAGATATCCACTCATGGCCCAGTCAGCTGATTATGAGAGAACAGCCATTCTGAAAAGGTGTCCACTCCTGGCCTAGTCAGGTGGATATAAAGTAGCAGCCATTCTGAAAAGGTGTCCACTGCTGACCCAGTCAGCTGATTATGAGAGAACAGCCATTGTGAAAAGGTGTCCACTCCTGGCCTAGTCAGCTGGATATGAAGGAGCAGCCATTTTGAAAAGGTGTCCACTCCTGGCCGAGTCAGGTGGATATGAAGGAGCAGCCATTTTGAAAAAGTATCCACTCCTGGCACAGTCTGCTGATAATGAAAGTAGCCATTTGGAAAAGGCATCCATTCCTGGCCCAGTCAGCTGATTATGAGAGCAGCCATTTTGAAAAGGTGTCCACGCCTGGCCAAGTCAGCTGATTATGAGAGAGCAGCCATTTTGAAAAGGTGTCCACTCCTGGCCAAGTCAGGTGGATAAGAAGGAGCTGTCATTTTGAAAAGGTGTCTACTCCTGGCCCAGTCAGCTGATTATGAGAGAGCAGCCATTTTGAAAAAGTGTCCACTCCTGGCATAGTCAGGTGGATATGAGAGAGCAGCAATTTTGAAAATGTATCCACTCCTGGCCCAGTCAGGTGGATATGAAGGAGCAGCCATTCTGAAAAGGTGTCCACTCATGGCCCAGTCAGCTGATTATGAGAGAACAGCCATTCGGAAAAGGTGTCCACTCCTGCCCTAGTCAGGTGAAGCAGCAGCCATTCTGAAAAAGTGTCCACTCATGGCCCAGTCAGCTGATTGTGAGAGAACAGCCATTCTGAAAAGGTGTCGAGTCCTGGCCCAGTCAGCTGATTATGAGAGAACAGCCATTTTGAATAGGTGTCCACTCCTGGCCTAGTCAGGTGGATATGAAGGAGCAGCCATTCTGAAAAGGTGTCCACTCCAGGCCCAGTCAGCTGATTATGAGAAAACAGCCATTCCGAAGAGGTGTTCAGTCCTGGCCCAGTCAGCTGATTATGAGAGAACAGCCATTTTGAAAAGGTGTCCACACCTGGCCTAGTCAGGTGGATATGACGGAGCAGCCATTCTGAAAAGGTGTCCATTCCTGGACGAGTCAGCTGATTATGAGAGAGCAGCCATTTTGAAAAAGTATCCACTCATGGCCTAGTCAGGTGTATATGAACAGGCATTCTGAAAAGGTATCCACTCGTGGCCCAGTCAGGTGGATATGAAGGAGCAGGCATTCTGAAAAGGTGTCCACTCATGGCCCAGTCAGCTGATTATGAGAGAACAGCCATTCTGAAAAGGTGTCCACTCCTGGCCTAGTCAGGTGGATATAAAGTAGCAGCCATTCTGAAAAGGTGTCCACTGCTGACCCAGTCAGCTGATTATGAGAGAACAGCCATTGTGAAAAGGTGTCCACTCCTGGCCTAGTCAGTTGGATATGAAGGAGCAGCCATTTTGAAAAGGTGTCCACTCCTGGCCGAGTCAGGTGGATATGAAGGAGCAGCCATTTTGAAAAAGTATCCACTCCTGGCACAGTCTGCTGATAATGAAAGTAGCCATTTGGAAAAGGCATCAATTCCTGGCCCAGTCAGCTGATTATGAGAGCAGCCATTTTGAAAAGGTGTCCACGCCTGGCCAAGTCAGCTGATTATGAGAGAGCAGCCATTTTGAAAAGGTGTCCACTCCTGGCCCAGTGAGCTGATAATGAGAGAGCAGCCATTTTGAAAAGGTGTCCACTCCTGGCTATGTCAGCTGATTATGAGAGAACAGCCATTCTAAAAAGGTGTCCACTCCTGGCCTAGAAAGGTGGATATGAAGGAGTAGCCATTCCGAAAAGGTGTCAACTCCTGGCCCAGTCAGCTGATTATGAGAGAGCAGCCATTTTGAAAAGGTGTCCACTGCTGGCCCAGTGAGCTGATAATGGGAGAGCAGCCATTTTGAAAAGGTGTCCACTCCTGCCCCAGTCAGCTGATTATGAGAGAACAGCCATGTTGAAAAGGTGTCCACTCCTGGCCAAGTCAGGTGGATACGAAGGTGCTGTCATTTTCAAAAGGTGTCTACTCCTGGCCCAGTCAGCTGATTATGAGAGAGCAGTCATTTTGAAAAGGTGTCCACTCCTGTCCCAGTCAGCTGATTATGAAAGAACAGCCATTTTCAAAATGTGTCCACACCTGGCCCAGTATGCTCATTAAAAGAGAGCAGACATTTTGAAAAGGTGTCCACTCCTGGCGCAGTCAGGTGGATGTGAAGGAGCAGCCGTTCTGAAAAAGTGACCAATCCTTTCCCAATCAGCTGATTATGAGAGAACAGCCATTCTGAAAAGGTTTCCACTCCTGGCCCAGTCTGCTGATTATGAGAGAACAGCCATTTTGAAAAGGTGACCACTCCTGGCCCAGTCAGCTGATAATGAGAGAGCAGCCATTTTGAAAATGTGTCCACTCCTGGCTATGTCAGCTGATTATGAGAGAACAGCCATTCTAAAAAGGTGTCCTCTCCTGGCCTAGAAAGGTGGATATGAAGTAGCAGCCATTCCGAAAAGGTGTCAACTCCTGGCCCAGTCAGCTGATTATGAGAGAGCAGCCATTTTGAAAAGGTGTCAACTCCTGGCCCAGTGAGCTGATAATGGGAGAGCAGCCATTTTGAAAAGGTGTCCACTCCTGCCCCAGTCAGCTGATTATGAGAGAACAGCCATGTTGAAAAGTTGTCCACTCCTGGCCTAGTCAGGTGGATATGAAGGAGCAGCCATTCTGAAAAGGTGTCAACACCTGGATCAGTCAGCTGATTATGAGAGAGCAGCCATTTTGAAAAGGTGTCCACTCCTGCCCTAGTCAGGTGAAGCAGCAGCCATTCTGAAAAGGTGTCCACTCCTGGCCCAGTCAGCTGATTATGAGAGAGCAGCCATTCTGAAAAGGTGTCCACTCCTGGCCCAGTCAGGTGGATATGAAGGAGCAGCCATTCTGAAAAGGTGTCCACTCCTGGCCCAGTCAGCTGATTATGAGAGAGCAGCCATTTTGAAAAGGTGTCCACTCCTGGCCAAATCAGGTGGATATGAAGGAGCAGCCATTCTGAAAACATGTCCACTCCTGGCCCAGTCAGCTGGTTATGAGAGAGCAGCCATTCTGAAAACGTGTCCACTCCTGGCTAGTGAGGTGGATATAAAGGAGTAACCATTCGGAAAAGGTTTCCACTCCTCACCCAGTCAGGTGGACATGAAGTAGCAGCCATTCTGAAAAGGTGTCCACTCCTAGTCCAGTCAGCTGATTATGAGAGAACAGCCATTTTGAACAGGAGTCCACTCCTAGCCCAGTCAGTTATATATGAAGGAGCAGCCATTTTGAAAAGGTGACCACTCCTGGCCCAGTCAGCTGATTATGAGAGAGCAACCATTCTGAAAAGGTGTCAACTCCTGGCCCAGTCAGCTGAATGTGTGAGAACAGCCATTTTGAAAAAGTATCCACTCCTGACCCAGTCAGCAGATAATGAGAGAACAGACATTCTGAAAAGGTGTCCATTCTTTTCCTAGTCAGGTGGATATAAAGGAGCAACCATTCTGAAAATGTTTCCACTCCTGGCAGAGTCAGGTGTATATGAATGAGCAGCCATTCTGAAAAGGTGTCCACTCCTAGTCCAGTCAGCTCATTCTTAGAGAATAGCCATTTTGAAAAGGTGTCCACTCCTGGACCAGTGAGCTGATTATGAGACATCAGCCATTGTGAACAGGTGTCCACTAATGGGCCAGTCAGGTGGATAAGAAGGAGCAACCTTTCTGAAAAGGTGTCCACTACAGCCCCAGTCAGGTGGATATGAAGTAGCAGCTATTCTGAAAAGGTGTCCATTCCTGGCCCAGTCAGCTGATTATGAGAGAACAGCCATTCGGAAAAGGTGTCCACTCTTGGCCTAGTCAGGTGGATATAAAGTAGCAACCATTCTGAAAAGGTGTCCACTCCAGGCCCAGTCAGCTGATTATGAGAGAACAGCCATTCCGAAAAGGTGTCCAGTCCTGGCCCAGTCAGCTGATTATGAGAGAACAGTCATTTTGAAAAAGTGTCCACTAATGGCCTAGTCAGGTGGATATGAAGGAGCAGCCACTCTGAAAAGGTGTCCACTCCTGGCCCAGTCAGCTGATTATGAGAGAGCAGCCATTTTGAAAAAGTGTGCACTCCTGGCATAGGCAGGTGGATATGAGAGAGCAGCCATTTTGAAAAGGTATCCACTCCTGGCCAAGTCAGGTGGATATGAAGAAGCAGCCATTCTGAAAAGGTGTCCACTCCTGGCCTAGTCAGCTGATTATGAGAGAACAGCCATTCTGAAAAGGTGTCCACTCCTGGCCTAGTCAGGTGGATATAAAGTAGCAGCAATTCTGATAAGGTGTCCACTGCTGACCAAGTCAGCTGATTATGAGAGAACAGACATTCTAAAAAGGTGTGCACTCCTGGCCTAGAAAGGTGGATATGAAGAAGCAGCCATTCCGAAAAGGTGTCAACTCCTGGCCCAGTCAGCTGATTATGAGAGAGCAGCCATTTTGAGAAGGTGTCCACTCCTGGCCCAGTGAGATGATACTGGGAGAGCAGCCATTTTGAAAATGTGTCCACTCCTGGCCAGGTCAGGTGGATATGAAGGAGCTGTCATTTTGAAAAGGTGTCCACTCATGGCCCAGTCAGCTGATTATGAGAGAACAGCCATTCGGAAAAGGTGTCCACTCATGGCCCAGTCAGCTGATTATGAGAGAACAGCCATTCGGAAAAGGTGTCCACTCCTGCCCTAGTCAGGTGAAGGAGCAGCCATTCTGAAAAGGTGTCCACTCATGGCCCAATCAGCTGATTGTGAGAGAACAGCCATTCCGAAAAGGTGTCGAGTCCTGTCCCAGTCAGCTGATTATGGAGAACAGCCATTTTGAATAGGTGTCCACTCCTGGCCTAGTCAGGTGGATATGAAGAAGCAGCCATTCTGAAAAGGTGTCCACTCCTCGCCCAGTCGGCTGATTATGAGAGAGCAGCCATTCTGAAAAGGTGTCCACTCCTGGCCCAGTCAGGTGGATATGAAGGAGCAGCCATTCTGAAAAGGTGTCCACTCCTTGCCCAGTCAGCTGATTATGAGAGAGCAGCCATTTTGAAAAGGTGTCCACTCCTGGCCAAATCAGGTGGATATGAAGGAGCAGACATTCTGAAAAGGTGTCCACTCCTGGCCCTGTGAGCTCATTATGAGAGAGCAGCCATTCTGAAAAGGTGTCCACTCCTGGCTAGTGAGGTGGATATAAAGGAGCAACCATTCTGAAAAGGTTTCCACTCCTCGCCTAGTCAGGTGGATATGAAGGAGCAGCCATTCTGAAAAGGTGTCAACTCCTAGTCCAGTCAGCTGATTATGAGAGAACAGCCATTTTGAACAGGTGTCCTCTCCTGGCCCAGTCAGCTGATTATGAGAGAACAGCCATATTGAAAAGGTGTCCACTCCTGGCCCAGTCTGCTGATTATGAGAGAACAGCCATTTTGAAAATCTGTCCACTCCTGGCCCAGTCTGATGATTATCAGAGAGCAGCCATTTTGAAAAGGTGTCCACACCTGGCCTAGTCAGGTGCATATGAACGAGCAGCCATTCTGAAAAGGTGTGCACTCCTGGACCAGTCAGTTGAATATGAAGGAGCAGCCATTCTGAAAATGTGTCCACTCCTGGCCCAGTCAGCTGATTATGAGAGACCAGCCATTTTGAAAAGGTGTCCACTCCTGGCCCAGTCAGCTGATTTTGCTAGAGCAGCAATTTTGAAAAGGTGTCCACTCCTGTCCCAGTCAGCTGATTATGAAAAAACAGCCATTTTCAAAATGTGTCAACTCCTGGCCCAGTAAGCTCATTAAAAGAGAGCAGCCATTTTGAAAAGGTGTCCACTCCTGGCGCAGTCAGGTGGATGTGAAGGAGCAGCCGTTCTGAAAAAGTGACCAATCCTTTCCCAGTCAGCTGATTATGAGTGAACAGCCATTCTGAAAAGGTTTCCACTCCTGGCCCAGTCTGCTGATTATGAGAGAACAGCAATTTTGAAAAGGTGTCCACTCCTGGCCCAGTCAGTTATATATGAAGGAGCTGTCATTTTGAAAAGGTGTCTACTCCTGGCCCAGTCAGCTGATTAATGGGGAGCAGCCATTCTGAAAAAGTGTCCACTCCTGGCCTAGTCAGGTGGATATGAGAGAGCAGCAATTTTGAAAAGGTATCGACTCCTGGCCCAGTCAGGTGGATATGAAGGAGCAGGGATTCTGAAAAGGTGTCCACTCATGGCCCAGTCAGCTGATTATGAGAGAACAGCCATTCGTAAAAGGTGTCCACTCCTGCGCTAGTCAGGTGAAGGAGCAGCCATTCTGAAAAAGTGTCCACTTATGGCCCAGTCAGCTGATTGTGAGAAAACAGCCATTCCGAAAAGGTGTCGACTCCTGGCCCAGTCAGCTGATTATGAGAGAACAGCCATTTTGAATAGGTGTCCACTCCTGGCCTAGTCAGGTGGATATGAAGGAGCAGCCATTCTGAAAAGGTGTCCACTCGTGGCCCAGTCAGCTGATTATGAGAGAGCAGCCATTCTGAAAAGGTGTCCACTCCTGGCCCAGTCAGGTGGATATGAAGGAGCAGCCATTCTGAAAAGGTGTCCACTCCTGGCCTAGTCAGCTGATTATGAGAGAGCAGCCATTTTGAAAATGTGTCCACTCCTGGCCAAATCAGGTGGATATGAAGGAGCAGCCATTCTGAAAACATGTCCACTACTGGCCCAGTCAGCTGATTATGAGAGAGCAGCCATTCTGAAAAGGTGTCCACTCCTGGCTAGTGAGGTGGATATAAAGGAACAACCATTCTGAAAAGGTTTCCACTCCTCGCCCAGTCAGGTGGATATGAAGGAGCAGCCATTCTGAAAAGGTGTCTACTCCTAGTCCAGTCAGCTGATTATGAGAGAACAGCCATTTTGAACCGGTGTCCACTCCTGGCCCAGTCAGCTGATTATGAGAGAACAGCCATATTGAAACGGTGTCCACTCCTGGCCCAGTCAGATATATGAAGGAGCAGCCATTTTGAAAAGGTGACCACTCCTGGCCCAGTCAGCTGATTATGAGAGAGCAACCATTCTGAAAAGGTGTCAACTCCTGGCCCAGTCAGCTGAATGTGTGAGAACAGTCATTTTGAAAAAGTGTCCTATCGTGGCCCAATCAGCTGATTATGAGAGAGCAGCCATTTTGAAAAGGTGTCCACTCCTGGCCTAGTCAGGTGGATATGAAGGAGCAGCCATTCTGAAAATGTTTCCACTCCTGGCCGAGTCAGGTGTATATGAAGGAGCAGCCATTCTGTAAAGGTGTCCACTCCGAGTCCAGTCAGCTCATTCTTAGAGAATAGCCATTCCGAAAAGGTGTCCAGTCCTGGCTGAGTCAGCTGATTATGAGAGAGCAGCCATTTTGAAAAGGTATCCACTCCTGGCCCAGTCAGGTGGATATGAAGGAGCAGACATTCTGAAAAGGTGTCCACTCCTGGCGTAGTCAGGTGCTTATTAGAGAACAGCCATTCTGAAAAGGTGACCACTCCTGGCCTAGTCAGGTGGATATAAAGAAGCAGCAATTCTGAAAAGGTGTCCACTGCTGACCCAGTCAGCTGATTATGAGAGAACAGCCATTGTGAAAAGGTCTCCACTCCTGGCCTAGTCAGCTGGATATAAAGGAGCAGCCATTTTGAAAAGGTGTCCACCCCTGGCCGAGTCAGGTGGATATGAAGCAGCAGCCATTTTGAAAAAGTATCCACTCCTGGCACAGTCAGCTGATAATGAAAGCAGCCATTTCGAAAAGGCATCCATTCCTGGCCCAGTCAGCTGATTATGAGAGCAGCCATTTTGAAAAGGTGTCCCCTCCTGGCCAAGTCAGCTGATTATGAGAGAGCAGCCATTTTGAAAAGGTGTCCACTCCTGGCTATGTCAGCTGATTATGAGAGAACAGCCATTATAAAAAGGTGTCCACTCCTGGCCTAGAAAGGTGGATATGAAGGAGCAGCCATTCCGAAAAGGTGTCAACTCCTGGCCCAGTCCGCTGATTATGAGAGAGCAGCCATTTTGAAAAGGTGTCCACTCCAGTCCCAGTCAGCTGATTATGAGAGAACAGCCATGTTGAAAAGTTGTCCACTCCTGGCCTTGTCAGGTGGATATGAAGGAGCAGCCATTCTGAAAAGGTGTCAACACCTGGCCCAGTCAGCTGATTATGAGAGAGCAGCCATTTTGAAAAGGTGTCCACTCCTGGCCAAGTCAGGTGGATACTAAGGAGCTGTCTTTTCAAAAGGTGTCTACTCCTGGCCCAGTCAGCTGATTATGAGAGAGCAGCCATTTTGAAAAAGTGTTCACTCCTGGCATAGTCAGGTGGATATGAGAGAGCAGCAATTTTGAAAAGGTATCCACTCCTGGCCCAGTCAGGTGGATATGAAGGAGCAGCCATTCTGAAAAGGTGTCCACTCATGGCCCAGTCATCTGATTATGAGAGAACAGCCATTCGGAAAAGGTGTCCACTCCTGCCCTAGTCAGGTTAAGCAGCAGCCATTCTGAAAAGGTGTCAACACCTGGCCCAGTCAGCTGATTATGAGAGAGCAGCCATTTTGAAAAGGTGTCCACTCCTGGCCGAGTCAGGTGGATATGAAGGAGCAGCCATTTTGAAAAAGTATCCACCCCTGGCACAGTCTGCTGATAATGAAAGTAGCCATTTTGAAAAGGCATCCATTCCTGGCCCAGTCAGCTGATTATGAGAGCAGCCATTTTGAAAAGGTGTCCACCCCTGGCCAAGTCAGCTGATTATGAGAGAACAGCCATTCTAAAAAGGTGTCCACTCCTGGCCTAGAAAGGTGGATATGAAGGAGCAGCCATTCCGAAAAGGTGTCAACTCCTGGCCCAGTCAGCTGATTATGAGAGAGCAGCCATTTTGAAAAGGTGTCCACTCCTGGCCCAGTGAGCTGATAATGGGAGAGCAGCCATTTTGAAAAGGTGTCCACTCCTGCCCCAGTCAGCTGATTATGAGAGAACAGCCATGTTGAAAAGTTGTCCACTCCTGGCCTAGTCAGGTGGATATGAAGGAGCAGCCATTCTGAAAAGGTGTAAACACCTGGCCCAGTCAGCTGATTATGAGAGAGCAGCCATTTTGAAAAAGTGTCCACTCCTGGCATAGTCACGTGGATATGAGAGAGCAGCAAGTTTGAAAAGGTATCCACTCCTGGCCCAGTCAGGTGGATATGAAGGAGCAGCCATTCTGAAAAGGTGTCCACTCCTAGTCCAGTCAGCTGATTATGAGAGAACAGCCATTTTGAACAGGAGTCCATTCCTGGCCCAGTCAGCTGATTATGAGAGAACAGCCATATTGGAAAGGTGTCCACTCCTGGCCCAGTCTGCTCATTATGAGAGAACAGCCATTTTGAAAATCTGTCCACTCCTGGCCCAGTCTGCTGATTATAAGAGAGCAGCCATTCTGAAAAGGTGTCCACTCCTGGCCCAGTCAGGTGGATATGAAGGAGCAGCCATTCTGACAATGTGTCCACTCCTGGCCCAGTCAGCTGATTATGAGAGAGCAGCCATTTTGAAAATGTGTCCACTCCTGGCCAAATCAGGTGGATATGAAGGAGCAGCCATTCTGAAAACATGTCCACTCCTGGCCCAGTCAGCTGATTATGAGAGAGCAGCCATTCTGAAAAGGTGTCAACTCCTGGCTAGTGAGGTGGATATAAAGGAGCAACCATTCTGAAAAGGTTTCCACTCCTCGCCCAGTCAGGTGTATATGAAGGAACAGCCATTCTGAAAAGGTGTCCACTCCTAGTCCAGTCAGCTGATTATGAGAGAACAGCCATTTTGAACAGGTGTCCACTCCTGGCCCAGTCAGCTGATTATGAGAGAACAGCCATATTGAAACAGTGTCCACTCCTGGCCCAGTCAGATATATGAAGGAGCAGCCATTTTGAAAAGGTGACCACTCCTGGCCCAGTCAGCTGATTATGAGAGAGCAACCATTCTGAAAAGGTGTCAACTCCTGGCCCAGTCAGCTGAATGTGTGAGAACAGCCATTTTGAAAAGGTGTCCTATCGTGGCCCAATCAGCTGATTATGAGAGAGCAGCCATTTTGAAAAGGTGTCCACTCCTGGCCTAGTCAGGTGGATATGAAGGAGCAGCCATTCTGAAAAGGTGTCCACTCCAGGCCCAGTCAGCTGATTATGAGGGAACAGCGATTCTGAAAAGGTATCCACTCTTGACCTAGTCAGGTGGATATAAAGGAGCAACCATTCTGAAAATGTTTCCACTCCTGGCCGAGTCAGGTGTATATGAAGGAGCAGCCATTCTGAAAAGGTGTACACTCCGAGTCCAGTCAGCTCATTCTTAGAGAATAGCCTTTCTGAAAAGGTGTCCAGTCCTGGCCGAGTCAGCTGATTATGAGAGAACAGGCATTTTGAAAAGGTTTCCACTCCTGGCCTAGTCAGCTGGATATGAAAGAGCAGCCATTTTGAAAAGCTGTCCACTCCTGGCCGAGTCACTTGACTATGAGAGAGCAGCCATTTTGAAAAAGTATCCACTCCTGACCCAGTCAGCAGATAATGAGAGAACAGCCATTCTGAAAAGGTATCCACTCTTGACCTAGTCAGGTGGATATAAAGGAGCAACCATTCTGAAAATGTTTCCACTCCTGGCCGAGTCAGGTGTATATGAAGGAGCAGCCATTCTGAAAAGGTGTACACTCCGAGTCCAGTCAGCTCATTCTTAGAGAATAGCCATTCTGAAAAGGTGTCCAGTCTTGGCCGAGTCAGCTGATTATGAGAGAACAGTCATTTTGAAAAAGTGTCCAGTAATGGCCTAGTCAGGTGGATATGAAGGAGCAGCCATTCTGAAAAGGTGTCCACTCCTGGCCCAGTCAGCTGATTATGAGAGAGCAGCCATTTTGAAAAAGTGTGCACTCCTGGTATAGGCAGGTGGATATGAGAGAGCAGCCATTTTCAAAAGGTATCCACTCCTGGCCCAGTCAGATGGATATGAAGGAGCAGCCATTCTGAATAGGTGTCAACTCCTGGCTATGTCAGCTGATTATGAGAGAACAGCCATTCTAAAAAGGTGTCCACTCCTGGCCTAGAAAGGTGGTTATGAAGGAGCAGCCATTCCGAAAAGGTGTCAACTCCTGGCCCAGTCAGCTGATTATGAGAGAGCAGCCATTTTGAAAAGGTGTCCACTCCTGCCCAGTGAGCTGATAATGGCTGAGCAGCCATTTTGAAAAGGTGTCCACTCCAGCCCCAGTCAGCTGATTATGAGAGAACAGCCATGTTGAAAAGGTGTCCACTCCTTGCCTAGTCAGGTGGATATGAAGGAGCAGCCATTCTGAAAAGGTGTCAACACCTGGCCCAGTCAGCTGATTATGAGAGAGCAGCCATTTTGAAAAGGTGTCCATTCCTTGCCAAGTCAGGTGGATATGAGGGAGAAGCAATTTTGAAAAGGTATCCACTCCTGGCCCAGTCAGGTGGATATGAAGGAGCAGCCATTTGGAAAAGGTGTACACTCATGGCCCAGTCAGCTGATTATGAGAGAACAGCCATTCGGAAAAGGTGTCCACTCCTGCCCTAGTCAGGTGAAGGAGCAGCCATTCTGAAAAGGTGTCCACTCATTGCCCAGTCAGCTGATTGTGAGAGAACAGCCATTCCGAAAAGGTGTCGTGTCCTGGCCCAGTCAGCTGATTATGAGAGAACAGCCATTTTGAATAGGTGTCCACTCCTGGCCTAGTCAGGTGGATATGAAGGAGCAGCCATTCTGAAAAGGTGTCCACTCCTGGCCCAGTCAGCTGATTATGAGAGAGCAGCCATTCTGAAAAGGTTTCCACTCCTGGCTAGTGAGGTGGATATAAAGGAGCAACCATTCTGAAAAGGTTTCCGCTCCTCACCCAGTCAGGTGGATATGAAGGAGCAGCCATTCTGAAAAGCTGTCCACTCCTAGTCCAGTAAGCTGATTATGAGAGAACAGCCATTTTGAACAGGTGTCCACTCCTGGCCCAGTCAGCTGATTATGAGAGAACAGCCATATTGAAAATGTGTCCACTCCTGGCCCAGTCTGCTGATTATGAGAGAACAGCCATTTTGAAAATCTGTCCACTCCTGGCCCAGTCTTCTGATTATGAGAGAGCAGCCATTCTGAAAAGTTGTCCACTCCTGGCTAGTGAGGTGGATATAAAGGAGCAACCATTCTGAAAAGGTGTCCACTCCTAGTCCAGTCAGCTGATTATGAGAGAACAGCCATTTTGAACAGGTGTCCACTCCTGGCCCAGTAAGCTGATTATGAGAGAACAGCCATATTGAAACGGTGTCCACTCCTGGCCCAGTCAGCTGATTATGAGAGAACAGCCATATTGAAAATGTGTCCACTCCTGGCCCAGTCTGCTGATTATGAGAGAACAGCCATTTTGAAAATCTGTCCACTCCTGGCCCAGTCTTCTGATTATGAGAGAGCAGCCATTCTGAAAAGTTGTCCACTACTGGCTAGTGAGGTGGATATAAAGGAGCAACCATTCTGAAAAGGTTTCCACTCCTCGCCCAGTCAGGTGGATATGAGGGAGCAGCCATTCTGAAAAGGTGTCCACTCCTAGTCCAGTCAGCTGATTATGAGAGAACAGCCATTTTGAACAGGTGTCCACTCCTGGCCCAGTCAGCTGATTATGAGAGAACAGCCATATTGAAAAGGTGTCCACTCCTGGCCCAGTCTGCTGATTATGAGAGAACAGCCATTTTGAAAATCTGTCCACTCCTGCCCAGTCTGCTGATTATCAGAGAGCAGCCATTTTGAAAAGGTGTCCACGCCTGGCCTAGTCAGGTGCATATGAACGAGCAGCCATTCTGAAAAGGTGTGCACTCCTGGACCAGTCAGGTCGATATGAAGGAGCAGCCATTCTGAAAAGGTGTCCACTCCTGGCCAAGTCTGCTGATTATGAGAAAGCAGCCATTCTGAAAAGGTATCCACTCCTGGCCCAGTCAGGTGGATATGAAGGAGCAGCCATTCTGAAATGGTGTCCACTCCTGGCCCAGTCTGCTGATTATGAGAGAACAGCCATTTTGAAAATCTGTCCACTCCTGGCCCAGTCTGCTGATTATCAGAGAGCAGCCATTTTGAAAAGGTATCCACTCCTGGCCCAATCAGGTGGATATGAAGGAGCAGGCATTCTGAAAAGGTGTCCACTCATGGCCCAGTGAGCTTATAATGAGAGAGCAGCCATTTTGAAAATGTGTCCACTCCTGGCCAAATCAGGTGGATATGAAGGAGCAGCCATTCTGAAAACATGTCCACTCCTGGCCCAGTCAGCTGATTATGAGAGAGCAGCCATTCTGAAAAGGTGTCAACTCCTGGCTAGTGAGGTGGATATAAAGGAGCAACCATTCTGAAAAGGTTTCCACTCCTCGCCCAGTCAGGTGTATATGAAGGAACAGCCATTCTGAAAAGGTGTCCACTCCTAGTCCAGTCAGCTGATTATGAGAGAACAGCCATTTTGAACAGGTGTCCACTCCTGGCCCAGTCAGCTGATTATGAGAGAACAGCCATATTGAAACGGTGTCCACTCCTGGCCCAGTCAGATATATGAAGGAGCAGCCATTTTGAAAAGGTGACCACTCCTGGCCCAGTCAGCTGATTATGAGAGAGCAACCATTCTGAAAAGGTGTCAACTCCTGGCCCAGTCAGCTGAATGTGTGAGAACAGCCATTTTGAAAAGGTGTCCTATCGTGGCCCAATCAGCTGATTATGAGAGAGCAGCCATTTTGAAAAGGCATCCACTCCTGGCCTAGTCAGGTGGATATGAAGGAGCAGCCATTCTGAAAAGGTGTCCACTCCAGGCCCAGTCAGCTGATTATGAGGGAACAGCGATTCTGAAAAGGTATCCACTCTTGACCTAGTCAGGTGGATATAAAGGAGCAACCATTCTGAAAATGTTTCCACTCCTGGCCGAGTCAGGTGTATATGAAGGAGCAGCCATTCTGAAAAGGTGTACACTCCGAGTCCAGTCAGCTCATTCTTAGAGAATAGCCATTCTGAAAAGGTGTCCAGTCCTGGCCGAGTCAGCTGATTATGAGAGAACAGGCATTTTGAAAAGGTGTCCACTCCTGGCCTAGTCAGCTGGATATGAAAGAGCAGCCATTTTGAAAAGCTGTCCACTCCTGGCCGAGTCACTTGACTATGAGAGAGCAGCCATTTTGAAAAAGTATCCACTCCTGACCCAGTCAGCAGATAATGAGAGAACAGCCATTCTGAAAAGGTATCCACTCTTGACCTAGTCAGGTGGATATAAAGGAGCAACCATTCTGAAAATGTTTCCACTCCTGGCCGAGTCAGGTGTATATGAAGGAGCAGCCATTCTGAAAAGGTGTACACTCCGAGTCCAGTCAGCTCATTCTTAGAGAATAGCCATTCTGAAAAGGTGTCCAGTCTTGGCCGAGTCAGCTGATTATGAGAGAACAGTCATTTTGAAAAAGTGTCCAGTAATGGCCTAGTCAGGTGGATATGAAGGAGCAGCCATTCTGAAAAGGTGTCCACTCCTGGCCCAGTCAGCTGATTATGAGAGAGCAGCCATTTTGAAAAAGTGTGCACTCCTGGTATAGGCAGGTGGATATGAGAGAGCAGCCATTTTCAAAAGGTATCCACTCCTGGCCCAGTCAGATGGATATGAAGGAGCAGCCATTCTGAATAGGTGTCAACTCCTGGCTATGTCAGCTGATTATGAGAGAACAGCCATTCTAAAAAGGTGTCCACTCCTGGCCTAGAAAGGTGGTTATGAAGGAGCAGCCATTCCGAAAAGGTGTCAACTCCTGGCCTAGTCAGCTGATTATGAGAGAGCAGCCATTTTGAAAAGGTGTCCACTCCTGCCCAGTGAGCTGATAATGGCTGAGCAGCCATTTTGAAAAGGTGTCCACTCCAGCCCCAGTCAGCTGATTATGAGAGAACAGCCATGTTGAAAAGGTGTCCACTCCTTGAATAGTCAGGTGGATATGAAGGAGCAGCCATTCTGAAAAGGTGTCAACACCTGGCCCAGTCAGCTGATTATGAGAGAGCAGCCATTTTGAAAAGGTGTCCACTCCTTGCCAAGTCAGGTGGATATGAGGGAGCAGCAATTTTGAAAAGGTATCCACTCCTGGCCCAGTCAGGTTGATATGAAGGAGCAGCCATTCGGAAAAGGTGTACACTCATGGCCCAGTCAGCTGATTATGAGAGAACAGCCATTCGGAAAAGGTGTCCACTCCTGCCCTAGTCAGGTGAAGGAGCAGCCATTCTGAAAAGGTGTCCACTCATTGCCCAGTCAGCTGATTGTGAGAGAACAGCCATTCCGAAAAGGTGTCGTGTCCTGGCCCAGTCAGCTGATTATGAGAGAACAGCCATTTTGAATAGGTGTCCACTCCTGGCCTAGTCAGGTGGATATGAAGGAGCAGCCATTCTGAAAAGGTGTCCACTCCTGGCCCAGTCAGCTGATTATGAGAGAGCAGCCATTCTGAAAAGGTTTCCACTCCTGGCTAGTGAGGTGGATATAAAGGAGCAACCATTCTGAAAAGGTTTCCGCTCCTCACCCAGTCAGGTGGATATGAAGGAGCAGCCATTCTGAAAAGCTGTCCACTCCTAGTCCAGTAAGCTGATTATGAGAGAACAGCCATTTTGAACAGGTGTCCACTCCTGGCCCAGTCAGCTGATTATGAGAGAACAGCCATATTGAAAATGTGTCCACTCCTGGCCCAGTCTGCTGATTATGAGAGAACAGCCATTTTGAAAATCTGTCCACTCCTGGCCCAGTCTTCTGATTATGAGAGAGCAGCCATTCTGAAAAGTTGTCCACTCCTGGCTAGTGAGGTGGCTATAAAGGAGCAACCATTCTGAAAAGGTTTCCACTCCTCGCCCAGTCAGGTGGATATGAGGGAGCAGCCATTCTGAAAAGGTGTCCACTCCTAGTCCAGTCAGCTGATTATGAGAGAACAGCCATTTTGAACAGGTGTCCACTCCTGGCCCAGTCAGCTGATTATGAGAGAACAGCCATATTGAAAAGGTGTCCACTCCTGGCCCAGTCTGCTGATTATGAGAGAACAGCCATTTTGAAAATCTGTCCACTCCTGCCCAGTCTGCTGAATATCAGAGAGCAGCCATTTTGAAAAGGTGTCCACGCCTGGCCTAGTCAGGTGCATATGAACGAGCAGCCATTCTGAAAAGGTGTGCACTCCTGGACCAGTCAGGTCGATATGAAGGAGCAGCCATTCTGAAAAGGTGTCCACTCCTGGCCAAGTCTGCTGATTATGAGAAAGCAGCCATTCTGAAAAGGTATCCACTCCTGGCCCAGTCAGGTGGATATGAAGGAGCAGCCATTCTGAAATGGTGTCCACTCCTGGCCCAGTCTGCTGATTATGAGAGAACAGCCATTTTGAAAATCTGTCCACTCCTGGCGCAGTCTGCTGATTATCAGAGAGCAGCCATTTTGAAAAGGTATCCACTCCTGGCCCAATCAGGTGGATATGAAGGAGCAGGCATTCTGAAAAGGTGTCCACTCATGGCCCAGTGAGCTTATAATGAGAGAGCAGCCATTTTGAAAATGTGTCCACTCCTGGCTATGTCAGCTGATTATGAGAGAGCAGCCATTTTGAAAAGGTGTCCAGTCCAGGCCAAGTCAGGTGGATACGAAGGAGCTGTCATTTTGAAAAGGTGTCTACTCCTGGCCCAGTCAGCTGATTATGAGAGAGCAGCCATTTTGAAAAAGTGTCCACTCCTGGCATAGTCAGGTGGATATGAAAGAGCAGCAATTTTGAAATGGTATCCACTCCTGGCCCAATCAGATGGATATGAAGGAGCAGCCATTCTGAAAAGGTGTCCACTCATGCCCAGTCAGCTGATTATGAGAGAACAGCCATTCAGAAAAGGTGTCCACTCCTGCCCTAGTCAGGTGAAGCAGCAGCCATTCTGAAAAGGTGTCCACTCATGGCCCAGTCAGCTGATTGTGAGAGAACAGCCATTCCAAAAAGGTGTCGAGTCCTGGCCCAGTCAGCTGATTATGAGAGAACAGCCACTTTGAATAGGTGTCCACTCCTGGCCTAGTCAGGTGGATATGAAGGAGCAGACATTCTGAAAAGGTGTCCACTCCTGGCCCAGTCACCTGATTATGAGAGAGCAGCCATTCTGAAAAGGTGTCCACTCCTGGCCCAGTCAGGTGGATATGAAGGAGCAGCCATTCTGAAAAGTTGTCCACTCCTGGCCGAGTCAGCTGATTATGAGAGAGCAGCCATTTTGAAAAGTTGCCCACTCCTGGCCAAATCAGGTGGATATGAAGGAGCAGCCATTCTGAAAACATGTCCACTCCTGGCCCAGTCAGCTGATTATGAGAGAGCAGACATTCTGAAAAGGTGTCCACTCCTGGCTAGTGAGGTGGATATAAATGAGTAACCATTCGGAAAAGGTTTCCACTCCTCGCCCAGTCAGGTGGATATGAAGGAGCAGCCATTCTGAAAAGGTGTCCACTCCTAGTCCAGTCAGCTGATTATGAGAGAACAGCCATTTTGAAAATCTGTCCACTCCTGGCCCAGTTTGCTGATTATAAGAGAGCAGCCATTTTGAAAAGGTGTCCACACCTGGCCTAGTCAGGTGCATATGAACGAGCAGCCATTCTGAAAAGGTGTGCACTCCTGGACCAGTCAGTTGAATATGAAGGAGCACCCATTCTGAAAATGTGTCCACTCCTGGCCCAGTCAGCTGATTATGAGAGACCAGCCATATTGAAAAGGTGTCCACTCCTGGCCCAGTCAGCTGATTTTGCTAGAGCAGCAATTTTGAAAAGGTGTCCACTCCTGTCCCAGTCAGCTGATTATGAAAGAACAGCCATTTTCAAAATGTGTCCACTCCTGGCCCATTATGCTCATTAAAAGAGAGCAGCCATTTTGAAAAGGTGTCCACTCCTGGCGCAGTCAGGTGGATGTGAAGGAGCAGCCGTTCTGAAAAAGTGAACAATCCTTTCCCAGTCAGCTGATTATGAGAGAACAGCCATTCTGAAAAGGTTTCCACTCCTGGCCCAGTCTGCTGATTATGAGAGAACAGCCATTCCGGAAATGTGTCCAGTCCTGGCACAGTCAGTTATATATGAAGGAGCAGCCATTTTGAAAAGGTAACCACTCCTGGCCCAGTCAGCTGATTATGAGAGACCAACCATTTTGAAAAGGTGACCACTCCTGGCCCAGTCAGCTGATTATGAGAGAGCAACCATTCTGATAATGTGTCAACTCCTGGCCCAGTTAGCTGAAAGTGTGAGAACAGCCATTTTGAAAAGATGTCCTATCGTGGCCCAATCAGCTGATTATGAGAGAGCAGCCATTTTGAAAAGGTGTCCACTCCTGGCCTAGTCAGGTGGATATGAAGGAGCAGCCATTCTGAAAAGGTGTCCACTCCAGGCCCAGTCAGCTGATTATGTGAGAACAGCCATTCTGAAGAGGTGTTCAGTCCTGGCCCAGTCAGCTGATTATGAGAGAACAGCCATTTTGAAAAGGTGTCCACTCCTGGCCTAGTCAGCTGGATATGAAAGAGCAGCCATTTTGAAAAGGTGTCCACTCCTGGCCGAGTTACTTGACTATGAGAGAGCAGCCATTTTGAAAAAGTATCCACTCCTGACCCATTCAGCAGATAATGAGAGAAGAGCCATTCTGAAAAGGTGTCCACTCTTGACCTGGTCAGGTGGATATAAAGGAGCAACCATTCTGAAAAGGTTTCCACTCCTCACCCAGTCAGGTGGATATGAAGGAGCAGCCATTCTGAAAAGGTGTCCACTCCTAGTCCAGTCAGCTGATTATGAGAGAACAGCCATTTTGAACAGGTGTCCACTCCTGGCCCAGTCAGCTGATTTTGAGAGAACAGCCATATTGAAAAGGTGTCCACTCCTGGCCCAGTCTGCTGATTATGAGAGAACAGCCATTTTGAAAATCTGTCCACTCCTGGCCCAGTCTGCTGATTATCAGAGAGCAGCCATTTTGAAAAGGTATCCACTCCTGGCCCAGTCAGGTGGATATGAAGGAGCAGGCATTCTGAAAAGGTGTCCACTCATGGCCCAGTGAGCTTATAATGAGAGAGCAACCATTTTGAAAATGTGTCCACTCCTGGCTATGTCAGCTGATTATGAGAGAGCAGCCATTTTGAAAAGGTGTCCACTCCAGGCCAAGTCAGGTGGATACGAAGGAGCTGTCATTTTGAAAAGGTGTCTATTCCTGGCCCAGTCAGCTGATTATGAGAGAGCAGCCATTTTGAAAAAGTGTCCACTCCTGGCATAGTCAGGTGGATATGAGAGAGCAGCAATTTTGAAATGGTATCCACTCCTGGCCCAGTCAGGTGGATATGAAGGAGCAGCCATTCTGAAAAGGTGTCCACTCATGCCCAGTCAGCTGATTATGAGAGAACAGCCATTCGGAAAGGGTGTCCACTTCTGCCCTAGTCAGGTGAAGCAGCAGCCATTCTGAAAAGGTGTCCACTCATGGCCCAGTCAGCTGATTGTGAGAGAACAGCCATTCCGAAAAGGTGTCGAGTCCTGGCCCAGTCAGCTGATTATGAGAGAACAGCCATTTTGAATAGGTGTCCACTCCTGGCCTAGTCAGGTGGATATGAAGGAGCAGCCATTCTGAAAAAGTGTCCACTCCTGGCCCAGTCAGCTGATTATGAGAGAGCAGCCATTCTGAAAAGGTGTCCACTCCTGGCCCAGTCAGGTGGATATGAAGGAGCAGCCATTCTGAAAAGGTGTCCACTCCTGGCCCAGTCAGCTGATTATGAGAGAGCAGCCATTTTGAAAAGTTGTCCACTCCTGGCCAAATCAGGTGGATATGAAGGAGCAGCCATTCTGAAAACATGTCCACTCCTGGCCCAGTCAGCTGATTATGAGAGAGCAGACATTCTGAAAAGGTGTCCACTCCTGGCTAGTGAGGTGGATATGAGTAATCATTCGGAAAAGGTTTCCACTCCTCACCCAGTCAGGTGGATATGAAGGAGCATCCATTCTGAAAAGGTGTCCACTCCTAGTCCAGTCAGCTGATTATGAGAGAACAGCCATTTTGAACAGGAGTCCATTCCTGGCCCAGTCAGCTGATTATGAGAGAACAGCCATATTGAAAAGGTGTCCACTCCTGGCCCAGTCTGCTCATTACGAGAGAACAGCCATTTTGAAAATCTGTCCACTCCTGGCCCAGTTTGCTGATTATAAGAGAGCAGCCATTTTGAAAAGGTGTCCACACCTGGCCTAGTCAGGTGCATATGAAAGAGCAGCCATTCTGAAAAGGTGTGCACTCCTGGACCAGTCAGTTGAATATGAAGGAGCAGCCATTTTGAAAAGGTATCCACTCCTGGCCCAGTCAGGTGGATATGAAGGAGCAGGCATTCTGAAAAGGTGTCCACTCATGGCCCAGTGAGCTTATAATGAGAGAGCAACCATTTTGAAAATGTGTCCACTCCTGGCTATGTCAGCTGATTATGAGAGAGCAGCCATTTTGAAAAGGTGTCCACTCCAGGCCAAGTCAGGTGGATACGAAGGAGCTGTCATTTTGAAAAGGTGTCTATTCCTGGCCCAGTCAGCTGATTATGAGAGAGCAGCCATTTTGAAAAAGTGTCCACTCCTGGCATAGTCAGGTGGATATGAGAGAGCAGCAATTTTGAAATGGTATCCACTCCTGGCCCAGTCAGGTGGATATGAAGGAGCAGCCATTCTGAAAAGGTGTCCACTCATGCCCAGTCAGCTGATTATGAGAGAACAGCCATTCGGAAAGGGTGTCCACTTCTGCCCTAGTCAGGTGAAGCAGCAGCCATTCTGAAAAGGTGTCCACTCATGGCCCAGTCAGCTGATTGTGAGAGAACAGCCATTCCGAAAAGGTGTCGAGTCCTGGCCCAGTCAGCTGATTATGAGAGAACAGCCATTTTGAATAGGTGTCCACTCCTGGCCTAGTCAGGTGGATATGAAGGAGCAGCCATTCTGAAAAGGTGTCCACTCCTGGCCCAGTCAGCTGATTATGAGAGAGCAGCCATTCTGAAAAGGTGTCCACTCCTGGCCCAGTCAGGTGGATATGAAGGAGCAGCCATTCTGAAAAGGTGTCCACTCCTGGCCCAGTCAGCTGATTATGAGAGAGCAGCCATTTTGAAAAGTTGTCCACTCCTGGCCAAATCAGGTGGATATGAAGGAGCAGCCATTCTGAAAACATGTCCACTCCTGGCCCAGTCAGCTGATTATGAGAGAGCAGACATTCTGAAAAGGTGTCCACTCCTGGCTAGTGAGGTGGATATGAGTAATCATTCGGAAAAGGTTTCCACTCCTCACCCAGTCAGGTGGATATGAAGGAGCATCCATTCTGAAAAGGTGTCCACTCCTAGTCCAGTCAGCTGATTATGAGAGAACAGCCATTTTGAACAGGAGTCCATTCCTGGCCCAGTCAGCTGATTATGAGAGAACAGCCATATTGAAAAGGTGTCCACTCCTGGCCCAGTCTGCTCATTACGAGAGAACAGCCATTTTGAAAATCTGTCCACTCCTGGCCCAGTTTGCTGATTATAAGAGAGCAGCCATTTTGAAAAGGTGTCCACACCTGGCCTAGTCAGGTGCATATGAAAGAGCAGCCATTCTGAAAAGGTGTGCACTCCTGGACCAGTCAGTTGAATATGAAGGAGCAGCCATTTTGAAAAGGTATCCACTCCTGGCCCAGTCAGGTGGATATGAAGGAGCAGGCATTCTGAAAAGGTGTCCACTCATGGCCCAGTGAGCTTATAATGAGAGAGCAACCATTTTGAAAATGTGTCCACTCCTGGCTATGTCAGCTGATTATGAGAGAGCAGCCATTTTGAAAAGGTGTCCACTCCAGGCCAAGTCAGGTGGATACGAAGGAGCTGTCATTTTGAAAAGGTGTCTATTCCTGTCCCAGTCAGCTGATTATGAGAGAGCAGCCATTTTGAAAAAGTGTCCACTCCTGGCATAGTCAGGTGGATATGAGAGAGCAGCAATTTTGAAATGGTATCCACTCCTGGCCCAGTCAGGTGGATATGAAGGAGCAGCCATTCTGAAAAGGTGTCCACTCATGCCCAGTCAGCTGATTATGAGAGAACAGCCATTCGGAAAGGGTGTCCACTTCTGCCCTAGTCAGGTGAAGCAGCAGCCATTCTGAAAAGGTGTCCACTCATGGCCCAGTCAGCTGATTGTGAGAGAACAGCCATTCCGAAAAGGTGTCGAGTCCTGGCCCAGTCAGCTGATTATGAGAGAACAGCCATTTTGAATAGGTGTCCACTCCTGGCCTAGTCAGGTGGATATGAAGGAGCAGCCATTCTGAAAAGGTGTCCACTCCTGGCCCAGTCAGCTGATTATGAGAGAGCAGCCATTCTGAAAAGGTGTCCACTCCTGGCCCAGTCAGGTGGATATGAAGGAGCAGCCATTCTGAAAAGGTGTCCACTCCTGGCCCAGTCAGCTGATTATGAGAGAGCAGCCATTTTGAAAAGTTGTCCACTCCTGGCCAAATCAGGTGGATATGAAGGAGCAGCCATTCTGAAAACATGTCCACTCCTGGCCCAGTCAGCTGATTATGAGAGAGCAGACATTCTGAAAAGGTGTCCACTCCTGGCTAGTGAGGTGGATATGAGTAATCATTCGGAAAAGGTTTCCACTCCTCACCCAGTCAGGTGGATATGAAGGAGCATCCATTCTGAAAAGGTGTCCACTCCTAGTCCAGTCAGCTGATTATGAGAGAACAGCCATTTTGAACAGGAGTCCATTCCTGGCCCAGTCAGGTGATTATGAGAGAACAGCCATATTGAAAAGGTGTCCACTCCTGGCCCAGTCTGCTCATTACGAGAGAACAGCCATTTTGAAAATCTGTCCACTCCTGGCCCAGTTTGCTGATTATAAGAGAGCAGCCATTTTGAAAAGGTGTCCACACCTGGCCTAGTCAGGTGCATATGAAAGAGCAGCCATTCTGAAAAGGTGTGCACTCCTGGACCAGTCAGTTGAATATGAAGGAGCAGCCATTCTGAAAATGTGTCCACTCCTGGCCCAGTCAGCTGATTATGAGAGACCAGCCATATTGAAAAGGTGTCCACTCCTGGCCCAGTCAGCTGATTTTGCTAGAGCAGTAATTTTGAAAAGGTGTCCACTCCTGTCCCAGTCAGCTGATTATGAAAGAACAGCCATTTTCAAAATGTGTCCACTCCTGGCCCAGTATGCTCATTAAAAGAGAGCAGCCATTTTGAAAAGGTGTCAACTCCTGGCGCAGTCAGGTGGATGTGAAGGAGCAGCCGTTCTGAAAAAGTGACCAATCCTTTCCCAGTCAGCTGATTATGAGAGAACAGCCATTGTGAAAAGGTTTCCACTCCTGGCCCAGTCTGCTGATTATGAGAGAAAAGCCATTTTGAAAAGGTGTCCACTCCTGGCCCAGTCAGTTATATATGAAGGAGCAGCCATTTTGAAAAGGTGACCACTCCTGGCCCAGTCAGCTGATTATGAGAGACCAGCCGTATTGAAAAGGTGTCCACTCCTGGCCCAGTCTGCTGATTTTGCTAGAGCAGCAATTTTGAAAAGGTTTCCACTCCTGTCCCAGTCAGCTGATTATGAAAGAACAGCCATTTTCAAAATGTGTCCACTCCTGGCCCATTATGCTCATTAAAAGAGAGCAGCCATTTTGAAAAGGTGTCCACTCCTGGCCGAGTTACTTGACTATGAGAGAGTAGCCATTTTGTAAAAGTATCCACTCCTGACCCATTCAGCAGATAATGAGAGAAGAGCCATTCTGAAGAGGTGTTCAGTCCTGGCCCAGTCAGCTGATTATGAGAGAACAGCCATTTTGAAAAAGTGTCCACTCATGGCCTGCTTAGGTGGATATGAACAGCCATTCTGAAAAGGTATCCACTCCTGGCCCAGTCAGGTGGATATGAAGGAGCAGGCATTCTGAAAAGATATCCACTCATGGCCCAGTCAGCTGATTATGAGAGAACAGCCATTCTGAAAAGGTGTCCACTCCTGGCCTAGTCAGGTGGATATAAAGTAGCAGCCATTCTGAAAAGGTGTCCACTGCTGACCCAGTCAGCTGATTATGAGAGAACAGCCATTCTGAAAAGGTTTCCACTCCTGGCCCAGTCTGCTGATTATGAGAGAACAGCCATTTTGAAAAGGTGTCCACTCCTGGCCCAGTCAGTTATATATGAAGGAGCAGCCATTTTGAAAAGGTGACCACTCCTGGCCCAGTCAGCTGATTGTGAGAGAGCAACCATTTTGATAAGGTGTCAACTCCTGGCCCAGTCAGATGAAAGTGTGAGAACAGCCATTTTGAAAAGGTGTCCTATCGTGGCCCAATCAGCTGATTATGAGAGAGCAGCCATTTTGAAAAGGTGTCCACTCCTGGCCTAGTCAGGTGGATATGAAGGAGCAGCCATTCTGAAAAGGTGTCCACTCCAGGCCCAGTCAGCTGATTATGTGAGAACAGCCATTCTGAAGAGGTGTTCAGTCCTGGCCCAGTCAGCTGATTATGAGAGAACAGCCATTTTGAAAAGGTGTCTACTCCTGGCCTAGTCAGCTGGATATGAAAGAGCAGCCATTTTGAAAAGGTGTCCACTCCTGGCCGAGTTACTTGACTATGAGAGAGTAGCCATTTTGAAAAAGTATCCACTCCTGACCCATTCAGCAGATAATGAGAGAAGAGCCATTCTGAAGAGGTGTTCAGTCCTGGCCCAGTCAGCTGATTATGAGAGAACAGCCATTTTGAAAAAGTGTCCACTCATGGCCTCGTCAGGTGGATATGAACAGCCATTCTGAAAAGGTATCCACTCCTGGCCCAGTCAGGTGGATATGAAGGAGCAGGCATTCTGAAAAGATATCCACTCATGGCCCAGTCAGCTGATTATGAGAGAACAGCAATTCTGAAAAGGTGTCCACTCCTGGCCTAGTCAGGTGGATATAAAGTAGCAGCCATTCTGAAAAGGTGTCCACTGCTGACCCAGTCAGCTGATTATGAGAGAACAGCCATTGTGAAAAGGTGTCCACTCCTGGCCTAGTCAGCTGGATATGAAGGAGCAGCCATTTTGAAAAGGTGTCCACTCCTGGCCGAGTCAGGTGGATATGAAGGAGCAGCCATTTTGAAAAAGTATCCACTCCTGGCACAGTCTGCTGATAATGAAAGCAGCCATTTGGAAAAGGCATCCATTCCTGGCCCAGTCAGCTGATTATGAGAGCAGCCATTTTGAAAAGGTGTCCACGCCTGGCCAAGTCAGCTGATTATGAGAGAGCAGCCATTTTGAAAAGGTGTCCACTCCTGGCCAAGTCAGGTGGATACGAAGGAGCTGTCTTTTTGAAAAGGTGTCTACTCCTGGCCCAGTCAGCTGATTATGAGAGAGCAGCCATTTTGAAAAAGTGTCCACTCCTGGCATAGTCAGGTGGATATGAGAGAGCAGCAATTTTGAAAATGTATCCGCTCCTGGCCCAGTCAGGTGGATATGAAGGAGCAGCCATTCTGAAAAGGTGTCCACTCATGGCCCAGTCAGCTGATTATGAGAGAACAGCCATTCGGAAAAGGTGTCCACTCCTGCCCTAGTCAGGTGAAGCAGCAGCCATTCTGAAAAAGTGTCCACTCATGGCCCAGTCAGCTGATTGTGAGAGAACAGCCATTCTGAAAAGGTGTCGAGTCCTGGCCCAGTCAGCTGATTATGAGAGAACAGCCATTTTGAATAGGTGTCCACTCCTGGCCTAGTCAGGTGGATATGAAGGAGCAGCCATTCTGAAAAGGTGTCCACTCCAGGCCCAGTCAGCTGATTATGAGAAAACAGCCATTCCGAAGAGGTGTTCAGTCCTGGCCCAGTCAGCTGATTATGAGAGAACAGCCATTTTGAAAAGGTGTCCACACCTGGCCTAGTCAGGTGGATATGACGGAGCAGCCATTCTGAAAAGATGTCCATTCCTGGACGAGTCAGCTGATTATGAGAGAGCAGCCATTTTGAAAAAGTATCCACTCATGGCCTAGTCAGGTGTATATGAACAGGCATTCTGAAAAGGTATCCACTCCTGGCCCAGTCAGGTGGATATGAAGGAGCAGGCATTCTGAAAAGGTGTCCACTCATGGCCCAGTCAGCTGATTATGAGAGAACAGCCATTCTGAAAAGGTGTCCACTCCTGGCCTAGTCAGGTGGATATAAAGTAGCAGCCATTCTGAAAAGGTGTCCACTGCTGACCCAGTCAGCTGATTATGAGAGAACAGCCATTGTGAAAAGGTGTCCACTCCTGGCCTAGTCAGCTGGATATGAAGGAGCAACCATTTTGAAAAGGTGTCCACTCCTGGCCGAGTCAGGTGGATATGAAGGAGCAGCCATTTTGAAAAAGTATCCACTCCTGGCACAGTCTGCTGATAATGAAAGTAGCCATTTGGAAAAGGCATCAATTCCTGGCCCAGTCAGCTGATTATGAGAGCAGCCATTTTGAAAAGGTGTCCACGCCTGGCCAAGTCAGCTGATTATGAGAGAGAAGCCATTTTGAAAAGGTGTCCACTCCTGGCCCAGTGAGCTGATAATGAGAGAGCAGCCATTTTGAAAAGGTGTCCACTCCTGGCTATGTCAGCTGATTATGAGAGAACAGCCATTCTAAAAAGGTGTCCACTCCTGGCCTAGAAAGGTGGATATGAAGGAGTAGCCATTCCGAAAAGGTGTCAACTCCTGGCCCAGTCAGCTGATTATGAGAGAGCAGCCATTTTGAAAAGGTGTCCACTGCTGGCCCAGTGAGCTGATAATGGGAGAGCAGCCATTTTGAAAAGGTGTCCACTCCTGCCCCAGTCAGCTGATTATGAGAGAACAGCCATGTTGAAAAGTAGTCCACTCCTGGCCTAGTCAGGTGGATATGAAGGAGCAGCCATTCTGAAAAGGTGTCAACACCTGGCCCAGTCAGCTGATTATGAGAGAACAGCCATTTTGAAAAGGTGTCCACTCCTGGCCAAGTCAGGTGGATACGAAGGTGCTGTCATTTTGAAAAGGTGTCTACTCCTGGCCCAGTCAGCCGATTATGAGAGAGCAGTCATTTTGAAAAGGTGTCCACTCCTGTCCCAGTCAGCTGATTATGAAAGAACAGCCATTTTCAAAATGTGTCCACACCTGGCCCAGTATGCTCATTAAAAGAGAGCAGACATTTTGAAAAGGTGTCCACTCCTGGCGCAGTCAGGTGGATGTGAAGGAGCAGCCGTTCTGAAAAAGTGACCAATCCTTTCCCAGTCAGCTGATTATGAGAGAACAGCCATTCTGAAAAGGTTTCCACTCCTGGCCCAGTCTGCTGATTATGAGAGAACAGCCATTTTGAAAAGGTGACCACTCCTGGCCCAGTCAGCTGATAATGAGAGAGCAGCCATTTTGAAAATGTGTCCACTCCTGGCTATGTCAGCTGATTATGAGAGAACAGCCATTCTAAAAAGGTGTCCTCTCCTGGCCTAGAAAGGTGGATATGAAGTAGCAGCCATTCCGAAAAGGTGTCAACTCCTGGCCCAGTCAGCTGATTATGAGAGAGCAGCCATTTTGAAAAGGTGTCAACTCCTGGCCCAGTGAGCTGATAATGGGAGAGCAGCCATTTTGAAAAGGTGTCCACTCCTGCCCCAGTCAGCTGATTATGAGAGAACAGCCATGTTGAAAAGTTGTCCACTCCTGGCCTAGTCAGGTGGATATGAAGGAGCAGCCATTCTGAAAAGGTGTCAACACCTGGATCAGTCAGCTGATTATGAGAGAGCAGCCATTTTGAAAAGGTGTCCACTCCTGCCCTAGTCAGGTGAAGCAGCAGCCATTCTGAAAAGGTGTCCACTCCTGGCCCAGTCAGCTGATTATGAGAGAGCAGCCATTTTGAAAAGGTGTCCACTCCTGGCCAAATCAGGTGGATATGAAGGAGCAGCCATTCTGAAAACATGTCCACTCCTGGCCCAGTCAGCTGGTTATGAGAGAGCAGCCATTCTGAAAACGTGTCCACTCCTGGCTAGTGAGGTGGATATAAAGGAGTAACCATTCGGAAAAGGTTTCCACTCCTCACCCAGTCAGGTGGATATGAAGTAGCAGCCATTCTGAAAAGGTGTCCACTCCTAGTCCAGTCAGCTGATTATGAGAGAACAGCCATTTTGAACAGGAGTCCACTCCTGGCCCAGTCAGTTATATATGAAGGAGCAGCCATTTTGAAAAGGTGACCACTCCTGGCCCAGTCAGCTGATTATGAGAGAGCAACCATTCTGAAAAGGTGTCAACTCCTGGCCCAGTAGGCTGAATGTGTGAGAACAGCCATTTTGAAAAAGTATCCACTCCTGACCCAGTCAGCAGATAATGAGAGAACAGACATTCTGAAAAGGTGTCCATTCTTTTCCTAGTCAGGTGGATATAAAGGAGCAACCATTCTGAAAATGTTTCCACTCCTGGCAGAGTCAGGTGTATATGAATGAGCAGCCATTCTGAAAAGGTGTCCACTCCTAGTCCAGTCAGCTCATTCTTAGAGAATAGCCATTTTGAAAAGGTGTCCACTCCTGGACCAGTGAGCTGATTATGAGACATCAGCCATTGTGAACAGGTGTCCACTAATGGGCCAGTCAGGTGGATAAGAAGGAGCAACCTTTCTGAAAAGGTGTCCACTACAGCCCCAGTCAGGTGGATATGAAGTAGCAGCTATTCTGAAAAGGTGTCCATTCCTGGCCCAGTCAGCTGATTATGAGAGAACAGCCATTCGGAAAAGGTGTCCACTCCTGGCCCAGTCAGGTGGATATGAAGGAGCAGCCATTCTGAAAAGGTGTCCACTCCTGGCCCAGTCAGCTGATTATGAGAGAGCAGCCATTTTGAAAAGTTGTCCACTCCTGGCCAAATCAGGTGGATATGAAGGAGCAGCCATTCTGAAAACATGTCCACTCCTGGCCCAGTCAGCTGATTATGAGAGAGCAGACATTCTGAAAAGGTGTCCACTCCTGGCTAGTGAGGTGGATATGAGTAATCATTCGGAAAAGGTTTCCACTCCTCACCCAGTCAGGTGGATATGAAGGAGCATCCATTCTGAAAAGGTGTCCACTCCTAGTCCAGTCAGCTGATTATGAGAGAACAGCCATTTTGAACAGGAGTCCATTCCTGGCCCAGTCAGCTGATTATGAGAGAACAGCCATATTGAAAAGGTGTCCACTCCTGGCCCAGTCTGCTCATTACGAGAGAACAGCCATTTTGAAAATCTGTCCACTCCTGGCCCAGTTTGCTGATTATAAGAGAGCAGC
Organism: Hemicordylus capensis; assembly: GCF_027244095.1. NCBI lineage: Eukaryota > Metazoa > Chordata > Lepidosauria > Squamata > Cordylidae > Hemicordylus > Hemicordylus capensis. Next base: position 8,249,424 of record NC_069668.1, on the reverse strand, counting down.
CATTTTGAAAAGGTGTCCACACCTGGCCTAGTCAGGTGCATATGAAAGAGCAGCCATTCTGAAAAGGTGTGCACTCCTGGACCAGTCAGTTGAATATGAAGGAGCAGCCATTTTGAAAAGGTATCCACTCCTGGCCCAGTCAGGTGGATATGAAGGAGCAGGCATTCTGAAAAGGTGTCCACTCATGGCCCAGTGAGCTTATAATGAGAGAGCAACCATTTTGAAAATGTGTCCACTCCTGGCTATGTCAGCTGCTTATGAGAGAGCAGCCATTTTGAAAAGGTGTCCACTCCAGGCCAAGTCAGGTGGATACGAAGGAGCTGTCATTTTGAAAAGGTGTCTATTCCTGGCCCAGTCAGCTGATTATGAGAGAGCAGCCATTTTGAAAAAGTGTCCACTCCTGGCATAGTCAGGTGGATATGAGAGAGCAGCAATTTTGAAATGGTATCCACTCCTGGCCCAGTCAGGTGGATATGAAGGAGCAGCCATTCTGAAAAGGTGTCCACTCATGCCCAGTCAGCTGATTATGAGAGAACAGCCATTCGGAAAGGGTGTCCACTTCTGCCCTAGTCAGGTGAAGCAGCAGCCATTCTGAAAAGGTGTCCACTCATGGCCCAGTCAGCTGATTGTGAGAGAACAGCCATTCCGAAAAGGTGTCGAGTCCTGGCCCAGTCAGCTGATTATGAGAGAACAGCCATTTTGAATAGGTGTCCACTCCTGGCCTAGTCAGGTGGATATGAAGGAGCAGCCATTCTGAAAAGGTGTCCACTCCTGGCCCAGTCAGCTGATTATGAGAGAGCAGCCATTCTGAAAAGGTGTCCACTCCTGGCCCAGTCAGGTGGATATGAAGGAGCAGCCATTCTGAAAAGGTGTCCACTCCTGGCCCAGTCAGCTGATTATGAGAGAGCAGCCATTTTGAAAAGTTGTCCACTCCTGGCCAAATCAGGTGGATATGAAGGAGCAGCCATTCTGAAAACATGTCCACTCCTGGCCCAGTCAGCTGATTATGAGAGAGCAGACATTCTGAAAAGGTGTCCACTCCTGGCTAGTGAGGTGGATATGAGTAATCATTCGGAAAAGGTTTCCACTCCTCACCCAGTCAGGTGGATATGAAGGAGCATCCATTCTGAAAAGGTGTCCACTCCTAGTCCAGTCAGCTGATTATGAGAGAACAGCCATTTTGAACAGGAGTCCATTCCTGGCCCAGTCAGCTGATTATGAGAGAACAGCCATATTGAAAAGGTGTCCACTCCTGGCCCAGTCTGCTCATTACGAGAGAACAGCCATTTTGAAAATCTGTCCACTCCTGGCCCAGTTTGCTGATTATAAGAGAGCAGCCATTTTGAAAAGGTGTCCACACCTGGCCTAGTCAGGTGCATATGAAAGAGCAGCCATTCTGAAAAGGTGTGCACTCCTGGACCAGTCAGTTGAATATGAAGGAGCAGCCATTCTGAAAATGTGTCCACTCCTGGCCCAGTCAGCTGATTATGAGAGACCAGCCATATTGAAAAGGTGTCCACTCCTGGCCCAGTCAGCTGATTTTGCTAGAGCAGTAATTTTGAAAAGGTGTCCACTCCTGTCCCAGTCAGCTGATTATGAAAGAACAGCCATTTTCAAAATGTGTCCACTCCTGGCCCAGTATGCTCATTAAAAGAGAGCAGCCATTTTGAAAAGGTGTCAACTCCTGGCGCAGTCAGGTGGATGTGAAGGAGCAGCCGTTCTGAAAAAGTGACCAATCCTTTCCCAGTCAGCTGATTATGAGAGAACAGCCATTGTGAAAAGGTTTCCACTCCTGGCCCAGTCTGCTGATTATGAGAGAAAAGCCATTTTGAAAAGGTGTCCACTCCTGGCCCAGTCAGTTATATATGAAGGAGCAGCCATTTTGAAAAGGTGACCACTCCTGGCCCAGTCAGCTGATTATGAGAGACCAGCCGTATTGAAAAGGTGTCCACTCCTGGCCCAGTCTGCTGATTTTGCTAGAGCAGCAATTTTGAAAAGGTGTCCACTCCTGTCCCAGTCAGCTGATTATGAAAGAACAGCCATTTTCAAAATGTGTCCACTCCTGGCCCATTATGCTCATTAAAAGAGAGCAGCCATTTTGAAAAGGTGTCCACTCCTGGCGCAGTCAGGTGGATGTGAAGGAGCAGCCGTTCTGAAAAAGTGACCAATCCTACCCAGTCAGCTGATTATGAGAGAACAGCCATTCTGAAAAGGTTTCCACTCCTGGCCCAGTCTGCTGATTATGAGAGAACAGCCATTTTGAAAAGGTGTCCACTCCTGGCCCAGTCAGTTATATATGAAGGAGCAGCCATTTTGAAAAGGTGACCACTCCTGGCCCAGTCAGCTGATTGTGAGAGAACAGCCATTCCGAAAAGGTGTCGAGTCCTGGCCCAGTCAGCTGATTATGAGAGAACAGCCATTTTGAATAGGTGTCCACTCCTGGCCTAGTCAGGTGGATATGAAGGAGCAGCCATTCTGAAAAGGTGTCCACTCCTGGCCCAGTCAGCTGATTATGAGAGAGCAGCCATTCTGAAAAGGTGTCCACTCCTGGCCCAGTCAGGTGGATATGAAGGAGCAGCCATTCTGAAAAGGTGTCCACTCATGCCCAGTCAGTTATATATGAAGGAGCTGTCATTTTGAAAAGGTGTCTATTCCTGGCCCAGTCAGCTGATTATGAGAGAGCAGCCATTTTGAAAAAGTGTCCACTCCTGGCATAGTCAGGTGGATATGAGAGAGCAGCAATTTTGAAATGGTATCCACTCCTGGCCCAGTCAGGTGGATATGAAGGAGCAGCCATTCTGAAAAGGTGTCCACTCATGCCCAGTCAGCTGATTATGAGAGAACAGCCATTCGGAAAGGGTGTCCACTTCTGCCCTAGTCAGGTGAAGCAGCAGCCATTCTGAAAAGGTGTCCACTCATGGCCCAGTCAGCTGATTGTGAGAGAACAGCCATTCCGAAAAGGTGTCGAGTCCTGGCCCAGTCAGCTGATTATGAGAGAACAGCCATTTTGAATAGGTGTCCACTCCTGGCCTAGTCAGGTGGATATGAAGGAGCAGCCATTCTGAAAAGGTGTCCACTCCTGGCCCAGTCAGCTGATTATGAGAGAGCAGCCATTCTGAAAAGGTGTCCACTCCTGGCCCAGTCAGGTGGATATGAAGGAGCAGCCATTCTGAAAAGGTGTCCACTCCTGGCCCAGTCAGCTGATTATGAGAGAGCAGCCATTTTGAAAAGTTGTCCACTCCTGGCCAAATCAGGTGGATATGAAGGAGCAGCCATTCTGAAAACATGTCCACTCCTGGCCCAGTCAGCTGATTATGAGAGAGCAGACATTCTGAAAAGGTGTCCACTCCTGGCTAGTGAGGTGGATATGAGTAATCATTCGGAAAAGGTTTCCACTCCTCACCCAGTCAGGTGGATATGAAGGAGCATCCATTCTGAAAAGGTGTCCACTCCTAGTCCAGTCAGCTGATTATGAGAGAACAGCCATTTTGAACAGGAGTCCATTCCTGGCCCAGTCAGCTGATTATGAGAGAACAGCCATATTGAAAAGGTGTCCACTCCTGGCCCAGTCTGCTCATTACGAGAGAACAGCCATTTTGAAAATCTGTCCACTCCTGGCCCAGTTTGCTGATTATAAGAGAGCAGCCATTTTGAAAAGGTGTCCACACCTGGCCTAGTCAGGTGCATATGAAAGAGCAGCCATTCTGAAAAGGTGTGCACTCCTGGACCAGTCAGTTGAATATGAAGGAGCAGCCATTCTGAAAATGTGTCCACTCCTGGCCCAGTCACCTGATTATGAGAGACCAGCCATATTGAAAAGGTGTCCACTCCTGGCCCAGTCAGCTGATTTTGCTAGAGCAGTAATTTTGAAAAGGTGTCCACTCCTGTCCCAGTCAGCTGATTATGAAAGAACAGCCATTTTCAAAATGTGTCCACTCCTGGCCCAGTATGCTCATTAAAAGAGAGCAGCCATTTTGAAAAGGTGTCAACTCCTGGCGCAGTCAGGTGGATGTGAAGGAGCAGCCGTTCTGAAAAAGTGACCAATCCTTTCCCAGTCAGCTGATTATGAGAGAACAGCCATTGTGAAAAGGTTTCCACTCCTGGCCCAGTCTGCTGATTATGAGAGAAAAGCCATTTTGAAAAGGTGTCCACTCCTGGCCCAGTCAGTTATATATGAAGGAGCAGCCATTTTGAAAAGGTGACCACTCCTGGCCCAGTCAGCTGATTATGAGAGACCAGCCGTATTGAAAAGGTGTCCACTCCTGGCCCAGTCTGCTGATTTTGCTAGAGCAGCAATTTTGAAAAGGTGTCCACTCCTGTCCCAGTCAGCTGATTATGAAAGAACAGCCATTTTCAAAATGTGTCCACTCCTGGCCCATTATGCTCATTAAAAGAGAGCAGCCATTTTGAAAAGGTGTCCACTCCTGGCGCAGTCAGGTGGATGTGAAGGAGCAGCCATTCTGAAAAAGTGACCAATCCTACCCAGTCAGCTGATTATGAGAGAACAGCCATTCTGAAAAGGTTTCCACTCCTGGCCCAGTCTGCTGATTATGAGAGAACAGCCATTTTGAAAAGGTGTCCACTCCTGGCCCAGTCAGTTATATATGAAGGAGCAGCCATTTTGAAAAGGTGACCACTCCTGGCCCAGTCAGCTGATTGTGAGAGAGCAACCATTTTGATAAGGTGTCAACTCCTGGCCCAGTCAGATGAAAGTGTGAGAACAGCCATTTTGAAAAGGTGTCCTATCGTGGCCCAATCAGCTGATTATGAGAGAGCAGCCATTTTGAAAAGGTGTCCACTCCTGGCCTAGTCAGGTGGATATGAAGGAGCAGCCATTCTGAAAAGGTGTCCACTCCAGGCCCAGTCAGCTGATTATGTGAGAACAGCCATTCTGAAGAGGTGTTCAGTCCTGGCCCAGTCAGCTGATTATGAGAGAACAGCCATTTTGAAAAGGTGTCTACTCCTGGCCTAGTCAGCTGGATATGAAAGAGCAGCCATTTTGAAAAGGTGTCCACTCCTGGCCGAGTTACTTGACTATGAGAGAGTAGCCATTTTGTAAAAGTATCCACTCCTGACCCATTCAGCAGATAATGAGAGAAGAGCCATTCTGAAAAGGTGTTCAGTCCTGGCCCAGTCAGCTGATTATGAGAGAACAGCCATTTTGAAAAAGTGTCCACTCATGGCCTGGTCAGGTGGATATGAACAGCCATTCTGAAAAGGTATCCACTCCTGGCCCAGTCAGGTGGATATGAAGGAGCAGGCATTCTGAAAAGATATCCACTCATGGCCCAGTCAGCTGATTATGAGAGAACAGCCATTCTGAAAAGGTGTCCACTCCTGGCCTAGTCAGGTGGATATAAAGTAGCAGACATTCTGAAAAGGTGTCCACTGCTGACCCAGTCAGCTGATTATGAGAGAACAGCCATTCTGAAAAGGTTTCCACTCCTGGCCCAGTCTGCTGATTATGAGAGAACAGCCATTTTGAAAAGGTGTCCACTCCTGGCCCAGTCAGTTATATATGAAGGAGCAGCCATTTTGAAAAGGTGACCACTCCTGGCCCAGTCAGCTGATTGTGAGAGAGCAACCATTTTGATAAGGTGTCAACTCCTGGCCCAGTCAGATGAAAGTGTGAGAACAGCCATTTTGAAAAGGTGTCCTATCGTGGCCCAATCAGCTGATTATGAGAGAGCAGCCATTTTGAAAAGGTGTCCACTCCTGGCCCAGTCAGCTGATTATGAGAGAACAGCCATTCTGAAAAGGTGTCCACTCCTGGCCTAGTCAGGTGGATATAAAGTAGCAGCCATTCTGAAAAGGTGTCCACTGCTGACCCAGTCAGCTGATTATGAGAGAACAGCCATTGTGAAAAGGTGTCCACTCCTGGCCTAGTCAGCTGGATATGAAGGAGCAGCCATTTTGAAAAGGTGTCCACTCCTGGCCGAGTCAGGTGGATATGAAGGAGCAGCCATTTTGAAAAAGTATCCACTCCTGGCACTGTCTGCTGATAATGAAAGTAGCCATTTGGAAAAGGCATCCATTCCTGGCCCAGTCAGCTGATTATGAGAGCAGCCATTTTGAAAAGGTGTCCACGCCTGGCCAAGTCAGCTGATTATGAGAGAGCAGCCATTTTGAAAAGGTGTCCACTCCTGGCCAAGTCAGGTGGATACGAAGGAGCTGTCTTTTTGAAAAGGTGTCTACTCCTGGCCCAGTCAGCTGATTATGAGAGAGCAGCCATTTTGAAAAAGTGTCCACTCCTGGCATAGTCAGGTGGATATGAGAGAGCAGCAATTTTGAAAATGTATCCGCTCCTGGCCCAGTCAGGTGGATATGAAGGAGCAGCCATTCTGAAAAGGTGTCCACTCATGGCCCAGTCAGCTGATTATGAGAGAACAGCCATTCGGAAAAGGTGTCCACTCCTGCCCTAGTCAGGTGAAGCAGCAGCCATTCTGAAAAAGTGTCCACTCATGGCCCAGTCAGCTGATTGTGAGAGAACAGCCATTCTGAAAAGGTGTCGAGTCCTGGCCCAGTCAGCTGATTATGAGAGAACAGCCATTTTGAATAGGTGTCCACTCCTGGCCTAGTCAGGTGGATATGAAGGAGCAGCCATTCTGAAAAGGTGTCCACTCCAGGCCCAGTCAGCTGATTATGAGAAAACAGCCATTCCGAAGAGGTGTTCAGTCCTGGCCCAGTCAGCTGATTATGAGAGAACAGCCATTTTGAAAAGGTGTCCACACCTGGCCTAGTCAGGTGGATATGACGGAGCAGCCATTCTGAAAAGATGTCCATTCCTGGACGAGTCAGATGATTATGAGAGAGCAGCCATTTTGAAAAAGTATCCACTCATGGCCTAGTCAGGTGTATATGAACAGGCATTCTGAAAAGGTATCCACTCCTGGCCCAGTCAGGTGGATATGAAGGAGCAGGCATTCTGAAAAGGTGTCCACTCATGGCCCAGTCAGCTGATTATGAGAGAACAGCCATTCTGAAAAGGTGTCCACTCCTGGCCTAGTCAGGTGGATATAAAGTAGCAGCCATTCTGAAAAGGTGTCCACTGCTGACCCAGTCAGCTGATTATGAGAGAAAAGCCATTGTGAAAAGGTGTCCACTCCTGGCCTAGTCAGCTGGATATGAAGGAGCAGCCATTTTGAAAAGGTGTCCACTCCTGGCCGAGTCAGGTGGATATGAAGGAGCAGCCATTTTGAAAAAGTATCCACTCCTGGCACAGTCTGCTGATAATGAAAGTAGCCATTTGGAAAAGGCATCAATTCCTGGCCCAGTCAGCTGATTATGAGAGCAGCCATTTTGAAAAGGTGTCCACGCCTGGCCAAGTCAGCTGATTATGAGAGAGCAGCCATTTTGAAAAGGTGTCCACTCCTGGCCCAGTGAGCTGATAATGAGAGAGCAGCCATTTTGAAAAGGTGTCCACTCCTGGCTATGTCAGCTGATTATGAGAGAACAGCCATTCTAAAAAGGTGTCCACTCCTGGCCTAGAAAGGTGGATATGAAGGAGTAGCCATTCCGAAAAGGTGTCAACTCCTGGCCCAGTCAGCTGATTATGAGAGAGCAGCCATTTTGAAAAGGTGTCCACTGCTGGCCCAGTGAGCTGATAATGGGAGAGCAGCCATTTTGAAAAGGTGTCCACTCCTGCCCCAGTCAGCTGATTATGAGAGAACAGCCATGTTGAAAAGTAGTCCACTCCTGGCCTAGTCAGGTGGATATGAAGGAGCAGCCATTCTGAAAAGGTGTCAACACCTGGCCCAGTCAGCTGATTATGAGAGAGCAGCCATTTTGAAAAGGTGTCCACTCCTGGCCAAGTCAGGTGGATACGAAGGTGCTGTCATTTTGAAAAGGTGTCTACTCCTGGCCCAGTCAGCCGATTATGAGAGAGCAGTCATTTTGAAAAGGTGTCCACTCCTGTCCCAGTCAGCTGATTATGAAAGAACAGCCATTTTCAAAATGTGTCCACACCTGGCCCAGTATGCTCATTAAAAGAGAGCAGACATTTTGAAAAGGTGTCCACTCCTGGCGCAGTCAGGTGGATGTGAAGGAGCAGCCGTTCTGAAAAAGTGACCAATCCTTTCCCAGTCAGCTGATTATGAGAGAACAGCCATTCTGAAAAGGTTTCCACTCCTGGCCCAGTCTGCTGATTATGAGAGAACAGCCATTTTGAAAAGGTGACCACTCCTGGCCCAGTCAGCTGATAATGAGAGAGCAGCCATTTTGAAAATGTGTCCACTCCTGGCTATGTCAGCTGATTATGAGAGAACAGCCATTCTAAAAAGGTGTCCTCTCCTGGCCTAGAAAGGTGGATATGAAGTAGCAGCCATTCCGAAAAGGTGTCAACTCCTGGCCTAGTCAGCTGATTATGAGAGAGCAGCCATTTTGAAAAGGTGTCAACTCCTGGCCCAGTGAGCTGATAATGGGAGAGCAGCCATTTTGAAAAGGTGTCCACTCCTGCCCCAGTCAGCTGATTATGAGAGAACAGCCATGTTGAAAAGTTGTCCACTCCTGGCCTAGTCAGGTGGATATGAAGGAGCAGCCATTCTGAAAAGGTGTCAACACCTGGATCAGTCAGCTGATTATGAGAGAGCAGCCATTTTGAAAAGGTGTCCACTCCTGCCCTAGTCAGGTGAAGCAGCAGCCATTCTGAAAAGGTGTCCACTCCTGGCCCAGTCAGCTGATTATGAGAGAGCAGCCATTTTGAAAAGGTGTCCACTCCTGGCCAAATCAGGTGGATATGAAGGAGCAGCCATTCTGAAAACATGTCCACTCCTGGCCCAGTCAGCTGGTTATGAGAGAGCAGCCATTCTGAAAACGTGTCCACTCCTGGCTAGTGAGGTGGATATAAAGGAGTAACCATTCGGAAAAGGTTTCCACTCCTCACCCAGTCAGGTGGATATGAAGTAGCAGCCATTCTGAAAAGGTGTCCACTCCTAGTCCAGTCAGCTGATTATGAGAGAACAGCCATTTTGAACAGGAGTCCACTCCTGGCCCAGTCAGTTATATATAAAGGAGCAGCCATTTTGAAAAGGTGACCACTCCTGGCCCAGTCAGCTGATTATGAGAGAGCAACCATTCTGATAAGGTGTCAACTCCTGGCCCAGTCAGCTGAATGTGTGAGAACAGCCATTTTGAAAAAGTATCCACTCCTGACCCAGTCAGCAGATAATGAGAGAACAGACATTCTGAAAAGGTGTCCATTCTTTTCCTAGTCAGGTGGATATAAAGGAGCAACCATTCTGAAAATGTTTCCACTCCTGGCAGAGTCAGGTGTATATGAATGAGCAGCCATTCTGAAAAGGTGTCCACTCCTAGTCCAGTCAGCTCATTCTTAGAGAATAGCCATTTTGAAAAGGTGTCCACTCCTGGACCAGTGAGCTGATTATGAGACATCAGCCATTGTGAACAGGTGTCCACTAATGGGCCAGTCAGGTGGATATGAAGTAGCAGCTATTCTGAAAAGGTGTCCATTCCTGGCCCAGTCAGCTGATTATGAGAGAACAGCCATTCGGAAAAGGTGTCCACTCTTGGCCTAGTCAGGTGGATATAAAGTAGCAACCATTCTGAAAAGGTGTCCACTCCAGGCCCAGTCAGCTGATTATGAGAGAACAGCCATTCCGAAAAGGTGTCCAGTCCTGGCCCAGTCAGCTGATTATGAGAGAACAGTCATTTTGAAAAAGTGTCCACTAATGGCCTAGTCAGGTGGATATGAAGGAGCAGCCACTCTGAAAAGGTGTCCACTCCTGGCCCAGTCAGCTGATTATGAGAGAGCAGCCATTTTGAAAAAGTGTGCACTCCTGGCATAGGCAGGTGGATATGAGAGAGCAGCCATTTTGAAAAGGTATCCACTCCTGGCCAAGTCAGGTGGATATGAAGAAGCAGCTATTCTGAAAAGGTGTCCACTCCTGGCCTAGTCAGCTGATTACGAGAGAACAGCCATTCTGAAAAGGTGTCCACTCCTGGCCTAGTCAGGTGGATATAAAGTAGCAGCAATTCTGATAAGGTGTCCACTGCTGACCAAGTCAGCTGATTATGAGAGAACAGACATTCTAAAAAGGTGTGCACTCCTGGCCTAGAAAAGGGGATATGAAGAAGCAGCCATTCCGAAAAGGTGTCAACTCCTGGCCCAGTCAGCTGATTATGAGAGAGCAGCCATTTTGAGAAGGTGTCCACTCCTGGCCCACTGAGCTGATACTGGGAGAGCAGCCATTTTGAAAATGTGTCCACTCCTGGCCAAGTCAGGTGGATATGAAGGAGCTGTCATTTTGAAAAGGTGTCCACTCATGGCCCAGTCAGCTGATTATGAGAGAACAGCCATTCGGAAAAGGTGTCCACTCATGGCCCAGTCAGCTGATTATGAGAGAACAGCCATTCGGAAAAGGTGTCCACTCCTGCCCTAGTCAGGTGAAGGAGCAGCCATTCTGAAAAGGTGTCCACTCATGGCCCAGTCAGCTGATTGTGAGAGAACAGCCATTCCGAAAAGGTGTCGAGTCCTGTCCCAGTCAGCTGATTATGGAGAACAGCCATTTTGAATAGGTGTCCACTCCTGGCCTAGTCAGGTGGATATGAAGGAGCAGCCATTCTGAAAAGGTGTCCACTCCTCGCCCAGTCGGCTGATTATGAGAGAGCAGCCATTCTGAAAAGGTGTTCACTCCTGGCCCAGTCAGGTGGATATGAAGGAGCAGCCATTCTGAAAAGGTGTCCACTCCTTGCCCAGTCAGCTGATTATGAGAGAGCAGCCATTTTGAAAAGGTGTCCACTCCTGGCCAAATCAGGTGGATATGAAGGAGCAGACATTCTGAAAAGGTGTCCACTCCTGGCCCTGTCAGCTGATTATGAGAGAGCAGCCATTCTGAAAAGGTGTCCACTCCTGGCTAGTGAGGTGGATATAAAGGAGCAACCATTCTGAAAAGGTTTCCACTCCTCGCCCAGTCAGGTGGATATGAAGGAGCAGCCATTTTGAAAAGGTGTCCACTCCTGGCCAAATCAGGTGGATATGAAGGAGCAGACATTCTGAAAAGGTGTCCACTCCTGGCCCTGTCAGCTGATTATGAGAGAGCAGCCATTCTGAAAAGGTGTCCACTCCTGGCTAGTGAGGTGGATATAAAGGAGCAACCATTCTGAAAAGGTTTCCACTCCTCGCCCAGTCAGGTGCATATGAACGAGCAGCCATTCTGAAAAGGTGTGCACTCCTGGACCAGTCAGTTGAATATGAAGGAGCAGCCATTCTGAAAATGTGTCCACTCCTGGCCCAGTCAGCTGATTATGAGAGACCAGCCATTTTGAAAAGGTGTCCACTCCTGGCCCAGTCAGCTGATTTTGCTAGAGCAGCAATTTTGAAAAGGTGTCCACTCCTGTCCCAGTCAGCTGATTATGAAAGAACAGCCATTTTCAAAATGTGTCCACTCCTGGCCCAGTAAGCTCAAAAGTGACCAATCCTTTCCCAGTCAGCTGATTATGAGAGAACAGCCATTCTGAAAAGGTTTCCACTCCTGGCCCAGTCTGCTGATTATGAGAGAACAGCAATTTTGAAAAGGTGTCCACTCCTGGCCCAGTCAGTTATATATGAAGGAGCTGTCATTTTGAAAAGGTGTCTACTCCTGGCCCAGTCAGCTGATTATGAGAGAGCAGCCATTCTGAAAAAGTGTCCACTCCTGGCCTAGTCAGGTGGATATGAGAGAGCAGCAATTTTGAAAAGGTGTCCACTCCTGTCCCAGTCAGCTGATTATGAAAGAACAGCCATTTTCAAAATGTGTCCACTCCTGGCCCAGTAAGCTCATTAAAAGAGAGCAGCCATTTTGAAAAGGTGTCCACTCCTGGCGCAGTCAGGTGGATGTGAAGGAGCAGCCGTTCTGAAAAAGTGACCAATCCTTTCCCCGTCAGCTGATTATGAGAGAACATCCATTCTGAAAAGGTTTCCACTCCTGGCCCAGTCTGCTGATTATGAGAGAACAGCCATTTTGAAAAGGTATCCACTCCTGGCCCAGTCAGTTATATATGAAGGAGCAGCCATGTTGAAAATGTGACCACTCCTGGCCCAGTCAGCTGAAAATGTGAGAACAGCCATTCTGAAAAGGTGTCCACTCTTGACCTAGTCAGGTGGATATAAAGGAGCAACCATTCTGAAAATGTTTCCACTCCTGGCCGAGTCAGGTGTATATGAATGAGCAGCCATTCTGAAAAGGTGTCCACTCCTAATCCAGTCAGCTCATTCTTAGAGAACAGCCATTTTGAAAAGGTGTCCACTCCTGGACCAGTGAGCTGATTATGAGACAGCAGCCATTGTGAACAGGTGTCCACTAATGGGCCAGTCAGGTGGATAAGAAGGAGCAACCTTTCTGAAAAGGTGTCCACTCCAGCCCCAGTCAGGTGGATATGAAGTAGCAGCTATTCTGAAAAGGTGTCCATTCCTGGCCCAGTCAGCTGATTATGAGAGAACAGCCACTCGGAAAAGGTGTCCACTCTTGGCCTAGTCACGTGGATATAAAGTAGCAACCAATCTGAAGAGGTGTCCACTCCAGGCCCAGTCAGCTGATTATGAGAAAACAGCCATTCCGAAAAGGTGTCCTCTAATGGCCTAGTCAGGTGGATATGAAGGAGCAGCCATTCTGAAAAGGTGTCCACTCCTGGCCCAGTCAGCTGATGATGAGAGAGCAGCCATTTTGAAAAAGTGTGCACTCCTGGCATAGGCAGGTGGATATGAGAGAGCAGCCATTTTGAAAAGGTATCCACTCCTGGCCCAGTCAGGTGGATATGAAGAAGCAGCCATTCTGAAAAGGTGTCCACTCCTGGCCTAGTCAGCTGATTATGAGAGAACAGCCATTCTGAAAAGGTGTCCACTCCTGGCCTAGTCAGGTGGATATAAAGTAGCAGCAATTCTGAAAAGATGTCCACTGCTGACCCAGTCAGCTGATTATGAGAGAACAGCCATTGTGAAAAGGTGTCCACTCCTGGCCTAGTCAGCTGGATATGAAGGAGCAGCCATTTTGAAAAGGTGTCCACTCCTGGCCGAGTCAGGTGGATATGAAGGAGCAGCCATTTTGAAAAGGTATCCACTCCTGGCACAGTCAGCTGATAATGAAAGCAGCCATTTTGAAAAGGCATCCATTCCTGGCCCAGTCAGCTGATTATGAGAGCAGCCATTTTGAAAAGGTGTCCACTCCTGGCCAAGTCAGCTGATTATGAGAGAGCAGCCATTTTGAAAAGGTGTCCACTCCTGGCCCAGTGAGCTGATAATGAGAGAGCAGCAATTTTGAAAAGGTGTCCACTCCTGTCCCAGTCAGCTGATTATGAAAGAACAGCCATTTTCAAAATGTGTGCACTCCTGGCCCAGTAAGCTCATTAAAAGAGAGCAGCCATTTTGAAAAGGTTCCACTCCTGGCGCAGTCAGGTGGATGTGAAGGAGCAGCCGTTCTGAAAAAGTGACCTATCCTTTCCCAGTCAGCTGATTATGAGAGAACAGCCATTTTAAAAAGGTGTCCACTCCTGGCCCAGTCAGTTATATATGAAGGAGCTGTCATTTTGAAAAGGTGTCTACTCCTGGCCCAGTCAGCTGATTAATGGGGAGCAGCCATTCTGAAAAAGTGTCCACTCCTGGCCTAGTCAGGTGGATATGAGAGAGCAGCAATTTTGAAAAGGTATCGACTCCTGGCCCAGTCAGGTGGATATGAAGGAGCAGGGATTCTGAAAAGGTGTCCACTCATGGCCCAGTCAGCTGATTGTGAGAAAACAGCCATTCCGAAAAGGTGTCGACTCCTGTCCCAGTCAGCTGATTATGAGAGAACAGCCATTTTGAATAGGTGTCCACTCCTGGCCTAGTCAGGTGGATATGAAGGAGCAGCCATTCTGAAAAGGTGTCCACTCCTGGCCCAGTCAGCTGATTATGAGAGAGCAGCCATTCAGAAAAGGTGTCCACTCCTGGCCCAGTCAGGTGGATATGAAGGAGCAGCCATTCTGAAAAGGTGTCCACTCCTGGCCCAGTCAGCTGATTATGAGAGAGCAGCCATTTTGAAAATGTGTCCACTCCTGGCCAAATCAGGTGGATATGAAGGAGCAGCCATTCTGAAAACATGTCCACTACTGGCCCAGTCAGCTGATTATGAGAGAGCAGCCATTCTGAAAAGGTGTCCACTCCTGGCTAGTGAGGTGGATATGAAGGAACAACCATTCTGAAAAGGTTTCCACTCCTCGCCCAGTCAGGTGGATATGAAGGAGCAGCCATTCTGAAAAGGTGTCTACTCCTAGTACAGTCAGCTGATTATGAGAGAACAGCCATTTTGAACAGGTGTCCACTCATGGCCCAGTCAGCTGATTATGAGAGAACAGCCATTCATAAAAGGTGTCCACTCCTGCGCTAGTCAGGTGAAGGAGCAGCCATTCTGAAAAAGTGTCCACTTATGGCCCAGTCTGCTGATTATGAGAGAACAGCCATTTTGAAAATCTGTCCACTCCTGGCCCAGTCTGCTGATTATCAGAGAGCAGCCATTTTGAAAAGGTGTCCACACCTGGCCTAGTCAGGTGCATATGAACGAGCAGCCATTCTGAAAAGGTGTGCACTCCTGGACCAGTCAGTTGAATATGAAGGAGCAGCCATTCTGAAAATGTGTCCACTCCTGGCCCAGTCAGCTGATTATGAGAGACCAGCCATTTTGAAAAGGTGTCCACTCCTGGCCCAGTCAGCTGATTTTGCTAGAGCAGCAATTTTGAAAAGGTGTCCACTCCTGTCCCAGTCAGATGATTATGAAAGAACAGCCATTTTCAAAATGTGTCCACTCCTGGCCCAGTATGCTCATTAAAAGAGAGCAGCCATTTTGAAAAGTTGTCAACTCCTGGCGCAGTCAGGTGGATGTGAAGGAGCAGCCGTTCTGAAAAAGTGACCAATCCTTTCCCAGTCAGCTGATTATGAGAGAACTGCCATTGTGAAAAGGTTTCCACTCCTTGCCCAGTCTGCTGATTATGAGAGAAAAGCCATTTTGAAAAGGTGTCCACTCCTGGCCCAGTCAGTTATATATGAAGGAGCAGCCATTTTGAAAAGGTGACCACTCCTGGCCCAGTCAGCTGATTATGAGAGACCAGCCGTATTGAAAAGGTGTCCACTCCTGGCCCAGTCTGCTGATTTTGCTAGAGCAGCCATTTTGAAAAGGTGTCCACTCCTGGCCGAGTTACTTGACTATGAGAGAGCAGCCATTTTGAAAAAGTATCCACTCCTGACCCATTCAGCAGATAATGAGAGAAGAGCCATTCTGAAAAGGTGTCCACTCTTGACCTAGTCAGGTGGATATAAAGGAGCAACCATTCTGAAAATGTTTCCACTCCTGGCCGAGTCAGGTGTATATGAATGAGCAGCCATTCTGAAAAGGTGTCCACTCCTAGTCCAGTCAGCTCATTCTTAGAGAACAGCCATTTTGAAAAGGTGTCCACTCCTGGACCAGTGAGCTGATTATGAGACAGTAGCCATTGTGAACAGGTGTCCACTAATGGGCCAGTCAGGTGGATAAGAAGGAGCAACCTTTCTGAGAAGCTGTCCACTCCAGCCCCAGTCAGGTGGATATGAGGTAGCAGCTTTTCTGAAAAGGTGTCCATTCCTGGCCCAGTCAGCTGATTATGAGAGAACAGCCATTCGGAAAAGGTGTCCACTCTTGGCCTAGTCAGGTGGATATAAAGTAGCAACCATTCTGAAAAGGTGTCCACTCCAGGCCCAGTCAGCTGATTATGAGAGAACAGCCATTCCGGAAATGTGTCCAGTCCTGGCACAGTCATCTGATTATGAGAGAACAGTTATTTTGAAAAAGTGTCCACTAATGGCCTAGTCAGGTGGATATGAAGGAGCAGCCATTCTGAAAAGGTGTCCACTCCTGGCCCAGTCTGCTGATTATGAGAGAGCAGCCATTTTGAAAAGGTATCCACTCCTGGCCCAGTCAGGTGGATATAAAGTAGCAGCAATTCTGAAAAGGTGTCCACTGCTGACCCAGTCAGCTGATTATGAGAGAACAGCCATTGTGAAAAGGTGTCCACTCCTGGCCTAGTCAGCTGGATATGAAGGAGCAGCCATTTTGAAAAGGTGTCCACTCCT
The DNA here is from genome assembly GCF_027244095.1 of Hemicordylus capensis. Lineage (NCBI taxonomy): Eukaryota > Metazoa > Chordata > Lepidosauria > Squamata > Cordylidae > Hemicordylus > Hemicordylus capensis. The sequence goes on along the minus strand of NC_069668.1, from coordinate 8,233,355 downwards.
GGCCGAGTCAGTTGGATATGAAGGAGCAGCCATTTTGAAAAGGTATCCACTCCTGGCACAGTCAGCTGATAATGAAAGCAGCCATTTTGAAAAGGCATCCATTCCTGGCCCAGTCAGCTGATTATGAGAGCAGCCATTTTGAAAAGGTGTCCACTCGTGGCCAAGTCAGCTGATTATGAGAGAGCAGCCATTTTGAAAATGTGTCCACTCCTGGCCCAGTGAGCTGATAATGAGAGAGCAGCCATTTTGAAAAGGTGTCCACTCCTGGCGCAGTCAGGTGGATGTGAAGGAGCAGCCGTTCTGAAAAAGTGACCAATCCTTTCCCAGTCAGCTGATTATGAGAGAACAGCCATTCTGAAAAGGTTTCCACTCCTGGCCCAGTCTGCTGATTATGAGAGAACAGCGATTTTGAAAAGGTGTCCACTCCTGACCCAGTCAGTTATATATGAAGGAGCAGTCATTTTGAAAAGGTGTCCACTCCTGGCCCAGTCAGCTGATTTTGCTAGAGCAGCAATTTTGAAAAGGTGTCCACTCCTGTCCCAGTCAGCTGATTATGAAAGAACAGCCATTTTCAAAATGTGTCCACTCCTGGCCCAGTATGCTCATTAAAAGAGAGCAGCCATTTTGAAAAGGTGTCAACTCCTAGCGCAGTCAGGTGGATGTGAAGGAGCAGCCGTTCTGAAAAAGTGACCAATCCTTTCCCAGTCAGCTGATTATGAGAGAACAGCCATTCTGAAAAGGTTTCCACTACTGGCCCAGTCTGCTGATTATGAGAGAAAAGCCATTTTGAAAAGGTGTCCACTCCTGGCCCAGTCAGTTATATATGAAGGAGCAGCCATTTTGAAAAGGTGACCACTCCTGGCCCAGTCAGCTGATTATGAGAGACCAGCCGTATTGAAAAGGTGTCCACTCCTGGCCCAGTCTGCTGATTATGAGAGAACAGCCATTTTGAAAATCTGTCCACTCCTGGCCCAGTCTGCTGATTATGAGAGAGCAGCCATTTTGAAAAGGTGTCCACGCCTGGCCTAGTCAGGTGCATATGAACGAGCAGCCATTCTGAAAAGGTGTGCACTCCTGGAACAGTCAGCTGATAATGAAAGAACAGCCATTTTCAAAATGTGTCCACTCCTGGCCCAGTAAGCTCATTAAAAGAGAGCAGCCATTTTGAAAAGGTGTCCACTCCTGGCGCAGTCTGGTGGATGTGAAGAAACAGCCGTTCTGAAAAAGTGACCAATCCTTTCCCAGTTAGCTGATTATGAGAGAACAGCCATTCTGAAAAGGTTTCCACTCCTGGCCCAGTCTGCTGATTATGAGAGAACAGCCATTTTGAAAAGGTGTCCACTCGTGGCCCAGTCAGTTATATATGAAGGAGCAGCCATTTTGAAAAGGTGACCACTCCTGGCCCAGTCAGCTGATTATGAGAGAGCAACCATTCGGAAAAGGTGTCCACTCCTGGCCCTCTCAGCTGAATGTGTTAGAACAGCCTTTTTGAAAAGGTGTCCTATCGTGGCCCAATCAGCTGATTATGAGTGAGCAGCCATTTTGAAAAGGTGTCCACTCCTGGCCTAGTCAGGTGGATATGAAGGAGCAGCCATTCTGAAAAGGTGTCCACTCCAGGCCCAGTCAGCTGATTATGAGAGAACAGCCATTCCGAAGAGGTAATCAGTCCTGGCCCAGTCAGCTGATTATGAGACACCAGCCATATTGAAAAGGTGTCCACTCCTGGCCCAGTCAGCTGATTTTGCTAGAGCAGCAATTTTGAAAAGGTGTCCACTCCTGGCCCAGTCAGCTGATTATGAAAGAACAGCCATTTTCAAAATGTGTCCACTCCTGGCCCAGTATGCTCATTAAAAGAGAGCAGCCATTTTGAAAAGGTGTCAACTCCTGGAGCAGTCAGGTGGATGTGAAGGAGCAGCCGTTCTGAAAAAGTGACCAATCCTTTCCCAGTCAGCTGATTATGAGAGAACAGCCATTCTGAAAAGGTTTCCACTCCTGGCCCAGTCTGCTGATTATGAGAGAAAAGCCATTTTGAAAAGGTGTCCACTCCTGGCCCAGTCAGTTATATATGAAGGAGCAGCCATTTTGAAAAGGTAACCACTCCTGGCCCAGTCAGCTGATTATGAGAGACCAACCATTTTGAAAAGGTGTCCACTCCTGGCCCAGTCAGATATATATGAAGGAGCAGCCATTTTGAAAAGGTGTCCACTCCTGGCCCAGTCAGCTGATTTTGCTAGAGCAGCAATTTTGAAAAGGTGTCCACTCCTGTCCCAGTCAGCTGATTATGAAAGAACAGCCATTTTCAAAATGTGTCCACTCCTGGCCCATTATGCTCATTAAAAGAGAGCAGCCATTTTGAAAAGGTGTCCACTCCTGGCGCAGTCAGGTGGATGTGAAGGAGCAGCCGTTCTGAAAAAGTGACCAATCCTTTCCAAGTCAGCTGATTATGAGAGAACAGCCATTCTGAAAAGGTTTCCACTCCTGGCCCAGTCTGCTGATTATGAGAGAACAGCCATTTTGAAAAGGTGTCCACTCCTGGCCCAGTCAGATATATATGAAGGAGCAGCCATTTTGAAAAGGTGACCACTCCTGGCCCAGTCAGCTGATTGTGAGAGAGCAACCATTTTGATAAGGTGTCAACTCCTGGCCCAGTCAGATGAAAGTGTGAGAACAGCCATTTTGAAAAGGTGTCCTATCGTGGCCCAATCAGCTGATTATGAGAGAGCAGCCATTTTGAAAAGGTGTCCACTCCTGGCCTAGTCAGGTGGATATGAAGGAGCAGCCATTCTGAAAAGGTGTCCACTCCAGGCCCAGTCAGCTGATTATGTGAGAACAGCCATTCTGAAGAGGTGTTCAGTCCTGGCCCAGTCAGCTGATTATGAGAGAACAGCCATTTTGAAAAGGTGTCTACTCCTGGCCTAGTCAGCTGGATATGAAAGAGCAGCCATTTTGAAAAGGTGTCCACTCCTGGCCGAGTTACTTGACTATGAGAGAGCAGCCATTTTGAAAAAGTATCCACTTCTGACCCATTCAGCAGATAATGAGAGAAGAGCCATTCTGAAAAGGTGTCCACTCTTGACCTAGTCAGGTGGATATAAAGGAGCAACCATTCTGAAAATGTTTCCACTCCTGGCCGAGTCAGGTGTATATGAATGAGCAGCCATTCTGAAAAGGTGTCCACTCCTAGTCCAGTCAGCTCATTCTTAGGGAACAGCCATTTTGAAAAGGTGTCCACTCCTGGACCAGTGAGCTGATTATGAGACAGTAGCCATTGTGAACAGGTGTCCACTAATGGGCCAGTCAGGTGGATAAGAAGGAGCAACCTTTCTGAGAAGCTGTCCACTCCAGCCCCATTCAGGTGGATATGAAGTAGCAGCTTTTCTGAAAAGGTGTCCACTCCTGGCCCAGTCTGCTGATTATGAGAGAGCAGCCATTTTGAAAAGGTATCCACTCCTGGCCCAGTCAGGTGGATATGAAGAAGCAGCCATTCTGAAAAGGTGTCCACTCCAGGCCTATTCAGCTGATTATGAGAGAACAGCCATTCTGAAAAGGTGTCCACTCCTGGCCTAGTCAGGTGGATATAAAGTAGCAGCAATTCTGAAAAGGTGTCCACTGCTGACCCAGTCAGCTGATTATGAGAGAACAGCCATTGTGAAAAGGTGTCCACTCCTGGCCTAGTCAGCTGGATATGAAGGAGCAGCCATTTTGAAAAGGTGTCCACTCCTGGCCGAGTCAGTTGGATATGAAGGAGCAGCCATTTTGAAAAGGTATCCACTCCTGGCACAGTCAGCTGATAATGAAAGCAGCCATTTTGAAAAGGCATCCATTCCTGGCCCAGTCAGCTGATTATGAGAGCAGCCATTTTGAAAAGGTGTCCACTCGTGGCCAAGTCAGCTGATTATGAGAGAGCAGCCATTTTGAAAATGTGTCCACTCCTGGCCCAGTGAGCTGATAATGAGAGAGCAGCCATTTTGAAAAGGTGTCCACTCCTAGCGCAGTCAGGTGGATGTGAAGGAGCAGCCGTTCTGAAAAAGTGACCAATCCTTTCCCTTTCAGCTGATTATGAGAGAACAGCCATTCTGAAAAGGTTTCCACTCCTGGCCCAGTCTGCTGATTATGAGAGAACAGCCATTTTGAAAAGGTGTCCACTCCTGGCCCAGTCAGATATATATGAAGGAGCAGCCATTTTGAAAAGGTGACCACTCCTGGCCCAGTCAGCTGATTGTGAGAGAACAACCATTTTGATAAGGTGTCAACTCCTGGCCCAGTCAGATGAAAGTGTGAGAACAGCCATTTTGAAAAGGTGTCCTATCGTGGCCCAATCAGCTGATTATGAGAGAGCAGCCATTTTGAAAAGGTGTCCACTCCTGGCCTAGTCAGGTGGATATGAAGGAGCAGCCATTCTGAAAAGGTGTCCACTCCTGGCCGAGTTACTTGACTATGAGAGAGCAGCCATTTTGAAAAAGTATCCACTCCTGACCCATTCAGCAGATAATGAGAGAAGAGCCATTCTGAAAAGGTGTCCACTCTTGACCTAGTCAGGTGGATATAAAGGAGCAACCATTCTGAAAATGTTTCCACTCCTGGCCGAGTCAGGTGTATATGAATGAGCAGCCATTCTGAAAAGGTGTCCACTCCTAGTCCAGTCAGCTCATTCTTAGGGAACAGCCATTTTGAAAAGGTGTCCACTCCTGGACCAGTGAGCTGATTATGAGACAGTAGCCATTGTGAACAGGTGTCCACTAATGGGCCAGTCAGGTGGATAAGAAGGAGCAACCTTTCTGAGAAGCTGTCCACTCCAGCCCCAGTCAGGTGGATATGAAGTAGCAGCTTTTCTGAAAAGGTGTCCATTCCTGGCCCAGTCAGCTGATTATGAGAGAACAGCCATTCGGAAAAGGTGTCCACTCTTGGCCTAGTCAGGTGGATATAAAGTAGCAACCATTCTGAAAAGGTGTCCACTCCAGGCCCAGTCAGCTGATTATGAGAGAACAGCCATTCCGGAAATATGTCCAGTCCTGGCACAGTCATCTGATTATGAGAGAACAGTTATTTTGAAAAAGTGTCCACTAATGGCCTAGTCAGGTGGATATGAAGGAGCAGCCATTCTGAAAAGGTGTCCACTCCTGGCCCAGTCTGCTGATTTTGAGAGAGCAGCCATTTTGAAAAGGTATCCACTCCTGGCCCAGTCAGGCGGATATGAAGAAGCAGCCATTCTGAAAAGGTGTCCACTCCAGGCCTATTCAGCTGATTATGAGAGAACAGCCATTCTGAAAAGGTGTCCACTCCTGGCCTAGTCAGGTGGATATAAAGTAGCAGCAATTCTGAAAAGGTGTCCACTGCTGACCCAGTCAGCTGATTATGAGAGAACAGCCATTGTGAAAAGGTGTCCACTCCTGGCCTAGTCAGCTGGATATGAAGGAGCAGCCATTTTGAAAAGGTGTCCACTCCTGGCCGAGTCAGTTGGATATGAAGGAGCAGCCATTTTGAAAAGGTATCCACTCCTGGCACAGTCAGCTGATAATGAAAGCAGCCATTTTGAAAAGGCATCCATTCCTGGCCCAGTCAGCTGATTATGAGAGCAGCCATTTTGAAAATGTGTCCACTCCTGGCCCAGTGAGCTGATAATGAGAGAGCAGCCATTTTGAAAAGGTGTCCACTCCTGGCGCAGTCAGGTGGATGTGAAGGAGCAGCCGTTCTGAAAAAGTGACCAATCCTTTCCCAGTTAGCTGATTATGAGAGAACAGCCATTCTGAAAAGGTTTCCACTCCTGGCCCAGTCTGCTGATTATGAGAGAACAGCCATTTTGAAAAGGTGTCCACTCGTGGCCCAGTCAGTTATATATGAAGGAGCAGCCATTTTGAAAAGGTGACCACTCCTGGCCCAGTCAGCTGATTATGAGAGAGCAACCATTCGGAAAAGGTGTCCACTCCTGGCCCTGTCAGCTGAATGTGTTAGAACAGCCTTTTTGAAAAGGTGTCCTATCGTGTCCCAATCAGCTGATTATGAGTGAGCAGCCATTTTGAAAAGGTGTCCACTCCTGGCCTAGTCAGGTGGATATGAAGGAGCAGACATTCTGAAAAGGTGTCCACTCCAGGCCCAGTCAGCTGATTATGAGAGAACAGCCATTCCGAAGAGGTAATCAGTCCTGGCCCAGTCAGCTGATTATGAGAGACCAGCCATATTGAAAAGGTGTCCACTCCTGGCCCAGTCAGCTGATTTTGCTAGAGCAGCAATTTTGAAAAGGTGTCCACTCCTGTCCCAGTCAGCTGATTATGAAAGAACAGCCATTTTCAAAATGTGTCCACTCCTGGCCCAGTATGCTCATTAAAAGAGAGCAGCCATTTTGAAAAGGTGTCAACTCCTGGAGCAGTCAGGTGGATGTGAAGGAGCAGCCGTTCTGAAAAAGTGACCAATCCTTTCCCAGTCAGCTGATTATGAGAGAACAGCCATTCTGAAAAGGTTTCCACTCCTGGCCCAGTCTGCTGATTATGAGAGAAAAGCCATTTTGAAAAGGTGTCCACTCCTGGCCCAGTCAGTTATATATGAAGGAGCAGCCATTTTGAAAAGGTAACCACTCCTGGCCCAGTCAGCTGATTATGAGAGACCAACCATTTTGAAAAGGTGACCACTCCTGGCCCAGTCAGCTGATTATGAGAGAGCAACCATTCTGATAATGTGTCAACTCCTGGCCCAGTCAGCTGAAAGTGTGAGAACAGCCATTTTGAAAAGATGTCCTATCGTGGCCCAATCAGCTGATTATGAGAGAGCAGCCATTTTGAAAAGGTGTCCACTCCTGGCCTAGTCAGGTGGATATGAAGGAGCAGCCATTCTGAAAAGGTGTCCACTCCAGGCACAGTCAGCTGATTATGTGAGAACAGCCATTCTGAAGAGGTGTTCAGTCCTGGCCCAGTCAGCTGATTATGAGAGAACAGCCATTTTGAAAAGGTGTCCACTCCTGGCCTAGTCAGCTGGATATGAAAGAGCAGCCATTTTGAAAAGGTGTCCACTCCTGGCCGAGTTACTTGACTATGAGAGAGCAGCCATTTTGAAAAAGTATCCACTCCTGACCCATTCAGCAGATAATGAGAGAAGAGCCATTCTGAAAAGGTGTCCACTCTTGACCTAGTCAGGTGGATATAAAGGAGCAACCATTCTGAAAAGGTTTCCACTCCTCACCCAGTCAGGTGGATATGAAGGAGCAGCCATTCTGAAAAGGTGTCCACTCCTAGTCCAGTCAGCTGATTATGAGAGAACAGCCATTTTGAACAGGTGTCCACTCCTGGCCCAGTCAGCTGATTATGAGAGAACAGCCATATTGAAAAGGTGTCCACTCCTGGCCCAGTCTGCTGATTATGAGAGAACAGCCATTTTGAAAATTTGTCCACTCCTGGCCCAGTCTGCTGATTATCAGAGAGCAGCCATTTTGAAAAGGTATCCACTCCTGGCCCAGTCAGGTGGATATGAAGGAGCAGGCATTCTGAAAAGGTGTCCACTCACGGCCCAGTGAGCTTATAATGAGAGAGCAACCATTTTGAAAATGTGTCCACTCCTGGCTATGTCAGCTGATTATGAGAGAGCAGCCATTTTGAAAAGGTGTCCACTCCAGGCCAAGTCAGGTGGATACGAAGGAGCTGTCATTTTGAAAAGGTGTCTATTCCTGGCCCAGTCAGCTGATTATGAGAGAGCAGCCATTTTGAAAAAGTGTCCACTCCTGGCATAGTCAGGTGGATATGAGAGAGCAGCAATTTTGAAATGGTATCCACTCCTGGCCCAGTCAGGTGGATATGAAGGAGCAGCCATTCTGAAAAGGTGTCCACTCATGCCCAGTCAGCTGATTATGAGAGAACAGCCATTCGGAAAGGGTGTCCACTTCTGCCCTAGTCAGGTGAAGCAGCAGCCATTCTGAAAAGGTGTCCACTCCTGGCCCAGTCTGCTGATTATGAGAGAGCAGCCATTTTGAAAAGGTATCCACTCCTGGCCCAGTCAGGTGGATATGAAGAAGCAGCCATTCTGAAAAGGTGTCCACTCCAGGCCTATTCAGCTGATTATGAGAGAACAGCCATTCTGAAAAGGTGTCCACTCCTGGCCTAGTCAGGTGGATATAAAGTAGCAGCAATTCTGAAAAGGTGTCCACTGCTGACCCAGTCAGCTGATTATGAGAGAACAGCCATTGTGAAAAGGTGTCCACTCCTGGCCTAGTCAGCTGGATATGAAGGAGCAGCCATTTTGAAAAGGTGTCCACTCCTGGCCGAGTCAGTTGGATATGAAGGAGCAGCCATTTTGAAAAGGTATCCACTCCTGGCACAGTCAGCTGATAATGAAAGCAGCCATTTTGAAAAGGCATCCATTCCTGGCCCAGTCAGCTGATTATGAGAGCAGCCATTTTGAAAAGGTGTCCACTCGTGGCCAAGTCAGCTGATTATGAGAGAGCAGCCATTTTGAAAATGTGTCCACTCCTGGCCCAGTGAGCTGATAATGAGAGAGCAGCCATTTTGAAAAGGTGTCCACTCCTGGCGCAGTCAGGTGGATGTGAAGGAGCAGCCGTTCTGAAAAAGTGACCAATCCTTTCCCAGTCAGCTGATTATGAGAGAACAGCCATTCTGAAAAGGTTTCCACTCCTGGCCCAGTCTGCTGATTATGAGAGAACAGCGATTTTGAAAAGGTGTCCACTCCTGACCCAGTCAGTTATATATGAAGGAGCAGTCATTTTGAAAAGGTGTCCACTCCTGGCCCAGTCAGCTGATTTTGCTAGAGCAGCAATTTTGAAAAGGTGTCCACTCCTGTCCCAGTCAGCTGATTATGAAAGAACAGCCATTTTCAAAATGTGTCCACTCCTGGCCCAGTATGCTCATTAAAAGAGAGCAGCCATTTTGAAAAGGTGTCAACTCCTAGCGCAGTCAGGTGGATGTGAAGGAGCAGCCGTTCTGAAAAAGTGACCAATCCTTTCCCAGTCAGCTGATTATGAGAGAACAGCCATTCTGAAAAGGTTTCCACTACTTGCCCAGTCTGCTGATTATGAGAGAAAAGCCATTTTGAAAAGGTGTCCACTCCTGGCCCAGTCAGTTATATATGAAGGAGCAGCCATTTTGAAAAGGTGACCACTCCTGGCCCAGTCAGCTGATTATGAGAGACCAGCCGTATTGAAAAGGTGTCCACTCCTGGCCCAGTCTGCTGATTATGAGAGAACAGCCATTTTGAAAATCTGTCCACTCCTGGCCCAGTCTGCTGATTATGAGAGAGCAGCCATTTTGAAAAGGTGTCCACGCCTGGCCTAGTCAGGTGCATATGAACGAGCAGCCATTCTGAAAAGGTGTGCACTCCTGGAACAGTCAGCTGATAATGAAAGAACAGCCATTTTCAAAATGTGTCCACTCCTGGCCCAGTAAGCTCATTAAAAGAGAGCAGCCATTTTGAAAAGGTGTCCACTCCTGGCGCAGTCTGGTGGATGTGAAGAAACAGCCGTTCTGAAAAAGTGACCAATCCTTTCCCAGTTAGCTGATTATGAGAGAACAGCCATTGTGAAAAGGTTTCCACTCCTGGCCCAGTCTGCTGATTATGAGAGAACAGCCATTTTGAAAAGGTGTCCACTCGTGGCCCAGTCAGTTATATATGAAGGAGCAGCCATTTTGAAAAGGTGACCACTCCTGGCCCAGTCAGCTGATTATGAGAGAGCAACCATTCGGAAAAGGTGTCCACTCCTGGCCCTCTCAGCTGAATGTGTTAGAACAGCCTTTTTGAAAAGGTGTCCTATCGTGGCCCAATCAGCTGATTATGAGTGAGCAGCCATTTTGAAAAGGTGTCCACTCCTGGCCTAGTCAGGTGGATATGAAGGAGCAGCCATTCTGAAAAGGTGTCCACTCCAGGCCCAGTCAGCTGATTATGAGAGAACAGCCATTCCGAAGAGGTAATCAGTCCTGGCCCAGTCAGCTGATTATGAGAGACCAGCCATATTGAAAAGGTGTCCACTCCTGGCCCAGTCAGCTGATTTTGCTAGAGCAGCAATTTTGAAAAGGTGTCCTCTCCTGTCCCAGTCAGCTGATTATGAAAGAACAGCCATTTTCAAAATGTGTCCACTCCTGGCCCAGTATGCTCATTAAAAGAGAGCAGCCATTTTGAAAAGGTGTCAACTCCTGGAGCAGTCAGGTGGATGTGAAGGAGCAGCCGTTCTGAAAAAGTGACCAATCCTTTCCCAGTCAGCTGATTATGAGAGAACAGCCATTCTGAAAAGGTTTCCACTCCTGGCCCAGTCTGCTGATTATGAGAGAAAAGCCATTTTGAAAAGGTGTCCACTCCTGGCCCAGTCAGTTATATATGAAGGAGCAGCCATTTTGAAAAGGTAACCACTCCTGGCCCAGTCAGCTGATTATGAGAGACCAACCATTTTGAAAAGGTGTCCACTCCTTGCCCAGTCAGATATATATGAAGGAGCAGCCATTTTGAAAAGGTGTCCACTCCTGGCCCAGTCAGCTGATTTTGCTAGAGCAGCAATTTTGAAAAGGTGTCCACTCCTGTCCCAGTCAGCTGATTATGAAAGAACAGCCATTTTCAAAATGTGTCCACTCCTGGCCCATTATGCTCATTAAAAGAGAGCAGCCATTTTGAAAAGGTGTCCACTCCTGGCGCAGTCAGGTGGATGTGAAGGAGCAGCCGTTCTGAAAAAGTGACCAATCCTTTCCCAGTCAGCTGATTATGAGAGAACAGCCATTCTGAAAAGGTTTCCACTCCTGGCCCAGTCTGCTGATTATGAGAGAACAGCCATTTTGAAAAGGTGTCCACTCCTGGCCCAGTCAGATATATATGAAGGAGCAGCCATTTTGAAAAGGTGACCACTCCTGGCCCAGTCAGCTGATTGTGAGAGAGCAACCATTTTGATAAGGTGTCAACTCCTGGCCCAGTCAGATGAAAGTGTGAGAACAGCCATTTTGAAAAGATGTCCTATCGTGGCCCAATCAGCTGATTATGAGAGAGCAGCCATTTTGAAAAGGTGTCCACTCCTGGCCTAGTCAGGTGGATATGAAGGAGCAGCCATTCTGAAAAGGTGTCCACTCCAGGCCCAGTCAGCTGATTATGTGAGAACAGCCATTCTGAAGAGGTGTTCAGTCCTGGCCCAGTCAGCTGATTATGAGAGAACAGCCATTTTGAAAAGGTGTCTACTCCTGGCCTAGTCAGCTGGATATGAAAGAGCAGCCATTTTGAAAAGGTGTCCACTCCTGGTCGAGTTACTTGACTATGAGAGAGCAGACATTTTGAAAAAGTATCCACTCCTGACCCATTCAGCAGATAATGAGAGAAGAGCCATTCTGAAAAGGTGTCCACTCTTGACCTAGTCAGGTGGATATAAAGGAGCAACCATTCTGAAAATGTTTCCACTCCTGGCCGAGTCAGGTGTACATGAATGAGCAGCCATTCTGAAAAGGTGTCCACTCCTAGTCCAGTCAGCTCATTCTTAGGGAACAGCCATTTTGAAAAGGTGTCCACTCCTGGACCAGTGAGCTGATTATGAGACAGTAGCCATTGTGAACAGGTGTCCACTAATGGGCCAGTCAGGTGGATAAGAAGGAGCAACCTTTCTGAGAAGCTGTCCACTCCAGCCCCAGTCAGGTGGATATGAAGTAGCAGCTTTTCTGAAAAGGTGTCCATTCCTGGCCCAGTCAGCTGATTATGAGAGAACAGCCATTCTGAAAAGGTTTCCACTCCTGGCCCAGTCTGCTGATTATGAGAGAACAGCCATTTTCAAAATGTGTCCACTCCTGGCCCAGTATGCTCATTAAAAGAGAGCAGCCATTTTGAAAAGGTGTCAACTCCTAGCGCAGTCAGGTGGATGTGAAGGAGCAGCCGTTCTGAAAAAGTGACCAATCCTTTCCCAGTCAGCTGATTATGAGAGAACAGCCATTCTGAAAAGGTTTCCACTACTGGCCCAGTCTGCTGATTATGAGAGAAAAGCCATTTTGAAAAGGTGTCCACTCCTGGCCCAGTCAGTTATATATGAAGGAGCAGCCATTTTGAAAAGGTGACCACTCCTGGCCCAGTCAGCTGATTTTGAGAGACCAGCCGTATTGAAAAGGTGTCCACTCCTGGCCCAGTCTGCTGATTATGAGAGAACAGCCATTTTGAAAATCTGTCCACTCCTGGCCCAGTCTGCTGATTATGAGAGAGCAGCCATTTTGAAAAGGTGTCCACGCCTGGCCTAGTCAGGTGCATATGAACGAGCAGCCATTCTGAAAAGGTGTGCACTCCTGGAACAGTCAGCTGATAATGAAAGAACAGCCATTTTCAAAATGTGTCCACTCCTGGCCCAGTAAGCTCATTAAAAGAGAGCAGCCATTTTGAAAAGGTGTCCACTCCTGGCGCAGTCTGGTGGATGTGAAGAAACAGCCGTTCTGAAAAAGTGACCAATCCTTTCCCAGTTAGCTGATTATGAGAGAACAGCCATTCTGAAAAGGTTTCCACTCCTGGCCCAGTCTGCTGATTATGAGAGAACAGCCATTTTGAAAAGGTGTCCACTCGTGGCCCAGTCAGTTATATATGAAGGAGCAGCCATTTTGAAAAGGTGACCACTCCTGGCCCAGTCAGCTGATTATGAGAGAGCAACCATTCGGAAAAGGTGTCCACTCCTGGCCCTCTCAGCTGAATGTGTTAGAACAGCCTTTTTGAAAAGGTGTCCTATCGTGGCCCAATCAGCTGATTATGAGTGAGCAGCCATTTTGAAAAGGTGTCCACTCCTGGCCTAGTCAGGTGGATATGAAGGAGCAGCCATTCTGAAAAGGTGTCCACTCCAGGCCCAGTCAGCTGATTATGAGAGAACAGCCATTCCGAAGAGGTAATCAGTCCTGGCCCAGTCAGCTGATTATGAGAGACCAGCCATATTGAAAAGGTGTCCACTCCTGGCCCAGTCAGCTGATTTTGCTAGAGCAGCAATTTTGAAAAGGTGTCCTCTCCTGTCCCAGTCAGCTGATTATGAAAGAACAGCCATTTTCAAAATGTGTCCACTCCTGGCCCAGTATGCTCATTAAAAGAGAGCAGCCATTTTGAAAAGGTGTCAACTCCTGGAGCAGTCAGGTGGATGTGAAGGAGCAGCCATTCTGAAAAAGTGACCAATCCTTTCCCAGTCAGCTGATTATGAGAGAACAGCCATTCTGAAAAGGTTTCCACTCCTGGCCCAGTCTGCTGATTATGAGAGAAAAGCCATTTTGAAAAGGTGTCCACTCCTGGCCCAGTCAGTTATATATGAAGGAGCAGCCATTTTGAAAAGGTAACCACTCCTGGCCCAGTCAGCTGATTATGAGAGACCAACCATTTTGAAAAGGTGTCCACTCCTGGCCCAGTCAGATATATATGAAGGAGCAGCCATTTTGAAAAGGTGTCCACTCCTGGCCCAGTCAGCTGATTTTGCTAGAGCAGCAATTTTGAAAAGGTGTCCACTCCTGTCCCAGTCAGCTGATTATGAAAGAACAGCCATTTTCAAAATGTGTCCACTCCTGGCCCATTATGCTCATTAAAAGAGAGCAGCCATTTTGAAAAGGTGTCCACTCCTGGCGCAGTCAGGTGGATGTGAAGGAGCAGCCGTTCTGAAAAAGTGACCAATCCTTTCCCAGTCAGCTGATTATGAGAGAACAGCCATTCTGAAAAGGTTTCCACTCCTGGCCCAGTCTGCTGATTATGAGAGAACAGCCATTTTGAAAAGGTGTCCACTCCTGGCCCAGTCAGATATATATGAAGGAGCAGCCATTTTGAAAAGGTGACCAATCCTGGCCCAGTCAGCTGATTGTGAGAGAGCAACCATTTTGATAAGGTGTCAACTCCTGGCCCAGTCAGATGAAAGTGTGAGAACAGCCATTTTGAAAAGATGTCCTATCGTGGCCCAATCAGCTGATTATGAGAGAGCAGCCATTTTGAAAAGGTGTCCACTCCTGGCCTAGTCAGGTGGATATGAAGGAGCAGCCATTTTGAAAAGGTGTCCGCTCCTGGCCGAGTTACTTGACTATGAGAGAGCAGCCATTTTGAAAAAGTATCCACTCCTGACCCATTCAGCAGATAATGAGAGAAGAGCCATTCTGAAAAGGTGTCCACTCTTGACCTAGTCAGGTGGATATAAAGGAGCAACCATTCTGAAAATGTTTCCACTCCTGGCCGAGTCAGGTGTATATGAATGAGCAGCCATTCTGAAAAGGTGTCCACTCCTAGTCCAGTCAGCTCATTCTTAGGGAACAGCCATTTTGAAAAGGTGTCCACTCCTGGACCACTGAGCTGATTATGAGACAGTAGCCATTGTGAACAGGTGTCCACTAATGGGCCAGTCAGGTGGATAAGAAGGAGCAACCTTTCTGAGAAGCTGTCCACTCCAGCCCCAGTCAGGTGGATATGAAGTAGCAGCTTTTCTGAAAAGGTGTCCATTCCTGGCCCAGTCAGCTGATTATGAGAGAACAGCCATTCGGAAAAGGTGTCCACTCTTGGCCTAGTCAGGTGGATATAAAGTAGCAACCATTCTGAAAAGGTGTCCACTCCAGGCCCAGTCAGCTGATTATGAGAGAACAGCCATTCCGGAAATATGTCCAGTCCTGGCACAGTCATCTGATTATGAGAGAACAGTTATTTTGAAAAAGTGTCCACTAATGGCCTAGTCAGGTGGATATGAAGGAGCAGCCATTCTGAAAAGGTGTCCACTCCTGGCCCAGTCTGCTGATTATGAGAGAGCAGCCATTTTGAAAAGGTATCCACTCCTGGCCCAGTCAGGTGGATATGAAGAAGCAGCCATTCTGAAAAGGTGTCCACTCCAGGCCTATTCAGCTGATTATGAGAGAACAGCCATTCTGAAAAGGTGTCCACTCCTGGCCTAGTCAGGTGGATATAAAGTAGCAGCAATTCTGAAAAGGTGTCCACTGCTGACCCAGTCAGCTGATTATGAGAGAACAGCCATTGTGAAAAGGTGTCCACTCCTGGCCTAGTCAGCTGGATATGAAGGAGCAGCCATTTTGAAAAGGTGTCCACTCCTGGCCGAGTCAGTTGGATATGAAGGAGCAGCCATTTTGAAAAGGTATCCACTCCTGGCACAGTCAGCTGATAATGAAAGCAGCCATTTTGAAAAGGCATCCATTCCTGGCCCAGTCAGCTGATTATGAGAGCAGCCATTTTGAAAAGGTGTCCACTCGTGGCCAAGTCAGCTGATTATGAGAGAGCAGCCATTTTGAAAATGTGTCCACTCCTGGCCCAGTGAGCTGATAATGAGAGAGCAGCCATTTTGAAAAGATGTCCACTCCTGGCGCAGTCAGGTGGATGTGAAGGAGCAGCCGTTCTGAAAAAGTGACCAATCCTTTCCCAGTTAGCTGATTATGAGAGAACAGCCATTCTGAAAAGGTTTCCACTCCTGGCCCAGTCTGCTGATTATGAGAGAAAAGCCATTTTGAAAAGGTGTCCACTCCTGGCCCAGTCAGTTATATATGAAGGAGCAGCCATTTTGAAAAGGTAACCACTCCTGGCCCAGTCAGCTGATTATGAGAGACCAACCATTTTGAAAAGGTGACCACTCCTGGCCCAGTCAGCTGATAATGAGAGAGCAACCATTCTGATAATGTGTCAACTCCTGGCCCAGTGAGCTGATAATGAGAGAGCAGCCATTTTGAAAAGGTGTCCACTCCTGGCGCAGTCAGGTGGATGTGAAGGAGCAGCCGTTCTGAAAAAGTGACCAATCCTTTCCCAGTTAGCTGATTATGAGAGAGCAGCCATTTTGAAAAGGTGTCCACTCCTGGCCTAGTCAGGTGGATATGAAGGAGCAGCCATTCTGAAAAGGTGGCCACTCCAGGCACAGTCAGCTGATTATGTGAGAACAGCCATTCTGAAGAGGTGTTCAGTCCTGGCCCAGTCAGCTGATTATGAGAGAACAGCCATTTTGAAAAGGTGTCCACTCCTGGCCTAGTCAGCTGGATATGAAAGAGCAGCCATTTTGAAAAGGTGTCCACTCCTGGCCGAGTTACTTGACTATGAGAGAGCAGCCATTTTGAAAAAGTATCCACTCCTGACCCATTCAGCAGATAATGAGAGAAGAGCCATTCTGAAAAGGTGTCCACTCTTGACCTAGTCAGGTGGATATAAAGGAGCAACCATTCTGAAAAGGTTTCCACTCCTCACCCAGTCAGGTGGATATGAAGGAGCAGCCATTCTGAAAAGGTGTCCACTCCTAGTCCAGTCAGCTGATTATGAGAGAACAGCCATTTTGAAAAGGTGTCCACTCATGGCCCAGTCAGTTATATATGAAGGAGCAGCCATTTTGAAAAGGTGACCACTCCTGGCCCAGTCAGCTGATTATGAGAGAGCAACCATTCGGAAAAGGTGTCCACTCCTGGCCCTGTCAGCTGAATGTGTTAGAACAGCCTTTTTGAAAAGGTGTCCTATCGTGGCCCAATCAGCTGATTATGAGTGAGCAGCCATTTTGAAAAGGTGTCCACTCCTGGCCTAGTCAGGTGGATATGAAGGAGCAGCCATTCTGAAAAGGTGTCCACTCCAGGCCCAGTCAGCTGATTATGAGAGAACAGCCATTCCGAAGAGGTAATCAGTTCTGGCCCAGTCAGCTGATTATGAGAGACCAGCCATATTGAAAAGGTGTCCACTCCTGGCCCAGTCAGCTGATTTTGCTAGAGCAGCAATTTTGAAAAGGTGTCCACTCCTGTCCCAGTCAGCTGATTATGAAAGAACAGCCATTTTCAAAATGTGTCCACTCCTGGCCCAGTATGCTCATTAAAAGAGAGCAGCCATTTTGAAAAGGTGTCAACTCCTGGAGCAGTCAGGTGGATGTGAAGGAGCAGCCGTTCTGAAAAAGTGACCAATCCTTTCCCAGTCAGCTGATTATGAGAGAACAGCCATTCTGAAAAGGTTTCCACTCCTGGCCCAGTCTGCTGATTATGAGAGAAAAGCCATTTTGAAAAGGTGTCCACTCCTGGCCCAGTCAGTTATATATGAAGGAGCAGCCATTTTGAAAAGGTAACCACTCCTGGCCCAGTCAGCTGATTATGAGAGACCAACCATTTTGAAAAGGTGACCACACCTGGCCCAGTCAGCTGATTATGAGAGAGCAACCATTCTGATAATGTGTCAACTCCTGGCCCAGTCAGATGAAAGTGTGAGAACAGCCATTTTGAAAAGATGTCCTATCGTGGCCCAATCAGCTGATTATGAGAGAGCAGCCATTTTGAAAAGGTGTCCACTCCTGGCCTAGTCAGCTGGATATGAAAGAGCAGCCATTTTGAAAAGGTGTCCACTCCTGGCCGAGTTACTTGACTATGAGAGAGCAGCCATTTTGAAAAAGTATCCACTCCTGACCCATTCAGCAGATAATGAGAGAAGAGCCATTCTGAAAAGGTGTCCACTCTTGACCTAGTCAGGTGGATATAAAGGAGCAACCATTCTGAAAATGTTTCCACTCCTGGCCGAGTCAGGTGTATATGAATGAGCAGCCATTCTGAAAAGGTGTCCACTCCTAGTCCAGTCAGCTCATTCTTAGGGAACAGCCATTTTGAAAAGGTGTCCACTCCTGGACCAGTGAGCTGATTATGAGACAGTAGCCATTGTGAACAGGTGTCCACTAATGGGCCAGTCAGGTGGATAAGAAGGAGCAACCTTTCTGAGAAGCTGTCCACTCCAGCCCCAGTCAGGTGGATATGAAGTAGCAGCTTTTCTGAAAAGGTGTCCATTCCTGGCCCAGTCAGCTGATTATGAGAGAACAGCCATTCGGAAAAGGTGTCCACTCTTGGCCTAGTCAGGTGGATATAAAGTAGCAACCATTCTGAAAAGGTGTCCACTCCAGGCCCAGTCAGCTGATTATGAGAGAACAGCCATTCCGGAAATATGTCCAGTCCTGGCACAGTCATCTGATTATGAGAGAACAGTTATTTTGAAAAAGTGTCCACTAATGGCCTAGTCAGGTGGATATGAAGGAGCAGCCATTCTGAAAAGGTGTCCACTCCTGGCCCAGTCTGCTGATTATGAGAGAGCAGCCATTTTGAAAAGGTATCCACTCCTGGCCCAGTCAGGTGGATATGAAGAAGCAGCCATTCTGAAAAGGTGTCCACTCCAGGCCTATTCAGCTGATTATGAGAGAACAGCCATTCTGAAAAGGTGTCCACTCCTGGCCTAGTCAGGTGGATATAAAGTAGCAGCAATTCTGAAAAGGTGTCCACTGCTGACCCAGTCAGCTGATTATGAGAGAACAGCCATTGTGAAAAGGTGTCCACTCCTGGCCTAGTCAGCTGGATATGAAGGAGCAGCCATTTTGAAAAGGTGTCCACTCCTGGCCGAGTCAGTTGGATATGAAGGAGCAGCCATTTTGAAAAGGTATCCACTCCTGGCACAGTCAGCTGATAATGAAAGCAGCCATTTTGAAAAGGCATCCATTCCTGGCCCAGTCAGCTGATTATGAGAGCAGCCATTTTGAAAAGGTGTCCACTCGTGGCCAAGTCAGCTGATTATGAGAGAGCAGCCATTTTGAAAATGTGTCCACTCCTGGCCCAGTGAGCTGATAATGAGAGAGCAGCCATTTTGAAAAGGTGTCCACTCCTGGCGCAGTCAGGTGGATGTGAAGGAGCAGCCGTTCTGAAAAAGTGACCAATCCTTTCCCAGTTAGCTGATTATGAGAGAACAGCCATTCTGAAAAGGTTTCCACTCCTGGCCCAGTCTGCTGATTATGAGAGAAAAGCCATTTTGAAAAGGTGTCCACTCCTGGCCCAGTCAGTTATATATGAAGGAGCAGCCATTTTGAAAAGGTAACCACTCCTGGCCCAGTCAGCTGATTATGAGAGACCAACCATTTTGAAAAGGTGACCACTCCTGGCCCAGTCAGCTGATTATGAGAGAGCAACCATTCTGATAATGTGTCAACTCCTGGCCCAGTGAGCTGATAATGAGAGAGCAGCCATTTTGAAAAGGTGTCCACTCCTGGCGCAGTCAGGTGGATGTGAAGGAGCAGCCGTTCTGAAAAAGTGACCAATCCTTTCCCAGTTAGCTGATTATGAGAGAGCAGCCATTTTGAAAAGGTGTCCACTCCTGGCCTAGTCAGGTGGATATGAAGGAGCAGCCATTCTGAAAAGGTGTCCACTCCAGGCACAGTCAGCTGATTATGTGAGAACAGCCATTCTGAAGAGGTGTTCAGTCCTGGCCCAGTCAGCTGATTATGAGAGAACAGCCATTTTGAAAAGGTGTCCACTCCTGGCCTAGTCAGCTGGATATGAAAGAGCAGCCATTTTGAAAAGGTGTCCACTCCTGGCCGAGTTACTTGACTATGAGAGAGCAGCCATTTTGAAAAAGTATCCACTCCTGACCCATTCAGCAGATAATGAGAGAAGAGCCATTCTGAAAAGGTGTCCACTCTTGACCTAGTCAGGTGGATATAAAGGAGCAACCATTCTGAAAAGGTTTCCACTCCTCACCCAGTCAGGTGGATATGAAGGAGCAGCCATTCTGAAAAGGTGTCCACTCCTAGTCCAGTCAGCTGATTATGAGAGAACAGCCATTTTGAAAAGGTGTCCACTCGTGGCCCAGTCAGTTATATATGAAGGAGCAGCCATTTTGAAAAGGTGTCCACTCGTGGCCCAGTCAGTTATATATGAAGGAGCAGCCATTTTGAAAAGGTGACCACTCCTGGCCCAGTCAGCTGATTATGAGAGAGCAACCATTCGGAAAAGGTGTCCACTCCTGGCCCTGTCAGCTGAATGTGTTAGAACAGCCTTTTTGAAAAGGTGTCCTATCGTGGCCCAATCAGCTGATTATGAGTGAGCAGCCATTTTGAAAAGGTGTCCACTCCTGGCCTAGTCAGGTGGATATGAAGGAGCAGCCATTCTGAAAAGGTGTCCACTCCAGGCCCAGTCAGCTGATTATGAGAGAACAGCCATTCCGAAGAGGTAATCAGTTCTGGCCCAGTCAGCTGATTATGAGAGACCAGCCATATTGAAAAGGTGTCCACTCCTGGCCCAGTCAGCTGATTTTGCTAGAGCAGCAATTTTGAAAAGGTGTCCACTCCTGTCCCAGTCAGCTGATTATGAAAGAACAGCCATTTTCAAAATGTGTCCACTCCTGGCCCAGTATGCTCATTAAAAGAGAGCAGCCATTTTGAAAAGGTGTCAACTCCTGGAGCAGTCAGGTGGATGTGAAGGAGCAGCCGTTCTGAAAAAGTGACCAATCCTTTCCCAGTCAGCTGATTATGAGAGAACAGCCATTCTGAAAAGGTTTCCACTCCTGGCCCAGTCTGCTGATTATGAGAGAAAAGCCATTTTGAAAAGGTGTCCACTCCTGGCCCAGTCAGTTATATATGAAGGAGCAGCCATTTTGAAAAGGTAACCACTCCTGGCCCAGTCAGCTGATTATGAGAGACCAACCATTTTGAAAAGGTGACCACACCTGGCCCAGTCAGCTGATTATGAGAGAGCAACCATTCTGATAATGTGTCAACTCCTGGCCCAGTCAGCTGAAAGTGTGAGAACAGCCATTTTGAAAAGATGTCCTATCGTGGCCCAATCAGCTGATTATGAGAGAGCAGCCATTTTGAAAAGGTGTCCACTCCTGGCCTAGTCAGGTGGATATGAAGGAGCAGCCATTCTGAAAAGGTGTCCACTCCAGGCACAGTCAGCTGATTATGTGAGAACAGCCATTCTGAAGAGTTGTTCAGTCCTGGCCCAGTCAGCTGATTATGAGAGAACAGCCATATTGAAAAGGTGTCCACTCCTGGCCCAGTCTGCTCATTACGAGAGAACAGCCATTTTGAAAATCTGTCCACTCCTGGCCCAGTTTGCTGATTATAAGAGAGCAGCCATTTTGAAAAGGTGTCCACACCTGGCCTAGTCAGGTGCATATGAAAGAGCAGCCATTCTGAAAAGGTGTGCACTCCTGGACCAGTCAGTTGAATATGAAGGAGCAGCCATTCTGAAAATGTGTCCACTCCTGGCCCAGTCAGCTGATTATGAGAGACCAGCCATATTGAAAAGGTGTCCACTCCTGGCCCAGTCAGCTGATTTTGCTAGAGCAGCAATTTTGAAAAGGTGTCCACTCCTGTCCCAGTCAGCTGATTATGAAAGAACAGCCATTTTCAAAATGTGTCCACTCCTGGCCCAGTATGCTCATTAAAAGAGAGCAGCCATTTTGAAAAGGTGTCAACTCCTGGCGCAGTCAGGTGGATGTGAAGGAGCAGCCATTCTGAAAAAGTGACCAATCCTTTCCCAGTCAGCTGATTATGAGAGAACAGCCATTGTGAAAAGGTTTCCACTCCTGGCCCAGTCTGCTGATTATGAGAGAAAAGCCATTTTGAAAAGGTGTCCACTCCTGGCCCAGTCAGTTATATATGAAGGAGCAGCCATTTTGAAAAGGTGACCACTCCAGGCCCAGTCAGCTGATTATGAGAGACCAGCCGTATTGAAAAGGTGTCCACTCCTGGCCCAGTCAGCTGATTTTGCTAGAGCAGCAATTTTGAAAAGGTGTCCACTCCTGTCCCAGTCAGCTGATTATGAAAGAACAGCCATTTTCAAAATGTGTCCACTCCTGGCCCATTATGCTCATTAAAAGAGAGCAGCCATTTCGAAAAGGTGTCCACTCCTGGCGCAGTCAGGTGGATGTGAAGGAGCAGCCATTTTGAAAAGGTGACCACTCCTGGCCCAGTCAGCTGATTGTGAGAGAGCAACCATTTTGATAAGGTGTCAACTCCTGGCCCAGTCAGATGAAAGTGTGAGAACAGCCATTTTCAAAAGGTGTCCTATCGTGGCCCAATCAGCTGATTATGAGAGAGCAGCCATTTTGAAAAGGTGTCCACTCCTGGCCTAGTCAGGTGGATATGAAGGAGCAGCCATTCTGAAAAG
The DNA here is from genome assembly GCF_027244095.1 of Hemicordylus capensis. Classification (NCBI taxonomy): domain Eukaryota; kingdom Metazoa; phylum Chordata; class Lepidosauria; order Squamata; family Cordylidae; genus Hemicordylus; species Hemicordylus capensis. The sequence goes on along the minus strand of NC_069668.1, from coordinate 8,211,528 downwards.
GTGTCCACTCCAGGCCCAGTCAGCTGATTATGTGAGAACAGCCATTCTGAAGAGGTGTTCAGTCCTGGCCCAGTCAGCTGATTATGAGAGAACAGCCATTTTGAAAAGGTGTCTACTCCTGGCCTAGTCAGCTGGATATGAAAGAGCAGCCATTTTGAAAAGGTGTCCACTCCTGGCTGAGTTACTTGACTATGAGAGAGTAGCCATTTTGAAAAAGTATCCACTCCTGACCCATTCAGCAGATAATGAGAGAAGAGCCATTCTGAAAAGGTGTCCACTCTTGACCTAGTCAGGTGGATATAAAGGAGCAACCATTCTGAAAATGTTTCCACTCCTGGCCGAGTCAGGTGTATATGAATGAGCAGCCATTCTGAAAAGGTGTCCACTCCTGGCCGAGTCAGCTGATTATGAGAGAGCAGCCATTTTGAAAAGTTGTCCACTCCTGGCCAAATCAGGTGGATATGAAGGAGCAGCCATTCTGAAAACATGTCCAATCCTGGCCCAGTCAGCTGATTTTGAGAGAGCAGACATTCTGAAAAGGTGTCCACTCCTGGCTAGTGAGGTGGATATAAATGAGTAACCATTCGGAAAAGGTTTCCACTCCTCACCCAGTCAGGTGGATATGAAGGAGCATCCATTCTGAAAAGGTGTCCACTCCTAGTCCAGTCAGCTGATTATGAGAGAACAGCCATTTTGAACAGGAGTCCATTCCTGGCCCAGTCAGCTGATTATGAGAGAACAGCCATATTGAAAAGGTGTCCACTCCTGGCCCAGTCTGCTCATTACGAGAGAACAGCCATTTTGAAAATCTGTCCACTCCTGGCCCAGTTTGCTGATTATAAGAGAGCAGCCATTTTGAAAAGGTGTCCACACCTGGCCTAGTCAGGTGCATATGAAAGAGCAGCCATTCTGAAAAGGTGTGCACTCCTGGACCAGTCAGTTGAATATGAAGGAGCAGCCATTCTGAAAATGTGTCCACTCCTGGCCCAGTCAGCTGATTATGAGAGACCAGCCATATTGAAAAGGTGTCCACTCCTGGCCCAGTCAGCTGATTTTGCTAGAGCAGCAATTTTGAAAAGGTGTCCACTCCTGTCCCAGTCAGCTGATTATGAAAGAACAGCCATTTTCAAAATGTGTCCACTCCTGGCCCAGTATGCTCATTAAAAGAGAGCAGCCATTTTGAAAAGGTGTCAACTCCTGGCGCAGTCAGGTGGATGTGAAGGAGCAGCCGTTCTGAAAAAGTGACCAATCCTTTCCCAGTCAGCTGATTATGAGAGAACAGCCATTGTGAAAAGGTTTCCACTCCTGGCCCAGTCTGCTGATTATGAGAGAAAAGCCATTTTGAAAAGGTGTCCACTCCTGGCCCAGTCAGTTATATATGAAGGAGCAGCCATTTTGAAAAGGTGACCACTCCTGGCCCAGTCAGCTGATTATGAGAGACCAGCCGTATTGAAAAGGTGTCCACTCCTGGCCCAGTCAGCTGATTTTGCTAGAGCAGCAATTTTGAAAAGGTGTCCACTCCTGTCCCAGTCAGCTGATTATGAAAGAACAGCCATTTTCAAAATGTGTCCACTCCTGGCCCATTATGCTCATTAAAAGAGAGCAGCCATTTCGAAAAGGTGTCCACTCCTGGCGCAGTCAGGTGGATGTGAAGGAGCAGCCGTTCTGAAAAAGTGACCAATCCTACCCAGTCAGCTGATTATGAGAGAACAGCCATTCTGAAAAGGTTTCCACCCCTGGCCCAGTCTGCTGATTATGAGAGAACAGCCATTTTGAAAAGGTGTCCACTCCTGGCCCAGTCAGTTATATATGAAGGAGCAGCCATTTTGAAAAGGTGACCACTCCTGGCCCAGTCAGCTGATTGTGAGAGAGCAACCATTTTGATAAGGTGTCAACTCCAGGCCCAGTCAGATGAAAGTGTGAGAACAGCCATTTTGAAAAGGTGTCCTATCGTGGCCCAATCAGCTGATTATGAGAGAGCAGCCATTTTGAAAAGGTGTCCACTCCTGGCCTAGTCAGGTGGATATGAAGGAGCAGCCATTCTGAAAAGGTGTCCACTCCAGGCCCAGTCAGCTGATTATGTGAGAACAGCCATTCTGAAGAGGTGTTCAGTCCTGGCCCAGTCAGCTGATTATGAGAGAACAGCCATTTTGAAAAGGTGTCTACTCCTGGCCTAGTCAGCTGGATATGAAAGAGCAGCCATTTTGAAAAGGTGTCCACTCCTGGCTGAGTTACTTGACTATGAGAGAGTAGCCATTTTGAAAAAGTATCCACTCCTGACCCATTCAGCAGATAATGAGAGAAGAGCCATTCTGAAAAGGTGTCCACTCTTGACCTAGTCAGGTGGATATAAAGGAGCAACCATTCTGAAAATGTTTCCACTCCTGGCCGAGTCAGGTGTATATGAATGAGCAGCCATTCTGAAAAGGTGTCCACTCCTAGTCCAGTCAGCTCATTCTTAGAGAACAGCCATTTTGAAAAGGTGTCCACTCCTGGACCAGTGAGCTGATTATGAGACAGTAGCCATTGTGAACAGGTGTCCACTAATCCGCCAGTCAGGTGGATAAGAAGGAGCAACCTTTCTGAGAAGCTGTCCACTCCAGCCCCAGTCAGGTGGATATGAAGTAGCAGCTTTTCTGAAAAGGTGTCCATTCCTGGCCCAGTCAGCTGATTATGAGAGAACAGCCATTCGGAAAAGGTGTCCACTCTTGGCCTAGTCAGGTGGATATAAAGTAGCAACCATTCTGAAAAGGTGTCCACTCCAGGCCCAGTCAGCTGATTATGAGAGAACAGCCATTCCGGAAATGTGTCCAGTCCTGGCACAGTCATCTGATTATGAGAGAACAGTTATTTTGAAAAAGTGTCCACTAATGGCCTGGTCAGGTGGATATGAAGGAGCAGCCATTCTGAAAAGGTGTCCACTCCTGGCCCAGTCTGCTGATTATGAGAGAGCAGCCATTTTGAAAAGGTATCCACTCCTGGCCCAGTCAGGTGGATATGAAGAAGCAGCCATTCTGAAAAGGTGTCCACTCCAGGCCTATTCAGCTGATTATGAGAGAACAGCCATTCTGAAAAGGTGTCCACTCCTGGCCTAGTCAGGTGGATATAAAGTAGCAGCAATTCTGAAAAGGTGTCCACTGCTGACCCAGTCAGCTGATTATGAGAGAACAGCCATTGTGAAAAGGTGTCCACTCCTGGCCTAGTCAGCTGGATATGAAGGAGCAGCCATTTTGAAAAGGTGTCCACTCCTGGCCGAGTCAGTTGGATATGAAGGAGCAGCCATTTTGAAAAGGTATCCACTCCTGGCACAGTCAGCTGATAATGAAAGCAGCCATTTTGAAAAGGCATCCATTCCTGGCCCAGTCAGCTGATTATGAGAGCAGCCATTTTGAAAAGGTGTCCACTCGTGGCCAAGTCAGCTGATTATGAGAGAGCAGCCATTTTGAAAATGTGTCCACTCCTGGCCCAGTGAGCTGATAATGAGAGAGCAGCCATTTTGAAAAGGTGTCCACTCCTGGCGCAGTCAGGTGGATGTGAAGGAGCAGCCGTTCTGAAAAAGTGACCAATCCTTTCCCAGTCAGCTGATTATGAGAGAACAGCCATTCTGAAAAGGTTTCCACTCCTGGCCCAGTCTGCTGATTATGAGAGAACAGCGATTTTGAAAAGGTGTCCACTCCTGACCCAGTCAGTTATATATGAAGGAGCAGTCATTTTGAAAAGGTGTCCACTCCTGGCCCAGTCAGCTGATTTTGCTAGAGCAGCAATTTTGAAAAGGTGTCCACTCCTGTCCCAGTCAGCTGATTATGAAAGAACAGCCATTTTCAAAATGTGTCCACTCCTGGCCCAGTATGCTCATTAAAAGAGAGCAGCCATTTTGAAAAGGTGTCAACTCCTAGCGCAGTCAGGTGGATGTGAAGGAGCAGCCGTTCTGAAAAAGTGACCAATCCTTTCCCAGTCAGCTGATTATGAGAGAACAGCCATTCTGAAAAGGTTTCCACTACTGGCCCAGTCTGCTGATTATGAGAGAAAAGCCATTTTGAAAAGGTGTCCACTCCTGGCCCAGTCAGTTATATATGAAGGAGCAGCCATTTTGAAAAGGTGACCACTCCTGGCCCAGTCAGCTGATTATGAGAGACCAGCCGTATTGAAAAGGTGTCCACTCCTGGCCCAGTCTGCTGATTATGAGAGAACAGCCATTTTGAAAATCTGTCCACTCCTGGCCCAGTCTGCTGATTATGAGAGAGCAGCCATTTTGAAAAGGTGTCCACGCCTGGCCTAGTCAGGTGCATATGAACGAGCAGCCATTCTGAAAAGGTGTGCACTCCTGGAACAGTCAGCTGATAATGAAAGAACAGCCATTTTCAAAATGTGTCCACTCCTGGCCCAGTAAGCTCATTAAAAGAGAGCAGCCATTTTGAAAAGGTGTCCACTCCTGGCGCAGTCTGGTGGATGTGAAGAAACAGCCGTTCTGAAAAAGTGACCAATCCTTTCCCAGTTAGCTGATTATGAGAGAACAGCCATTCTGAAAAGGTTTCCACTCCTGGCCCAGTCTGCTGATTATGAGAGAACAGCCATTTTGAAAAGGTGTCCACTCGTGGCCCAGTCAGTTATATATGAAGGAGCAGCCATTTTGAAAAGGTGACCACTCCTGGCCCAGTCAGCTGATTATGAGAGAGCAACCATTCGGAAAAGGTGTCCACTCCTGGCCCTCTCAGCTGAATGTGTTAGAACAGCCTTTTTGAAAAGGTGTCCTATCGTGGCCCAATCAGCTGATTATGAGTGAGCAGCCATTTTGAAAAGGTGTCCACTCCTGGCCTAGTCAGGTGGATATGAAGGAGCAGCCATTCTGAAAAGGTGTCCACTCCAGGCCCAGTCAGCTGATTATGAGAGAACAGCCATTCCGAAGAGGTAATCAGTCCTGGCCCAGTCAGCTGATTATGAGACACCAGCCATATTGAAAAGGTGTCCACTCCTGGCCCAGTCAGCTGATTTTGCTAGAGCAGCAATTTTGAAAAGGTGTCCACTCCTGGCCCAGTCAGCTGATTATGAAAGAACAGCCATTTTCAAAATGTGTCCACTCCTGGCCCAGTATGCTCATTAAAAGAGAGCAGCCATTTTGAAAAGGTGTCAACTCCTGGAGCAGTCAGGTGGATGTGAAGGAGCAGCCGTTCTGAAAAAGTGACCAATCCTTTCCCAGTCAGCTGATTATGAGAGAACAGCCATTCTGAAAAGGTTTCCACTCCTGGCCCAGTCTGCTGATTATGAGAGAAAAGCCATTTTGAAAAGGTGTCCACTCCTGGCCCAGTCAGTTATATATGAAGGAGCAGCCATTTTGAAAAGGTAACCACTCCTGGCCCAGTCAGCTGATTATGAGAGACCAACCATTTTGAAAAGGTGTCCACTCCTGGCCCAGTCAGATATATATGAAGGAGCAGCCATTTTGAAAAGGTGTCCACTCCTGGCCCAGTCAGCTGATTTTGCTAGAGCAGCAATTTTGAAAAGGTGTCCACTCCTGTCCCAGTCAGCTGATTATGAAAGAACAGCCATTTTCAAAATGTGTCCACTCCTGGCCCATTATGCTCATTAAAAGAGAGCAGCCATTTTGAAAAGGTGTCCACTCCTGGCGCAGTCAGGTGGATGTGAAGGAGCAGCCGTTCTGAAAAAGTGACCAATCCTTTCCAAGTCAGCTGATTATGAGAGAACAGCCATTCTGAAAAGGTTTCCACTCCTGGCCCAGTCTGCTGATTATGAGAGAACAGCCATTTTGAAAAGGTGTCCACTCCTGGCCCAGTCAGATATATATGAAGGAGCAGCCATTTTGAAAAGGTGACCACTCCTGGCCCAGTCAGCTGATTGTGAGAGAGCAACCATTTTGATAAGGTGTCAACTCCTGGCCCAGTCAGATGAAAGTGTGAGAACAGCCATTTTGAAAAGGTGTCCTATCGTGGCCCAATCAGCTGATTATGAGAGAGCAGCCATTTTGAAAAGGTGTCCACTCCTGGCCTAGTCAGGTGGATATGAAGGAGCAGCCATTCTGAAAAGGTGTCCACTCCAGGCCCAGTCAGCTGATTATGTGAGAACAGCCATTCTGAAGAGGTGTTCAGTCCTGGCCCAGTCAGCTGATTATGAGAGAACAGCCATTTTGAAAAGGTGTCTACTCCTGGCCTAGTCAGCTGGATATGAAAGAGCAGCCATTTTGAAAAGGTGTCCACTCCTGGCCGAGTTACTTGACTATGAGAGAGCAGCCATTTTGAAAAAGTATCCACTTCTGACCCATTCAGCAGATAATGAGAGAAGAGCCATTCTGAAAAGGTGTCCACTCTTGACCTAGTCAGGTGGATATAAAGGAGCAACCATTCTGAAAATGTTTCCACTCCTGGCCGAGTCAGGTGTATATGAATGAGCAGCCATTCTGAAAAGGTGTCCACTCCTAGTCCAGTCAGCTCATTCTTAGGGAACAGCCATTTTGAAAAGGTGTCCACTCCTGGACCAGTGAGCTGATTATGAGACAGTAGCCATTGTGAACAGGTGTCCACTAATGGGCCAGTCAGGTGGATAAGAAGGAGCAACCTTTCTGAGAAGCTGTCCACTCCAGCCCCATTCAGGTGGATATGAAGTAGCAGCTTTTCTGAAAAGGTGTCCACTCCTGGCCCAGTCTGCTGATTATGAGAGAGCAGCCATTTTGAAAAGGTATCCACTCCTGGCCCAGTCAGGTGGATATGAAGAAGCAGCCATTCTGAAAAGGTGTCCACTCCAGGCCTATTCAGCTGATTATGAGAGAACAGCCATTCTGAAAAGGTGTCCACTCCTGGCCTAGTCAGGTGGATATAAAGTAGCAGCAATTCTGAAAAGGTGTCCACTGCTGACCCAGTCAGCTGATTATGAGAGAACAGCCATTGTGAAAAGGTGTCCACTCCTGGCCTAGTCAGCTGGATATGAAGGAGCAGCCATTTTGAAAAGGTGTCCACTCCTGGCCGAGTCAGTTGGATATGAAGGAGCAGCCATTTTGAAAAGGTATCCACTCCTGGCACAGTCAGCTGATAATGAAAGCAGCCATTTTGAAAAGGCATCCATTCCTGGCCCAGTCAGCTGATTATGAGAGCAGCCATTTTGAAAAGGTGTCCACTCGTGGCCAAGTCAGCTGATTATGAGAGAGCAGCCATTTTGAAAATGTGTCCACTCCTGGCCCAGTGAGCTGATAATGAGAGAGCAGCCATTTTGAAAAGGTGTCCACTCCTAGCGCAGTCAGGTGGATGTGAAGGAGCAGCCGTTCTGAAAAAGTGACCAATCCTTTCCCTTTCAGCTGATTATGAGAGAACAGCCATTCTGAAAAGGTTTCCACTCCTGGCCCAGTCTGCTGATTATGAGAGAACAGCCATTTTGAAAAGGTGTCCACTCCTGGCCCAGTCAGATATATATGAAGGAGCAGCCATTTTGAAAAGGTGACCACTCCTGGCCCAGTCAGCTGATTGTGAGAGAACAACCATTTTGATAAGGTGTCAACTCCTGGCCCAGTCAGATGAAAGTGTGAGAACAGCCATTTTGAAAAGGTGTCCTATCGTGGCCCAATCAGCTGATTATGAGAGAGCAGCCATTTTGAAAAGGTGTCCACTCCTGGCCTAGTCAGGTGGATATGAAGGAGCAGCCATTCTGAAAAGGTGTCCACTCCTGGCCGAGTTACTTGACTATGAGAGAGCAGCCATTTTGAAAAAGTATCCACTCCTGACCCATTCAGCAGATAATGAGAGAAGAGCCATTCTGAAAAGGTGTCCACTCTTGACCTAGTCAGGTGGATATAAAGGAGCAACCATTCTGAAAATGTTTCCACTCCTGGCCGAGTCAGGTGTATATGAATGAGCAGCCATTCTGAAAAGGTGTCCACTCCTAGTCCAGTCAGCTCATTCTTAGGGAACAGCCATTTTGAAAAGGTGTCCACTCCTGGACCAGTGAGCTGATTATGAGACAGTAGCCATTGTGAACAGGTGTCCACTAATGGGCCAGTCAGGTGGATAAGAAGGAGCAACCTTTCTGAGAAGCTGTCCACTCCAGCCCCAGTCAGGTGGATATGAAGTAGCAGCTTTTCTGAAAAGGTGTCCATTCCTGGCCCAGTCAGCTGATTATGAGAGAACAGCCATTCGGAAAAGGTGTCCACTCTTGGCCTAGTCAGGTGGATATAAAGTAGCAACCATTCTGAAAAGGTGTCCACTCCAGGCCCAGTCAGCTGATTATGAGAGAACAGCCATTCCGGAAATATGTCCAGTCCTGGCACAGTCATCTGATTATGAGAGAACAGTTATTTTGAAAAAGTGTCCACTAATGGCCTAGTCAGGTGGATATGAAGGAGCAGCCATTCTGAAAAGGTGTCCACTCCTGGCCCAGTCTGCTGATTTTGAGAGAGCAGCCATTTTGAAAAGGTATCCACTCCTGGCCCAGTCAGGCGGATATGAAGAAGCAGCCATTCTGAAAAGGTGTCCACTCCAGGCCTATTCAGCTGATTATGAGAGAACAGCCATTCTGAAAAGGTGTCCACTCCTGGCCTAGTCAGGTGGATATAAAGTAGCAGCAATTCTGAAAAGGTGTCCACTGCTGACCCAGTCAGCTGATTATGAGAGAACAGCCATTGTGAAAAGGTGTCCACTCCTGGCCTAGTCAGCTGGATATGAAGGAGCAGCCATTTTGAAAAGGTGTCCACTCCTGGCCGAGTCAGTTGGATATGAAGGAGCAGCCATTTTGAAAAGGTATCCACTCCTGGCACAGTCAGCTGATAATGAAAGCAGCCATTTTGAAAAGGCATCCATTCCTGGCCCAGTCAGCTGATTATGAGAGCAGCCATTTTGAAAATGTGTCCACTCCTGGCCCAGTGAGCTGATAATGAGAGAGCAGCCATTTTGAAAAGGTGTCCACTCCTGGCGCAGTCAGGTGGATGTGAAGGAGCAGCCGTTCTGAAAAAGTGACCAATCCTTTCCCAGTTAGCTGATTATGAGAGAACAGCCATTCTGAAAAGGTTTCCACTCCTGGCCCAGTCTGCTGATTATGAGAGAACAGCCATTTTGAAAAGGTGTCCACTCGTGGCCCAGTCAGTTATATATGAAGGAGCAGCCATTTTGAAAAGGTGACCACTCCTGGCCCAGTCAGCTGATTATGAGAGAGCAACCATTCGGAAAAGGTGTCCACTCCTGGCCCTGTCAGCTGAATGTGTTAGAACAGCCTTTTTGAAAAGGTGTCCTATCGTGTCCCAATCAGCTGATTATGAGTGAGCAGCCATTTTGAAAAGGTGTCCACTCCTGGCCTAGTCAGGTGGATATGAAGGAGCAGCCATTCTGAAAAGGTGTCCACTCCAGGCCCAGTCAGCTGATTATGAGAGAACAGCCATTCCGAAGAGGTAATCAGTCCTGGCCCAGTCAGCTGATTATGAGAGACCAGCCATATTGAAAAGGTGTCCACTCCTGGCCCAGTCAGCTGATTTTGCTAGAGCAGCAATTTTGAAAAGGTGTCCACTCCTGTCCCAGTCAGCTGATTATGAAAGAACAGCCATTTTCAAAATGTGTCCACTCCTGGCCCAGTATGCTCATTAAAAGAGAGCAGCCATTTTGAAAAGGTGTCAACTCCTGGAGCAGTCAGGTGGATGTGAAGGAGCAGCCGTTCTGAAAAAGTGACCAATCCTTTCCCAGTCAGCTGATTATGAGAGAACAGCCATTCTGAAAAGGTTTCCACTCCTGGCCCAGTCTGCTGATTATGAGAGAAAAGCCATTTTGAAAAGGTGTCCACTCCTGGCCCAGTCAGTTATATATGAAGGAGCAGCCATTTTGAAAAGGTAACCACTCCTGGCCCAGTCAGCTGATTATGAGAGACCAACCATTTTGAAAAGGTGACCACTCCTGGCCCAGTCAGCTGATTATGAGAGAGCAACCATTCTGATAATGTGTCAACTCCTGGCCCAGTCAGCTGAAAGTGTGAGAACAGCCATTTTGAAAAGATGTCCTATCGTGGCCCAATCAGCTGATTATGAGAGAGCAGCCATTTTGAAAAGGTGTCCACTCCTGGCCTAGTCAGGTGGATATGAAGGAGCAGCCATTCTGAAAAGGTGTCCACTCCAGGCACAGTCAGCTGATTATGTGAGAACAGCCATTCTGAAGAGGTGTTCAGTCCTGGCCCAGTCAGCTGATTATGAGAGAACAGCCATTTTGAAAAGGTGTCCACTCCTGGCCTAGTCAGCTGGATATGAAAGAGCAGCCATTTTGAAAAGGTGTCCACTCCTGGCCGAGTTACTTGACTATGAGAGAGCAGCCATTTTGAAAAAGTATCCACTCCTGACCCATTCAGCAGATAATGAGAGAAGAGCCATTCTGAAAAGGTGTCCACTCTTGACCTAGTCAGGTGGATATAAAGGAGCAACCATTCTGAAAAGGTTTCCACTCCTCACCCAGTCAGGTGGATATGAAGGAGCAGCCATTCTGAAAAGGTGTCCACTCCTAGTCCAGTCAGCTGATTATGAGAGAACAGCCATTTTGAACAGGTGTCCACTCCTGGCCCAGTCAGCTGATTATGAGAGAACAGCCATATTGAAAAGGTGTCCACTCCTGGCCCAGTCTGCTGATTATGAGAGAACAGCCATTTTGAAAATTTGTCCACTCCTGGCCCAGTCTGCTGATTATCAGAGAGCAGCCATTTTGAAAAGGTATCCACTCCTGGCCCAGTCAGGTGGATATGAAGGAGCAGGCATTCTGAAAAGGTGTCCACTCACGGCCCAGTGAGCTTATAATGAGAGAGCAACCATTTTGAAAATGTGTCCACTCCTGGCTATGTCAGCTGATTATGAGAGAGCAGCCATTTTGAAAAGGTGTCCACTCCAGGCCAAGTCAGGTGGATACGAAGGAGCTGTCATTTTGAAAAGGTGTCTATTCCTGGCCCAGTCAGCTGATTATGAGAGAGCAGCCATTTTGAAAAAGTGTCCACTCCTGGCATAGTCAGGTGGATATGAGAGAGCAGCAATTTTGAAATGGTATCCACTCCTGGCCCAGTCAGGTGGATATGAAGGAGCAGCCATTCTGAAAAGGTGTCCACTCATGCCCAGTCAGCTGATTATGAGAGAACAGCCATTCGGAAAGGGTGTCCACTTCTGCCCTAGTCAGGTGAAGCAGCAGCCATTCTGAAAAGGTGTCCACTCCTGGCCCAGTCTGCTGATTATGAGAGAGCAGCCATTTTGAAAAGGTATCCACTCCTGGCCCAGTCAGGTGGATATGAAGAAGCAGCCATTCTGAAAAGGTGTCCACTCCAGGCCTATTCAGCTGATTATGAGAGAACAGCCATTCTGAAAAGGTGTCCACTCCTGGCCTAGTCAGGTGGATATAAAGTAGCAGCAATTCTGAAAAGGTGTCCACTGCTGACCCAGTCAGCTGATTATGAGAGAACAGCCATTGTGAAAAGGTGTCCACTCCTGGCCTAGTCAGCTGGATATGAAGGAGCAGCCATTTTGAAAAGGTGTCCACTCCTGGCCGAGTCAGTTGGATATGAAGGAGCAGCCATTTTGAAAAGGTATCCACTCCTGGCACAGTCAGCTGATAATGAAAGCAGCCATTTTGAAAAGGCATCCATTCCTGGCCCAGTCAGCTGATTATGAGAGCAGCCATTTTGAAAAGGTGTCCACTCGTGGCCAAGTCAGCTGATTATGAGAGAGCAGCCATTTTGAAAATGTGTCCACTCCTGGCCCAGTGAGCTGATAATGAGAGAGCAGCCATTTTGAAAAGGTGTCCACTCCTGGCGCAGTCAGGTGGATGTGAAGGAGCAGCCGTTCTGAAAAAGTGACCAATCCTTTCCCAGTCAGCTGATTATGAGAGAACAGCCATTCTGAAAAGGTTTCCACTCCTGGCCCAGTCTGCTGATTATGAGAGAACAGCGATTTTGAAAAGGTGTCCACTCCTGACCCAGTCAGTTATATATGAAGGAGCAGTCATTTTGAAAAGGTGTCCACTCCTGGCCCAGTCAGCTGATTTTGCTAGAGCAGCAATTTTGAAAAGGTGTCCACTCCTGTCCCAGTCAGCTGATTATGAAAGAACAGCCATTTTCAAAATGTGTCCACTCCTGGCCCAGTATGCTCATTAAAAGAGAGCAGCCATTTTGAAAAGGTGTCAACTCCTAGCGCAGTCAGGTGGATGTGAAGGAGCAGCCGTTCTGAAAAAGTGACCAATCCTTTCCCAGTCAGCTGATTATGAGAGAACAGCCATTCTGAAAAGGTTTCCACTACTTGCCCAGTCTGCTGATTATGAGAGAAAAGCCATTTTGAAAAGGTGTCCACTCCTGGCCCAGTCAGTTATATATGAAGGAGCAGCCATTTTGAAAAGGTGACCACTCCTGGCCCAGTCAGCTGATTATGAGAGACCAGCCGTATTGAAAAGGTGTCCACTCCTGGCCCAGTCTGCTGATTATGAGAGAACAGCCATTTTGAAAATCTGTCCACTCCTGGCCCAGTCTGCTGATTATGAGAGAGCAGCCATTTTGAAAAGGTGTCCACGCCTGGCCTAGTCAGGTGCATATGAACGAGCAGCCATTCTGAAAAGGTGTGCACTCCTGGAACAGTCAGCTGATAATGAAAGAACAGCCATTTTCAAAATGTGTCCACTCCTGGCCCAGTAAGCTCATTAAAAGAGAGCAGCCATTTTGAAAAGGTGTCCACTCCTGGCGCAGTCTGGTGGATGTGAAGAAACAGCCGTTCTGAAAAAGTGACCAATCCTTTCCCAGTTAGCTGATTATGAGAGAACAGCCATTGTGAAAAGGTTTCCACTCCTGGCCCAGTCTGCTGATTATGAGAGAACAGCCATTTTGAAAAGGTGTCCACTCGTGGCCCAGTCAGTTATATATGAAGGAGCAGCCATTTTGAAAAGGTGACCACTCCTGGCCCAGTCAGCTGATTATGAGAGAGCAACCATTCGGAAAAGGTGTCCACTCCTGGCCCTCTCAGCTGAATGTGTTAGAACAGCCTTTTTGAAAAGGTGTCCTATCGTGGCCCAATCAGCTGATTATGAGTGAGCAGCCATTTTGAAAAGGTGTCCACTCCTGGCCTAGTCAGGTGGATATGAAGGAGCAGCCATTCTGAAAAGGTGTCCACTCCAGGCCCAGTCAGCTGATTATGAGAGAACAGCCATTCCGAAGAGGTAATCAGTCCTGGCCCAGTCAGCTGATTATGAGAGACCAGCCATATTGAAAAGGTGTCCACTCCTGGCCCAGTCAGCTGATTTTGCTAGAGCAGCAATTTTGAAAAGGTGTCCTCTCCTGTCCCAGTCAGCTGATTATGAAAGAACAGCCATTTTCAAAATGTGTCCACTCCTGGCCCAGTATGCTCATTAAAAGAGAGCAGCCATTTTGAAAAGGTGTCAACTCCTGGAGCAGTCAGGTGGATGTGAAGGAGCAGCCGTTCTGAAAAAGTGACCAATCCTTTCCCAGTCAGCTGATTATGAGAGAACAGCCATTCTGAAAAGGTTTCCACTCCTGGCCCAGTCTGCTGATTATGAGAGAAAAGCCATTTTGAAAAGGTGTCCACTCCTGGCCCAGTCAGTTATATATGAAGGAGCAGCCATTTTGAAAAGGTAACCACTCCTGGCCCAGTCAGCTGATTATGAGAGACCAACCATTTTGAAAAGGTGTCCACTCCTTGCCCAGTCAGATATATATGAAGGAGCAGCCATTTTGAAAAGGTGTCCACTCCTGGCCCAGTCAGCTGATTTTGCTAGAGCAGCAATTTTGAAAAGGTGTCCACTCCTGTCCCAGTCAGCTGATTATGAAAGAACAGCCATTTTCAAAATGTGTCCACTCCTGGCCCATTATGCTCATTAAAAGAGAGCAGCCATTTTGAAAAGGTGTCCACTCCTGGCGCAGTCAGGTGGATGTGAAGGAGCAGCCGTTCTGAAAAAGTGACCAATCCTTTCCCAGTCAGCTGATTATGAGAGAACAGCCATTCTGAAAAGGTTTCCACTCCTGGCCCAGTCTGCTGATTATGAGAGAACAGCCATTTTGAAAAGGTGTCCACTCCTGGCCCAGTCAGATATATATGAAGGAGCAGCCATTTTGAAAAGGTGACCACTCCTGGCCCAGTCAGCTGATTGTGAGAGAGCAACCATTTTGATAAGGTGTCAACTCCTGGCCCAGTCAGATGAAAGTGTGAGAACAGCCATTTTGAAAAGATGTCCTATCGTGGCCCAATCAGCTGATTATGAGAGAGCAGCCATTTTGAAAAGGTGTCCACTCCTGGCCTAGTCAGGTGGATATGAAGGAGCAGCCATTCTGAAAAGGTGTCCACTCCAGGCCCAGTCAGCTGATTATGTGAGAACAGCCATTCTGAAGAGGTGTTCAGTCCTGGCCCAGTCAGCTGATTATGAGAGAACAGCCATTTTGAAAAGGTGTCTACTCCTGGCCTAGTCAGCTGGATATGAAAGAGCAGCCATTTTGAAAAGGTGTCCACTCCTGGTCGAGTTACTTGACTATGAGAGAGCAGACATTTTGAAAAAGTATCCACTCCTGACCCATTCAGCAGATAATGAGAGAAGAGCCATTCTGAAAAGGTGTCCACTCTTGACCTAGTCAGGTGGATATAAAGGAGCAACCATTCTGAAAATGTTTCCACTCCTGGCCGAGTCAGGTGTACATGAATGAGCAGCCATTCTGAAAAGGTGTCCACTCCTAGTCCAGTCAGCTCATTCTTAGGGAACAGCCATTTTGAAAAGGTGTCCACTCCTGGACCAGTGAGCTGATTATGAGACAGTAGCCATTGTGAACAGGTGTCCACTAATGGGCCAGTCAGGTGGATAAGAAGGAGCAACCTTTCTGAGAAGCTGTCCACTCCAGCCCCAGTCAGGTGGATATGAAGTAGCAGCTTTTCTGAAAAGGTGTCCATTCCTGGCCCAGTCAGCTGATTATGAGAGAACAGCCATTCTGAAAAGGTTTCCACTCCTGGCCCAGTCTGCTGATTATGAGAGAACAGCCATTTTCAAAATGTGTCCACTCCTGGCCCAGTATGCTCATTAAAAGAGAGCAGCCATTTTGAAAAGGTGTCAACTCCTAGCGCAGTCAGGTGGATGTGAAGGAGCAGCCGTTCTGAAAAAGTGACCAATCCTTTCCCAGTCAGCTGATTATGAGAGAACAGCCATTCTGAAAAGGTTTCCACTACTGGCCCAGTCTGCTGATTATGAGAGAAAAGCCATTTTGAAAAGGTGTCCACTCCTGGCCCAGTCAGTTATATATGAAGGAGCAGCCATTTTGAAAAGGTGACCACTCCTGGCCCAGTCAGCTGATTTTGAGAGACCAGCCGTATTGAAAAGGTGTCCACTCCTGGCCCAGTCTGCTGATTATGAGAGAACAGCCATTTTGAAAATCTGTCCACTCCTGGCCCAGTCTGCTGATTATGAGAGAGCAGCCATTTTGAAAAGGTGTCCACGCCTGGCCTAGTCAGGTGCATATGAACGAGCAGCCATTCTGAAAAGGTGTGCACTCCTGGAACAGTCAGCTGATAATGAAAGAACAGCCATTTTCAAAATGTGTCCACTCCTGGCCCAGTAAGCTCATTAAAAGAGAGCAGCCATTTTGAAAAGGTGTCCACTCCTGGCGCAGTCTGGTGGATGTGAAGAAACAGCCGTTCTGAAAAAGTGACCAATCCTTTCCCAGTTAGCTGATTATGAGAGAACAGCCATTCTGAAAAGGTTTCCACTCCTGGCCCAGTCTGCTGATTATGAGAGAACAGCCATTTTGAAAAGGTGTCCACTCGTGGCCCAGTCAGTTATATATGAAGGAGCAGCCATTTTGAAAAGGTGACCACTCCTGGCCCAGTCAGCTGATTATGAGAGAGCAACCATTCGGAAAAGGTGTCCACTCCTGGCCCTCTCAGCTGAATGTGTTAGAACAGCCTTTTTGAAAAGGTGTCCTATCGTGGCCCAATCAGCTGATTATGAGTGAGCAGCCATTTTGAAAAGGTGTCCACTCCTGGCCTAGTCAGGTGGATATGAAGGAGCAGCCATTCTGAAAAGGTGTCCACTCCAGGCCCAGTCAGCTGATTATGAGAGAACAGCCATTCCGAAGAGGTAATCAGTCCTGGCCCAGTCAGCTGATTATGAGAGACCAGCCATATTGAAAAGGTGTCCACTCCTGGCCCAGTCAGCTGATTTTGCTAGAGCAGCAATTTTGAAAAGGTGTCCTCTCCTGTCCCAGTCAGCTGATTATGAAAGAACAGCCATTTTCAAAATGTGTCCACTCCTGGCCCAGTATGCTCATTAAAAGAGAGCAGCCATTTTGAAAAGGTGTCAACTCCTGGAGCAGTCAGGTGGATGTGAAGGAGCAGCCATTCTGAAAAAGTGACCAATCCTTTCCCAGTCAGCTGATTATGAGAGAACAGCCATTCTGAAAAGGTTTCCACTCCTGGCCCAGTCTGCTGATTATGAGAGAAAAGCCATTTTGAAAAGGTGTCCACTCCTGGCCCAGTCAGTTATATATGAAGGAGCAGCCATTTTGAAAAGGTAACCACTCCTGGCCCAGTCAGCTGATTATGAGAGACCAACCATTTTGAAAAGGTGTCCACTCCTGGCCCAGTCAGATATATATGAAGGAGCAGCCATTTTGAAAAGGTGTCCACTCCTGGCCCAGTCAGCTGATTTTGCTAGAGCAGCAATTTTGAAAAGGTGTCCACTCCTGTCCCAGTCAGCTGATTATGAAAGAACAGCCATTTTCAAAATGTGTCCACTCCTGGCCCATTATGCTCATTAAAAGAGAGCAGCCATTTTGAAAAGGTGTCCACTCCTGGCGCAGTCAGGTGGATGTGAAGGAGCAGCCGTTCTGAAAAAGTGACCAATCCTTTCCCAGTCAGCTGATTATGAGAGAACAGCCATTCTGAAAAGGTTTCCACTCCTGGCCCAGTCTGCTGATTATGAGAGAACAGCCATTTTGAAAAGGTGTCCACTCCTGGCCCAGTCAGATATATATGAAGGAGCAGCCATTTTGAAAAGGTGACCAATCCTGGCCCAGTCAGCTGATTGTGAGAGAGCAACCATTTTGATAAGGTGTCAACTCCTGGCCCAGTCAGATGAAAGTGTGAGAACAGCCATTTTGAAAAGATGTCCTATCGTGGCCCAATCAGCTGATTATGAGAGAGCAGCCATTTTGAAAAGGTGTCCACTCCTGGCCTAGTCAGGTGGATATGAAGGAGCAGCCATTTTGAAAAGGTGTCCGCTCCTGGCCGAGTTACTTGACTATGAGAGAGCAGCCATTTTGAAAAAGTATCCACTCCTGACCCATTCAGCAGATAATGAGAGAAGAGCCATTCTGAAAAGGTGTCCACTCTTGACCTAGTCAGGTGGATATAAAGGAGCAACCATTCTGAAAATGTTTCCACTCCTGGCCGAGTCAGGTGTATATGAATGAGCAGCCATTCTGAAAAGGTGTCCACTCCTAGTCCAGTCAGCTCATTCTTAGGGAACAGCCATTTTGAAAAGGTGTCCACTCCTGGACCACTGAGCTGATTATGAGACAGTAGCCATTGTGAACAGGTGTCCACTAATGGGCCAGTCAGGTGGATAAGAAGGAGCAACCTTTCTGAGAAGCTGTCCACTCCAGCCCCAGTCAGGTGGATATGAAGTAGCAGCTTTTCTGAAAAGGTGTCCATTCCTGGCCCAGTCAGCTGATTATGAGAGAACAGCCATTCGGAAAAGGTGTCCACTCTTGGCCTAGTCAGGTGGATATAAAGTAGCAACCATTCTGAAAAGGTGTCCACTCCAGGCCCAGTCAGCTGATTATGAGAGAACAGCCATTCCGGAAATATGTCCAGTCCTGGCACAGTCATCTGATTATGAGAGAACAGTTATTTTGAAAAAGTGTCCACTAATGGCCTAGTCAGGTGGATATGAAGGAGCAGCCATTCTGAAAAGGTGTCCACTCCTGGCCCAGTCTGCTGATTATGAGAGAGCAGCCATTTTGAAAAGGTATCCACTCCTGGCCCAGTCAGGTGGATATGAAGAAGCAGCCATTCTGAAAAGGTGTCCACTCCAGGCCTATTCAGCTGATTATGAGAGAACAGCCATTCTGAAAAGGTGTCCACTCCTGGCCTAGTCAGGTGGATATAAAGTAGCAGCAATTCTGAAAAGGTGTCCACTGCTGACCCAGTCAGCTGATTATGAGAGAACAGCCATTGTGAAAAGGTGTCCACTCCTGGCCTAGTCAGCTGGATATGAAGGAGCAGCCATTTTGAAAAGGTGTCCACTCCTGGCCGAGTCAGTTGGATATGAAGGAGCAGCCATTTTGAAAAGGTATCCACTCCTGGCACAGTCAGCTGATAATGAAAGCAGCCATTTTGAAAAGGCATCCATTCCTGGCCCAGTCAGCTGATTATGAGAGCAGCCATTTTGAAAAGGTGTCCACTCGTGGCCAAGTCAGCTGATTATGAGAGAGCAGCCATTTTGAAAATGTGTCCACTCCTGGCCCAGTGAGCTGATAATGAGAGAGCAGCCATTTTGAAAAGATGTCCACTCCTGGCGCAGTCAGGTGGATGTGAAGGAGCAGCCGTTCTGAAAAAGTGACCAATCCTTTCCCAGTTAGCTGATTATGAGAGAACAGCCATTCTGAAAAGGTTTCCACTCCTGGCCCAGTCTGCTGATTATGAGAGAAAAGCCATTTTGAAAAGGTGTCCACTCCTGGCCCAGTCAGTTATATATGAAGGAGCAGCCATTTTGAAAAGGTAACCACTCCTGGCCCAGTCAGCTGATTATGAGAGACCAACCATTTTGAAAAGGTGACCACTCCTGGCCCAGTCAGCTGATAATGAGAGAGCAACCATTCTGATAATGTGTCAACTCCTGGCCCAGTGAGCTGATAATGAGAGAGCAGCCATTTTGAAAAGGTGTCCACTCCTGGCGCAGTCAGGTGGATGTGAAGGAGCAGCCGTTCTGAAAAAGTGACCAATCCTTTCCCAGTTAGCTGATTATGAGAGAGCAGCCATTTTGAAAAGGTGTCCACTCCTGGCCTAGTCAGGTGGATATGAAGGAGCAGCCATTCTGAAAAGGTGGCCACTCCAGGCACAGTCAGCTGATTATGTGAGAACAGCCATTCTGAAGAGGTGTTCAGTCCTGGCCCAGTCAGCTGATTATGAGAGAACAGCCATTTTGAAAAGGTGTCCACTCCTGGCCTAGTCAGCTGGATATGAAAGAGCAGCCATTTTGAAAAGGTGTCCACTCCTGGCCGAGTTACTTGACTATGAGAGAGCAGCCATTTTGAAAAAGTATCCACTCCTGACCCATTCAGCAGATAATGAGAGAAGAGCCATTCTGAAAAGGTGTCCACTCTTGACCTAGTCAGGTGGATATAAAGGAGCAACCATTCTGAAAAGGTTTCCACTCCTCACCCAGTCAGGTGGATATGAAGGAGCAGCCATTCTGAAAAGGTGTCCACTCCTAGTCCAGTCAGCTGATTATGAGAGAACAGCCATTTTGAAAAGGTGTCCACTCGTGGCCCAGTCAGTTATATATGAAGGAGCAGCCATTTTGAAAAGGTGACCACTCCTGGCCCAGTCAGCTGATTATGAGAGAGCAACCATTCGGAAAAGGTGTCCACTCCTGGCCCTGTCAGCTGAATGTGTTAGAACAGCCTTTTTGAAAAGGTGTCCTATCGTGGCCCAATCAGCTGATTATGAGTGAGCAGCCATTTTGAAAAGGTGTCCACTCCTGGCCTAGTCAGGTGGATATGAAGGAGCAGCCATTCTGAAAAGGTGTCCACTCCAGGCCCAGTCAGCTGATTATGAGAGAACAGCCATTCCGAAGAGGTAATCAGTTCTGGCCCAGTCAGCTGATTATGAGAGACCAGCCATATTGAAAAGGTGTCCACTCCTGGCCCAGTCAGCTGATTTTGCTAGAGCAGCAATTTTGAAAAGGTGTCCACTCCTGTCCCAGTCAGCTGATTATGAAAGAACAGCCATTTTCAAAATGTGTCCACTCCTGGCCCAGTATGCTCATTAAAAGAGAGCAGCCATTTTGAAAAGGTGTCAACTCCTGGAGCAGTCAGGTGGATGTGAAGGAGCAGCCGTTCTGAAAAAGTGACCAATCCTTTCCCAGTCAGCTGATTATGAGAGAACAGCCATTCTGAAAAGGTTTCCACTCCTGGCCCAGTCTGCTGATTATGAGAGAAAAGCCATTTTGAAAAGGTGTCCACTCCTGGCCCAGTCAGTTATATATGAAGGAGCAGCCATTTTGAAAAGGTAACCACTCCTGGCCCAGTCAGCTGATTATGAGAGACCAACCATTTTGAAAAGGTGACCACACCTGGCCCAGTCAGCTGATTATGAGAGAGCAACCATTCTGATAATGTGTCAACTCCTGGCCCAGTCAGATGAAAGTGTGAGAACAGCCATTTTGAAAAGATGTCCTATCGTGGCCCAATCAGCTGATTATGAGAGAGCAGCCATTTTGAAAAGGTGTCCACTCCTGGCCTAGTCAGCTGGATATGAAAGAGCAGCCATTTTGAAAAGGTGTCCACTCCTGGCCGAGTTACTTGACTATGAGAGAGCAGCCATTTTGAAAAAGTATCCACTCCTGACCCATTCAGCAGATAATGAGAGAAGAGCCATTCTGAAAAGGTGTCCACTCTTGACCTAGTCAGGTGGATATAAAGGAGCAACCATTCTGAAAATGTTTCCACTCCTGGCCGAGTCAGGTGTATATGAATGAGCAGCCATTCTGAAAAGGTGTCCACTCCTAGTCCAGTCAGCTCATTCTTAGGGAACAGCCATTTTGAAAAGGTGTCCACTCCTGGACCAGTGAGCTGATTATGAGACAGTAGCCATTGTGAACAGGTGTCCACTAATGGGCCAGTCAGGTGGATAAGAAGGAGCAACCTTTCTGAGAAGCTGTCCACTCCAGCCCCAGTCAGGTGGATATGAAGTAGCAGCTTTTCTGAAAAGGTGTCCATTCCTGGCCCAGTCAGCTGATTATGAGAGAACAGCCATTCGGAAAAGGTGTCCACTCTTGGCCTAGTCAGGTGGATATAAAGTAGCAACCATTCTGAAAAGGTGTCCACTCCAGGCCCAGTCAGCTGATTATGAGAGAACAGCCATTCCGGAAATATGTCCAGTCCTGGCACAGTCATCTGATTATGAGAGAACAGTTATTTTGAAAAAGTGTCCACTAATGGCCTAGTCAGGTGGATATGAAGGAGCAGCCATTCTGAAAAGGTGTCCACTCCTGGCCCAGTCTGCTGATTATGAGAGAGCAGCCATTTTGAAAAGGTATCCACTCCTGGCCCAGTCAGGTGGATATGAAGAAGCAGCCATTCTGAAAAGGTGTCCACTCCAGGCCTATTCAGCTGATTATGAGAGAACAGCCATTCTGAAAAGGTGTCCACTCCTGGCCTAGTCAGGTGGATATAAAGTAGCAGCAATTCTGAAAAGGTGTCCACTGCTGACCCAGTCAGCTGATTATGAGAGAACAGCCATTGTGAAAAGGTGTCCACTCCTGGCCTAGTCAGCTGGATATGAAGGAGCAGCCATTTTGAAAAGGTGTCCACTCCTGGCCGAGTCAGTTGGATATGAAGGAGCAGCCATTTTGAAAAGGTATCCACTCCTGGCACAGTCAGCTGATAATGAAAGCAGCCATTTTGAAAAGGCATCCATTCCTGGCCCAGTCAGCTGATTATGAGAGCAGCCATTTTGAAAAGGTGTCCACTCGTGGCCAAGTCAGCTGATTATGAGAGAGCAGCCATTTTGAAAATGTGTCCACTCCTGGCCCAGTGAGCTGATAATGAGAGAGCAGCCATTTTGAAAAGGTGTCCACTCCTGGCGCAGTCAGGTGGATGTGAAGGAGCAGCCGTTCTGAAAAAGTGACCAATCCTTTCCCAGTTAGCTGATTATGAGAGAACAGCCATTCTGAAAAGGTTTCCACTCCTGGCCCAGTCTGCTGATTATGAGAGAAAAGCCATTTTGAAAAGGTGTCCACTCCTGGCCCAGTCAGTTATATATGAAGGAGCAGCCATTTTGAAAAGGTAACCACTCCTGGCCCAGTCAGCTGATTATGAGAGACCAACCATTTTGAAAAGGTGACCACTCCTGGCCCAGTCAGCTGATTATGAGAGAGCAACCATTCTGATAATGTGTCAACTCCTGGCCCAGTGAGCTGATAATGAGAGAGCAGCCATTTTGAAAAGGTGTCCACTCCTGGCGCAGTCAGGTGGATGTGAAGGAGCAGCCGTTCTGAAAAAGTGACCAATCCTTTCCCAGTTAGCTGATTATGAGAGAGCAGCCATTTTGAAAAGGTGTCCACTCCTGGCCTAGTCAGGTGGATATGAAGGAGCAGCCATTCTGAAAAGGTGTCCACTCCAGGCACAGTCAGCTGATTATGTGAGAACAGCCATTCTGAAGAGGTGTTCAGTCCTGGCCCAGTCAGCTGATTATGAGAGAACAGCCATTTTGAAAAGGTGTCCACTCCTGGCCTAGTCAGCTGGATATGAAAGAGCAGCCATTTTGAAAAGGTGTCCACTCCTGGCCGAGTTACTTGACTATGAGAGAGCAGCCATTTTGAAAAAGTATCCACTCCTGACCCATTCAGCAGATAATGAGAGAAGAGCCATTCTGAAAAGGTGTCCACTCTTGACCTAGTCAGGTGGATATAAAGGAGCAACCATTCTGAAAAGGTTTCCACTCCTCACCCAGTCAGGTGGATATGAAGGAGCAGCCATTCTGAAAAGGTGTCCACTCCTAGTCCAGTCAGCTGATTATGAGAGAACAGCCATTTTGAAAAGGTGTCCACTCGTGGCCCAGTCAGTTATATATGAAGGAGCAGCCATTTTGAAAAGGTGTCCACTCGTGGCCCAGTCAGTTATATATGAAGGAGCAGCCATTTTGAAAAGGTGACCACTCCTGGCCCAGTCAGCTGATTATGAGAGAGCAACCATTCGGAAAAGGTGTCCACTCCTGGCCCTGTCAGCTGAATGTGTTAGAACAGCCTTTTTGAAAAGGTGTCCTATCGTGGCCCAATCAGCTGATTATGAGTGAGCAGCCATTTTGAAAAGGTGTCCACTCCTGGCCTAGTCAGGTGGATATGAAGGAGCAGCCATTCTGAAAAGGTGTCCACTCCAGGCCCAGTCAGCTGATTATGAGAGAACAGCCATTCCGAAGAGGTAATCAGTTCTGGCCCAGTCAGCTGATTATGAGAGACCAGCCATATTGAAAAGGTGTCCACTCCTGGCCCAGTCAGCTGATTTTGCTAGAGCAGCAATTTTGAAAAGGTGTCCACTCCTGTCCCAGTCAGCTGATTATGAAAGAACAGCCATTTTCAAAATGTGTCCACTCCTGGCCCAGTATGCTCATTAAAAGAGAGCAGCCATTTTGAAAAGGTGTCAACTCCTGGAGCAGTCAGGTGGATGTGAAGGAGCAGCCGTTCTGAAAAAGTGACCAATCCTTTCCCAGTCAGCTGATTATGAGAGAACAGCCATTCTGAAAAGGTTTCCACTCCTGGCCCAGTCTGCTGATTATGAGAGAAAAGCCATTTTGAAAAGGTGTCCACTCCTGGCCCAGTCAGTTATATATGAAGGAGCAGCCATTTTGAAAAGGTAACCACTCCTGGCCCAGTCAGCTGATTATGAGAGACCAACCATTTTGAAAAGGTGACCACACCTGGCCCAGTCAGCTGATTATGAGAGAGCAACCATTCTGATAATGTGTCAACTCCTGGCCCAGTCAGCTGAAAGTGTGAGAACAGCCATTTTGAAAAGATGTCCTATCGTGGCCCAATCAGCTGATTATGAGAGAGCAGCCATTTTGAAAAGGTGTCCACTCCTGGCCTAGTCAGGTGGATATGAAGGAGCAGCCATTCTGAAAAGGTGTCCACTCCAGGCACAGTCAGCTGATTATGTGAGAACAGCCATTCTGAAGAGTTGTTCAGTCCTGGCCCAGTCAGCTGATTATGAGAGAACAGCCATATTGAAAAGGTGTCCACTCCTGGCCCAGTCTGCTCATTACGAGAGAACAGCCATTTTGAAAATCTGTCCACTCCTGGCCCAGTTTGCTGATTATAAGAGAGCAGCCATTTTGAAAAGGTGTCCACACCTGGCCTAGTCAGGTGCATATGAAAGAGCAGCCATTCTGAAAAGGTGTGCACTCCTGGACCAGTCAGTTGAATATGAAGGAGCAGCCATTCTGAAAATGTGTCCACTCCTGGCCCAGTCAGCTGATTATGAGAGACCAGCCATATTGAAAAGGTGTCCACTCCTGGCCCAGTCAGCTGATTTTGCTAGAGCAGCAATTTTGAAAAGGTGTCCACTCCTGTCCCAGTCAGCTGATTATGAAAGAACAGCCATTTTCAAAATGTGTCCACTCCTGGCCCAGTATGCTCATTAAAAGAGAGCAGCCATTTTGAAAAGGTGTCAACTCCTGGCGCAGTCAGGTGGATGTGAAGGAGCAGCCATTCTGAAAAAGTGACCAATCCTTTCCCAGTCAGCTGATTATGAGAGAACAGCCATTGTGAAAAGGTTTCCACTCCTGGCCCAGTCTGCTGATTATGAGAGAAAAGCCATTTTGAAAAGGTGTCCACTCCTGGCCCAGTCAGTTATATATGAAGGAGCAGCCATTTTGAAAAGGTGACCACTCCAGGCCCAGTCAGCTGATTATGAGAGACCAGCCGTATTGAAAAGGTGTCCACTCCTGGCCCAGTCAGCTGATTTTGCTAGAGCAGCAATTTTGAAAAGGTGTCCACTCCTGTCCCAGTCAGCTGATTATGAAAGAACAGCCATTTTCAAAATGTGTCCACTCCTGGCCCATTATGCTCATTAAAAGAGAGCAGCCATTTCGAAAAGGTGTCCACTCCTGGCGCAGTCAGGTGGATGTGAAGGAGCAGCCATTTTGAAAAGGTGACCACTCCTGGCCCAGTCAGCTGATTGTGAGAGAGCAACCATTTTGATAAGGTGTCAACTCCTGGCCCAGTCAGATGAAAGTGTGAGAACAGCCATTTTCAAAAGGTGTCCTATCGTGGCCCAATCAGCTGATTATGAGAGAGCAGCCATTTTGAAAAGGTGTCCACTCCTGGCCTAGTCAGGTGGATATGAAGGAGCAGCCATTCTGAAAAGGTGTCCACTCCAGGCCCAGTCAGCTGATTATGTGAGAACAGCCATTCTGAAGAGGTGTTCAGTCCTGGCCCAGTCAGCTGATTATGAGAGAACAGCCATTTTGAAAAGGTGTCTACTCCTGGCCTAGTCAGCTGGATATGAAAGAGCAGCCATTTTGAAAAGGTGTCCACTCCTGGCTGAGTTACTTGACTATGAGAGAGTAGCCATTTTGAAAAAGTATCCACTCCTGACCCATTCAGCAGATAATGAGAGAAGAGCCATTCTGAAAAGGTGTCCACTCTTGACCTAGTCAGGTGGATATAAAGGAGCAACCATTCTGAAAATGTTTCCACTCCTGGCCGAGTCAGGTGTATATGAATGAGCAGCCATTCTGAAAAGGTGTCCACTCCTGGCCGAGTCAGCTGATTATGAGAGAGCAGCCATTTTGAAAAGTTGTCCACTCCTGGCCAAATCAGGTGGATATGAAGGAGCAGCCATTCTGAAAACATGTCCAATCCTGGCCCAGTCAGCTGATTTTGAGAGAGCAGACATTCTGAAAAGGTGTCCACTCCTGGCTAGTGAGGTGGATATAAATGAGTAACCATTCGGAAAAGGTTTCCACTCCTCACCCAGTCAGGTGGATATGAAGGAGCATCCATTCTGAAAAGGTGTCCACTCCTAGTCCAGTCAGCTGATTATGAGAGAACAGCCATTTTGAACAGGAGTCCATTCCTGGCCCAGTCAGCTGATTATGAGAGAACAGCCATATTGAAAAGGTGTCCACTCCTGGCCCAGTCTGCTCATTACGAGAGAACAGCCATTTTGAAAATCTGTCCACTCCTGGCCCAGTTTGCTGATTATAAGAGAGCAGCCATTTTGAAAAGGTGTCCACACCTGGCCTAGTCAGGTGCATATGAAAGAGCAGCCATTCTGAAAAGGTGTGCACTCCTGGACCAGTCAGTTGAATATGAAGGAGCAGCCATTCTGAAAATGTGTCCACTCCTGGCCCAGTCAGCTGATTATGAGAGACCAGCCATATTGAAAAGGTGTCCACTCCTGGCCCAGTCAGCTGATTTTGCTAGAGCAGCAATTTTGAAAAGGTGTCCACTCCTGTCCCAGTCAGCTGATTATGAAAGAACAGCCATTTTCAAAATGTGTCCACTCCTGGCCCAGTATGCTCATTAAAAGAGAGCAGCCATTTTGAAAAGGTGTCAACTCCTGGCGCAGTCAGGTGGATGTGAAGGAGCAGCCGTTCTGAAAAAGTGACCAATCCTTTCCCAGTCAGCTGATTATGAGAGAACAGCCATTGTGAAAAGGTTTCCACTCCTGGCCCAGTCTGCTGATTATGAGAGAAAAGCCATTTTGAAAAGGTGTCCACTCCTGGCCCAGTCAGTTATATATGAAGGAGCAGCCATTTTGAAAAGGTGACCACTCCTGGCCCAGTCAGCTGATTATGAGAGACCAGCCGTATTGAAAAGGTGTCCACTCCTGGCCCAGTCAGCTGATTTTGCTAGAGCAGCAATTTTGAAAAGGTGTCCACTCCTGTCCCAGTCAGCTGATTATGAAAGAACAGCCATTTTCAAAATGTGTCCACTCCTGGCCCATTATGCTCATTAAAAGAGAGCAGCCATTTCGAAAAGGTGTCCACTCCTGGCGCAGTCAGGTGGATGTGAAGGAGCAGCCGTTCTGAAAAAGTGACCAATCCTACCCAGTCAGCTGATTATGAGAGAACAGCCATTCTGAAAAGGTTTCCACCCCTGGCCCAGTCTGCTGATTATGAGAGAACAGCCATTTTGAAAAGGTGTCCACTCCTGGCCCAGTCAGTTATATATGAAGGAGCAGCCATTTTGAAAAGGTGACCACTCCTGGCCCAGTCAGCTGATTGTGAGAGAGCAACCATTTTGATAAGGTGTCAACTCCAGGCCCAGTCAGATGAAAGTGTGAGAACAGCCATTTTGAAAAGGTGTCCTATCGTGGCCCAATCAGCTGATTATGAGAGAGCAGCCATTTTGAAAAGGTGTCCACTCCTGGCCTAGTCAGGTGGATATGAAGGAGCAGCCATTCTGAAAAGGTGTCCACTCCAGGCCCAGTCAGCTGATTATGTGAGAACAGCCATTCTGAAGAGGTGTTCAGTCCTGGCCCAGTCAGCTGATTATGAGAGAACAGCCATTTTGAAAAGGTGTCTACTCCTGGCCTAGTCAGCTGGATATGAAAGAGCAGCCATTTTGAAAAGGTGTCCACTCCTGGCTGAGTTACTTGACTATGAGAGAGTAGCCATTTTGAAAAAGTATCCACTCCTGACCCATTCAGCAGATAATGAGAGAAGAGCCATTCTGAAAAGGTGTCCACTCTTGACCTAGTCAGGTGGATATAAAGGAGCAACCATTCTGAAAATGTTTCCACTCCTGGCCGAGTCAGGTGTATATGAATGAGCAGCCATTCTGAAAAGGTGTCCACTCCTAGTCCAGTCAGCTCATTCTTAGAGAACAGCCATTTTGAAAAGGTGTCCACTCCTGGACCAGTGAGCTGATTATGAGACAGTAGCCATTGTGAACAGGTGTCCACTAATCCGCCAGTCAGGTGGATAAGAAGGAGCAACCTTTCTGAGAAGCTGTCCACTCCAGCCCCAGTCAGGTGGATATGAAGTAGCAGCTTTTCTGAAAAGGTGTCCATTCCTGGCCCAGTCAGCTGATTATGAGAGAACAGCCATTCGGAAAAGGTGTCCACTCTTGGCCTAGTCAGGTGGATATAAAGTAGCAACCATTCTGAAAAGGTGTCCACTCCAGGCCCAGTCAGCTGATTATGAGAGAACAGCCATTCCGGAAATGTGTCCAGTCCTGGCACAGTCATCTGATTATGAGAGAACAGTTATTTTGAAAAAGTGTCCACTAATGGCCTGGTCAGGTGGATATGAAGGAGCAGCCATTCTGAAAAGGTGTCCACTCCTGGCCCAGTCTGCTGATTATGAGAGAGCAGCCATTTTGAAAAGGTATCCACTCCTGGCCCAGTCAGGTGGATATGAAGAAGCAGCCATTCTGAAAAGGTGTCCACTCCAGGCCTATTCAGCTGATTATGAGAGAACAGCCATTCTGAAAAGGTGTCCACTCCTGGCCTAGTCAGGTGGATATAAAGTAGCAGCAATTCTGAAAAGGTGTCCACTGCTGACCCAGTCAGCTGATTATGAGAGAACAGCCATTGTGAAAAGGTGTCCACTCCTGGCCTAGTCAGCTGGATATGAAGGAGCAGCCATTTTGAAAAGGTGTCCACTCCTGGCCGAGTCAGTTGGATATGAAGGAGCAGCCATTCTGAAAAGGTATCCACTCCTGGCACAGTCAGCTGATAATGAAAGCAGCCATTTTGAAAAGGCATCCATTCCTGGCCCAGTCAGCTGATTATGAGAGCAGCCATTTTGAAAAGGTGTCCACTCGTGGCCAAGTCAGCTGATTATGAGAGAGCAGCCATTTTGAAAATGTGTCCACTCCTGGCCCAGTGAGCTGATAATGAGAGAGCAGCCATTTTGAAAAGGTGTCCACTCCTGGCGCAGTCAGGTGGATGTGAAGGAGCAGCCGTTCTGAAAAAGTGACCAATCCTTTCCCAGTCAGCTGATTATGAGAGAACAGCCATTCTGAAAAGGTTTCCACTCCTGGCCCAGTCTGCTGATTATGAAAGAACAGCGATTTTGAAAAGGTGTCCACTCCTGACCCAGTCAGTTATATATGAAGGAGCAGTCATTTTGAAAAGGTGTCCACTCCTGGCCCAGTCAGCTGATTTTGCTAGAGCAGCAATTTTGAAAAGGTGTCCACTCCTGTCCCAGTCAGCTGATTATGAAAGAACAGCCATTTTCAAAATGTGTCCACTCCTGGCCCAGTATGCTCATTAAAAGAGAGCAGCCATTTTGAAAAGGTGTCAACTCCTAGCGCAGTCAGGTGGATGTGAAGGAGCAGCCGTTCTGAAAAAGTGACCAATCCTTTCCCAGTCAGCTGATTATGAGAGAACAGCCATTCTGAAAAGGTTTCCACTCCTGGCCCAGTCTGCTGATTATGAGAGAAAAGCCATTTTGAAAAGGTGTCCACTCCTGGCCCAGTCAGTTATATATGATGGAGCAGCCATTTTGAAAAGGTGACCACTCCTGGCCCAGTCAGCTGATTATGAGAGACCAGCCGTATTGAAAAGGTGTCCACTCCTGGCCCAGTCTGCTGATTATGAGAGAACAGCCATTTCGAAAATCTGTCCACTCCTGGCCCAGTCTGCTGATTATGAGAGAGCAGCCATTTTGAAAAGGTGTCCACGCCTGGCCTAGTCAGGTGCATATGAACGAGCAGCCATTCTGAAAAGGTGTGCACTCCTGGAAC
Organism: Hemicordylus capensis; assembly: GCF_027244095.1. NCBI lineage: Eukaryota > Metazoa > Chordata > Lepidosauria > Squamata > Cordylidae > Hemicordylus > Hemicordylus capensis. Next base: position 8,182,120 of record NC_069668.1, on the reverse strand, counting down.
AGTCAGCTGATAATGAAAGAACAGCCATTTTCAAAATGTGTCCACTCCTGGCCCAGAAAGCTCATTAAAAGAGAGCAGCCATTTTGAAAAGGTGTCCACTCCTGGCGCAGTCTGGTGGATGTGAAGAAACAGCCGTTCTGAAAAAGTGACCAATCCTTTCCCAGTTAGCTGATTATGAGAGAACAGCCATTCTGAAAAGGTTTCCACTCCTGGCCCAGTCTGCTGATTATGAGAGAACAGCCATTTTGAAAAGGTGTCCACTCGTGGCACAGTCAGTTATATATGAAGGAGCAGCCATTTTGAAAAGGTGACCACTCCTGGCCCAGTCAGCTGATTATGAGAGAGCAACCATTCGGAAAAGGTGTCCACTCCTGGCCTAGTCAGGTGGATATGAAGGAGCAGCCATTCTGAAAAGGTGTCCACTCCAGGCCCAGTCAGCTGATTATGAGAGAACAGCCATTCCGAAGAGGTAATCAGTCCTGGCCCAGTCAGCTGATTATGAGAGAACAGCCATTTTGAAAAGGTGTCCACACCTGGCCTAGTCAGGTGGATATGACGGAGCAGCCATTTTGAAAAGGTGTCCACACCTGGCCGAGTCAGGTGGATATGAAGGAGCAGCCATTTTGAAAAAGTGTCCACTCATGGCCTAGTCAGGTGGATATGAACAGCCATTCTGAAAAGGTATCCACTCCTGGCCCAGTCAGGTAGATATGAAGGAGCAGGCATTCTGAAAAGGTGTCCACTCATGGCCCAGTCAGCTGATTATGAGAGAACAGCCATTCTGAAAAGGTGTCCACTCCTGGCCTAGTCAGGTGGATATAAAGTAGCAGCCATTCTGAAAAGGTGTCCACTGCTGACCCAGTCAGCTGATTATGAGAGAACAGAGATTGTGAAAAGGTGTCCACTCCTGGCCTAGTCAGCTGGATATGAAGGAGCAGCCATTTTGAAAAGGTGTCCACACCTGGCCGAGTCAGGTGGATATGAAGGAGCAGCCATTTTGAAAAAGTATCCACTCCTGGCACAGTCTGCTGATAATGAAAGTAGCCATTTGGAAAAGGCATCCATTCCTGGCCCAGTCAGCTGATTATGAGAGCAGCCATTTTGAAAAGGTGTCCACGCCTGGCCAAGTCAGCTGATTATGAGAGAGCAGCCATTTTGAAAAGGTGTCCACTCCTGGCCCAGTGAGCTGATAATGAGAGAGCAGCCATTTTGAAAAGGTGTCCACTCCTGGCTATGTCAGCTGATTATGAGAGAACAGCCATTCTAAAAAGGTTTCCACTCCTGGCCTAGAAAGGTGGATATGAAGGAGCAGCCATTCCGAAAAGGTGTCAACTCCTGGCCCAGTCAGCTGATTATGAGAGAGCAGCCATTTTGAAAAGGTGTCCACTCCTGGCCCAGTGAGCTGATAATGGGAGAGCAGCCATTTTGAAAAGGTGTCCACTCCTGCCCCAGTCAGCTGATTATGAGAGTACAGCCATGTTGAAAAGTAGTCCACTCCTGGCCTAGTCAGGTGGATATGAAGGAGCAGCCATTCTGAAAAGGTGTCAACACCTGGCCCAGTCAGCTGATTATGAGAGAGCAGCCATTTTGAAAAGGTGTCCACTCCTGGCCAAGTCAGGTGGATACGAAGGAGCTGTCATTTTGAAAAGGTGTCTACTCCTGGCCCAGTCAGCTGATTATGAGAGAGCAGCCATTTTGAAAAAGTGTCCACTCCTGGCATAGTCAGGTGGATATGAGAGAGCAGCAATTTTGAAAAGGTATCCACTCCTGGCCCAGTCAGGTGGATATGAAGGAGCAGCCATTCTGAAAAGGTGTCCACTCCTGCCCTAGTCAGGTGGAGCAGCAGCCAGTCTGAAAAGGTGTCCACTCATGGCCCAGTCAGCTGATTATGAGAGAGCAGCCATTCTGAAAAGGTGTCCACTCCTGGCTAGTGAGGTGGATATGAAGTAGCAGCCATTCTGAAAACATGTCCACTCCTGGCCCAGTCAGCTGATTATGAGAGAACAGCCATATTGAAAAGGTGTCCACTCCTGGCCCAGTCTGCTGATTATGAGAGAACAGCCATTTTGAAAATCTGTCCACTCCTGGCCCAGTCTGCTGATTATGAGAGAGCAGCCATTTTGAAAAGGTGTCCACGCCTGGCCTAGTCAGGTGCATATGAACGAGCAGCAATTCTGAAAAGGTGTGCACTCCTGGAACAGTCAGCTGATAATGAAAGAACAGCCATTTTCAAAATGTGTCCACTCCTGGCCCAGTAAGCTCATTAAAAGAGAGCAGCCATTTTGAAAAGGTGTCCACTCCTGGCGCAGTCTGGTGGATGTGAAGAAGCAGCCGTTCTGAAAAAGTGACCAATCCTTTCCCAGTTAGCTGATTATGAGAGAACAGCCATTCTGAAAAGGTGTCCACTCCTGGCCGAGTCAGTTGGATATGAAGGAGCAGCCATTTTGAAAAGGTATCCACTCCTGGCACAGTCAGCTGATAATGAAAGCAGCCATTTTGAAAAGGCATCCATTCCTGGCCCAGTCAGCTGATTATGAGAGCAGCCATTTTGAAAAGGTGTCCACTCGTGGCCAAGTCAGCTGATTATGAGAGAGCAGCCATTTTGAAAATGTGTCCACTCCTGGCCCAGTGAGCTGATAATGAGAGAGCAGCCATTTTGAAAAGGTGTCCACTCCTGGCGCAGTCAGGTGGATGTGAAGGAGCAGCCGTTCTGAAAAAGTGACCAATCCTTTCCCAGTTAGCTGATTATGAGAGAACAGCCATTCTGAAAAGGTTTCCACTCCTGGCCCAGTCTGCTGATTATGAGAGAACAGCCATTTTGAAAAGGTGTCCACTCGTGGCCCAGTCAGTTATATATGAAGGAGCAGCCATTTTGAAAAGGTGACCACTCCTGGCCCAGTCAGCTGATTATGAGAGAGCAACCATTCGGAAAAGGTGTCCACTCCTGGCCCTGTCAGCTGAATGTGTTAGAACAGCCTTTTTGAAAAGGTGTCCTATCGTGTCCCAATCAGCTGATTATGAGTGAGCAGCCATTTTGAAAAGGTGTCCACTCCTGGCCTAGTCAGGTGGATATGAAGGAGCAGCCATTCTGAAAAGGTGTCCACTCCAGGCCCAGTCAGCTGATTATGAGAGAACAGCCATTCGAAGAGGTAATCAGTCCTGGCCCAGTCAGCTGATTATGAGAGACCAGCCATATTGAAAAGGTGTCCACTCCTGGCCCAGTCAGCTGATTTTGCTAGAGCAGCAATTTTGAAAAGGTGTCCACTCCTGTCCCAGTCAGCTGATTATGAAAGAACAGCCATTTTCAAAATGTGTCCACTCCTGGCCCAGTATGCTCATTAAAAGAGAGCAGCCATTTTGAAAAGGTGTCAACTCCTGGAGCAGTCAGGTGGATGTGAAGGAGCAGCCGTTCTGAAAAAGTGACCAATCCTTTCCCAGTCAGCTGATTATGAGAGAACAGCCATTCTGAAAAGGTTTCCACTCCTGGCCCAGTCTGCTGATTATGAGAGAAAAGCCATTTTGAAAAGGTGTCCACTCCTGGCCCAGTCAGTTATATATGAAGGAGCAGCCATTTTGAAAAGGTAACCACTCCTGGCCCAGTCAGCTGATTATGAGAGACCAACCATTTTGAAAAGGTGACCACTCCTGGCCCAGTCAGCTGATTATGAGAGAGCAACCATTCTGATAATGTGTCAACTCCTGGCCCAGTCAGCTGAAAGTGTGAGAACAGCCATTTTGAAAAGATGTCCTATCGTGGCCCAATCAGCTGATTATGAGAGAGCAGCCATTTTGAAAAGGTGTCCACTCCTGGCCTAGTCAGGTGGATATGAAGGAGCAGCCATTCTGAAAAGGTGTCCACTCCAGGCACAGTCAGCTGATTATGTGAGAACAGCCATTCTGAAGAGGTGTTCAGTCCTGGCCCAGTCAGCTGATTATGAGAGAACAGCCATTTTGAAAAGGTGTCCACTCCTGGCCTAGTCAGCTGGATATGAAAGAGCAGCCATTTTGAAAAGGTGTCCACTCCTGACCCATTCAGCAGATAATGAGAGAAGAGCCATTCTGAAAAGGTGTCCACTCTTGACCTAGTCAGGTGGATATAAAGGAGCAACCATTCTGAAAAGGTTTCCACTCCTCACCCAGTCAGGTGGATATGAAGGAGCAGCCATTCTGAAAAGGTGTCCACTCCTAGTCCAGTCAGCTGATTATGAGAGAACAGCCATTTTGAACAGGTGTCCACTCCTGGCCCAGTCAGCTGATTATGAGAGAACAGCCATATTGAAAAGGTGTCCACTCCTGGCCCAGTCTGCTGATTATGAGAGAACAGCCATTTTGAAAAGGTATCCACTCCTGGCCCAGTCAGGTGGATATGAAGGAGCAGGCATTCTGAAAAGGTGTCCACTCATGGCCCAGTGAGCTTATAATGAGAGAGCAACCATTTTGAAAATGTGTCCACTCCTGGCTATGTCAGCTGATTATGAGAGAGCAGCCATTTTGAAAAGGTGTCCACTCCAGGCCAAGTCAGGTGGATACGAAGGAGCTGTCATTTTGAAAAGGTGTCTATTCCTGGCCCAGTCAGCTGATTATGAGAGAGCAGCCATTTTGAAAAAGTGTCCACTCCTGGCATAGTCAGGTGGATATGAGAGAGCAGCAATTTTGAAATGGTATCCACTCCTGGCCCAGTCAGGTGGATATGAAGGAGCAGCCATTCTGAAAAGGTGTCCACTCATGCCCAGTCAGCTGATTATGAGAGAACAGCCATTCGGAAAGGGTGTCCACTTCTGCCCTAGTCAGGTGAAGCAGCAGCCATTCTGAAAAGGTGTCCACTCATGGCCCAGTCAGCTGATTGTGAGAGAACAGCCATTCCGAAAAGGTGTCGAGTCCTGGCCCAGTCAGCTGATTATGAGAGAACAGCCATTTTGAATAGGTGTCCACTCCTGGCCTAGTCAGGTGGATATGAAGGAGCAGCCATTCTGAAAAGGTGTCCACTCCTGGCCCAGTCAGCTGATTATGAGAGAGCAGCCATTCTGAAAAGGTGTCCACTCCTGGCCCAGTCAGGTGGATATGAAGGAGCAGCCATTCTGAAAAGGTGTCCACTCCTGGCCGAGTCAGCTGATTATGAGAGAGCAGCCATTTTGAAAAGTTGTCCACTCCTGGCCAAATCAGGTGGATATGAAGGAGCAGCCATTCTGAAAACATGTCCACTCCTGGCCCAGTCAGCTGATTATGAGAGAGCAGACATTCTGAAAAGGTGTCCACTCCTGGCTAGTGAGGTGGATATAAATGAGTAACCATTCGGAAAAGGTTTCCACGCCTCACCCAGTCAGGTGGATATGAAGGAGCATCCATTCTGAAAAGGTGTCCACTCCTAGTCCAGTCAGCTGATTATGAGAGAACAGCCATTTTGAACAGGAGTCCATTCCTGGCCCAGTCAGCTGATTATGAGAGAACAGCCATATTGAAAAGGTGTCCACTCCTGGCCCAGTCTGCTCATTACGAGAGAACAGCCATTTTGAAAATCTGTCCACTCCTGGCCCAGTTTGCTGATTATAAGAGAGCAGCCATTTTGAAAAGGTGTCCACACCTGGCCTAGTCAGGTGCATATGAAAGAGCAGCCATTCTGAAAAGGTGTGCACTCCTGGACCAGTCAGTTGAATATGAAGGAGCAGCCATTCTGAAAATGTGTGCACTCCTGGCCCAGTCAGCTGATTGTGAGAGACCAGCCATATTGAAAAGGTGTCCACTCCTGGCCCAGTCAGCTGATTTTGCTAGAGCAGCAATTTTGAAAAGGTGTCCACTCCTGTCCCAGTCAGCTGATTATGAAAGAACAGCCATTTTCAAAATGTGTCCACTCCTGGCCCAGTATGCTCATTAAAAGAGAGCAGCCATTTTGAAAAGGTGTCAACTCCTGGCGCAGTCAGGTGGATGTGAAGGAGCAGTCGTTCTGAAAAAGTGACCAATCCTTTCCCAGTCAGCTGATTCTGAGAGAACAGCCATTGTGAAAAGGTTTCCACTCCTGGCCCAGTCTGCTGATTATGAGAGAAAAGCCATTTTGAAAAGGTGTCCACTCCTGACCCAGTCAGTTATATATGAAGGAGCAGCCATTTTGAAAAGGTGACCACTCCTGGCCCAGTCAGCTGATTATGAGAGACCAGCCGTATTGAAAAGGTGTCCACTCCTGGCCCAGTCAGCTGATTTTGCTAGAGCAGCAATTTTGAAAAGGTGTCCACTCCTGTCCCAGTCAGCTGATTATGAAAGAACAGCCATTTTCAAAATGTGTCCACTCCTGGCCCATTATGCTCATTAAAAGAGAGCAGCCATTTCAAAAAGGTGTCCACTCCTGGCGCAGTCAGGTGGATGTGAAGGAGCAGCCGTTCTGAAAAAGTGACCAATCCTACCCAGTCAGCTGATTATGAGAGAACAGCCATTTTGAAAAGGTTTCCACTCCTGGCCCAGTCTGCTGATTATGAGAGAACAGCCATTTTGAAAAGGTGTCCACTCCTGGCCCAGTCAGTTATATATGAAGGAGCAGCCATTTTGAAAAGGTGACCACTCCTGGCCCAGTCAGCTGATTGTGAGAGAGCAACCATTTTGATAAGGTGTCAACTCCTGGCCCAGTCAGATGAAAGTGTGAGAACAGCCATTTTGAAAAGGTGTCCTATCGTGGCCCAATCAGCTGATTATGAGAGAGCAGCCATTTTGAAAAGGTGTCCACTCCTGGCCTAGTCAGGTGGATATGAAGGAGCAGCCATTCTGAAAAGGTGTCCACTCCAGGCCCAGTCAGCTGATTATGTGAGAACAGCCATTCTGAAGAGGTGTTCAGTCCTGGCCCAGTCAGCTGATTATGAGAGAACAGCCATTTTGAAAAGGTGTCTACTCCTGGCCTAGTCAGCTGGATATGAAAGAGCAGCCATTTTGAAAAGGTGTCCACTCCTGGCTGAGTTACTTGACTATGAGAGAGTAGCCATTTTGAAAAAGTATCCACTCCTGACCCATTCAGCAGATAATGAGAGAAGAGCCATTCTGAAAAGGTGTCCACTCTTGACCTAGTCAGGTGGATATAAAGGAGCAACCATTCTGAAAATGTTTCCACTCGTGGCCGAGTCAGGTGTATATGAATGAGCAGCCATTCTGAAAAGGTGTCCACTCCTAGTCCAGTCAGCTCATTCTTAGAGAACAGCCATTTTGAAAAGGTGTCCACTCCTGGACCAGTGAGCTGATTATGAGACAGTAGCCATTGTGAACAGGTGTCCACTAATCCGCCAGTCAGGTGGATAAGAAGGAGCAACCTTTCTGAGAAGCTGTCCACTCCAGCCCCAGTCAGGTGGATATGAAGTAGCAGCTTTTCTGAAAAGGTGTCCATTCCTGGCCCAGTCAGCTGATTATGAGAGAACAGCCATTCGGAAAAGGTGTCCACTCTTGGCCTAGTCAGGTGGATATAAAGTAGCAACCATTCTGAAAAGGTGTCCACTCCAGGCCAAGTCAGCTGATTATGAGAGAACAGCCATTCCGGAAATGTGTCCAGTCCTGGCACAGTCATCTGATTATGAGAGAACGGTTATTTTGAAAAAGTGTCCACTAATGGCCTAGTCAGGTGGATATGAAGGAGCAGCCATTCTGAAAAGGTGTCCACTCCTGGCCCAGTCTGCTGATTATGAGAGAGCAGCCATTTTGAAAAGGTATCCACTCCTGGCCCAGTCAGGTGGATATGAAGAAGCAACCATTCTGAAAAGGTGTCCACTCCAGGCCTATTCAGCTGATTATGAGAGAACAGCCATTCTGAAAAGGTGTCCACTCCTGGCCTAGTCAGGTGGATATAAAGTAGCAGCAATTCTGAAAAGGTGTCCACTGCTGACCCAGTCAGCTGAGTATGAGAGAACAGCCATTGTGAAAAGGTGTCCACTCCTGGCCTAGTCAGCTGGATATGAAGGAGCAGCCATTTTGAAAAGGTGTCCACTCCTGGCCGAGTCAGTTGGATATGAAGGAGCAGCCATTCTGAAAAGGTATCCACTCCTGGCACAGTCAGCTGATAATGAAAGCAGCCATTTTGAAAAGGCATCCATTCCTGGCCCAGTCAGCTGATTATGAGAGCAGCCATTTTGAAAAGGTGTCCACTCGTGGCCAAGTCAGCTGATTATGAGAGAGCAGCCATTTTGAAAATGTGTCCACTCCTGGCCCAGTGAGCTGATAATGAGAGAGCAGCCATTTTGAAAAGGTGTCCACTCCTGGCGCAGTCAGGTGGATGTGAAGGAGCAGCCGTTCTGAAAAAGTGACCAATCCTTTCCCAGTCAGCTGATTATGAGAGAACAGCCATTCTGAAAAGGTTTCCACTCCTGGCCCAGTCTGCTGATTATGAGAGAACAGCGATTTTGAAAAGGTGTCCACTCCTGACCCAGTCAGTTATATATGAAGGAGCAGTCATTTTGAAAAGGTGTCCACTCCTGGCCCAGTCAGCTGATTTTGCTAGAGCAGCAATTTTGAAAAGGTGTCCACTCCTGTCCCAGTCAGCTGATTATGAAAGAACAGCCATTTTCAAAATGTGTCCACTCCTGGCCCAGTATGCTCATTAAAAGAGAGCAGCCATTTTGAAAAGGTGTCAACTCCTAGCGCAGTCAGGTGGATGTGAAGGAGCAGCCGTTCTGAAAAAGTGACCAATCCTTTCCCAGTCAGCTGATTATGAGAGAACAGCCATTCTGAAAAGGTTTCCACTCCTGGCCCAGTCTGCTGATTATGAGAGAAAAGCCATTTTGAAAAGGTGTCCACTCCTGGCCCAGTCAGTTATATATGATGGAGCAGCCATTTTGAAAAGGTGACCACTCCTGGCCCAGTCAGCTGATTATGAGAGACCAGCCGTATTGAAAAGGTGTCCACTCCTGGCCCAGTCTGCTGATTATGAGAGAACAGCCATTTTGAAAATCTGTCCACTCCTGGCCCAGTCTGCTGATTATGAGAGAGCAGCCATTTTGAAAAGGTGTCCACGCCTGGCCTAGTCAGGTGCATATGAACGAGCAGCCATTCTGAAAAGGTGTGCAATCCTGGAACAGTCAGCTGATAATGAAAGAACAGCCATTTTCAAAATGTGTCCACTCCTGGCCCAGAAAGCTCATTAAAAGAGAGCAGCCATTTTGAAAAGGTGTCCACTCCTGGCGCAGTCTGGTGGATGTGAAGAAACAGCCGTTCTTAAAAAGTGACCAATCCTTTCCCAGTTAGCTGATTATGAGAGAACAGCCATTCTGAAAAGGTTTCCACTCCTGGCCCAGTCTGCTGATTATGAGAGAACAGCCATTTTGAAAAGGTGTCCACTCGTGGCCCAGTCAGTTATATATGAAGGAGCAGCCATTTTGAAAAGGTGACCACTCCTGGCCCAGTCAGCTGATTATGAGAGAGCAACCATTCGGAAAAGGTGTCCACTCCTGGCCCTGTCAGCTGAATGTGTTAGAACAGCCTTTTTGAAAAGGTGTCCTATCGTGGCCCAATCAGCTGATTATGAGTGAGCAGCCATTTTGAAAAGGTGTCCACTCCTGGCCTAGTCAGCTGATTATGAAAGAACAGCCATTTTCAAAATGTGTCGACTCCTGGCCCAGTATGCTCATTAAAAGAGAGCAGCCATTTTGAAAAGGTGTCAACTCCTGGAGCAGTCAGGTGGATGTGAAGGAGCAGCCGTTCTGAAAAAGTGACCAATCCTTTCCCAGTCAGCTGATTATGAGAGAACAGCCATTCTGAAAAGGTTTCCACTCCTGGCCCAGTCTGCTGATTATGAGAGAACAGCCATTTTGAAAAGGTGTCCACTCCTGGCCCAGTCAGTTATATATGAAGGAGCAGCCATTTTGAAAAGGTAACCACTCCTGGCCCAGTCAGCTGATTATGAGAGACCAACCATTTTGAAAAGGTGTCCACTCCTGGCCCAGTCAGATATATATGAAGGAGCAGCCATTTTGAAAAGGTGTCCACTCCTGGCCCAGTCAGCTGATTTTGCTAGAGCAGCAATTTTGAAAAGGTGTCCACTCCTGTCCCAGTCAGCTGATTATGAAAGAACAGCCATTTTCAAAATGTGTCCACTCCTGGCCCATTATGCTCATTAAAAGAGAGCAGCCATTTTGAAAAGGTGTCCACTCCTGGCGCAGTCAGGTGGATGTGAAGGAGCAGCCGTTCTGAAAAAGTGACCAATCCTTTCCCAGTCAGCTGATTATGAGAGAACAGCCATTCTGAAAAGGTTTCCACTCCTGGCCCAGTCTGCTGATTATGAGAGAACAGCCATTTTGAAAAGGTGTCCACTCCTGGCCCAGTCAGATATATATGAAGGAGCAGCCATTTTGAAAAGGTGACCACTCCTGGCCCAGTCAGCTGATTGTGAAAGAGCAACCATTTTGATAAGGTGTCAACTCCTGGCCCAGTCAGATGAAAGTGTGAGAACAGCCATTTTGAAAAGGTGTCCTATCGTGGCCCAATCAGCTGATTATGAGAGAGCAGCCATTTTGAAAAGGTGTCCACTCCTGGCCTAGTCAGGTGGATATGAAGGAGCAGCCATTCTGAAAAGGTGTCCACTCCAGGCCCAGTCAGCTGATTATGTGAGAACAGCCATTCTGAAGAGGTGTTCAGTCCTGGCCCAGTCAGCTGATTATGAGAGAACAGCCATTTTGAAAAGGTGTCTACTCCTGGCCTAGTCAGCTGGATATGAAAGAGCAGCCATTTTGAAAAGGTGTCCACTCCTGGCCGAGTTACTTGACTATGAGAGAGCAGCCATTTTGAAAAAGTATCCACTCCTGACCCATTCAGCAGATAATGAGAGAAGAGCCATTCTGAAAAGGTGTCCACTCTTGACCTAGTCAGGTGGATATAAAGGAGCAACCATTCTGAAAATGTTTCCACTCCTGGCCGAGTCAGGTGTATATGAATGAGCAGCCATTCTGAAAAGGTGTCCACTCCTAGTCCAGTCAGCTCATTCTTAGAGAACAGCCATTTTGAAAAGGTGTCCACTCCTGGACCAGTGAGCTGATTATGAGACAGTAGCCATTGTGAACAGGTGTCCACTAATGGGCCAGTCAGGTGGATAAGAAGGAGCAACCTTTCTGAGAAGCTGTCCACTCCAGCCCCAGTCAGGTGGATATGAAGTAGCAGCTTTTCTGAAAAGGTGTCCATTCCTGGCCCAGTCAGCTGATTATGAGAGAACAGCCATTCGGAAAAGGTGTCCACTCTTGGCCTAGTCAGGTGGATATAAAGTAGCAACCATTCTGAAAAGGTGTCCACTCCAGGCCCAGTCAGCTGATTATGAGAGAACAGCCATTCCGGAAATATGTCCAGTCCTGGCACAGTCATCTGATTATGAGAGAACAGTTATTTTGAAAAAGTGTCCACTAATGGCCTAGTCAGGTGGATATGAAGGAGCAGCCATTCTGAAAAGGTGTCCACTCCTGGCCCAGTCTGCTGATTATGAGAGAGCAGCCATTTTGAAAAGGTATCCACTCCTGGCCCAGTCAGGTGGATATGAAGAAGCAGCCATTCTGAAATGGTGTCCACTCCAGGCCTATTCAGCTGATTATGAGAGAACAGCCATTCTGAAAAGGTGTCCACTCCTGGCCTAGTCAGGTGGATATAAAGTAGCAGCAATTCTGAAAAGGTGTCCACTGCTGACCCAGTCAGCTGATTATGAGAGAACAGCCATTGTGAAAAGGTGTCCACTCCTGGCCTAGTCAGCTGGATATGAAGGAGCAGCCATTTTGAAAAGGTGTCCACTCCTGGCCAAGTCAGTTGGATATGAAGGAGCAGCCATTCTGAAAAGGTATCCACTCCTGGCACAGTCAGCTGATAATGAAAGCAGCCATTTTGAAAAGGCATCCATTCCTGGCCCAGTCAGCTGATTATGAGAGCAGCCATTTTGAAAAGGTGTCCACTCGTGGCCAAGTCAGCTGATTATGAGAGAGCAGCCATTTTGAAAATGTGTCCACTCCTGGCCCAGTGAGCTGATAATGAGAGAGCAGCCATTTTGAAAAGGTGTCCACTCCTGGCGCAGTCAGGTGGATGTGAAGGAGCAGCCGTTCTGAAAAAGTGACCAATCCTTTCCCAGTCAGCTGATTATGAGAGAACAGCCATTCTGAAAAGGTTTCCACTCCTGGCCCAGTCTGCTGATTATGAGAGAACAGCGATTTTGAAAAGGTGTCCACTCCTGACCCAGTCAGTTATATATGAAGGAGCAGTCATTTTGAAAAGGTGTCCACTCCTGGCCCAGTCAGCTGATTTTGCTAGAGCAGCAATTTTGAAAAGGTGTCCACTCCTTTCCCAGTCAGCTGATTATGAAAGAACAGCCATTTTCAAAATGTGTCCACTCCTGGCCCAGTATGCTCATTAAAAGAGAGCAGCCATTTTGAAAAGGTGTCAACTCCTAGCGCAGTCAGGTGGATGTGAAGGAGCAGCCGTTCTGAAAAAGTGACCAATCCTTTCCCAGTCAGCTGATTATGAGAGAACAGCCATTCTGAAAAGGTTTCCACTCCTGGCCCAGTCTGCTGATTATGAGAGAAAAGCCATTTTGAAAAGGTGTCCACTCCTGGCCCAGTCAGTTATATATGATGGAGCAGCCATTTTGAAAAGGTGACCACTCCTGGCCCAGTCAGCTGATTATGAGAGACCAGCCGTATTGAAAAGGTGTCCACTCCTGGCCCAGTCTGCTGATTATGAGAGAACAGCCATTTTGAAAATCTGTCCACTCCTGGCCCAGTCTGCTGATTATGAGAGAGCAGCCATTTTGAAAAGGTGTCTACGCCTGGCCTAGTCAGGTGCATATGAACGAGCAGCCATTCTGAAAAGGTGTGCACTCCTGGAACAGTCAGCTGATAATGAAAGAACAGCCATTTTCAAAATGTGTCCACTCCTGGCCCAGAAAGCTCATTAAAAGAGAGCAGCCATTTTGAAAAGGTGTCCACTCCTGGCGCAGTCTGGTGGATGTGAAGAAACACGCGTTCTTAAAAAGTGACCAATCCTTTCCCAGTTAGCTGATTATGAGAGAACAGCCATTCTGAAAAGGTTTCCACTCCTGGCCCAGTCTGCTGATTATGAGAGAACAGCCATTTTGAAAAGGTGTCCACTCGTGGCCCAGTCAGTTATATATGAAGGAGCAGCCATTTTGAAAAGGTGACCACTCCTGGCCCAGTCAGCTGATTATGAGAGAGCAACCATTCGGAAAAGGTGTCCACTCCTGGCCCTGTCAGCTGAATGTGTTAGAACAGCCTTTTTGAAAAGGTGTCCTATCGTGGCCCAATCAGCTGATTATGAGTGAGCAGCCATTTTGAAAAGGTGTCCACTCCTGGCCTAGTCAGCTGATTATGAAAGAACAGCCATTTTCAAAATGTGTCGACTCCTGGCCCAGTATGCTCATTAAAAGAGAGCAGCCATTTTGAAAAGGTGTCAACTCCTGGAGCAGTCAGGTGGATGTGAAGGAGCAGCCGTTCTGAAAAAGTGACCAATCCTTTCCCAGTCAGCTGATTATGAGAGAACAGCCATTCTGAAAAGGTTTCCACTCCTGGCCCAGTCTGCTGATTATGAGAGAACAGCCATTTTGAAAAGGTGTCCACTCCTGGCCCAGTCAGTTATATATGAAGGAGCAGCCATTTTGAAAAGGTAACCACTCCTGGCCCAGTCAGCTGATTATGAGAGACCAACCATTTTGAAAAGGTGTCCACTCCTGGCCCAGTCAGATATATATGAAGGAGCAGCCATTTTGAAAAGGTGTCCACTCCTGGCCCAGTCAGCTGATTTTGCTAGAGCAGCAATTTTGAAAAGGTGTCCACTCCTGTCCCAGTCAGCTGATTATGAAAGAACAGCCATTTTCAAAATGTGTCCACTCCTGGCCCATTATGCTCATTAAAAGAGAGCAGCCATTTTGAAAAGGTGTCCACTCCTGGCGCAGTCAGGTGGATGTGAAGGAGCAGCCGTTCTGAAAAAGTGACCAATCCTTTCCCAGTCAGCTGATTATGAGAGAACAGCCATTCTGAAAAGGTTTCCACTCCTGGCCCAGTCTGCTGATTATGAGAGAACAGCCATTTTGAAAAGGTGTCCACTCCTGGCCCAGTCAGATATATATGAAGGAGCAGCCATTTTGAAAAGGTGACCACTCCTGGCCCAGTCAGCTGATTGTGAAAGAGCAACCATTTTGATAAGGTGTCAACTCCTGGCCCAGTCAGATGAAAGTGTGAGAACAGCCATTTTGAAAAGGTGTCCTATCGTGGCCCAATCAGCTGATTATGAGAGAGCAGCCATTTTGAAAAGGTGTCCACTCCTGGCCTAGTCAGGTGGATATGAAGGAGCAGCCATTCTGAAAAGGTGTCCACTCCAGGCCCAGTCAGCTGATTATGTGAGAACAGCCATTCTGAAGAGGTGTTCAGTCCTGGCCCAGTCAGCTGATTATGAGAGAACAGCCATTTTGAAAAGGTGTCTACTCCTGGCCTAGTCAGCTGGATATGAAAGAGCAGCCATTTTGAAAAGGTGTCCACTCCTGGCCGAGTTACTTGACTATGAGAGAGCAGCCATTTTGAAAAAGTATCCACTCCTGACCCATTCAGCAGATAATGAGAGAAGAGCCATTCTGAAAAGGTGTCCACTCTTGACCTAGTCAGGTGGATATAAAGGAGCAACCATTCTGAAAATGTTTCCACTCCTGGCCGAGTCAGGTGTATATGAATGAGCAGCCATTCTGAAAAGGTGTCCACTCCTAGTCCAGTCAGCTCATTCTTAGAGAACAGCCATTTTGAAAAGGTGTCCACTCCTGGACCAGTGAGCTGATTATGAGACAGTAGCCATTGTGAACAGGTGTCCACTAATGGGCCAGTCAGGTGGATAAGAAGGAGCAACCTTTCTGAGAAGCTGTCCACTCCAGCCCCAGTCAGGTGGATATGAAGTAGCAGCTTTTCTGAAAAGGTGTCCATTCCTGGCCCAGTCAGCTGATTATGAGAGAACAGCCATTCGGAAAAGGTGTCCACTCTTGGCCTAGTCAGGTGGATATAAAGTAGCAACCATTCTGAAAAGGTGTCCACTCCAGGCCCAGTCAGCTGATTATGAGAGAACAGCCATTCCGGAAATATGTCCAGTCCTGGCACAGTCATCTGATTATGAGAGAACAGTTATTTTGAAAAAGTGTCCACTAATGGCCTAGTCAGGTGGATATGAAGGAGCAGCCATTCTGAAAAGGTGTCCACTCCTGGCCCAGTCTGCTGATTATGAGAGAGCAGCCATTTTGAAAAGGTATCCACTCCTGGCCCAGTCAGGTGGATATGAAGAAGCAGCCATTCTGAAATGGTGTCCACTCCAGGCCTATTCAGCTGATTATGAGAGAACAGCCATTCTGAAAAGGTGTCCACTCCTGGCCTAGTCAGGTGGATATAAAGTAGCAGCAATTCTGAAAAGGTGTCCACTGCTGACCCAGTCAGCTGATTATGAGAGAACAGCCATTGTGAAAAGGTGTCCACTCCTGGCCTAGTCAGCTGGATATGAAGGAGCAGCCATTTTGAAAAGGTGTCCACTCCTGGCCAAGTCAGTTGGATATGAAGGAGCAGCCATTCTGAAAAGGTATCCACTCCTGGCACAGTCAGCTGATAATGAAAGCAGCCATTTTGAAAAGGCATCCATTCCTGGCCCAGTCAGCTGATTATGAGAGCAGCCATTTTGAAAAGGTGTCCACTCGTGGCCAAGTCAGCTGATTATGAGAGAGCAGCCATTTTGAAAATGTGTCCACTCCTGGCCCAGTGAGCTGATAATGAGAGAGCAGCCATTTTGAAAAGGTGTCCACTCCTGGCGCAGTCAGGTGGATGTGAAGGAGCAGCCGTTCTGAAAAAGTGACCAATCCTTTCCCAGTCAGCTGATTATGAGAGAACAGCCATTCTGAAAAGGTTTCCACTCCTGGCCCAGTCTGCTGATTATGAGAGAACAGCGATTTTGAAAAGGTGTCCACTCCTGACCCAGTCAGTTATATATGAAGGAGCAGTCATTTTGAAAAGGTGTCCACTCCTGGCCCAGTCAGCTGATTTTGCTAGAGCAGCAATTTTGAAAAGGTGTCCACTCCTGTCCCAGTCAGCTGATTATGAAAGAACAGCCATTTTCAAAATGTGTCCACTCCTGGCCCAGTATGCTCATTAAAAGAGAGCAGCCATTTTGAAAAGGTGTCAACTCCTAGCGCAGTCAGGTGGATGTGAAGGAGCAGCCGTTCTGAAAAAGTGACCAATCCTTTCCCAGTCAGCTGATTATGAGAGAACAGCCATTCTGAAAAGGTTTCCACTCCTGGCCCAGTCTGCTGATTATGAGAGAAAAGCCATTTTGAAAAGGTGTCCACTCCTGGCCCAGTCAGTTATATATGATGGAGCAGCCATTTTGAAAAGGTGACCACTCCTGGCCCAGTCAGCTGATTATGAGAGACCAGCCGTATTGAAAAGGTGTCCACTCCTGGCCCAGTCTGCTGATTATGAGAGAACAGCCATTTTGAAAATCTGTCCACTCCTGGCCCAGTCTGCTGATTATGAGAGAGCAGCCATTTTGAAAAGGTGTCTACGCCTGGCCTAGTCAGGTGCATATGAACGAGCAGCCATTCTGAAAAGGTGTGCACTCCTGGAACAGTCAGCTGATAATGAAAGAACAGCCATTTTCAAAATGTGTCCACTCCTGGCCCAGAAAGCTCATTAAAAGAGAGCAGCCATTTTGAAAAGGTGTCCACTCCTGGCGCAGTCTGGTGGATGTGAAGAAACACGCGTTCTTAAAAAGTGACCAATCCTTTCCCAGTTAGCTGATTATGAGAGAACAGCCATTCTGAAAAGGTTTCCACTCCTGGCCCAGTCTGCTGATTATGAGAGAACAGCCATTTTGAAAAGGTGTCCACTCGTGGCCCAGTCAGTTATATATGAAGGAGCAGCCATTTTGAAAAGGTGACCACTCCTGGCCCAGTCAGCTGATTATGAGAGAGCAACCATTCGGAAAAGGTGTCCACTCCTGGCCCTGTCAGCTGAATGTGTTAGAACAGCCTTTTTGAAAAGGTGTCCTATCGTGGCCCAATCAGCTGATTATGAGTGAGCAGCCATTTTGAAAAGGTGTCCACTCCTGGCCTAGTCAGCTGATTATGAAAGAACAGCCATTTTCAAAATGTGTCGACTCCTGGCCCAGTATGCTCATTAAAAGAGAGCAGCCATTTTGAAAAGGTGTCAACTCCTGGAGCAGTCAGGTGGATGTGAAGGAGCAGCCGTTCTGAAAAAGTGACCAATCCTTTCCCAGTCAGCTGATTATGAGAGAACAGCCATTCTGAAAAGGTTTCCACTCCTGGCCCAGTCTGCTGATTATGAGAGAACAGCCATTTTGAAAAGGTGTCCACTCCTGGCCCAGTCAGTTATATATGAAGGAGCAGCCATTTTGAAAAGGTAACCACTCCTGGCCCAGTCAGCTGATTATGAGAGACCAACCATTTTGAAAAGGTGTCCACTCCTGGCCCAGTCAGATATATATGAAGGAGCAGCCATTTTGAAAAGGTGTCCACTCCTGGCCCAGTCAGCTGATTTTGCTAGAGCAGCAATTTTGAAAAGGTGTCCACTCCTGTCCCAGTCAGCTGATTATGAAAGAACAGCCATTTTCAAAATGTGTCCACTCCTGGCCCATTATGCTCATTAAAAGAGAGCAGCCATTTTGAAAAGGTGTCCACTCCTGGCGCAGTCAGGTGGATGTGAAGGAGCAGCCGTTCTGAAAAAGTGACCAATCCTTTCCCAGTCAGCTGATTATGAGAGAACAGCCATTCTGAAAAGGTTTCCACTCCTGGCCCAGTCTGCTGATTATGAGAGAACAGCCATTTTGAAAAGGTGTCCACTCCTGGCCCAGTCAGATATATATGAAGGAGCAGCCATTTTGAAAAGGTGACCACTCCTGGCCCAGTCAGCTGATTGTGAGAGAGCAACCATTTTGATAAGGTGTCAACTCCTGGCCCAGTCAGATGAAAGTGTGAGAACAGCCATTTTGAAAAGGTGTCCTATCGTGGCCCAATCAGCTGATTATGAGAGAGCAGCCATTTTGAAAAGGTGTCCACTCCTGGCCTAGTCAGGTGGATATGAAGGAGCAGCCATTCTGAAAAGGTGTCCACTCCAGGCCCAGTCAGCTGATTATGTGAGAACAGCCATTCTGAAGAGGTGTTCAGTCCTGGCCCAGTCAGCTGATTATGAGAGAACAGCCATTTTGAAAAGGTGTCTACTCCTGGCCTAGTCAGCTGGATATGAAAGAGCAGCCATTTTGAAAAGGTGTCCACTCCTGGCCGAGTTACTTGACTATGAGAGAGCAGCCATTTTGAAAAAGTATCCACTCCTGACCCATTCAGCAGATAATGAGAGAAGAGCCATTCTGAAAAGGTGTCCACTCTTGACCTAGTCAGGTGGATATAAAGGAGCAACCATTCTGAAAATGTTTCCACTCCTGGCCGAGTCAGGTGTATATGAATGAGCAGCCATTCTGAAAAGGTGTCCACTCCTAGTCCAGTCAGCTCATTCTTAGAGAACAGCCATTTTGAAAAGGTGTCCACTCCTGGACCAGTGAGCTGATTATGAGACAGTAGCCATTGTGAACAGGTGTCCACTAATGGGCCAGTCAGGTGGATAAGAAGGAGCAACCTTTCTGAGAAGCTGTCCACTCCAGCCCCAGTCAGGTGGATATGAAGTAGCAGCTTTTCTGAAAAGGTGTCCATTCCTGGCCCAGTCAGCTGATTATGAGAGAACAGCCATTCGGAAAAGGTGTCCACTCTTGGCCTAGTCAGGTGGATATAAAGTAGCAACCATTCTGAAAAGGTGTCCACTCCAGGCCCAGTCAGCTGATTATGAGAGAACAGCCATTCCGGAAATATGTCCAGTCCTGGCACAGTCATCTGATTATGAGAGAACAGTTATTTTGAAAAAGTGTCCACTAATGGCCTAGTCAGGTGGATATGAAGGAGCAGCCATTCTGAAAAGGTGTCCACTCCTGGCCCAGTCTGCTGATTATGAGAGAGCAGCCATTTTGAAAAGGTATCCACTCCTGGCCCAGTCAGGTGGATATGAAGAAGCAGCCATTCTGAAAAGGTGTCCACTCCAGGCCTATTCAGCTGATTATGAGAGAACAGCCATTCTGAAAAGGTGTCCACTCCTGGCCTAGTCAGGTGGATATAAAGTAGCAGCAATTCTGAAAAGGTGTCCACTGCTGACCCAGTCAGCTGATTATGAGAGAACAGCCATTGTGAAAAGGTGTCCACTCCTGGCCTAGTCAGCTGGATATGAAGGAGCAGCCATTTTGAAAAGGTGTCCACTCCTGGCCGAGTCAGTTGGATATGAAGGAGCAGCCATTTTGAAAATGTATCCACTCCTGGCACAGTCAGCTGATAATGAAAGCAGCCATTTTGAAAAGGCATCCATTCCTGGCCCAGTCAGCTGATTATGAGAGCAGCCATTTTGAAAAGGTGTCCACTCGTGGCCAAGTCAGCTGATTATGAGAGAGCAGCCATTTTGAAAATGTGTCCACTCCTGGCCCAGTGAGCTGATAATGAGAGAGCAGCCATTTTGAAAAGGTGTCCACTCCTGGCGCAGTCAGGTGGATGTGAAGGAGCAGCCGTTCTGAAAAAGTGACCAATCCTTTCCCAGTTAGCTGATTATGAGAGAACAGCCATTCTGAAAAGGTTTCCACTCCTGGCCCAGTCTGCTGATTATGAGAGAACAGCCATTTTGAAAAGGTGTCCACTCGTGGCCCAGTCAGTTATATATGAAGGAACAGCCATTTTGAAAAGGTGACCACTCCTGGCCCAGTCAGCTGATTATGAGAGAGCAACCATTCGGAAAAGGTGTCCACTCCTGGCCCTGTCAGCTGAATGTGTTAGAACAGCCTTTTTGAAAAGGTGTCCTATCGTGGCCCAATCAGCTGATTATGAGTGAGCAGCCATTTTGAAAAGGTGTCCACTCCTGGCCTAGTCAGGTGGATATGAAGGAGCAGCCATTCTGAAAAGGTGTCCACTCCAGGCCCAGTCAGCTGATTATGAGAGAACAGCCATTCCGAAGAGGTAATCAGTCCTGGCCCAGTCAGCTGATTATGAGAGACCAGCCATATTGAAAAGGTGTCCACTCCTGGCCCAGTCAGCTGATTTTGCTAGAGCAGCAATTTTGAAAAGGTGTCCACTCCTGTCCCAGTCAGCTGATTATGAAAGAACAGCCATTTTCAAAATGTGTCCACTCCTGGCCCAGTATGCTCATTAAAAGAGAGCAGCCATTTTGAAAAGGTGTCAACTCCTGGAGCAGTCAGGTGGATGTGAAGGAGCAGCCGTTCTGAAAAAGTGACCAATCCTTTCCCAGTCAGCTGATTATGAGAGAACAGCCATTCTGAAAAGGTTTCCACTCCTGGCCCAGTCTGCTGATTATGAGAGAAAAGCCATTTTGAAAAGGTGTCCACTCCTGGCCCAGTCAGTTATATATGAAGGAGCAGCCATTTTGAAAAGGTAACCACTCCTGGCCCAGTCAGCTGATTATGAGAGACCAACCATTTTGAAAAGGTGACCACTCCTGGCCCAGTCAGCTGATTATGAGAGAGCAACCATTCTGATAATGTGTCAACTCCTGGCCCAGTCAGCTGAAAGTGTGAGAACAGCCATTTTGAAAAGATGTCCTATCGTGGCCCAATCAGCTGATTATGAGAGAGCAGCCATTTTGAAAAGGTGTCCACTCCTGGCCTAGTCAGGTGGATATGAAGGAGCAGCCATTCTGAAAAGGTGTCCACTCCAGGCACAGTCAGCTGATTATGTGAGAACAGCCATTCTGAAGATGTGTTCAGTCCTGGCCCAGTCAGCTGATTATGAGAGAACAGCCATTTTGAAAAGGTGTCCACTCCTGGCCTAGTCAGCTGGATATGAAAGAGCAGCCATTTTGAAAAGGTGTCCACTCCTGACCCATTCAGCAGATAATGAGAGAAGAGCCATTCTGAAAAGGTGTCCACTCTTGACCTAGTCAGGTGGATATAAAGGAGCAACCATTCTGAAAAGGTTTCCACTCCTCACCCAGTCAGGTGGATATGAAGGAGCAGCCATTCTGAAAAGGTGTCCACTCCTAGTCCAGTCAGCTGATTATGAGAGAACAGCCATTTTGAACAGGTGTCCACTCCTGGCCCAGTCAGCTGATTTTGCTAGAGCAGCAATTTTGAAAAGGTGTCCACTCCTGTCCCAGTCAGCTGATTATGAAAGAACAGCCATTTTCAAAATGTGTCCACTCCTGGCCCATTATGCTCATTAAAAGAGAGCAGCCATTTCGAAAAGGTGTCCACTCCTGGCGCAGTCAGGTGGATGTGAAGGAGCAGCCGTTCTGAAAAAGTGACCAATCCTTTCCCAGTCAGCTGATTATGAGAGAACAGCCATTCTGAAAAGGTTTCCACTCCTGGCCCAGTCTGCTGATTATGAGAGAACAGCCATTTTGAAAAGGTGTCTACTCCTGGCCCAGTCAGATATATATGAAGGAGCAGCCATTTTGAAAAGGTGACCACTCCTGGCCCAGTCAGCTGATTGTGAGAGAGCAACCATTTTGATAAGGTGTCAACTCCTGGCCCAGTCAGATGAAAGTGTGAGAACAGCCATTTTGAAAAGGTGTCCTATCGTGGCCCAATCAGCTGATTATGAGAGAGCAGCCATTTTGAAAAGGTGTCCACTCCTGGCCTAGTCAGGTGGATATGAAGGAGCAGCCATTCTGAAAAGGTGTCCACTCCAGGCCCAGTCAGCTGATTATGTGAGAACAGCCATTCTGAAGAGGTGTTCAGTCCTGGCCCAGTCAGCTGATTATGAGAGAACAGCCATTTTGAAAAGGTGTCTACTCCTGGCCTAGTCAGCTGGATATGAAAGAGCAGCCATTTTGAAAAGGTGTCCACTCCTGGCCGAGTTACTTGACTATGAGAGAGCAGCCATTTTGAAAAAGTATCCACTCCTGACCCATTCAGCAGATAATGAGAGAAGAGCCATTCTGAAAAGGTGTCCACTCTTGACCTAGTCAGGTGGATATAAAGGAGCAACCATTCTGAAAATGTTTCCACTCCTGGCCGAGTCAGGTGTATATGAATGAGCAGCCATTCTGAAAAGGTGTCCACTCCTAGTCCAGTCAGCTCATTCTTAGAGAACAGCCATTTTGAAAAGGTGTCCACTCCTGGACCAGTGAGCTGATTATGAGACAGTAGCCATTGTGAACAGGTGTCCACTAATGGGCCAGTCAGGTGGATAAGAAGGAGCAACCTTTCTGAGAAGCTGTCCACTCCAGCCCCAGTCAGGTGGATATGAAGTAGCAGCTTTTCTGAAAAGGTGTCCATTCCTGGCCCAGTCAGCTGATTATGAGAGAACAGCCATTCGGAAAAGGTGTCCACTCTTGGCCTAGTCAGGTGGATATAAAGTAGCAACCATTCTGAAAAGGTGTCCACTCCAGGCCCAGTCAGCTGATTATGAGAGAACAGCCATTCCGGAAATATGTCCAGTCCTGGCACAGTCATCTGATTATGAGAGAACAGTTATTTTGAAAAAGTGTCCACTAATGGCCTAGTCAGGTGGATATGAAGGAGCAGCCATTCTGAAAAGGTGTCCACTCCTGGCCCAGTCTGCTGATTATGAGAGAGCAGCCATTTTGAAAAGGTATCCACTCCTGGCCCAGTCAGGTGGATATGAAGAAGCAGCCATTCTGAAAAGGTGTCCACTCCAGGCCTATTCAGCTGATTATGAGAGAACAGCCATTCTGAAAAGGTGTCCACTCCTGGCCTAGTCAGGTGGATATAAAGTAGCAGCAATTCTGAAAAGGTGTCCACTGCTGACCCAGTCAGCTGATTATGAGAGAACAGCCATTGTGAAAAGGTGTCCACTCCTGGCCTAGTCAGCTGGATATGAAGGAGCAGCCATTTTGAAAAGGTGTCCACTCCTGGCCGAGTCAGTTGGATATGAAGGAGCAGCCATTTTGAAAATGTATCCACTCCTGGCACAGTCAGCTGATAATGAAAGCAGCCATTTTGAAAAGGCATCCATTCCTGGCCCAGTCAGCTGATTATGAGAGCAGCCATTTTGAAAAGGTGTCCACTCGTGGCCAAGTCAGCTGATTATGAGAGAGCAGCCATTTTGAAAATGTGTCCACTCCTGGCCCAGTGAGCTGATAATGAGAGAGCAGCCATTTTGAAAAGGTGTCCACTCCTGGCGCAGTCAGGTGGATGTGAAGGAGCAGCCGTTCTGAAAAAGTGACCAATCCTTTCCCAGTTAGCTGATTATGAGAGAACAGCCATTCTGAAAAGGTTTCCACTCCTGGCCCAGTCTGCTGATTATGAGAGAACAGCCATTTTGAAAAGGTGTCCACTCGTGGCCCAGTCAGTTATATATGAAGGAACAGCCATTTTGAAAAGGTGACCACTCCTGGCCCAGTCAGCTGATTATGAGAGAGCAACCATTCGGAAAAGGTGTCCACTCCTGGCCCTGTCAGCTGAATGTGTTAGAACAGCCTTTTTGAAAAGGTGTCCTATCGTGGCCCAATCAGCTGATTATGAGTGAGCAGCCATTTTGAAAAGGTGTCCACTCCTGGCCTAGTCAGGTGGATATGAAGGAGCAGCCATTCTGAAAAGGTGTCCACTCCAGGCCCAGTCAGCTGATTATGAGAGAACAGCCATTCCGAAGAGGTAATCAGTCCTGGCCCAGTCAGCTGATTATGAGAGACCAGCCATATTGAAAAGGTGTCCACTCCTGGCCCAGTCAGCTGATTTTGCTAGAGCAGCAATTTTGAAAAGGTGTCCACTCCTGTCCCAGTCAGCTGATTATGAAAGAACAGCCATTTTCAAAATGTGTCCACTCCTGGCCCAGTATGCTCATTAAAAGAGAGCAGCCATTTTGAAAAGGTGTCAACTCCTGGAGCAGTCAGGTGGATGTGAAGGAGCAGCCGTTCTGAAAAAGTGACCAATCCTTTCCCAGTCAGCTGATTGTGTCCACTCCTGGCCTAGTCAGGTGGATATGAAGGAGCAGCCATTCTGAAAAGGTGTCCACTCCAGGCCCAGTCAGCTGATTATGAGAGAACAGCCATTCCGAAGAGGTAATCAGTCCTGGCCCAGTCAGCTGATTATGTGAGAACAGCCATTCTGAAGAGGTGTTCAGTCCTGGCCCAGTCAGCTGATTATGAGAGAACAGCCATTTTGAAAAGGTGTCCACTCCTGGCCTAGTCAGCTGGATATGAAAGAGCAGCCATTTTGAAAAGGTGTCCACTCCTGACCCATTCAGCAGATAATGAGAGAAGAGCCATTCTGAAAAGGTGTCCACTCTTGACCTAGTCAGGTGGATATAAAGGAGCAACCATTCTGAAAAGGTTTCCACTCCTCACCCAGTCAGGTGGATATGAAGGAGCAGCCATTCTGAAAAGGTGTCCACTCCTAGTCCAGTCAGCTGATTATGAGAGAACAGCCATTTTGAACAGGTGTCCACTCCTGGCCCAGTCAGCTGATTTTGCTAGAGCAGCAATTTTGAAAAGGTGTCCACTCCTGTCCCAGTCAGCTGATTATGAAAGAACAGCCATTTTCAAAATGTGTCCACTCCTGGCCCATTATGCTCATTAAAAGAGAGCAGCCATTTCGAAAAGGTGTCCACTCCTGGCGCAGTCAGGTGGATGTGAAGGAGCAGCCGTTCTGAAAAAGTGACCAATCCTACCCAGTCAGCTGATTATGAGAGAACAGCCATTCTGAAAAGGTTTCCACTCCTGGCCCAGTCTGCTGATTATGAGAGAACAGCCATTTTGAAAAGGTGTCCACTCCTGGCCCAGTCAGTTATATATGAAGGAGCAGCCATTTTGAAAAGGTGACCACTCCTGGCCCAGTCAGCTGATTGTGAGAGAGCAACCATTTTGATAAGGTGTCAACTCCTGGCCCAGTCAGATGAAAGTGTGAGAACAGCCATTTTGAAAAGGTGTCCTATCGTGGCCCAATCAGCTGATTATGAGAGAGCAGCCATTTTGAAAAGGTGTCCACTCCTGGCCTAGTCAGGTGGATATGAAGGAGCAGCCATTCTGAAAAGGTGTCCACTCCAGGCCCAGTCAGCTGATTATGTGAGAACAGCCATTCTGAAGAGGTGTTCAATCCTGGCCCAGTCAGCTGATTATGAGAGAACAGCCATTTTGAAAAGGTGTCTACTCCTGGCCTAGTCAGCTGGATATGAAAGAGCAGCCATTTTGAAAAGGTGTCCACTCCTGGCTGAGTTACTTGACTATGAGAGAGTAGCCATTTTGAAAAAGTATCCACTCCTGACCCATTCAGCAGATAATGAGAGAAGAGCCATTCTGAAAAGGTGTCCACTCTTGACCTAGTCAGGTGGATATAAAGGAGCAACCATTCTGAAAATGTTTCCACTCGTGGCCGAGTCAGGTGTATATGAATGAGCAGCCATTCTGAAAAGGTGTCCACTCCTAGTCCAGTCAGCTCATTCTTAGAGAACAGCCATTTTGAAAAGGTGTCCACTCCTGGACCAGTGAGCTGATTATGAGACAGTAGCCATTGTGAACAGGTGTCCACTAATCCGCCAGTCAGGTGGATAAGAAGGAGCAACCTTTCTGAGAAGCTGTCCACTCCAGCCCCAGTCAGGTGGATATGAAGTAGCAGCTTTTCTGAAAAGGTGTCCATTCCTGGCCCAGTCAGCTGATTATGAGAGAACAGCCATTCGGAAAAGGTGTCCACTCTTGGCCTAGTCAGGTGGATATAAAGTAGCAACCATTCTGAAAAGGTGTCCACTCCAGGCCCAGTCAGCTGATTATGAGAGAACAGCCATTCCGGAAATGTGTCCAGTCCTGGCACAGTCATCTGATTATGAGAGAACGGTTATTTTGAAAAAGTGTCCACTAATGGCCTAGTCAGGTGGATATTAAGGAGCAGCCATTCTGAAAAGGTGTCCACTCCTGGCCCAGTCTGCTGATTATGAGAGAGCAGCCATTTTGAAAAGGTATCCACTCCTGGCCCAGTCAGGTGGATATGAAGAAGCAGCCATTCTGAAAAGGTGTCCACTCCAGGCCTATTCAGCTGATTATGAGAGAACAGCCATTCTGAAAAGGTGTCCACTCCTGGCCTAGTCAGGTGGATATAAAGTAGCAGCAATTCTGAAAAGGTGTCCACTGCTGACCCAGTCAGCTGATTATGAGAGAACAGCCATTGTGAAAAGGTGTCCACTCCTGGCCTAGTCAGCTGGATATGAAGGAGCAGCCATTTTGAAAAGGTGTCCACTCCTGGCCGAGTCAGTTGGATATGAAGGAGCAGCCATTCTGAAAAGGTATCCACTCCTGGCACAGTCAGCTGATAATGAAAGCAGCCATTTTGAAAAGGCATCCATTCCTGGCCCAGTCAGCTGATTATGAGAGCAGCCATTTTGAAAAGGTGTCCACTCGTGGCCAAGTCAGCTGATTATGAGAGAGCAGCCGTTCTGAAAAAGTGACCAATCCTTTCCCAGTCAGCTGATTATGAGAGAACAGCCATTCTGAAAAGGTTTCCACTCCTGGCCCAGTCTGCTGATTATGAGAGAACAGCGATTTTGAAAAGGTGTCCACTCCTGACCCAGTCAGTTATATACGAAGGAGCAGTCATTTTGAAAAGGTGTCCACTCCTGGCCCAGTCAGCTGATTTTGCTAGAGCAGCAATTTTGAAAAGGTGTCCACTCCTGTCCCAGTCAGCTGATTATGAAAGAACAGCCATTTTCAAAATGTGTCCACTCCTGGCCCAGTATGCTCATTAAAAGAGAGCAGCCATTTTGAAAAGGTGTCAACTCCTAGCGCAGTCAGGTGGATGTGAAGGAGCAGCCGTTCTGAAAAAGTGACCAATCCTTTCCCAGTCAGCTGATTATGAGAGAACAGCCATTCTGAAAAGGTTTCCACTCCTGGCCCAGTCTGCTGATTATGAGAGAAAAGCCATTTTGAAAAGGTGTCCACTCCTGGCCCAGTCAGTTATATATGATGGAGCAGCCATTTTGAAAAGGTGACCACTCCTGGCCCAGTCAGCTGATTATGAGAGACCAGCCGTATTGAAAAGGTGTCCACTCCTGGCCCAGTCTGCTGATTATGAGAGAACAGCCATTTTGAAAATCTGTCCACTCCTGGCCCAGTCTGCTGATTATGAGAGAGCAGCCATTTTGAAAAGGTGTCCACGCCTGGCCTAGTCAGGTGCATATGAACGAGCAGCCATTCTGAAAAGGTGTGCAGTCCTGGAACAGTCAGCTGATAATGAAAGAACAGCCATTTTCAAAATGTGTCCACTCCTGGCCCAGAAAGCTCATTAAAAGAGAGCAGCCATTTTGAAAAGGTGTCCACTCCTGGCGCAGTCTGGTGGATGTGAAGAAACAGCCGTTCTGAAAAAGTGACCAATCCTTTCCCAGTTAGCTGATTATGAGAGAACAGCCATTCTGAAAAGGTTTCCACTCCTGGCCCAGTCTGCTGATTATGAGAGAACAGCCATTTTGAAAAGGTGTCCACTCGTGGCCCAGTCAGTTATATATGAAGGAGCAGCCATTTTGAAAAGGTGACCACTCCTGGCCCAGTCAGCTGATTATGAGAGAGCAACCATTCGGAAAAGGTGTCCACTCCTGGCCTAGTCAGGTGGATATGAAGGAGCAGCCATTCTGAAAAGGTGTCCACTCCAGGCCCAGTCAGCTGATTATGAGAGAACAGCCATTCCGAAGAGGTAATCAGTCCTGGCCCAGTCAGCTGATTATGAGAGAACAGCCATTTTGAAAAGGTGTCCACACCTGGCCTAGTCAGGTGGATATGACGGAGCAGCCATTTTGAAAAGGTGTCCACACCTGGCCGAGTCAGGTGGATATGAAGGAGCAGCCATTTTGAAAAAGTGTCCACTCATGGCCTAGTCAGGTGGATATGAACAGCCATTCTGAAAAGGTATCCACTCCTGGCCCAATCAGGTAGATATGAAGGAGCAGGCATTCTGAAAAGGTGTCCACTCATGGCCCAGTCAGCTGATTATGAGAGAACAGCCATTCTGAAAAGGTGTCCACTCCTGGCCTAGTCAGGTGGATATAAAGTAGCAGCCATTCTGAAAAGGTGTCCACTGCTGACCCAGTCAGCTGATTATGAGAGAACAGAGATTGTGAAAAGGTGTCCACTCCTGGCCTAGTCAGCTGGATATGAAGGAGCAGCCATTTTGAAAAGGTGTCCACACCTGGCCGAGTCAGGTGGATATGAAGGAGCAGCCATTTTGAAAAAGTATCCACTCCTGGCACAGTCTGCTGATAATGAAAGTAGCCATTTGGAAAAGGCATCCATTCCTGGCCCAGTCAGCTGATTATGAGAGCAGCCATTTTGAAAAGGTGTCCACGCCTGGCCAAGTCAGCGGATTATGAGAGAGCAGCCATTTTGAAAAGGTGTCCACTCCTGGCCCAGTGAGCTGATAATGAGAGAGCAGCCATTTTGAAAAGGTGTCCACTCCTGGCGCAGTCAGGTGGATGTGAAGGAGCAGCCGTTCTGAAAAAGTGACCAATCCTTTCCCAGTTAGCTGATTATGAGAGAACAGCCATTCTGAAAAGGTTTCCACTCCTGGCCCAGTCTGCTGATTATGAGAGAACAGCCATTTTGAAAAGGTGTCCACTCGTGGCCCAGTCAGTTATATATGAAGGAGCAGCCATTTTGAAAAGGTGACCACTCCTGGCCCAGTCAGCTGATTATGAGAGAGCAACCATTTGGAAAAGGTGTCCACTCCTGGCCCTGTCAGCTGAATGTGTTAGAACAGCCTTTTTGAAAAGGTGTCCTATCGTGGCCCAATCAGCTGATTATGAGTGAGCAGCCATTTTGAAAAGGTGTCCACTCCTGGCCTAGTCAGGTGGATATGAAGGAGCAGCCATTCTGAAAAGGTGTCCACTCCAGGCCCAGTCAGCTGATTATGAGAGAACAGCCAATCCGAAGAGGTAATCAGTCCTGGCCCAGTCAGCTGATTATGAGAGACCAGCCATATTGAAAAGGTGTCCACTCCTGGCCCAGTCAGCTGATTTTGCTAGAGCAGCAATTTTGAAAAGGTGTCCACTCCTGTCCCAGTCAGCTGATTATGAAAGAACAGCCATTTTCAAAATGTGTCCACTCCTGGCCCAGTATGCTCATTAAAAGAGAGCAGCCATTTTGAAAAGGTGTCAACTCCTGGAGCAGTCAGGTGGATGTGAAGGAGCAGCCGTTCTGAAAAAGTGACCAATCCTTTCCCAGTCAGCTGATTATGAGAGAACAGCCATTCTGAAAAGGTTTCCACTCCTGGCCCAGTCTGCTGATTATGAGAGAAAAGCCATTTTGAAAAGGTGTCCACTCCTGGCCCAGTCAGTTATATATGAAGGAGCAGCCATTTTGAAAAGGTAACCACTCCTGGCCCAGTCAGCTGATTATGAGAGACCAACCATTTTGAAAAGGTGACCACTCCTGGCCCAGTCAGCTGATTATGAGAGAGCAACCATTCTGATAATGTGTCAACTCCTGGCCCAGTCAGCTGAAAGTGTGAGAACAGCCATTTTGAAAAGATGTCCTATCGTGGCCCAATCAGCTGATTATGAGAGAGCAGCCATTTTGAAAAGGTGTCCACTCCTGGCCTAGTCAGGTGGATATGAAGGAGCAGCCATTCTGAAAAGGTGTCCACTCCAGGCACAGTCAGCTGATTATGTGAGAACAGCCATTCTGAAGAGGTGTTCAGTCCTGGCCCAGTCAGCTGATTATGAGAGAACAGCCATTTTGAAAAGGTGTCCACTCCTGGCCTAGTCAGCTGGATATGAAAGAGCAGCCATTTTGAAAAGGTGTCCACTCCTGACCCATTCAGCAGATAATGAGAGAAGAGCCATTCTGAAAAGGTGTCCACTCTTGACCTAGTCAGGTGGATATAAAGGAGCAACCATTCTGAAAAGGTTTCCACTCCTCACCCAGTCAGGTGGATATGAAGGAGCAGCCATTCTGAAAAGGTGTCCACTCCTAGTCCAGTCAGCTGATTATGAGAGAACAGCCATTTTGAACAGGTGTCCACTCCTGGCCCAGTCAGCTGATTATGAGAGAACAGCCATATTGAAAAGGTGTCCACTCCTGGCCCAGTCTGCTGATTATGAGAGAACAGCCATTTTGAAAATTTGTCCACTCCTGGCCCAGTCTGCTGATTATCAGAGAGCAGCCATTTTGAAAAGGTATCCACTCCTGGCCCAGTCAGGTGAATATGAAGGAGCAGGCATTCTGAAAAGGTGTCCACTCATGGCCCAGTGAGCTTATAATGAGAGAGCAACCATTTTGAAAATGTGTCCACTCCTGGCTATGTCAGCTGATTATGAGAGAGCAGCCATTTTGAAAAGGTGTCCACTCCAGGCCAAGTCAGGTGGATACGAAGGAGCTGTCATTTTGAAAAGGTGTCTATTCCTGGCCCAGTCAGCTGATTATGAGAGAGCAGCCATTTTGAAAAAGTGTCCACTCCTGGCATAGTCAGGTGGATATAAGAGAGCAGCAATTTTGAAATGGTATCCACTCCTGGCCCAGTCAGGTGGATATGAAGGAGCAGCCATTCTGAAAAGGTGTCCACTCATGCCCAGTCAGCTGATTATGAGAGAACAGCCATTCGGAAAGGGTGTCCACTTCTGCCCTAGTCAGGTGAAGCAGCAGCCATTCTGAAAAGGTGTCCACTCATGGCCCAGTCAGCTGATTGTGAGAGAACAGCCATTCCGAAAAGGTGTCGAGTCCTGGCCCAGTCAGCTGATTATGAGAGAACAGCCATTTTGAATAGGTGTCCACTCCTGGCCTAGTCAGGTGGATATGAAGGAGCAGCCATTCTGAAAAGGTGTCCACTCCTGGCCCAGTCAGCTGATTATGAGAGAGCAGCCATTCTGAAAAGGTGTCCACTCCTGGCCCAGTCAGGTGGATATGAAGGAGCAGCCATTCTGAAAAGGTGTCCACTCCTGGCCCAGTCAGCTGATTATGAGAGAGCAGCCATTTTGAAAAGTTGTCCACTCCTGGCCAAATCAGGTGGATATGAAGGAGCAGCCATTCTGAAAACATGTCCACTCCTGGCCCAGTCAGCTGATTATGAGAGAGCAGACATTCTGAAAAGGTGTCCACTCCTGGCTAGTGAGGTGGATATAAATGAGTAACCATTCGGAAAAGGTTTCCACTCCTCACCCAGTCAGGTGGATATGAAGGAGCATCCATTCTGAAAAGGTGTCCACTCCTAGTCCAGTCAGCTGATTATGAGAGAACTGCCATTTTGAACAGGAGTCCATTCCTGGCCCAGTCAGCTGATTATGAGAGAACAGCCATATTGAAAAGGTGTCCACTCCTGGCCCAGTCTGCTCATTACGAGAGAACAGCCATTTTGAAAATCTGTCCACTCCTGGCCCAGTTTGCTGATTATAAGAGAGCAGCCATTTTGAAAAGGTGTCCACACCTGGCCTAGTCAGGTGCATATGAAAGAGCAGCCATTCTGAAAAGGTGTGCACTCCTGGACCAGTCAGTTGAATATGAAGGAGCAGCCATTCTGAAAATGTGTCCACTCCTGGCCCAGTCAGCTGATTGTGAGAGACCAGCCATATTGAAAAGGTGTCCACTCCTGGCCCAGTCAGCTGATTTTGCTAGAGCAGCAATTTTGAAAAGGTGTCCACTCCTGTCCCAGTCAGCTGATTATGAAAGAACAGCCATTTTCAAAATGTGTCCACTCCTGGCCCAGTATGCTCATTAAAAGAGAGCAGCCATTTTGAAAAGGTTTCAACTCCTGGCGCAGTCAGGTGGATGTGAAGGAGCAGTCGTTCTGAAAAAGTGACCAATCCTTTCCCAGTCAGCTGATTCTGAGAGAACAGCCATTGTGAAAAGGTTTCCACTCCTGGCCCAGTCTGCTGATTATGAGAGAAAAGCCATTTTGAAAAGGTGTCCACTCCTGGCCCAGTCAGTTATATATGAAGGAGCAGCCATTTTGAAAAGGTGACCACTCCTGGCCCAGTCAGCTGATTATGAGAGACCAGCCGTATTGAAAAGGTGTCCACTCCTGGCCCAGTCAGCTGATTTTGCTAGAGCAGCAATTTTGAAAAGGTGTCCACTCCTGTCCCAGTCAGCTGATTATGAAAGAACAGCCATTTTCAAAATGTGTCCACTCCTGGCCCATTATGCTCATTAAAAGAGAGCAGCCATTTCGAAAAGGTGTCCACTCCTGGCGCAGTCAGGTGGATGTGAAGGAGCAGCCGTTCTGAAAAAGTGACCAATCCTACCCAGTCAGCTGATTATGAGAGAACAGCCATTCTGAAAAGGTTTCCACTCCTGGCCCAGTCTGCTGATTATGAGAGAACAGCCATTTTGAAAAGGTGTCCACTCCTGGCCCAGTCAGTTATATATGAAGGAGCAGCCATTTTGAAAAGGTGACCACTCCTGGCCCAGTCAGCTGATTGTGAGAGAGCAACCATTTTGATAAGGTGTCAACTCCTGGCCCAGTCAGATGAAAGTGTGAGAACAGCCATTTTGAAAAGGTGTCCTATCGTGGCCCAATCAGCTGATTATGAGAGAGCAGCCATTTTGAAAAGGTGTCCACTCCTGGCCTAGTCAGGTGGATATGAAGGAGCAGCCATTCTGAAAAGGTGTCCACTCCAGGCCCAGTCAGCTGATTATGTGAGAACAGCCATTCTGAAGAGGTGTTCAGTCCTGGCCCAGTCAGCTGATTATGAGAGAACAGCCATTTTGAAAAGGTGTCTACTCCTGGCCTAGTCAGCTGGATATGAAAGAGCAGCCATTTTGAAAAGGTGTCCACTCCTGGCTGAGTTACTTGACTATGAGAGAGTAGCCGTTTTGAAAAAGTATCCACTCCTGACCCATTCAGCAGATAATGAGAGAAGAGCCATTCTGAAAAGGTGTCCACTCTTGACCTAGTCAGGTGGATATAAAGGAGCAACCATTCTGAAAATGTTTCCACTCGTGGCCGAGTCAGGTGTATATGAATGAGCAGCCATTCTGAAAAGGTGTCCACTCCTAGTCCAGTCAGCTCATTCTTAGAGAACAGCCATTTTGAAAAGGTGTCCACTCCTGGACCAGTGAGCTGATTATGAGACAGTAGCCATTGTGAACAGGTGTCCACTAATCCGCCAGTCAGGTGGATAAGAAGGAGCAACCTTTCTGAGAAGCTGTCCACTCCAGCCCCAGTCAGGTGGATATGAAGTAGCAGCTTTTCTGAAAAGGTGTCCATTCCTGGCCCAGTCAGCTGATTATGAGAGAACAGCCATTCGGAAAAGGTGTCCACTCTTGGCCTAGTCAGGTGGATATAAAGTAGCAACCATTCTGAAAAGGTGTCCACTCCAGGCCCAGTCAGCTGATTATGAGAGAACAGCCATTCCGGAAATGTGTCCAGTCCTGGCACAGTCATCTGATTATGAGAGAACGGTTATTTTGAAAAAGTGTCCACTAATGGCCTAGTCAGGTGGATATTAAGGAGCAGCCATTCTGAAAAGGTGTCCACTCCTGGCCCAGTCTGCTGATTATGAGAGAGCAGCCATTTTGAAAAGGTATCCACTCCTGGCCCAGTCAGGTGGATATGAAGAAGCAGCCATTCTGAAAAGGTGTCCACTCCAGGCCTATTCAGCTGATTATGAGAGAACAGCCATTCTGAAAAGGTGTCCACTCCTGGCCTAGTCAGGTGGATATAAAGTAGCAGCAATTCTGAAAAGGTGTCCACTGCTGACCCAGTCAGCTGATTATGAGAGAACAGCCATTGTGAAAAGGTGTCCACTCCTGGCCTAGTCAGCTGGATATGAAGGAGCAGCCATTTTGAAAAGGTGTCCGCTCCTGGCCGAGTCAGTTGGATATGAAGGAGCAGCCATTCTGAAAAGGTATCCACTCCTGGCACAGTCAGCTGATAATGAAAGCAGCCATTTTGAAAAGGCATCCATTCCTGGCCCAGTCAGCTGATTATGAGAGCAGCCATTTTGAAAAGGTGTCCACTCCAGGCCTATTCAGCTGATTATGAGAGAACAGCCATTCTGAAAAGGTGTCCACTCCTGGCCTAGTCAGGTGGATATAAAGTAGCAGCAATTCTGAAAAGGTGTCCACTGCTGACCCAGTCAGCTGATTATGAGAGAACAGCCATTGTGAAAAGGTGTCCACTCCTGGCCTAGTCAGCTGGATATGAAGGAGCAGCCATTTTGAAAAGGTGTCCGCTCCTGGCCGAGTCAGTTGGATATGAAGGAGCAGCCATTCTGAAAAGGTATCCACTCCTGGCACAGTCAGCTGATAATGAAAGCAGCCATTTTGAAAAGGCATCCATTCCTGGCCCAGTCAGCTGATTATGAGAGCAGCCATTTTGAAAAGGTGTCCACTCGTGGCCAAGTCAGCTGATTATGAGAGAGCAGCCATTTTGAAAATGTGTCCACTCCTGGCCCAGTGAGCTGATAATGAGAGAGCAGCCATTTTGAAAAGGTGTCCACTCCTGGCGCAGTCAGGTGGATGTGAAGGAGCAGCCGTTCTGAAAAAGTGACCAATCCTTTCCCAGTCAGCTGATTATGAGAGAACAGCCATTCTGAAAAGGTTTCCACTCCTGGCCCAGTCTGCTGATTATGAGAGAACAGCGATTTTGAAAAGGTGTCCACTCCTGACCCAGTCAGTTATATATGAAGGAGCAGTCATTTTGAAAAGGTGTCCACTCCTGGCCCAGTCAGCTGATTTTGCTAGAGCAGCAATTTTGAAAAGGTGTCCACTCCTGTCCCAGTCAGCTGATTATGAAAGAACAGCCATTTTCAAAATGTGTCCACTCCTGGCCCAGTATGCTCATTAAAAGAGAGCAGCCATTTTGAAAAGGTGTCAACTCCTAGCGCAGTCAGGTGGATGTGAAGGAGCAGCCGTTCTGAAAAAGTGACCAATCCTTTCCCAGTCAGCTGATTATGAGAGAACAGCCATTCTGAAAAGGTTTCCACTCCTGGCCCAGTCTGCTGATTATGAGAGAAAAGCCATTTTGAAAAGGTGTCCACTCCTGGCCCAGTCAGTTATATATGATGGAGCAGCCATTTTGAAAAGGTGACCACTCCTGGCCCAGTCAGCTGATTATGAGAGACCAGCCGTATTAAAAAGGTGTCCACTCCTGGCCCAGTCTGCTGATTATGAGAGAACAGCCATTTTGAAAATCTGTCCACTCCTGGCCCAGTCTGCTGATTATGAGAGAGCAGCCATTTTGAAAAGGTGTCCACGCCTGGCCTAGTCAGGTGCATATGAACGAGCAGCCATTCTGAAAAGGTGTGCACTCCTGGAACAGTCAGCTGATAATGAAAGAACAGCCATTTTCAAAATGTGTCCACTCCTGGCCCAGAAAGCTCATTAAAAGAGAGCAGCCATTTTGAAAAGGTGTCCACTCCTGGCGCAGTCTGGTGGATGTGAAGAAACAGCCGTTCTGAAAAAGTGACCAATCCTTTCCCAGTTAGCTGATTATGAGAGAACAGCCATTCTGAAAAGGTTTCCACTCCTGGCCCAGTCTGCTGATTATGAGAGAACAGCCATTTTGAAAAGGTGTCCACTCGTGGCCCAGTCAGTTATATATGAAGGAGCAGCCATTTTGAAAAGGTGACCACTCCTGGCCCAGTCAGCTGATTATGAGAGAGCAACCATTCGGAAAAGGTGTCCACTCCTGGCCTAGTCAGGTGGATATGAAGGAGCAGCCATTCTGAAAAGGTGTCCACTCCAGGCCCAGTCAGCTGATTATGAGAGAACAGCCATTCCGAAGAGGTAATCAGTCCTGGCCCAGTCAGCTGATTATGAGAGAACAGCCATTTTGAAAAGGTGTCCACACCTGGCCTAGTCAGGTGGATATGACGGAGCAGCCATTTTGAAAAGGTGTCCACACCTGGCCGAGTCAGGTGGATATGAAGGAGCAGCCATTTTGAAAAAGTGTCCACTCATGGCCTAGTCAGGTGGATATGAACAGCCATTCTGAAAAGGTATCCACTCCTGGCCCAGTCAGGTAGATATGAAGGAGCAGGCATTCTGAAAAGGTGTCCACTCATGGCCCAGTCAGCTGATTATGAGAGAACAGCCATTCTGAAAAGGTGTCCACTCCTGGCCTAGTCAGGTGGATATAAAGTAGCAGCCATTCTGAAAAGGTGTCCACTGCTGACCCAGTCAGCTGATTATGAGAGAACAGAGATTGTGAAAAGGTGTCCACTCCTGGCCTAGTCAGCTGGATATGAAGGAGCAGCCATTTTGAAAAGGTGTCCACACCTGGCCGAGTCAGGTGGATATGAAGGAGCAGCCATTTTGAAAAAGTATCCACTCCTGGCACAGTCTGCTGATAATGAAAGTAGCCATTTGGAAAAGGCATCCATTCCTGGCCCAGTCAGCTGATTATGAGAGCAGCCATTTTGAAAAGGTGTCCACGCCTGGCCAAGTCAGCGGATTATGAGAGAGCAGCCATTTTGAAAAGGTGTCCACTCCTGGCCCAGTGAGCTGATAATGAGAGAGCAGCCATTTTGAAAAGGTGTCCACTCCTGGCTATGTCAGCTGATTATGAGAGAACAGCCATTCTAAAAAGGTTTCCACTCCTGGCCTAGAAAGGTGGATATGAAGGAGCAGCCATTCCGAAAAGGTGTCAACTCCTGGCCCAGTCAGCTGATTATGAGAGAGCAGCCATTTTGAAAAGGTGTCCACTCCTGGCCCAGTGAGCTGATAATGGGAGAGCAGCCATTTTGAAAAGGTGTCCACTCCTGCCCCAGTCAGCTGATTATGAGAGAACAGCCATGTTGAAAAGTAGTCCACTCCTGGCCTAGTCAGGTGGATATGAAGGAGCAGCCATTCTGAAAAGGTGTCAACACCTGGCCCAGTCAGCTGATTATGAGAGAGCAGCCATTTTGAAAAGGTGTCCACTCCTGGCCAAGTCAGGTGGATACGAAGGAGCTGTCATTTTGAAAAGGTGTCTACTCCTGGCCCAGTCAGCTGATTATGAGAGAGCAGCCATTTTGAAAAAGTGTCCACTCCTGGCATAGTCAGGTGGATATGAGAGAGCAGCAATTTTGAAAACGTATCCATTCCTGGCCCAGTCAGGTGGATATGAAGGAGCAGCCATTCTGAAAAGGTGTCCACTCCTGCCCTAGTCAGGTGGAGCAGCAGCCAGTCTGAAAAGGTGTCCACTCATGGCCCAGTCAGCTGATTATGAGGGAGCAGCCATTCTGAAAAGGTGTCCACTCCTGGCTAGTGAGGTGGATATGAAGGAGCAGCCATTCTGAAAACATGTCCACTCCTGGCCCAGTCAGCTGATTATGAGAGAACAGCCATATTGAAAAGGTGTCCACTCCTGGCCCAGTCTGCTGATTATGAGAGAACAACCATTTTGAAAATCTGTCCACTCCTGGCCCAGTCTGCTGATTATGAGAGAGCAGCCATTTTGAAAAGGTGTCCACGCCTGGCCTAGTCAGGTGCATATGAACGAGCAGCAATTCTGAAAAGGTGTGCACTCCTGGAACAGTCAGCTGATAATGAAAGAACAGCCATTTTCAAAATGTGTCCACTCCTGGCCCAGTAAGCTCATTAAAAGAGAGCAGCCATTTTGAAAAGGTGTCCACTCCTGGCGCAGTCTGGTGGATGTGAAGAAGCAGCCGTTCTGAAAAAGTGACCAATCCTTTCCCAGTTAGCTGATTATGAGAGAACAGCCATTCTGAAAAGGTTTCCACTCCTGGCCCAGTCTGCTGATTATGAGAGAACAGCCATTTTGAAAAGGTGTCCACTCGTGGCCCAGTCAGTTATATATGAAGGAGCAGCCATTTTGAAAAGGTGACCACTCCTGGCCCAGTCAGCTGATTATGAGAGAGCAACCATTCGGAAAAGGTGTCCACTCCTGGCCCTGTCAGCTGAATGTGTTAGAACAGCCTTTTTGAAAAGGTGTCCTATCGTGGCCCAATCAGCTGATTATGAGTGAGCAGCCATTTTGAAAAGGTGTCCACTCCTGGCCTAGTCAGGTGGATATGAAGGAGCAGCCATTCTGAAAAGGTGTCCACTCCAGGCCCAGTCAGCTGATTATGAGAGAACAGCCATTCCGAAGAGGTGTTCAGTCCTGGCCCAGTCAGCTGATTATGAGAGAGCAGCAATTTTGAAAAAGTGTCCACTCATGGCCTGGTCAGGTGGATATGAACAGCCATTCTGAAAAGGTATCCACTCCTGGCCCAGTCAGGTGGATATGAAGGAGCAGGCATTTTGAAAAGATATCCACTCATGGCCCAGTCAGCTGATTATGAGAGAACAGCCATTCTGAAAAGGTGTCCACTCCTGGCCTAGTCAGGTGGATATAAAGTAGCAGCCATTCTGAAAAGGTGTCCACTGCTGACCCAGTCAGCTGATTATGAGAGAACAGCCATTGTGAAAAGGTGTCCACTCCTGGCCTAGTCAGCTGGATATGAAGGAGCAGCCATTTTGAAAAGGTGTCCACTCCTGGCCGAGTCAGGTGGATATGAAGGAGCAGCCATTTTGAAAAAGTATCCACTCCTGGCACAGTCTGCTGATAATGAAAGTAGCCATTTGGAAAAGGCATCCATTCCTGGCCCAGTCAGCTGATTATGAGAGCAGCCATTTTGAAAAGGTGTCCACGCCTGGCCAAGTCAGCTGATTATGAGAGAGCAGCCATTTTGAAAAGGTGTCCACTCCTGGCCAAGTCAGGTGGATAAGAAGGAGCTGTCATTTTGA
Organism: Hemicordylus capensis; assembly: GCF_027244095.1. Lineage (NCBI taxonomy): Eukaryota > Metazoa > Chordata > Lepidosauria > Squamata > Cordylidae > Hemicordylus > Hemicordylus capensis. The sequence goes on along the minus strand of NC_069668.1, from coordinate 8,143,496 downwards.
AAAGGTGTCTACTCCTGGCCCAGTCAGCTGATTATGAGAGAGCAGCCATTTTGAAAAAGTGTCCACTCCTGGCATAGTCAGGTGGATATGAGAGAGCAGCAATTTTGAAAATGTATCCACTCCTGGCCCAGTCAGGTGGATATGAAGGAGCAGCCATTCTGAAAAGGTGTCCACTCATGGCCCAGTCAGCTGATTATGAGAGAACAGCCATTCGGAAAAGGTGTCCACTCCTGCCCTAGTCAGGTGAAGCAGCAGCCATTCTGAAAAAGTGTCCACTCATGGCCCAGTCAGCTGATTGTGAGAGAACAGCCATTCTGAAAAGGTGTCGAGTCCTGGCCCAGTCAGCTGATTATGAGAGAACAGCCATTTTGAATAGGTGTCCACTCCTGGCCTAGTCAGGTGGATATGAAGGAGCAGCCATTCTGAAAAGGTGTCCACTCCAGGCCCAGTCAGCTGATTATGAGAAAACAGCCATTCCGAAGAGGTGTTCAGTCCTGGCCCAGTCAGCTGATTATGAGAGAACAGCCATTTTGAAAAGGTGTCCACACCTGGCCTAGTCAGGTGGATATGACGGAGCAGCCATTCTGAAAAGGTGTCCATTCCTGGACGAGTCAGCTGATTATGAGAGAGCAGCCATTTTGAAAAAGTATCCACTCATGGCCTAGTCAGGTGTATATGAACAGGCATTCTGAAAAGGTATCCACTCGTGGCCCAGTCAGGTGGATATGAAGGAGCAGGCATTCTGAAAAGGTGTCCACTCATGGCCCGGTCAGCTGATTATGAGAGAACAGCCATTCTGAAAAGGTGTCCACTCCTGGCCTAGTCAGGTGGATATAAAGTAGCAGCCATTCTGAAAAGGTGTCCACTGCTGACCCAGTCAGCTGATTATGAGAGAACAGCCATTGTGAAAAGGTGTCCACTCCTGGCCTAGTCAGTTGGATATGAAGGAGCAGCCATTTTGAAAAGGTGTCCACTCCTGGCCGAGTCAGGTGGATATGAAGGAGCAGCCATTTTGAAAAAGTATCCACTCCTGGCACAGTCTGCTGATAATGAAAGTAGCCATTTGGAAAAGGCATCAATTCCTGGCCCAGTCAGCTGATTATGAGAGCAGCCATTTTGAAAAGGTGTCCACGCCTGGCCAAGTCAGCTGATTATGAGAGAGCAGCCATTTTGAAAAGGTGTCCACTCCTGGCCCAGTGAGCTGATAATGAGAGAGCAGCCATTTTGAAAAGGTGTCCACTCCTGGCTATGTCAGCTGATTATGAGAGAACATCCATTCTAAAAAGGTGTCCACTCCTGGCCTAGAAAGGTGGATATGAAGGAGTAGCCATTCCGAAAAGGTGTCAACTCCTGGCCCAGTCAGCTGATTATGAGAGAGCAGCCATTTTGAAAAGGTGTCCACTGCTGGCCCAGTGAGCTGATAATGGGAGAGCAGCCATTTTGAAAAGGTGTCCACTCCTGCCCCAGTCAGCTGATTATGAGAGAACAGCCATGTTGAAAAGGTGTCCACTCCTGGCCAAGTCAGGTGGATACGAAGGTGCTGTCATTTTCAAAAGGTGTCTACTCCTGGCCCAGTCAGCTGATTATGAGAGAGCAGTCATTTTGAAAAGGTGTCCACTCCTGTCCCAGTCAGCTGATTATGAAAGAACAGCCATTTTCAAAATGTGTCCACACCTGGCCCAGTATGCTCATTAAAAGAGAGCAGACATTTTGAAAAGGTGTCCACTCCTGGCGCAGTCAGGTGGATGTGAAGGAGCAGCCGTTCTGAAAAAGTGACCAATCCTTTCCCAATCAGCTGATTATGAGAGAACAGCCATTCTGAAAAGGTTTCCACTCCTGGCCCAGTCTGCTGATTATGAGAGAACAGCCATTTTGAAAAGGTGACCACTCCTGGCCCAGTCAGCTGATAATGAGAGAGCAGCCATTTTGAAAATGTGTCCACTCCTGGCTATGTCAGCTGATTATGAGAGAACAGCCATTCTAAAAAGGTGTCCTCTCCTGGCCTAGAAAGGTGGATATGAAGTAGCAGCCATTCCGAAAAGGTGTCAACTCCTGGCCCAGTCAGCTGATTATGAGAGAGCAGCCATTTTGAAAAGGTGTCAACTCCTGGCCCAGTGAGCTGATAATGGGAGAGCAGCCATTTTGAAAAGGTGTCCACTCCTGCCCCAGTCAGCTGATTATGAGAGAACAGCCATGTTGAAAAGTTGTCCACTCCTGGCCTAGTCAGGTGGATATGAAGGAGCAGCCATTCTGAAAAGGTGTCAACACCTGGATCAGTCAGCTGATTATGAGAGAGCAGCCATTTTGAAAAGGTGTCCACTCCTGCCCTAGTCAGGTGAAGCAGCAGCCATTCTGAAAAGGTGTCCACTCCTGGCCCAGTCAGCTGATTATGAGAGAGCAGCCATTCTGAAAAGGTGTCCACTCCTGGCCCAGTCAGGTGGATATGAAGGAGCAGCCATTCTGAAAAGGTGTCCACTCCTGGCCCAGTCAGCTGATTATGAGAGAGCAGCCATTTTGAAAAGGTGTCCACTCCTGGCCAAATCAGGTGGATATGAAGGAGCAGCCATTCTGAAAACATGTCCACTCCTGGCCCAGTCAGCTGGTTATGAGAGAGCAGCCATTCTGAAAACGTGTCCACTCCTGGCTAGTGAGGTGGATATAAAGGAGTAACCATTCGGAAAAGGTTTCCACTCCTCACCCAGTCAGGTGGACATGAAGTAGCAGCCATTCTGAAAAGGTGTCCACTCCTAGTCCAGTCAGCTGATTATGAGAGAACAGCCATTTTGAACAGGAGTCCACTCCTAGCCCAGTCAGTTATATATGAAGGAGCAGCCATTTTGAAAAGGTGACCACTCCTGGCCCAGTCAGCTGATTATGAGAGAGCAACCATTCTGAAAAGGTGTCAACTCCTGGCCCAGTCAGCTGAATGTGTGAGAACAGCCATTTTGAAAAAGTATCCACTCCTGACCCAGTCAGCAGATAATGAGAGAACAGACATTCTGAAAAGGTGTCCATTCTTTTCCTAGTCAGGTGGATATAAAGGAGCAACCATTCTGAAAATGTTTCCACTCCTGGCAGAGTCAGGTGTATATGAATGAGCAGCCATTCTGAAAAGGTGTCCACTCCTAGTCCAGTCAGCTCATTCTTAGAGAATAGCCATTTTGAAAAGGTGTCCACTCCTGGACCAGTGAGCTGATTATGAGACATCAGCCATTGTGAACAGGTGTCCACTAATGGGCCAGTCAGGTGGATAAGAAGGAGCAACCTTTCTGAAAAGGTGTCCACTACAGCCCCAGTCAGGTGGATATGAAGTAGCAGCTATTCTGAAAAGGTGTCCATTCCTGGCCCAGTCAGCTGATTATGAGAGAACAGCCATTCGGAAAAGGTGTCCACTCTTGGCCTAGTCAGGTGGATATAAAGTAGCAACCATTCTGAAAAGGTGTCCACTCCAGGCCCAGTCAGCTGATTATGAGAGAACAGCCATTCCGAAAAGGTGTCCAGTCCTGGCCCAGTCAGCTGATTATGAGAGAACAGTCATTTTGAAAAAGTGTCCACTAATGGCCTAGTCAGGTGGATATGAAGGAGCAGCCACTCTGAAAAGGTGTCCACTCCTGGCCAAGTCAGGTGGATATGAAGAAGCAGCCATTCTGAAAAGGTGTCCACTCCTGGCCTAGTCAGCTGATTATGAGAGAACAGCCATTCTGAAAAGGTGTCCACTCCTGGCCTAGTCAGGTGGATATAAAGTAGCAGCAATTCTGATAAGGTGTCCACTGCTGACCAAGTCAGCTGATTATGAGAGAACAGACATTCTAAAAAGGTGTGCACTCCTGGCCTAGAAAGGTGGATATGAAGAAGCAGCCATTCCGAAAAGGTGTCAACTCCTGGCCCAGTCAGCTGATTATGAGAGAGCAGCCATTTTGAGAAGGTGTCCACTCCTGGCCCAGTGAGATGATACTGGGAGAGCAGCCATTTTGAAAATGTGTCCACTCCTGGCCAGGTCAGGTGGATATGAAGGAGCTGTCATTTTGAAAAGGTGTCCACTCATGGCCCAGTCAGCTGATTATGAGAGAACAGCCATTCGGAAAAGGTGTCCACTCATGGCCCAGTCAGCTGATTATGAGAGAACAGCCATTCGGAAAAGGTGTCCACTCCTGCCCTAGTCAGGTGAAGGAGCAGCCATTCTGAAAAGGTGTCCACTCATGGCCCAATCAGCTGATTGTGAGAGAACAGCCATTCCGAAAAGGTGTCGAGTCCTGTCCCAGTCAGCTGATTATGGAGAACAGCCATTTTGAATAGGTGTCCACTCCTGGCCTAGTCAGGTGGATATGAAGAAGCAGCCATTCTGAAAAGGTGTCCACTCCTCGCCCAGTCGGCTGATTATGAGAGAGCAGCCATTCTGAAAAGGTGTCCACTCCTGGCCCAGTCAGGTGGATATGAAGGAGCAGCCATTCTGAAAAGGTGTCCACTCCTTGCCCAGTCAGCTGATTATGAGAGAGCAGCCATTTTGAAAAGGTGTCCACTCCTGGCCAAATCAGGTGGATATGAAGGAGCAGACATTCTGAAAAGGTGTCCACTCCTGGCCCTGTGAGCTCATTATGAGAGAGCAGCCATTCTGAAAAGGTGTCAACTCCTGGCTAGTGAGGTGGATATAAAGGAGCAACCATTCTGAAAAGGTTTCCACTCCTCGCCCAGTCAGGTGTATATGAAGGAACAGCCATTCTGAAAAGGTGTCCACTCCTAGTCCAGTCAGCTGATTATGAGAGAACAGCCATTTTGAACAGGTGTCCACTCCTGGCCCAGTCAGCTGATTATGAGAGAACAGCCATATTGAAACGGTGTCCACTCCTGGCCCAGTCAGATATATGAAGGAGCAGCCATTTTGAAAAGGTGACCACTCCTGGCCCAGTCAGCTGATTATGAGAGAGCAACCATTCTGAAAAGGTGTCAACTCCTGGCCCAGTCAGCTGAATGTGTGAGAACAGCCATTTTGAAAAGGTGTCCTATCGTGGCCCAATCAGCTGATTATGAGAGAGCAGCCATTTTGAAAAGGCATCCACTCCTGGCCTAGTCAGGTGGATATGAAGGAGCAGCCATTCTGAAAAGGTGTCCACTCCAGGCCCAGTCAGCTGATTATGAGGGAACAGCGATTCTGAAAAGGTATCCACTCTTGACCTAGTCAGGTGGATATAAAGGAGCAACCATTCTGAAAATGTTTCCACTCCTGGCCGAGTCAGGTGTATATGAAGGAGCAGCCATTCTGAAAAGGTGTACACTCCGAGTCCAGTCAGCTCATTCTTAGAGAATAGCCATTCTGAAAAGGTGTCCAGTCCTGGCCGAGTCAGCTGATTATGAGAGAACAGGCATTTTGAAAAGGTGTCCACTCCTGGCCTAGTCAGCTGGATATGAAAGAGCAGCCATTTTGAAAAGCTGTCCACTCCTGGCCGAGTCACTTGACTATGAGAGAGCAGCCATTTTGAAAAAGTATCCACTCCTGACCCAGTCAGCAGATAATGAGAGAACAGCCATTCTGAAAAGGTATCCACTCTTGACCTAGTCAGGTGGATATAAAGGAGCAACCATTCTGAAAATGTTTCCACTCCTGGCCGAGTCAGGTGTATATGAAGGAGCAGCCATTCTGAAAAGGTGTACACTCCGAGTCCAGTCAGCTCATTCTTAGAGAATAGCCATTCTGAAAAGGTGTCCAGTCTTGGCCGAGTCAGCTGATTATGAGAGAACAGTCATTTTGAAAAAGTGTCCAGTAATGGCCTAGTCAGGTGGATATGAAGGAGCAGCCATTCTGAAAAGGTGTCCACTCCTGGCCCAGTCAGCTGATTATGAGAGAGCAGCCATTTTGAAAAAGTGTGCACTCCTGGTATAGGCAGGTGGATATGAGAGAGCAGCCATTTTCAAAAGGTATCCACTCCTGGCCCAGTCAGATGGATATGAAGGAGCAGCCATTCTGAATAGGTGTCAACTCCTGGCTATGTCAGCTGATTATGAGAGAACAGCCATTCTAAAAAGGTGTCCACTCCTGGCCTAGAAAGGTGGTTATGAAGGAGCAGCCATTCCGAAAAGGTGTCAACTCCTGGCCTAGTCAGCTGATTATGAGAGAGCAGCCATTTTGAAAAGGTGTCCACTCCTGCCCAGTGAGCTGATAATGGCTGAGCAGCCATTTTGAAAAGGTGTCCACTCCAGCCCCAGTCAGCTGATTATGAGAGAACAGCCATGTTGAAAAGGTGTCCACTCCTTGAATAGTCAGGTGGATATGAAGGAGCAGCCATTCTGAAAAGGTGTCAACACCTGGCCCAGTCAGCTGATTATGAGAGAGCAGCCATTTTGAAAAGGTGTCCACTCCTTGCCAAGTCAGGTGGATATGAGGGAGCAGCAATTTTGAAAAGGTATCCACTCCTGGCCCAGTCAGGTGGATATGAAGGAGCAGCCATTCGGAAAAGGTGTACACTCATGGCCCAGTCAGCTGATTATGAGAGAACAGCCATTCGGAAAAGGTGTCCACTCCTGCCCTAGTCAGGTGAAGGAGCAGCCATTCTGAAAAGGTGTCCACTCATTGCCCAGTCAGCTGATTGTGAGAGAACAGCCATTCCGAAAAGGTGTCGTGTCCTAGCCCAGTCAGCTGATTATGAGAGAACAGCCATTTTGAATAGGTGTCCACTCCTGGCCTAGTCAGGTGGATATGAAGGAGCAGCCATTCTGAAAAGGTGTCCACTCCTGGCCCAGTCAGCTGATTATGAGAGAGCAGCCATTCTGAAAAGGTTTCCACTCCTGGCTAGTGAGGTGGATATAAAGGAGCAACCATTCTGAAAAGGTTTCCGCTCCTCACCCAGTCAGGTGGATATGAAGGAGCAGCCATTCTGAAAAGCTGTCCACTCCTAGTCCAGTAAGCTGATTATGAGAGAACAGCCATTTTGAACAGGTGTCCACTCCTGGCCCAGTCAGCTGATTATGAGAGAACAGCCATATTGAAAATGTGTCCACTCCTGGCCCAGTCTGCTGATTATGAGAGAACAGCCATTTTGAAAATCTGTCCACTCCTGGCCCAGTCTTCTGATTATGAGAGAGCAGCCATTCTGAAAAGTTGTCCACTCCTGGCTAGTGAGGTGGATATAAAGGAGCAACCATTCTGAAAAGGTTTCCACTCCTCGCCCAGTCAGGTGGATATGAGGGAGCAGCCATTCTGAAAAGGTGTCCACTCCTAGTCCAGTCAGCTGATTATGAGAGAACAGCCATTTTGAACAGGTGTCCACTCCTGGCCCAGTCAGCTGATTATGAGAGAACAGCCATATTGAAAAGGTGTCCACTCCTGGCCCAGTCTGCTGATTATGAGAGAACAGCCATTTTGAAAATCTGTCCACTCCTGCCCAGTCTGCTGATTATCAGAGAGCAGCCATTTTGAAAAGGTGTCCACGCCTGGCCTAGTCAGGTGCATATGAACGAGCAGCCATTCTGAAAAGGTGTGCACTCCTGGACCAGTCAGGTCGATATGAAGGAGCAGCCATTCTGAAAAGGTGTCCACTCCTGGCCAAGTCTGCTGATTATGAGAAAGCAGCCATTCTGAAAAGGTATCCACTCCTGGCCCAGTCAGGTGGATATGAAGGAGCAGCCATTCTGAAATGGTGTCCACTCCTGGCCCAGTCTGCTGATTATGAGAGAACAGCCATTTTGAAAATCTGTCCACTCCTGGCGCAGTCTGCTGATTATCAGAGAGCAGCCATTTTGAAAAGGTATCCACTCCTGGCCCAATCAGGTGGATATGAAGGAGCAGGCATTCTGAAAAGGTGTCCACTCATGGCCCAGTGAGCTTATAATGAGAGAGCAGCCATTTTGAAAATGTGTCCACTCCTGGCTATGTCAGCTGATTATGAGAGAGCAGCCATTTTGAAAAGGTGTCCAGTCCAGGCCAAGTCAGGTGGATACGAAGGAGCTGTCATTTTGAAAAGGTGTCTACTCCTGGCCCAGTCAGCTGATTATGAGAGAGCAGCCATTTTGAAAAAGTGTCCACTCCTGGCATAGTCAGGTGGATATGAAAGAGCAGCAATTTTGAAATGGTATCCACTCCTGGCCCAATCAGATGGATATGAAGGAGCAGCCATTCTGAAAAGGTGTCCACTCATGCCCAGTCAGCTGATTATGAGAGAACAGCCATTCAGAAAAGGTGTCCACTCCTGCCCTAGTCAGGTGAAGCAGCAGCCATTCTGAAAAGGTGTCCACTCATGGCCCAGTCAGCTGATTGTGAGAGAACAGCCATTCCAAAAAGGTGTCGAGTCCTGGCCCAGTCAGCTGATTATGAGAGAACAGCCACTTTGAATAGGTGTCCACTCCTGGCCTAGTCAGGTGGATATGAAGGAGCAGACATTCTGAAAAGGTGTCCACTCCTGGCCCAGTCACCTGATTATGAGAGAGCAGCCATTCTGAAAAGGTGTCCACTCCTGGCCCAGTCAGGTGGATATGAAGGAGCAGCCATTCTGAAAAGTTGTCCACTCCTGGCCGAGTCAGCTGATTATGAGAGAGCAGCCATTTTGAAAAGTTGCCCACTCCTGGCCAAATCAGGTGGATATGAAGGAGCAGCCATTCTGAAAACATGTCCACTCCTGGCCCAGTCAGCTGATTATGAGAGAGCAGACATTCTGAAAAGGTGTCCACTCCTGGCTAGTGAGGTGGATATAAATGAGTAACCATTCGGAAAAGGTTTCCACTCCTCGCCCAGTCAGGTGGATATGAAGGAGCAGCCATTCTGAAAAGGTGTCCACTCCTAGTCCAGTCAGCTGATTATGAGAGAACAGCCATTTTGAAAATCTGTCCACTCCTGGCCCAGTTTGCTGATTATAAGAGAGCAGCCATTTTGAAAAGGTGTCCACACCTGGCCTAGTCAGGTGCATATGAACGAGCAGCCATTCTGAAAAGGTGTGCACTCCTGGACCAGTCAGTTGAATATGAAGGAGCACCCATTCTGAAAATGTGTCCACTCCTGGCCCAGTCAGCTGATTATGAGAGACCAGCCATATTGAAAAGGTGTCCACTCCTGGCCCAGTCAGCTGATTTTGCTAGAGCAGCAATTTTGAAAAGGTGTCCACTCCTGTCCCAGTCAGCTGATTATGAAAGAACAGCCATTTTCAAAATGTGTCCACTCCTGGCCCATTATGCTCATTAAAAGAGAGCAGCCATTTTGAAAAGGTGTCCACTCCTGGCGCAGTCAGGTGGATGTGAAGGAGCAGCCGTTCTGAAAAAGTGAACAATCCTTTCCCAGTCAGCTGATTATGAGAGAACAGCCATTCTGAAAAGGTTTCCACTCCTGGCCCAGTCTGCTGATTATGAGAGAACAGCCATTCCGGAAATGTGTCCAGTCCTGGCACAGTCAGTTATATATGAAGGAGCAGCCATTTTGAAAAGGTAACCACTCCTGGCCCAGTCAGCTGATTATGAGAGACCAACCATTTTGAAAAGGTGACCACTCCTGGCCCAGTCAGCTGATTATGAGAGAGCAACCATTCTGATAATGTGTCAACTCCTGGCCCAGTTAGCTGAAAGTGTGAGAACAGCCATTTTGAAAAGATGTCCTATCGTGGCCCAATCAGCTGATTATGAGAGAGCAGCCATTTTGAAAAGGTGTCCACTCCTGGCCTAGTCAGGTGGATATGAAGGAGCAGCCATTCTGAAAAGGTGTCCACTCCAGGCCCAGTCAGCTGATTATGTGAGAACAGCCATTCTGAAGAGGTGTTCAGTCCTGGCCCAGTCAGCTGATTATGAGAGAACAGCCATTTTGAAAAGGTGTCCACTCCTGGCCTAGTCAGCTGGATATGAAAGAGCAGCCATTTTGAAAAGGTGTCCACTCCTGGCCGAGTTACTTGACTATGAGAGAGCAGCCATTTTGAAAAAGTATCCACTCCTGACCCATTCAGCAGATAATGAGAGAAGAGCCATTCTGAAAAGGTGTCCACTCTTGACCTGGTCAGGTGGATATAAAGGAGCAACCATTCTGAAAAGGTTTCCACTCCTCACCCAGTCAGGTGGATATGAAGGAGCAGCCATTCTGAAAAGGTGTCCACTCCTAGTCCAGTCAGCTGATTATGAGAGAACAGCCATTTTGAACAGGTGTCCACTCCTGGCCCAGTCAGCTGATTTTGAGAGAACAGCCATATTGAAAAGGTGTCCACTCCTGGCCCAGTCTGCTGATTATGAGAGAACAGCCATTTTGAAAATCTGTCCACTCCTGGCCCAGTCTGCTGATTATCAGAGAGCAGCCATTTTGAAAAGGTATCCACTCCTGGCCCAGTCAGGTGGATATGAAGGAGCAGGCATTCTGAAAAGGTGTCCCCTCATGGCCCAGTGAGCTTATAATGAGAGAGCAACCATTTTGAAAATGTGTCCACTCCTGGCTATGTCAGCTGATTATGAGAGAGCAGCCATTTTGAAAAGGTGTCCACTCCAGGCCAAGTCAGGTGGATACGAAGGAGCTGTCATTTTGAAAAGGTGTCTATTCCTGGCCCAGTCAGCTGATTATGAGAGAGCAGCCATTTTGAAAAAGTGTCCACTCCTGGCATAGTCAGGTGGATATGAGAGAGCAGCAATTTTGAAATGGTATCCACTCCTGGCCCAGTCAGGTGGATATGAAGGAGCAGCCATTCTGAAAAGGTGTCCACTCATGCCCAGTCAGCTGATTATGAGAGAACAGCCATTCGGAAAGGGTGTCCACTTCTGCCCTAGTCAGGTGAAGCAGCAGCCATTCTGAAAAGGTGTCCACTCATGGCCCAGTCAGCTGATTGTGAGAGAACAGCCATTCCGAAAAGGTGTCGAGTCCTGGCCCAGTCAGCTGATTATGAGAGAACAGCCATTTTGAATAGGTGTCCACTCCTGGCCTAGTCAGGTGGATATGAAGGAGCAGCCATTCTGAAAAAGTGTCCACTCCTGGCCCAGTCAGCTGATTATGAGAGAGCAGCCATTCTGAAAAGGTGTCCACTCCTGGCCCAGTCAGGTGGATATGAAGGAGCAGCCATTCTGAAAAGGTGTCCACTCCTGGCCCAGTCAGCTGATTATGAGAGAGCAGCCATTTTGAAAAGTTGTCCACTCCTGGCCAAATCAGGTGGATATGAAGGAGCAGCCATTCTGAAAACATGTCCACTCCTGGCCCAGTCAGCTGATTATGAGAGAGCAGACATTCTGAAAAGGTGTCCACTCCTGGCTAGTGAGGTGGATATGAGTAATCATTCGGAAAAGGTTTCCACTCCTCACCCAGTCAGGTGGATATGAAGGAGCATCCATTCTGAAAAGGTGTCCACTCCTAGTCCAGTCAGCTGATTATGAGAGAACAGCCATTTTGAACAGGAGTCCATTCCTGGCCCAGTCAGCTGATTATGAGAGAACAGCCATATTGAAAAGGTGTCCACTCCTGGCCCAGTCTGCTCATTACGAGAGAACAGCCATTTTGAAAATCTGTCCACTCCTGGCCCAGTTTGCTGATTATAAGAGAGCAGCCATTTTGAAAAGGTGTCCACACCTGGCCTAGTCAGGTGCATATGAAAGAGCAGCCATTCTGAAAAGGTGTGCACTCCTGGACCAGTCAGTTGAATATGAAGGAGCAGCCATTTTGAAAAGGTATCCACTCCTGGCCCAGTCAGGTGGATATGAAGGAGCAGGCATTCTGAAAAGGTGTCCACTCATGGCCCAGTGAGCTTATAATGAGAGAGCAACCATTTTGAAAATGTGTCCACTCCTGGCTATGTCAGCTGATTATGAGAGAGCAGCCATTTTGAAAAGGTGTCCACTCCAGGCCAAGTCAGGTGGATACGAAGGAGCTGTCATTTTGAAAAGGTGTCTATTCCTGGCCCAGTCAGCTGATTATGAGAGAGCAGCCATTTTGAAAAAGTGTCCACTCCTGGCATAGTCAGGTGGATATGAGAGAGCAGCAATTTTGAAATGGTATCCACTCCTGGCCCAGTCAGGTGGATATGAAGGAGCAGCCATTCTGAAAAGGTGTCCACTCATGCCCAGTCAGCTGATTATGAGAGAACAGCCATTCGGAAAGGGTGTCCACTTCTGCCCTAGTCAGGTGAAGCAGCAGCCATTCTGAAAAGGTGTCCACTCATGGCCCAGTCAGCTGATTGTGAGAGAACAGCCATTCCGAAAAGGTGTCGAGTCCTGGCCCAGTCAGCTGATTATGAGAGAACAGCCATTTTGAATAGGTGTCCACTCCTGGCCTAGTCAGGTGGATATGAAGGAGCAGCCATTCTGAAAAGGTGTCCACTCCTGGCCCAGTCAGCTGATTATGAGAGAGCAGCCATTCTGAAAAGGTGTCCACTCCTGGCCCAGTCAGGTGGATATGAAGGAGCAGCCATTCTGAAAAGGTGTCCACTCCTGGCCCAGTCAGCTGATTATGAGAGAGCAGCCATTTTGAAAAGTTGTCCACTCCTGGCCAAATCAGGTGGATATGAAGGAGCAGCCATTCTGAAAACATGTCCACTCCTGGCCCAGTCAGCTGATTATGAGAGAGCAGACATTCTGAAAAGGTGTCCACTCCTGGCTAGTGAGGTGGATATGAGTAATCATTCGGAAAAGGTTTCCACTCCTCACCCAGTCAGGTGGATATGAAGGAGCATCCATTCTGAAAAGGTGTCCACTCCTAGTCCAGTCAGCTGATTATGAGAGAACAGCCATTTTGAACAGGAGTCCATTCCTGGCCCAGTCAGCTGATTATGAGAGAACAGCCATATTGAAAAGGTGTCCACTCCTGGCCCAGTCTGCTCATTACGAGAGAACAGCCATTTTGAAAATCTGTCCACTCCTGGCCCAGTTTGCTGATTATAAGAGAGCAGCCATTTTGAAAAGGTGTCCACACCTGGCCTAGTCAGGTGCATATGAAAGAGCAGCCATTCTGAAAAGGTGTGCACTCCTGGACCAGTCAGTTGAATATGAAGGAGCAGCCATTTTGAAAAGGTATCCACTCCTGGCCCAGTCAGGTGGATATGAAGGAGCAGGCATTCTGAAAAGGTGTCCACTCATGGCCCAGTGAGCTTATAATGAGAGAGCAACCATTTTGAAAATGTGTCCACTCCTGGCTATGTCAGCTGATTATGAGAGAGCAGCCATTTTGAAAAGGTGTCCACTCCAGGCCAAGTCAGGTGGATACGAAGGAGCTGTCATTTTGAAAAGGTGTCTATTCCTGTCCCAGTCAGCTGATTATGAGAGAGCAGCCATTTTGAAAAAGTGTCCACTCCTGGCATAGTCAGGTGGATATGAGAGAGCAGCAATTTTGAAATGGTATCCACTCCTGGCCCAGTCAGGTGGATATGAAGGAGCAGCCATTCTGAAAAGGTGTCCACTCATGCCCAGTCAGCTGATTATGAGAGAACAGCCATTCGGAAAGGGTGTCCACTTCTGCCCTAGTCAGGTGAAGCAGCAGCCATTCTGAAAAGGTGTCCACTCATGGCCCAGTCAGCTGATTGTGAGAGAACAGCCATTCCGAAAAGGTGTCGAGTCCTGGCCCAGTCAGCTGATTATGAGAGAACAGCCATTTTGAATAGGTGTCCACTCCTGGCCTAGTCAGGTGGATATGAAGGAGCAGCCATTCTGAAAAGGTGTCCACTCCTGGCCCAGTCAGCTGATTATGAGAGAGCAGCCATTCTGAAAAGGTGTCCACTCCTGGCCCAGTCAGGTGGATATGAAGGAGCAGCCATTCTGAAAAGGTGTCCACTCCTGGCCCAGTCAGCTGATTATGAGAGAGCAGCCATTTTGAAAAGTTGTCCACTCCTGGCCAAATCAGGTGGATATGAAGGAGCAGCCATTCTGAAAACATGTCCACTCCTGGCCCAGTCAGCTGATTATGAGAGAGCAGACATTCTGAAAAGGTGTCCACTCCTGGCTAGTGAGGTGGATATGAGTAATCATTCGGAAAAGGTTTCCACTCCTCACCCAGTCAGGTGGATATGAAGGAGCATCCATTCTGAAAAGGTGTCCACTCCTAGTCCAGTCAGCTGATTATGAGAGAACAGCCATTTTGAACAGGAGTCCATTCCTGGCCCAGTCAGGTGATTATGAGAGAACAGCCATATTGAAAAGGTGTCCACTCCTGGCCCAGTCTGCTCATTACGAGAGAACAGCCATTTTGAAAATCTGTCCACTCCTGGCCCAGTTTGCTGATTATAAGAGAGCAGCCATTTTGAAAAGGTGTTCACACCTGGCCTAGTCAGGTGCATATGAAAGAGCAGCCATTCTGAAAAGGTGTGCACTCCTGGACCAGTCAGTTGAATATGAAGGAGCAGCCATTCTGAAAATGTGTCCACTCCTGGCCCAGTCAGCTGATTATGAGAGACCAGCCATATTGAAAAGGTGTCCACTCCTGGCCCAGTCAGCTGATTTTGCTAGAGCAGTAATTTTGAAAAGGTGTCCACTCCTGTCCCAGTCAGCTGATTATGAAAGAACAGCCATTTTCAAAATGTGTCCACTCCTGGCCCAGTATGCTCATTAAAAGAGAGCAGCCATTTTGAAAAGGTGTCAACTCCTGGCGCAGTCAGGTGGATGTGAAGGAGCAGCCGTTCTGAAAAAGTGACCAATCCTTTCCCAGTCAGCTGATTATGAGAGAACAGCCATTGTGAAAAGGTTTCCACTCCTGGCCCAGTCTGCTGATTATGAGAGAAAAGCCATTTTGAAAAGGTGTCCACTCCTGGCCCAGTCAGTTATATATGAAGGAGCAGCCATTTTGAAAAGGTGACCACTCCTGGCCCAGTCAGCTGATTATGAGAGACCAGCCGTATTGAAAAGGTGTCCACTCCTGGCCCAGTCTGCTGATTTTGCTAGAGCAGCAATTTTGAAAAGGTTTCCACTCCTGTCCCAGTCAGCTGATTATGAAAGAACAGCCATTTTCAAAATGTGTCCACTCCTGGCCCATTATGCTCATTAAAAGAGAGCAGCCATTTTGAAAAGGTGTCCACTCCTGGCGCAGTCAGGTGGATGTGAAGGAGCAGCCGTTCTGAAAAAGTGACCAATCCTACCCAGTCAGCTGATTATGAGAGAACAGCCATTCTGAAAAGGTTTCCACTCCTGGCCCAGTCTGCTGATTATGAGAGAACAGCCATTTTGAAAAGGTGTCCACTCCTGGCCCAGTCAGTTATATATGAAGGAGCAGCCATTTTGAAAAGGTGACCACTCCTGGCCCAGTCAGCTGATTGTGAGAGAGCAACCATTTTGATAAGGTGTCAACTCCTGGCCCAGTCAGATGAAAGTGTGAGAACAGCCATTTTGAAAAGGTGTCCTATCGTGGCCCAATCAGCTGATTATGAGAGAGCAGCCATTTTGAAAAGGTGTCCACTCCTGGCCTAGTCAGGTGGATATGAAGGAGCAGCCATTCTGAAAAGGTGTCCACTCCAGGCCCAGTCAGCTGATTATGTGAGAACAGCCATTCTGAAGAGGTGTTCAGTCCTGGCCCAGTCAGCTGATTATGAGAGAACAGCCATTTTGAAAAGGTGTCTACTCCTGGCCTAGTCAGCTGGATATGAAAGAGCAGCCATTTTGAAAAGGTGTCCACTCCTGGCCGAGTTACTTGACTATGAGAGAGTAGCCATTTTGTAAAAGTATCCACTCCTGACCCATTCAGCAGATAATGAGAGAAGAGCCATTCTGAAGAGGTGTTCAGTCCTGGCCCAGTCAGCTGATTATGAGAGAACAGCCATTTTGAAAAAGTGTCCACTCATGGCCTGCTTAGGTGGATATGAACAGCCATTCTGAAAAGGTATCCACTCCTGGCCCAGTCAGGTGGATATGAAGGAGCAGGCATTCTGAAAAGATATCCACTCATGGCCCAGTCAGCTGATTATGAGAGAACAGCCATTCTGAAAAGGTGTCCACTCCTGGCCTAGTCAGGTGGATATAAAGTAGCAGCCATTCTGAAAAGGTGTCCACTGCTGACCCAGTCAGCTGATTATGAGAGAACAGCCATTCTGAAAAGGTTTCCACTCCTGGCCCAGTCTGCTGATTATGAGAGAACAGCCATTTTGAAAAGGTGTCCACTCCTGGCCCAGTCAGTTATATATGAAGGAGCAGCCATTTTGAAAAGGTGACCACTCCTGGCCCAGTCAGCTGATTGTGAGAGAGCAACCATTTTGATAAGGTGTCAACTCCTGGCCCAGTCAGATGAAAGTGTGAGAACAGCCATTTTGAAAAGGTGTCCTATCGTGGCCCAATCAGCTGATTATGAGAGAGCAGCCATTTTGAAAAGGTGTCCACTCCTGGCCTAGTCAGGTGGATATGAAGGAGCAGCCATTCTGAAAAGGTGTCCACTCCAGGCCCAGTCAGCTGATTATGTGAGAACAGCCATTCTGAAGAGGTGTTCAGTCCTGGCCCAGTCAGCTGATTATGAGAGAACAGCCATTTTGAAAAGGTGTCTACTCCTGGCCTAGTCAGCTGGATATGAAAGAGCAGCCATTTTGAAAAGGTGTCCACTCCTGGCCGAGTTACTTGACTATGAGAGAGTAGCCATTTTGAAAAAGTATCCACTCCTGACCCATTCAGCAGATAATGAGAGAAGAGCCATTCTGAAGAGGTGTTCAGTCCTGGCCCAGTCAGCTGATTATGAGAGAACAGCCATTTTGAAAAAGTGTCCACTCATGGCCTCGTCAGGTGGATATGAACAGCCATTCTGAAAAGGTATCCACTCCTGGCCCAGTCAGGTGGATATGAAGGAGCAGGCATTCTGAAAAGATATCCACTCATGGCCCAGTCAGCTGATTATGAGAGAACAGCAATTCTGAAAAGGTGTCCACTCCTGGCCTAGTCAGGTGGATATAAAGTAGCAGCCATTCTGAAAAGGTGTCCACTGCTGACCCAGTCAGCTGATTATGAGAGAACAGCCATTGTGAAAAGGTGTCCACTCCTGGCCTAGTCAGCTGGATATGAAGGAGCAGCCATTTTGAAAAGGTGTCCACTCCTGGCCGAGTCAGGTGGATATGAAGGAGCAGCCATTTTGAAAAAGTATCCACTCCTGGCACAGTCTGCTGATAATGAAAGCAGCCATTTGGAAAAGGCATCCATTCCTGGCCAGTCAGCTGATTATGAGAGCAGCCATTTTGAAAAGGTGTCCACGCCTGGCCAAGTCAGCTGATTATGAGAGAGCAGCCATTTTGAAAAGGTGTCCACTCCTGGCCAAGTCAGGTGGATACGAAGGAGCTGTCTTTTTGAAAAGGTGTCTACTCCTGGCCCAGTCAGCTGATTATGAGAGAGCAGCCATTTTGAAAAAGTGTCCACTCCTGGCATAGTCAGGTGGATATGAGAGAGCAGCAATTTTGAAAATGTATCCGCTCCTGGCCCAGTCAGGTGGATATGAAGGAGCAGCCATTCTGAAAAGGTGTCCACTCATGGCCCAGTCAGCTGATTATGAGAGAACAGCCATTCGGAAAAGGTGTCCACTCCTGCCCTAGTCAGGTGAAGCAGCAGCCATTCTGAAAAAGTGTCCACTCATGGCCCAGTCAGCTGATTGTGAGAGAACAGCCATTCTGAAAAGGTGTCGAGTCCTGGCCCAGTCAGCTGATTATGAGAGAACAGCCATTTTGAATAGGTGTCCACTCCTGGCCTAGTCAGGTGGATATGAAGGAGCAGCCATTCTGAAAAGGTGTCCACTCCAGGCCCAGTCAGCTGATTATGAGAAAACAGCCATTCCGAAGAGGTGTTCAGTCCTGGCCCAGTCAGCTGATTATGAGAGAACAGCCATTTTGAAAAGGTGTCCACACCTGGCCTAGTCAGGTGGATATGACGGAGCAGCCATTCTGAAAAGATGTCCATTCCTGGACGAGTCAGCTGATTATGAGAGAGCAGCCATTTTGAAAAAGTATCCACTCATGGCCTAGTCAGGTGTATATGAACAGGCATTCTGAAAAGGTATCCACTCCTGGCCCAGTCAGGTGGATATGAAGGAGCAGGCATTCTGAAAAGGTGTCCACTCATGGCCCAGTCAGCTGATTATGAGAGAACAGCCATTCTGAAAAGGTGTCCACTCCTGGCCTAGTCAGGTGGATATAAAGTAGCAGCCATTCTGAAAAGGTGTCCACTGCTGACCCAGTCAGCTGATTATGAGAGAACAGCCATTGTGAAAAGGTGTCCACTCCTGGCCTAGTCAGCTGGATATGAAGGAGCAACCATTTTGAAAAGGTGTCCACTCCTGGCCGAGTCAGGTGGATATGAAGGAGCAGCCATTTTGAAAAAGTATCCACTCCTGGCACAGTCTGCTGATAATGAAAGTAGCCATTTGGAAAAGGCATCAATTCCTGGCCCAGTCAGCTGATTATGAGAGCAGCCATTTTGAAAAGGTGTCCACGCCTGGCCAAGTCAGCTGATTATGAGAGAGAAGCCATTTTGAAAAGGTGTCCACTCCTGGCCCAGTGAGCTGATAATGAGAGAGCAGCCATTTTGAAAAGGTGTCCACTCCTGGCTATGTCAGCTGATTATGAGAGAACAGCCATTCTAAAAAGGTGTCCACTCCTGGCCTAGAAAGGTGGATATGAAGGAGTAGCCATTCCGAAAAGGTGTCAACTCCTGGCCCAGTCAGCTGATTATGAGAGAGCAGCCATTTTGAAAAGGTGTCCACTGCTGGCCCAGTGAGCTGATAATGGGAGAGCAGCCATTTTGAAAAGGTGTCCACTCCTGCCCCAGTCAGCTGATTATGAGAGAACAGCCATGTTGAAAAGTAGTCCACTCCTGGCCTAGTCAGGTGGATATGAAGGAGCAGCCATTCTGAAAAGGTGTCAACACCTGGCCCAGTCAGCTGATTATGAGAGAGCAGCCATTTTGAAAAGGTGTCCACTCCTGGCCAAGTCAGGTGGATACGAAGGTGCTGTCATTTTGAAAAGGTGTCTACTCCTGGCCCAGTCAGCCGATTATGAGAGAGCAGTCATTTTGAAAAGGTGTCCACTCCTGTCCCAGTCAGCTGATTATGAAAGAACAGCCATTTTCAAAATGTGTCCACACCTGGCCCAGTATGCTCATTAAAAGAGAGCAGACATTTTGAAAAGGTGTCCACTCCTGGCGCAGTCAGGTGGATGTGAAGGAGCAGCCGTTCTGAAAAAGTGACCAATCCTTTCCCAGTCAGCTGATTATGAGAGAACAGCCATTCTGAAAAGGTTTCCACTCCTGGCCCAGTCTGCTGATTATGAGAGAACAGCCATTTTGAAAAGGTGACCACTCCTGGCCCAGTCAGCTGATAATGAGAGAGCAGCCATTTTGAAAATGTGTCCACTCCTGGCTATGTCAGCTGATTATGAGAGAAGAGCCATTCTAAAAAGGTGTCCTCTCCTGGCCTAGAAAGGTGGATATGAAGTAGCAGCCATTCCGAAAAGGTGTCAACTCCTGGCCCAGTCAGCTGATTATGAGAGAGCAGCCATTTTGAAAAGGTGTCAACTCCTGGCCCAGTGAGCTGATAATGGGAGAGCAGCCATTTTGAAAAGGTGTCCACTCCTGCCCCAGTCAGCTGATTATGAGAGAACAGCCATGTTGAAAAGTTGTCCACTCCTGGCCTAGTCAGGTGGATATGAAGGAGCAGCCATTCTGAAAAGGTGTCAACACCTGGATCAGTCAGCTGATTATGAGAGAGCAGCCATTTTGAAAAGGTGTCCACTCCTGCCCTAGTCAGGTGAAGCAGCAGCCATTCTGAAAAGGTGTCCACTCCTGGCCCAGTCAGCTGATTATGAGAGAGCAGCCATTTTGAAAAGGTGTCCACTCCTGGCCAAATCAGGTGGATATGAAGGAGCAGCCATTCTGAAAACATGTCCACTCCTGGCCCAGTCAGCTGGTTATGAGAGAGCAGCCATTCTGAAAACGTGTCCACTCCTGGCTAGTGAGGTGGATATAAAGGAGTAACCATTCGGAAAAGGTTTCCACTCCTCACCCAGTCAGGTGGATATGAAGTAGCAGCCATTCTGAAAAGGTGTCCACTCCTGGCCCAGTAGGCTGAATGTGTGAGAACAGCCATTTTGAAAAAGTATCCACTCCTGACCCAGTCAGCAGATAATGAGAGAACAGACATTCTGAAAAGGTGTCCATTCTTTTCCTAGTCAGGTGGATATAAAGGAGCAACCATTCTGAAAATGTTTCCACTCCTGGCAGAGTCAGGTGTATATGAATGAGCAGCCATTCTGAAAAGGTGTCCACTCCTAGTCCAGTCAGCTCATTCTTAGAGAATAGCCATTTTGAAAAGGTGTCCACTCCTGGACCAGTGAGCTGATTATGAGACATCAGCCATTGTGAACAGGTGTCCACTAATGGGCCAGTCAGGTGGATAAGAAGGAGCAACCTTTCTGAAAAGGTGTCCACTACAGCCCCAGTCAGGTGGATATGAAGTAGCAGCTATTCTGAAAAGGTGTCCATTCCTGGCCCAGTCAGCTGATTATGAGAGAACAGCCATTCGGAAAAGGTGTCCACTCCTGGCCCAGTCAGGTGGATATGAAGGAGCAGCCATTCTGAAAAGGTGTCCACTCCTGGCCCAGTCAGCTGATTATGAGAGAGCAGCCATTTTGAAAAGTTGTCCACTCCTGGCCAAATCAGGTGGATATGAAGGAGCAGCCATTCTGAAAACATGTCCACTCCTGGCCCAGTCAGCTGATTATGAGAGAGCAGACATTCTGAAAAGGTGTCCACTCCTGGCTAGTGAGGTGGATATGAGTAATCATTCGGAAAAGGTTTCCACTCCTCACCCAGTCAGGTGGATATGAAGGAGCATCCATTCTGAAAAGGTGTCCACTCCTAGTCCAGTCAGCTGATTATGAGAAAACAGCCATTTTGAACAGGAGTCCATTCCTGGCCCAGTCAGCTGATTATGAGAGAACAGCCATATTGAAAAGGTGTCCACTCCTGGCCCAGTCTGCTCATTACGAGAGAACAGCCATTTTGAAAATCTGTCCACTCCTGGCCCAGTTTGCTGATTATAAGAGAGCAGCCATTTTGAAAAGGTGTCCACACCTGGCCTAGTCAGGTGCATATGAAAGAGCAGCCATTCTGAAAAGGTGTGCACTCCTGGACCAGTCAGTTGAATATGAAGGAGCAGCCATTTTGAAAAGGTATCCACTCCTGGCCCAGTCAGGTGGATATGAAGGAGCAGGCATTCTGAAAAGGTGTCCACTCATGGCCCAGTGAGCTTATAATGAGAGAGCAACCATTTTGAAAATGTGTCCACTCCTGGCTATGTCAGCTGATTATGAGAGAGCAGCCATTTTGAAAAGGTGTCCACTCCAGGCCAAGTCAGGTGGATACGAAGGAGCTGTCATTTTGAAAAGGTGTCTATTCCTGGCCCAGTCAGCTGATTATGAGAGAGCAGCCATTTTGAAAAAGTGTCCACTCCTGGCATAGTCAGGTGGATATGAGAGAGCAGCAATTTTGAAATGGTATCCACTCCTGGCCCAGTCAGGTGGATATGAAGGAGCAGCCATTCTGAAAAGGTGTCCACTCATGCCCAGTCAGCTGATTATGAGAGAACAGCCATTCGGAAAGGGTGTCCACTTCTGCCCTAGTCAGGTGAAGCAGCAGCCATTCTGAAAAGGTGTCCACTCATGGCCCAGTCAGCTGATTGTGAGAGAACAGCCATTCCGAAAAGGTGTCGAGTCCTGGCCCAGTCAGCTGATTATGAGAGAACAGCCATTTTGAATAGGTGTCCACTCCTGGCCTAGTCAGGTGGATATGAAGGAGCAGCCATTCTGAAAAGGTGTCCACTCCTGGCCCAGTCAGCTGATTATGAGAGAGCAGCCATTCTGAAAAGGTGTCCACTCCTGGCCCAGTCAGGTGGATATGAAGGAGCAGCCATTCTGAAAAGGTGTCCACTCCTGGCCCAGTCAGCTGATTATGAGAGAGCAGCCATTTTGAAAAGTTGTCCACTCCTGGCCAAATCAGGTGGATATGAAGGAGCAGCCATTCTGAAAACATGTCCACTCCTGGCCCAGTCAGCTGATTATGAGAGAGCAGACATTCTGAAAAGGTGTCCACTCCTGGCTAGTGAGGTGGATATGAGTAATCATTCGGAAAAGGTTTCCACTCCTCACCCAGTCAGGTGGATATGAAGGAGCATCCATTCTGAAAAGGTGTCCACTCCTAGTCCAGTCAGCTGATTATGAGAGAACAGCCATTTTGAACAGGAGTCCATTCCTGGCCCAGTCAGCTGATTATGAGAGAACAGCCATATTGAAAAGGTGTCCACTCCTGGCCCAGTCTGCTCATTACGAGAGAACAGCCATTTTGAAAATCTGTCCACTCCTGGCCCAGTTTGCTGATTATAAGAGAGCAGCCATTTTGAAAAGGTGTCCACACCTGGCCTAGTCAGGTGCATATGAAAGAGCAGCCATTCTGAAAAGGTGTGCACTCCTGGACCAGTCAGTTGAATATGAAGGAGCAGCCATTCTGAAAATGTGTCCACTCCTGGCCCAGTCAGCTGATTATGAGAGACCAGCCATATTGAAAAGGTGTCCACTCCTGGCCCAGTCAGCTGATTTTGCTAGAGCAGTAATTTTGAAAAGGTGTCCACTCCTGTCCCAGTCAGCTGATTATGAAAGAACAGCCATTTTCAAAATGTGTCCACTCCTGGCCCAGTATGCTCATTAAAAGAGAGCAGCCATTTTGAAAAGGTGTCAACTCCTGGCGCAGTCAGGTGGATGTGAAGGAGCAGCCGTTCTGAAAAAGTGACCAATCCTTTCCCAGTCAGCTGATTATGAGAGAACAGCCATTGTGAAAAGGTTTCCACTCCTGGCCCAGTCTGCTGATTATGAGAGAAAAGCCATTTTGAAAAGGTGTCCACTCCTGGCCCAGTCAGTTATATATGAAGGAGCAGCCATTTTGAAAAGGTGACCACTCCTGGCCCAGTCAGCTGATTATGAGAGACCAGCCGTATTGAAAAGGTGTCCACTCCTGGCCCAGTCTGCTGATTTTGCTAGAGCAGCAATTTTGAAAAGGTGTCCACTCCTGTCCCAGTCAGCTGATTATGAAAGAACAGCCATTTTCAAAATGTGTCCACTCCTGGCCCATTATGCTCATTAAAAGAGAGCAGCCATTTTGAAAAGGTGTCCACTCCTGGCGCAGTCAGGTGGATGTGAAGGAGCAGCCGTTCTGAAAAAGTGACCAATCCTACCCAGTCAGCTGATTATGAGAGAACAGCCATTCTGAAAAGGTTTCCACTCCTGGCCCAGTCTGCTGATTATGAGAGAACAGCCATTTTGAAAAGGTGTCCACTCCTGGCCCAGTCAGTTATATATGAAGGAGCAGCCATTTTGAAAAGGTGACCACTCCTGGCCCAGTCAGCTGATTGTGAGAGAACAGCCATTCCGAAAAGGTGTCGAGTCCTGGCCCAGTCAGCTGATTATGAGAGAACAGCCATTTTGAATAGGTGTCCACTCCTGGCCTAGTCAGGTGGATATGAAGGAGCAGCCATTCTGAAAAGGTGTCCACTCCTGGCCCAGTCAGCTGATTATGAGAGAGCAGCCATTCTGAAAAGGTGTCCACTCCTGGCCCAGTCAGGTGGATATGAAGGAGCAGCCATTCTGAAAAGGTGTCCACTCATGCCCAGTCAGTTATATATGAAGGAGCTGTCATTTTGAAAAGGTGTCTATTCCTGGCCCAGTCAGCTGATTATGAGAGAGCAGCCATTTTGAAAAAGTGTCCACTCCTGGCATAGTCAGGTGGATATGAGAGAGCAGCAATTTTGAAATGGTATCCACTCCTGGCCCAGTCAGGTGGATATGAAGGAGCAGCCATTCTGAAAAGGTGTCCACTCATGCCCAGTCAGCTGATTATGAGAGAACAGCCATTCGGAAAGGGTGTCCACTTCTGCCCTAGTCAGGTGAAGCAGCAGCCATTCTGAAAAGGTGTCCACTCATGGCCCAGTCAGCTGATTGTGAGAGAACAGCCATTCCGAAAAGGTGTCGAGTCCTGGCCCAGTCAGCTGATTATGAGAGAACAGCCATTTTGAATAGGTGTCCACTCCTGGCCTAGTCAGGTGGATATGAAGGAGCAGCCATTCTGAAAAGGTGTCCACTCCTGGCCCAGTCAGCTGATTATGAGAGAGCAGCCATTCTGAAAAGGTGTCCACTCCTGGCCCAGTCAGGTGGATATGAAGGAGCAGCCATTCTGAAAAGGTGTCCACTCCTGGCCCAGTCAGCTGATTATGAGAGAGCAGCCATTTTGAAAAGTTGTCCACTCCTGGCCAAATCAGGTGGATATGAAGGAGCAGCCATTCTGAAAACATGTCCACTCCTGGCCCAGTCAGCTGATTATGAGAGAGCAGACATTCTGAAAAGGTGTCCACTCCTGGCTAGTGAGGTGGATATGAGTAATCATTCGGAAAAGGTTTCCACTCCTCACCCAGTCAGGTGGATATGAAGGAGCATCCATTCTGAAAAGGTGTCCACTCCTAGTCCAGTCAGCTGATTATGAGAGAACAGCCATTTTGAACAGGAGTCCATTCCTGGCCCAGTCAGCTGATTATGAGAGAACAGCCATATTGAAAAGGTGTCCACTCCTGGCCCAGTCTGCTCATTACGAGAGAACAGCCATTTTGAAAATCTGTCCACTCCTGGCCCAGTTTGCTGATTATAAGAGAGCAGCCATTTTGAAAAGGTGTCCACACCTGGCCTAGTCAGGTGCATATGAAAGAGCAGCCATTCTGAAAAGGTGTGCACTCCTGGACCAGTCAGTTGAATATGAAGGAGCAGCCATTCTGAAAATGTGTCCACTCCTGGCCCAGTCACCTGATTATGAGAGACCAGCCATATTGAAAAGGTGTCCACTCCTGGCCCAGTCAGCTGATTTTGCTAGAGCAGTAATTTTGAAAAGGTGTCCACTCCTGTCCCAGTCAGCTGATTATGAAAGAACAGCCATTTTCAAAATGTGTCCACTCCTGGCCCAGTATGCTCATTAAAAGAGAGCAGCCATTTTGAAAAGGTGTCAACTCCTGGCGCAGTCAGGTGGATGTGAAGGAGCAGCCGTTCTGAAAAAGTGACCAATCCTTTCCCAGTCAGCTGATTATGAGAGAACAGCCATTGTGAAAAGGTTTCCACTCCTGGCCCAGTCTGCTGATTATGAGAGAAAAGCCATTTTGAAAAGGTGTCCACTCCTGGCCCAGTCAGTTATATATGAAGGAGCAGCCATTTTGAAAAGGTGACCACTCCTGGCCCAGTCAGCTGATTATGAGAGACCAGCCGTATTGAAAAGGTGTCCACTCCTGGCCCAGTCTGCTGATTTTGCTAGAGCAGCAATTTTGAAAAGGTGTCCACTCCTGTCCCAGTCAGCTGATTATGAAAGAACAGCCATTTTCAAAATGTGTCCACTCCTGGCCCATTATGCTCATTAAAAGAGAGCAGCCATTTTGAAAAGGTGTCCACTCCTGGCGCAGTCAGGTGGATGTGAAGGAGCAGCCATTCTGAAAAAGTGACCAATCCTACCCAGTCAGCTGATTATGAGAGAACAGCCATTCTGAAAAGGTTTCCACTCCTGGCCCAGTCTGCTGATTATGAGAGAACAGCCATTTTGAAAAGGTGTCCACTCCTGGCCCAGTCAGTTATATATGAAGGAGCAGCCATTTTGAAAAGGTGACCACTCCTGACCCAGTCAGCTGATTGTGAGAGAGCAACCATTTTGATAAGGTGTCAACTCCTGGCCCAGTCAGATGAAAGTGTGAGAACAGCCATTTTGAAAAGGTGTCCTATCGTGGCCCAATCAGCTGATTATGAGAGAGCAGCCATTTTGAAAAGGTGTCCACTCCTGGCCTAGTCAGGTGGATATGAAGGAGCAGCCATTCTGAAAAGGTGTCCACTCCAGGCCCAGTCAGCTGATTATGTGAGAACAGCCATTCTGAAGAGGTGTTCAGTCCTGGCCCAGTCAGCTGATTATGAGAGAACAGCCATTTTGAAAAGGTGTCTACTCCTGGCCTAGTCAGCTGGATATGAAAGAGCAGCCATTTTGAAAAGGTGTCCACTCCTGGCCGAGTTACTTGACTATGAGAGAGTAGCCATTTTGTAAAAGTATCCACTCCTGACCCATTCAGCAGATAATGAGAGAAGAGCCATTCTGAAAAGGTGTTCAGTCCTGGCCCAGTCAGCTGATTATGAGAGAACAGCCATTTTGAAAAAGTGTCCACTCATGGCCTGGTCAGGTGGATATGAACAGCCATTCTGAAAAGGTATCCACTCCTGGCCCAGTCAGGTGGATATGAAGGAGCAGGCATTCTGAAAAGATATCCACTCATGGCCCAGTCAGCTGATTATGAGAGAACAGCCATTCTGAAAAGGTGTCCACTCCTGGCCTAGTCAGGTGGATATAAAGTAGCAGACATTCTGAAAAGGTGTCCACTGCTGACCCAGTCAGCTGATTATGAGAGAACAGCCATTCTGAAAAGGTTTCCACTCCTGGCCCAGTCTGCTGATTATGAGAGAACAGCCATTTTGAAAAGGTGTCCACTCCTGGCCCAGTCAGTTATATATGAAGGAGCAGCCATTTTGAAAAGGTGACCACTCCTGGCCCAGTCAGCTGATTGTGAGAGAGCAACCATTTTGATAAGGTGTCAACTCCTGGCCCAGTCAGATGAAAGTGTGAGAACAGCCATTTTGAAAAGGTGTCCTATCGTGGCCCAATCAGCTGATTATGAGAGAGCAGCCATTTTGAAAAGGTGTCCACTCCTGGCCCAGTCAGCTGATTATGAGAGAACAGCCATTCTGAAAAGGTGTCCACTCCTGGCCTAGTCAGGTGGATATAAAGTAGCAGCCATTCTGAAAAGGTGTCCACTGCTGACCCAGTCAGCTGATTATGAGAGAACAGCCATTGTGAAAAGGTGTCCACTCCTGGCCTAGTCAGCTGGATATGAAGGAGCAGCCATTTTGAAAAGGTGTCCACTCCTGGCCGAGTCAGGTGGATATGAAGGAGCAGCCATTTTGAAAAAGTATCCACTCCTGGCACTGTCTGCTGATAATGAAAGTAGCCATTTGGAAAAGGCATCCATTCCTGGCCCAGTCAGCTGATTATGAGAGCAGCCATTTTGAAAAGGTGTCCACGCCTGGCCAAGTCAGCTGATTATGAGAGAGCAGCCATTTTGAAAAGGTGTCCACTCCTGGCCAAGTCAGGTGGATACGAAGGAGCTGTCTTTTTGAAAAGGTGTCTACTCCTGGCCCAGTCAGCTGATTATGAGAGAGCAGCCATTTTGAAAAAGTGTCCACTCCTGGCATAGTCAGGTGGATATGAGAGAGCAGCAATTTTGAAAATGTATCCGCTCCTGGCCCAGTCAGGTGGATATGAAGGAGCAGCCATTCTGAAAAGGTGTCCACTCATGGCCCAGTCAGCTGATTATGAGAGAACAGCCATTCGGAAAAGGTGTCCACTCCTGCCCTAGTCAGGTGAAGCAGCAGCCATTCTGAAAAAGTGTCCACTCATGGCCCAGTCAGCTGATTGTGAGAGAACAGCCATTCTGAAAAGGTGTCGAGTCCTGGCCCAGTCAGCTGATTATGAGAGAACAGCCATTTTGAATAGGTGTCCACTCCTGGCCTAGTCAGGTGGATATGAAGGAGCAGCCATTCTGAAAAGGTGTCCACTCCAGGCCCAGTCAGCTGATTATGAGAAAACAGCCATTCCGAAGAGGTGTTCAGTCCTGGCCCAGTCAGCTGATTATGAGAGAACAGCCATTTTGAAAAGGTGTCCACACCTGGCCTAGTCAGGTGGATATGACGGAGCAGCCATTCTGAAAAGATGTCCATTCCTGGACGAGTCAGCTGATTATGAGAGAGCAGCCATTTTGAAAAAGTATCCACTCATGGCCTAGTCAGGTGTATATGAACAGGCATTCTGAAAAGGTATCCACTCCTAGTCCAGTCAGCTGATTATGAGAGAACAGCCATTTTGAACAGGAGTCCACTCCTGGCCCAGTCAGTTATATATAAAGGAGCAGCCATTTTGAAAAGGTGACCACTCCTGGCCCAGTCAGCTGATTATGAGAGAGCAACCATTCTGATAAGGTGTCAACTCCTGGCCCAGTCAGCTGAATGTGTGAGAACAGCCATTTTGAAAAAGTATCCACTCCTGACCCAGTCAGCAGATAATGAGAGAACAGACATTCTGAAAAGGTGTCCATTCTTTTCCTAGTCAGGTGGATATAAAGGAGCAACCATTCTGAAAATGTTTCCACTCCTGGCAGAGTCAGGTGTATATGAATGAGCAGCCATTCTGAAAAGGTGTCCACTCCTAGTCCAGTCAGCTCATTCTTAGAGAATAGCCATTTTGAAAAGGTGTCCACTCCTGGACCAGTGAGCTGATTATGAGACATCAGCCATTGTGAACAGGTGTCCACTAATGGGCCAGTCAGGTGGATATGAAGTAGCAGCTATTCTGAAAAGGTGTCCATTCCTGGCCCAGTCAGCTGATTATGAGAGAACAGCCATTCGGAAAAGGTGTCCACTCTTGGCCTAGTCAGGTGGATATAAAGTAGCAACCATTCTGAAAAGGTGTCCACTCCAGGCCCAGTCAGCTGATTATGAGAGAACAGCCATTCCGAAAAGGTGTCCAGTCCTGGCCCAGTCAGCTGATTATGAGAGAACAGTCATTTTGAAAAAGTGTCCACTAATGGCCTAGTCAGGTGGATATGAAGGAGCAGCCACTCTGAAAAGGTGTCCACTCCTGGCCCAGTCAGCTGATTATGAGAGAGCAGCCATTTTGAAAAAGTGTGCACTCCTGGCATAGGCAGGTGGATATGAGAGAGCAGCCATTTTGAAAAGGTATCCACTCCTGGCCAAGTCAGGTGGATATGAAGAAGCAGCTATTCTGAAAAGGTGTCCACTCCTGGCCTAGTCAGCTGATTACGAGAGAACAGCCATTCTGAAAAGGTGTCCACTCCTGGCCTAGTCAGGTGGATATAAAGTAGCAGCAATTCTGATAAGGTGTCCACTGCTGACCAAGTCAGCTGATTATGAGAGAACAGACATTCTAAAAAGGTGTGCACTCCTGGCCTAGAAAAGGGGATATGAAGAAGCAGCCATTCCGAAAAGGTGTCAACTCCTGGCCCAGTCAGCTGATTATGAGAGAGCAGCCATTTTGAGAAGGTGTCCACTCCTGGCCCACTGAGCTGATACTGGGAGAGCAGCCATTTTGAAAATGTGTCCACTCCTGGCCAAGTCAGGTGGATATGAAGGAGCTGTCATTTTGAAAAGGTGTCCACTCATGGCCCAGTCAGCTGATTATGAGAGAACAGCCATTCGGAAAAGGTGTCCACTCATGGCCCAGTCAGCTGATTATGAGAGAACAGCCATTCGGAAAAGGTGTCCACTCCTGCCCTAGTCAGGTGAAGGAGCAGCCATTCTGAAAAGGTGTCCACTCATGGCCCAGTCAGCTGATTGTGAGAGAACAGCCATTCCGAAAAGGTGTCGAGTCCTGTCCCAGTCAGCTGATTATGGAGAACAGCCATTTTGAATAGGTGTCCACTCCTGGCCTAGTCAGGTGGATATGAAGGAGCAGCCATTCTGAAAAGGTGTCCACTCCTCGCCCAGTCGGCTGATTATGAGAGAGCAGCCATTCTGAAAAGGTGTTCACTCCTGGCCCAGTCAGGTGGATATGAAGGAGCAGCCATTCTGAAAAGGTGTCCACTCCTTGCCCAGTCAGCTGATTATGAGAGAGCAGCCATTTTGAAAAGGTGTCCACTCCTGGCCAAATCAGGTGGATATGAAGGAGCAGACATTCTGAAAAGGTGTCCACTCCTGGCCCTGTCAGCTGATTATGAGAGAGCAGCCATTCTGAAAAGGTGTCCACTCCTGGCTAGTGAGGTGGATATAAAGGAGCAACCATTCTGAAAAGGTTTCCACTCCTCGCCCAGTCAGGTGGATATGAAGGAGCAGCCATTTTGAAAAGGTGTCCACTCCTGGCCAAATCAGGTGGATATGAAGGAGCAGACATTCTGAAAAGGTGTCCACTCCTGGCCCTGTCAGCTGATTATGAGAGAGCAGCCATTCTGAAAAGGTGTCCACTCCTGGCTAGTGAGGTGGATATAAAGGAGCAACCATTCTGAAAAGGTTTCCACTCCTCGCCCAGTCAGGTGCATATGAACGAGCAGCCATTCTGAAAAGGTGCGCACTCCTGGACCAGTCAGTTGAATATGAAGGAGCAGCCATTCTGAAAATGTGTCCACTCCTGGCCCAGTCAGCTGATTATGAGAGACCAGCCATTTTGAAAAGGTGTCCACTCCTGGCCCAGTCAGCTGATTTTGCTAGAGCAGCAATTTTGAAAAGGTGTCCACTCCTGTCCCAGTCAGCTGATTATGAAAGAACAGCCATTTTCAAAATGTGTCCACTCCTGGCCCAGTAAGCTCAAAAGTGACCAATCCTTTCCCAGTCAGCTGATTATGAGAGAACAGCCATTCTGAAAAGGTTTCCACTCCTGGCCCAGTCTGCTGATTATGAGAGAACAGCAATTTTGAAAAGGTGTCCACTCCTGGCCCAGTCAGTTATATATGAAGGAGCTGTCATTTTGAAAAGGTGTCTACTCCTGGCCCAGTCAGCTGATTATGAGAGAGCAGCCATTCTGAAAAAGTGTCCACTCCTGGCCTAGTCAGGTGGATATGAGAGAGCAGCAATTTTGAAAAGGTGTCCACTCCTGTCCCAGTCAGCTGATTATGAAAGAACAGCCATTTTCAAAATGTGTCCACTCCTGGCCCAGTAAGCTCATTAAAAGAGAGCAGCCATTTTGAAAAGGTGTCCACTCCTGGCGCAGTCAGGTGGATGTGAAGGAGCAGCCGTTCTGAAAAAGTGACCAATCCTTTCCCCGTCAGCTGATTATGAGAGAACATCCATTCTGAAAAGGTTTCCACTCCTGGCCCAGTCTGCTGATTATGAGAGAACAGCCATTTTGAAAAGGTATCCACTCCTGGCCCAGTCAGTTATATATGAAGGAGCAGCCATGTTGAAAATGTGACCACTCCTGGCCCAGTCAGCTGAAAGTGTGAGAACAGCCATTCTGAAAAGGTGTCCACTCTTGACCTAGTCAGGTGGATATAAAGGAGCAACCATTCTGAAAATGTTTCCACTCCTGGCCGAGTCAGGTGTATATGAATGAGCAGCCATTCTGAAAAGGTGTCCACTCCTAATCCAGTCAGCTCATTCTTAGAGAACAGCCATTTTGAAAAGGTGTCCACTCCTGGACCAGTGAGCTGATTATGAGACAGCAGCCATTGTGAACAGGTGTCCACTAATGGGCCAGTCAGGTGGATAAGAAGGAGCAACCTTTCTGAAAAGGTGTCCACTCCAGCCCCAGTCAGGTGGATATGAAGTAGCAGCTATTCTGAAAAGGTGTCCATTCCTGGCCCAGTCAGCTGATTATGAGAGAACAGCCACTCGGAAAAGGTGTCCACTCTTGGCCTAGTCACGTGGATATAAAGTAGCAACCAATCTGAAGAGGTGTCCACTCCAGGCCCAGTCAGCTGATTATGAGAAAACAGCCATTCCGAAAAGGTGTCCTCTAATGGCCTAGTCAGGTGGATATGAAGGAGCAGCCATTCTGAAAAGGTGTCCACGCCTGGCCCAGTCAGCTGATGATGAGAGAGCAGCCATTTTGAAAAAGTGTGCACTCCTGGCATAGGCAGGTGGATATGAGAGAGCAGCCATTTTGAAAAGGTATCCACTCCTGGCCCAGTCAGGTGGATATGAAGAAGCAGCCATTCTGAAAAGGTGTCCACTCCTGGCCTAGTCAGCTGATTATGAGAGAACAGCCATTCTGAAAAGGTGTCCACTCCTGGCCTAGTCAGGTGGATATAAAGTAGCAGCAATTCTGAAAAGATGTCCACTGCTGACCCAGTCAGCTGATTATGAGAGAACAGCCATTGTGAAAAGGTGTCCACTCCTGGCCTAGTCAGCTGGATATGAAGGAGCAGCCATTTTGAAAAGGTGTCCACTCCTGGCCGAGTCAGGTGGATATGAAGGAGCAGCCATTTTGAAAAGGTATCCACTCCTGGCACAGTCAGCTGATAATGAAAGCAGCCATTTTGAAAAGGCATCCATTCCTGGCCCAGTCAGCTGATTATGAGAGCAGCCATTTTGAAAAGGTGTCCACTCCTGGCCAAGTCAGCTGATTATGAGAGAGCAGCCATTTTG
The DNA here is from genome assembly GCF_027244095.1 of Hemicordylus capensis. Taxonomy (NCBI): domain Eukaryota; kingdom Metazoa; phylum Chordata; class Lepidosauria; order Squamata; family Cordylidae; genus Hemicordylus; species Hemicordylus capensis. Next base: position 8,111,412 of record NC_069668.1, on the reverse strand, counting down.
AAAAGGTGTCCACTCCTGGCCCAGTGAGCTGATAATGAGAGAGCAGCAATTTTGAAAAGGTGTCCACTCCTGTCCCAGTCAGCTGATTATGAAAGAACAGCCATTTTCAAAATGTGTGCACTCCTGGCCCAGTAAGCTCATTAAAAGAGAGCAGCCATTTTGAAAAGGTTCCACTCCTGGCGCAGTCAGGTGGATGTGAAGGAGCAGCCGTTCTGAAAAAGTGACCTATCCTTTCCCAGTCAGCTGATTATGAGAGAACAGCCATTTTAAAAAGGTGTCCACTCCTGGCCCAGTCAGTTATATATGAAGGAGCTGTCATTTTGAAAAGGTGTCTACTCCTGGCCCAGTCAGCTGATTAATGGGGAGCAGCCATTCTGAAAAAGTGTCCACTCCTGGCCTAGTCAGGTGGATATGAGAGAGCAGCAATTTTGAAAAGGTATCGACTCCTGGCCCAGTCAGGTGGATATGAAGGAGCAGGGATTCTGAAAAGGTGTCCACTCATGGCCCAGTCAGCTGATTGTGAGAAAACAGCCATTCCGAAAAGGTGTCGACTCCTGGCCCAGTCAGCTGATTATGAGAGAACAGCCATTTTGAATAGGTGTCCACTCCTGGCCTAGTCAGGTGGATATGAAGGAGCAGCCATTCTGAAAAGGTGTCCACTCCTGGCCCAGTCAGCTGATTATGAGAGAGCAGCCATTCAGAAAAGGTGTCCACTCCTGGCCCAGTCAGGTGGATATGAAGGAGCAGCCATTCTGAAAAGGTGTCCACTCCTGGCCCAGTCAGCTGATTATGAGAGAGCAGCCATTTTGAAAATGTGTCCACTCCTGGCCAAATCAGGTGGATATGAAGGAGCAGCCATTCTGAAAACATGTCCACTACTGGCCCAGTCAGCTGATTATGAGAGAGCAGCCATTCTGAAAAGGTGTCCACTCCTGGCTAGTGAGGTGGATATGAAGGAACAACCATTCTGAAAAGGTTTCCACTCCTCGCCCAGTCAGGTGGATATGAAGGAGCAGCCATTCTGAAAAGGTGTCTACTCCTAGTACAGTCAGCTGATTATGAGAGAACAGCCATTTTGAACAGGTGTCCACTCATGGCCCAGTCAGCTGATTATGAGAGAACAGCCATTCATAAAAGGTGTCCACTCCTGCGCTAGTCAGGTGAAGGAGCAGCCATTCTGAAAAAGTGTCCACTTATGGCCCAGTCTGCTGATTATGAGAGAACAGCCATTTTGAAAATCTGTCCACTCCTGGCCCAGTCTGCTGATTATCAGAGAGCAGCCATTTTGAAAAGGTGTCCACACCTGGCCTAGTCAGGTGCATATGAACGAGCAGCCATTCTGAAAAGGTGTGCACTCCTGGACCAGTCAGTTGAATATGAAGGAGCAGCCATTCTGAAAATGTGTCCACTCCTGGCCCAGTCAGCTGATTATGAGAGACCAGCCATTTTGAAAAGGTGTCCACTCCTGGCCCAGTCAGCTGATTTTGCTAGAGCAGCAATTTTGAAAAGGTGTCCACTCCTGTCCCAGTCAGATGATTATGAAAGAACAGCCATTTTCAAAATGTGTCCACTCCTGGCCCAGTATGCTCATTAAAAGAGAGCAGCCATTTTGAAAAGGTGTCAACTCCTGGCGCAGTCAGGTGGATGTGAAGGAGCAGCCGTTCTGAAAAAGTGACCAATCCTTTCCCAGTCAGCTGATTATGAGAGAACTGCCATTGTGAAAAGGTTTCCACTCCTTGCCCAGTCTGCTGATTATGAGAGAAAAGCCATTTTGAAAAGGTGTCCACTCCTGGCCCAGTCAGTTATATATGAAGGAGCAGCCATTTTGAAAAGGTGACCACTCCTGGCCCAGTCAGCTGATTATGAGAGACCAGCCGTATTGAAAAGGTGTCCACTCCTGGCCCAGTCTGCTGATTTTGCTAGAGCAGCCATTTTGAAAAGGTGTCCACTCCTGGCCGAGTTACTTGACTATGAGAGAGCAGCCATTTTGAAAAAGTATCCACTCCTGACCCATTCAGCAGATAATGAGAGAAGAGCCATTCTGAAAAGGTGTCCACTCTTGACCTAGTCAGGTGGATATAAAGGAGCAACCATTCTGAAAATGTTTCCACTCCTGGCCGAGTCAGGTGTATATGAATGAGCAGCCATTCTGAAAAGGTGTCCACTCCTAGTCCAGTCAGCTCATTCTTAGAGAACAGCCATTTTGAAAAGGTGTCCACTCCTGGACCAGTGAGCTGATTATGAGACAGTAGCCATTGTGAACAGGTGTCCACTAATGGGCCAGTCAGGTGGATAAGAAGGAGCAACCTTTCTGAGAAGCTGTCCACTCCAGCCCCAGTCAGGTGGATATGAGGTAGCAGCTTTTCTGAAAAGGTGTCCATTCCTGGCCCAGTCAGCTGATTATGAGAGAACAGCCATTCGGAAAAGGTGTCCACTCTTGGCCTAGTCAGGTGGATATAAAGTAGCAACCATTCTGAAAAGGTGTCCACTCCAGGCCCAGTCAGCTGATTATGAGAGAACAGCCATTCCGGAAATGTGTCCAGTCCTGGCACAGTCATCTGATTATGAGAGAACAGTTATTTTGAAAAAGTGTCCACTAATGGCCTAGTCAGGTGGATATGAAGGAGCAGCCATTCTGAAAAGGTGTCCACTCCTGGCCCAGTCTGCTGATTATGAGAGAGCAGCCATTTTGAAAAGGTATCCACTCCTGGCCCAGTCAGGTGGATATAAAGTAGCAGCAATTCTGAAAAGGTGTCCACTGCTGACCCAGTCAGCTGATTATGAGAGAACAGCCATTGTGAAAAGGTGTCCACTCCTGGCCTAGTCAGCTGGATATGAAGGAGCAGCCATTTTGAAAAGGTGTCCACTCCTGGCCGAGTCAGTTGGATATGAAGGAGCAGCCATTTTGAAAAGGTATCCACTCCTGGCACAGTCAGCTGATAATGAAAGCAGCCATTTTGAAAAGGCATCCATTCCTGGCCCAGTCAGCTGATTATGAGAGCAGCCATTTTGAAAAGGTGTCCACTCGTGGCCAAGTCAGCTGATTATGAGAGAGCAGCCATTTTGAAAATATGTCCACTCCTGGCCCAGTGAGCTGATAATGAGAGAGCAGCCATTTTGAAAAGGTGTCCACTCCTGGCGCAGTCAGGTGGATGTGAAGGAGCAGCCGTTCTGAAAAAGTGACCAATCCTTTCCCAGTCAGCTGATTATGAGAGAACAGCCATTCTGAAAAGGTTTCCACTCCTGGCCCAGTCTGCTGATTATGAGAGAACAGCGATTTTGAAAAGGTGTCCACTCCTGACCCAGTCAGTTATATATGAAGGAGCAGCCATTTTGAAAAGGCATCCATTCCTGGCCCAGTCAGCTGATTATGAGAGCAGCCATTTTGAAAAGGTGTCCACTCGTGGCCAAGTCAGCTGATTATGAGAGAGCAGCCATTTTGAAAATGTGTCCACTCCTGGCCCAGTGAGCTGATAATGAGAGAGCAGCCATTTTGAAAAGGTGTCCACTCCTGGCGCAGTCAGGTGGATGTGAAGGAGCAGCCGTTCTGAAAAAGTGACCAATCCTTTCCCAGTCAGCTGATTATGAGAGAACAGCCATTCTGAAAAGGTTTCCACTCCTGGCCCAGTCTGCTGATTATGAGAGAACAGCGATTTTGAAAAGGTGTCCACTCCTGACCCAGTCAGTTATATATGAAGGAGCAGTCATTTTGAAAAGGTGTCCACTCCTGGCCCAGTCAGCTGATTTTGCTAGAGCAGCAATTTTGAAAAGGTGTCCACTCCTGTCCCAGTCAGCTGATTATGAAAGAACAGCCATTTTCAAAATGTGTCCACTCCTGGCCCAGTATGCTCATTAAAAGAGAGCAGCCATTTTGAAAAGGTGTCAACTCCTAGCGCAGTCAGGTGGATGTGAAGGAGCAGCCGTTCTGAAAAAGTGACCAATCCTTTCCCAGTCAGCTGATTATGAGAGAACAGCCATTCTGAAAAGGTTTCCACTACTGGCCCAGTCTGCTGATTATGAGAGAAAAGCCATTTTGAAAAGGTGTCCACTCCTGGCCCAGTCAGTTATATATGAAGGAGCAGCCATTTTGAAAAGGTGACCACTCCTGGCCCAGTCAGCTGATTATGAGAGACCAGCCGTATTGAAAAGGTGTCCACTCCTGGCCCAGTCTGCTGATTATGAGAGAACAGCCATTTTGAAAATCTGTCCACTCCTGGCCCAGTCTGCTGATTATGAGAGAGCAGCCATTTTGAAAAGGTGTCCACGCCTGGCCTAGTCAGGTGCATATGAACGAGCAGCCATTCTGAAAAGGTGTGCACTCCTGGAACAGTCAGCTGATAATGAAAGAACAGCCATTTTCAAAATGTGTCCACTCCTGGCCCAGTAAGCTCATTAAAAGAGAGCAGCCATTTTGAAAAGGTGTCCACTCCTGGCGCAGTCTGGTGGATGTGAAGAAACAGCCGTTCTGAAAAAGTGACCAATCCTTTCCCAGTTAGCTGATTATGAGAGAACAGCCATTCTGAAAAGGTTTCCACTCCTGGCCCAGTCTGCTGATTATGAGAGAACAGCCATTTTGAAAAGGTGTCCACTCGTGGCCCAGTCAGTTATATATGAAGGAGCAGCCATTTTGAAAAGGTGACCACTCCTGGCCCAGTCAGCTGATTATGAGAGAGCAACCATTCGGAAAAGGTGTCCACTCCTGGCCCTCTCAGCTGAATGTGTTAGAACAGCCTTTTTGAAAAGGTGTCCTATCGTGGCCCAATCAGCTGATTATGAGTGAGCAGCCATTTTGAAAAGGTGTCCACTCCTGGCCTAGTCAGGTGGATATGAAGGAGCAGCCATTCTGAAAAGGTGTCCACTCCAGGCCCAGTCAGCTGATTATGAGAGAACAGCCATTCCGAAGAGGTAATCAGTCCTGGCCCAGTCAGCTGATTATGAGACACCAGCCATATTGAAAAGGTGTCCACTCCTGGCCCAGTCAGCTGATTTTGCTAGAGCAGCAATTTTGAAAAGGTGTCCACTCCTGGCCCAGTCAGCTGATTATGAAAGAACAGCCATTTTCAAAATGTGTCCACTCCTGGCCCAGTATGCTCATTAAAAGAGAGCAGCCATTTTGAAAAGGTGTCAACTCCTGGAGCAGTCAGGTGGATGTGAAGGAGCAGCCGTTCTGAAAAAGTGACCAATCCTTTCCCAGTCAGCTGATTATGAGAGAACAGCCATTCTGAAAAGGTTTCCACTCCTGGCCCAGTCTGCTGATTATGAGAGAAAAGCCATTTTGAAAAGGTGTCCACTCCTGGCCCAGTCAGTTATATATGAAGGAGCAGCCATTTTGAAAAGGTAACCACTCCTGGCCCAGTCAGCTGATTATGAGAGACCAACCATTTTGAAAAGGTGTCCACTCCTGGCCCAGTCAGATATATATGAAGGAGCAGCCATTTTGAAAAGGTGTCCACTCCTGGCCCAGTCAGCTGATTTTGCTAGAGCAGCAATTTTGAAAAGGTGTCCACTCCTGTCCCAGTCAGCTGATTATGAAAGAACAGCCATTTTCAAAATGTGTCCACTCCTGGCCCATTATGCTCATTAAAAGAGAGCAGCCATTTTGAAAAGGTGTCCACTCCTGGCGCAGTCAGGTGGATGTGAAGGAGCAGCCGTTCTGAAAAAGTGACCAATCCTTTCCAAGTCAGCTGATTATGAGAGAACAGCCATTCTGAAAAGGTTTCCACTCCTGGCCCAGTCTGCTGATTATGAGAGAACAGCCATTTTGAAAAGGTGTCCACTCCTGGCCCAGTCAGATATATATGAAGGAGCAGCCATTTTGAAAAGGTGACCACTCCTGGCCCAGTCAGCTGATTGTGAGAGAGCAACCATTTTGATAAGGTGTCAACTCCTGGCCCAGTCAGATGAAAGTGTGAGAACAGCCATTTTGAAAAGGTGTCCTATCGTGGCCCAATCAGCTGATTATGAGAGAGCAGCCATTTTGAAAAGGTGTCCACTCCTGGCCTAGTCAGGTGGATATGAAGGAGCAGCCATTCTGAAAAGGTGTCCACTCCAGGCCCAGTCAGCTGATTATGTGAGAACAGCCATTCTGAAGAGGTGTTCAGTCCTGGCCCAGTCAGCTGATTATGAGAGAACAGCCATTTTGAAAAGGTGTCTACTCCTGGCCTAGTCAGCTGGATATGAAAGAGCAGCCATTTTGAAAAGGTGTCCACTCCTGGCCGAGTTACTTGACTATGAGAGAGCAGCCATTTTGAAAAAGTATCCACTTCTGACCCATTCAGCAGATAATGAGAGAAGAGCCATTCTGAAAAGGTGTCCACTCTTGACCTAGTCAGGTGGATATAAAGGAGCAACCATTCTGAAAATGTTTCCACTCCTGGCCGAGTCAGGTGTATATGAATGAGCAGCCATTCTGAAAAGGTGTCCACTCCTAGTCCAGTCAGCTCATTCTTAGGGAACAGCCATTTTGAAAAGGTGTCCACTCCTGGACCAGTGAGCTGATTATGAGACAGTAGCCATTGTGAACAGGTGTCCACTAATGGGCCAGTCAGGTGGATAAGAAGGAGCAACCTTTCTGAGAAGCTGTCCACTCCAGCCCCATTCAGGTGGATATGAAGTAGCAGCTTTTCTGAAAAGGTGTCCACTCCTGGCCCAGTCTGCTGATTATGAGAGAGCAGCCATTTTGAAAAGGTATCCACTCCTGGCCCAGTCAGGTGGATATGAAGAAGCAGCCATTCTGAAAAGGTGTCCACTCCAGGCCTATTCAGCTGATTATGAGAGAACAGCCATTCTGAAAAGGTGTCCACTCCTGGCCTAGTCAGGTGGATATAAAGTAGCAGCAATTCTGAAAAGGTGTCCACTGCTGACCCAGTCAGCTGATTATGAGAGAACAGCCATTGTGAAAAGGTGTCCACTCCTGGCCTAGTCAGCTGGATATGAAGGAGCAGCCATTTTGAAAAGGTGTCCACTCCTGGCCGAGTCAGTTGGATATGAAGGAGCAGCCATTTTGAAAAGGTATCCACTCCTGGCACAGTCAGCTGATAATGAAAGCAGCCATTTTGAAAAGGCATCCATTCCTGGCCCAGTCAGCTGATTATGAGAGCAGCCATTTTGAAAAGGTGTCCACTCGTGGCCAAGTCAGCTGATTATGAGAGAGCAGCCATTTTGAAAATGTGTCCACTCCTGGCCCAGTGAGCTGATAATGAGAGAGCAGCCATTTTGAAAAGGTGTCCACTCCTAGCGCAGTCAGGTGGATGTGAAGGAGCAGCCGTTCTGAAAAAGTGACCAATCCTTTCCCTTTCAGCTGATTATGAGAGAACAGCCATTCTGAAAAGGTTTCCACTCCTGGCCCAGTCTGCTGATTATGAGAGAACAGCCATTTTGAAAAGGTGTCCACTCCTGGCCCAGTCAGATATATATGAAGGAGCAGCCATTTTGAAAAGGTGACCACTCCTGGCCCAGTCAGCTGATTGTGAGAGAACAACCATTTTGATAAGGTGTCAACTCCTGGCCCAGTCAGATGAAAGTGTGAGAACAGCCATTTTGAAAAGGTGTCCTATCGTGGCCCAATCAGCTGATTATGAGAGAGCAGCCATTTTGAAAAGGTGTCCACTCCTGGCCTAGTCAGGTGGATATGAAGGAGCAGCCATTCTGAAAAGGTGTCCACTCCTGGCCGAGTTACTTGACTATGAGAGAGCAGCCATTTTGAAAAAGTATCCACTCCTGACCCATTCAGCAGATAATGAGAGAAGAGCCATTCTGAAAAGGTGTCCACTCTTGACCTAGTCAGGTGGATATAAAGGAGCAACCATTCTGAAAATGTTTCCACTCCTGGCCGAGTCAGGTGTATATGAATGAGCAGCCATTCTGAAAAGGTGTCCACTCCTAGTCCAGTCAGCTCATTCTTAGGGAACAGCCATTTTGAAAAGGTGTCCACTCCTGGACCAGTGAGCTGATTATGAGACAGTAGCCATTGTGAACAGGTGTCCACTAATGGGCCAGTCAGGTGGATAAGAAGGAGCAACCTTTCTGAGAAGCTGTCCACTCCAGCCCCAGTCAGGTGGATATGAAGTAGCAGCTTTTCTGAAAAGGTGTCCATTCCTGGCCCAGTCAGCTGATTATGAGAGAACAGCCATTCGGAAAAGGTGTCCACTCTTGGCCTAGTCAGGTGGATATAAAGTAGCAACCATTCTGAAAAGGTGTCCACTCCAGGCCCAGTCAGCTGATTATGAGAGAACAGCCATTCCGGAAATATGTCCAGTCCTGGCACAGTCATCTGATTATGAGAGAACAGTTATTTTGAAAAAGTGTCCACTAATGGCCTAGTCAGGTGGATATGAAGGAGCAGCCATTCTGAAAAGGTGTCCACTCCTGGCCCAGTCTGCTGATTTTGAGAGAGCAGCCATTTTGAAAAGGTATCCACTCCTGGCCCAGTCAGGCGGATATGAAGAAGCAGCCATTCTGAAAAGGTGTCCACTCCAGGCCTATTCAGCTGATTATGAGAGAACAGCCATTCTGAAAAGGTGTCCACTCCTGGCCTAGTCAGGTGGATATAAAGTAGCAGCAATTCTGAAAAGGTGTCCACTGCTGACCCAGTCAGCTGATTATGAGAGAACAGCCATTGTGAAAAGGTGTCCACTCCTGGCCTAGTCAGCTGGATATGAAGGAGCAGCCATTTTGAAAAGGTGTCCACTCCTGGCCGAGTCAGTTGGATATGAAGGAGCAGCCATTTTGAAAAGGTATCCACTCCTGGCACAGTCAGCTGATAATGAAAGCAGCCATTTTGAAAAGGCATCCATTCCTGGCCCAGTCAGCTGATTATGAGAGCAGCCATTTTGAAAATGTGTCCACTCCTGGCCCAGTGAGCTGATAATGAGAGAGCAGCCATTTTGAAAAGGTGTCCACTCCTGGCGCAGTCAGGTGGATGTGAAGGAGCAGCCGTTCTGAAAAAGTGACCAATCCTTTCCCAGTTAGCTGATTATGAGAGAACAGCCATTCTGAAAAGGTTTCCACTCCTGGCCCAGTCTGCTGATTATGAGAGAACAGCCATTTTGAAAAGGTGTCCACTCGTGGCCCAGTCAGTTATATATGAAGGAGCAGCCATTTTGAAAAGGTGACCACTCCTGGCCCAGTCAGCTGATTATGAGAGAGCAACCATTCGGAAAAGGTGTCCACTCCTGGCCCTGTCAGCTGAATGTGTTAGAACAGCCTTTTTGAAAAGGTGTCCTATCGTGTCCCAATCAGCTGATTATGAGTGAGCAGCCATTTTGAAAAGGTGTCCACTCCTGGCCTAGTCAGGTGGATATGAAGGAGCAGCCATTCTGAAAAGGTGTCCACTCCAGGCCCAGTCAGCTGATTATGAGAGAACAGCCATTCCGAAGAGGTAATCAGTCCTGGCCCAGTCAGCTGATTATGAGAGACCAGCCATATTGAAAAGGTGTCCACTCCTGGCCCAGTCAGCTGATTTTGCTAGAGCAGCAATTTTGAAAAGGTGTCCACTCCTGTCCCAGTCAGCTGATTATGAAAGAACAGCCATTTTCAAAATGTGTCCACTCCTGGCCCAGTATGCTCATTAAAAGAGAGCAGCCATTTTGAAAAGGTGTCAACTCCTGGAGCAGTCAGGTGGATGTGAAGGAGCAGCCGTTCTGAAAAAGTGACCAATCCTTTCCCAGTCAGCTGATTATGAGAGAACAGCCATTCTGAAAAGGTTTCCACTCCTGGCCCAGTCTGCTGATTATGAGAGAAAAGCCATTTTGAAAAGGTGTCCACTCCTGGCCCAGTCAGTTATATATGAAGGAGCAGCCATTTTGAAAAGGTAACCACTCCTGGCCCAGTCAGCTGATTATGAGAGACCAACCATTTTGAAAAGGTGACCACTCCTGGCCCAGTCAGCTGATTATGAGAGAGCAACCATTCTGATAATGTGTCAACTCCTGGCCCAGTCAGCTGAAAGTGTGAGAACAGCCATTTTGAAAAGATGTCCTATCGTGGCCCAATCAGCTGATTATGAGAGAGCAGCCATTTTGAAAAGGTGTCCACTCCTGGCCTAGTCAGGTGGATATGAAGGAGCAGCCATTCTGAAAAGGTGTCCACTCCAGGCACAGTCAGCTGATTATGTGAGAACAGCCATTCTGAAGAGGTGTTCAGTCCTGGCCCAGTCAGCTGATTATGAGAGAACAGCAATTTTGAAAAGGTGTCCACTCCTGGCCCAGTCAGTTATATATGAAGGAGCTGTCATTTTGAAAAGGTGTCTACTCCTGGCCCAGTCAGCTGATTATGAGAGAGCAGCCATTCTGAAAAAGTGTCCACTCCTGGCCTAGTCAGGTGGATATGAGAGAGCAGCAATTTTGAAAAGGTGTCCACTCCTGTCCCAGTCAGCTGATTATGAAAGAACAGCCATTTTCAAAATGTGTCCACTCCTGGCCCAGTAAGCTCATTAAAAGAGAGCAGCCATTTTGAAAAGGTGTCCACTCCTGGCGCAGTCAGGTGGATGTGAAGGAGCAGCCGTTCTGAAAAAGTGACCAATCCTTTCCCCGTCAGCTGATTATGAGAGAACATCCATTCTGAAAAGGTTTCCACTCCTGGCCCAGTCTGCTGATTATGAGAGAACAGCCATTTTGAAAAGGTATCCACTCCTGGCCCAGTCAGTTATATATGAAGGAGCAGCCATGTTGAAAATGTGACCACTCCTGGCCCAGTCAGCTGAAAGTGTGAGAACAGCCATTCTGAAAAGGTGTCCACTCTTGACCTAGTCAGGTGGATATAAAGGAGCAACCATTCTGAAAATGTTTCCACTCCTGGCCGAGTCAGGTGTATATGAATGAGCAGCCATTCTGAAAAGGTGTCCACTCCTAATCCAGTCAGCTCATTCTTAGAGAACAGCCATTTTGAAAAGGTGTCCACTCCTGGACCAGTGAGCTGATTATGAGACAGCAGCCATTGTGAACAGGTGTCCACTAATGGGCCAGTCAGGTGGATAAGAAGGAGCAACCTTTCTGAAAAGGTGTCCACTCCAGCCCCAGTCAGGTGGATATGAAGTAGCAGCTATTCTGAAAAGGTGTCCATTCCTGGCCCAGTCAGCTGATTATGAGAGAACAGCCACTCGGAAAAGGTGTCCACTCTTGGCCTAGTCACGTGGATATAAAGTAGCAACCAATCTGAAGAGGTGTCCACTCCAGGCCCAGTCAGCTGATTATGAGAAAACAGCCATTCCGAAAAGGTGTCCTCTAATGGCCTAGTCAGGTGGATATGAAGGAGCAGCCATTCTGAAAAGGTGTCCACTCCTGGCCCAGTCAGCTGATGATGAGAGAGCAGCCATTTTGAAAAAGTGTGCACTCCTGGCATAGGCAGGTGGATATGAGAGAGCAGCCATTTTGAAAAGGTATCCACTCCTGGCCCAGTCAGGTGGATATGAAGAAGCAGCCATTCTGAAAAGGTGTCCACTCCTGGCCTAGTCAGCTGATTATGAGAGAACAGCCATTCTGAAAAGGTGTCCACTCCTGGCCTAGTCAGGTGGATATAAAGTAGCAGCAATTCTGAAAAGATGTCCACTGCTGACCCAGTCAGCTGATTATGAGAGAACAGCCATTGTGAAAAGGTGTCCACTCCTGGCCTAGTCAGCTGGATATGAAGGAGCAGCCATTTTGAAAAGGTGTCCACTCCTGGCCGAGTCAGGTGGATATGAAGGAGCAGCCATTTTGAAAAGGTATCCACTCCTGGCACAGTCAGCTGATAATGAAAGCAGCCATTTTGAAAAGGCATCCATTCCTGGCCCAGTCAGCTGATTATGAGAGCAGCCATTTTGAAAAGGTGTCCACTCCTGGCCAAGTCAGCTGATTATGAGAGAGCAGCCATTTTGAAAAGGTGTCCACTCCTGGCCCAGTGAGCTGATAATGAGAGAGCAGCAATTTTGAAAAGGTGTCCACTCCTGTCCCAGTCAGCTGATTATGAAAGAACAGCCATTTTCAAAATGTGTGCACTCCTGGCCCAGTAAGCTCATTAAAAGAGAGCAGCCATTTTGAAAAGGTTCCACTCCTGGCGCAGTCAGGTGGATGTGAAGGAGCAGCCGTTCTGAAAAAGTGACCTATCCTTTCCCAGTCAGCTGATTATGAGAGAACAGCCATTTTAAAAAGGTGTCCACTCCTGGCCCAGTCAGTTATATATGAAGGAGCTGTCATTTTGAAAAGGTGTCTACTCCTGGCCCAGTCAGCTGATTAATGGGGAGCAGCCATTCTGAAAAAGTGTCCACTCCTGGCCTAGTCAGGTGGATATGAGAGAGCAGCAATTTTGAAAAGGTATCGACTCCTGGCCCAGTCAGGTGGATATGAAGGAGCAGGGATTCTGAAAAGGTGTCCACTCATGGCCCAGTCAGCTGATTGTGAGAAAACAGCCATTCCGAAAAGGTGTCGACTCCTGGCCCAGTCAGCTGATTATGAGAGAACAGCCATTTTGAATAGGTGTCCACTCCTGGCCTAGTCAGGTGGATATGAAGGAGCAGCCATTCTGAAAAGGTGTCCACTCCTGGCCCAGTCAGCTGATTATGAGAGAGCAGCCATTCAGAAAAGGTGTCCACTCCTGGCCCAGTCAGGTGGATATGAAGGAGCAGCCATTCTGAAAAGGTGTCCACTCCTGGCCCAGTCAGCTGATTATGAGAGAGCAGCCATTTTGAAAATGTGTCCACTCCTGGCCAAATCAGGTGGATATGAAGGAGCAGCCATTCTGAAAACATGTCCACTACTGGCCCAGTCAGCTGATTATGAGAGAGCAGCCATTCTGAAAAGGTGTCCACTCCTGGCTAGTGAGGTGGATATGAAGGAACAACCATTCTGAAAAGGTTTCCACTCCTCGCCCAGTCAGGTGGATATGAAGGAGCAGCCATTCTGAAAAGGTGTCTACTCCTAGTACAGTCAGCTGATTATGAGAGAACAGCCATTTTGAACAGGTGTCCACTCATGGCCCAGTCAGCTGATTATGAGAGAACAGCCATTCATAAAAGGTGTCCACTCCTGCGCTAGTCAGGTGAAGGAGCAGCCATTCTGAAAAAGTGTCCACTTATGGCCCAGTCTGCTGATTATGAGAGAACAGCCATTTTGAAAATCTGTCCACTCCTGGCCCAGTCTGCTGATTATCAGAGAGCAGCCATTTTGAAAAGGTGTCCACACCTGGCCTAGTCAGGTGCATATGAACGAGCAGCCATTCTGAAAAGGTGTGCACTCCTGGACCAGTCAGTTGAATATGAAGGAGCAGCCATTCTGAAAATGTGTCCACTCCTGGCCCAGTCAGCTGATTATGAGAGACCAGCCATTTTGAAAAGGTGTCCACTCCTGGCCCAGTCAGCTGATTTTGCTAGAGCAGCAATTTTGAAAAGGTGTCCACTCCTGTCCCAGTCAGATGATTATGAAAGAACAGCCATTTTCAAAATGTGTCCACTCCTGGCCCAGTATGCTCATTAAAAGAGAGCAGCCATTTTGAAAAGGTGTCAACTCCTGGCGCAGTCAGGTGGATGTGAAGGAGCAGCCGTTCTGAAAAAGTGACCAATCCTTTCCCAGTCAGCTGATTATGAGAGAACTGCCATTGTGAAAAGGTTTCCACTCCTTGCCCAGTCTGCTGATTATGAGAGAAAAGCCATTTTGAAAAGGTGTCCACTCCTGGCCCAGTCAGTTATATATGAAGGAGCAGCCATTTTGAAAAGGTGACCACTCCTGGCCCAGTCAGCTGATTATGAGAGACCAGCCGTATTGAAAAGGTGTCCACTCCTGGCCCAGTCTGCTGATTTTGCTAGAGCAGCCATTTTGAAAAGGTGTCCACTCCTGGCCGAGTTACTTGACTATGAGAGAGCAGCCATTTTGAAAAAGTATCCACTCCTGACCCATTCAGCAGATAATGAGAGAAGAGCCATTCTGAAAAGGTGTCCACTCTTGACCTAGTCAGGTGGATATAAAGGAGCAACCATTCTGAAAATGTTTCCACTCCTGGCCGAGTCAGGTGTATATGAATGAGCAGCCATTCTGAAAAGGTGTCCACTCCTAGTCCAGTCAGCTCATTCTTAGAGAACAGCCATTTTGAAAAGGTGTCCACTCCTGGACCAGTGAGCTGATTATGAGACAGTAGCCATTGTGAACAGGTGTCCACTAATGGGCCAGTCAGGTGGATAAGAAGGAGCAACCTTTCTGAGAAGCTGTCCACTCCAGCCCCAGTCAGGTGGATATGAGGTAGCAGCTTTTCTGAAAAGGTGTCCATTCCTGGCCCAGTCAGCTGATTATGAGAGAACAGCCATTCGGAAAAGGTGTCCACTCTTGGCCTAGTCAGGTGGATATAAAGTAGCAACCATTCTGAAAAGGTGTCCACTCCAGGCCCAGTCAGCTGATTATGAGAGAACAGCCATTCCGGAAATGTGTCCAGTCCTGGCACAGTCATCTGATTATGAGAGAACAGTTATTTTGAAAAAGTGTCCACTAATGGCCTAGTCAGGTGGATATGAAGGAGCAGCCATTCTGAAAAGGTGTCCACTCCTGGCCCAGTCTGCTGATTATGAGAGAGCAGCCATTTTGAAAAGGTATCCACTCCTGGCCCAGTCAGGTGGATATAAAGTAGCAGCAATTCTGAAAAGGTGTCCACTGCTGACCCAGTCAGCTGATTATGAGAGAACAGCCATTGTGAAAAGGTGTCCACTCCTGGCCTAGTCAGCTGGATATGAAGGAGCAGCCATTTTGAAAAGGTGTCCACTCCTGGCCGAGTCAGTTGGATATGAAGGAGCAGCCATTTTGAAAAGGTATCCACTCCTGGCACAGTCAGCTGATAATGAAAGCAGCCATTTTGAAAAGGCATCCATTCCTGGCCCAGTCAGCTGATTATGAGAGCAGCCATTTTGAAAAGGTGTCCACTCGTGGCCAAGTCAGCTGATTATGAGAGAGCAGCCATTTTGAAAATGTGTCCACTCCTGGCCCAGTGAGCTGATAATGAGAGAGCAGCCATTTTGAAAAGGTGTCCACTCCTGGCGCAGTCAGGTGGATGTGAAGGAGCAGCCGTTCTGAAAAAGTGACCAATCCTTTCCCAGTCAGCTGATTATGAGAGAACAGCCATTCTGAAAAGGTTTCCACTCCTGGCCCAGTCTGCTGATTATGAGAGAACAGCGATTTTGAAAAGGTGTCCACTCCTGACCCAGTCAGTTATATATGAAGGAGCAGCCATTTTGAAAAGGCATCCATTCCTGGCCCAGTCAGCTGATTATGAGAGCAGCCATTTTGAAAAGGTGTCCACTCGTGGCCAAGTCAGCTGATTATGAGAGAGCAGCCATTTTGAAAATGTGTCCACTCCTGGCCCAGTGAGCTGATAATGAGAGAGCAGCCATTTTGAAAAGGTGTCCACTCCTGGCGCAGTCAGGTGGATGTGAAGGAGCAGCCGTTCTGAAAAAGTGACCAATCCTTTCCCAGTCAGCTGATTATGAGAGAACAGCCATTCTGAAAAGGTTTCCACTACTGGCCCAGTCTGCTGATTATGAGAGAAAAGCCATTTTGAAAAGGTGTCCACTCCTGGCCCAGTCAGTTATATATGAAGGAGCAGCCATTTTGAAAAGGTGACCACTCCTGGCCCAGTCAGCTGATTATGAGAGACCAGCCGTATTGAAAAGGTGTCCACTCCTGGCCCAGTCTGCTGATTATGAGAGAACAGCCATTTTGAAAATCTGTCCACTCCTGGCCCAGTCTGCTGATTATGAGAGAGCAGCCATTTTGAAAAGGTGTCCACGCCTGGCCTAGTCAGGTGCATATGAACGAGCAGCCATTCTGAAAAGGTGTGCACTCCTGGAACAGTCAGCTGATAATGAAAGAACAGCCATTTTCAAAATGTGTCCACTCCTGGCCCAGTAAGCTCATTAAAAGAGAGCAGCCATTTTGAAAAGGTGTCCACTCCTGGCGCAGTCTGGTGGATGTGAAGAAACAGCCGTTCTGAAAAAGTGACCAATCCTTTCCCAGTTAGCTGATTATGAGAGAACAGCCATTCTGAAAAGGTTTCCACTCCTGGCCCAGTCTGCTGATTATGAGAGAACAGCCATTTTGAAAAGGTGTCCACTCGTGGCCCAGTCAGTTATATATGAAGGAGCAGCCATTTTGAAAAGGTGACCACTCCTGGCCCAGTCAGCTGATTATGAGAGAGCAACCATTCGGAAAAGGTGTCCACTCCTGGCCCTCTCAGCTGAATGTGTTAGAACAGCCTTTTTGAAAAGGTGTCCTATCGTGGCCCAATCAGCTGATTATGAGTGAGCAGCCATTTTGAAAAGGTGTCCACTCCTGGCCTAGTCAGGTGGATATGAAGGAGCAGCCATTCTGAAAAGGTGTCCACTCCAGGCCCAGTCAGCTGATTATGAGAGAACAGCCATTCCGAAGAGGTAATCAGTCCTGGCCCAGTCAGCTGATTATGAGACACCAGCCATATTGAAAAGGTGTCCACTCCTGGCCCAGTCAGCTGATTTTGCTAGAGCAGCAATTTTGAAAAGGTGTCCACTCCTGGCCCAGTCAGCTGATTATGAAAGAACAGCCATTTTCAAAATGTGTCCACTCCTGGCCCAGTATGCTCATTAAAAGAGAGCAGCCATTTTGAAAAGGTGTCAACTCCTGGAGCAGTCAGGTGGATGTGAAGGAGCAGCCGTTCTGAAAAAGTGACCAATCCTTTCCCAGTCAGCTGATTATGAGAGAACAGCCATTCTGAAAAGGTTTCCACTCCTGGCCCAGTCTGCTGATTATGAGAGAAAAGCCATTTTGAAAAGGTGTCCACTCCTGGCCCAGTCAGTTATATATGAAGGAGCAGCCATTTTGAAAAGGTAACCACTCCTGGCCCAGTCAGCTGATTATGAGAGACCAACCATTTTGAAAAGGTGTCCACTCCTGGCCCAGTCAGATATATATGAAGGAGCAGCCATTTTGAAAAGGTGTCCACTCCTGGCCCAGTCAGCTGATTTTGCTAGAGCAGCAATTTTGAAAAGGTGTCCACTCCTGTCCCAGTCAGCTGATTATGAAAGAACAGCCATTTTCAAAATGTGTCCACTCCTGGCCCATTATGCTCATTAAAAGAGAGCAGCCATTTTGAAAAGGTGTCCACTCCTGGCGCAGTCAGGTGGATGTGAAGGAGCAGCCGTTCTGAAAAAGTGACCAATCCTTTCCAAGTCAGCTGATTATGAGAGAACAGCCATTCTGAAAAGGTTTCCACTCCTGGCCCAGTCTGCTGATTATGAGAGAACAGCCATTTTGAAAAGGTGTCCACTCCTGGCCCAGTCAGATATATATGAAGGAGCAGCCATTTTGAAAAGGTGACCACTCCTGGCCCAGTCAGCTGATTGTGAGAGAGCAACCATTTTGATAAGGTGTCAACTCCTGGCCCAGTCAGATGAAAGTGTGAGAACAGCCATTTTGAAAAGGTGTCCTATCGTGGCCCAATCAGCTGATTATGAGAGAGCAGCCATTTTGAAAAGGTGTCCACTCCTGGCCTAGTCAGGTGGATATGAAGGAGCAGCCATTCTGAAAAGGTGTCCACTCCAGGCCCAGTCAGCTGATTATGTGAGAACAGCCATTCTGAAGAGGTGTTCAGTCCTGGCCCAGTCAGCTGATTATGAGAGAACAGCCATTTTGAAAAGGTGTCTACTCCTGGCCTAGTCAGCTGGATATGAAAGAGCAGCCATTTTGAAAAGGTGTCCACTCCTGGCCGAGTTACTTGACTATGAGAGAGCAGCCATTTTGAAAAAGTATCCACTTCTGACCCATTCAGCAGATAATGAGAGAAGAGCCATTCTGAAAAGGTGTCCACTCTTGACCTAGTCAGGTGGATATAAAGGAGCAACCATTCTGAAAATGTTTCCACTCCTGGCCGAGTCAGGTGTATATGAATGAGCAGCCATTCTGAAAAGGTGTCCACTCCTAGTCCAGTCAGCTCATTCTTAGGGAACAGCCATTTTGAAAAGGTGTCCACTCCTGGACCAGTGAGCTGATTATGAGACAGTAGCCATTGTGAACAGGTGTCCACTAATGGGCCAGTCAGGTGGATAAGAAGGAGCAACCTTTCTGAGAAGCTGTCCACTCCAGCCCCATTCAGGTGGATATGAAGTAGCAGCTTTTCTGAAAAGGTGTCCACTCCTGGCCCAGTCTGCTGATTATGAGAGAGCAGCCATTTTGAAAAGGTATCCACTCCTGGCCCAGTCAGGTGGATATGAAGAAGCAGCCATTCTGAAAAGGTGTCCACTCCAGGCCTATTCAGCTGATTATGAGAGAACAGCCATTCTGAAAAGGTGTCCACTCCTGGCCTAGTCAGGTGGATATAAAGTAGCAGCAATTCTGAAAAGGTGTCCACTGCTGACCCAGTCAGCTGATTATGAGAGAACAGCCATTGTGAAAAGGTGTCCACTCCTGGCCTAGTCAGCTGGATATGAAGGAGCAGCCATTTTGAAAAGGTGTCCACTCCTGGCCGAGTCAGTTGGATATGAAGGAGCAGCCATTTTGAAAAGGTATCCACTCCTGGCACAGTCAGCTGATAATGAAAGCAGCCATTTTGAAAAGGCATCCATTCCTGGCCCAGTCAGCTGATTATGAGAGCAGCCATTTTGAAAAGGTGTCCACTCGTGGCCAAGTCAGCTGATTATGAGAGAGCAGCCATTTTGAAAATGTGTCCACTCCTGGCCCAGTGAGCTGATAATGAGAGAGCAGCCATTTTGAAAAGGTGTCCACTCCTAGCGCAGTCAGGTGGATGTGAAGGAGCAGCCGTTCTGAAAAAGTGACCAATCCTTTCCCTTTCAGCTGATTATGAGAGAACAGCCATTCTGAAAAGGTTTCCACTCCTGGCCCAGTCTGCTGATTATGAGAGAACAGCCATTTTGAAAAGGTGTCCACTCCTGGCCCAGTCAGATATATATGAAGGAGCAGCCATTTTGAAAAGGTGACCACTCCTGGCCCAGTCAGCTGATTGTGAGAGAACAACCATTTTGATAAGGTGTCAACTCCTGGCCCAGTCAGATGAAAGTGTGAGAACAGCCATTTTGAAAAGGTGTCCTATCGTGGCCCAATCAGCTGATTATGAGAGAGCAGCCATTTTGAAAAGGTGTCCACTCCTGGCCTAGTCAGGTGGATATGAAGGAGCAGCCATTCTGAAAAGGTGTCCACTCCTGGCCGAGTTACTTGACTATGAGAGAGCAGCCATTTTGAAAAAGTATCCACTCCTGACCCATTCAGCAGATAATGAGAGAAGAGCCATTCTGAAAAGGTGTCCACTCTTGACCTAGTCAGGTGGATATAAAGGAGCAACCATTCTGAAAATGTTTCCACTCCTGGCCGAGTCAGGTGTATATGAATGAGCAGCCATTCTGAAAAGGTGTCCACTCCTAGTCCAGTCAGCTCATTCTTAGGGAACAGCCATTTTGAAAAGGTGTCCACTCCTGGACCAGTGAGCTGATTATGAGACAGTAGCCATTGTGAACAGGTGTCCACTAATGGGCCAGTCAGGTGGATAAGAAGGAGCAACCTTTCTGAGAAGCTGTCCACTCCAGCCCCAGTCAGGTGGATATGAAGTAGCAGCTTTTCTGAAAAGGTGTCCATTCCTGGCCCAGTCAGCTGATTATGAGAGAACAGCCATTCGGAAAAGGTGTCCACTCTTGGCCTAGTCAGGTGGATATAAAGTAGCAACCATTCTGAAAAGGTGTCCACTCCAGGCCCAGTCAGCTGATTATGAGAGAACAGCCATTCCGGAAATATGTCCAGTCCTGGCACAGTCATCTGATTATGAGAGAACAGTTATTTTGAAAAAGTGTCCACTAATGGCCTAGTCAGGTGGATATGAAGGAGCAGCCATTCTGAAAAGGTGTCCACTCCTGGCCCAGTCTGCTGATTTTGAGAGAGCAGCCATTTTGAAAAGGTATCCACTCCTGGCCCAGTCAGGCGGATATGAAGAAGCAGCCATTCTGAAAAGGTGTCCACTCCAGGCCTATTCAGCTGATTATGAGAGAACAGCCATTCTGAAAAGGTGTCCACTCCTGGCCTAGTCAGGTGGATATAAAGTAGCAGCAATTCTGAAAAGGTGTCCACTGCTGACCCAGTCAGCTGATTATGAGAGAACAGCCATTGTGAAAAGGTGTCCACTCCTGGCCTAGTCAGCTGGATATGAAGGAGCAGCCATTTTGAAAAGGTGTCCACTCCTGGCCGAGTCAGTTGGATATGAAGGAGCAGCCATTTTGAAAAGGTATCCACTCCTGGCACAGTCAGCTGATAATGAAAGCAGCCATTTTGAAAAGGCATCCATTCCTGGCCCAGTCAGCTGATTATGAGAGCAGCCATTTTGAAAATGTGTCCACTCCTGGCCCAGTGAGCTGATAATGAGAGAGCAGCCATTTTGAAAAGGTGTCCACTCCTGGCGCAGTCAGGTGGATGTGAAGGAGCAGCCGTTCTGAAAAAGTGACCAATCCTTTCCCAGTTAGCTGATTATGAGAGAACAGCCATTCTGAAAAGGTTTCCACTCCTGGCCCAGTCTGCTGATTATGAGAGAACAGCCATTTTGAAAAGGTGTCCACTTGTGGCCCAGTCAGTTATATATGAAGGAGCAGCCATTTTGAAAAGGTGACCACTCCTGGCCCAGTCAGCTGATTATGAGAGAGCAACCATTCGGAAAAGGTGTCCACTCCTGGCCCTGTCAGCTGAATGTGTTAGAACAGCCTTTTTGAAAAGGTGTCCTATCGTGTCCCAATCAGCTGATTATGAGTGAGCAGCCATTTTGAAAAGGTGTCCACTCCTGGCCTAGTCAGGTGGATATGAAGGAGCAGCCATTCTGAAAAGGTGTCCACTCCAGGCCCAGTCAGCTGATTATGAGAGAACAGCCATTCCGAAGAGGTAATCAGTCCTGGCCCAGTCAGCTGATTATGAGAGACCAGCCATATTGAAAAGGTGTCCACTCCTGGCCCAGTCAGCTGATTTTGCTAGAGCAGCAATTTTGAAAAGGTGTCCACTCCTGTCCCAGTCAGCTGATTATGAAAGAACAGCCATTTTCAAAATGTGTCCACTCCTGGCCCAGTATGCTCATTAAAAGAGAGCAGCCATTTTGAAAAGGTGTCAACTCCTGGAGCAGTCAGGTGGATGTGAAGGAGCAGCCGTTCTGAAAAAGTGACCAATCCTTTCCCAGTCAGCTGATTATGAGAGAACAGCCATTCTGAAAAGGTTTCCACTCCTGGCCCAGTCTGCTGATTATGAGAGAAAAGCCATTTTGAAAAGGTGTCCACTCCTGGCCCAGTCAGTTATATATGAAGGAGCAGCCATTTTGAAAAGGTAACCACTCCTGGCCCAGTCAGCTGATTATGAGAGACCAACCATTTTGAAAAGGTGACCACTCCTGGCCCAGTCAGCTGATTATGAGAGAGCAACCATTCTGATAATGTGTCAACTCCTGGCCCAGTCAGCTGAAAGTGTGAGAACAGCCATTTTGAAAAGATGTCCTATCGTGGCCCAATCAGCTGATTATGAGAGAGCAGCCATTTTGAAAAGGTGTCCACTCCTGGCCTAGTCAGGTGGATATGAAGGAGCAGCCATTCTGAAAAGGTGTCCACTCCAGGCACAGTCAGCTGATTATGTGAGAACAGCCATTCTGAAGAGGTGTTCAGTCCTGGCCCAGTCAGCTGATTATGAGAGAACAGCCATTTTGAAAAGGTGTCCACTCCTGGCCTAGTCAGCTGGATATGAAAGAGCAGCCATTTTGAAAAGGTGTCCACTCCTGGCCGAGTTACTTGACTATGAGAGAGCAGCCATTTTGAAAAAGTATCCACTCCTGACCCATTCAGCAGATAATGAGAGAAGAGCCATTCTGAAAAGGTGTCCACTCTTGACCTAGTCAGGTGGATATAAAGGAGCAACCATTCTGAAAAGGTTTCCACTCCTCACCCAGTCAGGTGGATATGAAGGAGCAGCCATTCTGAAAAGGTGTCCACTCCTAGTCCAGTCAGCTGATTATGAGAGAACAGCCATTTTGAACAGGTGTCCACTCCTGGCCCAGTCAGCTGATTATGAGAGAACAGCCATATTGAAAAGGTGTCCACTCCTGGCCCAGTCTGCTGATTATGAGAGAACAGCCATTTTGAAAATTTGTCCACTCCTGGCCCAGTCTGCTGATTATCAGAGAGCAGCCATTTTGAAAAGGTATCCACTCCTGGCCCAGTCAGGTGGATATGAAGGAGCAGGCATTCTGAAAAGGTGTCCACTCACGGCCCAGTGAGCTTATAATGAGAGAGCAACCATTTTGAAAATGTGTCCACTCCTGGCTATGTCAGCTGATTATGAGAGAGCAGCCATTTTGAAAAGGTGTCCACTCCAGGCCAAGTCAGGTGGATACGAAGGAGCTGTCATTTTGAAAAGGTGTCTATTCCTGGCCCAGTCAGCTGATTATGAGAGAGCAGCCATTTTGAAAAAGTGTCCACTCCTGGCATAGTCAGGTGGATATGAGAGAGCAGCAATTTTGAAATGGTATCCACTCCTGGCCCAGTCAGGTGGATATGAAGGAGCAGCCATTCTGAAAAGGTGTCCACTCATGCCCAGTCAGCTGATTATGAGAGAACAGCCATTCGGAAAGGGTGTCCACTTCTGCCCTAGTCAGGTGAAGCAGCAGCCATTCTGAAAAGGTGTCCACTCCTGGCCCAGTCTGCTGATTATGAGAGAGCAGCCATTTTGAAAAGGTATCCACTCCTGGCCCAGTCAGGTGGATATGAAGAAGCAGCCATTCTGAAAAGGTGTCCACTCCAGGCCTATTCAGCTGATTATGAGAGAACAGCCATTCTGAAAAGGTGTCCACTCCTGGCCTAGTCAGGTGGATATAAAGTAGCAGCAATTCTGAAAAGGTGTCCACTGCTGACCCAGTCAGCTGATTATGAGAGAACAGCCATTGTGAAAAGGTGTCCACTCCTGGCCTAGTCAGCTGGATATGAAGGAGCAGCCATTTTGAAAAGGTGTCCACTCCTGGCCGAGTCAGTTGGATATGAAGGAGCAGCCATTTTGAAAAGGTATCCACTCCTGGCACAGTCAGCTGATAATGAAAGCAGCCATTTTGAAAAGGCATCCATTCCTGGCCCAGTCAGCTGATTATGAGAGCAGCCATTTTGAAAAGGTGTCCACTCGTGGCCAAGTCAGCTGATTATGAGAGAGCAGCCATTTTGAAAATGTGTCCACTCCTGGCCCAGTGAGCTGATAATGAGAGAGCAGCCATTTTGAAAAGGTGTCCACTCCTGGCGCAGTCAGGTGGATGTGAAGGAGCAGCCGTTCTGAAAAAGTGACCAATCCTTTCCCAGTCAGCTGATTATGAGAGAACAGCCATTCTGAAAAGGTTTCCACTCCTGGCCCAGTCTGCTGATTATGAGAGAACAGCGATTTTGAAAAGGTGTCCACTCCTGACCCAGTCAGTTATATATGAAGGAGCAGTCATTTTGAAAAGGTGTCCACTCCTGGCCCAGTCAGCTGATTTTGCTAGAGCAGCAATTTTGAAAAGGTGTCCACTCCTGTCCCAGTCAGCTGATTATGAAAGAACAGCCATTTTCAAAATGTGTCCACTCCTGGCCCAGTATGCTCATTAAAAGAGAGCAGCCATTTTGAAAAGGTGTCAACTCCTAGCGCAGTCAGGTGGATGTGAAGGAGCAGCCGTTCTGAAAAAGTGACCAATCCTTTCCCAGTCAGCTGATTATGAGAGAACAGCCATTCTGAAAAGGTTTCCACTACTTGCCCAGTCTGCTGATTATGAGAGAAAAGCCATTTTGAAAAGGTGTCCACTCCTGGCCCAGTCAGTTATATATGAAGGAGCAGCCATTTTGAAA
Source organism: Hemicordylus capensis (assembly GCF_027244095.1). Classification (NCBI taxonomy): domain Eukaryota; kingdom Metazoa; phylum Chordata; class Lepidosauria; order Squamata; family Cordylidae; genus Hemicordylus; species Hemicordylus capensis. Next base: position 8,087,600 of record NC_069668.1, on the reverse strand, counting down.
AGGTGACCACTCCTGGCCCAGTCAGCTGATTATGAGAGACCAGCCGTATTGAAAAGGTGTCCACTCCTGGCCCAGTCTGCTGATTATGAGAGAACAGCCATTTTGAAAATCTGTCCACTCCTGGCCCAGTCTGCTGATTATGAGAGAGCAGCCATTTTGAAAAGGTGTCCACGCCTGGCCTAGTCAGGTGCATATGAACGAGCAGCCATTCTGAAAAGGTGTGCACTCCTGGAACAGTCAGCTGATAATGAAAGAACAGCCATTTTCAAAATGTGTCCACTCCTGGCCCAGTAAGCTCATTAAAAGAGAGCAGCCATTTTGAAAAGGTGTCCACTCCTGGCGCAGTCTGGTGGATGTGAAGAAACAGCCGTTCTGAAAAAGTGACCAATCCTTTCCCAGTTAGCTGATTATGAGAGAACAGCCATTGTGAAAAGGTTTCCACTCCTGGCCCAGTCTGCTGATTATGAGAGAACAGCCATTTTGAAAAGGTGTCCACTCGTGGCCCAGTCAGTTATATATGAAGGAGCAGCCATTTTGAAAAGGTGACCACTCCTGGCCCAGTCAGCTGATTATGAGAGAGCAACCATTCGGAAAAGGTGTCCACTCCTGGCCCTCTCAGCTGAATGTGTTAGAACAGCCTTTTTGAAAAGGTGTCCTATCGTGGCCCAATCAGCTGATTATGAGTGAGCAGCCATTTTGAAAAGGTGTCCACTCCTGGCCTAGTCAGGTGGATATGAAGGAGCAGCCATTCTGAAAAGGTGTCCACTCCAGGCCCAGTCAGCTGATTATGAGAGAACAGCCATTCCGAAGAGGTAATCAGTCCTGGCCCAGTCAGCTGATTATGAGAGACCAGCCATATTGAAAAGGTGTCCACTCCTGGCCAAGTCAGCTGATTTTGCTAGAGCAGCAATTTTGAAAAGGTGTCCTCTCCTGTCCCAGTCAGCTGATTATGAAAGAACAGCCATTTTCAAAATGTGTCCACTCCTGGCCCAGTATGCTCATTAAAAGAGAGCAGCCATTTTGAAAAGGTGTCAACTCCTGGAGCAGTCAGGTGGATGTGAAGGAGCAGCCGTTCTGAAAAAGTGACCAATCCTTTCCCAGTCAGCTGATTATGAGAGAACAGCCATTCTGAAAAGGTTTCCACTCCTGGCCCAGTCTGCTGATTATGAGAGAAAAGCCATTTTGAAAAGGTGTCCACTCCTGGCCCAGTCAGTTATATATGAAGGAGCAGCCATTTTGAAAAGGTAACCACTCCTGGCCCAGTCAGCTGATTATGAGAGACCAACCATTTTGAAAAGGTGTCCACTCCTTGCCCAGTCAGATATATATGAAGGAGCAGCCATTTTGAAAAGGTGTCCACTCCTGGCCCAGTCAGCTGATTTTGCTAGAACAGCAATTTTGAAAAGGTGTCCACTCCTGTCCCAGTCAGCTGATTATGAAAGAACAGCCATTTTCAAAATGTGTCCACTCCTGGCCCATTATGCTCATTAAAAGAGAGCAGCCATTTTGAAAAGGTGTCCACTCCTGGCGCAGTCAGGTGGATGTGAAGGAGCAGCCGTTCTGAAAAAGTGACCAATCCTTTCCCAGTAAGCTGATTATGAGAGAACAGCCATTCTGAAAAGGTTTCCACTCCTGGCCCAGTCTGCTGATTATGAGAGAACAGCCATTTTGAAAAGGTGTCCACTCCTGGCCCAGTCAGATATATATGAAGGAGCAGCCATTTTGAAAAGGTGACCACTCCTGGCCCAGTCAGCTGATTGTGAGAGAGCAACCATTTTGATAAGGTGTCAACTCCTGGCCCAGTCAGATGAAAGTGTGAGAACAGCCATTTTGAAAAGATGTCCTATCGTGGCCCAATCAGCTGATTATGAGAGAGCAGCCATTTTGAAAAGGTGTCCACTCCTGGCCTAGTCAGGTGGATATGAAGGAGCAGCCATTCTGAAAAGGTGTCCACTCCAGGCCCAGTCAGCTGATTATGTGAGAACAGCCATTCTGAAGAGGTGTTCAGTCCTGGCCCAGTCAGCTGATTATGAGAGAACAGCCATTTTGAAAAGGTGTCTACTCCTGGCCTAGTCAGCTGGATATGAAAGAGCAGCCATTTTGAAAAGGTGTCCACTCCTGGTCGAGTTACTTGACTATGAGAGAGCAGACATTTTGAAAAAGTATCCACTCCTGACCCATTCAGCAGATAATGAGAGAAGAGCCATTCTGAAAAGGTGTCCACTCTTGACCTAGTCAGGTGGATATAAAGGAGCAACCATTCTGAAAATGTTTCCACTCCTGGCCGAGTCAGGTGTATATGAATGAGCAGCCATTCTGAAAAGGTGTCCACTCCTAGTCCAGTCAGCTCATTCTTAGGGAACAGCCATTTTGAAAAGGTGTCCACTCCTGGACCAGTGAGCTGATTATGAGACAGTAGCCATTGTGAACAGGTGTCCACTAATGGGCCAGTCAGGTGGATAAGAAGGAGCAACCTTTCTGAGAAGCTGTCCACTCCAGCCCCAGTCAGGTGGATATGAAGTAGCAGCTTTTCTGAAAAGGTGTCCATTCCTGGCCCAGTCAGCTGATTATGAGAGAACAGCCATTCTGAAAAGGTTTCCACTCCTGGCCCAGTCTGCTGATTATGAGAGAACAGCCATTTTCAAAATGTGTCCACTCCTGGCCCAGTATGCTCATTAAAAGAGAGCAGCCATTTTGAAAAGGTTTCAACTCCTAGCGCAGTCAGGTGGATGTGAAGGAGCAGCCGTTCTGAAAAAGTGACCAATCCTTTCCCAGTCAGCTGATTATGAGAGAACAGCCATTCTGAAAAGGTTTCCACTACTGGCCCAGTCTGCTGATTATGAGAGAAAAGCCATTTTGAAAAGGTGTCCACTCCTGGCCCAGTCAGTTATATATGAAGGAGCAGCCATTTTGAAAAGGTGACCACTCCTGGCCCAGTCAGCTGATTTTGAGAGACCAGCCGTATTGAAAAGGTGTCCACTCCTGGCCCAGTCTGCTGATTATGAGAGAACAGCCATTTTGAAAATCTGTCCACTCCTGGCCCAGTCTGCTGATTATGAGAGAGCAGCCATTTTGAAAAGGTGTCCACGCCTGGCCTAGTCAGGTGCATATGAACGAGCAGCCATTCTGAAAAGGTGTGCACTCCTGGAACAGTCAGCTGATAATGAAAGAACAGCCATTTTCAAAATGTGTCCACTCCTGGCCCAGTAAGCTCATTAAAAGAGAGCAGCCATTTTGAAAAGGTGTCCACTCCTGGCGCAGTCTGGTGGATGTGAAGAAACAGCCGTTCTGAAAAAGTGACCAATCCTTTCCCAGTTAGCTGATTATGAGAGAACAGCCATTCTGAAAAGGTTTCCACTCCTGGCCCAGTCTGCTGATTATGAGAGAACAGCCATTTTGAAAAGGTGTCCACTCGTGGCCCAGTCAGTTATATATGAAGGAGCAGCCATTTTGAAAAGGTGACCACTCCTGGCCCAGTCAGCTGATTATGAGAGAGCAACCATTCGGAAAAGGTGTCCACTCCTGGCCCTCTCAGCTGAATGTGTTAGAACAGCCTTTTTGAAAAGGTGTCCTATCGTGGCCCAATCAGCTGATTATGAGTGAGCAGCCATTTTGAAAAGGTGTCCACTCCTGGCCTAGTCAGGTGGATATGAAGGAGCAGCCATTCTGAAAAGGTGTCCACTCCAGGCCCAGTCAGCTGATTATGAGAGAACAGCCATTCCGAAGAGGTAATCAGTCCTGGCCCAGTCAGCTGATTATGAGAGACCAGCCATATTGAAAAGGTGTCCACTCCTGGCCCAGTCAGCTGATTTTGCTAGAGCAGCAATTTTGAAAAGGTGTCCTCTCCTGTCCCAGTCAGCTGATTATGAAAGAACAGCCATTTTCAAAATGTGTCCACTCCTGGCCCAGTATGCTCATTAAAAGAGAGCAGCCATTTTGAAAAGGTGTCAACTCCTGGAGCAGTCAGGTGGATGTGAAGGAGCAGCCATTCTGAAAAAGTGACCAATCCTTTCCCAGTCAGCTGATTATGAGAGAACAGCCATTCTGAAAAGGTTTCCACTCCTGGCCCAGTCTGCTGATTATGAGAGAAAAGCCATTTTGAAAAGGTGTCCACTCCTGGCCCAGTCAGTTATATATGAAGGAGCAGCCATTTTGAAAAGGTAACCACTCCTGGCCCAGTCAGCTGATTATGAGAGACCAACCATTTTGAAAAGGTGTCCACTCCTGGCCCAGTCAGATATATATGAAGGAGCAGCCATTTTGAAAAGGTGTCCACTCCTGGCCCAGTCAGCTGATTTTGCTAGAGCAGCAATTTTGAAAAGGTGTCCACTCCTGTCCCAGTCAGCTGATTATGAAAGAACAGCCATTTTCAAAATGTGTCCACTCCTGGCCCATTATGCTCATTAAAAGAGAGCAGCCATTTTGAAAAGGTGTCCACTCCTGGCGCAGTCAGGTGGATGTGAAGGAGCAGCCGTTCTGAAAAAGTGACCAATCCTTTCCCAGTCAGCTGATTATGAGAGAACAGCCATTCTGAAAAGGTTTCCACTCCTGGCCCAGTCTGCTGATTATGAGAGAACAGCCATTTTGAAAAGGTGTCCACTCCTGGCCCAGTCAGATATATATGAAGGAGCAGCCATTTTGAAAAGGTGACCAATCCTGGCCCAGTCAGCTGATTGTGAGAGAGCAACCATTTTGATAAGGTGTCAACTCCTGGCCCAGTCAGATGAAAGTGTGAGAACAGCCATTTTGAAAAGATGTCCTATCGTGGCCCAATCAGCTGATTATGAGAGAGCAGCCATTTTGAAAAGGTGTCCACTCCTGGCCTAGTCAGCTGGATATGAAAGAGCAGCCATTTTGAAAAGGTGTCCGCTCCTGGCCGAGTTACTTGACTATGAGAGAGCAGCCATTTTGAAAAAGTATCCACTCCTGACCCATTCAGCAGATAATGAGAGAAGAGCCATTCTGAAAAGGTGTCCACTCTTGACCTAGTCAGGTGGATATAAAGGAGCAACCATTCTGAAAATGTTTCCACTCCTGGCCGAGTCAGGTGTATATGAATGAGCAGCCATTCTGAAAAGGTGTCCACTCCTAGTCCAGTCAGCTCATTCTTAGGGAACAGCCATTTTGAAAAGGTGTCCACTCCTGGACCAGTGAGCTGATTATGAGACAGTAGCCATTGTGAACAGGTGTCCACTAATGGGCCAGTCAGGTGGATAAGAAGGAGCAACCTTTCTGAGAAGCTGTCCACTCCAGCCCCAGTCAGGTGGATATGAAGTAGCAGCTTTTCTGAAAAGGTGTCCATTCCTGGCCCAGTCAGCTGATTATGAGAGAACAGCCATTCGGAAAAGGTGTCCACTCTTGGCCTAGTCAGGTGGATATAAAGTAGCAACCATTCTGAAAAGGTGTCCACTCCAGGCCCAGTCAGCTGATTATGAGAGAACAGCCATTCCGGAAATATGTCCAGTCCTGGCACAGTCATCTGATTATGAGAGAACAGTTATTTTGAAAAAGTGTCCACTAATGGCCTAGTCAGGTGGATATGAAGGAGCAGCCATTCTGAAAAGGTGTCCACTCCTGGCCCAGTCTGCTGATTATGAGAGAGCAGCCATTTTGAAAAGGTATCCACTCCTGGCCCAGTCAGGTGGATATGAAGAAGCAGCCATTCTGAAAAGGTGTCCACTCCAGGCCTATTCAGCTGATTATGAGAGAACAGCCATTCTGAAAAGGTGTCCACTCCTGGCCTAGTCAGGTGGATATAAAGTAGCAGCAATTCTGAAAAGGTGTCCACTGCTGACCCAGTCAGCTGATTATGAGAGAACAGCCATTGTGAAAAGGTGTCCACTCCTGGCCTAGTCAGCTGGATATGAAGGAGCAGCCATTTTGAAAAGGTGTCCACTCCTGGCCGAGTCAGTTGGATATGAAGGAGCAGCCATTTTGAAAAGGTATCCACTCCTGGCACAGTCAGCTGATAATGAAAGCAGCCATTTTGAAAAGGCATCCATTCCTGGCCCAGTCAGCTGATTATGAGAGCAGCCATTTTGAAAAGGTGTCCACTCGTGGCCAAGTCAGCTGATTATGAGAGAGCAGCCATTTTGAAAATGTGTCCACTCCTGGCCCAGTGAGCTGATAATGAGAGAGCAGCCATTTTGAAAAGATGTCCACTCCTGGCGCAGTCAGGTGGATGTGAAGGAGCAGCCGTTCTGAAAAAGTGACCAATCCTTTCCCAGTTAGCTGATTATGAGAGAACAGCCATTCTGAAAAGGTTTCCACTCCTGGCCCAGTCTGCTGATTATGAGAGAAAAGCCATTTTGAAAAGGTGTCCACTCCTGGCCCAGTCAGTTATATATGAAGGAGCAGCCATTTTGAAAAGGTAACCACTCCTGGCCCAGTCAGCTGATTATGAGAGACCAACCATTTTGAAAAGGTGACCACTCCTGGCCCAGTCAGCTGATAATGAGAGAGCAACCATTCTGATAATGTGTCAACTCCTGGCCCAGTGAGCTGATAATGAGAGAGCAGCCATTTTGAAAAGGTGTCCACTCCTGGCGCAGTCAGGTGGATGTGAAGGAGCAGCCGTTCTGAAAAAGTGACCAATCCTTTCCCAGTTAGCTGATTATGAGAGAGCAGCCATTTTGAAAAGGTGTCCACTCCTGGCCTAGTCAGGTGGATATGAAGGAGCAGCTATTCTGAAAAGGTGTCCACTCCAGGCACAGTCAGCTGATTATGTGAGAACAGCCATTCTGAAGAGGTGTTCAGTCCTGGCCCAGTCAGCTGATTATGAGAGAACAGCCATTTTGAAAAGGTGTCCACTCCTGGCCTAGTCAGCTGGATATGAAAGAGCAGCCATTTTGAAAAGGTGTCCACTCCTGGCCGAGTTACTTGACTATGAGAGAGCAGCCATTTTGAAAAAGTATCCACTCCTGACCCATTCAGCAGATAATGAGAGAAGAGCCATTCTGAAAAGGTGTCCACTCTTGACCTAGTCAGGTGGATATAAAGGAGCAACCATTCTGAAAAGGTTTCCACTCCTCACCCAGTCAGGTGGATATGAAGGAGCAGCCATTCTGAAAAGGTGTCCACTCCTAGTCCAGTCAGCTGATTATGAGAGAACAGCCATTTTGAAAAGGTGTCCACTCGTGGCCCAGTCAGTTATATATGAAGGAGCAGCCATTTTGAAAAGGTGACCACTCCTGGCCCAGTCAGCTGATTATGAGAGAGCAACCATTCGGAAAAGGTGTCCACTCCTGGCCCTGTCAGCTGAATGTGTTAGAACAGCCTTTTTGAAAAGGTGTCCTATCGTGGCCCAATCAGCTGATTATGAGTGAGCAGCCATTTTGAAAAGGTGTCCACTCCTGGCCTAGTCAGGTGGATATGAAGGAGCAGCCATTCTGAAAAGGTGTCCACTCCAGGCCCAGTCAGCTGATTATGAGAGAACAGCCATTCCGAAGAGGTAATCAGTTCTGGCCCAGTCAGCTGATTATGAGAGACCAGCCATATTGAAAAGGTGTCCACTCCTGGCCCAGTCAGCTGATTTTGCTAGAGCAGCAATTTTGAAAAGGTGTCCACTCCTGTCCCAGTCAGCTGATTATGAAAGAACAGCCATTTTCAAAATGTGTCCACTCCTGGCCCAGTATGCTCATTAAAAGAGAGCAGCCATTTTGAAAAGGTGTCAACTCCTGGAGCAGTCAGGTGGATGTGAAGGAGCAGCCGTTCTGAAAAAGTGACCAATCCTTTCCCAGTCAGCTGATTATGAGAGAACAGCCATTCTGAAAAGGTTTCCACTCCTGGCCCAGTCTGCTGATTATGAGAGAAAAGCCATTTTGAAAAGGTGTCCACTCCTGGCCCAGTCAGTTATATATGAAGGAGCAGCCATTTTGAAAAGGTAACCACTCCTGGCCCAGTCAGCTGATTATGAGAGACCAACCATTTTGAAAAGGTGACCACACCTGGCCCAGTCAGCTGATTATGAGAGAGCAACCATTCTGATAATGTGTCAACTCCTGGCCCAGTCAGATGAAAGTGTGAGAACAGCCATTTTGAAAAGATGTCCTATCGTGGCCCAATCAGCTGATTATGAGAGAGCAGCCATTTTGAAAAGGTGTCCACTCCTGGCCTAGTCAGCTGGATATGAAAGAGCAGCCATTTTGAAAAGGTGTCCACTCCTGGCCGAGTTACTTGACTATGAGAGAGCAGCCATTTTGAAAAAGTATCCACTCCTGACCCATTCAGCAGATAATGAGAGAAGAGCCATTCTGAAAAGGTGTCCACTCTTGACCTAGTCAGGTGGATATAAAGGAGCAACCATTCTGAAAATGTTTCCACTCCTGGCCGAGTCAGGTGTATATGAATGAGCAGCCATTCTGAAAAGGTGTCCACTCCTAGTCCAGTCAGCTCATTCTTAGGGAACAGCCATTTTGAAAAGGTGTCCACTCCTGGACCAGTGAGCTGATTATGAGACAGTAGCCATTGTGAACAGGTGTCCACTAATGGGCCAGTCAGGTGGATAAGAAGGAGCAACCTTTCTGAGAAGCTGTCCACTCCAGCCCCAGTCAGGTGGATATGAAGTAGCAGCTTTTCTGAAAAGGTGTCCATTCCTGGCCCAGTCAGCTGATTATGAGAGAACAGCCATTCGGAAAAGGTGTCCACTCTTGGCCTAGTCAGGTGGATATAAAGTAGCAACCATTCTGAAAAGGTGTCCACTCCAGGCCCAGTCAGCTGATTATGAGAGAACAGCCATTCCGGAAATATGTCCAGTCCTGGCACAGTCATCTGATTATGAGAGAACAGTTATTTTGAAAAAGTGTCCACTAATGGCCTAGTCAGGTGGATATGAAGGAGCAGCCATTCTGAAAAGGTGTCCACTCCTGGCCCAGTCTGCTGATTATGAGAGAGCAGCCATTTTGAAAAGGTATCCACTCCTGGCCCAGTCAGGTGGATATGAAGAAGCAGCCATTCTGAAAAGGTGTCCACTCCAGGCCTATTCAGCTGATTATGAGAGAACAGCCATTCTGAAAAGGTGTCCACTCCTGGCCTAGTCAGGTGGATATAAAGTAGCAGCAATTCTGAAAAGGTGTCCACTGCTGACCCAGTCAGCTGATTATGAGAGAACAGCCATTGTGAAAAGGTGTCCACTCCTGGCCTAGTCAGCTGGATATGAAGGAGCAGCCATTTTGAAAAGGTGTCCACTCCTGGCCGAGTCAGTTGGATATGAAGGAGCAGCCATTTTGAAAAGGTATCCACTCCTGGCACAGTCAGCTGATAATGAAAGCAGCCATTTTGAAAAGGCATCCATTCCTGGCCCAGTCAGCTGATTATGAGAGCAGCCATTTTGAAAAGGTGTCCACTCGTGGCCAAGTCAGCTGATTATGAGAGAGCAGCCATTTTGAAAATGTGTCCACTCCTGGCCCAGTGAGCTGATAATGAGAGAGCAGCCATTTTGAAAAGGTGTCCACTCCTGGCGCAGTCAGGTGGATGTGAAGGAGCAGCCGTTCTGAAAAAGTGACCAATCCTTTCCCAGTTAGCTGATTATGAGAGAACAGCCATTCTGAAAAGGTTTCCACTCCTGGCCCAGTCTGCTGATTATGAGAGAAAAGCCATTTTGAAAAGGTGTCCACTCCTGGCCCAGTCAGTTATATATGAAGGAGCAGCCATTTTGAAAAGGTAACCACTCCTGGCCCAGTCAGCTGATTATGAGAGACCAACCATTTTGAAAAGGTGACCACTCCTGGCCCAGTCAGCTGATTATGAGAGAGCAACCATTCTGATAATGTGTCAACTCCTGGCCCAGTGAGCTGATAATGAGAGAGCAGCCATTTTGAAAAGGTGTCCACTCCTGGCGCAGTCAGGTGGATGTGAAGGAGCAGCCGTTCTGAAAAAGTGACCAATCCTTTCCCAGTTAGCTGATTATGAGAGAGCAGCCATTTTGAAAAGGTGTCCACTCCTGGCCTAGTCAGGTGGATATGAAGGAGCAGCCATTCTGAAAAGGTGTCCACTCCAGGCACAGTCAGCTGATTATGTGAGAACAGCCATTCTGAAGAGGTGTTCAGTCCTGGCCCAGTCAGCTGATTATGAGAGAACAGCCATTTTGAAAAGGTGTCCACTCCTGGCCTAGTCAGCTGGATATGAAAGAGCAGCCATTTTGAAAAGGTGTCCACTCCTGGCCGAGTTACTTGACTATGAGAGAGCAGCCATTTTGAAAAAGTATCCACTCCTGACCCATTCAGCAGATAATGAGAGAAGAGCCATTCTGAAAAGGTGTCCACTCTTGACCTAGTCAGGTGGATATAAAGGAGCAACCATTCTGAAAAGGTTTCCACTCCTCACCCAGTCAGGTGGATATGAAGGAGCAGCCATTCTGAAAAGGTGTCCACTCCTAGTCCAGTCAGCTGATTATGAGAGAACAGCCATTTTGAAAAGGTGTCCACTCGTGGCCCAGTCAGTTATATATGAAGGAGCAGCCATTTTGAAAAGGTGTCCACTCGTGGCCCAGTCAGTTATATATGAAGGAGCAGCCATTTTGAAAAGGTGACCACTCCTGGCCCAGTCAGCTGATTATGAGAGAGCAACCATTCGGAAAAGGTGTCCACTCCTGGCCCTGTCAGCTGAATGTGTTAGAACAGCCTTTTTGAAAAGGTGTCCTATCGTGGCCCAATCAGCTGATTATGAGTGAGCAGCCATTTTGAAAAGGTGTCCACTCCTGGCCTAGTCAGGTGGATATGAAGGAGCAGCCATTCTGAAAAGGTGTCCACTCCAGGCCCAGTCAGCTGATTATGAGAGAACAGCCATTTTCAAAATGTGTCCACTCCTGGCCCAGTATGCTCATTAAAAGAGAGCAGCCATTTTGAAAAGGTGTCAACTCCTGGAGCAGTCAGGTGGATGTGAAGGAGCAGCCGTTCTGAAAAAGTGACCAATCCTTTCCCAGTCAGCTGATTATGAGAGAACAGCCATTCTGAAAAGGTTTCCACTCCTGGCCCAGTCTGCTGATTATGAGAGAAAAGCCATTTTGAAAAGGTGTCCACTCCTGGCCCAGTCAGTTATATATGAAGGAGCAGCCATTTTGAAAAGGTAACCACTCCTGGCCCAGTCAGCTGATTATGAGAGACCAACCATTTTGAAAAGGTGACCACACCTGGCCCAGTCAGCTGATTATGAGAGAGCAACCATTCTGATAATGTGTCAACTCCTGGCCCAGTCAGCTGAAAGTGTGAGAACAGCCATTTTGAAAAGATGTCCTATCGTGGCCCAATCAGCTGATTATGAGAGAGCAGCCATTTTGAAAAGGTGTCCACTCCTGGCCTAGTCAGGTGGATATGAAGGAGCAGCCATTCTGAAAAGGTGTCCACTCCAGGCACAGTCAGCTGATTATGTGAGAACAGCCATTCTGAAGAGTTGTTCAGTCCTGGCCCAGTCAGCTGATTATGAGAGAACAGCCATATTGAAAAGGTGTCCACTCCTGGCCCAGTCTGCTCATTACGAGAGAACAGCCATTTTGAAAATCTGTCCACTCCTGGCCCAGTTTGCTGATTATAAGAGAGCAGCCATTTTGAAAAGGTGTCCACACCTGGCCTAGTCAGGTGCATATGAAAGAGCAGCCATTCTGAAAAGGTGTGCACTCCTGGACCAGTCAGTTGAATATGAAGGAGCAGCCATTCTGAAAATGTGTCCACTCCTGGCCCAGTCAGCTGATTATGAGAGACCAGCCATATTGAAAAGGTGTCCACTCCTGGCCCAGTCAGCTGATTTTGCTAGAGCAGCAATTTTGAAAAGGTGTCCACTCCTGTCCCAGTCAGCTGATTATGAAAGAACAGCCATTTTCAAAATGTGTCCACTCCTGGCCCAGTATGCTCATTAAAAGAGAGCAGCCATTTTGAAAAGGTGTCAACTCCTGGCGCAGTCAGGTGGATGTGAAGGAGCAGCCATTCTGAAAAAGTGACCAATCCTTTCCCAGTCAGCTGATTATGAGAGAACAGCCATTGTGAAAAGGTTTCCACTCCTGGCCCAGTCTGCTGATTATGAGAGAAAAGCCATTTTGAAAAGGTGTCCACTCCTGGCCCAGTCAGTTATATATGAAGGAGCAGCCATTTTGAAAAGGTGACCACTCCAGGCCCAGTCAGCTGATTATGAGAGACCAGCCGTATTGAAAAGGTGTCCACTCCTGGCCCAGTCAGCTGATTTTGCTAGAGCAGCAATTTTGAAAAGGTGTCCACTCCTGTCCCAGTCAGCTGATTATGAAAGAACAGCCATTTTCAAAATGTGTCCACTCCTGGCCCATTATGCTCATTAAAAGAGAGCAGCCATTTCGAAAAGGTGTCCACTCCTGGCGCAGTCAGGTGGATGTGAAGGAGCAGCCATTTTGAAAAGGTGACCACTCCTGGCCCAGTCAGCTGATTGTGAGAGAGCAACCATTTTGATAAGGTGTCAACTCCTGGCCCAGTCAGATGAAAGTGTGAGAACAGCCATTTTCAAAAGGTGTCCTATCGTGGCCCAATCAGCTGATTATGAGAGAGCAGCCATTTTGAAAAGGTGTCCACTCCTGGCCTAGTCAGGTGGATATGAAGGAGCAGCCATTCTGAAAAGGTGTCCACTCCAGGCCCAGTCAGCTGATTATGTGAGAACAGCCATTCTGAAGAGGTGTTCAGTCCTGGCCCAGTCAGCTGATTATGAGAGAACAGCCATTTTGAAAAGGTGTCTACTCCTGGCCTAGTCAGCTGGATATGAAAGAGCAGCCATTTTGAAAAGGTGTCCACTCCTGGCTGAGTTACTTGACTATGAGAGAGTAGCCATTTTGAAAAAGTATCCACTCCTGACCCATTCAGCAGATAATGAGAGAAGAGCCATTCTGAAAAGGTGTCCACTCTTGACCTAGTCAGGTGGATATAAAGGAGCAACCATTCTGAAAATGTTTCCACTCCTGGCCGAGTCAGGTGTATATGAATGAGCAGCCATTCTGAAAAGGTGTCCACTCCTGGCCGAGTCAGCTGATTATGAGAGAGCAGCCATTTTGAAAAGTTGTCCACTCCTGGCCAAATCAGGTGGATATGAAGGAGCAGCCATTCTGAAAACATGTCCAATCCTGGCCCAGTCAGCTGATTTTGAGAGAGCAGACATTCTGAAAAGGTGTCCACTCCTGGCTAGTGAGGTGGATATAAATGAGTAACCATTCGGAAAAGGTTTCCACTCCTCACCCAGTCAGGTGGATATGAAGGAGCATCCATTCTGAAAAGGTGTCCACTCCTAGTCCAGTCAGCTGATTATGAGAGAACAGCCATTTTGAACAGGAGTCCATTCCTGGCCCAGTCAGCTGATTATGAGAGAACAGCCATATTGAAAAGGTGTCCACTCCTGGCCCAGTCTGCTCATTACGAGAGAACAGCCATTTTGAAAATCTGTCCACTCCTGGCCCAGTTTGCTGATTATAAGAGAGCAGCCATTTTGAAAAGGTGTCCACACCTGGCCTAGTCAGGTGCATATGAAAGAGCAGCCATTCTGAAAAGGTGTGCACTCCTGGACCAGTCAGTTGAATATGAAGGAGCAGCCATTCTGAAAATGTGTCCACTCCTGGCCCAGTCAGCTGATTATGAGAGACCAGCCATATTGAAAAGGTGTCCACTCCTGGCCCAGTCAGCTGATTTTGCTAGAGCAGCAATTTTGAAAAGGTGTCCACTCCTGTCCCAGTCAGCTGATTATGAAAGAACAGCCATTTTCAAAATGTGTCCACTCCTGGCCCAGTATGCTCATTAAAAGAGAGCAGCCATTTTGAAAAGGTGTCAACTCCTGGCGCAGTCAGGTGGATGTGAAGGAGCAGCCGTTCTGAAAAAGTGACCAATCCTTTCCCAGTCAGCTGATTATGAGAGAACAGCCATTGTGAAAAGGTTTCCACTCCTGGCCCAGTCTGCTGATTATGAGAGAAAAGCCATTTTGAAAAGGTGTCCACTCCTGGCCCAGTCAGTTATATATGAAGGAGCAGCCATTTTGAAAAGGTGACCACTCCTGGCCCAGTCAGCTGATTATGAGAGACCAGCCGTATTGAAAAGGTGTCCACTCCTGGCCCAGTCAGCTGATTTTGCTAGAGCAGCAATTTTGAAAAGGTGTCCACTCCTGTCCCAGTCAGCTGATTATGAAAGAACAGCCATTTTCAAAATGTGTCCACTCCTGGCCCATTATGCTCATTAAAAGAGAGCAGCCATTTCAAAAAGGTGTCCACTCCTGGCGCAGTCAGGTGGATGTGAAGGAGCAGCCGTTCTGAAAAAGTGACCAATCCTACCCAGTCAGCTGATTATGAGAGAACAGCCATTCTGAAAAGGTTTCCACCCCTGGCCCAGTCTGCTGATTATGAGAGAACAGCCATTTTGAAAAGGTGTCCACTCCTGGCCCAGTCAGTTATATATGAAGGAGCAGCCATTTTGAAAAGGTGACCACTCCTGGCCCAGTCAGCTGATTGTGAGAGAGCAACCATTTTGATAAGGTGTCAACTCCTGGCCCAGTCAGATGAAAGTGTGAGAACAGCCATTTTGAAAAGGTGTCCTATCGTGGCCCAATCAGCTGATTATGAGAGAGCAGCCATTTTGAAAAGGTGTCCACTCCTGGCCTAGTCAGGTGGATATGAAGGAGCAGCCATTCTGAAAAGGTGTCCACTCCAGGCCCAGTCAGCTGATTATGTGAGAACAGCCATTCTGAAGAGGTGTTCAGTCCTGGCCCAGTCAGCTGATTATGAGAGAACAGCCATTTTGAAAAGGTGTCTACTCCTGGCCTAGTCAGCTGGATATGAAAGAGCAGCCATTTTGAAAAGGTGTCCACTCCTGGCCGAGTTACTTGACTATGAGAGAGCAGCCATTTTGAAAAAGTATCCACTCCTGACCCATTCAGCAGATAATGAGAGAAGAGCCATTCTGAAAAGGTGTCCACTCTTGACCTAGTCAGGTGGATATAAAGGAGCAACCATTCTGAAAATGTTTCCACTCCTGGCCGAGTCAGGTGTATATGAATGAGCAGCCATTCTGAAAAGGTGTCCACTCCTAGTCCAGTCAGCTCATTCTTAGAGAACAGCCATTTTGAAAAGGTGTCCACTCCTGGACCAGTGAGCTGATTATGAGACAGTAGCCATTGTGAACAGGTGTCCACTAATGGGCCAGTCAGGTGGATAAGAAGGAGCAACCTTTCTGAGAAGCTGTCCACTCCAGCCCCAGTCAGGTGGATATGAAGTAGCAGCTTTTCTGAAAAGGTGTCCATTCCTGGCCCAGTCAGCTGATTATGAGAGAACAGCCATTCGGAAAAGGTGTCCACTCTTGGCCTAGTCAGGTGGATATAAAGTAGCAACCATTCTGAAAAGGTGTCCACTCCAGGCCCAGTCAGCTGATTATGAGAGAACAGCCATTCCGGAAATATGTCCAGTCCTGGCACAGTCATCTGATTATGAGAGAACAGTTATTTTGAAAAAGTGTCCACTAATGGCCTAGTCAGGTGGATATGAAGGAGCAGCCATTCTGAAAAGGTGTCCACTCCTGGCCCAGTCTGCTGATTATGAGAGAGCAGCCATTTTGAAAAGGTATCCACTCCTGGCCCAGTCAGGTGGATATGAAGAAGCAGCCATTCTGAAAAGGTGTCCACTCCAGGCCTATTCAGCTGATTATGAGAGAACAGCCATTCTGAAAAGGTGTCCACTCCTGGCCTAGTCAGGTGGATATAAAGTAGCAGCAATTCTGAAAAGGTGTCCACTGCTGACCCAGTCAGCTGATTATGAGAGAACAGCCATTGTGAAAAGGTGTCCACTCCTGGCCTAGTCAGCTGGATATGAAGGAGCAGCCATTTTGAAAAGGTGTCCACTCCTGGCCGAGTCAGTTGGATATGAAGGAGCAGCCATTTTGAAAAGGTATCCACTCCTGGCACAGTCAGCTGATAATGAAAGCAGCCATTTTGAAAAGGCATCCATTCCTGGCCCAGTCAGCTGATTATGAGAGCAGCCATTTTGAAAAGGTGTCCACTCGTGGCCAAGTCAGCTGATTATGAGAGAGCAGCCATTTTGAAAATGTGTCCACTCCTGGCCCAGTGAGCTGATAATGAGAGAGCAGCCATTTTGAAAAGGTGTCCACTCCTGGCGCAGTCAGGTGGATGTGAAGGAGCAGCCGTTCTGAAAAAGTGACCAATCCTTTCCCAGTTAGCTGATTATGAGAGAACAGCCATTCTGAAAAGGTTTCCACTCCTGGCCCAGTCTGCTGATTATGAGAGAAAAGCCATTTTGAAAAGGTGTCCACTCCTGGCCCAGTCAGTTATATATGAAGGAGCAGCCATTTTGAAAAGGTAACCACTCCTGGCCCAGTCAGCTGATTATGAGAGACCAACCATTTTGAAAAGGTGACCACTCCTGGCCCAGTCAGCTGATTATGAGAGAGCAACCATTCTGATAATGTGTCAACTCCTGGCCCAGTGAGCTGATAATGAGAGAGCAGCCATTTTGAAAAGGTGTCCACTCCTGGCGCAGTCAGGTGGATGTGAAGGAGCAGCCGTTCTGAAAAAGTGACCAATCCTTTCCCAGTTAGCTGATTATGAGAGAGCAGCCATTTTGAAAAGGTGTCCACTCCTGGCCTAGTCAGGTGGATATGAAGGAGCAGCCATTCTGAAAAGGTGTCCACTCCAGGCACAGTCAGCTGATTATGTGAGAACAGCCATTCTGAAGAGGTGTTCAGTCCTGGCCCAGTCAGCTGATTATGAGAGAACAGCCATTTTGAAAAGGTGTCCACTCCTGGCCTAGTCAGCTGGATATGAAAGAGCAGCCATTTTGAAAAGGTGTCCACTCCTGGCCGAGTTACTTGACTATGAGAGAGCAGCCATTTTGAAAAAGTATCCACTCCTGACCCATTCAGCAGATAATGAGAGAAGAGCCATTCTGAAAAGGTGTCCACTCTTGACCTAGTCAGGTGGATATAAAGGAGCAACCATTCTGAAAAGGTTTCCACTCCTCACCCAGTCAGGTGGATATGAAGGAGCAGCCATTCTGAAAAGGTGTCCACTCCTAGTCCAGTCAGCTGATTATGAGAGAACAGCCATTTTGAAAAGGTGTCCACTCGTGGCCCAGTCAGTTATATATGAAGGAGCAGCCATTTTGAAAAGGTGTCCACTCGTGGCCCAGTCAGTTATATATGAAGGAGCAGCCATTTTGAAAAGGTGACCACTCCTGGCCCAGTCAGCTGATTATGAGAGAGCAACCATTCGGAAAAGGTGTCCACTCCTGGCCCTGTCAGCTGAATGTGTTAGAACAGCCTTTTTGAAAAGGTGTCCTATCGTGGCCCAATCAGCTGATTATGAGTGAGCAGCCATTTTGAAAAGGTGTCCACTCCTGGCCTAGTCAGGTGGATATGAAGGAGCAGCCATTCTGAAAAGGTGTCCACTCCAGGCCCAGTCAGCTGATTATGAGAGAACAGCCATTTTCAAAATGTGTCCACTCCTGGCCCAGTATGCTCATTAAAAGAGAGCAGCCATTTTGAAAAGGTGTCAACTCCTGGAGCAGTCAGGTGGATGTGAAGGAGCAGCCGTTCTGAAAAAGTGACCAATCCTTTCCCAGTCAGCTGATTATGAGAGAACAGCCATTCTGAAAAGGTTTCCACTCCTGGCCCAGTCTGCTGATTATGAGAGAAAAGCCATTTTGAAAAGGTGTCCACTCGTGGCCCAGTCAGTTATATATGAAGGAGCAGCCATTTTGAAAAGGTAACCACTCCTGGCCCAGTCAGCTGATTATGAGAGACCAACCATTTTGAAAAGGTGACCACACCTGGCCCAGTCAGCTGATTATGAGAGAGCAACCATTCTGATAATGTGTCAACTCCTGGCCCAGTCAGCTGAAAGTGTGAGAACAGCCATTTTGAAAAGATGTCCTATCGTGGCCCAATCAGCTGATTATGAGAGAGCAGCCATTTTGAAAAGGTGTCCACTCCTGGCCTAGTCAGGTGGATATGAAGGAGCAGCCATTCTGAAAAGGTGTCCACTCCAGGCACAGTCAGCTGATTATGTGAGAACAGCCATTCTGAAGAGTTGTTCAGTCCTGGCCCAGTCAGCTGATTATGAGAGAACAGCCATATTGAAAAGGTGTCCACTCCTGGCCCAGTCTGCTCATTACGAGAGAACAGCCATTTTGAAAATCTGTCCACTCCTGGCCCAGTTTGCTGATTATAAGAGAGCAGCCATTTTGAAAAGGTGTCCACACCTGGCCTAGTCAGGTGCATATGAAAGAGCAGCCATTCTGAAAAGGTGTGCACTCCTGGACCAGTCAGTTGAATATGAAGGAGCAGCCATTCTGAAAATGTGTCCACTCCTGGCCCAGTCAGCTGATTATGAGAGACCAGCCATATTGAAAAGGTGTCCACTCCTGGCCCAGTCAGCTGATTTTGCTAGAGCAGCAATTTTGAAAAGGTGTCCACTCCTGTCCCAGTCAGCTGATTATGAAAGAACAGCCATTTTCAAAATGTGTCCACTCCTGGCCCAGTATGCTCATTAAAAGAGAGCAGCCATTTTGAAAAGGTGTCAACTCCTGGCGCAGTCAGGTGGATGTGAAGGAGCAGCCATTCTGAAAAAGTGACCAATCCTTTCCCAGTCAGCTGATTATGAGAGAACAGCCATTGTGAAAAGGTTTCCACTCCTGGCCCAGTCTGCTGATTATGAGAGAAAAGCCATTTTGAAAAGGTGTCCACTCCTGGCCCAGTCAGTTATATATGAAGGAGCAGCCATTTTGAAAAGGTGACCACTCCAGGCCCAGTCAGCTGATTATGAGAGACCAGCCGTATTGAAAAGGTGTCCACTCCTGGCCCAGTCAGCTGATTTTGCTAGAGCAGCAATTTTGAAAAGGTGTCCACTCCTGTCCCAGTCAGCTGATTATGAAAGAACAGCCATTTTCAAAATGTGTCCACTCCTGGCCCATTATGCTCATTAAAAGAGAGCAGCCATTTCGAAAAGGTGTCCACTCCTGGCGCAGTCAGGTGGATGTGAAGGAGCAGCCATTTTGAAAAGGTGACCACTCCTGGCCCAGTCAGCTGATTGTGAGAGAGCAACCATTTTGATAAGGTGTCAACTCCTGGCCCAGTCAGATGAAAGTGTGAGAACAGCCATTTTCAAAAGGTGTCCTATCGTGGCCCAATCAGCTGATTATGAGAGAGCAGCCATTTTGAAAAGGTGTCCACTCCTGGCCTAGTCAGGTGGATATGAAGGAGCAGCCATTCTGAAAAGGTGTCCACTCCAGGCCCAGTCAGCTGATTATGTGAGAACAGCCATTCTGAAGAGGTGTTCAGTCCTGGCCCAGTCAGCTGATTATGAGAGAACAGCCATTTTGAAAAGGTGTCTACTCCTGGCCTAGTCAGCTGGATATGAAAGAGCAGCCATTTTGAAAAGGTGTCCACTCCTGGCTGAGTTACTTGACTATGAGAGAGTAGCCATTTTGAAAAAGTATCCACTCCTGACCCATTCAGCAGATAATGAGAGAAGAGCCATTCTGAAAAGGTGTCCACTCTTGACCTAGTCAGGTGGATATAAAGGAGCAACCATTCTGAAAATGTTTCCACTCCTGGCCGAGTCAGGTGTATATGAATGAGCAGCCATTCTGAAAAGGTGTCCACTCCTGGCCGAGTCAGCTGATTATGAGAGAGCAGCCATTTTGAAAAGTTGTCCACTCCTGGCCAAATCAGGTGGATATGAAGGAGCAGCCATTCTGAAAACATGTCCAATCCTGGCCCAGTCAGCTGATTTTGAGAGAGCAGACATTCTGAAAAGGTGTCCACTCCTGGCTAGTGAGGTGGATATAAATGAGTAACCATTCGGAAAAGGTTTCCACTCCTCACCCAGTCAGGTGGATATGAAGGAGCATCCATTCTGAAAAGGTGTCCACTCCTAGTCCAGTCAGCTGATTATGAGAGAACAGCCATTTTGAACAGGAGTCCATTCCTGGCCCAGTCAGCTGATTATGAGAGAACAGCCATATTGAAAAGGTGTCCACTCCTGGCCCAGTCTGCTCATTACGAGAGAACAGCCATTTTGAAAATCTGTCCACTCCTGGCCCAGTTTGCTGATTATAAGAGAGCAGCCATTTTGAAAAGGTGTCCACACCTGGCCTAGTCAGGTGCATATGAAAGAGCAGCCATTCTGAAAAGGTGTGCACTCCTGGACCAGTCAGTTGAATATGAAGGAGCAGCCATTCTGAAAATGTGTCCACTCCTGGCCCAGTCAGCTGATTATGAGAGACCAGCCATATTGAAAAGGTGTCCACTCCTGGCCCAGTCAGCTGATTTTGCTAGAGCAGCAATTTTGAAAAGGTGTCCACTCCTGTCCCAGTCAGCTGATTATGAAAGAACAGCCATTTTCAAAATGTGTCCACTCCTGGCCCAGTATGCTCATTAAAAGAGAGCAGCCATTTTGAAAAGGTGTCAACTCCTGGCGCAGTCAGGTGGATGTGAAGGAGCAGCCGTTCTGAAAAAGTGACCAATCCTTTCCCAGTCAGCTGATTATGAGAGAACAGCCATTGTGAAAAGGTTTCCACTCCTGGCCCAGTCTGCTGATTATGAGAGAAAAGCCATTTTGAAAAGGTGTCCACTCCTGGCCCAGTCAGTTATATATGAAGGAGCAGCCATTTTGAAAAGGTGACCACTCCTGGCCCAGTCAGCTGATTATGAGAGACCAGCCGTATTGAAAAGGTGTCCACTCCTGGCCCAGTCAGCTGATTTTGCTAGAGCAGCAATTTTGAAAAGGTGTCCACTCCTGTCCCAGTCAGCTGATTATGAAAGAACAGCCATTTTCAAAATGTGTCCACTCCTGGCCCATTATGCTCATTAAAAGAGAGCAGCCATTTCAAAAAGGTGTCCACTCCTGGCGCAGTCAGGTGGATGTGAAGGAGCAGCCGTTCTGAAAAAGTGACCAATCCTACCCAGTCAGCTGATTATGAGAGAACAGCCATTCTGAAAAGGTTTCCACCCCTGGCCCAGTCTGCTGATTATGAGAGAACAGCCATTTTGAAAAGGTGTCCACTCCTGGCCCAGTCAGTTATATATGAAGGAGCAGCCATTTTGAAAAGGTGACCACTCCTGGCCCAGTCAGCTGATTGTGAGAGAGCAACCATTTTGATAAGGTGTCAACTCCTGGCCCAGTCAGATGAAAGTGTGAGAACAGCCATTTTGAAAAGGTGTCCTATCGTGGCCCAATCAGCTGATTATGAGAGAGCAGCCATTTTGAAAAGGTGTCCACTCCTGGCCTAGTCAGGTGGATATGAAGGAGGAGCCATTCTGAAAAGGTGTCCACTCCAGGCCCAGTCAGCTGATTATGTGAGAACAGCCATTCTGAAGAGGTGTTCAGTCCTGGCCCAGTCAGCTGATTATGAGAGAACAGCCATTTTGAAAAGGTGTCTACTCCTGGCCTAGTCAGCTGGATATGAAAGAGCAGCCATTTTGAAAAGGTGTCCACTCCTGGCTGAGTTACTTGACTATGAGAGAGTAGCCATTTTGAAAAAGTATCCACTCCTGACCCATTCAGCAGATAATGAGAAAAGAGCCATTCTGAAAAGGTGTCCACTCTTGACCTAGTCAGGTGGATATAAAGGAGCAACCATTCTGAAAATGTTTCCACTCCTGGCCGAGTCAGGTGTATATGAATGAGCAGCCATTCTGAAAAGGTGTCCACTCCTAGTCCAGTCAGCTCATTCTTAGAGAACAGCCATTTTGAAAAGGTGTCCACTCCTGGACCAGTGAGCTGATTATGAGACAGTAGCCATTGTGAACAGGTGTCCACTAATCCGCCAGTCAGGTGGATAAGAAGGAGCAACCTTTCTGAGAAGCTGTCCACTCCAGCCCCAGTCAGGTGGATATGAAGTAGCAGCTTTTCTGAAAAGGTGTCCATTCCTGGCCCAGTCAGCTGATTATGAGAGAACAGCCATTCGGAAAAGGTGTCCACTCTTGGCCTAGTCAGGTGGATATAAAGTAGCAACCATTCTGAAAAGGTGTCCACTCCAGGCCCAGTCAGCTGATTATGAGAGAACAGCCATTCCGGAAATGTGTCCAGTCCTGGCACAGTCATCTGATTATGAGAGAACAGTTATTTTGAAAAAGTGTCCACTAATGGCCTGGTCAGGTGGATATGAAGGAGCAGCCATTCTGAAAAGGTGTCCACTCCTGGCCCAGTCTGCTGATTATGAGAGAGCAGCCATTTTGAAAAGGTATCCACTCCTGGCCCAGTCAGGTGGATATGAAGAAGCAGCCATTCTGAAAAGGTGTCCACTCCAGGCCTATTCAGCTGATTATGAGAGAACAGCCATTCTGAAAAGGTGTCCACTCCTGGCCTAGTCAGGTGGATATAAAGTAGCAGCAATTCTGAAAAGGTGTCCACTGCTGACCCAGTCAGCTGATTATGAGAGAACAGCCATTGTGAAAAGGTGTCCACTCCTGGCCTAATCAGCTGGATATGAAGGAGCAGCCATTTTGAAAAGGTGTCCACTCCTGGCCGAGTCAGTTGGATATGAAGGAGCAGCCATTCTGAAAAGGTATCCACTCCTGGCACAGTCAGCTGATAATGAAAGCAGCCATTTTGAAAAGGCATCCATTCCTGGCCCAGTCAGCTGATTATGAGAGCAGCCATTTTGAAAAGGTGTCCACTCGTGGCCAAGTCAGCTGATTATGAGAGAGCAGCCATTTTGAAAATGTGTCCACTCCTGGCCCAGTGAGCTGATAATGAGAGAGCAGCCATTTTGAAAAGGTGTCCACTCCTGGCGCAGTCAGGTGGATGTGAAGGAGCAGCCGTTCTGAAAAAGTGACCAATCCTTTCCCAGTCAGCTGATTATGAGAGAACAGCCATTCTGAAAAGGTTTCCACTCCTGGCCCAGTCTGCTGATTATGAGAGAACAGCGATTTTGAAAAGGTGTCCACTCCTGACCCAGTCAGTTATATATGAAGGAGCAGTCATTTTGAAAAGGTGTCCACTCCTGGCCCAGTCAGCTGATTTTGCTAGAGCAGCAATTTTGAAAAGGTGTCCACTCCTGTCCCAGTCAGCTGATTATGAAAGAACAGCCATTTTCAAAATGTGTCCACTCCTGGCCCAGTATGCTCATTAAAAGAGAGCAGCCATTTTGAAAAGGTGTCAACTCCTAGCGCAGTCAGGTGGATGTGAAGGAGCAGCCGTTCTGAAAAAGTGACCAATCCTTTCCCAGTCAGCTGATTATGAGAGAACAGCCATTCTGAAAAGGTTTCCACTCCTGGCCCAGTCTGCTGATTATGAGAGAAAAGCCATTTTGAAAAGGTGTCCACTCCTGGCCCAGTCAGTTATATATGATGGAGCAGCCATTTTGAAAAGGTGACCACTCCTGGCCCAGTCAGCTGATTATGAGAGACCAGCCGTATTGAAAAGGTGTCCACTCCTGGCCCAGTCTGCTGATTATGAGAGAACAGCCATTTCGAAAATCTGTCCACTCCTGGCCCAGTCTGCTGATTATGAGAGAGCAGCCATTTTGAAAAGGTGTCCACGCCTGGCCTAGTCAGGTGCATATGAACGAGCAGCCATTCTGAAAAGGTGTGCACTCCTGGAACAGTCAGCTGATAATGAAAGAACAGCCATTTTCAAAATGTGTCCACTCCTGGCCCAGAAAGCTCATTAAAAGAGAGCAGCCATTTTGAAAAGGTGTCCACTCCTGGCGCAGTCTGGTGGATGTGAAGAAACAGCCGTTCTGAAAAAGTGACCAATCCTTTCCCAGTTAGCTGATTATGAGAGAACAGCCATTCTGAAAAGGTTTCCACTCCTGGCCCAGTCTGCTGATTATGAGAGAACAGCCATTTTGAAAAGGTGTCCACTCGTGGCACAGTCAGTTATATATGAAGGAGCAGCCATTTTGAAAAGGTGACCACTCCTGGCCCAGTCAGCTGATTATGAGAGAGCAACCATTCGGAAAAGGTGTCCACTCCTGGCCTAGTCAGGTGGATATGAAGGAGCAGCCATTCTGAAAAGGTGTCCACTCCAGGCCCAGTCAGCTGATTATGAGAGAACAGCCATTCCGAAGAGGTAATCAGTCCTGGCCCAGTCAGCTGATTATGAGAGAACAGCCATTTTGAAAAGGTGTCCACACCTGGCCTAGTCAGGTGGATATGACGGAGCAGCCATTTTGAAAAGGTGTCCACACCTGGCCGAGTCAGGTGGATATGAAGGAGCAGCCATTTTGAAAAAGTGTCCACTCATGGCCTAGTCAGGTGGATATGAACAGCCATTCTGAAAAGGTATCCACTCCTGGCCCAGTCAGGTAGATATGAAGGAGCAGGCATTCTGAAAAGGTGTCCACTCATGGCCCAGTCAGCTGATTATGAGAGAACAGCCATTCTGAAAAGGTGTCCACTCCTGGCCTAGTCAGGTGGATATAAAGTAGCAGCCATTCTGAAAAGGTGTCCACTGCTGACCCAGTCAGCTGATTATGAGAGAACAGAGATTGTGAAAAGGTGTCCACTCCTGGCCTAGTCAGCTGGATATGAAGGAGCAGCCATTTTGAAAAGGTGTCCACACCTGGCCGAGTCAGGTGGATATGAAGGAGCAGCCATTTTGAAAAAGTATCCACTCCTGGCACAGTCTGCTGATAATGAAAGTAGCCATTTGGAAAAGGCATCCATTCCTGGCCCAGTCAGCTGATTATGAGAGCAGCCATTTTGAAAAGGTGTCCACGCCTGGCCAAGTCAGCTGATTATGAGAGAGCAGCCATTTTGAAAAGGTGTCCACTCCTGGCCCAGTGAGCTGATAATGAGAGAGCAGCCATTTTGAAAAGGTGTCCACTCCTGGCTATGTCAGCTGATTATGAGAGAACAGCCATTCTAAAAAGGTTTCCACTCCTGGCCTAGAAAGGTGGATATGAAGGAGCAGCCATTCCGAAAAGGTGTCAACTCCTGGCCCAGTCAGCTGATTATGAGAGAGCAGCCATTTTGAAAAGGTGTCCACTCCTGGCCCAGTGAGCTGATAATGGGAGAGCAGCCATTTTGAAAAGGTGTCCACTCCTGCCCCAGTCAGCTGATTATGAGAGTACAGCCATGTTGAAAAGTAGTCCACTCCTGGCCTAGTCAGGTGGATATGAAGGAGCAGCCATTCTGAAAAGGTGTCAACACCTGGCCCAGTCAGCTGATTATGAGAGAGCAGCCATTTTGAAAAGGTGTCCACTCCTGGCCAAGTCAGGTGGATACGAAGGAGCTGTCATTTTGAAAAGGTGTCTACTCCTGGCCCAGTCAGCTGATTATGAGAGAGCAGCCATTTTGAAAAAGTGTCCACTCCTGGCATAGTCAGGTGGATATGAGAGAGCAGCAATTTTGAAAAGGTATCCACTCCTGGCCCAGTCAGGTGGATATGAAGGAGCAGCCATTCTGAAAAGGTGTCCACTCCTGCCCTAGTCAGGTGGAGCAGCAGCCAGTCTGAAAAGGTGTCCACTCATGGCCCAGTCAGCTGATTATGAGAGAGCAGCCATTCTGAAAAGGTGTCCACTCCTGGCTAGTGAGGTGGATATGAAGTAGCAGCCATTCTGAAAACATGTCCACTCCTGGCCCAGTCAGCTGATTATGAGAGAACAGCCATATTGAAAAGGTGTCCACTCCTGGCCCAGTCTGCTGATTATGAGAGAACAGCCATTTTGAAAATCTGTCCACTCCTGGCCCAGTCTGCTGATTATGAGAGAGCAGCCATTTTGAAAAGGTGTCCACGCCTGGCCTAGTCAGGTGCATATGAACGAGCAGCAATTCTGAAAAGGTGTGCACTCCTGGAACAGTCAGCTGATAATGAAAGAACAGCCATTTTCAAAATGTGTCCACTCCTGGCCCAGTAAGCTCATTAAAAGAGAGCAGCCATTTTGAAAAGGTGTCCACTCCTGGCGCAGTCTGGTGGATGTGAAGAAGCAGCCGTTCTGAAAAAGTGACCAATCCTTTCCCAGTTAGCTGATTATGAGAGAACAGCCATTCTGAAAAGGTGTCCACTCCTGGCCGAGTCAGTTGGATATGAAGGAGCAGCCATTTTGAAAAGGTATCCACTCCTGGCACAGTCAGCTGATAATGAAAGCAGCCATTTTGAAAAGGCATCCATTCCTGGCCCAGTCAGCTGATTATGAGAGCAGCCATTTTGAAAAGGTGTCCACTCGTGGCCAAGTCAGCTGATTATGAGAGAGCAGCCATTTTGAAAATGTGTCCACTCCTGGCCCAGTGAGCTGATAATGAGAGAGCAGCCATTTTGAAAAGGTGTCCACTCCTGGCGCAGTCAGGTGGATGTGAAGGAGCAGCCGTTCTGAAAAAGTGACCAATCCTTTCCCAGTTAGCTGATTATGAGAGAACAGCCATTCTGAAAAGGTTTCCACTCCTGGCCCAGTCTGCTGATTATGAGAGAACAGCCATTTTGAAAAGGTGTCCACTCGTGGCCCAGTCAGTTATATATGAAGGAGCAGCCATTTTGAAAAGGTGACCACTCCTGGCCCAGTCAGCTGATTATGAGAGAGCAACCATTCGGAAAAGGTGTCCACTCCTGGCCCTGTCAGCTGAATGTGTTAGAACAGCCTTTTTGAAAAGGTGTCCTATCGTGTCCCAATCAGCTGATTATGAGTGAGCAGCCATTTTGAAAAGGTGTCCACTCCTGGCCTAGTCAGGTGGATATGAAGGAGCAGCCATTCTGAAAAGGTGTCCACTCCAGGCCCAGTCAGCTGATTATGAGAGAACAGCCATTCGAAGAGGTAATCAGTCCTGGCCCAGTCAGCTGATTATGAGAGACCAGCCATATTGAAAAGGTGTCCACTCCTGGCCCAGTCAGCTGATTTTGCTAGAGCAGCAATTTTGAAAAGGTGTCCACTCCTGTCCCAGTCAGCTGATTATGAAAGAACAGCCATTTTCAAAATGTGTCCACTCCTGGCCCAGTATGCTCATTAAAAGAGAGCAGCCATTTTGAAAAGGTGTCAACTCCTGGAGCAGTCAGGTGGATGTGAAGGAGCAGCCGTTCTGAAAAAGTGACCAATCCTTTCCCAGTCAGCTGATTATGAGAGAACAGCCATTCTGAAAAGGTTTCCACTCCTGGCCCAGTCTGCTGATTATGAGAGAAAAGCCATTTTGAAAAGGTGTCCACTCCTGGCCCAGTCAGTTATATATGAAGGAGCAGCCATTTTGAAAAGGTAACCACTCCTGGCCCAGTCAGCTGATTATGAGAGACCAACCATTTTGAAAAGGTGACCACTCCTGGCCCAGTCAGCTGATTATGAGAGAGCAACCATTCTGATAATGTGTCAACTCCTGGCCCAGTCAGCTGAAAGTGTGAGAACAGCCATTTTGAAAAGATGTCCTATCGTGGCCCAATCAGCTGATTATGAGAGAGCAGCCATTTTGAAAAGGTGTCCACTCCTGGCCTAGTCAGGTGGATATGAAGGAGCAGCCATTCTGAAAAGGTGTCCACTCCAGGCACAGTCAGCTGATTATGTGAGAACAGCCATTCTGAAGAGGTGTTCAGTCCTGGCCCAGTCAGCTGATTATGAGAGAACAGCCATTTTGAAAAGGTGTCCACTCCTGGCCTAGTCAGCTGGATATGAAAGAGCAGCCATTTTGAAAAGGTGTCCACTCCTGACCCATTCAGCAGATAATGAGAGAAGAGCCATTCTGAAAAGGTGTCCACTCTTGACCTAGTCAGGTGGATATAAAGGAGCAACCATTCTGAAAAGGTTTCCACTCCTCACCCAGTCAGGTGGATATGAAGGAGCAGCCATTCTGAAAAGGTGTCCACTCCTAGTCCAGTCAGCTGATTATGAGAGAACAGCCATTTTGAACAGGTGTCCACTCCTGGCCCAGTCAGCTGATTATGAGAGAACAGCCATATTGAAAAGGTGTCCACTCCTGGCCCAGTCTGCTGATTATGAGAGAACAGCCATTTTGAAAAGGTATCCACTCCTGGCCCAGTCAGGTGGATATGAAGGAGCAGGCATTCTGAAAAGGTGTCCACTCATGGCCCAGTGAGCTTATAATGAGAGAGCAACCATTTTGAAAATGTGTCCACTCCTGGCTATGTCAGCTGATTATGAGAGAGCAGCCATTTTGAAAAGGTGTCCACTCCAGGCCAAGTCAGGTGGATACGAAGGAGCTGTCATTTTGAAAAGGTGTCTATTCCTGGCCCAGTCAGCTGATTATGAGAGAGCAGCCATTTTGAAAAAGTGTCCACTCCTGGCATAGTCAGGTGGATATGAGAGAGCAGCAATTTTGAAATGGTATCCACTCCTGGCCCAGTCAGGTGGATATGAAGGAGCAGCCATTCTGAAAAGGTGTCCACTCATGCCCAGTCAGCTGATTATGAGAGAACAGCCATTCGGAAAGGGTGTCCACTTCTGCCCTAGTCAGGTGAAGCAGCAGCCATTCTGAAAAGGTGTCCACTCATGGCCCAGTCAGCTGATTGTGAGAGAACAGCCATTCCGAAAAGGTGTCGAGTCCTGGCCCAGTCAGCTGATTATGAGAGAACAGCCATTTTGAATAGGTGTCCACTCCTGGCCTAGTCAGGTGGATATGAAGGAGCAGCCATTCTGAAAAGGTGTCCACTCCTGGCCCAGTCAGCTGATTATGAGAGAGCAGCCATTCTGAAAAGGTGTCCACTCCTGGCCCAGTCAGGTGGATATGAAGGAGCAGCCATTCTGAAAAGGTGTCCACTCCTGGCCGAGTCAGCTGATTATGAGAGAGCAGCCATTTTGAAAAGTTGTCCACTCCTGGCCAAATCAGGTGGATATGAAGGAGCAGCCATTCTGAAAACATGTCCACTCCTGGCCCAGTCAGCTGATTATGAGAGAGCAGACATTCTGAAAAGGTGTCCACTCCTGGCTAGTGAGGTGGATATAAATGAGTAACCATTCGGAAAAGGTTTCCACGCCTCACCCAGTCAGGTGGATATGAAGGAGCATCCATTCTGAAAAGGTGTCCACTCCTAGTCCAGTCAGCTGATTATGAGAGAACAGCCATTTTGAACAGGAGTCCATTCCTGGCCCAGTCAGCTGATTATGAGAGAACAGCCATATTGAAAAGGTGTCCACTCCTGGCCCAGTCTGCTCATTACGAGAGAACAGCCATTTTGAAAATCTGTCCACTCCTGGCCCAGTTTGCTGATTATAAGAGAGCAGCCATTTTGAAAAGGTGTCCACACCTGGCCTAGTCAGGTGCATATGAAAGAGCAGCCATTCTGAAAAGGTGTGCACTCCTGGACCAGTCAGTTGAATATGAAGGAGCAGCCATTCTGAAAATGTGTCCACTCCTGGCCCAGTCAGCTGATTGTGAGAGACCAGCCATATTGAAAAGGTGTCCACTCCTGGCCCAGTCAGCTGATTTTGCTAGAGCAGCAATTTTGAAAAGGTGTCCACTCCTGTCCCAGTCAGCTGATTATGAAAGAACAGCCATTTTCAAAATGTGTCCACTCCTGGCCCAGTATGCTCATTAAAAGAGAGCAGCCATTTTGAAAAGGTGTCAACTCCTGGCGCAGTCAGGTGGATGTGAAGGAGCAGTCGTTCTGAAAAAGTGACCAATCCTTTCCCAGTCAGCTGATTCTGAGAGAACAGCCATTGTGAAAAGGTTTCCACTCCTGGCCCAGTCTGCTGATTATGAGAGAAAAGCCATTTTGAAAAGGTGTCCACTCCTGACCCAGTCAGTTATATATGAAGGAGCAGCCATTTTGAAAAGGTGACCACTCCTGGCCCAGTCAGCTGATTATGAGAGACCAGCCGTATTGAAAAGGTGTCCACTCCTGGCCCAGTCAGCTGATTTTGCTAGAGCAGCAATTTTGAAAAGGTGTCCACTCCTGTCCCAGTCAGCTGATTATGAAAGAACAGCCATTTTCAAAATGTGTCCACTCCTGGCCCATTATGCTCATTAAAAGAGAGCAGCCATTTCAAAAAGGTGTCCACTCCTGGCGCAGTCAGGTGGATGTGAAGGAGCAGCCGTTCTGAAAAAGTGACCAATCCTACCCAGTCAGCTGATTATGAGAGAACAGCCATTCTGAAAAGGTTTCCACTCCTGGCCCAGTCTGCTGATTATGAGAGAACAGCCATTTTGAAAAGGTGTCCACTCCTGGCCCAGTCAGTTATATATGAAGGAGCAGCCATTTTGAAAAGGTGACCACTCCTGGCCCAGTCAGCTGATTGTGAGAGAGCAACCATTTTGATAAGGTGTCAACTCCTGGCCCAGTCAGATGAAAGTGTGAGAACAGCCATTTTGAAAAGGTGTCCTATCGTGGCCCAATCAGCTGATTATGAGAGAGCAGCCATTTTGAAAAGGTGTCCACTCCTGGCCTAGTCAGGTGGATATGAAGGAGCAGCCATTCTGAAAAGGTGTCCACTCCAGGCCCAGTCAGCTGATTATGTGAGAACAGCCATTCTGAAGAGGTGTTCAGTCCTGGCCCAGTCAGCTGATTATGAGAGAACAGCCATTTTGAAAAGGTGTCTACTCCTGGCCTAGTCAGCTGGATATGAAAGAGCAGCCATTTTGAAAAGGTGTCCACTCCTGGCTGAGTTACTTGACTATGAGAGAGTAGCCATTTTGAAAAAGTATCCACTCCTGACCCATTCAGCAGATAATGAGAGAAGAGCCATTCTGAAAAGGTGTCCACTCTTGACCTAGTCAGGTGGATATAAAGGAGCAACCATTCTGAAAATGTTTCCACTCGTGGCCGAGTCAGGTGTATATGAATGAGCAGCCATTCTGAAAAGGTGTCCACTCCTAGTCCAGTCAGCTCATTCTTAGAGAACAGCCATTTTGAAAAGGTGTCCACTCCTGGACCAGTGAGCTGATTATGAGACAGTAGCCATTGTGAACAGGTGTCCACTAATCCGCCAGTCAGGTGGATAAGAAGGAGCAACCTTTCTGAGAAGCTGTCCACTCCAGCCCCAGTCAGGTGGATATGAAGTAGCAGCTTTTCTGAAAAGGTGTCCATTCCTGGCCCAGTCAGCTGATTATGAGAGAACAGCCATTCGGAAAAGGTGTCCACTCTTGGCCTAGTCAGGTGGATATAAAGTAGCAACCATTCTGAAAAGGTGTCCACTCCAGGCCAAGTCAGCTGATTATGAGAGAACAGCCATTCCGGAAATGTGTCCAGTCCTGGCACAGTCATCTGATTATGAGAGAACGGTTATTTTGAAAAAGTGTCCACTAATGGCCTAGTCAGGTGGATATGAAGGAGCAGCCATTCTGAAAAGGTGTCCACTCCTGGCCCAGTCTGCTGATTATGAGAGAGCAGCCATTTTGAAAAGGTATCCACTCCTGGCCCAGTCAGGTGGATATGAAGAAGCAACCATTCTGAAAAGGTGTCCACTCCAGGCCTATTCAGCTGATTATGAGAGAACAGCCATTCTGAAAAGGTGTCCACTCCTGGCCTAGTCAGGTGGATATAAAGTAGCAGCAATTCTGAAAAGGTGTCCACTGCTGACCCAGTCAGCTGAGTATGAGAGAACAGCCATTGTGAAAAGGTGTCCACTCCTGGCCTAGTCAGCTGGATATGAAGGAGCAGCCATTTTGAAAAGGTGTCCACTCCTGGCCGAGTCAGTTGGATATGAAGGAGCAGCCATTCTGAAAAGGTATCCACTCCTGGCACAGTCAGCTGATAATGAAAGCAGCCATTTTGAAAAGGCATCCATTCCTGGCCCAGTCAGCTGATTATGAGAGCAGCCATTTTGAAAAGGTGTCCACTCGTGGCCAAGTCAGCTGATTATGAGAGAGCAGCCATTTTGAAAATGTGTCCACTCCTGGCCCAGTGAGCTGATAATGAGAGAGCAGCCATTTTGAAAAGGTGTCCACTCCTGGCGCAGTCAGGTGGATGTGAAGGAGCAGCCGTTCTGAAAAAGTGACCAATCCTTTCCCAGTCAGCTGATTATGAGAGAACAGCCATTCTGAAAAGGTTTCCACTCCTGGCCCAGTCTGCTGATTATGAGAGAACAGCGATTTTGAAAAGGTGTCCACTCCTGACCCAGTCAGTTATATATGAAGGAGCAGTCATTTTGAAAAGGTGTCCACTCCTGGCCCAGTCAGCTGATTTTGCTAGAGCAGCAATTTTGAAAAGGTGTCCACTCCTGTCCCAGTCAGCTGATTATGAAAGAACAGCCATTTTCAAAATGTGTCCACTCCTGGCCCAGTATGCTCATTAAAAGAGAGCAGCCATTTTGAAAAGGTGTCAACTCCTAGCGCAGTCAGGTGGATGTGAAGGAGCAGCCGTTCTGAAAAAGTGACCAATCCTTTCCCAGTCAGCTGATTATGAGAGAACAGCCATTCTGAAAAGGTTTCCACTCCTGGCCCAGTATGCTGATTATGAGAGAAAAGCCATTTTGAAAAGGTGTCCACTCCTGGCCCAGTCAGTTATATATGATGGAGCAGCCATTTTGAAAAGGTGACCACTCCTGGCCCAGTCAGCTGATTATGAGAGACCAGCCGTATTGAAAAGGTGTCCACTCCTGGCCCAGTCTGCTGATTATGAGAGAACAGCCATTTTGAAAATCTGTCCACTCCTGGCCCAGTCTGCTGATTATGAGAGAGCAGCCATTTTGAAAAGGTGTCCACGCCTGGCCTAGTCAGGTGCATATGAACGAGCAGCCATTCTGAAAAGGTGTGCAATCCTGGAACAGTCAGCTGATAATGAAAGAACAGCCATTTTCAAAATGTGTCCACTCCTGGCCCAGAAAGCTCATTAAAAGAGAGCAGCCATTTTGAAAAGGTGTCCACTCCTGGCGCAGTCTGGTGGATGTGAAGAAACAGCCGTTCTGAAAAAGTGACCAATCCTTTCCCAGTTAGCTGATTATGAGAGAACAGCCATTCTGAAAAGGTTTCCACTCCTGGCCCAGTCTGCTGATTATGAGAGAACAGCCATTTTGAAAAGGTGTCCACTCGTGGCCCAGTCAGTTATATATGAAGGAGCAGCCATTTTGAAAAGGTGACCACTCCTGGCCCAGTCAGCTGATTATGAGAGAGCAACCATTCGGAAAAGGTGTCCACTCCTGGCCTAGTCAGGTGGATATGAAGGAGCAGCCATTCTGAAAAGGTGTCCACTCCAGGCCCAGTCAGCTGATTATGAGAGAACAGCCATTCCGAAGAGGTAATCAGTCCTGGCCCAGTCAGCTGATTATGAGAGAACAGCCATTTTGAAAAGGTGTCCACACCTGGCCTAGTCAGCTGGATATGAAGGAGCAGCCATTTTGAAAAGGTGTCCACACCTGGCCGAGTCAGGTGGATATGAAGGAGCAGCCATTTTGAAAAAGTATCCACTCCTGGCACAGTCTGCTGATAATGAAAGTAGCCATTTGGAAAAGGCATCCATTCCTGGCCCAGTCAGCTGATTATGAGAGCAGCCATTTTGAAAAGGTGTCCACGCCTGGCCAAGTCAGCTGATTATGAGAGAGCAGTCATTTTGAAAAGGTGTCCACTCCTGGCCCAGTGAGCTGATAATGAGAGAGCAGCCATTTTGAAAAGGTGTCCACTCCTGGCTATGTCAGCTGATTATGAGAGAACAGCCATTCTAAAAAGGTTTCCACTCCTGGCCTAGAAAGGTGGATATGAAGGAGCAGCCATTCCGAAAAGGTGTCAACTCCTGGCCCAGTCAGCTGATTATGAGAGAGCAGCCATTTTGAAAAGGTGTCCACTCCTGGCCCAGTGAGCTGATAATGGGAGGGCAGCCATTTTGAAAAGGTGTCCACTCCTGCCCCAGTCAGCTGATTATGAGAGAACAGCCATGTTGAAAAGTAGTCCACTCCTGGCCTAGTCAGGTGGATATGAAGGAGCAGCCATTCTGAAAAGGTGTCAACACCTGGCCCAGTCAGCTGATTATGAGAGAGCAGCCATTTTGAAAAGGTGTCCACTCCTGGCCAAGTCAGGTGGATACGAAGGAGCTGTCATTTTCAAAAGGTGTCTACTCCTGGCCCAGTCAGCTGATTATGAGAGAGCAGCCATTTTGAAAAAGTGTCCACTCCTGGCATAGTCAGGTGGATATGAGAGAGCAGCAATTTTGAAAAGGTATCCACTCCTGGCCCAGTCAGGTGGATATGAAGGAGCAGCCATTCTGAAAAGGTGTCCACTCCTGCCCTAGTCAGGTGGAGCAGCAGCCAGTCTGAAAAGGTGTCCACTCATGGCCCAGTCAGCTGATTATGAGAGAGCAGCCATTCTGAAAAGGTGTCCACTCCTGGCTAGTGAGGTGGATATGAAGGAGCAGCCATTCTGAAAACATGTCCACTCCTGGCCCAGTCAGCTGATTATGAGAGAACAGCCATATTGAAAAGGTGTCCACTCCTGGCCCAGTCTGCTGATTATGAGAGAACAGCCATTTTGAAAATCTGTCCACTCCTGGCCCAGTCTGCTGATTATGAGAGAGCAGCCATTTTGAAAAGGTGTCCACGCCTGGCCTAGTCAGGTGCATATGAACGAGCAGCAATTCTGAAAAGGTGTGCACTCCTGGAACAGTCAGCTGATAATGAAAGAACAGCCATTTTAAAAATGTGTCCACTCCTGGCCCAGTAAGCTCATTAAAAGAGAGCAGCCATTTTGAAAAGGTGTCCACTCCTGGCACAGTCTGGTGGATGTGAAGAAGCAGCCGTTCTGAAAAAGTGACCAATCCTTTCCCAGTCAGCTGATTATGAGAGAACAGCCATTCTGAAAAGGTTTCCACTCCTGGCCCAGTCTGCTGATTATGAGAGAAAAGCCATTTTGAAAAGGTGTCCACTCCTGGCCCAGTCAGTTATATATGAAGGAGCAGCCATTTTGAAAAGGTAACCACTCCTGGCCCAGTCAGCTGATTATGAGAGACCAACCATTTTGAAAAGGTGACCACTCCTGGCCCAGTCAGCTGATTATGAGAGAGCAACCATTCTGATAATGTGTCAACTCCTGGCCCAGTCAGCTGAAAGTGTGAGAACAGCCATTTTGAAAAGATGTCCTATCGTGGCCCAATCAGCTGATTATGAGAGAGCAGCCATTTTGAAAAGGTGTCCACTCCTGGCCTAGTCAGGTGGATATGAAGGAGCAGCCATTCTGAAAAGGTGTCCACTCCAGGCACAGTCAGCTGATTATGTGAGAACAGCCATTCTGAAGAGGTGTTCAGTCCTGGCCCAGTCAGCTGATTTTGAGAGAACAGCCATTTTGAAAAGGTGTCCACTCCTGGCCTAGTCAGCTGGATATGAAAGAGCAGCCATTTTGAAAAGGTGTCCACTCCTGACCCATTCAGCAGATAATGAGAGAAGAGCCATTCTGAAAAGGTGTCCACTCTTGACCTAGTCAGGTGGATATAAAGGAGCAACCATTCTGAAAAGGTTTCCACTCCTCACCCAGTCAGGTGGATATGAAGGAGCAGCCATTCTGAAAAGGTGTCCACTCCTAGTCCAGTCAGCTGATTATGAGAGAACAGCCATTTTGAACAGGTCTCCACTCCTGGCCCAGTCAGCTGATTATGAGAGAACAGCCATATTGAAAAGGTGTCCACTCCTGGCCCAGTCTGCTGATTATGAGAGAACAGCCATTTTGAAAAGGTATCCACTCCTGGCCCAGTCAGGTGGATATGAAGGAGCAGGCATTCTGAAAAGGTGTCCACTCATGGCCCAGTGAGCTTATAATGAGAGAGCAACCATTTTGAAAATGTGTCCACTCCTGGCTATGTCAGCTGATTATGAGAGAGCAGCCATTTTGAAAAGGTGTCCACTCCAGGCCAAGTCAGGTGGATACGAAGGAGCTGTCATTTTGAAAAGGTGTCTATTCCTGTCCCAGTCAGCTGATTATGAGAGAGCAGCCATTTTGAAAAAGTGTCCACTCCTGGCATAGTCAGGTGGATATGAGAGAGCAGCAATTTTGAAATGGTATCCACTCCTGGCCCAGTCAGGTGGATATGAAGGAGCAGCCATTCTGAAAAGGTGTCCACTCATGCCCAGTCAGCTGATTATGAGAGAACAGCCATTCGGAAAGGGTGTCCACTTCTGCCCTAGTCAGGTGAAGCAGCAGCCATTCTGAAAAGGTGTCCACTCATGTCCCAGTCAGCTGATTGTGAGAGAACAGCCATTCCGAAAAGGTGTCGAGTCCTGGCCCAGTCAGCTGATTATGAGAGAACAGCCATTTTGAATAGGTGTCCACTCCTGGCCTAGTCAGGTGGATATGAAGGAGCAGCCATTCTGAAAAGGTGTCCACTCCTGGCCCAGTCAGCTGATTATGAGAGAGCAGCCATTCTGAAAAGGTGTCCACTCCTGGCCCAGTCAGGTGGATATGAACGAGCAGCCATTCTGAAAAGGTGTCCACTCCTGGCCGAGTCAGCTGATTATGAGAGAGCAGCCATTTTGAAAAGTTGTCCACTCCTGGCCAAATCAGGTGGATATGAAGGAGCAGCCATTCTGAAAACATGTCCACTCCTGGCCCAGTCAGCTGATTGTGAGAGAGCAGACATTCTTAAAAGGTGTCCACTCCTGGCTAGTGAGGTGGA
Source organism: Hemicordylus capensis (assembly GCF_027244095.1). Lineage (NCBI taxonomy): Eukaryota > Metazoa > Chordata > Lepidosauria > Squamata > Cordylidae > Hemicordylus > Hemicordylus capensis. The sequence goes on along the minus strand of NC_069668.1, from coordinate 8,051,192 downwards.
TATAAATGAGTAACCATTCGGAAAAGGTTTCCACTCCTCACCCAGTCAGGTGGATATGAAGGAGCATCCATTCTGAAAAGGTGTCCACTCCTAGTCCAGTCAGCTGATTATGAGAGAACAGCCATTTTGAACAGGAGTCCATTCCTGGCCCAGTCAGCTGATTATGAGAGAACAGCCATATTGAAAAGGTGTCCACTCCTGGCCCAGTCTGCTCATTACGAGAGAACAGCCATTTTGAAAATCTGTCCACTCCTGGCCCAGTTTGCTGATTATAAGAGAGCAGCCATTTTGAAAAGGTGTCCACACCTGGCCTAGTCAGGTGCATATGAAGGAGCAGCCATTCTGAAAATGTGTCCACTCCTGGCCCAGTCAGCTGATTGTGAGAGACCAGCCATATTGAAAAGGTGTCCACTCCTGGCCCAGTCAGCTGATTTTGCTAGAGCAGCAATTTTGAAAAGGTGTCCACTCATGTCCCAGTCAGCTGATTATGAAAGAACAGCCATTTTCAAAATGTGTCCACTCCTGGCCCAGTATGCTCATTAAAAGAGAGCAGCCATTTTGAAAAGGTGTCAACTCCTGGCGCAGTCAGGTGGATGTGAAGGAGCAGTCGTTCTGAAAAAGTGACCAATCCTTTCCCAGTCAGCTGATTCTGAGAGAACAGCCATTGTTAAAAGGTTTCCACTCCTGGCCCAGTCTGCTGATTATGAGAGAAAAGCCATTTTGAAAAGGTGTCCACTCCTGGCCCAGTCAGTTATATATGAAGGAGCAGCCATTTTGAAAAGGTGACCACTCCTGGCCCAGTCAGCTGATTATGAGAGACCAGCTGTATTGAAAAGGTGTCCACTCCTGGCCCAGTCAGCTGATTTTGCTAGAGCAGCAATTTTGAAAAGGTGTCCACTCCTGTCCCAGTCAGCTGATTATGAAAGAACAGCCATTTTCAAAATGTGTCCACTCCTGGCCCATTATGCTCATTAAAAGAGAGCAGCCATTTCGAAAAGGTGTCCACTCCTGGCGCAGTCAGGTGGATGTGAAGGAGCAGCCGTTCTGAAAAAGTGACCAATCCTACCCAGTCAGCTGATTATGAGAGAACAGCCATTCTGAAAAGGTTTCCACTCCTGGCCCAGTCTGCTGATTATGTGAGAACAGCCATTCTGAAGAGGTGTTCAGTCCTGGCCCAGTCAGCTGATTATGAGAGAACAGCCATTTTGAAAAGGTGTCTACTCCTGGCCTAGTCAGCTGGATATGAAAGAGCAGCCATTTTGAAAAGGTGTCCACTCCTGGCTGAGTTACTTGACTATGAGAGAGTAGCCATTTTGAAAAAGTATCCACTCCTGACCCATTCAGCAGATAATGAGAGAAGAGCCATTCTGAAAAGGTGTCCACTCTTGACCTAGTCAGGTGGATATAAAGGAGCAACCATTCTGAAAATGTTTCCACTCGTGGCCGAGTCAGGTGTATATGAATGAGCAGCCATTCTGAAAAGGTGTCCACTCCTAGTCCAGTCAGCTCATTCTTAGAGAACAGCCATTTTGAAAAGGTGTCCACTCCTGGACCAGTGAGCTGATTATGAGACAGTAGCCATTGTGAACAGGTGTCCACTAATCCGCCAGTCAGGTGGATAAGAAGGAGCAACCTTTCTGAGAAGCTGTCCACTCCAGCCCCAGTCAGGTGGATATGAAGTAGCAGCTTTTCTGAAAAGGTGTCCATTCCTGGCCCAGTCAGCTGATTATGAGAGAACAGCCATTCGGAAAAGGTGTCCACTCTTGGCCTAGTCAGGTGGATATAAAGTAGCAACCATTCTGAAAAGGTGTCCACTCCAGGCCAAGTCAGCTGATTATGAGAGAACAGCCATTCCGGAAATGTGTCCAGTCCTGGCACAGTCATCTGATTATGAGAGAACGGTTATTTTGAAAAAGTGTCCACTAATGGCCTAGTCAGGTGGATATGAAGGAGCAGCCATTCTGAAAAGGTGTCCACTCCTGGCCCAGTCTGCTGATTATGAGAGAGCAGCCATTTTGAAAAGGTAACCACTCCTGGCCCAGTCAGGTGGATATGAAGAAGCAGCCATTCTGAAAAGGTGTCCACTCCAGGCCTATTCAGCTGATTATGAGAGAACAGCCATTCTGAAAAGGTGTCCACTCCTGGCCTAGTCAGGTGGATATAAAGTAGCAGCAATTCTGAAAAGGTGTCCACTGCTGACCCAGTCAGCTGATTATGAGAGAACAGCCATTGTGAAAAGGTGTCCACTCCTGGCCTAGTCAGCTGGATATGAAGGAGCAGCCATTTTGAAAAGGTGTCCACTCCTGGCACAGTCAGCTGATAATGAAAGCAGCCATTTTGAAAAGGCATCCATTCCTGGCCCAGTCAGCTGATTATGAGAGCAGCCATTTTGAAAAGGTGTCCACTCGTGGCCAAGTCAGCTGATTATGAGAGAGCAGCCATTTTGAAAATGTGTCCACTCCTGGCCCAGTGAGCTGATAATGAGAGAGCAGCCATTTTGAAAAGGTGTCCACTCCTGGCGCAGTCAGGTGGATGTGAAGGAGCAGCCGTTCTGAAAAAGTGACCAATCCTTTCCCAGTCAGCTGATTATGAGAGAACAGCCATTCTGAAAAGGTTTCCACTCCTGGCCCAGTCTGCTGATTATGAGAGAACAGCGATTTTGAAAAGGTGTCCACTCCTGACCCAGTCAGTTATATATGAAGGAGCAGTCATTTTGAAAAGGTGTCCACTCCTGGCCCAGTCAGCTGATTTTGCTAGAGCAGCAATTTTGAAAAGGTGTCCACTCCTGTCCCAGTCAGCTGATTATGAAAGAACAGCCATTTTCAAAATGTGTCCACTCCTGGCCCAGTATGCTCATTAAAAGAGAGCAGCCATTTTGAAAAGGTGTCAACTCCTAGCGCAGTCAGGTGGATGTGAAGGAGCAGCCGTTCTGAAAAAGTGACCAATCCTTTCCCAGTCAGCTGATTATGAGAGAACAGCCATTCTGAAAAGGTTTCCACTCCTGGCCCAGTCTGCTGATTATGAGAGAAAAGCCATTTTGAAAAGGTGTCCACTCCTGGCCCAGTCAGTTATATATGATGGAGCAGCCATTTTGAAAAGGTGACCACTCCTGGCCCAGTCAGCTGATTATGAGAGACCAGCCGTATTGAAAAGGTGTCCACTCCTGGCCCAGTCTGCTGATTATGAGAGAACAGCCATTTTGAAAAGGTGTCTACTCCTGGCCCAGTCAGCTGATTATGAGAGAGCAGCCATTTTGAAAAAGTGTCCACTCCTGGCATAGTCAGGTGGATATGAGAGAGCAGCAATTTTGAAAAGGTATCCACTCCTGGCCCAGTCAGGTGGATATGAAGGAGCAGCCATTCTGAAAAGGTGTCCACTCCTGCCCTAGTCAGGTGGAGCAGCAGCCAGTCTGAAAAGGTGTCCACTCATGGCCCAGTCAGCTGATTATGAGAGAGCAACCATTCTGAAAAGGTGTCCACTCCTGGCTAGTGAGGTGGATATGAAGGAGCAGCCATTCTGAAAACATGTCCACTCCTGGCCCAGTCAGCTGATTATGAGAGAACAGCCATATTGAAAAGGTGTCCACTCCTGGCCCAGTCTGCTGATTATGAGAGAACAGCCATTTTGAAAATCTGTCCACTCCTGGCCCAGTCTGCTGATTATGAGAGAGCAGCCATTTTGAAAAGGTGTCCACGCCTGGCCTAGTCAGGTGCATATGAACGAGCAGCAATTCTGAAAAGGTGTGCACTCCTGGAACAGTCAGCTGATAATGAAAGAACAGCCATTTTCAAAATGTGTCCACTCCTGGCCCAGTAAGCTCATTAAAAGAGAGCAGCCATTTTGAAAAGGTGTCCACTCCTGGCGCAGTCTGGTGGATGTGAAGAAGCAGCCGTTCTGAAAAAGTGACCAATCCTTTCCCAGTTAGCTGATTATGAGAGAACAGCCATTCTGAAAAGGTTTCCACTCCTGGCCCAGTCTGCTGATTATGAGAGAACAGCCATTTTGAAAAGGTGTCCACTCGTGGCCCAGTCAGTTATATATGAAGGAGCAGCCATTTTGAAAAGGTGACCACTCCTGGCCCAGTCAGCTGATTATGAGAGAGCAACCATTCGGAAAAGGTGTCCACTCCTGGCCCTGTCAGCTGAATGTGTTAGAACAGTCTTTTTGAAAAGGTGTCCTATCGTGGCCCAATCAGCTGATTATGAGTGAGCAACCATTTTGAAAAGGTGTCCACTCCTGGCCTAGTCAGGTGGATATGAAGGAGCAGCCATTCTGAAAAGGAGTCCACTCCAGGCCCAGTCAGCTGATTATGAGAGAACAGCCATTCCGAAGAGGTGTTCAGTCCTGGCCCAGTCAGCTGATTATGAGAGAGCAGCAATTTTGAAAAAGTGTCCACTCATGGCCTGGTCAGGTGGATATGAACAGCCATTCTGAAAAGGTATCCACTCCTGGCCCAGTCAGGTGGATATGAAGGAGCAGGCATTCTGAAAAGATATCCACTCATGGCCCAGTCAGCTGATTATGAGAGAACAGCCATTCTGAAAAGGTGTCCACTCCTGGCCTAGTCAGGTGGATATAAAGTAGCAGCCATTCTGAAAAGTTGTCCACTGCTGACCCAGTCAGCTGATTATGAGAGAACAGCCATTGTGAAAAGGTGTCCACTCCTGGCCTAGTCAGCTGGATATGAAGGAGCAGCCATTTTGAAAAGGTGTCCACTCCTGGCCGAGTCAGGTGGATATGAAGGAGCAGCCATTTTGAAAAAGTATCCACTCCTGGCACAGTCTGCTGATAATGAAAGTAGCCATTTGGAAAAGGCATCCATTCCTGGCCCAGTCAGCTGATTATGAGAGCAGCCATTTTGAAAAGGTGTCCACGCCTGGCCAAGTCAGCTGATTATGAGAGAGCAGCCATTTTTAAATGGTGTCCACTCCTGGCCAAGTCAGGTGGATAAGAAGGAGCTGTCATTTCGAAAAGGTGTCTACTCCTCGCCCAGTCAGCTGATTATGAGAGAGCAGCCATTTTGAAAAAGTGTCCACTCCTGGCATAGTCAGGTGGATATGAGAGAGCAGCAATTTTGAAAATGTATCCACTCCTGGCCCAGTCAGGTGGATATGAAGGAGCAGCCATTCTGAAAAGGTGTCCACTCATGGCCCAGTCAGCTGATTATGAGAGAACAGCCATTCGGAAAAGGTGTCCACTCCTGCCCTAGTCAGGTGAAGCAGCAGCCATTCTGAAAAAGTGTCCACTCATGGCCCAGTCAGCTGATTGTGAGAGAACAGCCATTCTGAAAAGGTGTCGAGTCCTGGCCCAGTCAGCTGATTATGAGAGAACAGCCATTTTGAATAGGTGTCCACTCCTGGCCTAGTCAGGTGGATATGAAGGAGCAGCCATTCTGAAAAGGTGTCCACTCCAGGCCCAGTCAGCTGATTATGAGAAAACAGCCATTCCGAAGAGGTGTTCAGTCCTGGCCCAGTCAGCTGATTATGAGAGAACAGCCATTTTGAAAAGGTGTCCACACCTGGCCTAGTCAGGTGGATATGACGGAGCAGCCATTCTGAAAAGGTGTCCATTCCTGGACGAGTCAGCTGATTATGAGAGAGCAGCCATTTTGAAAAAGTATCCACTCATGGCCTAGTCAGGTGTATATGAACAGGCATTCTGAAAAGGTATCCACTCGTGGCCCAGTCAGGTGGATATGAAGGAGCAGGCATTCTGAAAAGGTGTCCACTCATGGCCCAGTCAGCTGATTATGAGAGAACAGCCATTCTGAAAATGTGTCCACTCCTGGCCTAGTCAGGTGGATATAAAGTAGCAGCCATTCTGAAAAGGTGTCCACTGCTGACCCAGTCAGCTGATTATGAGAGAACAGCCATTGTGAAAAGGTGTCCACTCCTGGCCTAGTCAGTTGGATATGAAGGAGCAGCCATTTTGAAAAGGTGTCCACTCCTGGCCGAGTCAGGTGGATATGAAGGAGCAGCCATTTTGAAAAAGTATCCACTCCTGGCACAGTCTGCTGATAATGAAAGTAGCCATTTGGAAAAGGCATCAATTCCTGGCCCAGTCAGCTGATTATGAGAGCAGCCATTTTGAAAAGGTGTCCACGCCTGGCCAAGTCAGCTGATTATGAGAGAGCAGCCATTTTGAAAAGGTGTCCACTCCTGGCCCAGTGAGCTGATAATGAGAGAGCAGCCATTTTGAAAAGGTGTCCACTCCTGGCTATGTCAGCTGATTATGAGAGAACAGCCATTCTAAAAAGGTGTCCACTCCTGGCCTAGAAAGGTGGATATGAAGGAGTAGCCATTCCGAAAAGGTGTCAACTCCTGGCCCAGTCAGCTGATTATGAGAGAGCAGCCATTTTGAAAAGGTGTCCACTGCTGGCCCAGTGAGCTGATAATGGGAGAGCAGCCATTTTGAAAAGGTGTCCACTCCTGCCCCAGTCAGCTGATTATGAGAGAACAGCCATGTTGAAAAATTGTCCACTCCTGGCCTAGTCAGGTGGATATGAAGGAGCAGCCATTCTGAAAAGGTGTCAACACCTGGCCCAGTCAGCTGATTATGAGAGAGCAGCCATTTTGAAAAGGTGTCCACTCCTGGCCAAGTCAGGTGGATACGAAGGTGCTGTCATTTTCAAAAGGTGTCTACTCCTGGCCCAGTCAGCTGATTATGAGAGAGCAGTCATTTTGAAAAGGTGTCCACTCCTGTCCCAGTCAGCTGATTATGAAAGAACAGCCATTTTCAAAATGTGTCCACACCTGGCCCAGTATGCTCATTAAAAGAGAGCAGACATTTTGAAAAGGTGTCCACTCCTGGCGCAGTCAGGTGGATGTGAAGGAGCAGCCGTTCTGAAAAAGTGACCAATCCTTTCCCAATCAGCTGATTATGAGAGAACAGCCATTCTGAAAAGGTTTCCACTCCTGGCCCAGTCTGCTGATTATGAGAGAACAGCCATTTTGAAAAGGTGACCACTCCTGGCCCAGTCAGCTGATAATGAGAGAGCAGCCATTTTGAAAATGTGTCCACTCCTGGCTATGTCAGCTGATTATGAGAGAACAGCCATTCTAAAAAGGTGTCCTCTCCTGGCCTAGAAAGGTGGATATGAAGTAGCAGCCATTCCGAAAAGGTGTCAACTCCTGGCCCAGTCAGCTGATTATGAGAGAGCAGCCATTTTGAAAAGGTGTCAACTCCTGGCCCAGTGAGCTGATAATGGGAGAGCAGCCATTTTGAAAAGGTGTCCACTCCTGCCCCAGTCAGCTGATTATGAGAGAACAGCCATGTTGAAAAGTTGTCCACTCCTGGCCTAGTCAGGTGGATATGAAGGAGCAGCCATTCTGAAAAGGTGTCAACACCTGGATCAGTCAGCTGATTATGAGAGAGCAGCCATTTTGAAAAGGTGTCCACTCCTGCCCTAGTCAGGTGAAGCAGCAGCCATTCTGAAAAGGTGTCCACTCCTGGCCCAGTCAGCTGATTATGAGAGAGCAGCCATTCTGAAAAGGTGTCCACTCCTGGCCCAGTCAGGTGGATATGAAGGAGCAGCCATTCTGAAAAGGTGTCCACTCCTGGCCCAGTCAGCTGATTATGAGAGAGCAGCCATTTTGAAAAGGTGTCCACTCCTGGCCAAATCAGGTGGATATGAAGGAGCAGCCATTCTGAAAACATGTCCACTCCTGGCCCAGTCAGCTGGTTATGAGAGAGCAGCCATTCTGAAAACGTGTCCACTCCTGGCTAGTGAGGTGGATATAAAGGAGTAACCATTCGGAAAAGGTTTCCACTCCTCACCCAGTCAGGTGGATATGAAGTAGCAGCCATTCTGAAAAGGTGTCCACTCCTAGTCCAGTCAGCTGATTATGAGAGAACAGCCATTTTGAACAGGAGTCCACTCCTAGCCCAGTCAGTTATATATGAAGGAGCAGCCATTTTGAAAAGGTGACCACTCCTGGCCCAGTCAGCTGATTATGAGAGAGCAACCATTCTGAAAAGGTGTCAACTCCTGGCCCAGTCAGCTGAATGTGTGAGAACAGCCATTTTGAAAAAGTATCCACTCCTGACCCAGTCAGCAGATAATGAGAGAACAGACATTCTGAAAAGGTGTCCATTCTTTTCCTAGTCAGGTGGATATAAAGGAGCAACCATTCTGAAAATGTTTCCACTCCTGGCAGAGTCAGGTGTATATGAATGAGCAGCCATTCTGAAAAGGTGTCCACTCCTAGTCCAGTCAGCTCATTCTTAGAGAATAGCCATTTTGAAAAGGTGTCCACTCCTGGACCAGTGAGCTGATTATGAGACATCAGCCATTGTGAACAGGTGTCCACTAATGGGCCAGTCAGGTGGATAAGAAGGAGCAACCTTTCAGAAAAGGTGTCCACTACAGCCCCAGTCAGGTGGATATGAAGTAGCAGCTATTCTGAAAAGGTGTCCATTCCTGGCCCAGTCAGCTGATTATGAGAGAACAGCCATTCGGAAAAGGTGTCCACTCTTGGCCTAGTCAGGTGGATATAAAGTAGCAACCATTCTGAAAAGGTGTCCACTCCAGGCCCAGTCAGCTGATTATGAGAGAACAGCCATTCCGAAAAGGTGTCCAGTCCTGGCCCAGTCAGCTGATTATGAGAGAACAGTCATTTTGAAAAAGTGTCCACTAATGGCCTAGTCAGGTGGATATGAAGGAGCAGCCACTCTGAAAAGGTGTCCACTCCTGGCCCAGTCAGCTGATTATGAGAGAGCAGCCATTTTGAAAAAGTGTGCACTCCTGGCATAGGCAGGTGGATATGAGAGAGCAGCCATTTTGAAAAGGTATCCACTCCTGGCCAAGTCAGGTGGATATGAAGAAGCAGCCATTCTGAAAAGGTGGCCACTCCTGGCCTAGTCAGGTGGATATAAAGTAGCAGCAATTCTGATAAGGTGTCCACTGCTGACCAAGTCAGCTGATTATGAGAGAACAGACATTCTAAAAAGGTGTGCACTCCTGGCCTAGAAAGGTGGATATGAAGAAGCAGCCATTCCGAAAAGGTGTCAACTCCTGGCCCAGTCAGCTGATTATGAGAGAGCAGCCATTTTGAGAAGGTGTCCACTCCTGGCCCAGTGAGCTGATACTGGGAGAGCAGCCATTTTGAAAATGTGTCCACTCCTGGCCAGGTCAGGTGGATATGAAGGAGCTGTCATTTTGAAAAGGTGTCCACTCATGGCCCAGTCAGCTGATTATGAGAGAACAGCCATTCGGAAAAGGTGTCCACTCATGGCCCAGTCAGCTGATTATGAGAGAACAGCCATTCGGAAAAGGTGTCCACTCCTGCCCTAGTCAGGTGAAGGAGCAGCCATTCTGAAAAGGTGTCCACTCATGGCCCAGTCAGCTGATTGTGAGAGAACAGCCATTCCGAAAAGGTGTCGAGTCCTGTCCCAGTCAGCTGATTATGGAGAACAGCCATTTTGAATAGGTGTCCACTCCTGGCCTAGTCAGGTGGATATGAAGAAGCAGCCATTCTGAAAAGGTGTCCACTCCTCGCCCAGTCGGCTGATTATGAGAGAGCAGCCATTCTGAAAAGGTGTCCACTCCTGGCCCAGTCAGGTGGATATGAAGGAGCAGCCATTCTGAAAAGGTGTCCACTCCTTGCCCAGTCAGCTGATTATGAGAGAGCAGCCATTTTGAAAAGGTGTCCACTCCTGGCCAAATCAGGTGGATATGAAGGAGCAGACATTCTGAAAAGGTGTCCACTCCTGGCCCTGTGAGCTGATTATGAGAGAGCAGCCATTCTGAAAAGGTGTCCACTCCTGGCTAGTGAGGTGGATATAAAGGAGCAACCATTCTGAAAAGGTTTCCACTCCTCGCCCAGTCAGGTGGATATGAAGGAGCAGCCATTCTGAAAAGGTGTCAACTCCTAGTCCAGTCAGCTGATTATGAGAGAACAGCCATTTTGAACAGGTGTCCTCTCCTGGCCCAGTCAGCTGATTATGAGAGAACAGCCATATTGAAAAGGTGTCCACTCCTGGCCCAGTCTGCTGATTATGAGAGAACAGCCATTTTGAAAATCTGTCCACTCCTGGCCCAGTCTGCTGATTATCAGAGAGCAGCCATTTTGAAAAGGTGTCCACACCTGGCCTAGTCAGGTGCATATGAACGAGCAGCCATTCTGAAAAGGTGTGCACTCCTGGACCAGTCAGTTGAATATGAAGGAGCAGCCATTCTGAAAATGTGTCCACTCCTGGCCCAGTCAGCTGATTATGAGAGACCAGCCATTTTGAAAAGGTGTCCACTCCTGGCCCAGTCAGCTGATTTTGCTAGAGCAGCAATTTTGAAAAGGTGTCCACTCCTGGCCTAGTCAGGTGGATATGAGAGAGCAGCAATTTTGAAAAGGTGTCCACTCCTGTCCCAGTCAGCTGATTATGAAGGAACAGCCATTTTCAAAATGTGTCCACTCCTGGCCCAGTAAGCTCATTAAAAGAGAGCAGCCATTTTCAAAAGGTGTCCACTCCTGGCGCAGTCAGGTGGATGTGAAGGAGCAGCCGTTCTGAAAAAGTGACCAATCCTTTCCCCGTCAGCTGATTATGAGAGAACATCCATTCTGAAAAGGTTTCCACTCCTGGCCCAGTCTGCTGATTATGAGAGAACAGCCATTTTGAAAAGGTGTCCACTCCTGGCCCAGTCAGTTATATATGAAGGAGCAGCCATGTTGAAAATGTGACCACTCCTGGCCCAGTCAGCTGAAAGTGTGAGAACATCCATTCTGAAAAGGTGTCCACTCTTGACCTAGTCAGGTGGATATAAAGGAGCAACCATTCTGAAAATGTTTCCACTCCTGGCCGAGTCAGGTGTATATGAATGAGCAGCCATTCTGAAAAGGTGTCCACTCCTAGTCCAGTCAGCTCATTCTTAGAGAACAGCCATTTTGAAAAGGTGTCCACTCCTGGACCAGTGAGCTGATTATGAGACAGCAGCCATTGTGAACAGGTGTCCACTAATGGGCCAGTCAGGTGGATAAGAAGGAGCAACCTTTCTGAAAAGGTGTCCACTCCAGCCCCAGTCAGGTGGATATGAAGTAGCAGCTATTCTGAAAAGGTGTCCATTCCTGGCCCAGTCAGCTGATTATGAGAGAACAGCCATTCGGAAAAGGTGTCTACTCTTGGCCTAGTCACGTGGATATAAAGTAGCAACCAATCTGAAGAGGTGTCCACTCCAGGCCCAGTCAGCTGATTATGAGAGAACAGCCATTCCGAAAAGGTGTCCACTAATGGCCTAGTCAGGTGGATATGAAGGAGCAGCCATTCTGAAAAGGTGTCCACTCCTGGCCCAGTCAGCTGATGATGAGAGAGCAGCCATTTTGAAAAAGTGTGCACTCCTGGCATAGGCAGGTGGATATGAGAGAGCAGCCATTTTGAAAAGGTATCCACTCCTGGCCCAGTCAGGTGGATATGAAGAAGCAGCCATTCTGAAAAGGTGTCCACTCCTGGCCTAGTCAGCTGATTATGAGAGAACAGCCATTCTGAAAAGGTGTCCACTCCTGGCCTAGTCAGGTGGATATAAAGTAGCAGCAATTCTGAAAAGATGTCCACTGCTCACCCAGTCAGCTGATTATGAGAGAACAGCCATTGTGAAAAGGTGTCCACTCCTGGCCTAGTCAGCTGGATATGAAGGAGCAGCCATTTTGAAAAGGTGTCCACTCCTGGCCGAGTCAGGTGGATATGAAGGAGCAGCCATTTTGAAAAGGTATCCACTCCTGGCATAGTCAGCTGATAATGAAAGCAGCCATTTTGAAAAGGCATCCATTCCTGGCCGAGTCAGCTGATTATGAGAGCAGCCATTTTGAAAAGGTGTCCACTCCTGGCCAAGTCAGCTGATTATGAGAGAGCAGCCATTTTGAAAAGGTGTCCACTCCTGGCCCAGTGAGCTGATAATGAGAGAGCAGCAATTTTGAAAAGGTGTCCACTCCTGTCCCAGTCAGCTGATTATGAAAGAACAGCCATTTTCAAAATGTGTCCACTCCTGGCCCAGTAAGCTCATTAAAAGAGAGCAGCCATTTTGAAAAGGTGTCCACTCCTGGCGCAGTCAGGTGGATGTGAAGGAGCAGCCGTTCTGAAAAAGTGACCTATCCTTTCCCAGTCAGCTGATTATGAGAGAACAGCCATTTTAAAAAGGTCTCCACTCCTGGCCCAGTCAGTTATATATGAAGGAGCTGTCATTTTGAAAAGGTGTCTACTCCTGGCCCAGTCAGCTGATTAATGGGGAGCAGCCATTCTGAAAAAGTGTCCACTCCTGGCCTAGTCAGGTGGATATGAGAGAGCAGCAATTTTGAAAAGGTATCGACTCCTGGCCCAGTCAGGTGGATATGAAGGAGCAGGGATTCTGAAAAGGTGTCCACTCATGGCCCAGTCAGCTGATTATGAGAGAACAGCCATTCGTAAAAGGTGTCCACTCCTGCGCTAGTCAGGTGAAGGAGCAGCCATTCTGAAAAAGTGTCCACTTATGGCCCAGTCAGCTGATTGTGAGAAAACAGCCATTCCGAAAAGGTGTCGACTCCTGGCCCAGTCAGCTGATTATGAGAGAACAGCCATTTTGAATAGGTGTCCACTCCTGGCCTAGTCAGGTGGATATGAAGGAGCAGCCATTCTGAAAAGGTATCCACTCGTTGCCCAGTCAGCTGATTATGAGAGAGCAGCCATTCTGAAAAGGTGTCCACTCCTGGCCCAGTCAGGTGGATATGAAGGAGCAGCCATTCTGAAAAGGTGTCCACTCCTGGCCCAGTCAGCTGATTATGAGAGAGCAGCCATTTTGAAAATGTGTCCACTCCTGGCCAAATGAGGTGGATATGAAGGAGCAGCCATTCTGAAAACATGTCCACTACTGGCCCAGTCAGCTGATTATGAGAGAGCAGCCATTCTGAAAAGGTGTCCACTCCTGGCTAGTGAGGTGGATATAAAGGAACAACCATTCTGAAAAGGTTTCCACTCCTCGCCCAGTCAGGTGGATATGAAGGAGCAGCCATTCTGAAAAGGTGTCTACTCCTAGTCCAGTCAGCTGATTATGAGAGAACAGCCATTTTGAACAGGTGTCCACTCCTGGCCCAGTCAGCTGATTATGAGAGAATAGCCATATTGAAACGGTGTCCACTCCTGGCCCAGTCAGATATATGAAGGAGCAGCCATTTTGAAAAGGTGACCACTCCTGGCCCAGTCAGCTGATTATGAGAGAGCAACCATTCTGAAAAGGTGTCAACTCCTGGCCCAGTCAGCTGAATGTGTGAGAACAGTCATTTTGAAAAAGTGTCCTATCGTGGCCCAATCAGCTGATTATGAGAGAGCAGCCATTTTGAAAAGGTGTCCACTCCTGGCCTAGTCAGGTGGATATGAAGGAGCAGCCATTCTGAAAATGTTTCCACTCCTGGCCGAGTCAGGTGTATATGAAGGAGCAGCCATTCTGTAAAGGTGTCCACTCCGAGTCCAGTCAGCTCATTCTTAGAGAATAGCCATTCCGAAAAGGTGTCCAGTCCTGGCTGAGTCAGCTGATTATGAGAGAGCAGCCATTCTGAAAAGGTGTCCACTCCTGGCCTAGTCAGGTGGATATAAAGAAGCAGCAATTCTGAAAAGGTGTCCACTGCTGACCCAGTGAGCTGATTATGAGAGAACAGCCATTGTGAAAAGGTCTCCACTCCTGGCCTAGTCAGCTGGATATAAAGGAGCAGCCATTTTGAAAAGGTGTCCACCCCCGGCCGAGTCAGGTGGATATGAAGCAGCAGCCATTTTGAAAAAGTATCCACTCCTGGCACAGTCAGCTGATAATGAAAGCAGCCATTTCGAAAAGGCATCCATTCCTGGCCCAGTCAGCTGATTATGAGAGCAGCCATTTTGAAAAGGTGTCCCCTCCTGGCCAAGTCAGCTGATTATGAGAGAGCAGCCATTTTGAAAAGGTGTCCACTCCTGGCCCAGTGAGCTGATAATGAGAGAGCAGCCATTTTGAAAAGGTGTCCACTCCTGGCTATGTCAGCTGATTATGAGAGAACAGCCATTATAAAAAGGTGTCCACTCCTGGCCTAGAAAGGTGGATATGAAGGAGCAGCCATTCCGAAAAGGTGTCAACTCCTGGCCCAGTCCGCTGATTATGAGAGAGCAGCCATTTTGAAAAGGTGTCCACTCCAGTCCCAGTGAGCTGATAATGGGAGAGCAGCCATTTTAAAAAGGTGTCCACTCCTGACCCAGTCAGCTGATTATGAGAGAGCAGCCATTTTGAAAAGGTGTCCACTCCTGGCCAAGTCAGGTGGATACTAAGGAGCTGTCTTTTCAAAAGGTGTCTACTCCTGGCCCAGTCAGCTGATTATGAGAGAGCAGCCATTTTGAAAAAGTGTCCACTCCTGGCATAGTCAGGTGGATATGAGAGAGCAGCAATTTTGAAAAGGTATCCACTCCTGGCCCAGTCAGGTGGATATGAAGGAGCAGCCATTCTGAAAAGGTGTCCACTCATGGCCCAGTCATCTGATTTTGAGAGAACAGCCATTCGGAAAAGGTGTCCACTCCTGCCCTAGTCAGGTTAAGCAGCAGCCATTCTGAAAAGGTGTCAACACCTGGCCCAGTCAGCTGATTATGAGAGAGCAGCCATTTTGAAAAGGTGTCCACTCCTGGCCGAGTCAGGTGGATATGAAGGAGCAGCCATTTTGAAAAAGTATCCACCCCTGGCACAGTCTGCTGATAATGAAAGTAGCCATTTTGAAAAGGCATCCATTCCTGGCCCAGTCAGCTGATTATGAGAGCAGCCATTTTGAAAAGGTGTCCACCCCTGGCCAAGTCAGCTGATTATGAGAGAACAGCCATTCTAAAAAGGTGTCCACTCCTGGCCTAGAAAGGTGGATATGAAGGAGCAGCCATTCCGAAAAGGTGTCAACTCCTGGCCCAGTCAGCTGATTATGAGAGAGCAGCCATTTTGAAAAGGTGTCCACTCCTGGCCCAGTGAGCTGATAATGGGAGAGCAGCCATTTTGAAAAGGTGTCCACTCCTGCCCCAGTCAGCTGATTATGAGAGAACAGCCATGTTGAAAAGTTGTCCACTCCTGGCCTAGTCAGGTGGATATGAAGGAGCAGCCATTCTGAAAAGGTGTAAACACCTGGCCCAGTCAGCTGATTATGAGAGAGCAGCCATTTTGAAAAAGTGTCCACTCCTGGCATAGTCACGTGGATATGAGAGAGCAGCAAGTTTGAAAAGGTATCCACTCCTGGCCCAGTCAGGTGGATATGAAGGAGCAGCCATTCTGAAAAGGTGTCCACTCCTAGTCCAGTCAGCTGAATATGAGAGAACAGCCATTTTGAACAGGAGTCCATTCCTGGCCCAGTCAGCTGATTATGAGAGAACAGCCATATTGGAAAGGTGTCCACTCCTGGCCCAGTCTGCTCATTATGAGAGAACAGCCATTTTGAAAATCTGTCCACTCCTGGCCCAGTCTGCTGATTATAAGAGAGCAGCCATTCTGAAAAGGTGTCCACTCCTGGCCCAGTCAGGTGGATATGAAGGAGCAGCCATTCTGACAATGTGTCCACTCCTGGCCCAGTCAGCTGATTATGAGAGAGCAGCCATTTTGAAAATGTGTCCACTCCTGGCCAAATCAGGTGGATATGAAGGAGCAGCCATTCTGAAAACATGTCCACTCCTGGCCCAGTCAGCTGATTATGAGAGAGCAGCCATTCTGAAAAGGTGTCAACTCCTGGCTAGTGAGGTGGATATAAAGGAGCAACCATTCTGAAAAGGTTTCCACTCCTCGCCCAGTCAGGTGTATATGAAGGAACAGCCATTCTGAAAAGGTGTCCACTCCTAGTCCAGTCAGCTGATTATGAGAGAACAGCCATTTTGAACAGGTGTCCACTCCTGGCCCAGTCAGCTGATTATGAGAGAACAGCCATATTGAAACGGTGTCCACTCCTGGCCCAGTCAGATATATGAAGGAGCAGCCATTTTGAAAAGGTGACCACTCCTGGCCCAGTCAGCTGATTATGAGAGAGCAACCATTCTGAAAAGGTGTCAACTCCTGGCCCAGTCAGCTGAATGTGTGAGAACAGCCATTTTGAAAAGGTGTCCTATCGTGGCCCAATCAGCTGATTATGAGAGAGCAGCCATTTTGAAAAGGTGTCCACTCCTGGCCTAGTCAGGTGGATATGAAGGAGCAGCCATTCTGAAAAGGTGTCCACTCCAGGCCCAGTCAGCTGATTATGAGGGAACAGCGATTCTGAAAAGGTATCCACTCTTGACCTAGTCAGGTGGATATAAAGGAGCAACCATTCTGAAAATGTTTCCACTCCTGGCCGAGTCAGGTGTATATGAAGGAGCAGCCATTCTGAAAAGGTGTACACTCCGAGTCCAGTCAGCTCATTCTTAGAGAATAGCCATTCTGAAAAGGTGTCCAGTCCTGGCCGAGTCAGCTGATTATGAGAGAACAGGCATTTTGAAAAGGTGTCCACTCCTGGCCTAGTCAGCTGGATATGAAAGAGCAGCCATTTTGAAAAGCTGTCCACTCCTGGCCGAGTCACTTGACTATGAGAGAGCAGCCATTTTGAAAAAGTATCCACTCCTGACCCAGTCAGCAGATAATGAGAGAACAGCCATTCTGAAAAGGTATCCACTCTTGACCTAGTCAGGTGCATATAAAGGAGCAACCATTCTGAAAATGTTTCCACTCCTGGCCGAGTCAGGTGTATATGAAGGAACAGCCATTCTGAAAAGGTGTACACTCCGAGTCCAGTCAGCTCATTCTTAGAGAATAGCCATTCTGAAAAGGTGTCCAGTCTTGGCCGAGTCAGCTGATTAAGAGAGAACAGTCATTTTGAAAAAGTGTCCAGTAATGGCCTAGTCAGGTGGATATGAAGGAGCAGCCATTCTGAAAAGGTGTCCACTCCTGGCCCAGTCAGCTGATTATGAGAGAGCAGCCATTTTGAAAAAGTGTGCACTCCTGGTATAGGCAGGTGGATATGAGAGAGCAGCCATTTTCAAAAGGTATCCACTCCTGGCCCAGTCAGATGGATATGAAGGAGCAGCCATTCTGAATAGGTGTCAACTCCTGGCTATGTCAGCTGATTATGAGAGAACAGCCATTCTAAAAAGGTGTCCACTCCTGGCCTAGAAAGGTGGTTATGAAGGAGCAGCCATTCCGAAAAGGTGTCAACTCCTGGCCCAGTCAGGTGATTATGAGAGAGCAGCCATTTTGAAAAGGTGTCCACTCCTGCCCAGTGAGCTGATAATGGCTGAGCAGCCATTTTGAAAAGGTGTCCACTCCAGCCCCAGTCAGCTGATTATGAGAGAACAGCCATGTTGAAAAGATGTCCACTCCTTGCCTAGTCAGGTGGATATGAAGGAGCAGCCATTCTGAAAAGGTGTCAACACCTGGCCCAGTCAGCTGATTATGAGAGAGCAGCCATTTTGAAAAGGTGTCCACTCCTTGCCAAGTCAGGTGGATATGAGGGAGCAGCAATTTTGAAAAGGTATCCACTCCTGGCCCAGTCAGGTGGATATGAAGGAGCAGCCATTCGGAAAAGGTGTACACTCATGGCCCAGTCAGCTGATTATGAGAGAACAGCCATTCGGAAAAGGTGTCCACTCCTGCCCTAGTCAGGTGAAGGAGCAGCCATTCTGAAAAGGTGTCCACTCATTGCCCAGTCAGCTGATTGTGAGAGAACAGCCATTCCGAAAAGGTGTCGTGTCCTGGCCCAGTCAGCTGATTATGAGAGAACAGCCATTTTGAATAGGTGTCCACTCCTGGCCTAGTCAGGTGGATATGAAGGAGCAGCCATTCTGAAAAGGTGTCCACTCCTGGCCCAGTCTGCTGATTATGAGAGAACAGCCATTTTGAAAATCTGTCCACTCCTGGCCCAGTCTTCTGATTATGAGAGAGCAGCCATTCTGAAAAGTTGTCCACTCCTGGCTAGTGAGGTGGATATAAAGGAGCAACCATTCTGAAAAGGTTTCCACTCCTCGCCCAGTCAGGTGGATTTGAGGGAGCAGCCATTCTGAAAAGGTGTCCACTCCTAGTCCAGTCAGCTGATTATGAGAGAACAGCCATTTTGAACAGGTGTCCACTCCTGGCCCAGTCAGCTGATTATGAGAGAACAGCCATATTGAAAAGGTGTCCACTCCTGGCCCAGTCTGCTGATTATGAGAGAACAGCCATTTTGAAAATCTGTCCACTCCTGCCCAGTCTGCTGATTATCAGAGAGCAGCCATTTTGAAAAGGTGTCCACTCCTGGCCT
Organism: Hemicordylus capensis; assembly: GCF_027244095.1. Classification (NCBI taxonomy): domain Eukaryota; kingdom Metazoa; phylum Chordata; class Lepidosauria; order Squamata; family Cordylidae; genus Hemicordylus; species Hemicordylus capensis. Next base: position 8,032,986 of record NC_069668.1, on the reverse strand, counting down.
AGTCAGGTGCATATGAACGAGCAGCCATTCTGAAAAGGTGTGCACTCCTGGACCAGTCAGGTCGATATGAAGGAGCAGCCATTCTGAAAAGGTGTCCACTCCTGGCCAAGTCTGCTGATTATGAGAAAGCAGCCATTCTGAAAAGGTATCCACTCCTGGCCCAGTCAGGTGGATATGAAGGAGCAGCCATTCTGAAATGGTGTCCACTCCTGGCCCAGTCTGCTGATTATGAGAGAACAGCCATTTTGAAAATCTGTCCACTCCTGGCCCAGTCTGCTGATTATCAGAGAGCAGCCATTTTGAAAAGGTATCCACTCCTGGCCCAATCAGGTGGATATGAAGAAGCAGGCATTCTGAAAAGGTGTCCACTCATGGCCCAGTGAGCTTATAATGAGAGAGCAGCCATTTTGAAAATGTGTCCACTCCTGGCCAAATCAGGTGGATATGAAGTAGCAGCCATTCTGAAAACATGTCCACTCCTGGCCCAGTCAGCTGATTATGAGAGAGCAGCCATTCTGAAAAGGTGTCAACTCCTGGCTAGTGAGGTGGATATAAAGGAGCAACCATTCTGAAAAGGTTTCCACTCCTCGCCCAGTCAGGTGTATATGAAGGAACAGCCATTCTGAAAAGGTGTCCACTCCTAGTCCAGTCAGCTGATTATGAGAGAACAGCCATTTTGAACAGGTGTCCACTCCTGGCACAGTCAGCTGATTATGAGAGAACAGCCATATTGAAACGGTGTCCACTCCTGGCCCAGTCAGATATATGAAGGAGCAGCCATTTTGAAAAGGTGACCACTCCTGGCCCAGTCAGCTGATTATGAGAGAGCAACCATTCTGAAAAGGTGTCAACTCCTGGCCCAGTCAGCTGAATGTGTGAGAACAGCCATTTTGAAAAGGTGTCCTATCGTGGCCCAATCAGCTGATTATGAGAGAGCAGCCATTTTGAAAAGGTGTCCACTCCTGGCCTAGTCAGGTGGATATGAAGGAGCAGCCATTCTGAAAAGGTGTCCACTCCAGGCCCAGTCAGCTGATTATGAGGGAACAGCGATTCTGAAAAGGTATCCACTCTTGACCTAGTCAGGTGGATATAAAGGAGCAACCATTCTGAAAATGTTTCCACTCCTGGCCGAGTCAGGTGTATATGAAGGAGCAGCCATTCTGAAAAGGTGTACACTCCGAGTCCAGTCAGCTCATTCTTAGAGAATAGCCATTCTGAAAAGGTGTCCAGTCCTGGCCGAGTCAGCTGATTATGAGAGAACAGGCATTTTGAAAAGGTGTCCACTCCTGGCCTAGTCAGCTGGATATGAAAGAGCAGCCATTTTGAAAAGCTGTCCACTCCTGGCCGAGTCACTTGACTATGAGAGAGCAGCCATTTTGAAAAAGTATCCACTCCTGACCCAGTCAGCAGATAATGAGAGAACAGCCATTCTGAAAAGGTATCCACTCTTGACCTAGTCAGGTGGATATAAAGGAGCAACCATTCTGAAAATGTTTCCACTCCTGGCCGAGTCAGGTGTATATGAAGGAGCAGCCATTCTGAAAAGGTGTACACTCCGAGTCCAGTCAGCTCATTCTTAGAGAATAGCCATTCTGAAAAGGTGTCCAGTCTTGGCCGAGTCAGCTGATTATGAGAGAACAGTCATTTTGAAAAAGTGTCCAGTAATGGCCTAGTCAGGTGGATATGAAGGAGCAGCCATTCTGAAAAGGTGTCCACTCCTGGCCCAGTCAGCTGATTATGAGAGAGCAGCCATTTTGAAAAAGTGTGCACTCCTGGTATAGGCAGGTGGATATGAGAGAGCAGCCATTTTCAAAAGGTATCCACTCCTGGCCCAGTCAGATGGATATGAAGGAGCAGCCATTCTGAATAGGTGTCAACTCCTGGCTATGTCAGCTGATTATGAGAGAACAGCCATTCTAAAAAGGTGTCCACTCCTGGCCTAGAAAGGTGGTTATGAAGGAGCAGCCATTCCGAAAAGGTGTCAACTCCTGGCCCAGTCAGCTGATTATGAGAGAGCAGCCATTTTGAAAAGGTGTCCACTCCTTGCCAAGTCAGGTGGATATGAGGGAGCAGCAATTTTGAAAAGGTATCCACTCCTGGCCCAGTCAGGTGGATATGAAGGAGCAGCCATTCGGAAAAGGTGTACACTCATGGCCCAGTCAGCTGATTATGAGAGAACAGCCATTCGGAAAAGGTGTCCACTCCTGCCCTAGTCAGGTGAAGGAGCAGCCATTCTGAAAAGGTGTCCACTCATTGCCCAGTCAGCTGATTGTGAGAGAACAGCCATTCCGAAAAGGTGTCGTGTCCTGGCCCAGTCAGCTGATTATGAGAGAACAGCCATTTTGAATAGGTGTCCACTCCTGGCCTAGTCAGGTGGATATGAAGGAGCAGCCATTCTGAAAAGGTGTCCACTCCTGGCCCAGTCAGCTGATTATGAGAGAGCAGCCATTCTGAAAAGGTTTCCACTCCTGGCTAGTGAGGTGGATATAAAGGAGCAACCATTCTGAAAAGGTTTCCGCTCCTCACCCAGTCAGGTGGATATGAAGGAGCAGCCATTCTGAAAAGCTGTCCACTCCTAGTCCAGTAAGCTGATTATGAGAGAACAGCCATTTTGAACACGTGTCCACTCCTGGCCCAGTCAGCTGATTATGAGAGAACAGCCATAATGAAAATGTGTCCACTCCTGGCCCAGTCTGCTGATTATGAGAGAACAGCCATTTTGAAAATCTGTCCACTCCTGGCCCAGTCTTCTGATTATGAGAGAGCAGCCATTCTGAAAAGTTGTCCACTCCTGGCTAGTGAGGTGGATATAAAGGAGCAACCATTCTGAAAAGGTTTCCACTCCTCGCCCAGTCAGGTGGATATGAGGGAGCAGCCATTCTGAAAAGGTGTCCACTCCTAGTCCAGTCAGCTGATTATGAGAGAACAGCCATTTTGAACAGGTGTCCACTCCTGGCCCAGTCAGCTGATTATGAGAGAACAGCCATATTGAAAAGGTGTCCACTCCTGGCCCAGTCTGCTGATTATGAGAGAACAGCCATTTTGAAAATCTGTCCACTCCTGCCCAGTCTGCTGATTATCAGAGAGCAGCCATTTTGAAAAGGTGTCCACGCCTGGCCTAGTCAGGTGCATATGAACGAGCAGCCATTCTGAAAAGGTGTGCACTCCTGGACCAGTCAGGTCGATATGAAGGAGCAGCCATTCTGAAAAGGTGTCCACTCCTGGCCAAGTCTGCTGATTATGAGAAAGCAGCCATTCTGAAAAGGTATCCACTCCTGGCCCAGTCAGGTGGATATGAAGGAGCAGCCATCCTGAAATGGTGTCCACTCCTGGCCCAGTCTGCTGATTATGAGAGAACAGCCATTTTGAAAATCTGTCCACTCCTGGCCCAGTCTGCTGATTATCAGAGAGCAGCCATTTTGAAAAGGTATCCACTCCTGGCCCAATCAGGTGGATATGAAGGAGCAGGCATTCTGAAAAGGTGTCCACTCATGGCCCAGTGAGCTTATAATGAGAGAGCAGCCATTTTGAAAATGTGTCCACTCCTGGCTATGTCAGCTGATTATGAGAGAGCAGACATTTTGAAAAGCTGTCCAGTCCAGGCCAAGTCAGGTGGATACGAAGGAGCTGTCATTTTGAAAAGGTGTCTACTCCTGGCCCAGTCAGCTGATTATGAGAGAGCAGCCATTTTGAAAAAGTGTCCACTCCTGGCATAGTCAGGTGGATATGAAAGAGCAGCAATTTTGAAATGGTATCCACTCCTGGCCCAATCAGATGGATATGAAGGAGCAGCCATTCTGAAAAGGTGTCCACTCATGCCCAGTCAGCTGATTATGAGAGAACAGCCATTCAGAAAAGGTGTCCACTCCTGCCCTAGTCAGGTGAAGCAGCAGCCATTCTGAAAAGGTGTCCACTCATGGCCCAGTCAGCTGATTGTGAGAGAACAGCCATTCCAAAAAGGTGTCGAGTCCTGGCCCAGTCAGCTGATTATGAGAGAACAGCCACTTTGAATAGGTGTCCACTCCTGGCCTAGTCAGGTGGATATGAAGGAGCAGACATTCTGAAAAGGTGTCCACTCCTGGCCCAGTCACCTGATTATGAGAGAGCAGCCATTCTGAAAAGGTGTCCACTCCTGGCCCAGTCAGGTGGATATGAAGGAGCAGCCATTCTGAAAAGTTGTCCACTCCTGGCCGAGTCAGCTGATTATGAGAGAGCAGCCATTTTGAAAAGTTGCCCACTCCTGGCCAAATCAGGTGGATATGAAGGAGCAGCCATTCTGAAAACATGTCCACTCCTGGCCCAGTCAGCTGATTATGAGAGAGCAGACATTCTGAAAAGGTGTCCACTCCTGGCTAGTGAGGTGGATATAAATGAGTAACCATTCGGAAAAGGTTTCCACTCCTCGCCCAGTCAGGTGGATATGAAGGAGCAGCCATTCTGAAAAGGTGTCCACTCCTAGTCCAGTCAGCTGATTATGAGAGAACAGCCATTTTGAACAGGAGTCCATTCCTGGCCCAGTCAGCTGATTATGAGAGAACAGCCATATTGAAAAGGTGTCCACTCCTGGCCCAGTCTGCTCATTATGAGAGAACAGCCATTTTGAAAATCTGTCCACTCCTGGCCCAGTTTGCTGATTATAAGAGAGCAGCCATTTTGAAAAGGTGTCCACACCTGGCCTAGTCAGGTGCATATGACCGAGCAGCCATTCTGAAAAGGTGTGCACTCCTGGACCAGTCAGTTGAATATGAAGGAGCACCCATTCTGAAAATGTGTCCACTCCTGGCCCAGTCAGCTGATTATGAGAGACCAGCCATATTGAAAAGGTGTCCACTCCTGGCCCAGTCAGCTGATTTTGCTAGAGCAGCAATTTTGAAAAGGTGTCCACTCCTGTCCCAGTCAGCTGATTATGAAAGAACAGCCATTTTCAAAATGTGTCCACTCCTGGCCCATTATGCTCATTAAAAGAGAGCAGCCATTTTGAAAAGGTGTCCACTCCTGGCGCAGTCAGGTGGATGTGAAGGAGCAGCCGTTCTGAAAAAGTGACCAATCCTTTCCCAGTCAGCTGATTATGAGAGAACAGCCATTCTGAAAAGGTTTCCACTCCTGGCCCAGTCTGCTGATTATGAGAGAACAGCCATTCCGGAAATGTGTCCAGTCCTGGCACAGTCAGTTATATATGAAGGAGCAGCCATTTTGAAAAGGTAACCACTCCTGGCCCAGTCAGCTGATTATGAGAGACCAACCATTTTGAAAAGGTGACCACTCCTGGCCCAGTCAGCTGATTATGAGAGAGCAACCATTCTGATAATGTGTCAACTCCTGGCCCAGTTAGCTGAAAGTGTGAGAACAGCCATTTTGAAAAGATGTCCTATCGTGGCCCAATCAGCTGATTATGAGAGAGCACCCATTTTGAAAAGGTGTCCACTCCTGGCCTAGTCAGGTGGATATGAAGGAGCAGCCATTCTGAAAAGGTGTCCACTCCAGGCCCAGTCAGCTGATTATGTGAGAACAGCCATTCTGAAGAGGTGTTCAGTCCTGGCCCAGTCAGCTGATTATGAGAGAACAGCCATTTTGAAAAGGTGTCCACTCCTGGCCTAGTCAGCTGGATATGAAAGAGCAGCCATTTTGAAAAGGTGTCCACTCCTGGCCGAGTTACTTGACTATGAGAGAGCAGCCATTTTGAAAAAGTATCCACTCCTGACCCATTCAGCAGATAATGAGAGAAGAGCCATTCTGAAAAGGTGTCCACTCTTGACCTAGTCAGGTGGATATAAAGGAGCAACCATTCTGAAAAGGTTTCCACTCCTCACCCAGTCAGGTGGATATGAAGGCGCAGCCATTCTGAAAAGGTGTCCACTCCTAGTCCAGTCAGCTGATTATGAGAGAACAGCCATTTTGAACAGGTGTCCACTCCTGGCCCAGTCAGCTGATTATGAGAGAACAGCCATATTGAAAAGGTGTCCACTCCTGGCCCAGTCTGCTGATTATGAGAGAACAGCCATTTTGAAAATCTGTCCACTCCTGGCCCAGTCTGCTGATTATCAGAGAGCAGCCATTTTGAAAAGGTATCCACTCCTGGCCCAGTCAGGTGGATATGAAGGAGCAGGCATTCTGAAAAGGTGTCCACTCATGGCCCAGTGAGCTTATAATGAGAGAGCAACCATTTTGAAAATGTGTCCACTCCTGGCTATGTCAGCTGATTATGAGAGAGCAGCCATTTTGAAAAGGTGTCCACTCCAGGCCAAGTCAGGTGGATACGAAGGAGCTGTCATTTTGAAAAGGTGTCTATTCCTGGCCCAGTCAGCTGATTATGAGAGAGCAGCCATTTTGAAAAAGTGTCCACTCCTGGCATAGTCAGGTGGATATGAGAGAGCAGCAATTTTGAAATGGTATCCACTCCTGGCCCAGTCAGGTGGATATGAAGGAGCAGCCATTCTGAAAAGGTGTCCACTCATGCCCAGTTAGCTGATTATGAGAGAACAGCCATTCGGAAAGGGTGTCCACTTCTGCCCTAGTCAGGTGAAGCAGCAGCCATTCTGAAAAGGTGTCCACTCATGGCCCAGTCAGCTGATTGTGAGAGAACAGCCATTCCGAAAAGGTGTCGAGTCCTGGCCCAGTCAGCTGATTATGAGAGAACAGCCATTTTGAATAGGTGTCCACTCCTGGCCTAGTCAGGTGGATATGAAGGAGCAGCCATTCTGAAAAGGTGTCCACTCCTGGCCCAGTCAGCTGATTATGAGAGAGCAGCCATTCTGAAAAGGTGTCCACTCCTGGCCCAGTCAGGTGGATATGAAGGAGCAGCCATTCTGAAAAGGTGTCCACTCCTGGCCCAGTCAGCTGATTATGAGAGAGCAGCCATTTTGAAAAGTTGTCCACTCCTGGCCAAATCAGGTGGATATGAAGGAGCAGCCATTCTGAAAACATGTCCACTCCTGGCCCAGTCAGCTGATTATGAGAGAGCAGACATTCTGAAAAGGTGTCCACTCCTGGCTAGTGAGGTGGATATAAATGAGTAACCATTCGGAAAAGGTTTCCACTCCTCACCCCGTCAGGTGGATATGAAGGAGCATCCATTCTGAAAAGGTGTCCACTCCTAGTCCAGTCAGCTGATTATGAGAGAACAGCCATTTTGAACAGGAGTCCATTCCTGGCCCAGTCAGCTGATTATGAGAGAACAGCCATATTGAAAAGGTGTCCACTCCTGGCCCAGTCTGCTCATTACGAGAGAACAGCCATTTTGAAAATCTGTCCACTCCTGGCCCAGTTTGCTGATTATAAGAGAGCAGCCATTTTGAAAAGGTGTCCACACCTGGCCTAGTCAGGTGCATATGAAAGAGCAGCCATTCTGAAAAGGTGTGCACTCCTGGACCAGTTAGTTGAATATGAAGGAGCAGCCATTCTGAAAATGTGTCCACTCCTGGCCCAGTCAGCTGATTATGAGAGACCAGCCATATTGAAAAGGTGTCCACTCCTGGCCCAGTCAGCTGATTTTGCTAGAGCAGCAATTTTGAAAAGGTGTCCACTCCTGTCCCAGTCAGCTGATTATGAAAGAACAGCCATTTTCAAAATGTGTCCACTCCTGGCCCATTATGCTCATTAAAAGAGAGCAGCCATTTTGAAAAGGTGTCAACTCCTGGAGCAGTCAGGTGGATGTGAAGGAGCAGCCGTTCTGAAAAAGTGACCAATCCTTTCCCAGTCAGCTGATTATGAGAGAACAGCCATTCTGAAAAGGTTTCCACTCCTGGCCCAGTCTGCTGATTATGAGAGAAAAGCCATTTTGAAAAGGTGTCCACTCCTGGCCCAGTCAGTTATATATGAAGGAGCAGCCATTTTGAAAAGGTAACCACTCCTGGCCCAGTCAGCTGATTATGAGAGACCAACCATTTTGAAAAGGTGTCCACTCCTGGCCCAGTCAGATATATATGAAGGAGCAGCCATTTTGAAAAGGTGACCACTCCTGGCCCAGTCAGCTGATTGTGAGAGAGCAACCATTTTGATAAGGTGTCAACTCCTGGCCCAGTCAGATGAAAGTGTGAGAACAGCCATTTTGAAAAGGTGTCCTATCGTGGCCCAATCAGCTGATTATGAGAGAGCAGCCATTTTGAAAAGGTGTCCACTCCTGGCCTAGTCAGGTGGATATGAAGGAGCAGCCATTCTGAAAAGGTGTCCACTCCAGGCCCAGTCAGCTGATTATGTGAGAACAGCCATTCTGAAGAGGTGTTCAGTCCTGGCCCAGTCAGCTGATTATGAGAGAACAGCCATTTTGAAAAGGTGTCTACTCCTGGCCGAGTCAGCTGATTATGAGAGAGCAGCCATTTTGAAAAGGTGTCCACTCCTGGCCTAGTCAGGTGGATATGAAGGAGCAGCCATTCTGAAAAGGTGTCCACTCCAGGCCCAGTCACCTGATTATGAGAGAGCAGCCATTCTGAAAAGGTGTCCACTCCTGGCCCAGTCAGGTGGATATGAAGGAGCAGCCATTCTGAAAAGTTGTCCACTCCTGGCCGAGTCAGCTGATTATGAGAGAGCAGCCATTTTGAAAAGTTGCCCACTCCTGGCCAAATCAGGTGGATATGAAGGAGCAGCCATTCTGAAAACATGTCCACTCCTGGCCCAGTCAGCTGATTATGAGAGAGCAGACATTCTTAAAAGGTGTCCACTCCTGGCTAGTGAGGTGGATATAAATGAGTAACCATTCGGAAAAGGTTTCCACTCCTCGCCCAGTCAGGTGGATATGAAGGAGCAGCCATTCTGAAAAGGTGTCCACTCCTAGTCCAGTCAGCTGATTATGAGAGAACAGCCATTTTGAACAGGAGTCCATTCCTGGCCCAGTCAGCTGATTATGAGAGAACAGCCATATTGAAAAGGTGTCCACTCCTGGCCCAGTCTGCTCATTATGAGAGAACAGCCATTTTGAAAATCTGTCCACTCCTGGCCCAGTTTGCTGATTATAAGAGAGCAGCCATTTTGAAAAGGTGTCCACACCTGGCCTAGTCAGGTGCATATGAAAGAGCAGCCATTCTGAAAAGGTGTGCACTCCTGGACCAGTCAGTTGAATATGAAGGAGCACCCATTCTGAAAATGTGTCCACTCCTGGCCCAGTCAGCTGATTATGAGAGACCAGCCATATTGAAAAGGTGTCCACTCCTGGCCCAGTCAGCTGATTTTGCTAGAGCAGCAATTTTGAAAAGGTGTCCACTCCTGTCCCAGTCAGCTGATTATGAAAGAACAGCCATTTTCAAAATGTGTCCACTCCTGGCCCATTATGCTCATTAAAAGAGAGCAGCCATTTTGAAAAGGTGTCCACTCCTGGCGCAGTCAGGTGGATGTGAAGGAGCAGCCGTTCTGAAAAAGTGACCAATCCTTTCCCAGTCAGCTGATTATGAGAGAACAGCCATTCTGAAAAGGTTTCCACTCCTGGCCCAGTCTGCTGATTATGAGAGAACAGCCATTCCGGAAATGTGTCCAGTCCTGGCACAGTCAGTTATATATGAAGGAGCAGCCATTTTGAAAAGGTAACCACTCCTGGCCCAGTCAGCTGATTATGAGAGACCAACCATTTTGAAAAGGTGACCACTCCTGGCCCAGTCAGCTGATTATGAGAGAGCAACCATTCTGATAATGTGTCAACTCCTGGCCCAGTTAGCTGAAAGTGTGAGAACAGCCATTTTGAAAAGATGTCCTATCGTGGCCCAATCAGCTGATTATGAGAGAGCACCCATTTTGAAAAGGTGTCCACTCCTGGCCTAGTCAGGTGGATATGAAGGAGCAGCCATTCTGAAAAGGTGTCCACTCCAGGCCCAGTCAGCTGATTATGTGAGAACAGCCATTCTGAAGAGGTGTTCAGTCCTGGCCCAGTCAGCTGATTATGAGAGAACAGCCATTTTGAAAAGGTGTCCACTCCTGGCCTAGTCAGCTGGATATGAAAGAGCAGCCATTTTGAAAAGGTGTCCACTCCTGGCCGAGTTACTTGACTATGAGAGAGCAGCCATTTTGAAAAAGTATCCACTCCTGACCCATTCAGCAGATAATGAGAGAAGAGCCATTCTGAAAAGGTGTCCACTCTTGACCTAGTCAGGTGGATATAAAGGAGCAACCATTCTGAAAAGGTTTCCACTCCTCACCCAGTCAGGTGGATATGAAGGAGCAGCCATTCTGAAAAGGTGTCCACTCCTAGTCCAGTCAGCTGATTATGAGAGAACAGCCATTTTGAACAGGTGTCCACTCCTGGCCCAGTCAGCTGATTATGAGAGAACAGCCATATTGAAAAGGTGTCCACTCCTGGCCCAGTCTGCTGATTATGAGAGAACAGCCATTTTGAAAATCTGTCCACTCCTGGCCCAGTCTGCTGATTATCAGAGAGCAGCCATTTTGAAAAGGTATCCACTCCTGGCCCAGTCAGGTGGATATGAAGGAGCAGGCATTCTGAAAAGGTGTCCACTCATGGCCCAGTGAGCTTATAATGAGAGAGCAACCATTTTGAAAATGTGTCCACTCCTGGCTATGTCAGCTGATTATGAGAGAGCAGCCATTTTGAAAATGTGTCCACTCCAGGCCAAGTCAGGTGGATACGAAGGAGCTGTCATTTTGAAAAGGTGTCTATTCCTGGCCCAGTCAGCTGATTATGAGAGAGCAGCCATTTTGAAAAAGTGTCCACTCCTGGCATAGTCAGGTGGATATGAGAGAGCAGCAATTTTGAAATGGTATCCACTCCTGGCCCAGTCAGGTGGATATGAAGGAGCAGCCATTCTGAAAAGGTGTCCACTCATGCCCAGTTAGCTGATTATGAGAGAACAGCCATTCGGAAAGGGTGTCCACTTCTGCCCTAGTCAGGTGAAGCAGCAGCCATTCTGAAAAGGTGTCCACTCATGGCCCAGTCAGCTGATTGTGAGAGAACAGCCATTCCGAAAAGGTGTCGAGTCCTGGCCCAGTCAGCTGATTATGAGAGAACAGCCATTTTGAATAGGTGTCCACTCCTGGCCTAGTCAGGTGGATATGAAGGAGCAGCCATTCTGAAAAGGTGTCCACTCCTGGCCCAGTCAGCTGATTATGAGAGAGCAGCCATTCTGAAAAGGTGTCCACTCCTGGCCCAGTCAGGTGGATATGAAGGAGCAGCCATTCTGAAAAGGTGTCCACTCCTGGCCCAGTCAGCTGATTATGAGAGAGCAGCCATTTTGAAAAGTTGTCCACTCCTGGCCAAATCAGGTGGATATGAAGGAGCAGCCATTCTGAAAACATGTCCACTCCTGGCCCAGTCAGCTGATTATGAGAGAGCAGACATTCTGAAAAGGTGTCCACTCCTGGCTAGTGAGGTGGATATAAATGAGTAACCATTCGGAAAAGGTTTCCACTCCTCACCCCGTCAGGTGGATATGAAGGAGCATCCATTCTGAAAAGGTGTCCACTCCTAGTCCAGTCAGCTGATTATGAGAGAACAGCCATTTTGAACAGGAGTCCATTCCTGGCCCAGTCAGCTGATTATGAGAGAACAGCCATATTGAAAAGGTGTCCACTCCTGGCCCAGTCTGCTCATTACGAGAGAACAGCCATTTTGAAAATCTGTCCACTCCTGGCCCAGTTTGCTGATTATAAGAGAGCAGCCATTTTGAAAAGGTGTCCACACCTGGCCTAGTCAGGTGCATATGAAAGAGCAGCCATTCTGAAAAGGTGTGCACTCCTGGACCAGTTAGTTGAATATGAAGGAGCAGCCATTCTGAAAATGTGTCCACTCCTGGCCCAGTCAGCTGATTATGAGAGACCAGCCATATTGAAAAGGTGTCCACTCCTGGCCCAGTCAGCTGATTTTGCTAGAGCAGCAATTTTGAAAAGGTGTCCACTCCTGTCCCAGTCAGCTGATTATGAAAGAACAGCCATTTTCAAAATGTGTCCACTCCTGGCCCAGTATGCTCATTAAAAGAGAGCAGCCATTTTGAAAAGGTGTCAACTCCTGGAGCAGTCAGGTGGATGTGAAGGAGCAGCCGTTCTGAAAAAGTGACCAATCCTTTCCCAGTCAGCTGATTATGAGAGAACAGCCATTCTGAAAAGGTTTCCACTCCTGGCCCAGTCTGCTGATTATGAGAGAAAAGCCATTTTGAAAAGGTGTCCACTCCTGGCCCAGTCAGTTATATATGAAGGAGCAGCCATTTTGAAAAGGTAACCACTCCTGGCCCAGTCAGCTGATTATGAGAGACCAACCATTTTGAAAAGGTGTCCACTCCTGGCCCAGTCAGATATATATGAAGGAGCAGCCATTTTGAAAAGGTGACCACTCCTGGCCCAGTCAGCTGATTGTGAGAGAGCAACCATTTTGATAAGGTGTCAACTCCTGGCCCAGTCAGATGAAAGTGTGAGAACAGCCATTTTGAAAAGGTGTCCTATCGTGGCCCAATCAGCTGATTATGAGAGAGCAGCCATTTTGAAAAGGTGTCCACTCCTGGCCTAGTCAGGTGGATATGAAGGAGCAGCCATTCTGAAAAGGTGTCCACTCCAGGCCCAGTCAGCTGATTATGTGAGAACAGCCATTCTGAAGAGGTGTTCAGTCCTGGCCCAGTCAGCTGATTATGAGAGAACAGCCATTTTGAAAAGGTGTCTACTCCTGGCCTAGTCAGCTGGATATGAAAGAGCAGCCATTTTGAAAAGGTGTCCACTCCTGGCCGAGTTACTTGACTATGAGAGAGCAGCCATTTTGAAAAAGTATCCACTCCTGACCCATTCAGCAGATAATGAGAGAAGAGCCATTCTGAAAAGGTGTCCACTCTTGACCTAGTCAGGTGGATATAAAGGAGCAACCATTCTGAAAATGTTTCCACTCCTGGCCGAGTCAGGTGTATATGAATGAGCAGCCATTCTGAAAAGGTGTCCACTCCTAGTCCAGTCAGCTCATTCTTAGAGAACAGCCATTTTGAAAAGGTGTCCACTCCTGGACCAGTGAGCTGATTATGAGACAGTAGCCATTGTGAACAGGTGTCCACTAATGGGCCAGTCAGGTGGATAAGAAGGAGCAACCTTTCTGAGAAGCTGTCCACTCCAGCCCCAGTCAGGTGGATATGAAGTAGCAGCTTTTCTGAAAAGGTGTCCATTCCTGGCCCAGTCAGCTGATTATGAGAGAACAGCCATTCGGAAAAGGTGTCCACTCTTGGCCTAGTCAGGTGGATATAAAGTAGCAACCATTCTGAAAAGGTGTCCACTCCAGGCCCAGTCAGCTGATTATGAGAGAACAGCCATTCCGGAAATATGTCCAGTCCTGGCACAGTCATCTGATTATGAGAGAACAGTTATTTTGAAAAAGTGTCCACTAATGGCCTAGTCAGGTGGATATGAAGGAGCAGCCATTCTGAAAAGGTGTCCACTCCTGGCCCAGTCTGCTGATTATGAGAGAGCAGCCATTTTGAAAAGGTATCCACTCCTGGCCCAGTCAGGTGGATATGAAGAAGCAGCCATTCTGAAAAGGTGTCCACTCCAGGCCTATTCAGCTGATTATGAGAGAACAGCCATTCTGAAAAGGTGTCCACTCCTGGCCTAGTCAGGTGGATATAAAGTAGCAGCAATTCTGAAAAGGTGTCCACTGCTGACCCAGTCAGCTGATTATGAGAGAACAGCCATTGTGAAAAGGTGTCCACTCCTGGCCTAGTCAGCTGGATATGAAGGAGCAGCCATTTTGAAAAGGTGTCCAGTCCTGGCCGAGTCAGTTGGATATGAAGGAGCAGCCATTTTGAAAAGGTATCCACTCCTGGCACAGTCAGCTGATAATGAAAGCAGCCATTTTGAAAAGGCATCCATTCCTGGCCCAGTCAGCTGATTATGAGAGCAGCCATTTTGAAAAGGTGTCCACTCGTGGCCAAGTCAGCTGATTATGAGAGAGCAGCCATTTTGAAAATGTGTCCACTCCTGGCCCAGTGAGCTGATAATGAGAGAGCAGCCATTTTGAAAAGGTGTCCACTCATGGCGCAGTCAGGTGGATGTGAAGGAGTAGCCGTTCTGAAAAAGTGACCAATCCTTTCCCAGTCAGCAGATTATGAGAGAACAGCCATTCTGAAAAGGTTTCCACTCCTGGCCCAGTCTGCTGATTATGAGAGAACAGCGATTTTGAAAAGGTGTCCACTCCTGACCCAGTCAGTTATATATGAAGGAGCAGTCATTTTGAAAAGGTGTCCACTCCTGGCCCAGTCAGCTGATTTTGCTAGAGCAGCAATTTTGAAAAGGTGTCCACTCCTGTCCCAGTCAGCTGATTATGAAAGAACAGCCATTTTCAAAATGTGTCCACTCCTGGCCCAGTATGCTCATTAAAAGAGAGCAGCCATTTTGAAAAGGTGTCAACTCCTAGCGCAGTCAGGTGGATGTGAAGGAGCAGCCGTTCTGAAAAAGTGACCAATCCTTTCCCAGTCAGCTGATTATGAGAGAACAGCCATTCTGAAAAGGTTTCCACTACTGGCCCAGTCTGCTGATTATGAGAGAAAAGCCATTTTGAAAAGGTGTCCACTCCTGTCCCAGTCAGTTATATATGAAGGAGCAGTCATTTTGAAAAGGTGACCACTCCTGGCCCAGTCTGCTGATTATGAGAGAACAGCCATTTTGAAAATCTGTCCACTCCTGGCCCAGTCTGCTGATTATGAGAGAGCAGCCATTTTGAAAAGGTGTCCACGCCTGGCCTAGTCAGGTGCATATGAACGAGCAGCCATTCTGAAAAGGTGTGCACTCCTGGAACAGTCAGCTGATAATGAAAGAACAGCCATTTTCAAAATGTGTCCACTCCTGGCCCAGAAAGCTCATTAAAAGAGAGCAGCCATTTTGAAAAGGTGTCCACTCCTGGCGCAGTCTGGTGGATGTGAAGAAACAGCCGTTCTGAAAAAGTGACCAATCCTTTCCCAGTTAGCTGATTATGAGAGAACAGCCATTCTGAAAAGGTTTCCACTCCTGGCCCAGTCTGCTGATTATGAGAGAACAGCCATTTTGAAAGGTGTCCACTCGTGGCCCAGTCAGTTATATATGAAGGAGCAGCCGTTTTGAAAAGGTGACCACTCCTGGCCCAGTCAGCTGATTATGAGAGAGCAACCATTCGGAAAAGGTGTCCACTCCTGGCCCTGTCAGCTGAATGTGTTAGAACAGCCTTTTTGAAAAGGTGTCCTATCGTGGCCCAATCAGCTGATTATGAGTGAGCAGCCATTTTGAAAAGGTGTCCACTCCTGGCCTAGTGAGGTGGATATGAAGGAGCAGCCATTCTGAAAAGGTGTCCACTCCAGGCCCAGTCAGCTGATTATGAGAGAACAGCCATTCCGAAGAGGTAATCAGTCCTGGCCCAGTCAGCTGATTATGAGAGAACAGCCATTTTGAAAAGATGTCCACACCTGGCCTAGTCAGGTGGATATGACGGAGCAGCCATTTTTAAAAGGTGTCCACACCTGGCCGAGTCAGGTGGATATGAAGGAGCAGCCATTTTGAAAAAGTGTCCACTCATGGCCTAGTCAGGTGGATATGAACAGCCATTCTGAAAAGGTATCCACTCCTGGCCCAGTCAGGTAGATATGAAGGAGCAGGCATTCTGAAAAGGTGTCCACTCATGGCCCAGTCAGCTGATGATGAGAGAACAGCCATTCTGAAAAGGTGTCCACTCCTGGCCTAGTCAGGTGGATATAAAGTAGCAGCCATTCTGAAAAGGTGTCCACTGCTGACCCAGTCAGCTGATTATGAGAGAACAGAGATTGTGAAAAGGTGTCCACCCCTGGCCTAGTCAGCTGGATATGAAGGAGCAGCCATTTTGAAAAGGTGTCCTCACCTGGCCGAGTCAGGTGGATATGAAGGAGCAGCCATTTTGAAAAAGTATCCACTCCTGGCACAGTCTGCTGATAATGAAAGTAGCCATTTGGAAAAGGCATCCATTCCTGGCCCAGTCAGCTGATTATGAGAGCAGCCATTTTGAAAAGGTGTCCACGCCTGGCCAAGTCAGCTGATTATGAGAGAGCAGCCATTTTGAAAAGGTGTCCACTCCTGGCCCAGTGAGCTGATAATGAGAGAGCAGCCATTTTGAAAAGGTGTCCACTCCTGGCTATGTCAGCTGATTATGAGAGAACAGCCATTCTAAAAAGGTTTCCACTCCTGGCCTAGAAAGGTGGATATGAAGGAGCAGCCATTCCGAAAAGGTGTCAACTCCTGGCCCAGTCAGCTGATTATGAGAGAGCAGCCATTTTGAAAAGGTGTCCACTCCTGGCCCAGTGAGCTGATAATGGGAGAGCAGCCATTTTGAAAAGGTGTCCACTCCTGCCCCAGTCAGCTGATTATGAGAGAACAGCCATGTTGAAAAGTAGTCCACTCCTGGCCTAGTCAGGTGGATATGAAGGAGCAGCCATTCTGAAAAGGTGTCAACACCTGGCCCAGTCAGCTGATTATGAGAGAGCAGCCATTTTGAAAAGGTGTCCACTCCTGGCCAAGTCAGGTGGATACGAAGGAGCTGTCATTTTGAAAAGGTGTCTACTCCTGGCCCAGTCAGCTGATTATGAGAGAGCAGCCATTTTGAAAAAGTGTCCACTCCTGGCATAGTCAGGTGGATATGAGAGAGCAGCAATTTTGAAAAGGTATCCACTCCTGGCCCAGTCAGGTGGATATGAAGGAGCAGCCATTCTGAAAAGGTGTCCACTCCTGCCCTAGACAGGTGGAGCAGCAGCCAGTCTGAAAAGGTCTCCACTCATGGCCCAGTCAGCTGATTATGAGAGAGCAGCCATTCTGAAAAGGTGTCCACTCCTGGCTAGTGAGGTGGATATGAAGGAGCAGCCATTCTGAAAACATGTCCACTCCTGGCCCAGTCAGCTGATTATGAGAGAACAGCCATATTGAAAAGGTGTCCACTCCTGGCCCAGTCTGCTGATTATGAGAGAACAGCCATTTTGAAAATCTGTCCACTCCTGGCCCAGTCTGCTGATTATGAGAGAGCAGCCATTTTGAAAAGGTGTCCACGCCTGGCCTAGTCAGGTGCATATGAACGAGCAGCAATTCTGAAAATGTGTGCACTCCTGGAACAGTCAGCTGATAATGAAAGAACAGCCATTTTCAAAATGTGTCCACTCCTGGCCCAGTAAGCTCATTAAAAGAGAGCAGCCATTTTGAAAATGTGTCCACTCCTGGCGCAGTCTGGTGGATGTGAAGAAGCAGCCGTTCTGAAAAAGTGACCAATCCTTTCCCAGTTAGCTGATTATGAGAGAACAGCCATTCTGAAAAGGTTTCCACTCCTGGCCCAGTCTGCTGATTATGAGAGAACAGCCATTTTGAAAAGGTGTCCACTCGTGGCCCAGTCAGTTATATATGAAGGAGCAGCCATTTTGAAAAGGTGACCACTCCTGGCCCAGTCAGCTGATTATGAGAGAGCAACCATTCGGAAAAGGTGTCCACTCCTGGCCCTGTCAGCTGAATGTGTTAGAACAGCCTTTTTGAAAAGGTGTCCTATCGTGGCCCAATCAGCTGATTATGAGTGAGCAGCCATTTTGAAAAGGTGTCCACTCCTGGCCTAGTCAGGTGGATATGAAGGAGCAGCCATTCTGAAAAGGTGTCCACTCCTGGCCCAGTCAGCTGATTATGAGAGAACAGCCATTCCGAAGAGGTGTTCAGTCCTGGCCCAGTCAGCTGATTATGAGAGAGCAGCAATTTTGAAAAAGTGTCCACTCATGGCCTGGTCAGGTGGATATGAACAGCCATTCTGAAAAGGTATCCACTCCTGTCCCAGTCAGGTGGATATGAAGGAGCAGGCATTCTGAAAAGATATCCTCTCATGGCCCAGTCAGCTGATTATGAGAGAACAGCCATTCTGAAAAGGTGTCCACTCCTGGCCTAGTCAGGTGGATATAAAGTAGCAGCCATTCTGAAAAGGTGTCCACTGCTGACCCAGTCAGCTGATTATGAGAGAACAGCCATTGTGAAAAGGTGTCCACTCCTGGCCTAGTCAGCTGGATATGAAGGAGCAGCCATTTTGAAAAGGTGTCCACTCCTGGCCGAGTCAGGTGGATATGAAGGAGCAGCCATTTTGAAAAAGTATCCACTCCTGGCACAGTCTGCTGATAATGAAAGTAGCCATTTGGAAAAGGCATCCATTCCTGGCCCAGTCAGCTGATTATGAGAGCAGCCATTTTGAAAAGGTGTCCACGCCTGGCCAAGTCAGCTGATTATGAGAGAGCAGCCAATTTGAAAAGGTGTCCACTCCTGGCCAAGTCAGGTGGATAAGAAGGAGCTGTCATTTTGAAAAGGTGTCTACTCCTGGCCCAGTCAGCTGATTATGAGAGAGCAGCCCTTTTGAAAAAGTGTCCACTCCTGGC
Source organism: Hemicordylus capensis (assembly GCF_027244095.1). Classification (NCBI taxonomy): domain Eukaryota; kingdom Metazoa; phylum Chordata; class Lepidosauria; order Squamata; family Cordylidae; genus Hemicordylus; species Hemicordylus capensis. The sequence goes on along the minus strand of NC_069668.1, from coordinate 8,014,693 downwards.
ATAGTCAGGTGGATATGAGAGAGCAGCAATTTTGAAAATGTATCCACTCCTGGCCCAGTCAGGTGGATATGACGGAGCAGCCATTCTGAAAAGGTGTCCACTCATGGCCCAGTCAGCTGATTATGAGAGAACAGCCATTCGGAAAAGGTGTCCACTCCTGCCCTAGTCAGGTGAAGCAGCAGCCATTCTGAAAAAGTGTCCACTCATGGCCCAGTCAGCTGATTGTGAGAGAACAGCCATTCTGAAAAGGTGTCGAGTCCTGGCCCAGTCAGCTGATTATGAGAGAACAGCCATTTTGAATAGGTGTCCACTCCTGGCCTAGTCAGGTGGATATGAAGGAGCAGCCAATCTGAAAAGGTGTCCACTCCAGGCCCAGTCAGCTGATTATGAGAAAACAGCCATTCCGAAGAGGTGTTCAGTCCTGGCCCAGTCAGCTGATTATGAGAGAACAGCCATTTTGAAAAGGTGTCCACACCTGGCCTAGTCAGGTGGATATGACGGAGCAGCCATTCTGAAAAGGTGTCCATTCCTGGACGAGTCAGCTGATTATGAGAGAGCAGCCATTTTGAAAAAGTATCCACTCATGGCCTAGTCAGGAGTATATGAACAGGCATTCTGAAAAGGTATCCACTCCTGGCCCAGTCAGGTGGATATGAAGGAGCAGGCATTCTGAAAAGGTGTCCACTCATGGCCCAGTCAGCTGATTATGAGAGAACAGCCATTCTGAAAAGGTCTCCACTCCTGGCCTAGTCAGGTGGATATAAAGTAGCAGCCATTCTGAAAAGGTTTCCACTGCTGACCCAGTCAGCTGATTATGAGAGAACAGCCATTGTGAAAAGGTGTCCACTCCTGGCCTAGTCAGCTGGATATGAAGGAGCAGCCATTTTGAAAAGGTGTCCACTCCTGGCCGAGTCAGGTGGATATGAAGGAGCAGCCATTTTGAAAAAGTATCCACTCCTCTCACAGTCTGCTGATAATGAAAGTAGCCATTTGGAAAAGGCATCAATTCCTGGCCCAGTCAGCTGATTATGAGAGCACCCATTTTGAAAAGGTGTCCACGCCTGGCCAAGTCAGCTGATTATGAGAGAGCAGCCATTTTGAAAAGGTGTCCACTCCTGGCCCAGTGAGCTGATAATGAGAGAGCAGCCATTTTGAAAAGGTGTCCACTCCTGGCTATGTCAGCTGATTATGAGAGAGCAGCCATTTTGAAAAGGTGTCCACTCCTGGCCAAGTCAGGTGGATACGAAGGTGCTGTCATTTTGAAAAGGTGTCTACTCCTGGCCCAGTCAGCTGATTATGAGAGAGCAGCCATTTTGAAAAGGTGTCCACTCCTGTCCCAGTCAGCTGATTATGAAAGAACAGCCATTTTCAAAATGTGTCCACACCTGGCCCAGTATGCTCATTAAAAGAGAGCAGACATTTTGAAAAGGTGTCCACTCCTGGCGCAGTCAGGTGGATGTGAAGGAGCAGCCGTAATGAAAAAGTGACCAATCCTTTCCCAGTCAGCTGATTATGAGAGAACAGCCATTCTGAAAAGGTTTCCACTCCTGGCCCAGTCTGCTGATTATGAGAGAACAGCCATTTTGAAAAGGTGACCACTCCTGGCCCAGTCAGCTGATAATGAGAGAGCAGCCATTTTGAAAATGTGTCCACTCCTGGCTATGTCAGCTGATTATGAGAGAACAGCCATTCTAAAAAGGTGTCCTCTCCTGGCCTAGAAAGGTGGATATGAAGTAGCAGCCATTCCGAAAAGGTGTCAACTCCTGGCCCAGTCAGCTGATTATGAGAGAGCAGCCATTTTGAAAAGGTGTCAACTCCTGGCCCAGTGAGCTGATAATGGGAGAGCAGCCATTTTGAAAAGGTGTCCACTCCTGCCCCAGTCAGCTGATTATGAGAGAACAGCCATGTTGAAAAGTTGTCCACTCCTGGCCTAGTCAGGTGGATATGAAGGAGCAGCCATTCTGAAAAGGTGTCAACACCTGGATCAGTCAGCTGATTATGAGAGAGCAGCCATTTTGAAAAGGTGTCCACTCCTGCCCTAGTCAGTTGAAGCAGCAGCCATTCTGAAAAGGTGTCCACTCCTGGCCCAGTCAGCTGATTATGAGAGAGCAGCCATTCTGAAAAGGTGTCCACTCCTGGCCCAGTCAGGTGGATATGAAGGAGCAGCCATTCTGAAAAGGTGTCCACTCCTGGCCCAGTCAGCTGATTATGAGAGAGCAGCCATTTTGAAAAGGTGTCCACTCCTGGCCAAATCAGGTGGATATGAAGGAGCAGCCATTCTGAAAACATGTCCACTCCTGGCCCAGTCAGCTGGTTATGAGAGAGCAGCCATTCTGAAAACGTGTCCACTCCTCGCTAGTGAGGTGGATATAAAGGAGTAACCATTCGGAAAAGGTTTCCACTCCTCACCCAGTCAGGTGGATATGAAGTAGCAGCCATTCTGAAAAGGTGTCCACTCCTAGTCCAGTCAGCTGATTATGAGAGAACAGCCATTTTGAACAGGAGTCCACTCCTGGCCCAGTCAGTTATATATGAAGGAGCAGCCATTTTGAAAAGGTGACCACTCCTGGCCCAGTCAGCTGATTATGAGAGAGCAACCATTCTGATAAGGTGTCAACTCCTGACCCAGTCAGCTGAATGTGTGAGAACAGCCATTTTGAAAAAGTATCCACTCCTGACCCAGTCAGCAGATAATGAGAGAACAGACATTCTGAAAAGGTGTCCATTCTTTTCCTAGTCAGGTGGATATAAAGGAGCAACCATTCTGAAAATGTTTCCACTCCTGGCAGAGTCAGGTGTATATGAATGAGCAGCCATTCTGAAAAGGTGTCCACTCCTAGTCCAGTCAGCGAATTCTTAGAGAATAGCCATTTTGAAAAGGTGTCCACTCCTGGACCAGTGAGCTGATTATGAGACATCAGCCATTGTGAACAGGTGTCCACTAATGGGCCAGTCAGGTGGATAAGAAGGAGCAACCTTTCTGAAAAGGTGTCCACTACAGCCCCAGTCAGGTGGATATGAAGTAGCAGCTATTCTGAAAAGGTGTCCATTCCTGGCCCAGTCAGCTGATTATGAGAGAACAGCCATTCGGAAAAGGTGTCCACTCTTGGCCTAGTCAGGTGGATATAAAGTAGCAACCATTCTGAAAAGGTGTCCACTCCAGGCCCAGTCAGCTGATTATGAGAGAACAGCCATTCCGAAAAGGTGTCCAGTCCTGGCCCAGTCAGCTGATTATGAGAGAACAGTCATTTTGAAAAAGTGTCCACTAATGGCCTAGTCAGGTGGATATGAAGGAGCAGCCACTCTGAAAAGGTGTCCACTCCTGGCCCAGTCAGCTGATGATGAGAGAGCAGCCATTTTGAAAAAGTGTGCACTCCTGGCATAGGCAGGTGGATATGAGAGAGCAGCCGTTTTGAAAAGGTGTCCACTATAGGCCTAGTCAGGTGGATATGAAGGAGCAGCCATTCTGAAAAGGTGTCCACTCCTGGCCCAGTCAGCTGATGATGAGAGAGCAGCCATTTTGAAAAAGTGTGCACTCCTGGCATAGGCAGGTGGATATGAGAGAGCAGCCATTTTGAAAAGGTATCCACTCCTGGCCCAGTCAGGTGGATATGAAGAGGCAGCCATTCTGAAAAGGTGTCCACTCCTGGCCTAGTCAGCTGATTATGAGAGAACAGCCATTCTGAAAAGGTGTTCACTCCTGGCCTAGTCAGGTGGATATAAAGTAGCAGCAATTCTGAAAAGATGTCCACTGCTGACCCAGTCAGCTGATTATGAGAGAACAGCCATTGTGAAAAGGTGTCCACTCCTGGCCTAGTCAGCTGGATATGAAGGAGCAGCCATTTTGAAAAGGTATCCACTCCTGGCTAGTGAGGTGGATATAAAGGAGCAACCATTCTGAAAAGGTTTCCACTCCTCGCCCAGTCAGGAGGATATGAAGGAGCAGCCATTCTGAAAAGGTGTCAACTCCTAGTCCAGTCAGCTGATTATGAGAGAACAGCCATATTGAAAAGGTATCCACTCCTGGCCCAGTCTGCTGATTATGAGAGAACAGCCATTTTGAAAATCTGTCCACTCCTGGCCCAGTCTGCTGATTATCAGAGAGCAGCCATTTTGAAAAGGTGTCCACACCTGGCCTAGTCAGGTGCATATGAACGAGCAGCCATTCTGAAAAGGTGTGCACTCCTGGACCAGTCAGTTGAATATGAAGGAGCAGCCATTCTGAAAATGTGTCCACTCCTGGCCCAGTCAGCTGATTATGAGAGACCAGCCATTTTGAAAAGGTGTCCACTCCTGGCCCAGTCAGCTGATTTTGCTAGAGCAGCAATTTTGAAAAGGTGTCCACTCCTGTCCCAGTCAGCTGATTATGAAAGAACAGCCATTTTCAAAATGTGTCCACTCCTGGCCCAGTAAGCTCATTAAAAGAGAGCAGCCATTTTGAAAAGGTGTCCACTCCTGGCGCAGTCAGGTGGATGTGAAGGAGCAGCCGTTCTGAAAAAGTGACCAATCCTTTCCCAGTCAGCTGATTATGAGAGAACAGCCATTCTGAAAAGGTTTCCACTCCTGGCCCAGTCTGCTGATTATGAGAGAACAGCAATTTTGAAAAGGTGTCCACTCCTGGCCCAGTCAGTTATATATGAAGGAGCTGTCATTTTGAAAAGGTGTCTACTCCTGGCCCAGTCAGCTGATTATGAGAGAGCAGCCATTCTGAAAAAGTGTCCACTCCTGGCCTAGTCAGGTGGATATGAGAGAGCTGCAATTTTGAAAAGGTGTCCACTCCTGTCCCAGTCAGCTGATTATGAAAGAACAGCCATTTTCAAAATGTGTCCACTCCTGGCCCAGTAAGCTCATTAAAAGAGAGCAGCCATTTTGAAAAGGTGTCCACTCCTGGCGCAGTCAGGTGGATGTGAAGGAGCAGCCGTTCTGAAAAAGTGACCAATCCTTTCCCCGTCAGCTGATTATGAGAGAACATCCATTCTGAAAAGGTTTCCACTCCTGGCCCAGTCTGGTGATTATGAGAGAACAGCCATTTTGAAAAGGTGTCCACTCCTGGCCCAGTCAGTTATATATGAAGGAGCAGCCATGTTGAAAATGTGACCACTCCTGGCCCAGTCAGCTGAAAGTGTGAGAACAGCCATTCTGAAAAGGTGTCCACTCTTGACCTAGTCAGGTGGATATAAAGGAGCAACCATTCTGAAAATGTTTCCACTCCTGGCCGAGTCAAGTGTATATGAATGAGCAGCCATTCTGAAAAGGTGTCCACTCCTAGTCCAGTCAGCTCATTCTTAGAGAACAGCCATTTTGAAAAGGTGTCCACTCCTGGACCAGTGAGCTGATTATGAGACAGCAGCCATTGTGAACAGGTGTCCACTAATGGGCCAGTCAGGTGGATAAGAAGGAGCAACCTTTCTGAAAAGGTGTCCACTCCAGCCCCAGTCAGGTGGATATGAAGTAGCAGCTATTCTGAAAAGGTGTCCATTCCTGGCCCAGTCAGCTGATTATGAGAGAACAGCCATTCGGAAAAGGTGTCTACTCTTGGCCTAGTCACGTGGATATAAAGTAGCAACCAATCTGAAGAGGTGTCCACTCCAGGCCCAGTCAGCTGATTATGAGAGAACAGTCATTTTGAAAAAGTGTCCACTAATAGCCTAGTCAGGTGGATATGAAGGAGCAGCCATTCTGAAAAGGTGTCCACTCCTGGCCCAGTCAGCTGATGATGAGAGAGCAGCCATTTTGAAAAAGTGTGCACTCCTGGCATAGGCAGGTGGATATGAGAGAGCAGCCATTTTGAAAAGGTATCCACTCCTGGCCCAGTCAGGTGGATATGAAGAAGCAGCCATTCTGAAAAGGTGTCCACTCCTGACCTAGTCAGCTGATTATAAGAGAACAGCCATTCTGAAAAGGTGTCCACTCCTGGCCTAGTCAGGTGGATATAAAGTAGCAGCAATTCTGAAAAGATGTCCACTGCTGACCCAGTCAGCTGATTATGAGAGAACAGCCATTGTGAAAAGGTGTCCACTCCTGGCCTAGTCAGCTGGATATGAAGGAGCAGCCATTTTGAAAAGGTGTCCACTCCTGGCCGAGTCAGGTGGATATGAAGGAGCAGCCATTTTGAAAAGGTATCCACTCCTGGCACAGTCAGCTGATAATGAAAGCAGCCATTTTGAAAAGGCATCCATTCCTGGCCCAGTCAGCTGATTATGAGAGCAGCCATTTTGAAAAGGTGTCCACTCCTGGCCAAGTCAGCTGATTGTGAGAGAGCAGCCATTTTGAAAAGGTGTCCACTCCTGGCCCAGTGAGCTGATAATGAGAGAGCAGCAATTTTGAAAAGGTGTCCACTCCTGTCCCAGTCAGCTGATTATGAAAGAACAGCCATTTTCAAAATGTGTCCACTCCTGGCCCAGTAAGCTCATTAAAAGAGAGCAGCCATTTTGAAAAGGTGTCCACTCCTGGCGCAGTCAGGTGGATGTGAAGGAGCAGCCGTTCTGAAAAAGTGACCTATCCTTTCCCAGTCAGCTGATTATGAGAGAACAGCCATTTTAAAAAGGTCTCCACTCCTGTCACAGTCAGTTATATATGAAGGAGCTGTCATTTTGAAAAGGTGTCTACTCCTGGCCCAGTCAGCTGATTAATGGGGAGCAGCCATTCTGAAAAAGTGTCCACTCCTGGCCTAGTCAGGTGGATATGAGAGAGCAGCAATTTTGAAAAGGTATCGACTCCTGGCCCAGTCAGGTGGATATGAAGGAGCAGGGATTCTGAAAAGGTGTCCACTCATGGCCCAGTCAGCTGATCATGAGAGAACAGCCATTCGTAAAAGGTGTCCACTCCTGCGCTAATCAGGTGAAGGAGCAGCCATTCTGAAAAAGTGTCCACTTATGGCCCAGTCAGCTGATTGTGAGAAAACAGCCATTCCGAAAAGGTGTCGACTCCTGGCCCAGTCTGCTGATTATGAGAGAACAGCCATTTTGAAAATCTGTCCACACCTGGCCCAGTCTGCTGATTATCAGAGAGCAGCCATTTTGAAAAGGTGTCCACACCTGGCCTAGTCAGGTGCATATGAACGAGCAGCCATTCTGAAAAGGTGTGCACTCCTGGACCAGTCAGTTGAATATGAAGGAGCAGCCATTCTGAAAATGTGTCCACTCCTGGCCCAGTCAGCTGATTATGAGAGACCAGCCATTTTGAAAAGGTGTCCACTCCTGGCCCAGTCAGCTGATTTTGCTAGAGCAGCAATTTTGAAAAGGTGTCCACTCCTGTCCCAGTCAGCTGATTATGAAAGAACAGCCATTTTCAAAATGTGTCCACTCCTGGCCCAGTAAGCTCATTAAAAGAGAGCAGCCATTTTGAAAAGGTGTCCACTCCTGGCGCAGTCAGGTGGATGTGAAGGAGCAGCCGTTCTGAAAAAGTGACCTATCCTTTCCCAGTCAGCTGATTATGAGAGAACAGCCATTTTAAAAAGGTCTCCACTCCTGGCCCAGTCAGTTATATATGAAGGAGCTGTCATTTTGAAAAGGTGTCTACTCCTGGCCCAGTCAGCTGATTAATGGGGAGCAGCCATTCTGAAAAAGTGTCCACTCCTGGCCTAGTCAGGTGGATATGAGAGAGCAGCAATTTTGAAAAGGTATCGACTCCTGGCCCAGTCAGGTGGATATGAAGGAGCAGGGATTCTGAAAAGGTGTCCACTCATGGCCCAGTCAGCCGATTATGAGAGAACAGCCATTCGTAAAAGGTGTCCACTCCTGCGCTAGTCAGGTGAAGGAGCAGCCATTCTGAAAAAGTGTCCACTTATGGCCCAGTCAGCTGATTGTGAGAAAACAGCCATTCCGAAAAGGTGTCGACTCCTGGCCCAGTCTGCTGATTATGAGAGAACAGCCATTTTGAAAATCTGTCCACTCCTGGCCCAGTCTGCTGATTATCAGAGAGCAGCCATTTTGAAAAGGTGTCCACACCTGGCCTAGTCAGGTGCATATGAACGAGCAGCCATTCTGAAAAGGTGTGCACTCCTGGACCATTCAGTTGAATATGAAGGAGCAGCCATTCTGAAAATGTGTCCACTCCTGGCCCAGTCAGCTGATTATGAGAGACCAGCCATTTTGAAAAGGTGTCCACTCCTGGCCCAGTCAGCTGATTTTGCTAGAGCAGCAATTTTGAAAAGGTGTCCACTCCTGTCCCAGTCAGCTGATTATGAAAGAACAGCCATTTTCAAAATGTGTCCACTCCTGGCCCAGTAAGCTCATTAAAAGAGAGCAGCCATTTTGAAAAGGTGTCCACTCCTGGCGCAGTCAGGTGGATGTGAAGGAGCAGCCGTTCTGAAAAAGTGACCAATCCTTTCCCAGTCAGCTGATTATGAGAGAACAGCCATTCTGAAAAGGTTTCCACTCCTGGCCCAGTCTGCTGATTATGAGAGAACAGCAATTTTGAAAAGGTGTCCACTCCTGGCCCAGTCAGTTATATATGAAGGAGCTGTCATTTTGAAAAGGTGTCTACTCCTGGCCCAGTCAGCTGATTATGAGAGAGCAGCCATTCTGAAAAAGTGTCCACTCCTGGCCTAGTCAGGTGGATATGAGAGAGCAGCAATTTTGAAAAGGTGTCCACTCCTGTCCCAGTCAGCTGATTATGAAAGAACAGCCATTTTCAAAATGTGTCCACTCCTGGCCCAGTAAGCTCATTAAAAGAGAGCAGCCATTTTGAAAAGGTGTCCACTCCTGGCGCAGTCAGGTGGATGTGAAGGAGCAGCCGTTCTGAAAAAGTGACCTATCCTTTCCCAGTCAGCTGATTATGAGAGAACAGCCATTTTAAAAAGGTCTCCACTCCTGGCCCAGTCAGTTATATATGAAGGAGCTGTCATTTTGAAAAGGTGTCTACTCCTGGCCCAGTCAGCTGATTAATGGGGAGCAGCCATTCTGAAAAAGTGTCCACTCCTGGCCTAGTCAGGTGGATATGAGAGAGCAGCAATTTTGAAAAGGTATCGACTCCTGGCCCAGTCAGGTGGATATGAAGGAGCAGGGATTCTGAAAAGGTGTCCACTCATGGCCCAGTCAGCTGATTATGAGAGAACAGCCATTCGTAAAAGGTGTCCACTCCTGCGCTAGTCAGGTGAAGGAGCAGCCATTCTGAAAAAGTGTCCACTTATGGCCCAGTCAGCTGATTGTGAGAAAACAGCCATTCCGAAAAGGTGTCGACTCCTGGCCGAGTCTGCTGATTATGAGAGAACAGCCATTTTGAAAATCTGTCCACTCCTGGCCCAGTCTGCTGATTATCAGAGAGCAGCCATTTTGAAAAGGTGTCCACACCTGGCCTAGTCAGGTGCATATGAACGAGCAGCCATTCTGAAAAGGTGTGCACTCCTGGACCAGTCAGTTGAATATGAAGGAGCAGCCATTCTGAAAATGTGTCCACTCCTGGCCCAGTCAGCTGATTATGAGAGACCAGCCATTTTGAAAAGGTGTCCACTCCTGGCCCAGTCAGCTGATTTTGCTAGAGCAGCAATTTTGAAAAGGTGTCCACTCCTGTCCCAGTCAGCTGATTATGAAAGAACAGCCATTTTGAAAAGGTGTCCACTCCTGGCCCAGTCTGCTGATTATGAGAGAACAGCCATTCGTAAAAGGTGTCCACTCCTGCGCTAGTCAGGTGAAGGAGCAGCCATTCTGAAAAAGTGTCCACTTATGGCCCAGTCAGCTGATTGTGAGAAAACAGCCATTCCGAAAAGGTGTCGACTCCTGGCCCAGTCAGCTGATTATGAGAGAACAGCCATTTTACAAAGGTCTCCACTCCTGGCCCAGTCAGTTATATATGAAGGAGCTGTCATTTTGAAAAGGTGTCTACTCCTGGCCCAGTCAGCTGATTAATGGGGAGCAGCCATTCTGAAAAAGTGTCCACTCCTGGCCTAGTCAGGTGGATATGAGAGAGCAGCAATTTTGAAAAGGTATCGACTCCTGGCCCAGTCAGGTGGATATGAAGGAGCAGGGATTCTGAAAAGGTGTCCACTCATGGCCCAGTCAGCTGATTATGAGAGAACAGCCATTCGTAAAAGGTGTCCACTCCTGCGCTAGTCAGGTGAAGGAGCAGCCATTCTGAAAAAGTGTCCACTTATGGCCCAGTCAGCTGATTGTGAGAAAACAGCCATTCCGAAAAGGTGTCGACTCCTGGCCCAGTCTGCTGATTATGAGAGAACAGCCATTTTGAAAATCTGTCCACTCCTGGCCCAGTCTGCTGATTATCACAGAGCAGCCATTTTGAAAAGGTGTCCACACCTGGCCTAGTCAGGTGCATATGAACGAGCAGCCATTCTGAAAAGGTGTGCACTCCTGGACCAGTCAGTTGAATATGAAGGAGCAGCCATTCTGAAAATGTGTCCACTACTGGCCCAGTCAGCTGATTTTGCTAGAGCAGCAATTTTGAAAAGGTGTCCACTCCTGTCCCAGTCAGCTGATTATGAAAGAACAGCCATTTTGAAAAGGTGTCCACTCCTGGCCCAGTCTGCTGATTATGAGAGAACAGCCATTCGTAAAAGGTGTCCACTCCTGCGCTAGTCAGGTGAAGGAGCAGCCATTCTGAAAAAGTGTCCACTTATGGCCCAGTCAGCTGATTGTGAGAAAACAGCCATTCCGAAAACGTGTCGACTCCTGGCCCAGTCAGCTGATTATGAGAGAACAGCCATTTTAAAAAGGTCTCCACTCCTGGCCCAGTCAGTTATATATGAAGGAGCTGTCATTTTGAAAAGGTGTCTACTCCTGGCCCAGTCAGCTGATTAATGGGGAGCAGCCATTCTGAAAAAGTGTCCACTCCTGGCCTAGTCAGGTGGATATGAGAGAGCAGCAATTTTGAAAAGGTATCGACTCCTGGCCCAGTCAGGTGGATATGAAGGAGCAGGGATTCTGAAAATGTGTCCACTCATGGCCCAGTCAGCTGATTATGAGAGGACAGCCATTCGTAAAAGGTGTCCACTCCTGCGCTAGTCAGGTGAAGGAGCAGCCATTCTGAAAAAGTGTCCACTTATGGCCCAGTCAGCTGATTGTGAGAAAACAGCCATTCCGAAAAGGTGTCGACTCCTGGCCCAGTCTGCTGATTTTGAGAGAACAGCCATTTTGAAAATCTGTCCACTCCTGGCCCAGTCTGCTGATTATCAGAGAGCAGCCATTTTGAAAAGGTGTCCACACCTGGCCTAGTCAGGTGCATATGAACGAGCAGCCATTCTGAAAAGTTGTGCACTCCTGGACCAGTCAGTTGAATATGAAGGAGCAGCCATTCTGAAAATGTGTCCACTCCTGGCCCAGTCAGCTGATTATGAGAGACCAGCCATTTTGAAAAGGTGTCCACTACTGGCCCAGTCAGCTGATTTTGCTAGAGCAGCAATTTTGAAAAGGTGTCCACTCCTGTCCCAGTCAGCTGATTATGAAAGAACAGCCATTTTCAAAATGTGTCCACTCCTGGCCCAGTAAGCTCATTAAAAGAGAGCAGCCATTTTGAAAAGGTGTCCACTCCTGGCGCAGTCAGGTGGATGTGAAGGAGCAGCCGTTCTGAAAAAGTGACCAATCCTTTCCCAGTCAGCTGATTATGAGAGAACAGCCATTCTGAAAAGGTTTCCACTCCTGGCCCAGTCTGCTGATTATGAGAGAACAGCAATTTTGAAAAGGTGTCCACTCCTGGCCCAGTCAGTTATATATGAAGGAGCTGTCATTTTGAAAAGGTGTCTACTCCTGGCCCAGTCAGCTGATTATGAGAGAGCAGCCACTCTGAAAAAGTGTCCACTCCTGGCCTAGTCAGGTGGATATGAGAGAGCAGCAATTTTGAAAATGTGTCCACTCCTGTCCCAGTCAGCTGATTATGAAAGAACATCCATTCTGAATAGGTTTCCACTCCTGGCGCAGTCTGCTGATTATGAGAGAACAGCCATTTTGAAAAGGTGTCCACTCCTGGCCCAGTCAGTTATATATGAAGGAGCAGCCATGTTGAAAATGTGACCACTCCTGGCCCAGTCAGCTGAAAGTGTGAGAACAGCCATTCTGAAAAGGTGTCCACTCTTGACCTAGTCAGGTGGATATAAAGGAGCAACCATTCTGAAAATGTTTCCACTCCTGGCCGAGTCAGGTGTATATGAATGAGCAGCCATTCTGAAAAGGTGTCCACTCCTAGTCCAGTCAGCTCATTCTTAGAGAACAGCCATTTTGAAAAGGTGTCCACTCCTGGACCAGTGAGCTGATTATGAGACAGCAGCCATTGTGAACAGGTGTCCACTAATGGGCCAGTCAGGTGGATAAGAAGGAGCAACCTTTCTGAAAAGGTGTCCACTCCAGCCCCAGTCAGGTGGATATGAAGTAGCAGCTATTCTGAAAAGGTGTCCATTCCTGGCCCAGTCAGCTGATTATGAGAGAACAGCCATTCGGAAAAGGTGTCTACTCTTGGCCTAGTCACGTGGATATAAAGTAGCAACCAATCTGAAGAGGTGTCCACTCCAGGCCCAGTCAGCTGATTATGAGAGAACAGCCATTCCGAAAAGGTGTCCACTAATGGCCTAGTCAGGTGGATATGAAGGAGCAGCCATTCTGAAAAGGTGTCCACTCCTGGCCCAGTCAGCTGATGATGAGAGAGCAGCCATTTTGAAAAAGTGTGCACTCCTGGCATAGGCAGGTGGATATGAGAGAGCAGCCATTTTGAAAAGGTATCCACTCCTGGCCCAGTCAGGTGGATATGAAGAAGCAGCCATTCTGAAAAGGTGTCCACTCCTGGCCTAGTCAACTGATTATGAGAGAACAGCCATTCTGAAAAGGTGTCCACTCCTGGCCTAGTCAGGTGGATATAAAGTAGCAGCAATTCTGAAAAGATGTCCACTGCTGACCCAGTCAGCTGATTATGAGAGAACACCCATTGTGAAAAGGTGTCCACTCCTGGCCTAGTCAGCTGGATATGAAGGAGCAGCCATTTTGAAAAGGTGTCCACTCCTGGCCGAGTCAGGTGGATATGAAGGAGCAGCCATTTTGAAAAGGTGTCCACTCCTGGCGCAGTCAGGTGGATGTGAAGGAGCAGCCGTTCTGAAAAAGTGACCTTTCCTTTCCCAGTCAGCTGATTATGAGAGAACAGCCATTTTAAAAAGGTCTCCACTCCTGGCCCAGTCAGTTATATATGAAGGAGCTGTCATTTTGAAAAGGTGTCTACTCCTGGCCCAGTCAGCTGATTAATGGGGAGCAGCCATTCTGAAAAAGTGTCCACTCCTGGCCTAGTCAGGTGGATATGAGAGAGCAGCAATTTTGAAAAGGTATCGACTCCTGGCCCAGTCAGGTGGATATGAAGGAGCAGGGATTCTGAAAAGGTGTCCACTCATGGCCCAGTCAGCTGATTATGAGAGAACAGCCATTCGTAAAAGGTGTCCACTCCTGCGCTAGTCAGGTGAAGGAGCAGCCATTCTGAAAAAGTGTCTACTTATGGCCCAGTCAGCTGATTGTGAGAAAACAGCCATTCGGAAAAGGTGTCGACTCCTGGCCCAGTCAGCTGATTATGAGAGAACAGCCATTTTGAATAGGTGTCCACTCCTGGCCTAGTCAGGTGGATATGAAGGAGCAGCCATTCTGAAAAGGTGTCCACTCGTGGCCCAGTCAGCTGATTATGAGAGAGCAGCCATTCTGAAAAGGTGTCCACTCATGGCCCAGTCAGGTGGATATGAAGGAGCAGCCATTCTGAAAAGGTGTCCACTCCTGGCCCAGACAGCTGATTATGAGAGAGTAGCCATTTTGAAAATGTGTCCACTCCTGGCCAAATCAGGTGGATATGAAGGAGCAGCCATTCTGAAAACATGTCCACTACTGGCCCAGTCAGCTGATTATGAGAGAGCAGCCATTCTGAAAAGGTGTCCACTCCTGGCTAGTGAGGTGGATATAAAGGAACAACCATTCTGAAAAGGTTTCCACTCCTCGCCCAGTCAGGTGGATATGAAGGAGCAGCCATTCTGAAAAGGTGTCTACTCCTAGTCCAGTCAGCTGATTATGAGAGAACAGCCATTTTGAACAGGTGTCCACTCCTGGCCCAGTCAGCTGATTATGAGAGAACAGCCATATTGAAACGGTGTCCACTCCTGGCCCAGTCAGATATATGAAGGAGCAGCCATTTTGAAAAGGTGACCACTCCTGGCCCAGTCAGCTGATTATGAGAGAGCAACCATTCTAAAAAGGTGTCAACTCCTGGCCCAGTCAGCTGAATGTGTGAGAACAGTCATTTTGAAAAAGTGTCCTATCGTGGCCCAATCAGCTGATTATGAGAGAGCAGCCATTTTGAAAAGGTGTCCACTCCTGGCCTAGTCAGGTGGATATGAAGGAGCAGCCATTCTGAAAATGTTTCCACTCCTGGCCGAGTCAGGTGTATATGAAGGAGCAGCCATTCTGTAAAGGTGTCCACTCCGAGTCCAGTCAGCTCATTCTTAGAGAATAGCCATTCCAAAAAGGTGTCCAGTCCTGGCTGAGTCAGCTGATTATGAGAGAGCAGCCATTTTGAAAAGGTATCCACTCCTGGCCCAGTCAGGTGGATATGAAGGAGCAGACATTCTGAAAAGGTGTCCACTCCTGGCGTAGTCAGCTGCTTATTAGAGAACAGCCATTCTGAAAAGGTGTCCACTCCTGGCCTAGTCAGGTGGATATAAAGAAGCAGCAATTCTGAAAAGGTGTCCACTGCTGACCCAGTCAGCTGATTATGAGAGAACAGCCATTGTGAAAAGGTCTCCACTCCTGGCCTAGTCAGCTGGATATAAAGGAGCAGCCATTTTGAAAAGGTGTCCACCCCTGGCCGAGTCAGGTGGATATGAAGCAGCAGCCATTTTGAAAAAGTATCCACTCCTGGCACAGTCAGCTGATAATGAAAGCAGCCATTTCGAAAAGGCATCCATTCCTGGCCCAGTCAGCTGATTATGAGAGCAGCCATTTTGAAAAGGTGTCCACTCCTGGCCAAGTCAGCTGATTATGAGATAGCAGCCATTTTGAAAAGGTGTCCACTCCTGGCCCAGTGAGCTGATAATGAGAGAGCAGCCATTTTGAAAAGGTGTCCACTCCTGGCTATGTCAGCTGATTATGAGAGACCAGCCATTATAAAAAGGTGTCCACTCCTGGCCTAGAAAGGTGGATATGAAGGAGCAGCCATTCCGAAAAGGTGTCAACTCCTGGCCCAGTCAGCTGATTATGAGAGAGCAGCCATTTTGAAAAGGTGTCCACTCCTGGCCCAGTGAGCTGATAATGGGAGAGCAGCCATTTTAAAAAGGTGTCCACTCCTGACCCAGTCAGCTGATTATGAGAGAACAGCCATGTTGAAAAGTTGTCCACTCCTGGCCTTGTCAGGTGGATATGAAGGAGCAGCCATTCTGAAAAGGTGTCAACACCTGGTCCAGTCAGCTGATTATGAGAGAGCAGCCATTTTGAAAAGGTGTCCACTCCTGGCCAAGTCAGGTGGATACGAAGGAGCTGTCTTTTTGAAAAGGTGTCTACTCCTGGCCCAGTCAGCTGATTATGAGAGAGCAGCCATTTTGAAAAAGTGTCCACTCCTGGCATAGTCAGGTGGATATGAGAGAGCAGCAATTTTGAAAAGGTATCCACTCCTGGCCCAGTCAGGTGGATATGAAGGAGCAGCCATTCTGAAAAGGTGTCCACTCATGGCCCAGTCATCTGATTATGACAGAACAGCCATTCGGAAAAGGTGTCCACTCCTGCAATAGTCAGGTTAAGCAGCAGCCATTCTGAAAAGGTGTCCACTCATGGCCCAGTCAGCTGATTGTGAGAGAACAGCCATTCCGAAAAGGTGTCGAGTCCTGGCCCAGTCAGCTGATTATGAGAGAACAGCCATTTTGAATAGGTGTCCACTCCTGGCCTAGTCAGGTGGATATGAAGGAGCAGCCATTCTGAAAAGGTGTCCACTCCTGGACCAGTCAGTTGAATATGAAGGAGCAGCCATTCTGAAAATGTGTCCACTCCTGGCCCAGTCAGCTGATTATGAGAGACCAGCGATATAGAAAAGATGTCCACTCCTGGCCCAGTCAGCTGATTTTCCTAGAGCAGCAATTTTGAAAAGGTGTCCACTCCTGGCCAAGTCAGGTGGATACGAAGGAGCTGTCATTTTGAAAAGGTGTCTACTCCTGGCCCAGTCAGCTGCTTATGAGAGAGCAGCCATTTTGAAAAAGTGTCCACTCCTGGCATAGTCAGGTGGATATGAGAGAGCAGCAATTTTGAAAAGGTATCCACTCCTGGCCCAGTCAGGTGGATATGAAGGAGCAGCCATTCTGAAAAGGTGTCCACTCATGGCCCAGTCATCAGATTATGAGAGAACAGCCAATCGGAAAAGGTGTCCACTCCTGCCCTAGTCAGGTTAAGCAGCAGCCATTCTGAAAAGGTGTCCACTCATGGCCCAGTCAGCTGATTGTGAGAGAACAGCCATTCCGAAAAGGTGTCGAGTCCTGGCCCAGTCAGCTGATTATGAGAGAACAGCCATTTTGAATCGGTGTCCACTCCTGGCCTAGTCAGGTGGATATGAAGGAGCAGCCATTCTGAAAAGGTGTCCACTCCTGGACCAGTCAGTTGAATATGAAGGAGCAGCCATTCTGAAAATGTGTCCACTCCTGGCCCAGTCAGCTGATTATGAGAGACCAGCGATATAGAAAAGGTGTCCACTCCTGGCCCAGTCAGCTGATTTTGCTAGAGCAGCAATTTTGAAAAGGTGTCCACTCCTGGCCAAGTCAGGTGGATATGAAGGAGCAGCCATTCTGAAAAGGTGTCCACTCCTGGCCCAGTCAGCTGATTATGAGAGAGCAGCCATTCTGAAAAGGTATCCACTAGTGGCCCAGTCAGGTGGATATGAAGGAGCAGCCATTCTGAAAAGGTGTCCACTCCTGGCCCAGTCAGCTGATTATGAGAGAGCAGCCATTTTGAAAATGTGTCCACTCCTGGCCAAATCAGGTGGATATGAAGGAGCAGCCATTCTGAAAACATGTCCACTACTGGCCCAGTCAGCTGATTATGAGAGAGCAGCCATTCTGAAAAGGTGTCCACTCCTGGCTAGTGAGGTGGATATAAAGGAACAACCATTCTGAAAAGGTTTCCACTCCTCGCCCAGTCAGGTGGATATGAAGGAGCAGCCATTCTGAAAAGGTGTCTACTCCTAGTCCAGTCAGCTGATTATGAGAGAACAGCCATTTTGAACAGGTGTCCACTCCTGGCCCAGTCAGCTGATTATGAGAGAACAGCCATATTGAAACGGTGTCCACTCCTGGCCCAGTCAGATATATGAAGGAGCAGCTATTTTGAAAAGGTGACCACTCCTGGCCCAGTCAGCTGATTATGAGAGAGCAACCATTCTGAAAAGGTGTCAACTCCTGGCCCAGTCAGCTGAATGTGTGAGAACAGTCATTTTGAAAAAGTGTCCTATCGTGGCCCAATCAGCTGATTATGAGAGAGCAGCCATTTTGAAAAGGTGTCCACTCCTGGCCTAGTCAGGTGGATATGAAGGAGCAGCCATTCTGAAAATGTTTCCACTCCTGGCCGAGTCAGGTGTATATGAAGGAGCAGCCATTCTGTAAAGGTGTCCACTCCGAGTCCAGTCAGCTCATTCTTAGAGAATAGCCATTCCAAAAAGGTGTCCAGTCCTGGCTGAGTCAGCTGATTATGAGAGAGCAGCCATTTTGAAAAGTTATCCACTCCTGGCCCAGTCAGGTGGATATGAAGGAGCAGACATTCTGAAAAGGTGTCCACTCCTGGCGTAGTCAGCTGCTTATTAGAGAACAGCCATTCTGAAAAGGTGTCCACTCCTGGCCTAGTCAGGTGGATATAAAGAAGCAGCAATTCTGAAAAGGTGTCCACTGCTGACCCAGTCAGCTGATTATGAGAGAACAGCCATTGTGAAAAGGTCTCCACTCCTGGCCTAGTCAGCTGGATATAAAGGAGCAGCCATTTTGAAAAGGTGTCCACCCCTGGCCGAGTCAGGTGGATATGAAGCAGCAGCCATTTTGAAAAAGTATCCACTCCTGGCACAGTCAGCTGATAATGAAAGCAGCCATTTCGAAAAGGCATCCATTCCTGGCCCAGTCAGCTGATTATGAGAGCAGCCATTTTGAAAAGGTGTCCACTCCTGGCCAAGTCAGCTGATTATGAGATAGCAGCCATTTTGAAAAGGTGTCCACTCCTGGCCCAGTGAGCTGATAATGAGAGAGCAGCCATTTTGAAAAGGTGTCCATTCCTGGCTATGTCAGCTGATTATGAGAGACCAGCCATTATAAAAAGGTGTCCACTCCTGGCCTAGAAAGGTGGATATGAAGGAGCAGCCATTCCGAAAAGGTGTCAACTCCTGGCCCAGTCAGCTGATTATGAGAGAGCAGCCATTTTGAAAAGGTGTCCACTCCTGGCCCAGTGAGCTGATAATGGGAGAGCAGCCATTTTAAAAAGGTGTCCACTCCTGACCCAGTCAGCTGATTATGAGAGAACAGCAATGTTGAAAAGTTGTCCACTCCTGGCCTTGTCAGGTGGATATGAAGGAGCAGCCATTCTGAAAAGGTGTCAACACCTGGTCCAGTCAGCTGATTATGAGAGAGCAGCCATTTTGAAAAGGTGTCCACTCCTGGCCAAGTCAGGTGGATACGAAGGAGCTGTCTTTTTGAAAAGGTGTCTACTCCTGGCCCAGTCAGCTGATTATGAGAGAGCATCCATTTTGAAAAAGTGTCCACTCCTGGCATAGTCAGGTGGATATGAGAGAGCAGCAATTTTGAAAAGGTATCCACTCCTGGCCCAGTCAGGTGGATATGAAGGAGCAGCCATTCTGAAAAGGTGTCCACTCATGGCCCAGTCATCTGATTATGACAGAACAGCCATTCGGAAAAGGTGTCCACTCCTGCCCTAGTCAGGTTAAGCAGCAGCCATTCTGAAAAGGTGTCCACTCATGGCCCAGTCAGCTGATTATGAGAGACCAGCTATATAGAAAAGGTGTCCACTCCTGGCCCAGTAAGCTGAATTTCCTAGAGCAGCAATTTTGAAAAGGTGTCCACTCCTGTCCCAGTCAGCTGATTATGAAAGAACAGCCTTTTTCAAAATGTGTCCACTCCTGGCCCAGTATGCTCATTAAAAGGAGCAGCCATTTTGAAAAGGTGTCCACTCCTGGCGCAGTCAGGTGGATGTGAAGGAGCAGCCGTTCTGAAAAAGTGACCAATCCTTTCCCAGTCAGCTGATTATGAGAGAACAGCCATTCTGAAAAGGTTTCCACTCCTGGCCCAGTCTGCAGATTATGAGAGAACAGCCATTTTGAAAAGGTGTCCACTCCTGGCCCAGTCAGTTATATATGAAGGAGCAGCCATTTTGAAAAGGTGACCACTCCTGGCCCAGTCAGCTGATTATGAAAGAGCAACCATTCTGATAAGGTGTCAACTCCTGGCCCAGACAGCTGAATGTGTGAGAACAGCCATTTTGAAAAGGTGTCATATCGTGGCCCAATCAGCTGATTATGAGAGAGCAGCCATTTTGAAAAGGTGTCCACTCCTGGCCTAGTCAGCTGGATATGAAAGAGCAGCCATTTTGAAAAGGTGTCCACTCCTGGCCGAGTTACTTGACTATGAGAGAGCAGCCATTTTGAAAAAGTATCCACTCCTGACCCAGTCAGCAGATAATGAGAGAACAGACATTCTGAAAAGGTGTCCACTCTTGACCTAGTCAGGTGGATATAAAGGAGCAACCATTCTGAAAATGTTTCCACTCCTGGCCGAGTCAGGTGTATATGAATGAGCAGCCATTCTGAAAAGGTGTCCACTCCTAGTCCAGTCAGCTCATTCTTAGAGAACAGCCATTTTGAAAAGGTGTCCACTCCTGGACCAGTGAGCTGATTATGAGACAGCAGCCATTGTGAACAGGTGTCCACTAATGGGCCAGTCAGGTGGATAAGAAGGAGCAACCTTTCTGAAAAGGTGTCCACTCCAGCCCCAGTCAGGTGGATATGAAGGAGCAGCCCTTCTGAAAAGGTGTCCTCTCCTGCCCCAGTCAGCTGATTATGAGAGAGCAGCCATTTTGAAAATGTTTCCACTCCTGGCCAAGTCAGGTGGATATGAAGGAGCTGTCATTTTGAAAAGGTGTACACTCATGGCCCAGTCAGCTGATTATGAGAGAACAGCCATTTGGAAAAGGTGTCCACTCATGGCCCAGTCAGCTGATTATGAGAGAACAGCCATTCGGAAAAGGTGTCCACTCCTGCCCTAGTCAGGTGAAGGAGCAGCCATTCTGAAAAGGTGTCCACTCATGGCCCAGCCAGCTGATTGTGAGAGAACAGCCATTCCGAAAAGGTGTCGAGTCCTGTCGCAGTCAGCTGATTATGAGAGAACAGCCATTTTGAATAGGTGTCCACTCCTGGCCTAGTCAGGTGGATATGAAGGAGCAGCCATTCTGAAAAGGTGTCCACTCCTGGCCCAGTCAGCTGATTATGAGAGAGCAGCCATTCTGAAAAGGTGTCCACTCCGGGCCCAGTCAGGTGGATATGAAGGAGCAGCCATTCTGAAAAGGTGTCCACTCCTGGCCGAGTCAGCTGATTATGAGAGAGCAGCCATTCTGAAAAGGTGTCCACTCCTGGCTAGTGAGGTGGATATGAAGGAGCAGCCATTCTGAAAAGGTGTCCACTCCTAGTCCAGACAGCTGATTATGAGAGAACAGCCATTTTGAACAGGTGTCCACTCCTGGCCCAGTCAGCTGATTATGAGAGAACAGCCATATTGAAAAGGTGTCCACTCCTGTCCCAGTCTGCTGATTATGAGAGAACAGCCATTTTGAAAATCTGTCCACTCCTGGCCCAGTCTGCTGATTATGAGAGAGCAGCCATTTGGAAAAGGTGTCCACGCCTGGCCTAGTCAGGTGCATATGAACGAGTAGCCATTCTGAAAAGGTGTGCACTCCTGGACCAGTCAGCTGATAATGAAAGAACAGCCATTTTCAAAATGTGTCCACTCCTGGCCCAGTAAGCTCATTAAAAGAGAGCAGCCATTTTGAAAAGGTGTCCACTCCTGGCGCAGTCTGGTGGATGTGAAAGAGCAGCCGTTCTGAAAAAGTGACCAATCCTATCCCAGTCAGCTGATTATGAGAGATCAGCCATTCTGAAAAGGTTTCCACTCCTGGCCCGGTCTGCTGATTATGAGAGAACAGCCATTTTGAAAAAATGTCCACTCCTGGCCCAGTCAGTTATATATGAAGGAGCAGCCATTTTGAAAAGGTGACCACTCCTGGCCCAGTCAGCTGATTATGAGAGAGCAGCCATTTTGAAAAGGTGTCCACTCCTGGCCAAATCAGGTGGATATGAAGGAGCAGCCATTCTGAAAACATGTCCACTTCTGGCCCAGTCAGCTGATTATGAGAGAGCAGACATTCTGAAAAGGTGTCCACTCCTGGCTAGTGAGGTGGATATAAAGGAGTAACCATTCGGAAAAGGTTTCCACTCCTCACCCAGTCAGGTGGATATGAAGGAGCAGCCATTCTGAAAAGGTGTCCACTCCTAGTCCAGTCAGCTGATTATGAGAGAACAGCCATTTTGAACAGGAGTCCATTCCTGGCCCAGTCAGCTGATTTTGAGAGAACAGCCATATTGGAAAGGTGTCCACTCCTGGCCCAGTCTGCTCATTATGAGAGAACAGCCATTTTGAACAGGAGTCCATTCCTGGCCCAGTCAGCTGATTATGAGAGAACAGCCATATTGGAAAGGTGTCCACTCCTGGCCCAGTCAGATATATGAAGGAGCAGCCATTTTGAAAAGGTGACCACTCCTGGCCCAGTCAGCTGATTATGAGAGAGCAACCATTCTGAAAAGGTGTCAACTCCTGGCCCAGTCAGCTGAATGTGTGAGAACAGCCATTTTGAAAAGGTGTCCTATCGTGGCCCAATCAGCTGACTATGAGAGAGCAGCCATTTTGAAAAGGTGTCCACTCCTGGCCTAGTAAGCTGGATATGAAAGAGCAGCCATTTTGAAAAGGTGTCCACTCCTGGCCGAGTCACTTGACTATGAGAGAGCAGCCATTTTGAAAAAGTATCCACTCCTGACCCAGTCAGCAGATAATGAGAGAACAGCCATTCTGAAAAGGTGTCCACTCTTGACCTAGTCAGGTGGATATAAAGGAGCAACCATTCTGAAAATGTTTCCACTCCTTTCCGAGTCAGTTGTATATGAAGGAGCAGCCATTCTGAAAAGGTGTCCACTCCGAGTCCAGTCAGCTCATTCTTAGAGAATAGCCATTCTGAAAAGGTGTCCAGTCCTGGCCGAGTCAGCTGATTATGAGAGAACAGTCATTTTGAAAAAGTGTCCAGTAATGGCCTAGTCAGGTGGATATGAAGGAGCAGCCATTCTGAAAAGGTGTCACTCCTGGCCCAGTCAGCTGATTATGAGAGAGCAGCCATTTTGAAAAAGTGTCCACTCCTGGCCTACTCAGGTGGATATGAGAGAGCAGCAATTTTGAAAAGGTATCCACTCCTGGCCCAGTCAGGTGGATATGAAGGAGCAGCCATCCGGAAAAGGTGTACACTCATGGCCCAGTCAGCTCATTATGAGAGAACAGCCATTCGGAAAAGGTGTCCACTCCTGCCCTAGTCAGGTGAAGGAGCAGCCATTCTGAAAAGGTGTCCACTCATGGCCCAGTCAGCTGATTGTGAGAGAACAGCCATTCCGAAAAGGTGTCGTGTCCTGGCCCAGTCAGCTGATTATGAGAGAACAGCCATTTTGAATAGGTGTCCACTCCCGGCCTAGTCAGGTGGATATGAAGGAGCAGCCATTCTGAAAAGGTGTCCACTCCTGGCCCAGTCAGCTGATTATGAGAGAGCAGCCATTCTGAAAAGGTTTCCACTCCTGGCTAGTGAGGTGGATATAACGGAGCAACCATTCTGAAAAGGTTTCCGCTCCTCACCCGGTCAGGTGGATATGAAGGAGCAGCCATTCTGAAAAGCTGTCCACTCCTAGTCCAGTAAGCTGATTATGAGAGAACAGCCATTTTGAACAGGTGTCCACTCCTGGCCCAGTCAGCTGATTATGAGAGAACAGCCATATTGAAAAGGTGTCCACTCCTGGCCCAGTCTGCTGATTATGAGAGAACAGCCATTTTGAAAATCTGTCCACTCCTGGCCCAGTCTTCTGATTATGAGAGAGCAGCCATTCTGAAAAGTTGTCCACTCCTGGCTAGTGAGGTGGATATAAAGGAGCAACCATTCTGAAAAGGTTTCCACTCCTCGCCCAGTCAGGTGGATATGAGGGAGCAGCCATTCTGAAAAGGTGTCCACTCCTAGTCCAGTCAGCTGATTATGAGAGAACAGCCATTTTGAACAGGTGTCCACTCATGGCCCAGTCAGCTGATTATGAGAGAACAGCCATATTGAAAAGGTGTCCACTCCTGGCCCAGTCTGCTGATTATGAGAGAACAGCCATTTTGAAAATCTGTCCACTCCTGCCCAGTCTGCTGATTATCAGAGAGCAGCCATTTTAAAAAGGTGTCCACGCCTGGCCTAGTCAGGTGCATATGAACGAGCAGCCATTCTGAAAATGTGTGCACTCCTGGACCAGTCAGGTGGATATGAAGGAGCAGCCATTCTGAAAAGGTGTCCACTCCTGGCCAAGTCAGCTGATTATGAGAAAGCAGCCATTCTGAAAAGGTGTCCACTCCTGGCCCAGTCAGGTGGATATGAAGGAGCAGCCATTCTGAAAAGGTGTCCACTCCTGTCCCAGTCTGCTGATTATGAGAGAACAGCCATTTTGAACAGGTGTCCACTCCTGGCCCAGTCAGCTGATTATGAGAGAACAGCCATATTGAAAAGGTGTCCACTCCTGGCCCAGTCTGCTGATTATGAGAGAACAGCCATTTTGAAAATCTGTCCACTCTTGGCCCAGTCTGCTGATTATGAGAGAGCAGCCATTCTGAAAAGGTGTCCACTCCTTGCTAGTGAGGTGGATATAAAGCAGCAACCATTCTGAAAAGGTTTCCACTCCTCACCCAGTCAGGTGGATATGAAGGAGCAGCCATTCTGAAAAGGTGTCCACTCCTAGTCCAGTCATCTGATTATGAGGGAACAGCCATTTTGAACAGGTGTCCACTCCTGGCCCAGTCAGCTGATTATGAGAGAACAGCCATATTGAAAAGGTGTCCACTCCTGGCCCAGTCTGCTGATTATGAGAGAACAGCCATTTTGAAAATCTGTCCACTCCTGGCCCAGTCTGCTGATTATCAGAGAGCAGCCATTTTGAAAAGGTATCCACTCCTGGCCCAGTCAGGTGGATATGAAGGAGCAGGCATTCTGAAAAGGTGTCCACTCATGGCCCTGTGAGCTTATAATGAGAGAGCAGCCATTTTGAAAATGTGTCCACTCCTGGCTATGTCAGCTGATTATGAGAGAGCAGCCATTTTGAAAAGGAGTCCACTCCAGGCCAAGCCAGGTGGATACGAAGGAGCTGTCATTTTGAAAAGGTGTCTACTCCTGGCCCAGTCAGCTGATTATGAGAGAGCAGCCATTTTGAAAAAGTGTCCACTCCTGGCATAGTCAGGTGGATATGAGAGAACAGCAATAGGGATGTGCGGTTCGGTTCGGATCCGGACCGGTTCGTCCGAACCGGTCCGGATCCGGCGGCTCGATCCCGGACCGAATCGGGCCCTCCCGGGGACCGAGCCGGACCGAATTCGAGCCGGTTCGGTACTGAACCGGCTCGGGTTTCCCGAACCGGTTCGGGAATGAAATTGAGTCTCACTCAGTGTCTCTTTAAAGTGTGTCCTCCATTTTGTGTCTCCTTCCCGAAACTTTTGCTCCTCCTTGCATCCATTTTGTGATGCTATTTCCAGGCATTGTATTGGCTGCGCTATTGATCCTTGATTGGCCAGAATGAGTCCTTTGGTCTGGTAGGCTGCTTGGCTGTTGCACTGTTGAGAGCTGGCACCCTGTTGGCCGTGGGGGGAGTGCAAAGGTGGGGGCTCCCAAAGGAGGGAATTTCAAACCTATATAAACCCAAGCCTCTTCTCTGGAAACTTCTCTTGGCTGCAGTTGTGGGATCATCTCTGAGACCTGCTTGCCCTTTGCTGGCTGCTCTGGTGTCTCTGTGAGTCCTGACTGTGTCCTGTGTCTCTCTGTGTGTGCTCTGTCTAATCCTTTGTCCACCTGCCCTTTGTGACTCTCTGTGTGTCTCCTCTCTCTGTCTGTCTCTTGTCTGTATACTGTGTGTTACTTCACTTTACTTTCTTCTTAATTTCCCCCAATTTTCCCTGTTCCTTGTCTGTCTGCTTTTCTCCCCCCCCTCCCCCCCTTTCCCTTCTCATCCTTTGGGCCTACCCTCCCCCTCCCCCACTCCCACCCACTGCATCCTCATTGCTTTAAATCTTCTTCCATTAATTATTGCTCTTTGTCCTGCCTTGTTGTTGTCCAACTTTTTGATTTTCACATTGCATTCCATTGGTTTCAGTTATATATTGCTTGCTGGTTTTGCTTAAATTGTACCATTTTGTTTGTTTCTGCTGACTGCTGCTGCCCTGCGAGTTGGTTCCCTGAATCCCCACCCCCACCCCCAGAGGATTCTGTTGTTGTTTCTTGTTGTCCCATATAATCAGTTTTGGTTCCCTGCTCCAAACTTGCCCCTCCAAGTCCAACCACACCCCACCCAACCCCACCCCATCCAGCCTTCTCCCAAGTTTGCTGCTGCCAAACCGAGTCCAGTTTTCTTTGCTTGGTTCCACTTATTCATTTGCTATTATTAATTTGCAGCAATTGTGGTTTCATTGTCTCTGTTCACTTAGTGGCCCCCCTCAGAGTCTGTGTTTGGTTCCCCCTCCCCACACCCCCACCCCCAAGTTTTTTCTGCTGGTTATAGTCTTTCTTTTAATTTTTTTTTTAAACTTCTGGCTTGTGTTCTCTTGATATATATTGCTTTATATATTTTGCTACCCTCCTCCTCCTCCTCCCCCCCCTGCCTGCCCCCCCCACCCTCCCTCCTCCCAGACCCTACCCTAGCCCAGGCCCAGCTCCTCCCCCAACCACCCCATCCAGCCTAATCGCTGCTGCTGCCCGAGTTGTTCCAGTTTCTCCTTTGCTGTTTGTTGTTGCCCCCTCCCCTTCCCCCCAACACCCCTCTGCCACACACTAGCCCCCAACCACACACACCCTCTCTGCTCCCCCCACCCCACCTCTTTTTCTCCTTGCCCCTGACTCTCTCCACTCACCCCAGGCCCCCTGCCACACACTAGCCCCCAACCACACACACCCTCTCTGCTCCCCCCACCCCACCTCTTTTCCTCCTTGCCCCTGACTCTCTCCACTTACCCCAGGCCCCCTGCCACACACTAGCCCCAACCACACACACCCTCTCTGCTCCCCCCACCCCACCTCTTTTTCTCCTTGCCCCCGACTCTCTCCACTTACCCCAGGCCCCCTGCCACACACTAGCCCCCAACCACACACAGCCTCTGTGCTCCCCCCACCCCACCTCTTTTCCTCTTTGCCCCCGACTCTCTCCACTTACCCCAGGCCCCCTGCCACACACTAGCCCCAACCACACACACCCTCTCTGCTCCCCCCCACCCCACCTCTTTTTCTCCTTGCCCCCGACTCTCTCCACTTACCCCAGGCCCCCTGCCACACACTAGCCCCCAACCACACACACCCTCTCTGCTCCCCCCACCCCACCTCTTTTTCTCCTTGCCCCCGACTCTCTCCACTTACCCCAGGCCCCCTGCCACACACTAGCCCCCAACCACACACAGCCTCTCTGCTCCCCCCACCCCACCTCTTTTCCTCCTTGCCCCCGACTCTCTCCACTTACCCCAGGCCCCCTGCCACACACTAGCCCCAACCACACACACCCTCTCTGCTCCCCCCACCCCACCTCTTTTTCTCCTTGCCCCCGACTCTCTCCACTTACCCCAGGCCCCCTGCCACACACTAGCCCCCAACCACACACACCCTCTCTGCTCCCCCCACCCCACCTCTTTTTCTCCTTGCCCCCGACTCTCTCCACTTACCCCAGGCCCCCTGCCACACACTAGCCCCCAACCACACACACCCTCTCTGCTCCCCCCACCCCACCTCTTTTCCTCCTTGCCCCCGACTCTCTCCACTTACCCCAGGCCCCCTGCCACACACTAGCCCCCAACCACACACACCCTCTCTGCTCCCCCCACCTCTTTGGACCGCTGCTACTGCTGTGTCCTCCCCCCACACCTGAATCCCCCCTCCCTGCTGCGCTGCGCTTCTCCTCTCTCCTCTTTCTCTCTATCATCTCTCTTTCTCCTCTCTCTCTCTTTCTTTTCTCTCTCTCTCCTCTCTTTCTCTTTGTCCCTGCCCCCCCTCTCTTTTCTCTCTCTCTTAGTCTTTTCTCTCTCTGCTCCCCTTCACTTTCCACCTCCTCTCCCACAGCTGCAGCCGCACACAGTAGCCTACCCACCTGGCGGCTGCCATCGGTTTTTTTTTTCTTTTTATAGTTTTTGGTTGATTTTGTCTCTGCTTGGGGGTGAGTTGAGCGACACAAATAGTGTTGTCTCCTCACTTCTGCCCCTCCATCGTTGTTGAACTACCCCGGTTGCCTGTGTGCCTCGTGCGGCCGCCCTGCTGTGTCTCAGCCCAGGGTGGCTGGCTGGCGGCGGCGAATCCGTGACCAGCAGTGAGTGGCAGGAGAAGGACCGGAAGAAGAGGGGTTAGTGCGTGTGCGATTGTGCACCTTTTGTTGCCCCTTTCTCTCCCTAGCTGGCGGTTTTAAATAGGGACACCCCTATTCTGAAATGCATTTGGGTGTGGGGAGGAGGGAGGGAACCTTGGAGAGGAGATGTACTGTTGTAAAACTTGTGTCTTCATGCCCATGCCCAGTAAAGAAATTGCTGCTGTGTGTTGCGTTGCATTGCATGCGTCTTGCAGGTGGTTTTTGAACAGGTGCCTTCCAGAGTGCTTCCTTGCCTCTGGGGCAGTCTGAGTGGGGTCCAGGGTTCTGATGCGATGCTGCCACTACATGCTGGGCCCATGCCATGCCAGAGTGCTTCCTTGCCTCTGGGGCAGTCTGAGTGGGGTCCTGGCTGGGCTCTGATGCTGCCACTACATGCTGGGCCCATGCCATGCCAGAGTGCTTCCTTGCCTCTGGGGCAGTCTGAGTGGGGTCCTGGCTGGGCTCTGATGCTGCCACTACATGCTGGGCCAATACACACGTATGATGATGATCATGATGTTCAATCCATGAGGCTGCCATCAAGTGTTTGCTGCTGCTTGCTTGCCATGGCATTGGGCAGGCAGAGTCACAGAGTGGGCGGGTTCAACCTCTGTGTTGGTGTGACTGGGTTCTGGTTTTGGTTGTGTGCAATTTAGAGTCACTAAATAGGCTGCATTGAGTTTGATGCTCCCCCCACAGGAGCATTACTTGAGAACCACCCCCCAGAACCCACACTTTGTGTTCCAGTTCACTAAATAAGGGTTTCCTCCTTTGATCTGCAGGTTCCCAAGCGTTGACTGCATCCCTCCCCCACCCCCGGTAGGTGCTGTGCCCTCCCCCCATCCACTCTCCCCCCCCAAAAAAGCTAAAAACTTGCCACCCACACCACAACTACTCCACCCAACTGCCCGTGCCACCCTCCCACACCGGGGTTCCACCCTTTAACCCCCTATTTTTCTAAAAAAAAACCCTCCCAGACCCATCTCCCCAATTGGCTTGGTGGTTGACTCCCAAATTCAAAAAGGACACCCTCCCCCTCACTTCGATTGGCTTCCCCCCCATATCAAAAAGTCTTCCTTTCCCCCCAATTGGCTTCCTTTTTTGAAAACAAACTTCCCCCCCGCCGCCTCCAAATCAGCTGCCTTTTTTTTGGCCCCTAAGCCCCTCCAAATTATTTTTTTGACCCTGTCTGGCCTTCCTCCTAAAGTCTCCCTCCTTCTGACCTAGCAGCATGTCTGAGCGCCGTGTGGCGGGCAGGGCTCGCTCAAGGCTGGCAGGCAGAGGTGGGAGAGGCCAGGTGCGGGGTGCGCCTGCGGCACGGGGAGGGAGAGGACGCGGGGAGCCTGAGGACACCCCAGTTCTCCCCATTGGAGAATTCTTTGCTCCGTCCCCATCTTTGGTGCGCAGGATTCAGTTCCCCACGCCTGCTGCCGCCAATCGCGGCAGAGGCAGAGGCACTGTTAGGGCTGTGGCGGGTCCCTCCTCGCCGGCGGCACCAGGTGCTGCTGAGCTACCACCAGTTGTTGAGGTGGAGGAGACTGTGGAGTTGGAAGAGCAGGTAGAGGGCGGTGAGGACCGTGCGGCTGGCAGCGATGCAGCCAGGTTCTCCCTCCCTCTGGGGCCCCTTCCCCCTATCCTTTCGCCGCTCAGTGGGGCCCCCCCTCGTGAAGCCCGACACTCTGGTGGGGAGCGGTCTGGCGAGGTGGTGGAGGAGAGGCCTGCCTCTCTGATGCCAGTTGAGCCGGGCCCTTCCTCCGCTGTGGAGGGCGGAAGGGGCGGGTTGGGTGGCAGCAGTGGGCAGGCAGCGGCGGCCGCCCCCCCCTAGAACTGCAGCCACCCTGCGAGAAACGGCCTAGGACGGCGCCCAGGGCGCAGGAGGCCAAAGGCAGTGGTGCATGGGTGCATTTTGAGGTCCCTCAAGATGCCCCATTCCACGCCCGCTGTGTCCACTGCAGGATGCTTGTCAGCCGTGGAAGGGACCCTGCGCACCTGGGTACGACGCCTATGTGGAGACACCTAGAGCGTCACCACCCAGGTCTCAGGGGACAGGCTGGCAGCGCTAGTGCGCCTTGTGCATCTGCCACTAGGGCGGGCAGCGGCAGTGTGCCAGCCAGCAGGCAGGCTACACTGCCCGTCCAGCGGTGGACGCAGTCCTCGGGCAGCCAGCGTATTGTTCGCGTGGACCATCATCACCTCACCCGCCTCATAGGGGAGATGATTTCCACCGATGACCAGCCGTTTCAGGTGGTCGAGAACAACGGCTTCCGCCGTATTCTCCAATACCTGGCTCCCGAATACGTCATCCCCTCAAGGACGACGTTCAGCCGGAACGTGGTCCCCTCCCTGTACCGCCGGTGCAGGGAGCTCGTGTCGGCCGAGCTGCGTGCAGCTCCGGCCGGGACAAGCGTGCATTTCACGACTGACCTCTGGACCAGTGTCAGTGGGATGCACGCTTCTTTCCTGGCCCTCACTGCCCACTGGTGGGGACCGGAGAGTGAGGGGACCTCCGCGGGCGATGCTTCCGGGTCCGGCGCGGCTCCCGATGCACTACGGCACAGGTGGGCCGTCCTGCACGTGGAGACGATGGACACGAGGCACACCGCGGAGGAGGTGGCGGCCGTACTCGACCGCCAGATAGAGGAGTGGATTGGCGGGTGTCCACACCTCTCCCGCGGCTTCATTGTCACCGACAATGGAGCCAACGTTACCGCCGCTGTCGAGACAGTCATGGACTGTGTGAACATACGGTGTATGGCACACACGCTCCATCTGACCGTCAGGGAAGCCCTTGGCCTTAAGGAGCTGAGGGCGTCCCAGGAGAAGGGGGCCCGCCCCATCGCAGGTGCTGTTGCTGCCACGGCTACGCTTGTGGATAAGTCCCGCAAGCTGGCCGCCCACTTCCACCGCAGCGAGAAGTCCAGGAGACTGCTTCGCCAGAAGCAGGATGACCTTGGCCTTCCTCGCCATCTCATCCCTACGGATGTGGAGACCCGGTGGAACTCCACCTTCCTCCTGTTCCAGCGCCTGTTGGAGCAGGAGAGAGCCCTTGTCGCCCTGGCGAGGGACGAGTCCTTGGATGTCTGCGACTTCTCGAACGCAGAGTGGAAGCAGATGTCCGAGGCGGTGTCGGCACTCGAGCCCTTCCAGCTTGCCACGAAGGGCTTGTGTGGCGACACCACTCCCTTGAGCCAGGCGCTGCCCACAGCTGTTGGTCTAGAGAAGCTGATGGGTGGACTCCATATCTCTCTGACCACGCCAGAGGGTCGTGCTCTGGCTGGGAGGCTGAGGTCTGGGGTTGACAAGTGGCTCGTTGATGTGCTGGGAGACAGGGAGGAGTATGTCCTCGCTTGTCTCTGTCACCCAGCCCTCAAGGGCAATGCCGTGAGTGCCGACGACTTGCCCAGGTGGAAGGGCATCCTGGTCGAGAAGGTTAGGGAGGAGGAGGCCGCTAGGGCCCGCAGAGACCAGGGTGTTGGTAGTGGTGCGGGGGCAGCCCTCGCGGCCCAACCCGCACCCAGCAGCAGCATGGGCGGCCAGCCGGCGTCAGCTTCCCCTTCCCCTCCCTCTTCCCAGTCCAGCAGCGCGGCATCCCAGGCGGCGCCATCGCAGCAGCCATTTGCTACCGACTCGAGATCCGCCCAGTGGTTTCAGCGGTTCTGCTATGGCGCCATGCCTGGTATGCGGGAGGCTCGACCTGCCAGGCCCCCCTCCAGTGCTGAGCAATGCGTTGCGCAGTACTTGGAGGAGCCTGTGGAGGGAGACGGCGTGGACTGCGCACAGTTCTGGGCGAGCCGCCGCCAAGTCTGGCCGGACCTGGCGGTGGTGGCTGTGCGCCTCCTCTCCTGCCCCCCAACCAGTGTCCAGAGCGAGCGGGTGTTTTCACGTGCCGGGGACGTGGTGACACCCTCTCGCTCCCGCTTGGACCCTGGTCTGGTGGAGCAGCTGGTCTTCCTTAAGGTGAACCTCCCCCTGTTGGGCTACCCCAAGCTGCAGTTTGAGACGGGCGAGTGATTACCGTGGGTTGCCCCATGGTTGGTCACCTGCCTGGCTCGAACTCTGTGCTTATCCCTACCCTCCCCCCTTCCACCTCTAGCTGAGCTGACGTGACAGATGCTGAGCCGTGCCAGCCAGTCGCAGCGTGTAGTGTGCCCACACAGAGATGCAGTTGTAGTAGTAGTTGTAGTGCTGCGACTGGCCAGATGTTTACAATGCCCACGCCCACCTAAAAAGAAACCCAATGCTGACCAGCACAGGCCCTTTATCTATCCACCTGTCAGCATTTGGGGACCTGGCGTGGGCACGGCACACCCCCCCAAAGTAGCACAGCCCACGGAGTACTAGACTTAGCGGCAGCGGCGGGTATACGTTCAAAAATGCAGTGTAGATATGTAAATACTGTATGTAAATAAACATGTAAATAATTTTTTCTTTAAAAACCCCATGTCAAAATCAAGCCTCAAAATTATGCAAAAGAAAGAAAAAAAGGTGACAAAGGGAGAACAAAATGATGAATGCCAAATGAATTGATTTTATTGAAAATGTCACCAGAAATCATGTGTGGGGGGCTTGGTTTACATGGAGAAGATGATTGGGTGATTTTTTGAAATGAAACGAATGAATTATTATCATCTTATGTTCATCTTGATTGTGGTCACTGTTGATGTTGGCTGATGGCAAAAAACCCAAAACCATCAGAATAGCAATGAACTGGCTGCCAACACAACATATTGATTGATAACTGTGCAGGGGGGGAATTGGGTCTGTGTGTGTGTGTGTGGTGCAGGCTCAGTCTGTCTCTTCCTGTTGTGTGTCTGTCTGTCTGTCTGTCTGTGTGAATGGATGCCTAGCACTGTCTCTGTGTGTGGATGCTTTCTGTGTGTAGTGTGGTGTGTGTCTGTCTACATGTTTTTTTCCTCCCCCCCATGCCTCCCTCCATCCTTCCCCTCTCATCCTCTCCCCTTCCTCTTCACCACCTTCCATCCTCCCTCCCTTCCAGCCCACCACCGCCTCACCTGCCCCCAACCCCGGTCTGGCAGATGATGAGAGTCTGGTCTCTCCCACCGAAGCACACACGTGAGCACGTGTGTGCACAAATATGTGGCTGACCAACTCTGAGCCGGACCCTCCCCCCTTCAATCCCCTCTACATCCCTCTCCCCCTCCCCTTTCCTCCCAACTGCCTCCCAGCCTCCCTCCCTGCCTCCCTCCCCCCTCCTAGCTAGCAGCGCACACATACACACACAAAACACCTGTGGTGGCAAACACCACCAGCACACATGCACTCACACTGGTGCCACCACCTCTGCCTTGGGCCTCTGTGTCCTTGAGCAGATATGTGGTGGTGGACCAGAGAAGCATTTCTTTCCAGCAAGGCAAAAGGCATGCACTCACTGCACACACACACACACACACACACGAAGAGGTGAAGACGAGAAGAGGCAACTTCTAGAACCAGCAGCAGCAGGTGAGTGTCGTGTAATTGTGTTGCTTCCCAAGGCCACTGCCCATGCTCAATGCTCAGTCTGCTGAAACTAAAGAACTAGCTACAATCACCCTTCCTCACATGCAGCTCAGCTCAGCTCAGCTCAGCTGCACAGCACACTGACTAACTAGACACTACAGCTGGTGGTAGAAAAAACAGAAGTCTAGATTCTAGAAGATGTCCTGGTGGATTTTAAACTTTCAAATCTGTGCTAGGATTGCCTCGCCCGCCTCCTCCTCCTCCTCCTCCTCCTCCTGCCTGTAATTGTGCCCTCTCCCCTTGCAGTTGCGCCGTCGTGATGGGTTGGTGATGTGCGTGCGCCGTCTACTTGTTAGCTCTCTCCTCCTCATGTTGGCTGGGCTTGCCAGGCACTGGCTGGCAGCAGCTGTTGGCTGTGTGCTAGGCTCAGGCTGTGGCGCGCGTGACTGGACTGGGAATGTTATTGTAGCGGCAACACTGGTTGTGGTGGTAGCAGTAGTAGCTGTTGTTGTTGCTGGGCTGGTGGCTGCTGGCCTGTGCTGACTCTGCGCACTTGGTCTGGTCTGGTCTGGTCATTG
Organism: Hemicordylus capensis; assembly: GCF_027244095.1. Classification (NCBI taxonomy): domain Eukaryota; kingdom Metazoa; phylum Chordata; class Lepidosauria; order Squamata; family Cordylidae; genus Hemicordylus; species Hemicordylus capensis. Next base: position 7,981,019 of record NC_069668.1, on the reverse strand, counting down.
GGATGCAGATGTAGGGTGTGTGTGCATCATCCATGGGGAGCATCAGAGCAGAGCAGAGCAGGTTGGCTGGCTTCTGTCTGTCGGGCCTAGTCAGTGGCAGGCACTGAGTGAGGCGGTGGTTCCTTTGGGCATCACGTCACCCATCATGCAGAGCGGCAGGTCTGCTGCTCTGCTGCTCCGCCTCCTGCTTCTTCTCTGTGTGTGCTGCTCTTGTGCTTAGTGTGCTGCTCCGCTGCTGCTGCTGTGCTGGCAGGCAGCACAGCAGTGGCCTTTTTGTTAGATCAGAGAGTGGGTGTTGTCTCTCTGAGTGTCCTCCTCTTACTTGCTTGGATAGGAGTGGTGGTAGTAGGTAGGCATTAAGATGGACTGACTAGGTGTTACGTGTTAGGGCGCCCAGAGAGAGGGGCCAAAAAGATGGGGTGGCAATTGTTGGGTTGCTCCTAGTATTATTGGTGAATTTTTGAAGAAAAAATTTTTTTCCATTGGCTAGAATGGGGGTTCGGGGCTGCCCCAGACCCGCCTCTGTGGGGTGGCAGCACCGCCAAAGTGGGTCCGGGGCCATGGCAAAAATGCCCTCAGTCCCTCCCAGCAATCCCCGTAGAGATAGGAGTGATGGTTCTGTTGTTTTTCTGAGGTGTTCTGAGTGAGTGTGGATTCTGTGATAGCAAATGAGAGTGGATTCATGGTGTCTCATTGGAAATCTCATAAGCTATCATAGAATCTACACTCAGAATACCTCAGAAAAACAACAGAACCATCACTCCTATCTCTACGGGGATTGCTGGGAGGGACTGAGGGCATTTTTGCCATGGCCCCGGACCCACTTTGGGGGTGCTGCCACCCCACAGAGGTGGGTCTGGGGCAGCCCCGAACCCCCATTCTAGCCAATGGGAAAAAAAATTTTCTTCAGAAATTCACCAATAATACTAGGAGCCACCAATTGCCTTGGGATTTTTGGGGTGGAGGACACCCATGGGTGGCTACCACCCACGCCAGCTTTTTTGCCAATAAGGGCTCCACATTGTGAGTTATGGGCAAAAATTTATTTTTTGAAAAAAAATTGTAAAAAATCAGAGGAAGGTGCAATCGACTTGAAATTTGGGTGGCAGGTAGAACACAATGTCCCCTTCAAAACCAGCCACGTTTTGTGATCCGAACCAGTTCGGTTCGGATCCGAACCGGTTCAAAACCGAACCGGACCGGGGGGGTGGTCTGGCAAAACCAAAACCGAACCACCCCGGTCCGGTCCGGACCCGGTTCGGACCCGAACCGAACCGGGAGAACCGGTTTTATGCACATCCCTAAACAGCAATTTTGAAATGGTATCCACTCCTGGCCCAGTCAGGTGGATATGAAGGAGCAGCCATTCTGAAAAGGTGTCCACTCATGCCCAGTCAGCTGATTATGAGAGAACAGCCATTCAGAAAAGGTGTCCACTCCTGCCCTAGTCAGGTGAAGCAGCAGCCATTCTGAAAAGGTGTCCACTCATGGCCCAGTCAGCTGATTGTGAGAGAACAGCCATTCCGAAAAGGTGTCGAGTCCTGGCCCAGTCAGCTGATTATGAGAGAACAGCCATTTTGAATAGATGTCCACTCCTGGCCTAGTCAGGTGGATATGAAGGAGCAGCCATTCTGAAAAGGTGTCCACTCCTGGCCCAGTCAGCTGATTATGAGAGAGCAGCCATTCTGAAAAGGTGTCCACTCCTGGCCCAGTCAGGTGGATATGAAGGAGCAGCCATTCTGAAAAGGTGTCCACTCCTGGCCCAGTCAGCTGATTATGAGAGAGCAGCCATTTTGAAAAGTTGTCCACTCCTGGCCAAATCAGGTGGATATGAAGGAGGAGCCATTCTGAAAACATGTCCACTCCTGGCCCAGTCAGCTGATTATGAGAGAGCAGACATTCTGAAAAGGTGTCCACTCCTGGCTAGTGAGGTGGATATAAATGAGTAACCATTCGGAAAAGGTTTCCACTCCTCACCCAGTCAGGTGGATATGAAGGAGCAGCCATTCTGAAAAGGTGTCCACTCCTAGTCCAGTCAGCTGATTATGAGAGAACAGCCATTTTGAACAGGAGTCCATTCCTGGGCCAGTCAGCTGATTATGAGAGAACAGCCATATTGAAAAGGTGTCCACTCCTGGCCCAGTCTGCTCATTACGAGAGAACAGCCATTTTGAAAATCTGTCCACTCCTGGCCCAGTTTGCTGATTATAAGAGAGCAGCCATTTTGAAAAGGTGTCCACACCTGGCCTAGTCAGGTGCATATGAACGAGCAGCCATTCTGAAAAGGTGTGCACTCCTGGACCAGTCAGTTGAATATGAAGGAGCAGCCATTCTGAAAATGTGTCCACTCCTGGCCCAGTCAGCTGATTATGAGAGACCAGCCATATTGAAAAGGTGTCCACTCCTGTCCCAGTCAGCTGATTTTGCTAGAGCAGCAATTTTGAAAAGGTGTCCACTCCTGTCCCAGTCAGCTGATTATGAAAGAACAGCCATTTTCAAAATGTGTCCACTCCTGGCCCAGTATGCTCATTAAAATAGAGCAGCCATTTTGAAAAGGTGTCAACTCCTTGCGCAGTCAGGTGGATGTGAAGGAGCAGCCGTTCTGAAAAAGTGACCAATCCTTTCCCAGTCAGCTGATTATGAGAGAACAGCCATTCTGAAAAGGTTTCCACTTCTGGCAAAGTCTGCTGATTATGAGAGAAAAGCCATTTTGAAAAGGTGTCCACTCCAGGCCCAGTCAGTTATATATGAAGGAGCAGCCATTTTGAAAAGGTGTCCACTCCTGGCCCAGCCAGGTGAATATGAAGGAGCTGCAATTCTGAAAAGTTGTCCACTCCTGGTCCATTCAGCTGATTATGAGAGAACAGCCATTCCGAAAAAGTGTCGTGTCCTGGCCCAGTCAGCTGATTATGAGAGAACAGCCATTTTGAATAGGTGTCCACTCCCGGCCTAGTCAGGTGGATATGAAGGAGCAGCCATTCTGAAAAGGTGTCCACTCCTGGCCCAGTCAGCTGATTATGAGAGAGCAGCCAATCTGAAAAGGTTTCCACTCCTGGCTAGTGAGGTGGATATAAAGGAGCAACCATTCTGAAAAGGTTTCCGCTCCTCACCCGGTCAGGTGGATATGAAGGAGCAGCCATTCTGAAAAGGTGTCCACTCCTAGTCCAGTCAGCTGATTATGAGAGAACAGCCATTTTGAACAGGTGTCCACTCCTGGCCCAGTCAGCTGATTATGAGAGAACAGCCATATTGAAAAGCTGTCCACTCCTGGCCCAGTCTGCTGATTATGAGAGAACAGCCATTTTGAAAATCTGTCCACTCCTGCCTAGTCTGCTGATTATCAGAGAGCAGCCATTTTAAAAAGTTGTCCACGCCTGGCCTAGTCAGGTGCATATGAACGAGCAGCCATTCTGAAAAGGTGTGCACTCCTGGACCAGTCAGGTGGATATGAAGGAGCAGCCATTCTGAAAAGGTGTCCACTCCTGGCTAAGTCAGCTGATTATGAGAAAGCAGCCATTCTGAAAAGGTGTCCACTCCTGGCCCAGTCACGTGGATATGAAGGAGCAGCCATTCTGAAAAGGTGTCCACTCCTGTCCCAGTCTGCTGATTATGAGAGAACAGCCATTTTGAACAGGTGTCCACTCCTGGCCCAGTCAGCTGATTATGAGAGAACAGCCATATTGAAGAGGTGTCCACTCCTGGCCCAGTCTGCTGATTATGAGAGAACAGCCATTTTGAAAATCTGTCCACTCTTGGCCCAGTCTGCTGATTATGAGAGAGCAGCCATTCTGAAAAGGTGTCCACTCCTGGCCCCGTCAGGTGGATATGAAGGAGCAGCCATTCTGAAAAGGTGTCCACTCCTGGCCCAGTCAGCTGATTATGAGAGAGCAGCCATTTTGAAAAGTTGTCCACTCCTGGCCAAATCAGGTGGATATGAAGGAGCAGCCATTCTGAAAACATGTCCACTCCTGGCCCAGTCAGCTGATTATGAGAGAGCAGACATTCTGAAAAGGTGTCCACTCCTGGCTAGTGAGGTGGATATAAATGAGTAACCATTCGGAAAAGGTTTCCACTCCTCACCCAGTCAGGTGGATATGAAGGAGCAGCCATTCTGAAAAGGTGTCCACTCCTAGTCCAGTCAGCTGATTATTAGAGAACAGCCATTTTGAACAGGAGTCCCTTCCTGGCCCAGTCAGCTGATTATGAGAGAACAGCCATATTGAAAAGGTGTCCACTCCTGGCCCGGGTCTGCTCATTATGAGAGAACATCCATTTTGAAAATCTGTCCACTCCTGGCCCAGTTTGCTGATTATAAGAGAGCAGCCATTTTGAAAAGGTGTCCACACCTGGCCTAGTCAGGTGCATATGAACGAGCAGCCATTCTGCAAAGGTGTGCACTCCTGGACCAGTCAGTTGAATAAGAAGGAGCAGCCATTCTGAAAATGTGTCCACTCCTGGCCCAGTCAGCTGATTATGAGAGACCAGCCATATTGAAAAGGTGTCCACTCCTGGCACAGTCAGCTGATTTTGCTAGAGCAGCCATTTTGAAAAGGTGTCCACTCCTGTTTCAGTCAGCTGATTATGAAAGAACAGCCATTTTCAAAATGTGTCCACTCCTGGCCCATTATGCTCATTAAAAGAGAGCAGCCATTTTGAAAAGGTGTCCACTCCTGGCGCAGTCAGGTGGATGTGACGGAGCAGCCGTTCTGAAAAAGTGACCAATCCTTTCCCAGTCAGCTGATTATGAGAGAACAACCATTCTGAAAAGGTGTCCACTCCTGGCCCAGTCAGTTATATATGAAGGAGCAGCCATTTTGAAAAGGTGACCACTCCTGGCCCAGTCAGCTGATTATGAGAGAGCAACCATTCTGATAAGGTGTCAACTCCTGGCCCAGTCAGCTGAATGTGTGAGAACAGCCATTTTGAAAAGGTGTCCTATCATGGCCCAATCAGCTGATTATGAGAGAGCAGCCATTTTGAAAAGGTGTCCACTCCAGGCCCAGTCAGCTGATTATGTAAGAACAGCCATTCTGAAGAGGTGTTCAGTCCTGGCCCAGTCAGCTGATTATGAGAGAACAGCCATTTTGAAAAGGTGTCCACTCCTGGCCTAGTCAGCTGGATATGAAAGAGCAGCCATTTTGAAAAGGTGTCCACTCCTGGCCGAGTTACTTGACTATGAGAGAGCAGACATTTTGAAAAAGTATCCACTCCTGACCCATTCAGCAGATAATGAGAGAAGAGCCATTCTGAAAAGGTGTCCACTCCTGGACCAGTGAGCTGATTATGAGACAGCAGCCATTGTGAACAGGTGTCCACTAATGGGCCAGTCAGGTGGATAAGAAGGAGCAACCTTTCTGAAAAGCTGTCCACTCCAGTCCCTGTCAGGTGGATATGAAGTAGCAGCTTTTCTGAAAAGGTGTCCATTCCTGGCCCAGTCAGCTGATTATGAGAGAACAGCCATTCGGAAAAGGTGTCCACTCTTGGCCTAGTTAGGTGGATATAAAGTAGCAACCATTCTGAAAAGGTGTCCACTCCAGGCCCAGTCAGCTGATTATGAGAGAACAGCCATTCCGAAAAGGTGTCCAGTCCTGGCCCAGTCAGCTGATTATGAGAGAACAGTCATTTTGAAAAAGTGTCCACTAATGGCCTAGTCAGGTGGATATGAAGGAACAGCCATTCTGAAAAGGTGTCCACTCCTGGCCCAGTCTGCTGATTATGAGAGAGCAGCCATTTTGAAAAGGTATCCATTCCTGGCCCAGTCAGCTGGATATGAAGAAGCAGCCATTCTGAAAAGGTGTCCACTCCTGGCCTAGTCAGCTGATTATGAGAGAACAGCCATTCTGAAAAGGTGTCCACTCCTGGCCTAGTCAGGTGGATATAAAGTAGCAGCAATTCTGAAAAGGTGTCCACTGCTGACCCAGTCAGCTGATTATGAGAGAACAGCCATTGTGAAAAGGTGTCCACTCCTGGCCTAGTCAGCTGGATATGAAGGAGCAGCCATTTTGAAAAGGTGTCCACTCCTGGCCGAGTCAGGTGGATTTGAAGGAGCAGCCATTTTGAAAAGGTATCCACTCCTGGCACAGTCAGCTGATAATGAAAGCAGCCATTTTGAAAAGGCATCCATTCCTGGCCCAGTCAGCTGATTATGAGAGCAGCCATTTTGAAAAGGTGTCCACTCGTGGCCAAGTCAGCTGATTATGAGAGAGCAGCCATTTTGAAAATGTGTCCACTCCTGGCCCAGTGAGCTGATAATGAGAGAGCAGCCATTCTGAAAAGGTGTCCACTCCTGGCTAGTGACGTGGATATAAAGGAGCAAACATTCTGAAAAGGTTTCCATCCTCACCCAGTCAGGTGGATATGAAGGAGCAGCCATTCTGAAAAGGTGTCCACTCCTAGTCCAGTCCGCTGATAATGAGAGAACAGCATTTTTGAACAGGTGTCCACTCCTGGCCCAGTCTGCTGATTATGAGAGAACAGCCATTTTGAAAATCTGTCCACTCCTGGCCCAGTCTGCTGATTATCAGAGAGCAGCCATTTTTTAAAGGTATCCACTCCTGCCCCAGTCAGGTGGATATGAAGGAGCAGGCATTCTGAAAAGGTGTCCACTCATGGCCCAGTGAGCTTATAATGAGAGAGCAGCCATTTTGAAAATGTGTCCAATCCTGGCTATGTCAGCTGATTATGAGAGAGCAGCCATTTTGAAAAGGTGTCCACTCCAGGCCAAGTCAGGTGGATACGAAGGAGCTGTCATTTTGAAAAGGTGTCTACTCCTGGCCCAGTCAGCTGATTATGAGAGACCAGCCATTTTGAAAAAGTGTCCACTCCTGGCATAGTCAGGTGGATATGAGAGAGCAGCAATTTTGAAATGGTATCCATTCCTGGCCCAGTCAGGTGGATATGAAGGAGCAGGCATTCTGAAAAGGTGTCCACTCATGCCCAGTCAGCTGATTATGAGAGAACAGCCATTCGGAAAAGGTGTCCACTTCTGCCCTAGTCAGGTGAAGCAGCAGCCATTCTGAAAAGGTGTCCACTCATGGCCCAGTCAGCTGATTGTGAGAGAACAGCCATTCCGAAAAGGTGTCGAGTCCTGGCCCAGTCAGCTGATTATGAGAGAACAGCCATTTTGAATATGTGTCCACTCCTGGCCTAGTCAGGTGGATATGAAGGAGCAGCCATTCTGAAAAGGTGTCCACTCCTGGCCCAGTCAGCTGATTATGAGAGAGCAGCCATTCTGAAAAGGTGTCCACTCCTGGCCCAGTCAGGTGGATATGAAGGAGCAGCCATTCTGAAAAGGTGTCCACTCCTGTCCCAGTCAGCTGATTATGAGAGAGCAGCCATTTTGAAAAGTTGTCCACTCCTGGCCAAATCAGGTGGATATGAAGGAGCAGCCATTCTGAAAACATGTCCACTCCTGGCCCAGTCAGCTGATTATGAGAGAGCAGACATTCTGAAAAGGTGTCCACTCCTGGCTAGTGAGGTGGATATAAATGAGTAACCATTCGGAAAAGGTTTCCACTCCTCACCCAGTCAGGTGGATATGAAGGAGCAGCCATTCTGAAAAGGTGTCCACTCCTGGCCCAGTCAGCTGATTATGAGAGAGCAGCCATTCTGAAAAGGTGTCCACTCCTAGTCCAGTCAGCTGATTATGAGAGAACAGCCATTTTGAACAGGAGTCCATTCCTGGCCCAGTCAGCTGATTATGAGAGAACAGCCATATTGAAAAGGTGTCCACTCCTGGCCCAGTCTGCTCATTACGAGAGAACAGCCATTTTGAAAATCTGTCCACTCCTGGCCCAGTTTGCTGATTATAAGAGAGCAGCCATTTTGAAAAGGTGTCCACACCTGGCCTAGTCAGGTGCATATGAACGAGCAGCCATTCTGAAAAGGTGTGCACTCCTGGACCAGTCAGTTGAATATGAAGGAGCAGCCATTCTGAAAATGTGTCCACTCCTGGCCCAGTCAGCTGATTATGAGAGACCAGCCATATTGAAAAGGTGTCCACTCCTGTCCCAGTCAGGTGATTTTGCTAGAGCAGCAATTTTGAAAAGGTGTCCACTCCTGTCCCAGTCAGCTGATTATGAAAGAACAGCCATTTTCAAAATGTGTCCACTCCTGGCCCAGTATGCTCATTAAAAAAGAGCAGCCATTTTGAAAAGGTGTCAACTCCTGGCGCAGTCAGGTGGATGTGAAGGAGCAGCCATTTTGAAAAGGTGACCACTCCTGGCCCAGTCAGCTGATTATGAGAGACCAGCCGTATTGAAAAGGTGTCCACTCCTGGCCCAGTCAGCTGATTTTGCTAGAGCAGCAATTTTGAAAAGGTGTCCACTCCTGTCCCAGTCAGCTGATTATGAAAGAACAGCCATTTTCAAAATGTGTCCACTCCTGGCCCATTATGCTTATTAAAAGAGAGCAGCCATTTTGAAAATGTGTCCACTCCTGGCCCAGTCAGCTGATTATGAGAGAGCAGACATTCTGAAAAGGTGTCCACTCCTGGCTAGTGAGGTGGATATAAAGGAGCAACCATTCTGAAAAGGTTTCCACTTCTCGCCCAGTCAGGTGGATATGAAGGAGCAGCCATTCTGAAAAGCTGTCCACTCCTAGTCCAGTCAGCTGATTATGAGAGAACAGCCATTTTGAACAGGTGTCCACTCCTGGCCCAGTCAGCTGATTATGAGAGAACAGCCATATTGAAAATGTGTCCACTCCTGGCCCAATCTGGTGATTATGAGAGAACAGCCATTTTGAAAATCTGTCCACTCCTGGCCAAGTCTGCTGATTATGAGAGAGCAGCCATTTTGAAAAGGTGTCCACGCCTGGCCTAGTCAGGTGCATATGAACGAGCAGCCATTCTGAAAAGGTGTGCACTCCTGGACCAGTCAGTTGAATATGAAGGAGCAGCCATTCTGAAAATGTGTCCACTCCTGGCCCAGTCAGCTGATTATGAGAGACCAGCCATATTGAAAAGGTGTCCACTCCTGGCGCAGTCAGGTGGATGTGAAGGAGCAGCCGTTCTGAAAAAGTGACCAATCCTTTCCCAGTCAACTGATTATGAGAGAACAGCCATTCTGAAAAGGTTTCCACTCCTGGCCCAGTCTGCTGATTATGAGAGAACAGCCATTTTAAAAAGGTGTCCACTCCTGGCCCAGTCAGTTATATATGAAGGAGCAGCCATTTTGAAAAGGTGACCACTCCTGGCCCAGTCAGCTGATTGTGAGAGAGCAACCATTCTGATAAGGTGTCAACTCCTGGCCCAGTCAGCTGAAAGTGTGAGAACAGCCATTTTGAAAAGGTGTCCTATCGTGGCCCAATCAGCTGATTATGAGAGAGCAGCCATTGTGAAAAGGTGTCCACTGCTGACCCAGTCAGCTGATTATGAGAGAACAGCCATTGTGAAAAGGTGTCCACTCCTGGCCTAGTCAGCTGGATATGAAGGAGCAGCCATTTTGAAAAGGTGTCCACTCCTGGCCGAGTCAGGTTGGATATGAAGGAGCAGCCATTTTGAAAAGGTATCCACTCCTGGCACAGTCAGCTGATAATGAAAGCAGCCATTTTGAAAAGGCATCCATTCCTGGCCCAGTCAGCTGATTATGAGAGAACAGCCATTTTGAATAGGTGTCCACTCCTGGCCTAGTCAGGTGGATATGAAGGAGCAGCCATTCTTAAAAGGTGTCCACTCCTGGCCCAGTCAGCTGATTATGAGAGAGCAGCCATTCTGAAAAGGTGCCAATCCTGGCCCAGTCACGTGGATATGAAGGAGCAGCCATTCTGAAAAGGTGTCCACTCCTGGCCCAGTCCGCGAATTATGAGAACAGCCATTCTGAAAAGGTGTCCACCCCTGGCCTAGTCAGGTGGATATGAAGGAGCAGCCATTGTGAAAAGATGTCAACTCCTCGCCTAGTCAGATAGATATGAAGGAGCAGCCATTCTCAAAATGTGTCCACTCCTGGCCAAGTCAGCTGATTATGAGAGAACAGCAATTTTGAAAAGGTATCCACTCCAGACTCAGTCAGCTGATTATGAAAGAACAGCCATTCTGAACTGGTGTCCACTCCTGGCCAAGTCAGGTGGATATGAAGGAGTAGCCATTCTGAAAACGTGTCCATTCCTGGCCGAGTCACCTGATTATGAGAGAACAGCCATTCTGAAAAGGTGTCCACTCCTGGCCTAGTCAGGTAGATATGAAGGAGCAGCCATTCTGAAAATGTGTCGACTCTTGGCCCAGTCAGCTGATTAAGATAGAACAGCCATTCTGAAAAGGTGTCCACTCCAGGCCCAGTCAGGTGGATATGAAGGAGCAGCCATTTTGAAAAGGTGTCCACTCCTGGCCCTGTCAGGTGAATATGAAGGAGAAGCCATTCTGAAAGGTGTCCACTCCTGGCCGAATCAGCTGATTATGAGAGAACAGCCATTCTGAAAAGGTGTCCACTCCTGGCCTAGTCAGGTGGATATGAAGGAGGAGCCTTCTGAAAAGGTGCCAATCCTGGCCCAGTCACATGGATATGAAGGAGCAGCCATTCTGAAAAGTTGTCCACTCCTGGCCCAGTCAGCGAATTATGAGAACAGCCATTCTGAAAAGGTATCCACTCCAGGCCCAGTCAGGTGTATATGAAGGAGCTGCAATTCTCAAAAGTTGTCCACTCCTGGTCCATTCAGGTGATTATGAGAGAACAGCCATTTTGAAAAGGTGTCCACGCCTGGCCTAGTCAGGTGGATATGAAGGAGCAGCCATTCTGAAAAGGTGTCCACTCCTGGCCCAGCCAGGTGAATATGAAGGAGCTGCAATTCTGAAAAGTTGTCCACTCCTGGTCCATTCAGCTGATTATGAGAGAACAGCCATTTTGAAAAGGTGTCCACTCTTGGCCCATTCAGATGGATATGAAGGAGCACCCATTCTGAAAAAGTGTCCAATCCTGCCCAAGTCAGCTGTTTATCAGAGAACAGCAATTCTGAAAATGTGTCCACTCCTGGCCCAGACTGCTGATTATGAGAGAACAGCCCTTCTGAAAAGGTGACCACTCCTGGCTCAGTCAGGTGGATATGAAGGAGCAGCCATTTTGAAAAGGTTTCCACTCCTGGCCCAGTCAGCTGATTATGACAGAGCAGCCATTTTGAAAACGTGTCCACTCTTGGCCCAGACAGCTGATTATGAGAGAACAGCCATTCTGAAAAGGTGTCCACTCCTGGCCTAGTCAGGTGGATATGAAGGAGGAGCCTTCTGAAAAGGTGTCCACTCCTGGCCTAGTCAGCTGATTATGAGAGAGCAGCCATTCTGAAAATGTGTCCACTCCTGGCCTAGTCAGGTGGATATGAAGGAGCAGCCATTCTCAAAAAGTGTCCACTCCTGGCCTAATCAGGTAGATATGAATGAGCAGCCATTCTGAAAAGGTGTCCGCTCCTGGCCCAGGCAGCTGATTATGAGACAATAGCCATTCTGAAAAGTTATCCACACTTGGCCCAGTCAGCTGATTATGAAAGAGCATCCATTTTGAAAAGGTGTCCACTCTTGGCCTAGTCAGCTGATTATGAGAGAGCAGCCATTCTGAAAATGTGTCCACTCCTGGCCTAGTCAGGTGGATATGAAGGAGCAGCCATTCTCAAAAAGTGTCCACTCCTGGCCCAGTCAGCTGATTATGAGAGAACAGCCATTCTGAAAAGTTGTCCACTCCTGACCCAGTCTGCTGATTATGAGAGATTAGCCATTTTGAAAAGGTGTCCACTCCTGGCCCAGTCAGCTGATTATGAGAGAACAGCCATTCTGAAAAGTTGTCCACTCCTGACCCAGTCTGCTGATTATGAGAGATTAGCCATTTTGTAAAGGTGTCCACTCCTGGCCTATTCAGTTGATTATGAGAGAGCAGCCATTCTGAAAATGTGTCCACTCCTGGCCTAGTAAGGTGGATGTGAAGGAGCAGCCATTATGAAAAGGTGTCCACTCCTGGCCCAGTCTGCTGATTATGAGAGAACAGCCATTTTGAAAAGGTGTCCACTCCTGGCCCAGTCAGTTATATATGAAGGAGCAGCCATTTTGAAAAGGTGACCACTCCTGGCCCAGTCAGCTGATTGTGAGAGAGCAACCATTCTGATAAGGTGTCAACTCCTGGCCCAGTCAGATGAAAGTGTGAGAACAGCCATTTTGAAAACGTGTCCTATCGTGGCCCAATCAGCTGATTATGAGAGAGCAGCCATTTTGAAAAGGTGTCCACTCCTGGCCTAGTCAGGTGGATATGAAGGAGCAGCCATTCTGAAAAGGTGTCCACTCCAGGCCCAGTCAGCTGATTATGTGAGAACAGCCATTCTGAAGAGGTGTTCAGTCCTGGCCCAGTCAGCTGATTATGAGAGAACAGCCATTTTGAAAAGGTGTCTACTCCTGGCCTAGTCAGCTGGATATGAAAGAGCAGCCATTTTGAAAAGGTGTCCACTCCTGGCCGAGTTACTTGACTATGAGAGAGCAGCCATTTTGAAAAAGTATCCACTCCTGACCCATTCAGCAGATAATGAGAGAAGAGCCATTCTGAAAAGGTGTCCACTCTTGACCTAGTCAGGTGGATATAAAGGAGCAACCATTCTGAAAATGTTTCCACTCCTGGCTGAGTCAGGTGTATATGAATGAGCAGCCATTCTGAAAAGGTGTCCACTCCTAGTCCAGTCAGCTCATTCTTAGAGAACAGCCATTTTGAAAAGGTGTCCACTCCTGGACCAGTGAGCTGATTATGAGACAGTAGCCATTGTGAACAGGTGTCCACTAATGGGCCAGTCAGGTGGATAAGAAGGAGCAACCTTTCTGAAAAGCTGTCCACTCCAGCCCCAGTCAGGTGGATATGAAGTAGCAGCTTTTCTGAAAAGGTGTCCATTCCTGGCCCAGTCAGCTGATTATGAGAGAACAGCCATTCGGAAAAGGTGTCCACTCTTGGCCTAGTCAGGTGGATATAAAGTAGCAACCATTCTGAAAAGGTGTCCACTCCAGGCCCAGTCAGCTGATTATGAGAGAACAGCCAGTCCGGAAATGTGTCCAGTCCTGGCACAGTCATCTGATTATGAGAGAACAGTCATTTTGAAAAAGTGTCCACTAATGGCCTAATCAGGTGGATATGAAAGAGCAGCCATTCTGAAAAGGTGTCCACTCCTGGCCCAGTCTGCTGATTATGAGAGAGCAGCCATTTTGAAAAGGTATCCACTCCTGGCCCAGTCAGGTGGATATGAAGAAGCAGCCATTCTGAAAAGGTGTCCACTCCTGGCCTATTCAGCTGATTATGAGAGAACAGCCATTCTGAAAAGGTGTCCACTCCTGGCCTAGTCAGGTGGATATAAAGTAGCAGCAATTCTGAAAAGGTGTCCACTGCTGACCCAGTCAGCTGATTATGAGAGAACAGCCATTGTGAAAATGTGTCCACTCCTGGCCTAGTCAGCTGGATATGAAGGAGCAGCCATTTTGAAAAGGTGTCCACTCCTGGCCGAGTCAGGTGGATATGAAGGAGCAGCCATTTTGAAAAGGTATCCACTCCTGGCACAGTCAGCTGATAATGAAAGCAGCCATTTTGAAAAGGCATCCATTCCTGGCCCAGTCAGCTGATTATGAGAGCAGCCATTTTGAAAAGGTGTCCACTCGTGGCCAAGTCAGCTGATAATGAGAGAGCAGCCATTTTGAAAATGTGTCCACTCCTGGCCCAGTGAGCTGATAATGAGAGAGCAGCCATTTTGAAAAGGTGTCCACTCCTGGCGCAGTCAGGTGGATGTGAAGGAGCAGCCGTTCTGAAAAAGTGACCAATCCTTTCCCAGTCAGCTGATTATGAGAGAACAACCATTCTGAAAAGGTTTCCACTCCTGGCCCAGTCTGCTGATTATGAGAGAACAGCGATTTTGAAAAGGTGTCCACTCCTGACCCAGTCAGTTATATATGAAGGAGCAGCCATTTTGAAAAGGTGACCACTCCTGGCCCAATCAGCTGATTATGAGAGACCAGCCGTATTGAAAAGTGTCCACTCCTGGCCCAGTCAGCTGATTTTGCTAGAGCAGCAATTTTGAAAAGGTGTCCACTCCTGTCCCTGTCAGCTGATTATGAAAGAACAGCCATTTTCAAAATGTGTCCACTCCTGGCCCATTATGCTCATTAAAAGAGAGCAGCCATTTTGAAAAGGTGTCCACTCCTGGCGCAGTCAGTTGGATGTGAAGGAGCAGCCGTTCTGAAAAAGTGACCAATCCTTTCCCAGTCAACTGATTATGAGAGAACAGCCATTCTGAAAAGGTTTCCACTCCTGGCCCAGTCTGCTGATTATGAGAGAACAGCCATTTTAAAAAGGTGTCCACTCCTGGCCCAGTCAGTTATATATGAAGGAGCAGCCATTTTGAAAGGTGACCACTCCTGGCCCAGTCAGCTGATTGTGAGAGAGCAACCATTCTGATAAGGTGTCAACTCCTGGCCAAGTCAGCTGAAAGTGTGAGAACAGCCATTTTGAAAAGGTGTCCTATCGTGGCCCAATCAGCTGATTATGAGAGAGCAGCCATTGTGAAAAGGTGTCCACTCCTGGCCTAGTCAGCTGGATATGAAAGAGCAGCCATTTTGAAAAGGTGTCCACTCCTGGCCCTGTCAGGTGAATATGAAGGAGAAGCCATTCTGAAAGGTGTCCACTCCTGGCCGAATCAGCTGATTATGAGAGAACAGCCATTCTGAAAAGGTGTCCACTGCTGACCCAGTCAGCTGATTATGAGAGAACAGCCATTGTGAAAAGGTGTCCACTCCTGGCCTAGTCAGCTGGATATGAAGGAGCAGCCATTTTGAAAAGGTGTCCACTCCTGGCCTAGTCAGGTGGTTATGAAGGAGCAGCCATTCTGAAAAGGTGTCCACTCCTGGCCCAGTCAGCTGATTATGAGAGAGCAGCCATTCTGAAAAGGTGCCAATCCTGGCCCAGTCACGTGGATATGAAGGAGCAGCCATTCTGAAAAGGTGTCCACTCCTGGCCCAGTCCGCGAATTATGAGAACAGCCATTCTGAAAAGGTGTCCACCCCTGGCCTAGTCAGGTGGATATGAAGGAGCAGCCATTGTGAAAAGATGTCAACTCCTCGCCTAGTCAGATAGATATGAAGGAGCAGCCATTCTCAAAATGTGTCCACTCCTGGCCAAGTCAGCTGATTATGAGAGAACAGCAATTTTGAAAAGGTATCCACTCCAGACTCAGTCAGCTGATTATGAAAGAACAGCCATTCTGAACTGGTGTCCACTCCTAGCTAAGTCAGGTGGATATGAAGGAGCAGCCATTCTGAAAACGTGTCCATTCCTGGCCGAGTCACCTGATTATGAGAGAACAGCCATTCTGAAAAGGTGTCCACTCCTGGCCTAGTCAGGTAGATATGAAGGAGCAGCCATTCTGAAAATGTGTCGACTCTTGGCCCAGTCAGCTGATTAAGATAGAACAGCCATTCTGAAAAGGTGTCCACTCCAGGCCCAGTCAGGTGGATATGAAGGAGCAGCCATTTTGAAAAGGTGTCCACTCCTGGCCCTGTCAGGTGAATATGAAGGAGAAGCCATTCTGAAAGGTGTCCACTCCTGGCCGAATCAGCTGATTATGAGAGAACAGCCATTCTGAAAAGGTGTCCACTCCTGGCCTAGTCAGGTGGATATGAAGGAGGAGCCTTCTGAAAAGGTGCCAATCCTGGCCCAGTCACATGGATATGAAGGAGCAGCCATTCTGAAAAGTTGTCCACTCCTGGCCCAGTCAGCGAATTATGAGAACAGCCATTCTGAAAAGGTATCCACTCCAGGCCCAGTCAGGTGTATATGAAGGAGCTGCAATTCTGAAAAGTTGTCCACTCCTGGTCCATTCAGGTGATTATGAGAGAACAGCCATTTTGAAAAGGTGTCCACGCCTGGCCTAGTCAGGTGGATATGAAGGAGCAGCCATTCTGAAAAGGTGTCCACTCCTGGCCCAGCCAGGTGAATATGAAGGAGCTGCAATTCTGAAAAGTTGTCCACTCCTGGTCCATTCAGCTGATTATGAGAGAACAGCCATTTTGAAAAGGTGTCCACTCTTGGCCCATTCAGATGGATATGAAGGAGCACCCATTCTGAAAAAGTGTCCAATCCTGGCCAAGTCAGCTGTTTATCAGAGAACAGCCATTCTGAAAATGTGTCCACTCCTGGCCCAGACTGCTGATTATGAGAGAACAGCCCTTCTGAAAAGGTGTCCACTCCTGGCTCAGTCAGGTGGATATGAAGGAGCAGCCATTTTGAAAAGGTTTCCACTCCTGGCCCTGTCAGCTGATTATGACAGAGCAGCCATTTTGAAAACGTGTCCACTCTTGGCCCAGACAGCTGATTATGAGAGAACAGCCATTCTGAAAAGGTGTCCACTCCTGGCCTAGTCAGGTGGATATGAAGGAGGAGCCTTCTGAAAAGGTGTCCACTCCTGGCCTAGTCAGCTGATTATGAGAGAGCAGCCATTCTGAAAATGTGTCCACTCCTGGCCTAGTCAGGTGGATATGAAGGAGCAGCCATTCTCAAAAAGTGTCCACTCCTGGCCTAATCAGGTAGATATGAATGAGCAGCCATTCTGAACAGGTGTCCGCTCCTGGCCCAGGCAGCTGATTATGAGACAATAGCCATTCTGAAAAGTTATCCACACTTGGCCCAGTCAGCTGATTATGAAAGAGCATCCATTTTGAAAAGGTGTCCACTCTTGGCCTAGTCAGCTGATTATGAGAGAGCAGCCATTCTGAAAATGTGTCCACTCCTGGCCTAGTCAGGTGGATATGAAGGAGCAGCCATTCTCAAAAAGTGTCCACTCCTGGCCCAGACTGCTGATTATGAGAGAACAGCCATTCTGAAAAGTTGTCCACTCCTGACCCAGTCTGCTGATTATGAGAGATTAGCCTTTTTGAAAAGGTGTCCACTCCTGGCCCAGTCAGCTGATTATGAGAGAACAGCCATTCTGAAAAGTTGTCCACTCCTGCACCAGTCTGCTGATTATGAGAGATTAGCCATTTTGTAAAGGTGTCCACTCCTGGCCTATTCAGTTGATTATGAGAGAGCAGCCATTCTGAAAATGTGTCCACTCCTGGCCTAGTCAGGTGGATGTGAAGGAGCAGCCATTATGAAAAGGTGTCCACTCCTGGCCCAGTCTGCTGATTATGAGAGAACAGCCATTTTGAAAAGGTGTCCACTCCTGGCCCAGTCAGTTATATATGAAGGAGCAGCCATTTTGAAAAGGTGACCACTCCTGGCCCAGTCAGCTGATTGTGAGAGAGCAACCATTCTGATAAGGTGTCAACTCCTGGCCCAGTCAGCTGATTATGAGAGAATAGCCATTTTGAAAAGGTGTCCACTCCTGTCCCAGTCAACTTATTATGAGAGAACAGCCATTCTCAAAATGTGTGCGCTCCTGGCACAGTCTGATGATTATGAGAGAGTAGCCATTTTGAAAAGGTTTCCACTCCTGGCCGAGTCAGGTGGATATGAATGAGCAGCCATTCTGAAAAGGTGTAAATTCCTGGCCCAGTCAGCTGATTGTGTGAGAACAGCCATTCTGAAAAGGTGTCCACTCCTGGCCCAGTCCGCTGATTATGAGAGAATAGCCATTTTGAAAAGGTGTCCACTCCTGTCCCAGTCAACTTATTATGAGAGAACAGCCATTCTCAAAATGTGTGCGCTCCTGGCACAGTCTGATGATTATGAGAGAGTAGCCATTTTGAAAAGGTTTCCACTCCTGGCCGAGTCAGGTGGATATGAATGAGCAGCCATTCTGAAAAGGTGTAAATTCCTGGCCCAGTCAGCTGATTGTGTGAGAACAGCCATTCTGAAAAGGTGTCCACTCCTGGCCTAGTCAGGTGGATATGAAGGAGGAGCCATTCTGAAAAGGTGTCCACTCCTGGCCCAGTCAGCTGATTATGAGAGAAAAGCCATTCTGAATAGGTGTCCACTCCTGTCCTAGTCAGGTGGATATGAAGGAGGAGCCTTCTGAAAGGTGTCCACTCCTGTCCCAGTCAACTGATTATGAGATAGCAGACATTTTGAAAATGTGTCCACTCCTGGCCTAGTCAGGTGGATATGAAGTAGCAGCCATTCTGAAAAGGTGCCAATCCTGGCCCAGTCACGTGGATATGAAGGAGCAGCCATTCTGAAAAGGTGTCCCCTCCTGGCCCATTCAGCGAATTATGAGAACAGCCATTCCGAAAAGGTGTCCACTCCTGGCCCAGTCAGGTGTATATGAAGGAGCAGCCATTCTGAAAAGGTGTCCACTCCTGGCCAAGTCAGCTGTTTATGAGAGAACAGCCATTCTGAAAATGTGTCCACTCCTGGCCCAGACTGCTGATTATGAGAGAACAGCCCTTCTGAAAAGGTGTCCACTCCTGGCTCCGTCAGGTGGATATGAAGGAGTAGCCATTTTGAAAAGGTGTCCACTCCTGGCCTAGTCAAGTGGATATGAAGGAGCCGCCATTTTGAAAAGGTGTCCACTCCTGGCCGAGTCAGCTGATTATGAGAGAGCAGCCATTTTGAAAAGCTGTCCACTCCTTGCCCAGTCAGCTGATTATGACAGAACAGCCATTTTGAAAAGGTGTCCACTCCAGGCCCATTCAGCTGATTCTGAGAGAACAGGCATTCTGAAAAGATGTCCAATCCTGGCCAAGTCAGGTGGATATGAAGGACCAGCCATTCTGAAAAGTTGTCCACTCCTAGTCCATTCAGCTGATTATGAGAGAACAGCCATTTTGAAAAGGTGTCCACTCCTAGCCCATTCAGATGGATATGAAGGAGCACCCATTCTGAAAAAGTGTCCAATCCTGGCCAAGTCAGCTGTTTATGAGAGAACAGCCATTATGAAAATGTGTCCACTCCTGGCCCAATCTGCTGATTATCAGAGATTAGCCATTTTGAAAAGGTTTCCACTCCTGGCCTAGTCAGGTGGATATGAATGAGCAGCCATTCTGAAAAGGTGTCAATTCCTGGCCCAATCAGCTGATTAAGATAGAACAGCCATTCTGAAAACATGTCCACTCGGGGCCTAGTCAGGTGGATATGAAGGAGCCGCCATTCTTAAAAGGTGTCCACTCCTGGCCCTGTCAGCTGATTATGAGAGAACAGCCATTCTGAAAAGGTGTCCACTCTTGGCCTAGTCAGGTGGATATGAAGGAGCCGCCATTCTGAAAAAGTGTCCACTCCTTCCCAGTCAGCTGCTTATGAGAGAACAGCCATTCTGAAAATTTGTCCACTCCTGGCCTAATCAGGTGGATAAGAAGGAGCATCCATTTTGAAAAGGTGTCCACTCCTGGCCAGTCAGCTGATTGTGAGAGAACAGCCATTCTGAAAAGGTGTCCACTCCTGGCCCAGCCAGGTGAATATGAAGCAGCTGCAATTCTGAAAAGTTGTCCACTCCTGGTCCATTCAGCTGATTATGAGAGAACAGCCATTTTGAAAAGGTGTCCACTCCTGGCCCATTCAGATGGATATGAAGGAGCACCCATTCTGAAAAAGTGTGCAATCCTGGCCAAGTCAGCTGTTTATGAGAGAACAGCCATTCTGAAAATGTGTCCACTCCTGGCCCAGACTGCTGATTATGAGAGAACAGCCCTTCTGAAAAGGTGTCCACTCCTGGCCTAGTCAGCTGGATATGAAAGAGCAGCCATTTTGAAAAGGTGTCCACTCCTGGCCCTGTCAGGTGAATATGAAGGAGAAGCCATTCTGAAAGGTGTCCACTCCTGGCCGAATCAGCTGATTATGAGAGAACAGCGATTCTGAAAAGGTGTCCACTGCTGACCCAGTCAGCTGATTATGAGAGAACAGCCATTGTGAAAAGGTGTCCACTCCTGGCCTAGTCAGCTGGATATGAAGGAGCAGCCATTTTGAAAAGGTGTCCACTCCTGGCCTAGTCAGGTGGTTATGAAGGAGCAGCCATTCTGAAAAGGTGTCCACTCCTGGCCCAGTCAGCTGATTATGAGAGAGCAGCCATTCTGAAAAGGTGCCAATCCTGGCCCAGTCACGTGGATATGAAGGAGCAGCCATTCTGAAAAGGTGTCCACTCCTGGCCCATTCCGCGAATTATGAGAACAGCCATTCTGAAAAGGTGTCCACCCCTGGCCTAGTCAGGTGGATATGAAGGAGCAGCCATTGTGAAAAGATGTCAACTCCTCGCCTAGTCAGATAGATATGAAGGAGCAGCCATTCTCAAAATGTGTCCACTCCTGGCCAAGTCAGCTGATTATGAGAGAACAGCAATTTTGAAAAGGTATCCACTCCAGACTCAGTCAGCTGATTATGAAAGAACAGCCATTCTGAACTGGTGTCCACTCCTAGCCAAGTCAGGTGGATATGAAGGAGCAGCCATTTTGAAAACGTGTCCATTCCTGGCCGAGTCACCTGATTATGAGAGAACAGCCATTCGGAAAAGGTGTCCACTCCTGGCCTAGTCAGGTAGATATGAAGGAGCAGCCATTCTGAAAATGTGTCGACTCTTGGCCCAGTCAGCTGATTAAGATAGAACAGCCATTCTGAAAAGGTGTCCACTCCAGGCCCAGTCAGGTGGATATGAAGGAGCAGCCATTTTGAAAAGGTGTCCACTCCTGGCCCTGTCAGGTGAATATGAAGGAGAAGCCATTCTGAAAGGTGTCCACTCCTGGCCGAATCAGCTGATTATGAGAGAACAGCCATTCTGAAAAGGTGTCCACTCTTGGCCTAGTCAGGTGGATATGAAGGAGGAGCCTTCTGAAAAGGTGCCAATCCTGGAACAGTCACATGGATATGAAGGAGCAGCCATTCTGAAAAGTTGTCCACTCCTGGCCCAGTCAGCGAATTATGAGAACAGCCATTCTGAAAAGGTATCCACTCCAGGCCCAGTCAGGTGTATATGAAGGAGCTGCAATTCTGAAAAGTTGTCCACTCCTGGTCCATTCAGGTGATTATGAGAGAACAGCCATTTTGAAAAGGTGTCCACGCCTGGCCTAGTCAGGTGGATATGAAGGAGCAGCCATTCTGAAAAGGTGTCCACTCCTGGCCCAGCCAGGTGAATATGAAGGAGCTGCAATTCTGAAAAGTTGTCCACTCCTGGTCCATTCAGCTGATTATGAGAGAACAGCCATTTTGAAAAGGTGTCCACTCTTGGCCCATTCAGATGGATATGAAGGAGCACCCATTCTGAAAAAGTGTCCAATCCTGCCCAAGTCAGCTGTTTATCAGAGAACAGCAATTCTGAAAATGTGTCCACTCCTGGCCCAGACTGCTGATTATGAGAGAACAGCCCTTCTGAAAAGGTGTCCACTCCTGGCTCAGTCAGGTGGATATGAAGGAGCAGCCATTTTGAAAAGGTTTCCACTCCTGGCCCAGTCAGCTGATTATGACAGAGCAGCCATTTTGAAAACGTGTCCACTCTTGGCCCAGACAGCTGATTATGAGAGAACAGCCATTCTGAAAAGGTGTCCACTCCTGGCCTAGTCAGGTGGATATGAAGGAGGAGCCTTCTGAAAAGGTGTCCACTCCTGGCCTAGTCAGCTGATTATGAGAGAGCAGCCATTCTGAAAATGTGTCCACTCCTGGCCTAGTCAGGTGGATATGAAGGAGCAGCCATTCTCAAAAAGTGTCCACTCCTGGCCTAATCAGGTAGATATGAATGAGCAGCCATTCTGAAAAGGTGTCCGCTCCTGGCCCAGGCAGCTGATTATGAGACAATAGCCATTCTGAAAAGTTATCCACACTTGTCCCAGTCAGCTGATTATGAAAGAGCATCCATTTTGAAAAGGTGTCCACTCTTGGCCTAGTCAGCTGATTATGAGAGAGCAGCCATTCTGAAAATGTGTCCACTCCTGGCCTAGTCAGGTGGATATGAAGGAGCAGCCATTCTCAAAAAGTGTCCACTCCTGGCCCAGTCAGCTGATTATGAGAGAACAGCCATTCTGAAAAGTTGTCCACTCCTGACCCAGTCTGCTGATTATGAGAGATTAGCCATTTTGAAAAGGTGTCCACTCCTGGCCCAGTCAGCTGATTATGAGAGAACAGCCATTCTGAAAAGTTGTCCACTCCTGACCCAGTCTGCTGATTATGAGAGATTAGCCATTTTATAAAGGTGTCCACTCCTGGCCTATTCAGTTGATTATGAGAGAGCAGCCATTCTGAAAATGTGTCCACTCCTGGCCTAGTCAGGTGGATGTGAAGGAGCAGCCATTCTGAAAAGGTGTCCACTCCTGGCCCAGTCAGCTGATTATGAGAGAATAGCCATTTTGAAAAGGTGTCCACTCCTGTCCCAGTCAACTTATTATGAGAGAACAGCCATTCTCAAAATGTGTGCGCTCCTGGCACAGTCTGATGATTATGAGAGAGTAGCCATTTTGAAAAGGTTTCCACTCCTGGCCGAGTCAGGTGGATATGAATGAGCAGCCATTCTGAAAAGGTGTCAATTCCTGGCCCAGTCAGCTGATTGTGTGAGAACAGCCATTCTGAAAAGGTGTCCACTCCTGGCCTAGTCAGGTGGATATGAAGGAGGAGCCATTCTGAAAAGGTGTCCACTCCTGGCCCAGTCAGCTGATTATGAGAGAAAAGCCATTCTGAATAGGTGTCCACTCCTGTCCTAGTCAGGTGGATATGAAGGAGGAGCCTTCTGAAAGGTGTCCACTCCTGTCCCAGTCAACTGATTATGAGATAGCAGACATTTTGAAAATGTGTCCACTCCTGGCCTAGTCAGGTGGATATGAAGTAGCAGCCATTCTGAAAAGGTGCCAATCCTGGCCCAGTCACGTGGATATGAAGGAGCAGCCATTCTGAAAAGGTGTCCACTCCTGGCCCAGTCAGCGAATTATGAGAACAGCCATTCCGAAAAGGTGTCCACTCCTGGCCCAGTCAGGTGTATATGAAGGAGCAGCCATTCTGAAAAGGTGTCCACTCCTGGCCAAGTCAGCTGTTTATGAGAGAACAGCCATTCTGAAAATGTGTCCACTCCTGGCCCAGACTGCTGATTATGAGAGAACAGCCCTTCTGAAAAGGTGTCCACTCCTGGCTCCGTCAGGTGGATATGAAGGAGTAGCCATTTTGAAAAGGTGTCCACTCCTGGCCTAGTCAAGTGGATATGAAGGAGCCGCCATTTTGAAAAGGTGTCCACTCCTGGCCGAGTCAGCTGATTATGAGAGAACAGCCATTTTGAAAAGGTGTCCACTCTTGGCCCATTCAGATGGATATGAAGGAGCACCCATTCTGAAAAAGTGTCCAATCCTGCCCAAGTCAGCTGTTTATCAGAGAACAGCAATTCTGAAAATGTGTCCACTCCTGGCCCAGACTGCTGATTATGAGAGAACAGCCCTTCTGAAAAGGTGTCCACTCCTGGCTCAGTCAGGTGGATATGAAGGAGCAGCCATTTTGAAAAGGTTTCCACTCATGGCCCAGTCAGCTGATTATGACAGAGCAGCCATTTTGAAAACGTGTCCACTCTTGGCCCAGACAGCTGATTATGAGAGAACAGCCATTCTGAAAAGGTGTCCACTCCTGGCCTAGTCAGGTGGATATGAAGGAGGAGCCTTCTGAAAAGGTGTCCACTCCTGGCCTAGTCAGCTGATTATGAGAGAGCAGCCATTCTGAAAATGTGTCCACTCCTGGCCTAGTCAGGTGGATATGAAGGAGCAGCCATTCTCAAAAAGTGTCCACTCCTGGCCTAATCAGGTAGATATGAATGAGCAGCCATTCTGAAAAGGTGTCCGCTCCTGGCCCAGGCAGCTGATTATGAGACAATAGCCATTCTGAAAAGTTATCCACACTTGTCCCAGTCAGCTGATTATGAAAGAGCATCCATTTTGAAAAGGTGTCCACTCTTGGCCTAGTCAGCTGATTATGAGAGAGCAGCCATTCTGAAAATGTGTCCACTCCTGGCCTAGTCAGGTGGATATGAAGGAGCAGCCATTCTCAAAAAGTGTCCACTCCTGGCCCAGTCAGCTGATTATGAGAGAACAGCCATTCTGAAAAGTTGTCCACTCCTGACCCAGTCTGCTGATTATGAGAGATTAGCCATTTTGAAAAGGTGTCCACTCCTGGCCCAGTCAGCTGATTATGAGAGAACAGCCATTCTGAAAAGTTGTCCACTCCTGACCCAGTCTGCTGATTATGAGAGATTAGCCATTTTATAAAGGTGTCCACTCCTGGCCTATTCAGTTGATTATGAGAGAGCAGCCATTCTGAAAATGTGTCCACTCCTGGCCTAGTCAGGTGGATGTGAAGGAGCAGCCATTCTGAAAAGGTTTCCACTCCTGGCCCAGTCAGCTGATTATGAGAGAATAGCCATTTTGAAAAGGTGTCCACTCCTGTCCCAGTCAACTTATTATGAGAGAACAGCCATTCTCAAAATGTGTGCGCTCCTGGCACAGTCTGATGATTATGAGAGAGTAGCCATTTTGAAAAGGTTTCCACTCCTGGCCGAGTCAGGTGGATATGAATGAGCAGCCATTCTGAAAAGGTGTAAATTCCTGGCCCAGTCAGCTGATTGTGTGAGAACAGCCATTCTGAAAAGGTGTCCACACCTGGTCTAGTCAGGTGGATATGAAGGAGGAGCCATTCTGAAAAGGTGTCCACTCCTGGCCCAGTCAGCTGATTATGAGAGAAAAGCCATTCTGAATAGGTGTCCACTCCTGTCCTAGTCAGGTGGATATGAAGGAGGAGCCTTCTGAAAGGTGTCCACTCCTGTCCCAGTCAACTGATTATGAGATAGCAGACATTTTGAAAATGTGTCCACTCCTGGCCTAGTCAGGTGGATATGAATTAGCAGCCATTCTGAAAAGGTGCCAATCCTGGCCCAGTCACGTGGATATGAAGGAGCAGCCATTCTGAAAAGGTGTCCACTCCTGGCCCAGTCAGCGAATTATGAGAACAGCCATTCCGAAAAGGTGTCCACTCCTGGCCCAGTCAGGTGTATATGAAGGAGCAGCCATTCTGAAAAGGTGTCCACTCCTGGCCAAGTCAGCTGTTTATGAGAGAACAGCCATTCTGAAAATGTGTCCACTCCTGGCCCAGACTGCTGATTATGAGAGAACAGCCCTTCTGAAAAGGTGTCCACTCCTGGCTCCGTCAGGTGGATATGAAGGAGTAGCCATTTTGAAAAGGTGTCCACTCCTGGCCTAGTCAAGTGGATATGAAGGAGCCGCCATTTTGAAAAGGTGTCCACTCCTGGCCGAGTCAGCTGATTATGAGAGAGCAGCCATTTTGAAAAGCTGTCCACTCCTTGCCCAGTCAGCTGATTATGACAGAACAGCCATTTTGAAAAGGTGTCCACTCCTGGCCCATTCAGCTGATTCTGAGATAACAGGCATTCTGAAAAGATGTCCACTCCTGGCCAAGTCAGGTGGATATGAAGGACCAGCCATTCTGAAAAGTTGTCCACTCCTAGTCCATTCAGCTGATTATGAGAGAACAGCCATTTTGAAAAGGTGTCCACTCCTAGCCCATTCAGATGGATATGAAGGAGCACCCATTCTGAAAAAGTGTCCAATCCTGGCCAAGTCAGCTGTTTATGAGAGAACAGCCATTATGAAAATGTGTCCACTCCTGGCCCAGTCTGCTGATTATGAGAGATTAGCCATTTTGAAAAGGTTTCCACTCCTGGCCTAGTCAGGTGGATATGAATGAGCAGCCATTCTGAAAAGGTGTCAATTCCTGGCCCAATCAGCTGATTAAGATAGAACAGCCATTCTGAAAACATGTCCACTCGGGGCCTACTCAGGTGGATATGAAGGAGCCGCCATTCTTAAAAGGTGTCCACTCCTGGCCCTGTCAGCTGATTATGAGAGAACAGCCATTCTGAAAAGGTGTCCACTCCTGGCCTAGTCACGTGGATATGAAGGAGGAGCCTTCTGAAAAGGTGTCCTGGCCCAGTAAGCTGATTATGAGAGAACAGCAATTTTGAAAAGTTGTCCACTCGTGGGATAGTCAAGTGGATATGAAGGAGCAGCGATTTTGAAAAGGTATCCACTCCTGGCCTCGTCAGCTGATTATGAGAGAGCAGCCATTCTGAAAAGGTGTCCACTCCTGGCCTAGTCAGGTGGATATGAAGGAGCCGCCATTCTGAAAAAGTGTCCACTCCTTCCCAGTCAGCTGCTTATGAGAGAACAGCCATTCTGAAAATTTGTCCACTCCTGGCCTAATCAGGTGGATAAGAAGGAGCATCCATTTTGAAAAGGTGTCCACTCCTGGCCAGTCAGCTGATTGTGAGAGAACAGCCATTCTGAAAAGGTGTCCACTCCTGGCCCAGCCAGGTGAATATGAAGCAGCTGCAATTCTGAAAAGTTGTCCACTCCTGGTCCATTCAGCTGATTATGAGAGAACAGCCATTTTGAAAAGGTGTCCACTCCTGGCCCATTCAGATGGATATGAAGGAGCACCCATTCTGAAAAAGTGTCCAATCCTGGCCAAGTCAGCTGTTTATGAGAGAACAGCCATTCTGAAAATGTGTCCACTCCTGGCCCAGACTGCTGATTATGAGAGAACAGCCCTTCTGAAAAGGTGTCCACTCCTGGCTCAGTCAGGTGGATATGAAGGAGCAGCCATTTTGAAAAGGTGTCCACTCCTGGCCCAGTCAGCTGATTATGACAGAGCAGCCATTTTGAAAACGTGTCCACTCTTGGCCCAGTCAGCTGATTATGAGAGAACAGCCATTCTGAAACGGTGTCCACTCCTGGCCTAGTCAGGTGGATATGAAGGAGGAGCCTTCTGAAAAGGTGTCCACTCCTGTCCCTGTCAGGTGATTATGAGAGAGCAGACATTTTGAAAAGGTGTCCACTCCTAGCCTAGTCAGCTGGATATGAAGGAGCAGCCATTCTGAAAAGGTGTCAACTCCTGCTCCAGTCAGCTGATTATGAGAGAGCAGCCATTTTGAAAAGGTGTCCACTCCTGGTCCAGTCAGCTGATTATGAGAGAGCAGCCATTTTGAAAAGGTGTCCACGCCTGGCCTAGTCAGGTGGATATGAATGAGCAGCCATTCTGAAAATGTGCTCACTCCTGGCCCAATCAGGTGGATATAAATGAGCAGCCATTTTGAAAACGTTTAGATTCCTGTCCCAGTCAGCTGATTATGAGAGAACAGCCATTTTGAAAAGGTGTCCATGCCTGGCCTAGTCAGGTGCATATGAAGGAGCAACCATTGTGAAAAGATGTCCACTCCTCGCCTAGGCAGTTGGATATGAAGGAGCAGCCATTCTCAAAATGTGTCCACTCCTGTCCCAGTCAGCTGATAATGAGAGAACAGCCATTTTGAAAAGGTGTCCACGCCTGGCCTAGTCAGGTGGATATGAAGGAGCAGCCATTGTGAAAAGATGTCCACTACTCGCCTAGTCAGATGGATATGAAGGAGTAGCCATTCTCAAAAGCTGTCCACTCCTGGCCCAGTCAGCTGATTATGAGAGAACAGCAATTTTGAAAAGGTATCCACTCCAGACTCAGTCAGCTGATTATGAAAGAACAGCCATTCTGAACAGATGTCCACTCCTGGCCAAGTCAGGTGGATATGAAGGAGCAGCCATTCTGAAAACGTGTCCATTCTTGGCCAAGTCACCTGATTATGAGAGAACAGCCATTCTGAAAAGGTGTCCACTCCTGGCCTAGTCAGGTAGATATGAAGGAGCAGCCATTCTGAAAATGTGACGACTTTTGGCCCAGTCAGCTGATTAAGATAGAACAGCCATTATGAAAATGTGTCCACTCCTGGCCCAGTCTGCTGATTATGAGAGATTAGCCATTTTGAAAAGTTGTCCACTCGTGGCCTAGTCACGTGGATATGAAGGAGCAGCGATTTTAAAAAGGTGTCCACTCCTGGCCTAATCAGGTAGATATGAATGAGCAGCCATTCTGAAAAGGTGTCCGCTCCTGGCCCAGGCAGCTGATTATGAGACAATAGCCATTCTGAAAAGTTATCCACTCTTGGCCCAGTCAGCTGATCATGAAAGAGCAGCCATTTTGAAAAGGTGTCCACTCCTGGCCTAGTCAGCTGATTATGAGAGAGCAGCCATTCTGAAAATGTGTCCACTCCTGGCCTAGTCAGGTGGATATGAAGGAGCAGCCATTCTCAAAAAGTGTCCACTCCTGGCCCAGTCAGCTGATTATGAGAGAACAGCCATTCTGAAAAGTTGTCCACTCCTCACCCAGTCTGCTGATTATGAGAGATTAGCCATTTTGAAAAGGTGTCCACTCCTGGCCTAGTCAGTTGATTATGAGAGAGCAGCCATTCTGAAAAGGTGTCCACTCCTGGCCTAGTCAGGTGGATGTGAAGGAGCAGCCATTCTGAAAAGGTGCCAATCCTGGCCCAGTCACGTGGATATGAAGGAGCAGCCATTCTGAAAAGGTGTCCCCTCCTGGCCCATTCAGCGAATTATGAGAACAGCCATTCTGAAAAGGTATCCACTCCAGGCCCAGTCAGGTGTATATGAAGGAGCAGCCATTTTGAAAACGTTTAAATTCCTGTCCCAGTCAGCTGATGATGAGAGAACAGCCATTTTGAAAAGGTGTCCACGCCTGGCCTAGTCAGGTGCATATGAAGGAGCAGCCATTCTGAAAAGGTGTCCACTCCTGGCCCAGCCAGGTGAATATGAAGGAGCTGCAATTCTGAAAAGTTGTCCACTCCTGGTCCATTCAGCTGATTATGAGAGAACAGCCATTTTGAAAAGGTTTCCACTCCTGGCCCATTCAGATGGATATGAAGGATCACCCATTCTGAAAAAGTGTCCAATTCTGGCCAAGTCAGCTGTTTATGAGAGAACAGCCATTCTGAAAATGTGTCCACTCCTGGCCCAGACTGCTGATTAAGAGAGAACAGCCCTTCTGAAAAGGTGTCCACTCCTGGCTCAGTCAGGTGGATATGAAGGAGCAGCCATTTTGAAAAGGTGTCCACTCCTGGCCTAGTCAGCTGATTATGAGAGAGCAGCCATTTTGAAAACGTGTCCACTCTTGGCCCAGTCAGCTGATTATGAGAGAACAGCCATTCTGAAACGGTGTCCACTCCTGGCCTAGTCAGGTGGATATGAAGGAGGAGCCTTCTGAAAAGGTGTCCACTCCTGTCCCTGTCAGGTGATTATGAGAGAGCAGACATTTTGAAAAGGTGTCCACTCCTAGACTAGTCAGGTGGATATGAAGGAGCAGCCATTCTGAAAAGGTGTCAACTCCTGGTCCAGTCAGCTTAATTGTGTGAGAACAGCCATTTTGAAAATGTGTCCACTCCTGGCCCAGTCAGCTGATTATGAGAGAGCAGCCATTTTGAAAAGGTGTCCACGCCTGGCCTAGTCAGGTGGATATGAATGAGCAGCCATTCTGAAAATGTGCTCACTCCTGGCCCAATCAGGTGGATATAAATGAGCAGCCATTTTGAAAACGTTTAGATTCCTGTCCCAGTCAGCTGATTATGAGAGAACAGCCATTTTGAAAAGGTGTCCATGCCTGGCCTAGTCAGGTGCATATGAAGGAGCAGCCATTTTGAAAAGATGTCCACTCCTCGCCTAGGCAGATGGATATGAAGGAGCAGCCATTCTCAAAATGTGTCCACTCCTGTCCCAGTCAGCTGATTATGAGAGAGCAGCCATTTTGAAAAGGTGTCCACGCCTGGCCTAGTCAGGTGGATATGAATGAGCAGCCATTCTGAAAATGTGCTCACTCCTGGCCCAATCAGGTGGATATAAATGAGCAGCCATTTTGAAAACGTTTAGATTCCTGTCCCAGTCAGCTGATTATGAGAGAACAGCCATTTTGAAAAGGTGTCCATGCCTGGCCTAGTCAGGTGCATATGAAGGAGCAGCCATTGTGAAAAGATGTCCACTCCTCGCCTAGGCAGATGGATATGAAGGAGCAGCCATTCTCAAAATGTGTCCACTCCTGTCCCAGTCAGCTGATTATGAGAGAACAGCCATTTTGAAAAGGTGTCCACGCCTGGCCTAGTCAGGTGGATATGAAGGAGCAGCCATTGTGAAAAGATGGCCACTCCTCGCCTAGTCAGATGGATATGAAGGAGCAGCCATTCTCAAAAGCTGTCCACTCCTGGCCCAGTCAGCTGATTATGAGAGAACAGCAATTTTGAAAAGGTATCCACTCCAGACTCAGTCAGCTGATTATGAAAGAACAGCCATTCTGAACAGATGTCCACTCCTGGCCAAGTCAGGTGGATATGAAGGAGCAGCCATTCTGAAAACGTGTCCATTCTTGGCCGAGTCACCTGATTATGAGAGAACAGCCATTCTGAAACGGTGTCCACTCCTGGCCTAGTCAGGTGGATATGAAGGAGGAGCCTTCTGAAAAGGTGTCCACTCCTGTCCCTGTCAGGTGATTATGAGAGAGCAGACATTTTGAAAAGGTGTCCACTCCTAGACTAGTCAGGTGGATATGAAGGAGCAACCATTCTGAAAAGGTGTCAACTCCTGGTCCAGTCAGCTTAATTGTGTGAAAACAGCCATTTTGAAAATGTGTCCACTCCTGGCCCAGTCAGCTGATTATGAGAGAGCAGCCATTTTGAAAAGGTGTCCACGCCTGGCCTAGTCAGGTGGATATGAATGAGCAGCCATTCTGAAAATGTGCTCACTCCTGGCCCAATCAGGTGGATATAAATGAGCAGCCATTTTGAAAACGTTTAGATTCCTGTCCCAGTCAGCTGATTATGAGAGAACAGCCATTTTGAAAAGGTGTCCATGCCTGGCCTAGTCAGGTGCATATGAAGGATCAGCCATTTTGAAAAGATGTCCACTCCTCGCCTAGGCAGATGGATATGAAGGAGCAGCCATTCTGAAAATGTGTCCACTCCTGTCCCAGTCAGCTGATTATGAGAGAACAGCCATTCTGAAAAGGTGTCCACTCCTGGCCTAGTCAGGTGGATATGAAGGAGGAGCCTTCTGAAAAGGTGTCCACTCCTGGCCTAGTCAGCTGATTATGAGAGAGCAGCCATTCTGAAAAGGTGTCCGCTCCTGGCCCAGGCAGCTGATTATGAGACAATAGCCATTCTGAAAAGTTATCCACACTTGGCCCAGTCAGCTGATTATGAAAGAGCATCCATTTTGAAAAGGTGTCCACTCTTGGCCTAGTCAGCTGATTATGAGAGAGCAGCCATTCTGAAAATGTGTCCACTCCTGGCCTAGTCAGATGATTATGAGAGAACAGCCATTCTTAAAAGTTGTCCACTCCTGACCCAGTCTGCTGATTATGAGAGATTAGCCATTTTGAAAAGGTGTCCACTCCTGGCCCAGTCAGCTGATTATGAGAGAACAGCCATTCTGAAAAGTTGTCCAATCCTCACCCAGTCTGCTGATTATGAGAGATTAGCCATTTTGAAAAGGTGTCCACTCCTGGCCTAGTCAGTTGATTATGAGAGAGCAGCCATTCTGAAAAGTTTCCACTCCTGGCCTAGTCAGGTGGATGTGAAGGAGCAGCCATTCTGAAAAGGTGTCCACTCCTGGCCCAGTCAGCTGATTATGAGAGAATAGCCATTTTGAAAAGGTGTCCACTCCTGTCCCAGTCAGCTTATTATGAGAGAACAGCCATTCTGAAAATGTGTGCGCTCCTGGCACAGTCTGATGATTATGAGAGAGTAGCCGTTTTGAAAAGGTTTCCACTCCTGGCCTAGTCAGGTGGATATGAATGAGCAGCCATTCTGAAAAGGTGTCAATTCCTGGCCCAGTCAGCTGATTGTGTGAGAACAGCCATTCTGAAAAGGTGTCCACTCCTGGCCTAGTCAGGTGGATATGAAGGAGGAGCCATTCTGAAAAGGTGTCCACTCCTGGCCCAGTCAGCTGATTATGAGAGAAAAGCCATTCTGAATAGGTGTCCACTCCTGTCCTAGTCAGGTGGATATGAAGGAGGAGCCTTCTGAAAAGGTGTCCACTCCTGTCCCAGTCAACTGATTATGAGAGAGCAGACATTTTGAAAATGTGTCCACTCCTGGCCTAGTCAGGTGGATATGAAGTAGCAGCCATTCTGAAAAGGTGCCAATCCTGGCCCAGTCACGTGGATATGAAGGAGCAGCCATTCTGAAAAGGTGTCCACTCCTGGCCCAGTCCGCGAATTATGAGAACAGCCATTCTGAAAAGGTGTCCACGCCTGGCCTAGTCAGGTGGATATGAAGGAGCAGCCATTGTGAAAAGATGTCCACTCCTCGCCTAGTCAGATGGATATGAAGGAGCAGCCATTCTCAAAAGGTGTCCACTCCTGGCCCAGTCAGCTGATTATGAGAGAACAGCAATTTTGAAAAGGTATCCACTCCATACTCAGTCAGATGATTATGAAAGAACAGCCATTCTGAACAGGTGTCCACTCCTGGCCAAGTCAGGTGGATATGAAGGAGCAGCCATTCTGAAAAGGTGTCCACTCCTGGCCCAGTCACCTGATTATGAGAGAACAGCCATTCTGAAAAGGTGTCCACTCCTGGCCTAGTCAGGTTGATATGAAGGAGCAGCCATTCTGAAAATGTGTCGACTCTTGGCCCAGTCAGCTGATTAAGATAGAACAGCCATTCTGAAAAGGTGTCCACTCCAGGCCCAGTCAGGTGGATATGAAGGAGCAGCCATTTTGAAAAGGTGTCCACACCTGGCCCTGTCAGGTGAATATGAAGGAGAAGCCATTCTGAAAAGGTGTCCACTCCTGGCCGAATCAGCTGATTATGAGAGAACAGCCATTCTGAAAAGATGTCCACTCCTGGCCTAGTCAGGTGGATATGAAGGAGGAGCCTTCTGAAAAGGTGTCCACTCCTGTCCCAGTCAACTGATTATGAGAGAGCAGACATTTTGAAAATGTGTCCACTCCTGGCCTAGTCAGGTGGATATGAAGTAGCAGCCATTCTGAAAAGGTGCCAATCCTGGCCCAGTCACATGGATATGAAGGAGCAGCCATTCTGAAAAGGTGTCCACTCCTGGCCCAGTCAGCGAATTATGAGAACAGCCATTCTGAAAAGGTATCCACTCCAGGCCCAGTCAGGTGTATATGAAGAAGCAGCCATTTTGAAAACGTTTAAATTCCTGTCCCAGTCAGCTGATCATGAGAGAACAGCCATTTTGAAAAGGTGTCCACGCCTGGCCTAGTCAGGTGGATATGAAGGAGCAGCCATTCTGAAAAGGTGTCCACTCCTGGCCCAGCCAGGTGAATATGAAGGAGCTGCAATTCTGAAAAGTTGTCCACTCCTGGTCCATTCAGCTGATTATGAGAGAACAGCCATTTTGAAAAGGTGTCCACTCTTGGCCCATTCAGATGGATATGAAGGAGCACCCATTCTGAAAAAGTGTCCAATCCTGCCCAAGTCAGCTGTTTATGAGAGAACAGCCATTCTGAAAATGTGTCCACTCCTGGCCCAGTCAGCTGATTATGACAGAGCAGCCATTTTGAAAATGTGTCCACTCTTGGCCCAGTCAGCTGATTATGAGAGAACAGCCATTCTGAAAAGGTGTCCACTCCTGGCCTAGTCAGGTGGATATGAAGGAGGAGCCTTCTGAAAAGGTGTCCACTCCTGGCCTAGTCAGCTGATTATGAGAGAGCAGCCATTCTGAAAATGTGTCCACTCCTGGCCTAGTCAGGTGGATATGAAGGAGTAGCCATTCTCAAAAAGTGTCCACTCCTGGCCTAATCAGGTAGATATGAATGAGCAGCCATTCTGAAAAGGTGTCCGCTCCTGACCCAGGCAGCTGATTATGAGACAATAGCCATTCTGAAAAGTTATCCACACTTGTCCCAGTCAGCTGATTATGAAAGAGCATCCATTTTGAAAAGGTGTCCACTCTTGGCCTAGTCAGCTGATTATGAGAGAGCAGCCATTCTGAAAATGTGTCCACTCCTGGCCTAGTCAGGTGGATATGAAGGAGCAGCCATTCTCAAAAAGTGTCCACTCCTGGCCCAGTCAGATGATTATGAGAGAACAGCCATTCTGAAACGTTGTCCACTCCTGACCCAGTCTGCTGATTATGAGAGATTAGCCATTTTGAAAAGGTGTCCACTCCTGGCCCAGTCAGCTGATTATGAGAGAACAGCCATTCTGAAAAGTTGTCCAATCCTCACCCAGTCTGCTGATTATGAGAGATTAGCCATTTTGAAAAGGTGTCCACTCCTGGCCTAGTCAGTTGATTATGAGAGAGCAGCCATTCTGAAAAGGTGTCCACTCCTGGCCTAGTCAGGTGGATGTGAAGGAGCAGCCATTCTGAAAAGGTGTCCACTCCTGGCCCAGTCAGCTGATTATGAGAGAATAGCCATTTTGAAAAGGTGTCCACTCCTGTCCCAGTCAGCTTATTATGAGAGAACAGCCATTCTGAAAATGTGTGCGCTCCTGGCACAGTCTGATGATTATGAGAGAGTAGCCGTTTTGAAAAGGTTTCCACTCCTGGCCTAGTCAGGTGGATATGAATGAGCAGCCATTCTGAAAAGGTGTCAATTCCTGGCCCAGTCAGCTGATTGTGTGAGAACAGCCATTCTGAAAAGGTGTCCACTCCTGGCCTAGTCAGGTGGATATGAAGGAGCAGCCATTGTGAAAAGATGTCCACTCCTCTCCTAGTCAGATGGATATGAAGGAGTAGCCATTCTCAAAAGCTGTCCACTCCTGGCCCAGTCAGCTGATTATGAGAGAACAGCAATTTTGAAAAGGTATCCACTCCAGACTCAGTCAGCTGATTATGAAAGAACAGCCATTCTGAACAGATGTCCACTCCTGGCCAAGTCAGGTGGATATGAAGGAGCAGCCATTCTGAAAACGTGTCCATTCTTGGCCGAGTCACCTGATTATGAGAGAACAGCCATTCTGAAAAGGTGTCCACTCCTGGCCTAGTCAGGTAGATATGAAGGAGCAGCCATTCTGAAAATGTGACGACTTTTGGCCCAGTCAGCTGATTAAGATAGAACAGCCATTATGAAAATGTGTCCACTCCTGGCCCAGTCTGCTGATTATGAGAGATTAGCCATTTTGAAAAGTTGTCCACTCGTGTCCTAGTCACGTGGATATGAAGGAGCAGCGATTTTAAAAAGGTGTCCACTCCTGGCCTAATCAGGTAGATATGAATGAGCAGCCATTCTGAAAAGGTGTCCGCTCCTGGCCCAGGCAGCTGATTATGAGACAATAGCCATTCTGAAAAGTTATCCACTCTTGGCCCAGTCAGCTGATCACGAAAGAGCAGCCATTTTGAAAAGGTGTCCACTCCTGGCCTAGTCAGCTGATTATGAGAGAGCAGCCATTCTGAAAATGTGTCCACTCCTGGCCTAGTCAGGTGGATATGAAGGAGCAGCCATTCTCAAAAAGTGTCCACTCCTGGCCCAGTCAGCTGATTATGAGAGAACAGCCATTCTGAAAAGTTGTCCACTCCTCACCCAGTCTGCTGATTATGAGAGATTAGCCATTTTGAAAAGGTGTCCACTCCTGGCCTAGTCAGTTGATTATGAGAGAGCAGCCATTCTGAAAAGGTGTCCACTCCTGGCCTAGTCAGGTGGATGTGAAGGAGCAGCCATTCTGAAAAGGTGTCCACTCCTGGCCCAGTCAGCTGATTATGAGAGAATAGCCATTTTGAAAAGGTGTCCACTACTGTCCCAGTCAGCTTATTATGAGAGAACAGCCATTCTGAAAATGTGTGCGCTCCTGGCACAGTCTGATGATTATGAGAGAGTAGCCATTTTGAAAAGATTTCCACTCCTGGCCTAGTCAGGTGGATATGAATGAGCAGCCATTCTGAAAAGGTGTCAATTCCTGGCCCAGTCAGCTGATTGTGTGAGAACAGCCATTCTGAAAAGGTGTCCACTCCTGGCCTAGTCAGGTGGATATGAAGGAGGAGCTATTCTGAAAAGGTGTCCACTCCTGGCCCAGTCAGCTGATTATGAGAGAAAAGCCATTCTGAATAGGTGTCCACTCCTGTCCTAGTCAGGTGGATATGAAGGAGGAGCCTTCTGAAAAGGTGTCCACTCCTGTCCCAGTCAACTGATTATGAGAGAGCATACATTTTGAAAATGTGTCCACTCCTGGCCTAGTCAGGTGGATATGAAGTAGCAGCCATTCTGAAAAGGTGTCCACTCCTGGCCTAGTCAGGTTGATATGAAGGAGCAGCCATTCTGAAAATGTGTCGACTCTTGGCCCAGTCAGCTGATTAAGATAGAACAGCCATTCTGAAAAGGTGTCCACTCCAGGCCCAGTCAGGTGGATATGAAGGAGCAGCCATTTTGAAAAGGTGTCCACACCTGGCCCTGTCAGGTGAATATGAAGGAGAAGCCATTCTGAAAAGGTGTCCACTCCTGGCCGAATCAGCTGATTATGAGAGAACAGCCATTCTGAAAAGATGTCCACTCCTGGCCTAGTCAGGTGGATATGAAGGAGGAGCCTTCTGAAAAGGTGTCCACTCCTGTCCCAGTCAACTGATTATGAGAGAGCAGACATTTTGAAAATGTGTCCACTCCTGGCCTAGTCAGGTGGATATGAAGTAGCAGCCATTCTGAAAAGGTGCCAATCCTGGCCCAGTCACATGGATATGAAGGAGCAGCCATTCTGAAAAGGTGTCCACTCCTGGCCCAGTCAGCGAATTATGAGAACAGCCATTCTGAAAAGGTATCCACTCCAGGCCCAGTCAGGTGTATATGAAGAAGCAGCCATTTTGAAAACGTTTAAATTCCTGTCCCAGTCAGCTGATCATGAGAGAACAGCCATTTTGAAAAGGTGTCCACGCCTGGCCTAGTCAGGTGGATATGAAGGAGCAGCCATTCTGAAAAGGTGTCCACTCCTGGCCCAGCCAGGTGAATATGAAGGAGCTGCAATTCTGAAAAGTTGTCCACTCCTGGTCCATTCAGCTGATTATGAGAGAACAGCCATTTTGAAAAGGTGTCCACTCTTGGCCCATTCAGATGGATATGAAGGAGCACCCATTCTGAAAAAGTGTCCAATCCTGCCCAAGTCAGCTGTTTATGAGAGAACAGCCATTCTGAAAATGTGTCCACTCCTGGCCCAGTCAGCTGATTATGACAGAGCAGCCATTTTGAAAATGTGTCCACTCTTGGCCCAGTCAGCTGATTATGAGAGAACAGCCATTCTGAAAAGGTGTCCACTCCTGGCCTAGTCAGGTGGATATGAAGGAGGAGCCTTCTGAAAAGGTGTCCACTCCTGGCCTAGTCAGCTGATTATGAGAGAGCAGCCATTCTGAAAATGTGTCCACTCCTGGCCTAGTCAGGTGGATATGAAGGAGTAGCCATTCTCAAAAAGTGTCCACTCCTGGCCTAATCAGGTAGATATGAATGAGCAGCCATTCTGAAAAGGTGTCCGCTCCTGACCCAGGCAGCTGATTATGAGACAATAGCCATTCTGAAAAGTTATCCACACTTGTCCCAGTCAGCTGATTATGAAAGAGCATCCATTTTGAAAAGGTGTCCACTCTTGGCCTAGTCAGCTGATTATGAGAGAGCAGCCATTCTGAAAATGTGTCCACTCCTGGCCTAGTCAGGTGGATATGAAGGAGCAGCCATTCTCAAAAAGTGTCCACTCCTGGCCCAGTCAGATGATTATGAGAGAACAGCCATTCTGAAACGTTGTCCACTCCTGACCCAGTCTGCTGATTATGAGAGATTAGCCATTTTGAAAAGGTGTCCACTCCTGGCCCAGTCAGCTGATTATGAGAGAACAGCCATTCTGAAAAGTTGTCCAATCCTCACCCAGTCTGCTGATTATGAGAGATTAGCCATTTTGAAAAGGTGTCCACTCCTGGCCTAGTCAGTTGATTATGAGAGAGCAGCCATTCTGAAAAGGTGTCCACTCCTGGCCTAGTCAGGTGGATGTGAAGGAGCAGCCATTCTGAAAAGGTGTCCACTCCTGGCCCAGTCAGCTGATTATGAGAGAATAGCCATTTTGAAAAGGTGTCCACTCCTGTCCCAGTCAGCTTATTATGAGAGAACAGCCATTCTGAAAATGTGTGCGCTCCTGGCACAGTCTGATGATTATGAGAGAGTAGCCGTTTTGAAAAGGTTTCCACTCCTGGCCTAGTCAGGTGGATATGAATGAGCAGCCATTCTGAAAAGGTGTCAATTCCTGGCCCAGTCAGCTGATTGTGTGAGAACAGCCATTCTGAAAAGGTGTCCACTCCTGGCCTAGTCAGGTGGATATGAAGGAGCAGCCATTGTGAAAAGATGTCCACTCCTCTCCTAGTCAGATGGATATGAAGGAGTAGCCATTCTCAAAAGCTGTCCACTCCTGGCCCAGTCAGCTGATTATGAGAGAACAGCAATTTTGAAAAGGTATCCACTCCAGACTCAGTCAGCTGATTATGAAAGAACAGCCATTCTGAACAGATGTCCACTCCTGGCCAAGTCAGGTGGATATGAAGGAGCAGCCATTCTGAAAACGTGTCCATTCTTGGCCGAGTCACCTGATTATGAGAGAACAGCCATTCTGAAAAGGTGTCCACTCCTGGCCTAGTCAGGTAGATATGAAGGAGCAGCCATTCTGAAAATGTGACGACTTTTGGCCCAGTCAGCTGATTAAGATAGAACAGCCATTATGAAAATGTGTCCACTCCTGGCCCAGTCTGCTGATTATGAGAGATTAGCCATTTTGAAAAGTTGTCCACTCGTGTCCTAGTCACGTGGATATGAAGGAGCAGCGATTTTAAAAAGGTGTCCACTCCTGGCCTAATCAGGTAGATATGAATGAGCAGCCATTCTGAAAAGGTGTCCGCTCCTGGCCCAGGCAGCTGATTATGAGACAATAGCCATTCTGAAAAGTTATCCACTCTTGGCCCAGTCAGCTGATCACGAAAGATCAGCCATTTTGAAAAGGTGTCCACTCCTGGCCTAGTCAGCTGATTATGAGAGAGCAGCCATTCTGAAAATGTGTCCACTCCTGGCCTAGTCAGGTGGATATGAAGGAGCAGCCATTCTCAAAAAGTGTCCACTCCTGGCCCAGTCAGCTGATTATGAGAGAACAGCCATTCTGAAAAGTTGTCCACTCCTCACCCAGTCTGCTGATTATGAGAGATTAGCCATTTTGAAAAGGTGTCCACTCCTGGCCTAGTCAGTTGATTATGAGAGAGCAGCCATTCTGAAAAGGTGTCCACTCCTGGCCTAGTCAGGTGGATGTGAAGGAGCAGCCATTCTGAAAAGGTGTCCACTCCTGGCCCAGTCAGCTGATTATGAGAGAATAGCCATTTTGAAAAGGTGTCCACTACTGTCCCAGTCAGCTTATTATGAGAGAACAGCCATTCTGAAAATGTGTGCGCTCCTGGCACAGTCTGATGATTATGAGAGAGTAGCCATTTTGAAAAGATTTCCACTCCTGGCCTAGTCAGGTGGATATGAATGAGCAGCCATTCTGAAAAGGTGTCAATTCCTGGCCCA
This sequence comes from Hemicordylus capensis, assembly GCF_027244095.1. Lineage (NCBI taxonomy): Eukaryota > Metazoa > Chordata > Lepidosauria > Squamata > Cordylidae > Hemicordylus > Hemicordylus capensis. The sequence goes on along the minus strand of NC_069668.1, from coordinate 7,941,771 downwards.
GTCAGCTGATTGTGTGAGAACAGCCATTCTGAAAAGGTGTCCACTCCTGGCCTAGTCAGGTGGATATGAAGGAGGAGCTATTCTGAAAAGGTGTCCACTCCTGGCCCAGTCAGCTGATTATGAGAGAAAAGCCATTCTGAATAGGTGTCCACTCCTGTCCTAGTCAGGTGGATATGAAGGAGGAGCCTTCTGAAAAGGTGTCCACTCCTGTCCCAGTCAACTGATTATGAGAGAGCATACATTTTGAAAATGTGTCCACTCCTGGCCTAGTCAGGTGGATATGAAGTAGCAGCCATTCTGAAAAGGTGCCAATCCTGGCCCAGTCACGTGGATATGAAGGAGCAGCCATTCTGAAAAGGTGTCCCCTCCTGGCCGATTCAGCGAATTATGAGAACAGCCATTCTGAAAAGGTATCCACTCCAGGCCCAGTCAGGTGTATATGAAGGAGCAGCCATTTTGAAAACGTTTAAATTCCTGTCCCAGTCAGCTGATCATGAGAGAACAGCCATTTTGAAAAGGTGTCCACGCCTGGCCTAGTCAGGTGGATATGAAGGAGCAGCCATTCTGAAAAGGTGTCCACTCCTGGCCCAGCCAGGTGAATATGAAGGAGCTGCAATTCTGAAAAGTTGTCCACTCCTGGTCCATTCAGCTGATTATGAGAGAACAGCCATTTTGAAAAGGTTTCCACTCCTGGCCCATTCAGATGGATATGAAGGATCACCCATTCTGAAAAAGTGTCCAATTCTGGCCAAGTCAGCTGTTTATGAGAGAACAGCCATTCTGAAAATGTGTCCACTCCTGGCCCAGACTGCTGATTAAGAGAGAACAGCCCTTCTGAAAAGGTGTCCACTCCTGGCTCAGTCAGGTGGATATGAAGGAGCAGCCATTTTTAAAAGGTGTCCACTCCTGGCCTAGTCAGCTGATTATGACAGAGCAGCCATTTTGAAAACGTGTCCACTCTTGGCCCAGTCAGCTGATTATGAGAGAACAGCCATTCTGAAACGGTGTCCACTCCTGGCCTAGTCAGGTGGATATGAAGGAGGAGCCTTCTGAAAACGTGTCCACTCCTGTCCCTGTCAGGTGATTATGAGAGAGCAGACATTTTGAAAAGGTGTCCACTCCTAGACTAGTCAGGTGGATATGAAGGAGCAACCATTCTGAAAAGGTGTCAACTCCTGGTCCAGTCAGCTTAATTGTGTGAGAACAGCCATTTTGAAAATGTGTCCACTCCTGGCCCAGTCAGCTGATTATGAGAGAGCAGCCATTTTGAAAAGGTGTCCACGCCTGGCCTAGTCAGGTGGATATGAATGAGCAGCCATTCTGAAAATGTGCTCACTCCTGGCCCAATCAGGTGGATATAAATGAGCAGCCATTTTGAAAACGTTTAGATTCCTGTCCCAGTCAGCTGATTATGAGAGAACAGCCATTTTGAAAAGGTGTCCATGCCTGGCCTAGTCAGGTGCATATGAAGGGAGCAGCCATTTTGAAAAGATGTCCACTCCTCGCCTAGGCAGATGGATATGAAGGAGCAGCCATTCTCAAAATGTGTCCACTCCTGTCCCAGTCAGCTGATTATGAGAGAACAGCCATTCTGAAAAGGTGTCCACTCCTGGCCTAGTCAGGTGGATATGAAGGAGGAGCCTTCTGAAAAGGTGTCCACTCCTGGCCTAGTCAGCTGATTATGAGAGAGCAGCCATTCTGAAAAGGTGTCCGCTCCTGGCCCAGGCAGCTGATTATGAGACGATAGCCATTCTGAAAAGTTATCCACACTTGGCCCAGTCAGCTGATTATGAAAGAGCATCCATTTTGAAAAGGTGTCCACTCTTGGCCTAGTCAGCTGATTATGAGAGAGCAGCCATTCTGAAAATGTGTCCACTCCTGGCCTAGTCAGATGATTATGAGAGAACAGCCATTCTTAAAAGTTGTCCACTCCTGACCCAGTCTGCTGATTATGAGAGATTAGCCATTTTGAAAAGGTGTCCACTCCTGGCCCAGTCAGCTGATTATGAGAGAACAGCCATTCTGAAAAGTTGTCCAATCCTCACCCAGTCTGCTGATTATGAGAGATTAGCCATTTTGAAAAGGTGTCCACTCCTGGCCTAGTCAGTTGATTATGAGAGAGCAGCCATTCTGAAAAGGTGTCCACTCCTGGCCTAGTCAGGTGGATGTGAAGGAGCAGCCATTCTGAAAAGGTGTCCACTCCTGGCCCAGTCAGCTGATTATGAGAGAATAGCCATTTTGAAAAGGTGTCCACTCCTGTCCCAGTCAGCTTATTATGAGAGAATAGCCATTCTGAAAATGTGTGCGCTCCTGGCACAGTCTGATGATTATGAGAGAGTAGCCGTTTTGAAAAGGTTTCCACTCCTGGCCTAGTCAGGTGGATATGAATGAGCAGCCATTCTGAAAAGGTGTCAATTCCTGGCCCAGTCAGCTGATTGTGTGAGAACAGCCATTCTGAAAAGGTGTCCACTCCTGGCCTAGTCAGGTGGATATGAAGGAGCAGCCATTGTGAAAAGATGTCCACTCCTCGCCTAGTCAGATGGATATGAAGGAGTAGCCATTCTCAAAAGCTGTCCACTCCTGGCCCAGTCAGCTGATTATGAGAGAACAGCAATTTTGAAAAGGTATCCACTCCAGACTCAGTCAGCTGATTATGAAAGAACAGCCATTCTGAACAGATGTCCACTCCTGGCCAAGTCAGGTGGATATGAAGGAGCAGCCATTCTGAAAACGTGTCCATTCTTGGCCGAGTCACCTGATTATGAGAGAACAGCCATTCTGAAAAGGTGTCCACTCCTGGCCTAGTCAGGTAGATATGAAGGAGCAGCCATTCTGAAAATGTGACGACTTTTGGCCCAGTCAGCTGATTAAGATAGAACAGCCATTATGAAAATGTGTCCACTCCTGGACCAGTCTGCTGATTATGAGAGATTAGCCATTTTGAAAAGTTGTCCACTCGTGGCCTAGTCACGTGGATATGAAGGAGCAGCGATTTTAAAAAGGTGTCCACTCCTGGCCTAATCAGGTAGATATGAATGAGCAGCCATTCTAAAAAGGTGTCCGCTCCTGGCCCAGGCAGCTGATTATGAGACAATAGCCATTCTGAAAAGTTATCCACTCTTGGCCCAGTCAGCTGATCATGAAAGAGCAGCCATTTTGAAAAGGTGTCCACTCCTGGCCTAGTCAGCTGATTATGAGAGAGCAGCCATTCTGAAAATGTGTCCACTCCTGGCCTAGTCAGGTGGATATGAAGGAGCAGCCATTCTCAAAAAGTGTCCACTCCTGGCCCAGTCAGCTGATTAAGAGAGAACAGCCATTCTGAAAAGTTGTCCACTCCTCACCCAGTCTGCTGATTATGAGAGATTAGCCATTTTGAAAAGGTGTCCACTCCTGGCCTAGTCAGTTGATTATGAGAGAGCAGCCATTCTGAAAAGGTGTCCACTCCTGGCCTAGTCAGGTGGATGTGAAGGAGCAGCCATTCTGAAAAGGTGTCCACTCCTGGCCCAGTCAGCTGATTATGAGAGAATAGCCATTTTGAAAAGGTGTCCACTACTGTCCCAGTCAGCTTATTATGAGAGAACAGCCATTCTGAAAATGTGTGCGCTCCTGGCACAGTCTGATGATTATGAGAGAGTAGCCATTTTGAAAAGATTTCCACTCCTGGCCTAGTCAGGTGGATATGAATGAGCAGCCATTCTGAAAAGGTGTCAATTCCTGGCCGAGTCAGCTGATTGTGTGAGAACAGCCATTCTGAAAAGGTGTCCACTCCTGGCCTAGTCAGGTGGATATGAAGGAGGAGCTATTCTGAAAAGGTGTCCACTCCTGGCCCAGTCAGCTGATTATGAGAGAAAAGCCATTCTGAATAGGTGTCCACTCCTGTCCTAGTCAGGTGGATATGAAGGAGGAGCCTTCTGAAAAGGTGTCCACTCCTGTCCCAGTCAACTGATTATGAGAGAGCATACATTTTGAAAATGTGTCCACTCCTGGCCTAGTCAGGTGGATATGAAGTAGCAGCCATTCTGAAAAGGTGCCAATCCTGGCCCAGTCACGTGGATATGAAGGAGCAGCCATTCTGAAAAGGTGTCCCCTCCTGGCCCATTCAGCGAATTATGAGAACAGCCATTCTGAAAAGGTATCCACTCCAGGCCCAGTCAGGTGTATATGAAGGAGCAGCCATTTTGAAAACGTTTAAATTCCTGTCCCAGTCAGCTGATCATGAGAGAACAGCCATTTTGAAAAGGTGTCCACGCCTGGCCTAGTCAGGTGGATATGAAGGAGCAGCCATTCTGAAAAGGTGTCCACTCCTGGCCCAGCCAGGTGAATATGAAGGAGCTGCAATTCTGAAAAGTTGTCCACTCCTGGTCCATTCAGCTGATTATGAGAGAACAGCCATTTTGAAAAGGTTTCCACTCCTGGCCCATTCAGATGGATATGAAGGATCACCCATTCTGAAAAAGTGTCCAATTCTGGCCAAGTCAGCTGTTTATGAGAGAACAGCCATTCTGAAAATGTGTCCACTCCTGGCCCAGACTGCTGATTAAGAGAGAACAGCCCTTCTGAAAAGGTGTCCACTCCTGGCTCAGTCAGGTGGATATGAAGGAGCAGCCATTTTTAAAAGGTGTCCACTCCTGGCCTAGTCAGCTGATTATGAGAGAGCAGCCATTTTGAAAACGTGTCCACTCTTGGCCCAGTCAGCTGATTATGAGAGAACAGCCATTCTGAAACGGTGTCCACTCCTGGCCTAGTCAGGTGGATATGAAGGAGGAGCCTTCTGAAAAGGTGTCCATTCCTGTCCCTGTCAGGTGATTATGAGAGAGCAGACATTTTGAAAAGGTGTCCACTCCTAGACTAGTCAGGTGGATATGAAGGAGCAGCCATTCTGAAAAGGTGTCAACTCCTGGTCCAGTCAGCTTAATTGTGTGAGAACAGCCATTTTGAAAATGTGTCCACTCCTGGCCCAGTCAGCTGATTATGAGAGAGCAGCCATTTTGAAAAGGTGTCCACGCCTGGCCTAGTCAGGTGGATATGAATGAGCAGCCATTCTGAAAATGTGCTCACTCCTGGCCCAATCAGGTGGATATAAATGAGCAGCCATTTTGAAAACGTTTAGATTCCTGTCCCAGTCAGCTGATTATGAGAGAACAGCCATTTTGAAAAGGTGTCCATGCCTGGCCTAGTCAGGTGCATATGAAGGAGCAGCCATTTTGAAAAGATGTCCACTCCTCGCCTAGGCAGATGGATATGAAGGAGCAGCCATTCTCAAAAAGTGTCCACTCCTGGCCTAATCAGGTAGATATGAATGAGCAGCCATTCTGAAAAGGTGTCTGCTCCTGGCCCAGGCAGCTGATTATGAGACAATAGCCATTCTGAAAAGTTATCCACACTTGGCCCAGTCAGCTGATTATGAAAGAGCATCCATTTTGAAAAGGTGTCCACTCTTGGCCTAGTCAGCTGATTATGAGAGAGCAGCCATTCTGAAAATGTGTCCACTCCTGGCCTAGTCAGATGATTATGAGAGAACAGCCATTCTTAAAAGTTGTCCACTCCTGACCCAGTCTGCTGATTATGAGAGATTAGCCATTTTGAAAAGGTGTCCACTCCTGGCCCAGTCAGCTGATTATGAGAGAACAGCCATTCTGAAAAGTTGTCCAATCCTCACCCAGTCTGCTGATTATGAGAGATTAGCCATTTTGAAAAGGTGTCCACTCCTGGCCTAGTCAGTTGATTATGAGAGAGCAGCCATTCTGAAAAGGTGTCCACTCCTGGCCTAGTCAGGTGGATGTGAAGGAGCAGCCATTCTGAAAAGGTGTCCACTCCTGGCCCAGTCAGCTGATTATGAGAGAATAGCCATTTTGAAAAGGTGTCCACTCCTGTCCCAGTCAGCTTATTATGAGAGAACAGCCATTCTGAAAATGTGTGCGCTCCTGGCACAGTCTGATGATTATGAGAGAGTAGCCGTTTTGAAAAGGTTTCCACTCCTGGCCTAGTCAGGTGGATATGAATGAGCAGCCATTCTGAAAAGGTGTCAATTCCTGGCCCAGTCAGCTGATTGTGTGAGAACAGCCATTCTGAAAAGGTGTCCACTCCTGGCCTAGTCAGGTGGATATGAAGGAGGAGCCATTCTGAAAAGGTGTCCACTCCTGGCCCAGTCAGCTGATTATGAGAGAAAAGCCATTCTGAATAGGTGTCCACTCCTGTCCTAGTCAGGTGGATATGAAGGAGGAGCCTTCTGAAAAGGTGTCCACTCCTGTCCCAGTCAACTGATTATGAGAGAGCAGACATTTTGAAAATGTGTCCACTCCTGGCCTAGTCAGGTGGATATGAAGTAGCAGCCATTCTGAAAAGGTGCCAATCCTGGCCCAGTCACGTGGATATGAAGGAGCAGCCATTCTGAAAAGGTGTCCCCTCCTGGCCCATTCAGCGAATTATGAGAACAGCCATTCTGAAAAGGTGTCCACGCCTGGCCTAGTCAGGTGGATATGAAGGAGCAGCCATTGTGAAAAGATGTCCACTCCTCGCCTAGTCAGATGGATATGAAGGAGCAGCCATTCTCAAAAGGTGTCCACTCCTGGCCCAGTCAGCTGATTATGAGAGAACAGCAATTTTGAAAAGGTATCCACTCCATACTCAGTCAGCTGATTATGAAAGAACAGCCATTCTGAACAGGTGTCCACTCCTGGCCAAGTCAGGTGGATATGAAGGAGCAGCCATTCTGAAAAGGTGTCCACTCCTGGCCCAGTCACCTGATTATGAGAGAACAGCCATTCTGAAAAGGTGTCCACTCCTGGCCTAGTCAGGTTGATATGAAGGAGCAGCCATTCTGAAAATGTGTCGACTCTTGGCCCAGTCAGCTGATTAAGATAGAACAGCCATTCTGAAAAGGTGTCCACTCCAGGCCCAGTCAGGTGGATATGAAGGAGCAGCCATTTTGAAAAGGTGTCCACACCTGGCCCTGTCAGGTGAATATGAAGGAGAAGCCATTCTGAAAAGGTGTCCACTCCTGGCCGAATCAGCTGATTATGAGAGAACAGCCATTCTGAAAAGATGTCCACTCCTGGCCTAGTCAGGTGGATATGAAGGAGGAGCCTTCTGAAAAGGTGTCCACTCCTGTCCCAGTCAACTGATTATGAGAGAGCAGACATTTTGAAAATGTGTCCACTCCTGGCCTAGTCAGGTGGATATGAAGTAGCAGCCAATCTGAAAAGGTGCCAATCCTGGCCCAGTCACATGGATATGAAGGAGCAGCCATTCTGAAAAGGTGTCCACTCCTGGCCCAGTCAGCGAATTATGAGAACAGCCATTCTGAAAAGGTATCCACTCCAGGCCCAGTCAGGTGTATATGAAGAAGCAGCCATTTTGAAAACGTTTAAATTCCTGTCCCAGTCAGCTGATCATGAGAGAACAGCCATTTTGAAAAGGTGTCCACGCCTGGCCTAGTCAGGTGGATATGAAGGAGCAGCCATTCTGAAAAGGTGTCCACTCCTGGCCCAGCCAGGTGAATATGAAGGAGCTGCAATTCTGAAAAGTTGTCCACTCCTGGTCCATTCAGCTGATTATGAGAGAACAGCCATTTTGAAAAGGTGTCCACTCTTGGCCCATTCAGATGGATATGAAGGAGCACCCATTCTGAAAAAGTGTCCAATCCTGCCCAAGTCAGCTGTTTATGAGAGAACAGCCATTCTGAAAATGTGTCCACTCCTGGCCCAGTCAGCTGATTATGACAGAGCAGCCATTTTGAAAACGTGTCCACTCTTGGCCCAGTCAGCTGATTATGAGAGAACAGCCATTCTGAAAAGGTGTCCACTCCTGGCCTAGTCAGGTGGATATGAAGGAGGAGCCTTCTGAAAAGGTGTCCACTCCTGGCCTAGTCAGCTGATTATGAGAGAGCAGCCATTCTGAAAATGTGTCCACTCCTGGCCCAGACTGCTGATTAAGAGAGAACAGCCCTTCTGAAAAGGTGTCCACTCCTGGCTCAGTCAGGTGGATATGAAGGAGCAGCCATTTTGAAAACGTGTCCACTCTTGGCCCAGTCAGCTGATTATGAGAGAACAGCCATTCTGAAACGGTGTCCACTCCTGGCCTAGTCAGGTGGATATGAAGGAGGAGCCTTCTGAAAAGGTGTCCACTCCTGTCCCTGTCAGGTGATTATGAGAGAGCAGACATTTTGAAAAGGTGTCCACTCCTAGACTAGTCAGGTGGATATGAAGGAGCAACCATTCTGAAAAGGTGTCAACTCCTGGTCCAGTCAGCTTAATTGTGTGAGAACAGCCATTTTGAAAATGTGTCCACTCCTGGCCCAGTCAGCTGATTATGAGAGAGCAGCCATTTTGAAAAGGTGTCCACGCCTAGCCTAGTCAGGTGGATATGAATGAGCAGCCATTCTGAAAATGTGCTCACTCCTGGCCCAATCAGGTGGATATAAATGAGCAGCCATTTTGAAAACGTTTAGATTCCTGTCCCAGTCAGCTGATTATGAGAGAACAGCCATTTTGAAAAGGTGTCCATGCCTGGCCTAGTCAGGTGCATATGAAGGAGCAGCCATTTTGAAAAGATGTCCACTCCTCGCCTAGGCAGATGGATATGAAGGAGCAGCCATTCTCAAAATGTGTCCACTCCTGTCCCAGTCAGCTGATTATGAGAGAACAGCCATTCTGAAAAGGTGTCCACTCCTGGCCTAGTCAGGTGGATATGAAGGAGGAGCCTTCTGAAATGGTGTCCACTCCTGGCCTAGTCAGCTGATTATGAGAGAGCAGCCATTCTGAAAAGGTGTCCGCTCCTGGCCCAGGCAGCTGATTATGAGACAATAGCCATTCTGAAAAGTTATCCACACTTGGCCCAGTCAGCTGATTATGAAAGAGCATCCATTTTGAAAAGGTGTCCACTCTTGGCCTAGTCAGCTGATTATGAGAGAGCAGCCATTCTGAAAATGTGTCCACTCCTGGCCTAGTCAGATGATTATGAGAGAACAGCCATTCTTAAAAGTTGTCCACTCCTGACCCAGTCTGCTGATTATGAGAGATTAGCCATTTTGAAAAGGTGTCCACTCCTGGCCCAGTCAGCTGATTATGAGAGAACAGCCATTCTGAAAAGTTGTCCAATCCTCACCCAGTCTGCTGATTATGAGAGATTAGCCATTTTGAAAAGGTGTCCACTCCTGGCCTAGTCAGTTGATTATGAGAGAGCAGCCATTCTGAAAAGGTGTCCACTCCTGGCCTAGTCAGGTGGATGTGAAGGAGCAGCCATTCTGAAAAGGTGTCCACTCCTGGCCCAGTCAGCTGATTATGAGAGAATAGCCATTTTGAAAAGGTGTCCACTCCTGTCCCAGTCAGCTTATTATGAGAGAACAGCCATTCTGAAAATGTGTGCGCTCCTGGCACAGTCTGATGATTATGAGAGAGTAGCCGTTTTGAAAAGGTTTCCACTCCTGGCCTAGTCAGGTGGATATGAATGAGCAGCCATTCTGAAAAGGTGTCAATTCCTGGCCCAGTCAGCTGATTGTGTGAGAACAGCCATTCTGAAAAGGTGTCCTCTCCTGGCCTAGTCAGGTGGATATGAAGGAGCAGCCATTGTGAAAAGATGTCCACTCCTCTCCTAGTCAGATGGCTATGAAGGAGTAGCCATTCTCAAAAGCTGTCCACTCCTGGCCCAGTCAGCTGATTATGAGAGAACAGCAATTTTGAAAAGGTATCCACTCCAGACTCAGTCAGCTGATTATGAAAGAACAGCCATTCTGAACAGATGTCCACTCCTGGCCAAGTCAGGTGGATATGAAGGAGCAGCCATTCTGAAAACGTGTCCATTCTTGGCCGAGTCACCTGATTATGAGAGAACAGCCATTCTGAAAAGGTGTCCACTCCTGGCCTAGTCAGGTAGATATGAAGGAGCAGCCATTCTGAAAATGTGACGACTTTTGGCCCAGTCAGCTGATTAAGATAGAACAGCCATTATGAAAATGTGTCCACTCCTGGCCCAGTCTGCTGATTATGAGAGATTAGCCATTTTGAAAAGTTGTCCACTCGTGGCCTAGTCACGTGGATATGAAGGAGCAGCGATTTTAAAAAGGTGTCCACTCCTGGCCTAATCAGGTAGATATGAATGAGCAGCCATTCTGAAAAGGTGTCCGCTCCTGGCCCAGGCAGCTGATTATGAGACAATAGCCATTCTGAAAAGTTATCCACTCTTGGCTCAGTCAGCTGATCATGAAAGAGCAGCCATTTTGAAAAGGTGTCCACTCCTGGCCTAGTCAGCTGATTATGAGAGAGCAGCCATTCTGAAAATGTGTCCACTCCTGGCCTAGTCAGGTGGATATGAAGGAGCAGCCATTCTCAAAAAGTGTCCACTCCTGGCCCAGTCAGCTGATTATGAGAGAACAGCCATTCTGAAAAGTTGTCCACTCCTCACCCAGTCTGCTGATTATGAGAGATTAGCCATTTTGAAAAGGTGTCCACTCCTGGCCTAGTCAGTTGATTATGAGAGAGCAGCCATTCTGAAAAGGTGTCCACTCCTGGCCTAGTCAGGTGGATGTGAAGGAGCAGCCATTCTGAAAAGGTGTCCACTCCTGGCCCAGTCAGCTGATTATGAGAGAATAGCCATTTTGAAAAGGTGTCCACTACTGTCCCAGTCAGCTTATTATGAGAGAACAGCCATTCTGAAAATGTGTGCGCTCCTGGCACAGTCTGATGATTATGAGAGAGTAGCCATTTTGAAAAGATTTCCACTCCTGGCCTAGTCAGGTGGATATGAATGAGCAGCCATTCTGAAAAGGTGTCAATTCCTGGCCCAGTCAGCTGATTGTGTGAGAACAGCCATTCTGAAAAGGTGTCCACTCCTGGCCTAGTCAGGTGGATATGAAGGAGGAGCTATTCTGAAAAGGTGTCCACTCCTGGCCCAGTCAGCTGATTATGAGAGAAAAGCCATTCTGAATAGGTGTCCACTCCTGTCCTAGTCAGGTGGATATGAAGGAGGAGCCTTCTGAAAAGGTGTCCACTCCTGTCCCAGTCAACTGATTATGAGAGAGCATACATTTTGAAAATGTGTCCACTCCTGGCCTAGTCAGGTGGATATGAAGTAGCAGCCATTCTGAAAAGGTGCCAATCCTGGCCCAGTCACGTGGATATGAAGGAGCAGCCATTCTGAAAAGGTGTCCCCTCCTGGCCCATTCAGCGAATTATGAGAACAGCCATTCTGAAAAGGTATCCACTCCAGGCCCAGTCAGGTGTATATGAAGGAGCAGCCATTTTGAAAACGTTTAAATTCCTGTCCCAGTCAGCTGATCATGAGAGAACAGCCATTTTGAAAAGGTGTCCACGCCTGGCCTAGTCAGGTGGATATGAAGGAGCAGCCATTCTGAAAAGGTGTCCACTCCTGGCCCAGCCAGGTGAATATGAAGGAGCTGCAATTCTGAAAAGTTGTCCACTCCTGGTCCATTCAGCTGATTATGAGAGAACAGCCATTTTGAAAAGGTTTCCACTCCTGGCCCATTCAGATGGATATGAAGGATCACCCATTCTGAAAAAGTGTCCAATTCTGGCCAAGTCAGCTGTTTATGAGAGAACAGCCATTCTGAAAATGTGTCCACTCCTGGCCCAGACTGCTGATTAAGAGAGAACAGCCCATCTGAAAAGGTGTCCACTCCTGGCTCAGTCAGGTGGATATGAAGGAGCAGCCATTTTGAAAAGGTGTCCACTCCTGGCCTAGTCAGCTGATTATGACAGAGCAGCCATTTTGAAAACGTGTCCACTCTTGGCCCAGTCAGCTGATTATGAGAGAACAGCCATTCTGAAACGGTGTCCACTCCTGGCCTAGTCAGGTGGATATGAAGGAGGAGCCTTCTGAAAACGTGTCCACTCCTGTCCCTGTCAGGTGATTATGAGAGAGCAGACATTTTGAAAAGGTGTCCACTCCTAGACTAGTCAGGTGGATATGAAGGAGCAGCCATTCTGAAAAGGTGTCAACTCCTGGTCCAGTCAGCTTAATTGTGTGAGAACAGCCATTTTGAAAATGTGTCCACTCCTGGCCCAGTCAGCTGATTATGAGAGAGCAGCCATTTTGAAAAGGTGTCCACGCCTGGCCTAGTCAGGTGGATATGAATGAGCAGCCATTCTGAAAATGTGCTCACTCCTGGCCCAATCAGGTGGATATAAATGAGCAGCCATTTTGAAAACGTTTAGATTCCTGTCCCAGTCAGCTGATTATGAGAGAACAGCCATTTTGAAAAGGTGTCCATGCCTGGCCTAGTCAGGTGCATATGAAGGAGCAGCCATTTTGAAAAGATGTCCACTCCTCGCCTAGGCAGATGGATATGAAGGAGCAGCCATTCTCAAAATGTGTCCACTCCTGTCCCAGTCAGCTGATTATGAGAGAGCAGCCATTTTGAAAAGGTGTCCACGCCTGGCCTAGTCAGGTGGATATGAATGAGCAGCCATTCTGAAAATGTGCTCACTCCTGGCCCAATCAGGTGGATATAAATGAGCAGCCATTTTGAAAACGTTTAGATTCCTGTCCCAGTCAGCTGATTATGAGAGAACAGCCATTTTGAAAAGGTGTCCATGCCTGGCCTAGTCAGGTGCATATGAAGGAGCAGCCATTGTGAAAAGATGTCCACTCCTCGCCTAGGCAGATGGATATGAAGGAGCAGCCATTCTCAAAATGTGTCCACTCCTGTCCCAGTCAGCTGATTATGAGAGAACAGCCATTTTGAAAAGGTGTCCACGCCTGGCCTAGTCAGGTGGATATGAAGGAGCAGCCATTGTGAAAAGATGGCCACTCCTCGCCTAGTCAGATGGATATGAAGGAGCAGCCATTCTCAAAAGCTGTCCACTCCTGGCCCAGTCAGCTGATTATGAGAGAACAGCAATTTTGAAAAGGTATCCACTCCAGACTCAGTCAGCTGATTATGAAAGAACAGCCATTCTGAACAGATGTCCACTCCTGGCCAAGTCAGGTGGATATGAAGGAGCAGCCATTCTGAAAACGTGTCCATTCTTGGCCGAGTCACCTGATTATGAGAGAACAGCCATTCTGAAACGGTGTCCACTCCTGGCCTAGTCAGGTGGATATGAAGGAGGAGCCTTCTGAAAAGGTGTCCACTCCTGTCCCTGTCAGGTGATTATGAGAGAGCAGACATTTTGAAAAGGTGTCCACTCCTAGACTAGTCAGGTGGATATGAAGGAGCAACCATTCTGAAAAGGTGTCAACTCCTGGTCCAGTCAGCTTAATTGTGTGAAAACAGCCATTTTGAAAATGTGTCCACTCCTGGCCCAGTCAGCTGATTATGAGAGAGCAGCCATTTTGAAAAGGTGTCCACGCCTGGCCTAGTCAGGTGGATATGAATGAGCAGCCATTCTGAAAATGTGCTCACTCCTGGCCCAATCAGGTGGATATAAATGAGCAGCCATTTTGAAAACGTTTAGATTCCTGTCCCAGTCAGCTGATTATGAGAGAACAGCCATTTTGAAAAGGTGTCCATGCCTGGCCTAGTCAGGTCCATATGAAGGATCAGCCATTTTGAAAAGATGTCCACTCCTCGCCTAGGCAGATGGATATGAAGGAGCAGCCATTCTCAAAATGTGTCCACTCCTGTCCCAGTCAGCTGATTATGAGAGAACAGCCATTCTGAAAAGGTGTCCACTCCTGGCCTAGTCAGGTGGATATGAAGGAGGAGCTTTCTGAAAAGGTGTCCACTCCTGGTCTAGTCAGCTGATTATGAGAGAGCAGCCATTCTGAAAAGGTGTCCGCTCCTGGCCCAGGCAGCTGATTATGAGACAATAGCCATTCTGAAAAGTTATCCACACTTGGCCCAGTCAGCTGATTATGAAAGAGCATCCATTTTGAAAAGGTGTCCACTCTTGGCCTAGTCAGCTGATTATGAGAGAGCAGCCATTCTGAAAATGTGTCCACTCCTGGCCTAGTCAGATGATTATGAGAGAACAGCCATTCTTAAAAGTTGTCCACTCCTGACCCAGTCTGCTGATTATGAGAGATTAGCCATTTTGAAAAGGTGTCCACTCCTGGCCCAGTCAGCTGATTATGAGAGAACAGCCATTCTGAAAAGTTGTCCAATCCTCACCCAGTCTGCTGATTATGAGAGATTAGCCATTTTGAAAACGTGTCCACTCCTGGCCTAGTCAGTTGATTATGAGAGAGCAGCCATTCTGAAAAGTTTCCACTCCTGGCCTAGTCAGGTGGATGTGAAGGAGCAGCCATTCTGAAAAGGTGTCCACTCCTGGCCCAGTCAGCTGATTATGAGAGAATAGCCATTTTGAAAAGGTGTCCACTCCTGTCCCAGTCAGCTTATTATGAGAGAACAGCCATTCTGAAAATGTGTGCGCTCCTGGCACAGTCTGATGATTATGAGAGAGTAGCCGTTTTGAAAAGGTTTCCACTCCTGGCCTAGTCAGGTGGATATGAATGAGCAGCCATTCTGAAAAGGTGTCAATTCCTGGCCCAGTCAGCTGATTGTGTGAGAACAGCCATTCTGAAAAGGTGTCCACTCCTGGCCTAGTCAGGTGGATATGAAGGAGGAGCCATTCTGAAAAGGTGTCCACTCCTGGCCCAGTCAGCTGATTATGAGAGAAAAGCCATTCTGAATAGGTGTCCACTCCTGTCCTAGTCAGGTGGATATGAAGGAGGAGCCTTCTGAAAAGGTGTCCACTCCTGTCCCAGTCAACTGATTATGAGAGAGCAGACATTTTGAAAATGTGTCCACTCCTGGCCTAGTCAGGTGGATATGAAGTAGCAGCCATTCTGAAAAGGTGCCAATCCTGGCCCAGTCACGTGGATATGAAGGAGCAGCCATTCTGAAAAGGTGTCCACTCCTGGCCCAGTCCGCGAATTATGAGAACAGCCATTCTGAAAAGGTGTCCACGCCTGGCCTAGTCAGGTGGATATGAAGGAGCAGCCATTGTGAAAAGATGTCCACTCCTCGCCTAGTCAGATGGATATGAAGGAGCAGCCATTCTCAAAAGGTGTCCACTCCTGGCCCAGTCAGCTGATTATGAGAGAACAGCAATTTTGAAAAGGTATCCACTCCATACTCAGTCAGATGATTATGAAAGAACAGCCATTCTGAACAGGTGTCCACTCCTGGCCAAGTCAGGTGGATATGAAGGAGCAGCCATTCTGAAAAGGTGTCCACTCCTGGCCCAGTCACCTGATTATGAGAGAACAGCCATTCTGAAAAGGTGTCCACTCCTGGCCTAGTCAGGTTGATATGAAGGAGCAGCCATTCTGAAAATGTGTCGACTCTTGGCCCAGTCAGCTGATTAAGATAGAACAGCCATTCTGAAAAGGTGTCCACTCCAGGCCCAGTCAGGTGGATATGAAGGAGCAGCCATTTTGAAAAGGTGTCCACACCTGGCCCTGTCAGGTGAATATGAAGGAGAAGCCATTCTGAAAAGGTGTCCACTCCTGGCCGAATCAGCTGATTATGAGAGAACAGCCATTCTGAAAAGATGTCCACTCCTGGCCTAGTCAGGTGGATATGAAGGAGGAGCCTTCTGAAAAGGTGTCCACTCCTGTCCCAGTCAACTGATTATGAGAGAGCAGACATTTTGAAAATGTGTCCACTCCTGGCCTAGTCAGGTGGATATGAAGTAGCAGCCATTCTGAAAAGGTGCCAATCCTGGCCCAGTCACATGGATATGAAGGAGCAGCCATTCTGAAAAGGTGTCCACTCCTGGCCCAGTCAGCGAATTATGAGAACAGCCATTCTGAAAAGGTATCCACTCCAGGCCCAGTCAGGTGTATATGAAGAAGCAGCCATTTTGAAAACGTTTAAATTCCTGTCCCAGTCAGCTGATCATGAGAGAACAGCCATTTTGAAAAGGTGTCCACGCCTGGCCTAGTCAGGTGGATATGAAGGAGCAGCCATTCTGAAAAGGTGTCCACTCCTGGGCCAGCCAGGTGAATATGAAGGAGCTGCAATTCTGAAAAGTTGTCCACTCCTGGTCCATTCAGCTGATTATGAGAGAACAGCCATTTTGAAAAGGTGTCCACTCTTGGCCCATTCAGATGGATATGAAGGAGCACCCATTCTGAAAAAGTGTCCAATCCTGCCCAAGTCAGCTGTTTATGAGAGAACAGCCATTCTGAAAATGTGTCCACTCCTGGCCCAGTCAGCTGATTATGACAGAGCAGCCATTTTGAAAATGTGTCCACTCTTGGCCCAGTCAGCTGATTATGAGAGAACAGCCATTCTGAAAAGGTGTCCACTCCTGGCCTAGTCAGGTGGATATGAAGGAGGAGCCTTCTGAAAAGGTGTCCACTCCTGGCCTAGTCAGCTGATTATGAGAGAGCAGCCATTCTGAAAATGTGTCCACTCCTGGCCTAGTCAGGTGGATATGAAGGAGTAGCCATTCTCAAAAAGTGTCCACTCCTGGCCTAATCAGGTAGATATGAATGAGCAGCCATTCTGAAAAGGTGTCCGCTCCTGACCCAGGCAGCTGATTATGAGACAATAGCCATTCTGAAAAGTTATCCACACTTGTCCCAGTCAGCTGATTATGAAAGAGCATCCATTTTGAAAAGGTGTCCACTCTTGGCCTAGTCAGCTGATTATGAGAGAGCAGCCATTCTGAAAATGTGTCCACTCCTGGCCTAGTCAGGTGGATATGAAGGAGCAGCCATTCTCAAAAAGTGTCCACTCCTGGCCCAGTCAGATGATTATGAGAGAACAGCCATTCTGAAACGTTGTCCACTCCTGACCCAGTCTGCTGATTATGAGAGATTAGCCATTTTGAAAAGGTGTCCACTCCTGGCCCAGTCAGCTGATTATGAGAGAACAGCCATTCTGAAAAGTTGTCCAATCCTCACCCAGTCTGCTGATTATGAGAGATTAGCCATTTTGAAAAGGTGTCCACTCCTGGCCTAGTCAGTTGATTATGAGAGAGCAGCCATTCTGAAAAGGTGTCCACTCCTGGCCTAGTCAGGTGGATGTGAAGGAGCAGCCATTCTGAAAAGGTGTCCACTCCTGGCCCAGTCAGCTGATTATGAGAGAATAGCCATTTTGAAAAGGTGTCCACTCCTGTCCCAGTCAGCTTATTATGAGAGAACAGCCATTCTGAAAATGTGTGCGCTCCTGGCACAGTCTGATGATTATGAGAGAGTAGCCGTTTTGAAAAGGTTTCCACTCCTGGCCTAGTCAGGTGGATATGAATGAGCAGCCATTCTGAAAAGGTGTCAATTCCTGGCCCAGTCAGCTGATTGTGTGAGAACAGCCATTCTGAAAAGGTGTCCACTCCTGGCCTAGTCAGGTGGATATGAAGGAGCAGCCATTGTGAAAAGATGTCCACTCCTCTCCTAGTCAGATGGATATGAAGGAGTAGCCATTCTCAAAAGCTGTCCACTCCTGGCCCAGTCAGCTGATTATGAGAGAACAGCAATTTTGAAAAGGTATCCACTCCAGACTCAGTCAGCTGATTATGAAAGAACAGCCATTCTGAACAGATGTCCACTCCTGGCCAAGTCAGGTGGATATGAAGGAGCAGCCATTCTGAAAACGTGTCCATTCTTGGCCGAGTCACCTGATTATGAGAGAACAGCCATTCTGAAAAGGTGTCCACTCCTGGCCTAGTCAGGTAGATATGAAGGAGCAGCCATTCTGAAAATGTGACGACTTTTGGCCCAGTCAGCTGATTAAGATAGAACAGCCATTATGAAAATGTGTCCACTCCTGGCCCAGTCTGCTGATTATGAGAGATTAGCCATTTTGAAAAGTTGTCCACTCGTGTCCTAGTCACGTGGATATGAAGGAGCAGCGATTTTAAAAAGGTGTCCACTCCTGGCCTAATCAGGTAGATATGAATGAGCAGCCATTCTGAAAAGGTGTCCGCTCCTGGCCCAGGCAGCTGATTATGAGACAATAGCCATTCTGAAAAGTTATCCACTCTTGGCCCAGTCAGCTGATCACGAAAGAGCAGCCATTTTGAAAAGGTGTCCACTCCTGGCCTAGTCAGCTGATTATGAGAGAGCAGCCATTCTGAAAATGTGTCCACTCCTGGCCTAGTCAGGTGGATATGAAGGAGCAGCCATTCTCAAAAAGTGTCCACTCCTGGCCCAGTCAGCTGATTATGAGAGAACAGCCATTCTGAAAAGTTGTCCACTCCTCACCCAGTCTGCTGATTATGAGAGATTAGCCATTTTGAAAAGGTGTCCACTCCTGGCCTAGTCAGTTGATTATGAGAGAGCAGCCATTCTGAAAAGGTGTCCACTCCTGGCCTAGTCAGGTGGATGTGAAGGAGCAGCCATTCTGAAAAGGTGTCCACTCCTGGCCCAGTCAGCTGATTATGAGAGAATAGCCATTTTGAAAAGGTGTCCACTACTGTCCCAGTCAGCTTATTATGAGAGAACAGCCATTCTGAAAATGTGTGCGCTCCTGGCACAGTCTGATGATTATGAGAGAGTAGCCATTTTGAAAAGATTTCCACTCCTGGCCTAGTCAGGTGGATATGAATGAGCAGCCATTCTGAAAAGGTGTCAATTCCTGGCCCAGTCAGCTGATTGTGTGAGAACAGCCATTCTGAAAAGGTGTCCACTCCTGGCCTAGTCAGGTGGATATGAAGGAGGAGCTATTCTGAAAAGGTGTCCACTCCTGGCCCAGTCAGCTGATTATGAGAGAAAAGCCATTCTGAATAGGTGTCCACTCCTGTCCTAGTCAGGTGGATATGAAGGAGGAGCCTTCTGAAAAGGTGTCCACTCCTGTCCCAGTCAACTGATTATGAGAGAGCATACATTTTGAAAATGTGTCCACTCCTGGCCTAGTCAGGTGGATATGAAGTAGCAGCCATTCTGAAAAGGTGCCAATCCTGGCCCAGTCACGTGGATATGAAGGAGCAGCCATTCTGAAAAGGTGTCCCCTCCTGGCCCATTCAGCGAATTATGAGAACAGCCATTCTGAAAAGGTATCCACTCCAGGCCCAGTCAGGTGTATATGAAGGAGCAGCCATTTTGAAAACGTTTAAATTCCTGTCCCAGTCAGCTGATCATGAGAGAACAGCCATTTTGAAAAGGTGTCCACGCCTGGCCTAGTCAGGTGGATATGAAGGAGCAGCCATTCTGAAAAGGTGTCCACTCCTGGCCCAGCCAGGTGAATATGAAGGAGCTGCAATTCTGAAAAGTTGTCCACTCCTGGTCCATTCAGCTGATTATGAGAGAACAGCCATTTTGAAAAGGTTTCCACTCCTGGCCCATTCAGATGGATATGAAGGATCACCCATTCTGAAAAAGTGTCCAATTCTGGCCAAGTCAGCTGTTTATGAGAGAACAGCCATTCTGAAAATGTGTCCACTCCTGGCCCAGACTGCTGATTAAGAGAGAACAGCCCATCTGAAAAGGTGTCCACTCCTGGCTCAGTCAGGTGGATATGAAGGAGCAGCCATTTTGAAAAGGTGTCCACTCCTGGCCTAGTCAGCTGATTATGACAGAGCAGCCATTTTGAAAACGTGTCCACTCTTGGCCCAGTCAGCTGATTATGAGAGAACAGCCATTCTGAAACGGTGTCCACTCCTGGCCTAGTCAGGTGGATATGAAGGAGGAGCCTTCTGAAAACGTGTCCACTCCTGTCCCTGTCAGGTGATTATGAGAGAGCAGACATTTTGAAAAGGTGTCCACTCCTAGACTAGTCAGGTGGATATGAAGGAGCAACCATTCTGAAAAGGTGTCAACTCCTGGTCCAGTCAGCTTAATTGTGTGAGAACAGCCATTTTGAAAATGTGTCCACTCCTGGCCCAGTCAGCTGATTATGAGAGAGCAGCCATTTTGAAAAGGTGTCCACGCCTGGCCTAGTCAGGTGGATATGAATGAGCAGCCATTCTGAAAATGTGCTCACTCCTGGCCCAATCAGGTGGATATAAATGAGCAGCCATTTTGAAAACGTTTAGATTCCTGTCCCAGTCAGCTGATTATGAGAGAACAGCCATTTTGAAAAGGTGTCCATGCCTGGCCTAGTCAGGTGCATATGAAGGGAGCAGCCATTTTGAAAAGATGTCCACTCCTCGCCTAGGCAGATGGATATGAAGGAGCAGCCATTCTCAAAATGTGTCCACTCCTGTCCCAGTCAGCTGATTATGAGAGAACAGCCATTCTGAAAAGGTGTCCACTCCTGGCCTAGTCAGGTGGATATGAAGGAGGAGCCTTCTGAAAAGGTGTCCACTCCTGGCCTAGTCAGCTGATTATGAGAGAGCAGCCATTCTGAAAAGGTTTCCGCTCCTGGCCCAGGCAGCTGATTATGAGACAATAGCCATTCTGAAAAGTTATCCACACTTGGCCCAGTCAGCTGATTATGAAAGAGCATCCATTTTGAAAAGGTGTCCACTCTTGGCCTAGTCAGCTGATTATGAGAGAGCAGCCATTCTGAAAATGTGTCCACTCCTGGCCTAGTCAGATGATTATGAGAGAACAGCCATTCTTAAAAGTTGTCCACTCCTGACCCAGTCTGCTGATTATGAGAGATTAGCCATTTTGAAAAGGTGTCCACTCCTGGCCCAGTCAGCTGATTATGAGAGAACAGCCATTCTGAAAAGTTGTCCAATCCTCACCCAGTCTGCTGATTATGAGAGATTAGCCATTTTGAAAAGGTGTCCACTCCTGGCCTAGTCAGTTGATTATGAGAGAGCAGCCATTCTGAAAAGGTGTCCACTCCTGGCCTAGTCAGGTGGATGTGAAGGAGCAGCCATTCTGAAAAGGTGTCCACTCCTGGCCCAGTCAGCTGATTATGAGAGAATAGCCATTTTGAAAAGGTGTCCACTCCTGTCCTAGTCAGCTTATTATGAGAGAATAGCCATTCTGAAAATGTGTGCGCTCCTGGCACAGTCTGATGATTATGAGAGAGTAGCCGTTTTGAAAAGGTTTCCACTCCTGGCCTAGTCAGGTGGATATGAATGAGCAGCCATTCTGAAAAGGTGTCAATTCCTGGCCCAGTCAGCTGATTGTGTGAGAACAGCCATTCTGAAAAGGTGTCCACTCCTGGCCTAGTCAGGTGGATATGAAGGAGCAGCCATTGTGAAAAGATGTCCACTCCTCGCCTAGTCAGATGGATATGAAGGAGTAGCCATTCTCAAAAGCTGTCCACTCCTGGCCCAGTCAGCTGATTATAAGAGAACAGCAATTTTGAAAAGGTATCCACTCCAGACTCAGTCAGCTGATTATGAAAGAACAGCCATTCTGAACAGATGTCCACTCCTGGCCAAGTCAGGTGGATATGAAGGAGCAGCCATTCTGAAAACGTGTCCATTCTTGGCCGAGTCACCTGATTATGAGAGAACAGCCATTCTGAAAAGGTGTCCACTCCTGGCCTAGTCAGGTAGATATGAAGGAGCAGCCATTCTGAAAATGTGACGACTTTTGGCCCAGTCAGCTGATTAAGATAGAACAGCCATTATGAAAATGTGTCCACTCCTGGACCAGTCTGCTGATTATGAGAGATTAGCCATTTTGAAAAGTTGTCCACTCGTGGCCTAGTCACGTGGATATGAATGAGCAGCCATTCTAAAAAGGTGTCCGCTCCTGGCCCAGGCAGCTGATTATGAGACAATAGCCATTCTGAAAAGTTATCCACTCTTGGCCCAGTCAGCTGATCATGAAAGAGCAGCCATTTTGAAAAGGTGTCCACTCCTGGCCTAGTCAGCTGATTATGAGAGAGCAGCCATTCTGAAAATGTGTCCACTCCTGGCCTAGTCAGGTGGATATGAAGGAGCAGCCATTCTCAAAAAGTGTCCACTCCTGGCCCAGTCAGCTGATTAAGAGAGAACAGCCATTCTGAAAAGTTGTCCACTCCTCACCCAGTCTGCTGATTATGAGAGATTAGCCATTTTGAAAAGGTGTCCACTCCTGGCCTAGTCAGTTGATTATGAGAGAGCAGCCATTCTGAAAAGGTGTCCACTCCTGGCCTAGTCAGGTGGATGTGAAGGAGCAGCCATTCTGAAAAGGTGTCCACTCCTGGCCCAGTCAGCTGATTATGAGAGAATAGCCATTTTGAAAAGGTGTCCACTACTGTCCCAGTCAGCTTATTATGAGAGAACAGCCATTCTGAAAATGTGTGCGCTCCTGGCACAGTCTGATGATTATGAGAGAGTAGCCATTTTGAAAAGATTTCCACTCCTGGCCTAGTCAGGTGGATATGAATGAGCAGCCATTCTGAAAAGGTGTCAATTCCTGGCCCAGTCAGCTGATTGTGTGAGAACAGCCATTCTGAAAAGGTGTCCACTCCTGGCCTAGTCAGGTGGATATGAAGGAGGAGCTATTCTGAAAAGGTGTCCACTCCTGGCCCAGTCAGCTGATTATGAGAGAAAAGCCATTCTGAATAGATGTCCACTCCTGTCCTAGTCAGGTGGATATGAAGGAGGAGCCTTCTGAAAAGGTGTCCACTCCTGTCCCAGTCAACTGATTATGAGAGAGCATACATTTTGAAAATGTGTCCACTCCTGGCCTAGTCAGGTGGATATGAAGTAGCAGCCATTCTGAAAAGGTGCCAATCCTGGCCCAGTCACGTGGATATGAAGGAGCAGCCATTCTGAAAAGGTGTCCCCTCCTGGCCCATTCAGCGAATTATGAGAACAGCCATTCTGAAAAGGTATCCACTCCAGGCCCAGTCAGGTGTATATGAAGGAGCAGCCATTTTGAAAACGTTTAAATTCCTGTCCCAGTCAGCTGATCATGAGAGAACAGCCATTTTGAAAAGGTGTCCACGCCTGGCCTAGTCAGGTGGATATGAAGGAGCAGCCATTCTGAAAAGGTGTCCACTCCTGGCCCAGCCAGGTGAATATGAAGGAGCTGCAATTCTGAAAAGTTGTCCACTCCTGGTCCATTCAGCTGATTATGAGAGAACAGCCATTTTGAAAAGGTTTCCACTCCTGGCCCATTCAGATGGATATGAAGGATCACCCATTCTGAAAAAGTGTCCAATTCTGGCCAAGTCAGCTGTTTATGAGAGAACAGCCATTCTGAAAATGTGTCCACTCCTGGCCCAGACTGCTGATTAAGAGAGAACAGCCCTTCTGAAAAGGTGTCCACTCCTGGCTCAGTCAGGTGGATATGAAGGAGCAGCCATTTTTAAAAGGTGTCCACTCCTGGCCTAGTCAGCTGATTATGAGAGAGCAGCCATTTTGAAAACGTGTCCACTCTTGGCCCAGTCAGCTGATTATGAGAGAACAGCCATTCTGAAACGGTGTCCACTCCTGGCCTAGTCAGGTGGATATGAAGGAGGAGCCTTCTGAAAAGGTGTCCATTCCTGTCCCTGTCAGGTGATTATGAGAGAGCAGACATTTTGAAAAGGTGTCCACTCCTAGACTAGTCAGGTGGATATGAAGGAGCAGCCATTCTGAAAAGGTGTCAACTCCTGGTCCAGTCAGCTTAATTGTGTGAGAACAGCCATTTTGAAAATGTGTCCACTCCTGGCCCAGTCAGCTGATTATGAGAGAGCAGCCATTTTGAAAAGGTGTCCACGCCTG
Source organism: Hemicordylus capensis (assembly GCF_027244095.1). Taxonomy (NCBI): domain Eukaryota; kingdom Metazoa; phylum Chordata; class Lepidosauria; order Squamata; family Cordylidae; genus Hemicordylus; species Hemicordylus capensis. The sequence goes on along the minus strand of NC_069668.1, from coordinate 7,918,327 downwards.
GCCTAGTCAGGTGGATATGAATGAGCAGCCATTCTGAAAATGTGCTCACTCCTGGCCCAATCAGGTGGATATAAATGAGCAGCCATTTTGAAAACGTTTAGATTCCTGTCCCAGTCAGCTGATTATGAGAGAACAGCCATTTTGAAAAGGTGTCCATGCCTGGCCTAGTCAGGTGCATATGAAGGAGCAGCCATTTTGAAAAGATGTCCACTCCTCGCCTAGGCAGATGGATATGAAGGAGCAGCCATTCTCAAAAAGTGTCCACTCCTGGCCTAATCAGGTAGATATGAATGAGCAGCCATTCTGAAAAGGTGTCTGCTCCTGGCCCAGGCAGCTGATTATGAGACAATAGCCATTCTGAAAAGTTATCCACACTTGGCCCAGTCAGCTGATTATGAAAGAGCATCCATTTTGAAAAGGTGTCCACTCTTGGCCTAGTCAGCTGATTATGAGAGAGCAGCCATTCTGAAAATGTGTCCACTCCTGGCCTAGTCAGATGATTATGAGAGAACAGCCATTCTTAAAAGTTGTCCACTCCTGACCCAGTCTGCTGATTATGAGAGATTAGCCATTTTGAAAAGGTGTCCACTCCTGGCCCAGTCAGCTGATTATGAGAGAACAGCCATTCTGAAAAGTTGTCCAATCCTCACCCAGTCTGCTGATTATGAGAGATTAGCCATTTTGAAAAGGTGTCCACTCCTGGCCTAGTCAGTTGATTATGAGAGAGCAGCCATTCTGAAAAGGTGTCCACTCCAGGCCTAGTCAGGTGGATGTGAAGGAGCAGCCATTCTGAAAAGGTGTCCACTCCTGGCCCAGTCAGCTGATTATGAGAGAATAGCCATTTTGAAAAGGTGTCCACTCCTGTCCCAGTCAGCTTATTATGAGAGAACAGCCATTCTGAAAATGTGTGCGCTCCTGGCACAGTCTGATGATTATGAGAGAGTAGCCGTTTTGAAAAGGTTTCCACTCCTGGCCTAGTCAGGTGGATATGAATGAGCAGCCATTCTGAAAAGGTGTCAATTCCTGGCCCAGTCAGCTGATTGTGTGAGAACAGCCATTCTGAAAAGGTGTCCACTCCTGGCCTAGTCAGGTGGATATGAAGGAGCAGCCATTGTGAAAAGATGTCCACTCCTCGCCTAGTCAGATGGCTATGAAGGAGTAGCCATTCTCAAAAGCTGTCCACTCCTGGCCCAGTCAGCTGATTATGAGAGAACAGCAATTTTGAAAAGGTATCCACTCCAGACTCAGTCAGCTGATTATGAAAGAACAGCCATTCTGAACAGATGTCCACTCCTGGCCAAGTCAGGTGGATATGAAGGAGCAGCCATTCTGAAAACGTGTCCATTCTTGGCCGAGTCACCTGATTATGAGAGAACAGCCATTCTGAAAAGGTGTCCACTCCTGGCCTAGTCAGGTAGATATGAAGGAGCAGCCATTCTGAAAATGTGACGACTTTTGGCCAAGTCAGCTGATTAAGATAGAACAGCCATTATGAAAATGTGTCCACTCCTGGCCCAGTCTGCTGATTATGAGAGATTAGCCATTTTGAAAAGTTGTCCACTCGTGGCCTAGTCACGTGGATATGAAGGAGCAGCGATTTTAAAAAGGTGTCCACTCCTGGCCTAATCAGGTAGATATGAATGAGCAGCCATTCTGAAAAGGTGTCCACTCCTGGCCCAGGCAGCTGATTATGAGACAATAGCCATTCTGAAAAGTTATCCACTCTTGGCCCAGTCAGCTGATCATGAAAGAGCAGCCATTTTGAAAAGGTGTCCACTCCTGGCCTAGTCAGCTGATTATGAGAGAGCAGCCATTCTGAAAATGTGTCCACTCCTGGCCTAGTCAGGTGGATATGAAGGAGCAGCCATTCTCAAAAAGTGTCCACTCCTGGCCCAGTCAGCTGATTATGAGAGAACAGGCATTCTGAAAAGTTGTCCACTCCTCACCCAGTCTGCTGATTATGAGAGATTAGCCATTTTGAAAAGGTGTCCACTCCTGGCCTAGTCAGTTGATTATGAGAGAGCAGCCATTCTGAAAAGGTGTCCACTCCTGGCCTAGTCAGGTGGATGTGAAGGAGCAGCCATTCTGAAAAGGTGTCCACTCCTGGCCCAGTCAGCTGATTATGAGAGAATAGCCATTTTGAAAAGGTGTCCACTACTGTCCCAGTCAGCTTATTATGAGAGAACAGCCATTCTGAAAATGTGTGCGCTCCTGGCACAGTCTGATGATTATGAGAGAGTAGCCATTTTGAAAAGATTTCCACTCCTGGCCTAGTCAGGTGGATATGAATGAGCAGCCATTCTGAAAAGGTGTCAATTCCTGGCCCAGTCAGCTGATTGTGTGAGAACAGCCATTCTGAAAAGGTGTCCACTCCTGGCCTAGTCAGGTGGATATGAAGGAGGAGCTATTCTGAAAAGGTGTCCACTCCTGGCCCAGTCAGCTGATTATGAGAGAAAAGCCATTCTGAATAGGTGTCCACTCCTGTCCTAGTCAGGTGGATATGAAGGAGGAGCCTTCTGAAAAGGTGTCCACTCCTGTCCCAGTCAACTGATTATGAGAGAGCATACATTTTGAAAATGTGTCCACTCCTGGCCTAGTCAGGTGGATATGAAGTAGCAGCCATTCTGAAAAGGTGCCAATCCTGGCCCAGTCACGTGGATATGAAGGAGCAGCCATTCTGAAAAGGTGTCCCCTCCTGGCCCATTCAGCGAATTATGAGAACAGCCATTCTGAAAAGGTATCCACTCCAGGCCCAGTCAGGTGTATATGAAGGAGCAGCCATTTTGAAAACGTTTAAATTCCTGTCCCAGTCAGCTGATCATGAGAGAACAGCCATTTTGAAAAGGTGTCCACGCCTGGCCTAGTCAGGTGGATATGAAGGAGCAGCCATTCTGAAAAGGTGTCCACTCCTGGCCCAGCCAGGTGAATATGAAGGAGCTGCAATTCTGAAAAGTTGTCCACTCCTGGTCCATTCAGCTGATTATGAGAGAACAGCCATTTTGAAAAGGTTTCCACTCCTGGCCCATTCAGATGGATATGAAGGATCACCCATTCTGAAAAAGTGTCCAATTCTGGCCAAGTCAGCTGTTTATGAGAGAACAGCCCTTCTGAAAAGGTGTCCACTCCTGGCTCAGTCAGGTGGATATGAAGGAGCAGCCATTTTGAAAAGGTGTCCGCTCCTGGCCTAGTCAGCTGATTATGAGAGAGCAGCCATTTTGAAAACGTGTCCACTCTTGGCCCAGTCAGCTGATTATGAGAGAACAGCCATTCTGAAACGGTGTCCACTCCTGGCCTAGTCAGGTGGATATGAAGGAAGAGCCTTCTGAAAAGGTGTCCACTCCTGTCCCTGTCAGGTGATTATGAGAGAGCAGACATTTTGAAAAGGTGTCCACTCCTAGACTAGTCAGGTGGATATGAAGGAGCAGCCATTCTGAAAAGGTGTCAACTCCTGGTCCAGTCAGCTTAATTGTGTGAGAACAGCCATTTTGAAAATGTGTCCACTCCTGGCCCAGTCAGCTGATTATGAGAGAGCAGTCATTTTGAAAAGGTGTCCACGCCTGGCCTAGTCAGGTGGATATGAATGAGCAGCCATTCTGAAAATGTGCTCACTCCTGGCCCAATCAGGTGGATATAAATGAGCAGCCATTTTGAAAACGTTTAGATTCCTGTCCCAGTCAGCTGATTATGAGAGAACAGCCATTTTGAAAAGGTGTCCATGCCTGGCCTAGTCAGGTGCATATGAAGGAGCAGCCATTTTGAAAAGATGTCCACTCCTCGCCTAGGCAGATGGATATGAAGGAGCAGCCATTCTCAAAAAGTGTCCACTCCTGGCCTAATCAGGTAGATATGAATGAGCAGCCATTCTGAAAAGGTGTCTGCTCCTGGCCCAGGCAGCTGATTATGAGACAATAGCCATTCTGAAAAGTTATCCACACTTGGCCCAGTCAGCTGATTATGAAAGAGCATCCATTTTGAAAAGGTGTCCACTCTTGGCCTAGTCAGCTGATTATGAGAGAGCAGCCATTTTGAAAAGGTGTCCATGCCTGGCCTAGTCAGATGATTATGAGAGAACAGCCATTCTTAAAAGTTGTCCACTCCTGACCCAGTCTGCTGATTATGAGAGATTAGCCATTTTGAAAAGGTGTCCACTCCTGGCCCAGTCAGCTGATTATGAGAGAACAGCCATTCTGAAAAGGTGTCCACTCCTGGCCTAGTCAGGTGGATGTGAAGGAGCAGCCATTCTGAAAAGGTGTCCACTCCTGGCCCAGTCAGCTGATTATGAGAGAATAGCCATTTTGAAAAGGTGTCCACTCCTGTCCCAGTCAGCTTATTATGAGAGAACAGCCATTCTGAAAATGTGTGCGCTCCTGGCACAGTCTGATGATTATGAGAGAGTAGCCGTTTTGAAAAGTTTTCCACTCCTGGCCTAGTCAGGTGGATATGAATGAGCAGCCATTCTGAAAAGGTGTCAATTCCTGGCCCAGTCAGCTGATTGTGTGAGAACAGCCATTCTGAAAAGGTGTCCACTCCTGGCCTAGTCAGGTGGATATGAAGGAGGAGCCATTCTGAAAAGGTGTCCACTCCTGGCCCAGTCAGCTGATTATGAGAGAAAAGCCATTCTGAATAGGTGTCCACTCCTGTCCTAGTCAGGTGGATATGAAGGAGGAGCCTTCTGAAAAGGTGTCCACTCCTGTCCCAGTCAACTGATTATGAGAGAGCAGACATTTTGAAAATGTGTCCACTCCTGGCCTAGTCAGGTGGATATGAAGTAGCAGCCATTCTGAAAAGGTGCCAATCCTGGCCCAGTCACGTGGATATGAAGGAGCAGCCATTCTGAAAAGGTGTCCACTCCTGGCCCAGTCCGCGAATTATGAGAACAGCCATTCTGAAAAGGTGTCCACGCCTGGCCTAGTCAGGTGGATATGAAGGAGCAGCCATTGTGAAAAGATGTCCACTCCTCGCCTAGTCAGATGGATATGAAGGAGCAGCCATTCTCAAAAGGTGTCCACTCCTGGCCCAGTCAGCTGATTATGAGAGAACAGCAATTTTGAAAAGGTATCCACTCCATACTCAGTCAGCTGATTATGAAAGAACAGCCATTCTGAACAGGTGTCCACTCCTGGCCAAGTCAGGTGGATATGAAGGAGCAGCCATTCTGAAAAGGTGTCCACTCCTGGCCCAGTCACCTGATTATGAGAGAACTGCCATTCTGAAAAGGTGTCCACTCCTGGCCTAGTCAGGTTGATATGAAGGAGCAGCCATTCTGAAAATGTGTCGACTCTTGGCCCAGTCAGCTGATTAAGATAGAACAGCCATTCTGAAAAGGTGTCCACTCCAGGCCCAGTCAGGTGGATATGAAGGAGCAGCCATTTTGAAAAGGTGTCCACTCCTGGCCCTGTCAGGTGAATATGAAGGAGAAGCCATTCTGAAAAGGTGTCCGCTCCTGGCCGAATCAGCTGATTATGAGAGAACAGCCATTCTGAAAAGATGTCCACTCCTGGCCTAGTCAGGTGGATATGAAGGAGGAGCCTTCTGAAAAGGTGTCCACTCCTGTCCCAGTCAACTGATTATGAGAGAGCAGACATTTTGAAAATGTGTCCACTCCTGGCCTAGTCAGGTGGATATGAAGTAGCAGCCATTCTGAAAAGGTGCCAATCCTGGCCCAGTCACATGGATATGAAGGAGCAGCCATTCTGAAAAGGTGTCCACTCCTGGCCCAGTCAGCGAATTATGAGAACAGCCATTCTGAAAAGGTATCCACTCCAGGCCCAGTCAGGTGTATATGAAGAAGCAGCCATTTTGAAAACGTTTAAATTCCTGTCCCAGTCAGCTGATCATGAGAGAACAGCCATTTTGAAAAGGTGTCCACGCCTGGCCTAGTCAGGTGGATATGAAGGAGCAGCCATTCTGAAAAGGTGTCCACTCCTGGCCCAGCCAGGTGAATATGAAGGAGCTGCAATTCTGAAAAGTTGTCCACTCCTGGTCCATTCAGCTGATTATGAGAGAAAAGCCATTTTGAAAAGGTGTCCACTCTTGGCCCATTCAGATGGATATGAAGGAGCACCCATTCTGAAAAAGTGTCCAATCCTGCCCAAGTCAGCTGTTTATGAGAGAACAGCCATTCTGAAAATGTGTCCACTCCTGGCCCAGTCAGCTGATTATGACAGAGCAGCCATTTTGAAAACGTGTCCACTCTTGGCCCAGTCAGCTGATTATGAGAGAACAGCCATTCTGAAAAGGTGTCCACTCCTGGCCTAGTCAGGTGGATATGAAGGAGGAGCCTTCTGAAAAGGTGTCCACTCCTGGCCTAGTCAGCTGATTATGAGAGAACAGCCATTCTGAAAATGTGTCCACTCCTGGCCTAGTCAGGTGGATATGAAGGAGTAGCCATTCTCAAAAAGTGTCCACTCCTGGCCTAATCAGGTAGATATGAATGAGCAGCCATTCTGAAAAGGTGTCCGCTCCTGACCCAGGCAGCTGATTATGAGACAATAGCCATTCTGAAAAGTTATCCACACTTGTCCCAGTCAGCTGATTATGAAAGAGCATCCATTTTGAAAAGGTGTCCACTCTTGGCCTAGTCAGCTGATTATGAGAGAGCAGCCATTCTGAAAATGTGTCCACTCCTGGCCTAGTCAGGTGGATATGAAGGAGCAGCCATTCTCAAAAAGTGTCCACTCCTGGCCCAGTCAGCTGATTATGAGAGAACAGCCATTCTGAAAAGTTGTCCACTCCTCACCCAGTCTGCTGATTATGAGAGATTAGCCATTTTGAAAAGGTGTCCACTCCTGGCCTAGTCAGTTGATTATGAGAGAGCAGCCATTCTGAAAAGGTGTCCACTCCTGGCCTAGTCAGGTGGATGTGAAGGAGCAGCCATTCTGAAAAGGTGTCCACTCCTGGCCCAGTCAGCTGATTATGAGAGAATAGCCATTTTGAAAAGGTGTCCACTACTGTCCCAGTCAGCTTATTATGAGAGAACAGCCATTCTGAAAATGTGTGCGCTCCTGGCACAGTCTGATGATTATGAGAGAGTAGCCATTTTGAAAAGATTTCCACTCCTGGCCTAGTCAGGTGGATATGAATGAGCAGCCATTCTGAAAAGGTGTCAATTCCTGGCCCAGTCAGCTGATTGTGTGAGAACAGCCATTCTGAAAAGGTGTCCACTCCTGGCCTAGTCAGGTGGATATGAAGGAGGAGCTATTCTGAAAAGGTGTCCACTCCTGGCCCAGTCAGCTGATTATGAGAGAAAAGCCATTCTGAATAGGTGTCCACTCCTGTCCTAGTCAGGTGGATATGAAGGAGGAGCCTTCTGAAAAGGTGTCCACTCCTGTCCCAGTCAACTGATTATGAGAGAGCATACATTTTGAAAATGTGTCCACTCCTGGCCTAGTCAGGTGGATATGAAGTAGCAGCCATTCTGAAAAGGTGCCAATCCTGGCCCAGTCACGTGGATATGAAGGAGCAGCCATTCTGAAAAGGTGTCCCCTCCTGGCCCATTCAGCGAATTATGAGAACAGCCATTCTGAAAAGGTATCCACTCCAGGCCCAGTCAGGTGTATATGAAGGAGCAGCCATTTTGAAAACGTTTAAATTCCTGTCCCAGTCAGCTGATCATGAGAGAACAGCCATTTTGAAAAGGTGTCCACGCCTGGCCTAGTCAGGTGGATATGAAGGAGCAGCCATTCTGAAAAGGTGTCCACTCCTGGCCCAGCCAGGTGAATATGAAGGAGCTGCAATTCTGAAAAGTTGTCCACTCCTGGTCCATTCAGCTGATTATGAGAGAACAGCCATTTTGAAAAGGTTTCCACTCCTGGCCCATTCAGATGGATATGAAGGATCACCCATTCTGAAAAAGTGTCCAATTCTGGCCAAGTCAGCTGTTTATGAGAGAACAGCCATTCTGAAAATGTGTCCACTCCTGGCCCAGACTGCTGATTAAGAGAGAACAGCCCATCTGAAAAGGTGTCCACTCCTGGCTCAGTCAGGTGGATATGAAGGAGCAGCCATTTTGAAAAGGTGTCCACTCCTGGCCTAGTCAGCTGATTATGACAGAGCAGCCATTTTGAAAACGTGTCCACTCTTGGCCCAGTCAGCTGATTATGAGAGAACAGCCATTCTGAAACGGTGTCCACTCCTGGCCTAGTCAGGTGGATATGAAGGAGGAGCCTTCTGAAAACGTGTCCACTCCTGTCCCTGTCAGGTGATTATGAGAGAGCAGACATTTTGAAAAGGTGTCCACTCCTAGACTAGTCAGGTGGATATGAAGGAGCAGCCATTCTGAAAAGGTGTCAACTCCTGGTCCAGTCAGCTTAATTGTGTGAGAACAGCCATTTTGAAAATGTGTCCACTCCTGGCCCAGTCAGCTGATTATGAGAGAGCAGCCATTTTGAAAAGGTGTCCACGCCTGGCCTAGTCAGGTGGATATGAATGAGCAGCCATTCTGAAAATGTGCTCACTCCTGGCCCAATCAGGTGGATATAAATGAGCAGCCATTTTGAAAACGTTTAGATTCCTGTCCCAGTCAGCTGATTATGAGAGAACAGCCATTTTGAAAAGGTGTCCATGCCTGGCCTAGTCAGGTGCATATGAAGGAGCAGCCATTTTGAAAAGATGTCCACTCCTCGCCTAGGCAGATGGATATGAAGGAGCAGCCATTCTCAAAATGTGTCCACTCCTGTCCCAGTCAGCTGATTATGAGAGAGCAGCCATTTTGAAAAGGTGTCCACGCCTGGCCTAGTCAGGTGGATATGAATGAGCAGCCATTCTGAAAATGTGCTCACTCCTGGCCCAATCAGGTGGATATAAATGAGCAGCCATTTTGAAAACGTTTAGATTCCTGTCCCAGTCAGCTGATTATGAGAGAACAGCCATTTTGAAAAGGTGTCCATGCCTGGCCTAGTCAGGTGCATATGAAGGAGCAGCCATTGTGAAAAGATGTCCACTCCTCGCCTAGGCAGATGGATATGAAGGAGCAGCCATTCTCAAAATGTGTCCACTCCTGTCCCAGTCAGCTGATTATGAGAGAACAGCCATTTTGAAAAGGTGTCCACGCCTGGCCTAGTCAGGTGGATATGAAGGAGCAGCCATTGTGAAAAGATGGCCACTCCTCGCCTAGTCAGATGGATATGAAGGAGCAGCCATTCTCAAAAGCTGTCCACTCCTGGCCCAGTCAGCTGATTATGAGAGAACAGCAATTTTGAAAAGGTATCCACTCCAGACTCAGTCAGCTGATTATGAAAGAACAGCCATTCTGAACAGATGTCCACTCCTGGCCAAGTCAGGTGGATATGAAGGAGCAGCCATTCTGAAAACGTGTCCATTCTTGGCCGAGTCACCTGATTATGAGAGAACAGCCATTCTGAAACGGTGTCCACTCCTGGCCTAGTCAGGTGGATATGAAGGAGGAGCCTTCTGAAAAGGTGTCCACTCCTGTCCCTGTCAGGTGATTATGAGAGAGCAGACATTTTGAAAAGGTGTCCACTCCTAGACTAGTCAGGTGGATATGAAGGAGCAACCATTCTGAAAAGGTGTCAACTCCTGGTCCAGTCAGCTTAATTGTGTGAAAACAGCCATTTTGAAAATGTGTCCACTCCTGGCCCAGTCAGCTGATTATGAGAGAGCAGCCATTTTGAAAAGGTGTCCACGCCTGGCCTAGTCAGGTGGATATGAATGAGCAGCCATTCTGAAAATGTGCTCACTCCTGGCCCAATCAGGTGGATATAAATGAGCAGCCATTTTGAAAACGTTTAGATTCCTGTCCCAGTCAGCTGATTATGAGAGAACAGCCATTTTGAAAAGGTGTCCATGCCTGGCCTAGTCAGGTCCATATGAAGGATCAGCCATTTTGAAAAGATGTCCACTCCTCGCCTAGGCAGATGGATATGAAGGAGCAGCCATTCTCAAAATGTGTCCACTCCTGTCCCAGTCAGCTGATTATGAGAGAACAGCCATTCTGAAAAGGTGTCCACTCCTGGCCTAGTCAGGTGGATATGAAGGAGGAGCTTTCTGAAAAGGTGTCCACTCCTGGTCTAGTCAGCTGATTATGAGAGAGCAGCCATTCTGAAAAGGTGTCCGCTCCTGGCCCAGGCAGCTGATTATGAGACAATAGCCATTCTGAAAAGTTATCCACACTTGGCCCAGTCAGCTGATTATGAAAGAGCATCCATTTTGAAAAGGTGTCCACTCTTGGCCTAGTCAGCTGATTATGAGAGAGCAGCCATTCTGAAAATGTGTCCACTCCTGGCCTAGTCAGATGATTATGAGAGAACAGCCATTCTTAAAAGTTGTCCACTCCTGACCCAGTCTGCTGATTATGAGAGATTAGCCATTTTGAAAAGGTGTCCACTCCTGGCCCAGTCAGCTGATTATGAGAGAACAGCCATTCTGAAAAGTTGTCCAATCCTCACCCAGTCTGCTGATTATGAGAGATTAGCCATTTTGAAAACGTGTCCACTCCTGGCCTAGTCAGTTGATTATGAGAGAGCAGCCATTCTGAAAAGTTTCCACTCCTGGCCTAGTCAGGTGGATGTGAAGGAGCAGCCATTCTGAAAAGGTGTCCACTCCTGGCCCAGTCAGCTGATTATGAGAGAATAGCCATTTTGAAAAGGTGTCCACTCCTGTCCCAGTCAGCTTATTATGAGAGAACAGCCATTCTGAAAATGTGTGCGCTCCTGGCACAGTCTGATGATTATGAGAGAGTAGCCGTTTTGAAAAGGTTTCCACTCCTGGCCTAGTCAGGTGGATATGAATGAGCAGCCATTCTGAAAAGGTGTCAATTCCTGGCCCAGTCAGCTGATTGTGTGAGAACAGCCATTCTGAAAAGGTGTCCACTCCTGGCCTAGTCAGGTGGATATGAAGGAGGAGCCATTCTGAAAAGGTGTCCACTCCTGGCCCAGTCAGCTGATTATGAGAGAAAAGCCATTCTGAATAGGTGTCCACTCCTGTCCTAGTCAGGTGGATATGAAGGAGGAGCCTTCTGAAAAGGTGTCCACTCCTGTCCCAGTCAACTGATTATGAGAGAGCAGACATTTTGAAAATGTGTCCACTCCTGGCCTAGTCAGGTGGATATGAAGTAGCAGCCATTCTGAAAAGGTGCCAATCCTGGCCCAGTCACGTGGATATGAAGGAGCAGCCATTCTGAAAAGGTGTCCACTCCTGGCCCAGTCCGCGAATTATGAGAACAGCCATTCTGAAAAGGTGTCCACGCCTGGCCTAGTCAGGTGGATATGAAGGAGCAGCCATTGTGAAAAGATGTCCACTCCTCGCCTAGTCAGATGGATATGAAGGAGCAGCCATTCTCAAAAGGTGTCCACTCCTGGCCCAGTCAGCTGATTATGAGAGAACAGCAATTTTGAAAAGGTATCCACTCCATACTCAGTCAGATGATTATGAAAGAACAGCCATTCTGAACAGGTGTCCACTCCTGGCCAAGTCAGGTGGATATGAAGGAGCAGCCATTCTGAAAAGGTGTCCACTCCTGGCCCAGTCACCTGATTATGAGAGAACAGCCATTCTGAAAAGGTGTCCACTCCTGGCCTAGTCAGGTTGATATGAAGGAGCAGCCATTCTGAAAATGTGTCGACTCTTGGCCCAGTCAGCTGATTAAGATAGAACAGCCATTCTGAAAAGGTGTCCACTCCAGGCCCAGTCAGGTGGATATGAAGGAGCAGCCATTTTGAAAAGGTGTCCACACCTGGCCCTGTCAGGTGAATATGAAGGAGAAGCCATTCTGAAAAGGTGTCCACTCCTGGCCGAATCAGCTGATTATGAGAGAACAGCCATTCTGAAAAGATGTCCACTCCTGGCCTAGTCAGGTGGATATGAAGGAGGAGCCTTCTGAAAAGGTGTCCACTCCTGTCCCAGTCAACTGATTATGAGAGAGCAGACATTTTGAAAATGTGTCCACTCCTGGCCTAGTCAGGTGGATATGAAGTAGCAGCCATTCTGAAAAGGTGCCAATCCTGGCCCAGTCACATGGATATGAAGGAGCAGCCATTCTGAAAAGGTGTCCACTCCTGGCCCAGTCAGCGAATTATGAGAACAGCCATTCTGAAAAGGTATCCACTCCAGGCCCAGTCAGGTGTATATGAAGAAGCAGCCATTTTGAAAACGTTTAAATTCCTGTCCCAGTCAGCTGATCATGAGAGAACAGCCATTTTGAAAAGGTGTCCACGCCTGGCCTAGTCAGGTGGATATGAAGGAGCAGCCATTCTGAAAAGGTGTCCACTCCTGGGCCAGCCAGGTGAATATGAAGGAGCTGCAATTCTGAAAAGTTGTCCACTCCTGGTCCATTCAGCTGATTATGAGAGAACAGCCATTTTGAAAAGGTGTCCACTCTTGGCCCATTCAGATGGATATGAAGGAGCACCCATTCTGAAAAAGTGTCCAATCCTGCCCAAGTCAGCTGTTTATGAGAGAACAGCCATTCTGAAAATGTGTCCACTCCTGGCCCAGTCAGCTGATTATGACAGAGCAGCCATTTTGAAAATGTGTCCACTCTTGGCCCAGTCAGCTGATTATGAGAGAACAGCCATTCTGAAAAGGTGTCCACTCCTGGCCTAGTCAGGTGGATATGAAGGAGGAGCCTTCTGAAAAGGTGTCCACTCCTGGCCTAGTCAGCTGATTATGAGAGAGCAGCCATTCTGAAAATGTGTCCACTCCTGGCCTAGTCAGGTGGATATGAAGGAGTAGCCATTCTCAAAAAGTGTCCACTCCTGGCCTAATCAGGTAGATATGAATGAGCAGCCATTCTGAAAAGGTGTCCGCTCCTGACCCAGGCAGCTGATTATGAGACAATAGCCATTCTGAAAAGTTATCCACACTTGTCCCAGTCAGCTGATTATGAAAGAGCATCCATTTTGAAAAGGTGTCCACTCTTGGCCTAGTCAGCTGATTATGAGAGAGCAGCCATTCTGAAAATGTGTCCACTCCTGGCCTAGTCAGGTGGATATGAAGGAGCAGCCATTCTCAAAAAGTGTCCACTCCTGGCCCAGTCAGATGATTATGAGAGAACAGCCATTCTGAAACGTTGTCCACTCCTGACCCAGTCTGCTGATTATGAGAGATTAGCCATTTTGAAAAGGTGTCCACTCCTGGCCCAGTCAGCTGATTATGAGAGAACAGCCATTCTGAAAAGTTGTCCAATCCTCACCCAGTCTGCTGATTATGAGAGATTAGCCATTTTGAAAAGGTGTCCACTCCTGGCCTAGTCAGTTGATTATGAGAGAGCAGCCATTCTGAAAAGGTGTCCACTCCTGGCCTAGTCAGGTGGATGTGAAGGAGCAGCCATTCTGAAAAGGTGTCCACTCCTGGCCCAGTCAGCTGATTATGAGAGAATAGCCATTTTGAAAAGGTGTCCACTCCTGTCCCAGTCAGCTTATTATGAGAGAACAGCCATTCTGAAAATGTGTGCGCTCCTGGCACAGTCTGATGATTATGAGAGAGTAGCCGTTTTGAAAAGGTTTCCACTCCTGGCCTAGTCAGGTGGATATGAATGAGCAGCCATTCTGAAAAGGTGTCAATTCCTGGCCCAGTCAGCTGATTGTGTGAGAACAGCCATTCTGAAAAGGTGTCCACTCCTGGCCTAGTCAGGTGGATATGAAGGAGCAGCCATTGTGAAAAGATGTCCACTCCTCTCCTAGTCAGATGGATATGAAGGAGTAGCCATTCTCAAAAGCTGTCCACTCCTGGCCCAGTCAGCTGATTATGAGAGAACAGCAATTTTGAAAAGGTATCCACTCCAGACTCAGTCAGCTGATTATGAAAGAACAGCCATTCTGAACAGATGTCCACTCCTGGCCAAGTCAGGTGGATATGAAGGAGCAGCCATTCTGAAAACGTGTCCATTCTTGGCCGAGTCACCTGATTATGAGAGAACAGCCATTCTGAAAAGGTGTCCACTCCTGGCCTAGTCAGGTAGATATGAAGGAGCAGCCATTCTGAAAATGTGACGACTTTTGGCCCAGTCAGCTGATTAAGATAGAACAGCCATTATGAAAATGTGTCCACTCCTGGCCCAGTCTGCTGATTATGAGAGATTAGCCATTTTGAAAAGTTGTCCACTCGTGTCCTAGTCACGTGGATATGAAGGAGCAGCGATTTTAAAAAGGTGTCCACTCCTGGCCTAATCAGGTAGATATGAATGAGCAGCCATTCTGAAAAGGTGTCCGCTCCTGGCCCAGGCAGCTGATTATGAGACAATAGCCATTCTGAAAAGTTATCCACTCTTGGCCCAGTCAGCTGATCACGAAAGAGCAGCCATTTTGAAAAGGTGTCCACTCCTGGCCTAGTCAGCTGATTATGAGAGAGCAGCCATTCTGAAAATGTGTCCACTCCTGGCCTAGTCAGGTGGATATGAAGGAGCAGCCATTCTCAAAAAGTGTCCACTCCTGGCCCAGTCAGCTGATTATGAGAGAACAGCCATTCTGAAAAGTTGTCCACTCCTCACCCAGTCTGCTGATTATGAGAGATTAGCCATTTTGAAAAGGTGTCCACTCCTGGCCTAGTCAGTTGATTATGAGAGAGCAGCCATTCTGAAAAGGTGTCCACTCCTGGCCTAGTCAGGTGGATGTGAAGGAGCAGCCATTCTGAAAAGGTGTCCACTCCTGGCCCAGTCAGCTGATTATGAGAGAATAGCCATTTTGAAAAGGTGTCCACTACTGTCCCAGTCAGCTTATTATGAGAGAACAGCCATTCTGAAAATGTGTGCGCTCCTGGCACAGTCTGATGATTATGAGAGAGTAGCCATTTTGAAAAGATTTCCACTCCTGGCCTAGTCAGGTGGATATGAATGAGCAGCCATTCTGAAAAGGTGTCAATTCCTGGCCCAGTCAGCTGATTGTGTGAGAACAGCCATTCTGAAAAGGTGTCCACTCCTGGCCTAGTCAGGTGGATATGAAGGAGGAGCTATTCTGAAAAGGTGTCCACTCCTGGCCCAGTCAGCTGATTATGAGAGAAAAGCCATTCTGAATAGGTGTCCACTCCTGTCCTAGTCAGGTGGATATGAAGGAGGAGCCTTCTGAAAAGGTGTCCACTCCTGTCCCAGTCAACTGATTATGAGAGAGCATACATTTTGAAAATGTGTCCACTCCTGGCCTAGTCAGGTGGATATGAAGTAGCAGCCATTCTGAAAAGGTGCCAATCCTGGCCCAGTCACGTGGATATGAAGGAGCAGCCATTCTGAAAAGGTGTCCCCTCCTGGCCCATTCAGCGAATTATGAGAACAGCCATTCTGAAAAGGTATCCACTCCAGGCCCAGTCAGGTGTATATGAAGGAGCAGCCATTTTGAAAACGTTTAAATTCCTGTCCCAGTCAGCTGATCATGAGAGAACAGCCATTTTGAAAAGGTGTCCACGCCTGGCCTAGTCAGGTGGATATGAAGGAGCAGCCATTCTGAAAAGGTGTCCACTCCTGGCCCAGCCAGGTGAATATGAAGGAGCTGCAATTCTGAAAAGTTGTCCACTCCTGGTCCATTCAGCTGATTATGAGAGAACAGCCATTTTGAAAAGGTTTCCACTCCTGGCCCATTCAGATGGATATGAAGGATCACCCATTCTGAAAAAGTGTCCAATTCTGGCCAAGTCAGCTGTTTATGAGAGAACAGCCATTCTGAAAATGTGTCCACTCCTGGCCCAGACTGCTGATTAAGAGAGAACAGCCCATCTGAAAAGGTGTCCACTCCTGGCTCAGTCAGGTGGATATGAAGGAGCAGCCATTTTGAAAAGGTGTCCACTCCTGGCCTAGTCAGCTGATTATGACAGAGCAGCCATTTTGAAAACGTGTCCACTCTTGGCCCAGTCAGCTGATTATGAGAGAACAGCCATTCTGAAACGGTGTCCACTCCTGGCCTAGTCAGGTGGATATGAAGGAGGAGCCTTCTGAAAACGTGTCCACTCCTGTCCCTGTCAGGTGATTATGAGAGAGCAGACATTTTGAAAAGGTGTCCACTCCTAGACTAGTCAGGTGGATATGAAGGAGCAACCATTCTGAAAAGGTGTCAACTCCTGGTCCAGTCAGCTTAATTGTGTGAGAACAGCCATTTTGAAAATGTGTCCACTCCTGGCCCAGTCAGCTGATTATGAGAGAGCAGCCATTTTGAAAAGGTGTCCACGCCTGGCCTAGTCAGGTGGATATGAATGAGCAGCCATTCTGAAAATGTGCTCACTCCTGGCCCAATCAGGTGGATATAAATGAGCAGCCATTTTGAAAACGTTTAGATTCCTGTCCCAGTCAGCTGATTATGAGAGAACAGCCATTTTGAAAAGGTGTCCATGCCTGGCCTAGTCAGGTGCATATGAAGGGAGCAGCCATTTTGAAAAGATGTCCACTCCTCGCCTAGGCAGATGGATATGAAGGAGCAGCCATTCTCAAAATGTGTCCACTCCTGTCCCAGTCAGCTGATTATGAGAGAACAGCCATTCTGAAAAGGTGTCCACTCCTGGCCTAGTCAGGTGGATATGAAGGAGGAGCCTTCTGAAAAGGTGTCCACTCCTGGCCTAGTCAGCTGATTATGAGAGAGCAGCCATTCTGAAAAGGTTTCCGCTCCTGGCCCAGGCAGCTGATTATGAGACAATAGCCATTCTGAAAAGTTATCCACACTTGGCCCAGTCAGCTGATTATGAAAGAGCATCCATTTTGAAAAGGTGTCCACTCTTGGCCTAGTCAGCTGATTATGAGAGAGCAGCCATTCTGAAAATGTGTCCACTCCTGGCCTAGTCAGATGATTATGAGAGAACAGCCATTCTTAAAAGTTGTCCACTCCTGACCCAGTCTGCTGATTATGAGAGATTAGCCATTTTGAAAAGGTGTCCACTCCTGGCCCAGTCAGCTGATTATGAGAGAACAGCCATTCTGAAAAGTTGTCCAATCCTCACCCAGTCTGCTGATTATGAGAGATTAGCCATTTTGAAAAGGTGTCCACTCCTGGCCTAGTCAGTTGATTATGAGAGAGCAGCCATTCTGAAAAGGTGTCCACTCCTGGCCTAGTCAGGTGGATGTGAAGGAGCAGCCATTCTGAAAAGGTGTCCACTCCTGGCCCAGTCAGCTGATTATGAGAGAATAGCCATTTTGAAAAGGTGTCCACTCCTGTCCTAGTCAGCTTATTATGAGAGAATAGCCATTCTGAAAATGTGTGCGCTCCTGGCACAGTCTGATGATTATGAGAGAGTAGCCGTTTTGAAAAGGTTTCCACTCCTGGCCTAGTCAGGTGGATATGAATGAGCAGCCATTCTGAAAAGGTGTCAATTCCTGGCCCAGTCAGCTGATTGTGTGAGAACAGCCATTCTGAAAAGGTGTCCACTCCTGGCCTAGTCAGGTGGATATGAAGGAGCAGCCATTGTGAAAAGATGTCCACTCCTCGCCTAGTCAGATGGATATGAAGGAGTAGCCATTCTCAAAAGCTGTCCACTCCTGGCCCAGTCAGCTGATTATAAGAGAACAGCAATTTTGAAAAGGTATCCACTCCAGACTCAGTCAGCTGATTATGAAAGAACAGCCATTCTGAACAGATGTCCACTCCTGGCCAAGTCAGGTGGATATGAAGGAGCAGCCATTCTGAAAACGTGTCCATTCTTGGCCGAGTCACCTGATTATGAGAGAACAGCCATTCTGAAAAGGTGTCCACTCCTGGCCTAGTCAGGTAGATATGAAGGAGCAGCCATTCTGAAAATGTGACGACTTTTGGCCCAGTCAGCTGATTAAGATAGAACAGCCATTATGAAAATGTGTCCACTCCTGGACCAGTCTGCTGATTATGAGAGATTAGCCATTTTGAAAAGTTGTCCACTCGTGGCCTAGTCACGTGGATATGAATGAGCAGCCATTCTAAAAAGGTGTCCGCTCCTGGCCCAGGCAGCTGATTATGAGACAATAGCCATTCTGAAAAGTTATCCACTCTTGGCCCAGTCAGCTGATCATGAAAGAGCAGCCATTTTGAAAAGGTGTCCACTCCTGGCCTAGTCAGCTGATTATGAGAGAGCAGCCATTCTGAAAATGTGTCCACTCCTGGCCTAGTCAGGTGGATATGAAGGAGCAGCCATTCTCAAAAAGTGTCCACTCCTGGCCCAGTCAGCTGATTAAGAGAGAACAGCCATTCTGAAAAGTTGTCCACTCCTCACCCAGTCTGCTGATTATGAGAGATTAGCCATTTTGAAAAGGTGTCCACTCCTGGCCTAGTCAGTTGATTATGAGAGAGCAGCCATTCTGAAAAGGTGTCCACTCCTGGCCTAGTCAGGTGGATGTGAAGGAGCAGCCATTCTGAAAAGGTGTCCACTCCTGGCCCAGTCAGCTGATTATGAGAGAATAGCCATTTTGAAAAGGTGTCCACTACTGTCCCAGTCAGCTTATTATGAGAGAACAGCCATTCTGAAAATGTGTGCGCTCCTGGCACAGTCTGATGATTATGAGAGAGTAGCCATTTTGAAAAGATTTCCACTCCTGGCCTAGTCAGGTGGATATGAATGAGCAGCCATTCTGAAAAGGTGTCAATTCCTGGCCCAGTCAGCTGATTGTGTGAGAACAGCCATTCTGAAAAGGTGTCCACTCCTGGCCTAGTCAGGTGGATATGAAGGAGGAGCTATTCTGAAAAGGTGTCCACTCCTGGCCCAGTCAGCTGATTATGAGAGAAAAGCCATTCTGAATAGATGTCCACTCCTGTCCTAGTCAGGTGGATATGAAGGAGGAGCCTTCTGAAAAGGTGTCCACTCCTGTCCCAGTCAACTGATTATGAGAGAGCATACATTTTGAAAATGTGTCCACTCCTGGCCTAGTCAGGTGGATATGAAGTAGCAGCCATTCTGAAAAGGTGCCAATCCTGGCCCAGTCACGTGGATATGAAGGAGCAGCCATTCTGAAAAGGTGTCCCCTCCTGGCCCATTCAGCGAATTATGAGAACAGCCATTCTGAAAAGGTATCCACTCCAGGCCCAGTCAGGTGTATATGAAGGAGCAGCCATTTTGAAAACGTTTAAATTCCTGTCCCAGTCAGCTGATCATGAGAGAACAGCCATTTTGAAAAGGTGTCCACGCCTGGCCTAGTCAGGTGGATATGAAGGAGCAGCCATTCTGAAAAGGTGTCCACTCCTGGCCCAGCCAGGTGAATATGAAGGAGCTGCAATTCTGAAAAGTTGTCCACTCCTGGTCCATTCAGCTGATTATGAGAGAACAGCCATTTTGAAAAGGTTTCCACTCCTGGCCCATTCAGATGGATATGAAGGATCACCCATTCTGAAAAAGTGTCCAATTCTGGCCAAGTCAGCTGTTTATGAGAGAACAGCCATTCTGAAAATGTGTCCACTCCTGGCCCAGACTGCTGATTAAGAGAGAACAGCCCTTCTGAAAAGGTGTCCACTCCTGGCTCAGTCAGGTGGATATGAAGGAGCAGCCATTTTTAAAAGGTGTCCACTCCTGGCCTAGTCAGCTGATTATGAGAGAGCAGCCATTTTGAAAACGTGTCCACTCTTGGCCCAGTCAGCTGATTATGAGAGAACAGCCATTCTGAAACGGTGTCCACTCCTGGCCTAGTCAGGTGGATATGAAGGAGGAGCCTTCTGAAAAGGTGTCCATTCCTGTCCCTGTCAGGTGATTATGAGAGAGCAGACATTTTGAAAAGGTGTCCACTCCTAGACTAGTCAGGTGGATATGAAGGAGCAGCCATTCTGAAAAGGTGTCAACTCCTGGTCCAGTCAGCTTAATTGTGTGAGAACAGCCATTTTGAAAATGTGTCCACTCCTGGCCCAGTCAGCTGATTATGAGAGAGCAGCCATTTTGAAAAGGTGTCCACGCCTGGCCTAGTCAGGTGGATATGAATGAGCAGCCATTCTGAAAATGTGCTCACTCCTGGCCCAATCAGGTGGATATAAATGAGCAGCCATTTTGAAAACGTTTAGATTCCTGTCCCAGTCAGCTGATTATGAGAGAACAGCCATTTTGAAAAGGTGTCCATGCCTGGCCTAGTCAGGTGCATATGAAGGAGCAGCCATTTTGAAAAGATGTCCACTCCTCGCCTAGGCAGATGGATATGAAGGAGCAGCCATTCTCAAAAAGTGTCCACTCCTGGCCTAATCAGGTAGATATGAATGAGCAGCCATTCTGAAAAGGTGTCTGCTCCTGGCCCAGGCAGCTGATTATGAGACAATAGCCATTCTGAAAAGTTATCCACACTTGGCCCAGTCAGCTGATTATGAAAGAGCATCCATTTTGAAAAGGTGTCCACTCTTGGCCTAGTCAGCTGATTATGAGAGAGCAGCCATTCTGAAAATGTGTCCACTCCTGGCCTAGTCAGATGATTATGAGAGAACAGCCATTCTTAAAAGTTGTCCACTCCTGACCCAGTCTGCTGATTATGAGAGATTAGCCATTTTGAAAAGGTGTCCACTCCTGGCCCAGTCAGCTGATTATGAGAGAACAGCCATTCTGAAAAGTTGTCCAATCCTCACCCAGTCTGCTGATTATGAGAGATTAGCCATTTTGAAAAGGTGTCCACTCCTGGCCTAGTCAGTTGATTATGAGAGAGCAGCCATTCTGAAAAGGTGTCCACTCCAGGCCTAGTCAGGTGGATGTGAAGGAGCAGCCATTCTGAAAAGGTGTCCACTCCTGGCCCAGTCAGCTGATTATGAGAGAATAGCCATTTTGAAAAGGTGTCCACTCCTGTCCCAGTCAGCTTATTATGAGAGAACAGCCATTCTGAAAATGTGTGCGCTCCTGGCACAGTCTGATGATTATGAGAGAGTAGCCGTTTTGAAAAGGTTTCCACTCCTGGCCTAGTCAGGTGGATATGAATGAGCAGCCATTCTGAAAAGGTGTCAATTCCTGGCCCAGTCAGCTGATTGTGTGAGAACAGCCATTCTGAAAAGGTGTCCACTCCTGGCCTAGTCAGGTGGATATGAAGGAGCAGCCATTGTGAAAAGATGTCCACTCCTCGCCTAGTCAGATGGCTATGAAGGAGTAGCCATTCTCAAAAGCTGTCCACTCCTGGCCCAGTCAGCTGATTATGAGAGAACAGCAATTTTGAAAAGGTATCCACTCCAGACTCAGTCAGCTGATTATGAAAGAACAGCCATTCTGAACAGATGTCCACTCCTGGCCAAGTCAGGTGGATATGAAGGAGCAGCCATTCTGAAAACGTGTCCATTCTTGGCCGAGTCACCTGATTATGAGAGAACAGCCATTCTGAAAAGGTGTCCACTCCTGGCCTAGTCAGGTAGATATGAAGGAGCAGCCATTCTGAAAATGTGACGACTTTTGGCCAAGTCAGCTGATTAAGATAGAACAGCCATTATGAAAATGTGTCCACTCCTGGCCCAGTCTGCTGATTATGAGAGATTAGCCATTTTGAAAAGTTGTCCACTCGTGGCCTAGTCACGTGGATATGAAGGAGCAGCGATTTTAAAAAGGTGTCCACTCCTGGCCTAATCAGGTAGATATGAATGAGCAGCCATTCTGAAAAGGTGTCCACTCCTGGCCCAGGCAGCTGATTATGAGACAATAGCCATTCTGAAAAGTTATCCACTCTTGGCCCAGTCAGCTGATCATGAAAGAGCAGCCATTTTGAAAAGGTGTCCACTCCTGGCCTAGTCAGCTGATTATGAGAGAGCAGCCATTCTGAAAATGTGTCCACTCCTGGCCTAGTCAGGTGGATATGAAGGAGCAGCCATTCTCAAAAAGTGTCCACTCCTGGCCCAGTCAGCTGATTATGAGAGAACAGGCATTCTGAAAAGTTGTCCACTCCTCACCCAGTCTGCTGATTATGAGAGATTAGCCATTTTGAAAAGGTGTCCACTCCTGGCCTAGTCAGTTGATTATGAGAGAGCAGCCATTCTGAAAAGGTGTCCACTCCTGGCCTAGTCAGGTGGATGTGAAGGAGCAGCCATTCTGAAAAGGTGTCCACTCCTGGCCCAGTCAGCTGATTATGAGAGAATAGCCATTTTGAAAAGGTGTCCACTACTGTCCCAGTCAGCTTATTATGAGAGAACAGCCATTCTGAAAATGTGTGCGCTCCTGGCACAGTCTGATGATTATGAGAGAGTAGCCATTTTGAAAAGATTTCCACTCCTGGCCTAGTCAGGTGGATATGAATGAGCAGCCATTCTGAAAAGGTGTCAATTCCTGGCCCAGTCAGCTGATTGTGTGAGAACAGCCATTCTGAAAAGGTGTCCACTCCTGGCCTAGTCAGGTGGATATGAAGGAGGAGCTATTCTGAAAAGGTGTCCACTCCTGGCCCAGTCAGCTGATTATGAGAGAAAAGCCATTCTGAATAGGTGTCCACTCCTGTCCTAGTCAGGTGGATATGAAGGAGGAGCCTTCTGAAAAGGTGTCCACTCCTGTCCCAGTCAACTGATTATGAGAGAGCATACATTTTGAAAATGTGTCCACTCCTGGCCTAGTCAGGTGGATATGAAGTAGCAGCCATTCTGAAAAGGTGCCAATCCTGGCCCAGTCACGTGGATATGAAGGAGCAGCCATTCTGAAAAGGTGTCCCCTCCTGGCCCATTCAGCGAATTATGAGAACAGCCATTCTGAAAAGGTATCCACTCCAGGCCCAGTCAGGTGTATATGAAGGAGCAGCCATTTTGAAAACGTTTAAATTCCTGTCCCAGTCAGCTGATCATGAGAGAACAGCCATTTTGAAAAGGTGTCCACGCCTGGCCTAGTCAGGTGGATATGAAGGAGCAGCCATTCTGAAAAGGTGTCCACTCCTGGCCCAGCCAGGTGAATATGAAGGAGCTGCAATTCTGAAAAGTTGTCCACTCCTGGTCCATTCAGCTGATTATGAGAGAACAGCCATTTTGAAAAGGTTTCCACTCCTGGCCCATTCAGATGGATATGAAGGATCACCCATTCTGAAAAAGTGTCCAATTCTGGCCAAGTCAGCTGTTTATGAGAGAACAGCCCTTCTGAAAAGGTGTCCACTCCTGGCTCAGTCAGGTGGATATGAAGGAGCAGCCATTTTGAAAAGGTGTCCGCTCCTGGCCTAGTCAGCTGATTATGAGAGAGCAGCCATTTTGAAAACGTGTCCACTCTTGGCCCAGTCAGCTGATTATGAGAGAACAGCCATTCTGAAACGGTGTCCACTCCTGGCCTAGTCAGGTGGATATGAAGGAAGAGCCTTCTGAAAAGGTGTCCACTCCTGTCCCTGTCAGGTGATTATGAGAGAGCAGACATTTTGAAAAGGTGTCCACTCCTAGACTAGTCAGGTGGATATGAAGGAGCAGCCATTCTGAAAAGGTGTCAACTCCTGGTCCAGTCAGCTTAATTGTGTGAGAACAGCCATTTTGAAAATGTGTCCACTCCTGGCCCAGTCAGCTGATTATGAGAGAGCAGTCATTTTGAAAAGGTGTCCACGCCTGGCCTAGTCAGGTGGATATGAATGAGCAGCCATTCTGAAAATGTGCTCACTCCTGGCCCAATCAGGTGGATATAAATGAGCAGCCATTTTGAAAACGTTTAGATTCCTGTCCCAGTCAGCTGATTATGAGAGAACAGCCATTTTGAAAAGGTGTCCATGCCTGGCCTAGTCAGGTGCATATGAAGGAGCAGCCATTTTGAAAAGATGTCCACTCCTCGCCTAGGCAGATGGATATGAAGGAGCAGCCATTCTCAAAAAGTGTCCACTCCTGGCCTAATCAGGTAGATATGAATGAGCAGCCATTCTGAAAAGGTGTCTGCTCCTGGCCCAGGCAGCTGATTATGAGACAATAGCCATTCTGAAAAGTTATCCACACTTGGCCCAGTCAGCTGATTATGAAAGAGCATCCATTTTGAAAAGGTGTCCACTCTTGGCCTAGTCAGCTGATTATGAGAGAGCAGCCATTTTGAAAAGGTGTCCATGCCTGGCCTAGTCAGATGATTATGAGAGAACAGCCATTCTTAAAAGTTGTCCACTCCTGACCCAGTCTGCTGATTATGAGAGATTAGCCATTTTGAAAAGGTGTCCACTCCTGGCCCAGTCAGCTGATTATGAGAGAACAGCCATTCTGAAAAGGTGTCCACTCCTGGCCTAGTCAGGTGGATGTGAAGGAGCAGCCATTCTGAAAAGGTGTCCACTCCTGGCCCAGTCAGCTGATTATGAGAGAATAGCCATTTTGAAAAGGTGTCCACTCCTGTCCCAGTCAGCTTATTATGAGAGAACAGCCATTCTGAAAATGTGTGCGCTCCTGGCACAGTCTGATGATTATGAGAGAGTAGCCGTTTTGAAAAGGTTTCCACTCCTGGCCTAGTCAGGTGGATATGAATGAGCAGCCATTCTGAAAAGGTGTCAATTCCTGGCCCAGTCAGCTGATTGTGTGAGAACAGCCATTCTGAAAAGGTGTCCACTCCTGGCCTAGTCAGGTGGATATGAAGGAGGAGCCATTCTGAAAAGGTGTCCACTCCTGGCCCAGTCAGCTGATTATGAGAGAAAAGCCATTCTGAATAGGTGTCCACTCCTGTCCTAGTCAGGTGGATATGAAGGAGGAGCCTTCTGAAAAGGTGTCCACTCCTGTCCCAGTCAACTGATTATGAGAGAGCAGACATTTTGAAAATGTGTCCACTCCTGGCCTAGTCAGGTGGATATGAAGTAGCAGCCATTCTGAAAAGGTGCCAATCCTGGCCCAGTCACGTGGATATGAAGGAGCAGCCATTCTGAAAAGGTGTCCACTCCTGGCCCAGTCCGCGAATTATGAGAACAGCCATTCTGAAAAGGTGTCCACGCCTGGCCTAGTCAGGTGGATATGAAGGAGCAGCCATTGTGAAAAGATGTCCACTCCTCGCCTAGTCAGATGGATATGAAGGAGCAGCCATTCTCAAAAGGTGTCCACTCCTGGCCCAGTCAGCTGATTATGAGAGAACAGCAATTTTGAAAAGGTATCCACTCCATACTCAGTCAGCTGATTATGAAAGAACAGCCATTCTGAACAGGTGTCCACTCCTGGCCAAGTCAGGTGGATATGAAGGAGCAGCCATTCTGAAAAGGTGTCCACTCCTGGCCCAGTCACCTGATTATGAGAGAACTGCCATTCTGAAAAGGTGTCCACTCCTGGCCTAGTCAGGTTGATATGAAGGAGCAGCCATTCTGAAAATGTGTCGACTCTTGGCCCAGTCAGCTGATTAAGATAGAACAGCCATTCTGAAAAGGTGTCCACTCCAGGCCCAGTCAGGTGGATATGAAGGAGCAGCCATTTTGAAAAGGTGTCCACTCCTGGCCCTGTCAGGTGAATATGAAGGAGAAGCCATTCTGAAAAGGTGTCCGCTCCTGGCCGAATCAGCTGATTATGAGAGAACAGCCATTCTGAAAAGATGTCCACTCCTGGCCTAGTCAGGTGGATATGAAGGAGGAGCCTTCTGAAAAGGTGTCCACTCCTGTCCCAGTCAACTGATTATGAGAGAGCAGACATTTTGAAAATGTGTCCACTCCTGGCCTAGTCAGGTGGATATGAAGTAGCAGCCATTCTGAAAAGGTGCCAATCCTGGCCCAGTCACATGGATATGAAGGAGCAGCCATTCTGAAAAGGTGTCCACTCCTGGCCCAGTCAGCGAATTATGAGAACAGCCATTCTGAAAAGGTATCCACTCCAGGCCCAGTCAGGTGTATATGAAGAAGCAGCCATTTTGAAAACGTTTAAATTCCTGTCCCAGTCAGCTGATCATGAGAGAACAGCCATTTTGAAAAGGTGTCCACGCCTGGCCTAGTCAGGTGGATATGAAGGAGCAGCCATTCTGAAAAGGTGTCCACTCCTGGCCCAGCCAGGTGAATATGAAGGAGCTGCAATTCTGAAAAGTTGTCCACTCCTGGTCCATTCAGCTGATTATGAGAGAAAAGCCATTTTGAAAAGGTGTCCACTCTTGGCCCATTCAGATGGATATGAAGGAGCACCCATTCTGAAAAAGTGTCCAATCCTGCCCAAGTCAGCTGTTTATGAGAGAACAGCCATTCTGAAAATGTGTCCACTCCTGGCCCAGTCAGCTGATTATGACAGAGCAGCCATTTTGAAAACGTGTCCACTCTTGGCCCAGTCAGCTGATTATGAGAGAACAGCCATTCTGAAAAGGTGTCCACTCCTGGCCTAGTCAGGTGGATATGAAGGAGGAGCCTTCTGAAAAGGTGTCCACTCCTGGCCTAGTCAGCTGATTATGAGAGAACAGCCATTCTGAAAATGTGTCCACTCCTGGCCTAGTCAGGTGGATATGAAGGAGTAGCCATTCTCAAAAAGTGTCCACTCCTGGCCTAATCAGGTAGATATGAATGAGCAGCCATTCTGAAAAGGTGTCCGCTCCTGACCCAGGCAGCTGATTATGAGACAATAGCCATTCTGAAAAGTTATCCACACTTGTCCCAGTCAGCTGATTATGAAAGAGCATCCATTTTGAAAAGGTGTCCACTCTTGGCCTAGTCAGCTGATTATGAGAGAGCAGCCATTCTG
The DNA here is from genome assembly GCF_027244095.1 of Hemicordylus capensis. Taxonomy (NCBI): domain Eukaryota; kingdom Metazoa; phylum Chordata; class Lepidosauria; order Squamata; family Cordylidae; genus Hemicordylus; species Hemicordylus capensis. The sequence goes on along the minus strand of NC_069668.1, from coordinate 7,891,934 downwards.
AAAATGTGTCCACTCCTGGCCTAGTCAGGTGGATATGAAGGAGCAGCCATTCTCAAAAAGTGTCCACTCCTGGCCCCGTCAGATGATTATGAGAGAACAGCCATTCTGAAAAGTTGTCCACTCCTGACCCAGTCTGCTGATTATGAGAGATTAGCCATTTTGAAAAGGTGTCCACTCCTGGCCCAGTCAGCTGATTATGAGAGAACAGCCATTCTGAAAAGTTGTCCACTCCTGACCCAGTCTGCTGATTATGAGAGATTAGCCATTTTGAAAAGGTGTCCACTCCTGGCCTAGTCAGTTGATTATGAGAGAGCAGCCATTCTGAAAAGGTGTCCACTCCTGGCCTAGTCAGGTGGATGTGAAGGAGCAGCCATTCTGAAAATGTGTCCACTCCTGGCCCAGTCAGCTGATTATGAAAGAGCATCCATTTTGAAAAGGTGTCCACTCCTGTCCCAGTCAGCTTATTATGAGAGAACAGCCATTCTGAAAATGTGTCCACTCCTGGCCTAGTCAGGTGGATATAAAGGAGCAGCCATTCTCAAAAAGTGTCCACTCCTTACCCAGTCAGCTGATTATGAGAGAACAGCCATTCTGAAAAGTTGTCCACTCCTGACCCAGTCTGCTGATTATGAGAGATTAGCCATTTTGAAAAGGTGTCCACTCCTGCCCTAGTCAGTTGATTATGAGAGAGCAGCCATTCTGAAAATGTGTCCACTCCTGGCCTAGTCAGGTGGATGTGAAGGAGCAGCCATTCTGAAAAGGTGTCAATTCCTGGCCCAGTCAGCTGATTGTGTGAGAACAGCCATTCTGAAAAGGTGTCCACTCCTGGCCTAGTCAGGTGGATATGAAGGAGGAGCTATTCTGAAAAGGTGTCCACTCCTGGCCCAGTCAGCTGATTATGAGAGAAAAGCCATTCTGAATAGGTGTCCACTCCTGTCCTAGTCAGGTGGATATGAAGGAGGAGCCTTCTGAAAAGGTGTCCACTCCTGTCCCAGTCAACTGATTATGAGAGAGCATACATTTTGAAAATGTGTCCACTCCTGGCCTAGTCAGGTGGATATGAAGTAGCAGCCATTCTGAAAAGGTGCCAATCCTGGCCCAGTCACGTGGATATGAAGGAGCAGCCATTCTGAAAAGGTGTCCCCTCCTGGCCCATTCAGCGAATTATGAGAACAGCCATTCTGAAAAGGTATCCACTCCAGGCCCAGTCAGGTGTATATGAAGGAGCAGCCATTTTGAAAACGTTTAAATTCCTGTCCCAGTCAGCTGATCATGAGAGAACAGCCATTTTGAAAAGGTGTCCACGCCTGGCCTAGTCAGGTGGATATGAAGGAGCAGCCATTCTGAAAAGGTGTCCACTCCTGGCCCAGCCAGGTGAATATGAAGGAGCTGCAATTCTGAAAAGTTGTCCACTCCTGGTCCATTCAGCTGATTATGAGAGAACAGCCATTTTGAAAAGGTTTCCACTCCTGGCCCATTCAGATGGATATGAAGGATCACCCATTCTGAAAAAGTGTCCAATTCTGGCCAAGTCAGCTGTTTATGAGAGAACAGCCATTCTGAAAATGTGTCCACTCCTGGCCCAGACTGCTGATTAAGAGAGAACAGCCCTTCTGAAAAGGTGTCCACTCCTGGCTCAGTCAGGTGGATATGAAGGAGCAGCCATTTTTAAAAGGTGTCCACTCCTGGCCTAGTCAGCTGATTATGACAGAGCAGCCATTTTGAAAACGTGTCCACTCTTGGCCCAGTCAGCTGATTATGAGAGAACAGCCATTCTGAAACGGTGTCCACTCCTGGCCTAGTCAGGTGGATATGAAGGAGGAGCCTTCTGAAAAGGTGTCCACTCCTGTCCCTGTCAGGTGATTATGAGAGAGCAGACATTTTGAAAAGGTGTCCACTCCTAGACTAGTCAGGTGGATATGAAGGAGCAACCATTCTGAAAAGGTGTCAACTCCTGGTCCAGTCAGCTTAATTGTGTGAGAACAGCCATTTTGAAAATGTGTCCACTCCTGGCCCAGTCAGCTGATTATGAGAGAGCAGCCATTTTGAAAAGGTGTCCACGCCTGGCCTAGTCAGGTGGATATGAATGAGCAGCCATTCTGAAAATGTGCTCACTCCTGGCCCAATCAGGTGGATATAAATGAGCAGCCATTTTGAAAACGTTTAGATTCCTGTCCCAGTCAGCTGATTATGAGAGAACAGCCATTTTGAAAAGGTGTCCATGCCTGGCCTAGTCAGGTGCATATGAAGGAGCAGCCATTTTGAAAAGATGTCCACTCCTCGCCTAGGCAGATGGATATGAAGGAGCAGCCATTCTCAAAATGTGTCCACTCCTGTCCCAGTCAGCTGATTATGAGAGAACAGCCATTCTGAAAAGGTGTCCACTCCTGGCCTAGTCAGGTGGATATGAAGGAGGAGCCTTCTGAAAAGGTGTCCACTCCTGGCCTAGTCAGCTGATTATGAGAGAGCAGCCATTCTGAAAAGGTGTCCGCTCCTGGCCCAGGCAGCTGATTATGAGACAATAGCCATTCTGAAAAGTTATCCACACTTGGCCCAGTCAGCTGATTATGAAAGAGCATCCATTTTGAAAAGGTGTCCACTCTTGGCCTAGTCAGCTGATTATGAGAGAGCAGCCATTCTGAAAATGTGTCCACTCCTGGCCTAGTCAGATGATTATGAGAGAACAGCCATTCTTAAAAGTTGTCCACTCCTGACCCAGTCTGCTGATTATGAGAGACTAGCCATTTTGAAAAGGTGTCCACTCCTGGCCTAGTCAGTTGATTATGAGAGAGCAGCCATTCTGAAAAGGTGTCCACTCCTGGCCTAGTCAGGTGGATGTGAAGGAGCAGCCATTCTGAAAAGGTGTCCACTCCTGGCCCAGTCAGCTGATTATGAGAGAATAGCCATTTTGAAAAGGTGTCCACTCCTGTCCCAGTCAGCTTATTATGAGAGAACAGCCATTCTGAAAATGTGTGCGCTCCTGGCACAGTCTGATGATTATGAGAGAGTAGCCGTTTTGAAAAGGTTTCCACTCCTGGCCTAGTCAGGTGGATATGAATGAGCAGCCATTCTGAAAAGGTGTCAATTCCTGGCCCAGTCAGCTGATTGTGTGAGAACAGCCATTCTGAAAAGGTGTCCACTCCTGGCCTAGTCAGGTGGATATGAAGGAGCAGCCATTGTGAAAAGATGTCCACTCCTCGCCTAGTCAGATGGCTATGAAGGAGTAGCCATTCTCAAAAGCTGTCCACTCCTGGCCCAGTCAGCTGATTATGAGAGAACAGCAATTTTGAAAAGGTATCCACTCCAGACTCAGTCAGCTGATTATGAAAGAACAGCCATTCTGAACAGATGTCCACTCCTGGCCAAGTCAGGTGGATATGAAGGAGCAGCCATTCTGAAAACGTGTCCATTCTTGGCCGAGTCACCTGATTATGAGAGAACAGCCATTCTGAAAAGGTGTCCACTCCTGGCCTAGTCAGGTAGATATGAAGGAGCAGCCATTCTGAAAATGTGACGACTTTTGGCCCAGTCAGCTGATTAAGATAGAACAGCCATTCTGAAAAGGTGTCAATTCCTGGCCCAGTCAGCTGATTGTGTGAGAACAGCCATTCTGAAAAGGTGTCCACTCCTGGCCTAGTCAGGTGGATATGAAGGAGGAGCTATTCTGAAAAGGTGTCCACTCCTGGCCCAGTCAGCTGATTATGAGAGAAAAGCCATTCTGAATAGGTGTCCACTCCTGTCCTAGTCAGGTGGATATGAAGGAGGAGCCTTCTGAAAAGGTGTCCACTCCTGTCCCAGTCAACTGATTATGAGAGAGCATACATTTTGAAAATGTGTCCACTCCTGGCCTAGTCAGGTGGATATGAAGTAGCAGCCATTCTGAAAAGGTGCCAATCCTGGCCCAGTCACGTGGATATGAAGGAGCAGCCATTCTGAAAAGGTGTCCCCTCCTGGCCCATTCAGCGAATTATGAGAACAGCCATTCTGAAAAGGTGTCCACTCCTGGCCCAGCCAGGTGAATATGAAGGAGCTGCAATTCTGAAAAGTTGTCCACTCCTGGTCCATTCAGCTGATTATGAGAGAACAGCCATTTTGAAAAGGTTTCCACTCCTGGCCCATTCAGATGGATATGAAGGATCACCCATTCTGAAAAAGTGTCCAATTCTGGCCAAGTCAGCTGTTTATGAGAGAACAGCCATTCTGAAAATGTGTCCACTCCTGGCCCAGACTGCTGATTAAGAGAGAACAGCCCTTCTGAAAAGGTGTCCACTCCTGGCTCAGTCAGGTGGATATGAAGGAGCAGCCATTTTGAAAAGGTGTCCACTCCTGGCCTAGTCAGCTGATTATGAGAGAGCAGCCATTTTGAAAACGTGTCCACTCTTGGCCCAGTCAGCTGATTATGAGAGAACAGCCATTCTGAAACGGTGTCCACTCCTGGCCTAGTCAGGTGGATATGAAGGAAGAGCCTTATGAAAAGGTGTCCACTCCTGTCCCTGTCAGGTGATTATGAGAGAGCAGACATTTTGAAAAGGTGTCCACTCCTAGACTAGTCAGGTGGATATGAAGGAGCAGCCATTCTGAAAAGGTGTCAACTCCTGGTCCAGTCAGCTTAATTGTGTGAGAACAGCCATTTTGAAAATGTGTCCACTCCTGGCCCAGTCAGCTGATTATGAGAGAGCAGCCATTTTGAAAAGGTGTCCACGCCTGGCCTAGTCAGGTGGATATGAATGAGCAGCCATTCTGAAAATGTGCTCACTCCTGGCCCAATCAGGTGGATATAAATGAGCAGCCATTTTGAAAACGTTTAGATTCCTGTCCCAGTCAGCTGATTATGAGAGAACAGCCATTTTGAAAAGGTGTCCATGCCTGGCCTAGTCAGGTGCATATGAAGGAGCAGCCATTTTGAAAAGATGTCCACTCCTCGCCTAGGCAGATGGATATGAAGGAGCAGCCATTCTCAAAAAGTGTCCACTCCTGGCCTAATCAGGTAGATATGAGAGAACAGCCATTCTTAAAAGTTGTCTGCTCCTGGCCCAGTCTGCTGATTATGAGACAATAGCCATTTTGAAAAGGTGTCCACTCCTGGCCCAGTCAGCTGATTATGAGAGAACAGCCATTCTGAAAAGGTGTCCACTCCTGGCCTAGTCAGGTGGATGTGAAGGAGCAGCCATTCTGAAAAGGTGTCCACTCCTGGCCCAGTCAGCTGATTATGAGAGAATAGCCATTTTGAAAAGGTGTCCACTCCTGTCCCAGTCAGCTTATTATGAGAGAACAGCCATTCTGAAAATGTGTGCGCTCCTGGCACAGTCTGATGATTATGAGAGAGTAGCCGTTTTGAAAAGGTTTCCACTCCTGGCCTAGTCAGGTGGATATGAATGAGCAGCCATTCTGAAAAGGTGTCAATTCCTGGCCCAGTCAGCTGATTGTGTGAGAACAGCCATTCTGAAAAGGTGTCCACTCCTGGCCTAGTCAGGTGGATATGAAGGAGGAGCCATTCTGAAAAGGTGTCCACTCCTGGCCCAGTCAGCTGATTATGAGAGAAAAGCCATTCTGAATAGGTGTCCACTCCTGTCCTAGTCAGGTGGATATGAAGGAGGAGCCTTCTGAAAAGGTGTCCACTCCTGTCCCAGTCAACTGATTATGAGAGAGCAGACATTTTGAAAATGTGTCCACTCCTGGCCTAGTCAGGTGGATATGAAGTAGCAGCCATTCTGAAAAGGTGCCAATCCTGGCCCAGTCACGTGGATATGAAGGAGCAGCCATTCTGAAAAGGTGTCCACTCCTGGCCCAGTCCGCGAATTATGAGAACAGCCATTCTGAAAAGATGTCCACTCCTGGCCTAGTCAGGTGGATATGAAGGAGGAGCCTTCTGAAAAGGTGTCCACTCCTGTCCCAGTCAACTGATTATGAGAGAGCAGACATTTTGAAAATGTGTCCACTCCTGGCCTAGTCAGGTGGATATGAAGTAGCAACCATTCTGAAAAGGTGCCAATCCTGGCCCAGTCACATGGATATGAAGGAGCAGCCATTCTGAAAAGGTGTCCACTCCTGGCCCAGTCAGCGAATTATGAGAACAGCCATTCTGAAAAGGTATCCACTCCAGGCCCAGTCAGGTGTATATGAAGGAGCAGCCATTTTGAAAACGTTTAAATTCCTGTCCCAGTCAGCTGATCATGAGAGAACAGCCATTTTGAAAAGGTGTCCACGCCTGGCCTAGTCAGGTGGATATGAAGGAGCAGCCATTCTAAAAAGGTGTCCACTCCTGGCCCAGCCAGGTGAATATGAAGGAGCTGCAATTCTGAAAAGTTGTCCACTCCTGGTCCATTCAGCTGATTATGAGAGAACAGCCATTTTGAAAAGGTGTCCACTCTTGGCCCATTCAGATGGATATGAAGGAGCACCCATTCTGAAAAAGTGTCCAATCCTGCCCAAGTCAGCTGTTTATGAGAGAACAGCCATTCTGAAAATGTGTCCACTCCTGGCCCAGTCAGCTGATTATGACAGAGCAGCCATTTTGAAAACGTGTCCACTCTTGGCCCAGTCAGCTGATTATGAGAGAACAGCCATTCTGAAAAGGTGTCCACTCCTGGCCTAGTCAGGTGGATATGAAGGAGGAGCCTTCTGAAAAGGTGTCCACTCCTGGCCTAGCCAGCTGATTATGAGAGAGCAGCCATTCTGAAAATGTGTCCACTCCTGGCCTAGTCAGGTGGATATGAAGGAGTAGCCATTCTCAAAAAGTGTCCACTCCTGGCCTAATCAGGTAGATATGAATGAGCAGCCATTCTGAAAAGGTGTCCGCTCCTGACCCAGGCAGCTGATTATGAGACAATAGCCATTCTGAAAAGTTATCCACACTTGTCCCAGTCAGCTGATTATGAAAGAGCATCCATTTTGAAAAGGTGTCCACTCTTGGCCTAGTCAGCTGATTATGAGAGAGCAGCCATTCTGAAAATGTGTCCACTCCTGGCCTAGTCAGGTGGATATGAAGGAGCAGCCATTCTCAAAAAGTGTCCACTCCTGGCCCAGTCAGATGATTATGAGAGAACAGCCATTCTGAAAAGTTGTCCACTCCTGACCCAGTCTGCTGATTATGAGAGATTAGCCATTTTGAAAAGGTGTCCACTCCTGGCCCAGTCAGCTGATTATGAGAGAACAGCCATTCTGAAAAGTTGTCCAATCCTCACCCAGTCTGCTGATTATGAGAGATTAGCCATTTTGAAAAGGTGTCCACTCCTGGCCTAGTCAGTTGATTATGAGAGAGCAGCCATTCTGAAAAGGTGTCCACTCCTGGCCTAGTCAGGTGGATGTGAAGGAGCAGCCATTCTGAAAAGGTGTCCACTCCTGGCCCAGTCAGCTGATTATGAGAGAATAGCCATTTTGAAAAGGTGTCCACTCCTGTCCCAGTCAGCTTATTATGAGAGAACAGCCATTCTGAAAATGTGTGCGCTCCTGGCACAGTCTGATGATTATGAGAGAGTAGCCGTTTTGAAAAGGTTTCCACTCCTGGCCTAGTCAGGTGGATATGAATGAGCAGCCATTCTGAAAAGGTGTCAATTCCTGGCCCAGTCAGCTGATTGTGTGAGAACAGCCATTCTGAAAAGGTGTCCGCTCCTGGCCTAGTCAGGTGGATATGAAGGAGCAGCCATTGTGAAAAGATTTCCACTCCTCGCCTAGTCAGATGGCTATGAAGGAGTAGCCATTCTCAAAAGCTGTCCACTCCTGGCCCAGTCAGCTGATTATGAGAGAACAGCAATTTTGAAAAGGTATCCACTCCAGACTCAGTCAGCTGATTATGAAAGAACAGCCATTCTGAACAGATGTCCACTCCTGGCCAAGTCAGGTGGATATGAAGGAGCAGCCATTCTGAAAACGTGTCCATTCTTGGCCGAGTCACCTGATTATGAGAGAACAGCCATTCTGAAAAGGTGTCCACTCCTGGCCTAGTCAGGTAGATATGAAGGAGCAGCCATTCTGAAAATGTGACGACTTTTGGCCCAGTCAGCTGATTAAGATAGAACAGCCATTATGAAAATGTGTCCACTCCTGGCCCAGTCTGCTGATTATGAGAGATTAGCCATTTTGAAAAGTTGTCCACTCGTGGCCTAGTCACGTGGATATGAAGGAGCAGCGATTTTAAAAAGGTGTCCACTCCTGGCCTAATCAGGTAGATATGAATGAGCAGCCATTCTGAAAAGGTGTCCGCTCCTGGTCCAGGCAGCTGATTATGAGACAATAGCCATTCTGAAAAGTTATCCACTCTTGGCCCAGTCAGCTGATCATGAAAGAGCAGCCATTTTGAAAAGGTGTCCACTCCTGGCCTAGTCAGCTGATTATGAGAGAGCAGCCATTCTGAAAATGTGTCCACTCCTGGCCTAGTCAGGTGGATATGAAGGAGCAGCCATTCTCAAAAAGTGTCCACTCCTGGCCCAGTCAGCTGATTATGAGAGAACAGCCATTCTGAAAAGTTGTCCACTCCTCACCCAGTCTGCTGATTATGAGAGATTAGCCATTTTGAAAAGGTGTCCACTCCTGGCCTAGTCAGTTGATTATGAGAGAGCAGCCATTCTGAAAAGGTGTCCACTCCTGGCCTAGTCAGGTGGATGTGAAGGAGCAGCCATTCTGAAAAGGTGTCCACTCCTGGCCCAGTCAGCTGATTATGAGAGAATAGCCATTTTGAAAAGGTGTCCACTACTGTCCCAGTCAGCTTATTATGAGAGAACAGCCATTCTGAAAATGTGTGCGCTCCTGGCACAGTCTGATGATTATGAGAGAGTAGCCATTTTGAAAAGATTTCCACTCCTGGCCTAGTCAGGTGGATATGAATGAGCAGCCATTCTGAAAAGGTGTCAATTCCTGGCCCAGTCAGCTGATTGTGTGAGAACAGCCATTCTGAAAAGGTGTCCACTCCTGGCCTAGTCAGGTGGATATGAAGGAGGAGCTATTCTGAAAAGGTGTCCACTCCTGGCCCAGTCAGCTGATTATGAGAGAAAAGCCATTCTGAATAGGTGTCCACTCCTGTCCTAGTCAGGTGGATATGAAGGAGGAGCCTTCTGAAAAGGTGTCCACTCCTGTCCCAGTCAACTGATTATGAGAGAGCATACATTTTGAAAATGTGTCCACTCCTGGCCTAGTCATGTGGATATGAAGTAGCAGCCATTCTGAAAAGGTGCCAATCCTGGCCCAGTCACGTGGATATGAAGGAGCAGCCATTCTGAAAAGGTGTCCCCTCCTGGCCCATTCAGCGAATTATGAGAACAGCCATTCTGAAAAGGTATCCACTCCAGGCCCAGTCAGGTGTATATGAAGGAGCAGCCATTTTGAAAACGTTTAAATTCCTGTCCCAGTCAGCTGATCATGAGAGAACAGCCATTTTGAAAAGGTGTCCACGCCTGGCCTAGTCAGGTGGATATGAAGGAGCAGCCATTCTGAAAAGGTGTCCACTCCTGGCCCAGCCAGGTGAATATGAAGGAGCTGCAATTCTGAAAAGTTGTCCACTCCTGGTCCATTCAGCTGATTATGAGAGAACAGCCATTTTGAAAAGGTTTCCACTCCTGGCCCATTCAGATGGATATGAAGGATCACCCATTCTGAAAAAGTGTCCAATTCTGGCCAAGTCAGCTGTTTATGAGAGAACAGCCATTCTGAAAATGTGTCCACTCCTGGCCCAGACTGCTGATTAAGAGAGAACAGCCCTTCTGAAAAGGTGTCCACTCCTGGCTCAGTCAGGTGGATATGAAGGAGCAGCCATTTTGAAAAGGTGTCCACTCCTGGCCTAGTCAGCTGATTATGACAGAGCAGCCATTTTGAAAACGTGTCCACACTTGGTCCAGTCAGCTGATTATGAGAGAACAGCCATTCTGAAACGGTGTCCACTCCTGGCCTAGTCAGGTGGATATGAAGGAGGAGCCTTCTGAAAAGGTGTCCACTCCTGTCCCTGTCAGGTGATTATGAGAGAGCAGACATTTTGAAAAGGTGTCCACTCCTAGACTAGTCAGGTGGATATGAAGGAGCAGCCATTCTGAAAAGGTGTCAACTCCTGGTCCAGTCAGCTTAATTGTGTGAGAACAGCCATTTTGAAAATGTGTCCACTCCTGGCCCAGTCAGCTGATTATGAGAGAGCAGCCATTTTGAAAAGGTGTCCACGCCTGGCCTAGTCAGGTGGATATGAATGAGCAGCCATTCTGAAAATGTGCTCACTCCTGGCCCAATCAGGTGGATATAAATGAGCAGCCATTTTGAAAACGTTTAGATTCCTGTCCCAGTCAGCTGATTATGAGAGAACAGCCATTTTGAAAAGGTGTCCATGCCTGGCCTAGTCAGGTGCATATGAAGGAGCAGCCATTTTGAAAAGATGTCCACTCCTCGCCTAGGCAGATGGATATGAAGGAGCAGCCATTCTCAAAATGTGTCCACTCCTGTCCCAGTCAGCTGATTATGAGAGAACAGCCATTCTGAAAAGGTGTCCACTCCTGGCCTAGTCAGGTGGATATGAAGGAGGAGCCTTCTGAAAAGGTGTCCACTACTGGCCTAGTCAGCTGATTATGAGAGAGCAGCCATTCTGAAAATGTGTCCACTCCTGGCCTAGTCAGGTGGATATGAAGGAGCAGCCATTCTCAAAAAGTGTCCGCTCCTGGCCTAATCAGGTAGATATGAATGAGCAGCCATTCTGAAAAGGTGTCTGCTCCTGGCCCAGGCAGCTGATTATGAGACAATAGCAATTCTGAAAAGTTATCCACACTTGGCCCAGTCAGCTGATTATGAAAGAGCATCCATTTTGAAAAGGTGTCCACTCTTGGCCTAGTCAGCTGATTATGAGAGAGCAGCCATTCTGAAAATGTGTCCACTCCTGGCCTAGTCAGATGATTATGAGAGAACAGCCATTCTTAAAAGTTGTCCACTCCTGACCCAGTCTGCTGATTATGAGAGATTAGCCATTTTGAAAAGGTGTCCACTCCTGCCCCAGTCAGCTGATTATGAGAGAACAGCCATTCTGAAAGTTGTCCAATCCTCACCCAGTCTGCTGATTATGAGAGATTAGCCATTTTGAAAAGGTGTCCACTCCTGGCCTAGTCAGTTGATTATGAGAGAGCAGCCATTCTGAAAAGGTGTCCACTCCTGGCCTAGTCAGGTGGATGTGAAGGAGCAGCCATTCTGAAAAGGTGTCCACTCCTGGCCCAGTCAGCTGATTATGAGAGAATAGCCATTTTGAAAAGGTGTCCACTCCTGTCCCAGTCAGCTTATTATGAGAGAACAGCCATTCTGAAAATGTGTGCGCTCCTGGCACAGTCTGATGATTATGAGAGAGTAGCCGTTTTGAAAAGGTTTCCACTCCTGGCCTAGTCAGGTGGATATGAAGGAGGAGCCATTCTGAAAAGGTGTCCACTCCTGGCCCAGTCAGCTGATTATGAGAGAAAAGCCATTCTGAATAGGTGTCCACTCCTGTCCTAGTCAGGTGGATATGAAGGAGGAGCCTTCTGAAAAGTTGTCCACTCCTGTCCCAGTCAACTGATTATGAGAGAGCAGACATTTTGAAAATGTGTCCACTCCTGGCCTAGTCAGGTGGATATGAAGTAGCAGCCATTCTGAAAAGGTGCCAATCCTGGCCCAGTCACGTGGATATGAAGGAGCAGCCATTCTGAAAAGGTGTCCACTCCTGGCCCAGTCCGCGAATTATGAGAACAGCCATTCTGAAAAGGTGTCCACGCCTGGCCTAGTCAGGTGGATATGAAGGAGCAGCCATTGTGAAAAGATGTCCACTCCTCGCCTAGTCAGATGGATATGAAGGAGCAGCCATTCTCAAAAGGTGTCCACTCCTGGCCCAGTCAGCTGATTATGAGAGAACAGCAATTTTGAAAAGGTATCCACTCCATACTCAGTCAGCTGATTATGAAAGAACAGCCATTCTGAACAGGTGTCCACTCCTGGCCAAGTCAGGTGGATATGAAGGAGCAGCCATTCTGAAAAGGTGTCCACTCCTGGCCCAGTCACCTGATTATGAGAGAACTGCCATTCTGAAAAGGTGTCCACTCCTGGCCTAGTCAGGTTGATATGAAGGAGCAGCCATTCTGAAAATGTGTCGACTCTTGGCCCAGTCAGCTGATTAAGATAGAACAGCCATTCTGAAAAGGTGTCCACTCCAGGCCCAGTCAGGTGGATATGAAGGAGCAGCCATTTTGAAAAGGTGTCCACTCCTGGCCCTGTCAGGTGAATATGAAGGAGAAGCCATTCTGAAAAGGTGTCCGCTCCTGGCCGAATCAGCTGATTATGAGAGAACAGCCATTCTGAAAAGATGTCCACTCCTGGCCTAGTCAGGTGGATATGAAGTAGGAGCCTTCTGAAAAGGTGTCCACTCCTGTCCCAGTCAACTGATTATGAGAGAGCAGACATTTTGAAAATGTGTCCACTCCTGGCCTAGTCAGGTGGATATGAAGTAGCAGCCATTCTGAAAAGGTGCCAATCCTGGCCCAGTCACATGGATATGAAGGAGCAGCCATTCTGAAAAGGTGTCCACTCCTGGCCCAGTCAGCGAATTATGAGAACAGCCATTCTGAAAAGGTATCCACTCCAGGCCCAGTCAGGTGTATATGAAGAAGCAGCCATTTTGAAAACGTTTAAATTCCTGTCCCAGTCAGCTGATCATGAGAGAACAGCCATTTTGAAAAGGTGTCCACGCCTGGCCTAGTCAGGTGGATATGAAGGAGCAGCCATTCTGAAAAGGTGTCCACTCCTGGCCCAGCCAGGTGAATATGAAGGAGCTGCAATTCTGAAAAGTTGTCCACTCCTGGTCCATTCAGCTGATTATGAGAGAAAAGCCATTTTGAAAAGGTGTCCACTCTTGGCCCATTCAGATGGATATGAAGGAGCACCCATTCTGAAAAAGTGTCCAATCCTGCCCAAGTCAGCTGTTTATGAGAGAACAGCCATTCTGAAAATGTGTCCACTCCTGGCCCAGTCAGCTGATTATGACAGAGCAGCCATTTTGAAAACGTGTCCACTCTTGGCCCAGTCAGCTGATTATGAGAGAACAGCCATTCTGAAAAGGTGTCCACTCCTGGCCTAGTCAGGTGGATATGAAGGAGGAGCCTTCTGAAAAGGTGTCCACTCCTGGCCTAGTCAGCTGATTATGAGAGAGCAGCCATTCTGAAAATGTGTCCACTCCTGGCCTAGTCAGGTGGATATGAAGGAGTAGCCATTCTCAAAAAGTGTCCACTCCTGGCCTAATCAGGTAGATATGAATGAGCAGCCATTCTGAAAAGGTGTCCGCTCCTGACCCAGGCAGCTGATTATGAGACAATAGCCATTCTGAAAAGTTATCCACACTTGTCCCAGTCAGCTGATTATGAAAGAGCATCCATTTTGAAAAGGTGTCCACTCTTGGCCTAGTCAGCTGATTATGAGAGAGCAGCCATTCTGAAAATGTGTCCACTCCTGGCCTAGTCAGGTGGATATGAAGGAGCAGCCATTCTCAAAAAGTGTCCACTCCTGGCCCCGTCAGATGATTATGAGAGAACAGCCATTCTGAAAAGTTGTCCACTCCTGACCCAGTCTGCTGATTATGAGAGATTAGCCATTTTGAAAAGGTGTCCACTCCTGGCCTAGTCAGTTGATTATGAGAGAGCAGCCATTCTGAAAATGTGTCCACTCCTGGCCTAGTCAGGTGGATGTGAAGGAGCAGCCATTCTGAAAAGGTGTCAATTCCTGGCCCAGTCAGCTGATTGTGTGAGAACAGCCATTCTGAAAAGGTGTCCACTCCTGGCCTAGTCAGGTGGATATGAAGGAGGAGCCATTCTGAAAAGGTGTCAACTCCTGGTCCAGTCAGCTTAATTGTGTGAGAACAGCCATTTTGAAAATGTGTCCACTCCTGGCCCAGTCAGCTGATTATGAGAGAGCAGCCATTTTGAAAAGGTGTCCACGCCTGGCCTAGTCAGGTGGATATGAATGAGCAGCCATTCTGAAAATGTGCTCACTCCTGGCCCAATCAGGTGGATATAAATGAGCAGCCATTTTGAAAACGTTTAGATTCCTGTCCCAGTCAGCTGATTATGAGAGAACAGCCATTTTGAAAAGGTGTCCATGCCTGGCCTAGTCAGGTGCATATGAAGGAGCAGCCATTTTGAAAAGATGTCCACTCCTCGCCTAGGCAGATGGATATGAAGGAGCAGCCATTCTCAAAATGTGTCCACTCCTGTCCCAGTCAGCTGATTATGAGAGAACAGCCATTCTGAAAAGGTGTCCACTCCTGGCCTAGTCAGGTGGATATGAAGGAGGAGCCTTCTGAAAAGGTGTCCACTACTGGCCTAGTCAGCTGATTATGAGAGAGCAGCCATTCTGAAAATGTGTCCACTCCTGGCCTAGTCAGGTGGATATGAAGGAGCAGCCATTCTCAAAAAGTGTCCGCTCCTGGCCTAATCAGGTAGATATGAATGAGCAGCCATTCTGAAAAGGTGTCTGCTCCTGGCCCAGGCAGCTGATTATGAGACAATAGCAATTCTGAAAAGTTATCCACACTTGGCCCAGTCAGCTGATTATGAAAGAGCATCCATTTTGAAAAGGTGTCCACTCTTGGCCTAGTCAGCTGATTATGAGAGAGCAGCCATTCTGAAAATGTGTCCACTCCTGGCCTAGTCAGATGATTATGAGAGAACAGCCATTCTTAAAAGTTGTCCACTCCTGACCCAGTCTGCTGATTATGAGAGATTAGCCATTTTGAAAAGGTGTCCACTCCTGCCCCAGTCAGCTGATTATGAGAGAACAGCCATTCTGAAAGTTGTCCAATCCTCACCCAGTCTGCTGATTATGAGAGATTAGCCATTTTGAAAAGGTGTCCACTCCTGGCCTAGTCAGTTGATTATGAGAGAGCAGCCATTCTGAAAAGGTGTCCACTCCTGGCCTAGTCAGGTGGATGTGAAGGAGCAGCCATTCTGAAAAGGTGTCCACTCCTGGCCCAGTCAGCTGATTATGAGAGAATAGCCATTTTGAAAAGGTGTCCACTCCTGTCCCAGTCAGCTTATTATGAGAGAACAGCCATTCTGAAAATGTGTGCGCTCCTGGCACAGTCTGATGATTATGAGAGAGTAGCCGTTTTGAAAAGGTTTCCACTCCTGGCCTAGTCAGGTGGATATGAAGGAGGAGCCATTCTGAAAAGGTGTCCACTCCTGGCCCAGTCAGCTGATTATGAGAGAAAAGCCATTCTGAATAGGTGTCCACTCCTGTCCTAGTCAGGTGGATATGAAGGAGGAGCCTTCTGAAAAGTTGTCCACTCCTGTCCCAGTCAACTGATTATGAGAGAGCAGACATTTTGAAAATGTGTCCACTCCTGGCCTAGTCAGGTGGATATGAAGTAGCAGCCATTCTGAAAAGGTGCCAATCCTGGCCCAGTCACGTGGATATGAAGGAGCAGCCATTCTGAAAAGGTGTCCACTCCTGGCCCAGTCCGCGAATTATGAGAACAGCCATTCTGAAAAGGTGTCCACGCCTGGCCTAGTCAGGTGGATATGAAGGAGCAGCCATTGTGAAAAGATGTCCACTCCTCGCCTAGTCAGATGGATATGAAGGAGCAGCCATTCTCAAAAGGTGTCCACTCCTGGCCCAGTCAGCTGATTATGAGAGAACAGCAATTTTGAAAAGGTATCCACTCCATACTCAGTCAGCTGATTATGAAAGAACAGCCATTCTGAACAGGTGTCCACTCCTGGCCAAGTCAGGTGGATATGAAGGAGCAGCCATTCTGAAAAGGTGTCCACTCCTGGCCCAGTCACCTGATTATGAGAGAACTGCCATTCTGAAAAGGTGTCCACTCCTGGCCTAGTCAGGTTGATATGAAGGAGCAGCCATTCTGAAAATGTGTCGACTCTTGGCCCAGTCAGCTGATTAAGATAGAACAGCCATTCTGAAAAGGTGTCCACTCCAGGCCCAGTCAGGTGGATATGAAGGAGCAGCCATTTTGAAAAGGTGTCCACTCCTGGCCCTGTCAGGTGAATATGAAGGAGAAGCCATTCTGAAAAGGTGTCCGCTCCTGGCCGAATCAGCTGATTATGAGAGAACAGCCATTCTGAAAAGATGTCCACTCCTGGCCTAGTCAGGTGGATATGAAGTAGGAGCCTTCTGAAAAGGTGTCCACTCCTGTCCCAGTCAACTGATTATGAGAGAGCAGACATTTTGAAAATGTGTCCACTCCTGGCCTAGTCAGGTGGATATGAAGTAGCAGCCATTCTGAAAAGGTGCCAATCCTGGCCCAGTCACATGGATATGAAGGAGCAGCCATTCTGAAAAGGTGTCCACTCCTGGCCCAGTCAGCGAATTATGAGAACAGCCATTCTGAAAAGGTATCCACTCCAGGCCCAGTCAGGTGTATATGAAGAAGCAGCCATTTTGAAAACGTTTAAATTCCTGTCCCAGTCAGCTGATCATGAGAGAACAGCCATTTTGAAAAGGTGTCCACGCCTGGCCTAGTCAGGTGGATATGAAGGAGCAGCCATTCTGAAAAGGTGTCCACTCCTGGCCCAGCCAGGTGAATATGAAGGAGCTGCAATTCTGAAAAGTTGTCCACTCCTGGTCCATTCAGCTGATTATGAGAGAAAAGCCATTTTGAAAAGGTGTCCACTCTTGGCCCATTCAGATGGATATGAAGGAGCACCCATTCTGAAAAAGTGTCCAATCCTGCCCAAGTCAGCTGTTTATGAGAGAACAGCCATTCTGAAAATGTGTCCACTCCTGGCCCAGTCAGCTGATTATGACAGAGCAGCCATTTTGAAAACGTGTCCACTCTTGGCCCAGTCAGCTGATTATGAGAGAACAGCCATTCTGAAAAGGTGTCCACTCCTGGCCTAGTCAGGTGGATATGAAGGAGGAGCCTTCTGAAAAGGTGTCCACTCCTGGCCTAGTCAGCTGATTATGAGAGAGCAGCCATTCTGAAAATGTGTCCACTCCTGGCCTAGTCAGGTGGATATGAAGGAGTAGCCATTCTCAAAAAGTGTCCACTCCTGGCCTAATCAGGTAGATATGAATGAGCAGCCATTCTGAAAAGGTGTCCGCTCCTGACCCAGGCAGCTGATTATGAGACAATAGCCATTCTGAAAAGTTATCCACACTTGTCCCAGTCAGCTGATTATGAAAGAGCATCCATTTTGAAAAGGTGTCCACTCTTGGCCTAGTCAGCTGATTATGAGAGAGCAGCCATTCTGAAAATGTGTCCACTCCTGGCCTAGTCAGGTGGATATGAAGGAGCAGCCATTCTCAAAAAGTGTCCACTCCTGGCCCCGTCAGATGATTATGAGAGAACAGCCATTCTGAAAAGTTGTCCACTCCTGACCCAGTCTGCTGATTATGAGAGATTAGCCATTTTGAAAAGGTGTCCACTCCTGGCCCAGTCAGCTGATTATGAGAGAACAGCCATTCTGAAAAGTTGTCCACTCCTGACCCAGTCTGCTGATTATGAGAGATTAGCCATTTTGAAAAGGTGTCCACTCCTGGCCTAGTCAGTTGATTATGAGAGAGCAGCCATTCTGAAAAGGTGTCCACTCCTGGCCTAGTCAGGTGGATGTGAAGGAGCAGCCATTCTGAAAATGTGTCCACTCCTGGCCCAGTCAGCTGATTATGAAAGAGCATCCATTTTGAAAAGGTGTCCACTCCTGTCCCAGTCAGCTTATTATGAGAGAACAGCCATTCTGAAAATGTGTCCACTCCTGGCCTAGTCAGGTGGATATAAAGGAGCAGCCATTCTCAAAAAGTGTCCACTCCTTACCCAGTCAGCTGATTATGAGAGAACAGCCATTCTGAAAAGTTGTCCACTCCTGACCCAGTCTGCTGATTATGAGAGATTAGCCATTTTGAAAAGGTGTCCACTCCTGGCCTAGTCAGTTGATTATGAGAGAGCAGCCATTCTGAAAATGTGTCCACTCCTGGCCTAGTCAGGTGGATGTGAAGGAGCAGCCATTCTGAAAAGGTGTCAATTCCTGGCCCAGTCAGCTGATTGTGTGAGAACAGCCATTCTGAAAAGGTGTCCACTCCTGGCCTAGTCAGGTGGATATGAAGGAGGAGCCATTCTGAAAAGGTGTCCACTCCTGGCCCAGTCAGCTGATTATGAGAGAAAAGCCATTCTGAATAGGTGTCCACTCCTGTCCTAGTCAGGTGGATATGAAGGAGGAGCCTTCTGAAAAGGTGTCCACTCCTGTCCCAGTCAACTGATTATGAGAGAGCAGACATTTTGAAAATGTGTCCACTCCTGGCCTAGTCAGGTGGATATGAAGTAGCAGCCATTCTGAAAAGGTGCCAATCCTGGCCCAGTCACGTGGATATGAAGGAGCAGCCATTCTGAAAAGGTGTCCACTCCTGGCCCAGTCAGCGAATTATGAGAACAGCCATTCTGAAAAGGTGTCCACTCCTGGCCCAGTCAGGTGTATATGAAGGAGCAGCCATTCTGAAAAGGTGTCCACTCCTGGCCAAGTCAGCTGTTTATGAGAGAACAGCCATTCTGAAAATGTGTCCACTCCTGGCCCAGACTGCTGATTATGAGAGAACAGCCCTTCTGAAAAGGTGTCCACTCCTGGCTCCGTCAGGTGGATATGAAGGAGCAGCCATTTTGAAAAGGTGTCCACTCCTGGCCTAGTCAAGTGGATATGAAGGAGCCGCCATTTTGAAAAGGTGTGCACTCCTGGCTGAGTCAGCTGATTATGAGAGAGCAGCCATTTTGAAAAGCTGTCCAGTCCTTGCCCAGTCAGCTGATTATGACAGAACAGCCATTTTGAAAAGGTGTCCACTCCTGGCCCAGTCAGCTGATTCTGAGAGAACAGGCATTCTGAAAAGATGTCCACTCCTGGCCAAGTCACGTGGATATGAAGGAGCAGCCATTCTGAAAAAGTGTCCAATCCTGGCCCAGTCAGCTGATTATGAGAGAACAGCCATTCTGAAAAGGTGTCCACTCCTGTCCCTGTCAGGTGATTATGAGAGAGCAGACATTTTGAAAAGGTGTCCACTCCTAGCCTGGTCAGGTGGATATGAAGGAGCAGCCATTCTGAAAAGGTGTCAACTCCTGGTCCAGTCAGCTGATTATGAGAGAGCAGCCATTTTGAAAAGGTTCCACGCCTGGCCTAGTCAGGTGGATATGAATGAGCAGCCATTCTGAAAATGTGCTCACTCTTGGCCCAGTCAGGTGAATATGAAGGAGCAGCCATTCTTAAAAGGTTTCCACTTCTGGCCCAGTCAGGTGGATATGAAGGAGCAGCCATTGTGAAAAGATGTCCACTCCTCGCCTAGTCAGATGGATATGAAGGAGCAGCCATTCTCAAAAGGTGTCCACTCCTGGCCTAGTCAGGTAGATATGAAGGAGCAGCCATTCTGAAAAGGTGTCGACTCTTGGCCCAGTCAGCTGATTAAGATAGAACAGCCATTCTGAAAACATGTCCACTCCTGGCCTAGTCAGGTAGATATGAAGGAGCAGCCATTCTGAAAAGGTGTCCACTCCTGGCCTAGTCAGCTGATTATGACAGAGCAGCCATTCTGAAAATGTGTCCACTCGTGGCCGAGTCAGGTGGATATGAAGGAGCAGCCATTCTGAAAAAGTGTCCACTCCTGGCCCTGACCATTTTGAAAAGGTGTCTACTCCTGGCCCTGACCATTTTGAAAAGGTGTCCACTCCTGGCCCAGTCAGCTGATTATGACAGAGCAGCCATTTTGAAAACGTGTCCACTCTTGGCCCAGTCAGCTGATTATGAGAGAACAGCCATTCTGAAACGGTGTCCACTCCTGGCCTAGTCAGGTGGATATGAAGGAGGAGCCTTCTGAAAAGGTGTCCACTCCTGTCCCTGTCAGGTGATTATGAGAGAGCAGACATTTTGAAAAGGTGTCCACTCCTAGCCTAGTCAGGTGGATATGAAGGAGCAGCCATTCTGAAAAGGTGTCAACTCCTGGTCCAGTCAGCTTAATTGTGTGAGAACAGCCATTTTGAAAATGTGTCCACTCCTGGCCCAGTCAGCTGATTATGAGAGAGCAGCCATTTTGAAAAGGTGTCCATGCCTGGCCTAGTCAGGTGGATATGAATGAGCAGCCATTCTGAAAATGTGCTCACTCCTGGCCCAATCAGGAGGATATAAATGAGCAGCCATTTTGAAAACGTTTAGATTCCTGTCCCAGTCAGCTGATTATGAGAGAACAGCCATTTTGAAAAGGTGTCCATGCCTGGCCTAGTCAGGTGCATATGAAGGAGCAGCCATTGTGAAAAGATGTCCACTCCTCGCCTAGGCAGATGGATATGAAGGAGCAGCCATTCTCAAAATGGGTCCACTCCTGTCCCAGTCAGCTGATTATGAGAGAACAGCCATTTTGAAAAGGTGTCCACGCCTGGCCTAGTCAGGTGGATATGAAGGAGCAGCCATTGTGAAAAGATGTCCACTCCTCGCCTAGTCAGATGGATATGAAGGAGCAGCCATTCTCAAAAGGTGTCCACTCCTGGCCCAGTCAGCTGATTATGAGAGAACAGCAATTTTGAAAAGGTATCCACTCCAGACTCAGTCAGCTGATTATGAAAGAACAGCCATTCTGAACATGTGTCCACTCCTGGCCAAGTCAGGTGGATATGAAGGAGCAGCCATTCTGAAAACGTGTCCATTCTTGGGCGAGTCACCTGATTATGAGAGAAAAGCCATTCTGAAAAGGTGTCCACTCCTGGCCTAGTCAGGTAGATATGAAGGAGCAGCCATTCTGAAAATCTGTCGACTTTTGGCCCAGTCAGCTGATTAAGATAGAACAGCCATTCTGAAAATGTATCCACTCCTGGCCCAGTCTGCTGATTATGAGAGATTAGCCATTTTGAAAAGTTGTCCACTCGGGGCCTAGTCACGTGGATATGAAGGAGCAGCGATTTTAAAAAGGTGTCCACTCCTTGCCTAATCAGTTAGATATGAATGAGCAGCCATTCTGAAAAGGTGTCCGCTCCTGGCCCAGGCAGCTGATTATGAGACAATAGCCATTCTGAAAAGGTGTCCACTCCTGGCCTAGTCAGGTGGATGTGAAGGAGCAGCCATTCTGAAAAGGTGTCCACTCCTGGCCCCGTCAGCTGATTATGAGAGAATAGCCATTTTGAAAAGGTGTCCACTACTGTCCCAGTCAGCTTATTATGAAAGAACAGCCATTCTGAAAATGTGTGCGCTCCTGGCACAGTCTGATGATTATGAGAGAGTAGCCATTTTGAAAAGGTTTCCACTCCTGGCCTAGTAAGGTGGATATGAATGAGCAGCCATTCTGAAAAGGTGTCAATTCCTGGCCCAGTCAGCTGATTGTGTGAGAACAGCCATTCTGAAAAGGTGTCCACTCCTGGCCTAGTCAGGTGGATATGAAGGAGGAGCCATTCTGAAAAGGTGTCCACTCCTGGCCCAGTCAGCTGATTATGAGAGAAAAGCCATTCTGAATAGGTGTCCACTCCTGTCCTAGTCAGGTGGATATGAAGGAGGAGCCTTCTGAAAAGGTGTCCAATCCTGGCCAAGTCAGCTGTTTATGAGAGAACAGCCATTATGAAAATGTGTCCACTCCTGGCCCAGACTGCTGATTATGAGAGAACAGCCCTTCTGAAAAGGTGTCCATTCCTGGCTCAGTCAGGTGGATATGAAGGAGCAGCCATTTTGAAAAGGTGTCCACTCCTGGCCCAGTCAGCTGATTATGACAGAGCAGCCATTTTGAAAAGGTGTCCACTCCTGGCCTAGTCAGCTGATTATGAGAGAGCAGCCATTCTGAAAATGTGTCCACTCCTGGCCTAGTCAGGTGGATATGAAGGAGCAGCCATTCTCAAAAAGTGTCCACTCCTGGCCCAGCCAGCTGATTATGAGAGAACAGCCATTCTGAAAAGTTGTCCACGCCTGACCCAGTCTACTGATTTTGAGAGATTAGCCATTTTGAAAAGGTGTCCACTCCTGGCCTAGTCAGTTGATTATGAGAGAGCAGCCATTCTGAAAAGGTGTCCACTCCTGGCCTAGTCAGGTGGATGTGAAGGAGCAGCCATTCTGAAAAGGTGTCCACTGCTGGCCCAGTCAGCTGATTATGAGAGAATAGCCATTTTGAAAAGGTGTCCACTACTGTCCCAGTCAGCTTATTATGAGAGAACAGCCATTCTGAAAATGTGTGCGCTCCTGGCACAGTCTGATGATTATGAGAGAGTAGCCATTTTGAAAAGGTTTCCACTCCTGGCCTAGTCAGGTGGATATGAATGAGCAGCCATTCTGAAAAGGTGTCAATTCCTGGCCCAGTCAGCTGATTGTGTGAGAACAGCCATTCTGAAAAGGTGTCCACTCCTGTCCTAGTCAGGTGGATATGAAGGAGGAGCCATTCTGAAAAGGTGTCCACTCCTGGCCCAGTCACCTGATTATGAGAGAAAAGACATTCTGAATAGGTGTCCACTCCTGTCCTAGTCAGGTGGATATGAAGGAGGAGCCTTCTGAAAAGGTGTCCACTCCTGTCCCAGTCAACTGATTATGAGAGAGCATACATTTTGAAAATGTGTCCACTCCTGGCCTAGTCAGGTGGATATGAAGTAGCAGCCATTCTGAAAAGGTGCCAATCCTGGCCCAGTCACGTGGATATGAAGGAGCAGCCATTCTGAAAAGGTGTCCACTCTTGGCCCACTCAGCTGATTATGAGAGATTAGCCATTTTGAAAAGTTGTCCACTCGTGGCCTAGTCACGTGGATATGAAGGAGCAGCGATTTTAAAAAGGTGTCCACTCCTGGCCTAATCAGGTAGATATGAATGAGCAGCCATTCTGAAAAGGTGTCCGCTCCTGGCCCAGGCAGCTGATTATGAGACAATAGCCATTCTGAAAAGTTAATCACACTTGGCAAAGTCAGCTGATTATGAAAGAGCAGCCATTTTGAAAAGGTGTCCACTCCTGGCCTAGTCAGCTGATTATGAGAGAGCAGCCATTCTGAAAATGTGTCCACTCCTGGCCTAGTCAGGTGGATATGAAGGAGCAGCCATTCTCAAAAAGTGTCCACTCCTGGCCCAGTCAGCTGATTATGAGAGAACAGCAATTCTGAAAAGTTGTCCACTCCTGACCGAGTCTGCTGATTATGAGAGATTAGCCATTTTGAAAAGGTGTCCACTCCTGGCTCCGTCAGGTGGATATGAAGGAGCAGCCATTTTGAAAAGGTGTCCACTCCTGGCCTAGTCAGGTGGATATGAAGCAGCAGCCATTCTGAAAAGGTGTCCACTCCTGGCCCAGCCAGGTGAATATGAAGGAGCTGCAATTCTGAAAAGTTGTCCACTCCTGGTCCATTCAGCTGATTATGAGAGAACAGCCATTTTGAAAAGGTGTCCACTCCTGGCCCATTCAGATGGATATGAAGGAGCACCCATTCTGAAAAAGTGTCCAATCCTGGCCAAGTCAGCTGTTTATGAGAGAACAGCCATTATGAAAATGTGACCACTCCTGGCCCAGACTGCTGATTATGAGAGAACAGCCCTTCTGAAAAGGTGTCCACTCCTGGCTCAGTCAGGTGGATATGAAGGAGCAGCCATTTTGAAAAGGTGTCCACTCCCGGCACAGTCAGCTGATTATGACAGAGCAGCCATTTTGAAAAGGTGTCCACTCTTGGCCCACTCAGCTGATTATGAGAGATTAGCCATTTTGAAAAGTTGTCCACTCGTGGCCTAGTCACGTGAATATGAAGGAGCAGCGATTTTAAAAAGGTGTCCACTCCTGGCCTAATCAGGTAGATATGAATGAGCAGCCATTCTGAAAAGGTGTCCGCTCCTGGCCCTGGCAGCTGATTATGAGACAATAGCCGTTCTGAAAAGTTATCCACTCTTGGCCCAGTCAGCTGATTATGAAAGAGCAGCCATTTTGAAAAGGTGTCCACTCCTGGCCTAGTCAGCTGATTATGAGAGAGCAGCCATTCTGAAAATGTGTCCACTCCTGGCCTAGTCAGGTGGATATGAAGGAGCAGCCATTCTCAAAAAGTGTCCACTCCTGGCCTAATCAGGTAGATATGAATGAGCAGCCATTCTGGAAAGGTGTCCGCTCCTGGCCCAGGCAGCTGATTATGAGACAATAGCCATTCTGAAAAGTTATCCACACTTGGCCCAGTCCGCTGATTATGAAAGAGCATCCATTTTGAAAAGGTGTCCACTCCTGGCCTAGTCAGCTGATTATGAGAGAGCAGCCATTCTGAAAATGTGTCCACTCCTGGCCTAGTCAGGTGGATATGAAGGAGCAGCCATTCTCAAAAAGTGTCCACTCCTGGCCCAGTCAGCTGATTATGAGAGAACAGCCATTCTGAAAAGTTGTCCACTCCTGACCCAGTCTGCTGATTATGAGAGATTAGCCATTTTGAAAAGGTGTCCACTCCTGGCCCAGTCAGCTGATTATGAGAGAACAGCCATTCTGAAAAGTTGTCCACTCCTCACCTAGTCTGCTGATTATGAGAGATTAGCCATTTTGAAAAGGTGTCCACTCCTGGCCTAGTCAGTTGATTATGAGAGAGCAGCCATTCTCAAAAGCTGTCCACTCCTGGCCCAGTCAGCTGATTATGAGAGAACAGCAATTTTGAAAAAGTATCCACTCCAGACTCAGTCAGCTGATTATGAAAGAACAGCCATTCTGAACAGATGTCCACTCCTGGCCAAGTCAGGTGGATATGAAGGAGCAGCCATTCTGAAAACGTGTCCATTCTTGGCCGAGTCACCTGATTATGAGAGAACAGCCATTCTGAAAAGGTGTCCACTCCTGGCCTAGTCAGGTAGATATGAAGGAGCAGCCATTCTGAAAATGTGACGACTTTTGGCCCAGTCAGCTGATTAAGATAGAACAGCCATTATGAAAATGTGTCCACTCCTGGCCCAGTCTGCTGATTATGAGAGATTAGCCATTTTGAAAAGTTGTCCACTCGTGGCCTAGTCACGTGGATATGAAGGAGCAGCGATTTTAAAAAGGTGTCCACTCCTGGCCTAATCAGGTAGATATGAATGAGCAGCCATTCTGAAAAGGTGTCCGCTCCTGGCCCAGGCAGCTGATTATGAGACAATAGCCATTCTGAAAAGTTATCCACTCTTGGCCCAGTCAGCTGATCATGAAAGAGCAGCCATTTTGAAAAGGTGTCCACTCCTGGCCTAGTCAGCTGATTATGAGAGAGCAGCCATTCTGAAAATGTGTCCACTCCTGGCCTAGTCAGGTGGATATGAAGGAGCAGCCATTCTCAAAAAGTGTCCACTCCTGGCCCAGTCAGCTGATTATGAGAGAACAGCCATTCTGAAAAGTTGTCCACTCCTCACCCAGTCTGCTGATTATGAGAGATTAGCCATTTTGAAAAGGTGTCCACTCCTGGCCTAGTCAGTTGATTATGAGAGAGCAGCCATTCTGAAAAGGTGTCCACTCCTGGCCTAGTCAGGTGGATGTGAAGGAGCAGCCATTCTGAAAAGGTGTCCACTCCTGGCCCAGTCAGCTGATTATGAGAGAATAGCCATTTTGAAAAGGTGTCCACTACTGTCCCAGTCAGCTTATTATGAGAGAACAGCCATTCTGAAAATGTGTGCGCTCCTGGCACAGTCTGATGATTATGAGAGAGTAGCCATTTTGAAAAGACTTCCACTCCTGGCCTAGTCAGGTGGATATGAATGAGCAGCCATTCTGAAAAGGTGTCAATTCCTGGCCCAGTCAGCTGATTGTGTGAGAACAGCCATTCTGAAAAGGTGTCCACTCCTGGCCTAGTCAGGTGGATATGAAGGAGGAGCTATTCTGAAAAGGTGTCCACTCCTGGCCCAGTCAGCTGATTATGAGAGAAAAGCCATTCTGAATAGGTGTCCACGCCTGTCCTAGTCAGGTGGATATGAAGGAGGAGCCTTCTGAAAAGGTGTCCACTCCTGTCCCAGTCAACTGATTATGAGAGAGCATACATTTTGAAAATGTGTCCACTCCTGGCCTAGTCAGGTGGATATGAAGGAGCAGCCATTCTGAAAAGGGGTCCCCTCCTGGCCCATTCAGCGAATTATGAGAACAGCCATTCTGAAAAGGTATCCACTCCAGGCCCAGTCAGGTGTATATGAAGGAGCAGCCATTTTGAAAACGTTTAAATTCCTGTCCCAGTCAGCTGATCATGAGAGAACAGCCATTTTGAAAAGGTGTCCACGCCTGGCCTAGTCAGGTGGATATGAATAAGCAGCCATTCTGAAAAGGTGTCCACTCCTGGCCCAGCCAGGTGAATATGAAGGAGCTGCAATTCTGAAAAGTTGTCCACTCCTGGTCCATTCAGCTGATTATGAGAGAACAGCCATTTTGAAAAGGTTTCCACTCCTGGCCCATTCAGATGGATATGAAGGATCACCCATTCTGAAAAAGTGTCCAATTCTGGCCAAGTCAGCTGTTTATGAGAGAACAGCCATTCTGAAAATGTGTCCACTCCTGGCCCAGACTGCTGATTAAGAGAGAA
Source organism: Hemicordylus capensis (assembly GCF_027244095.1). Lineage (NCBI taxonomy): Eukaryota > Metazoa > Chordata > Lepidosauria > Squamata > Cordylidae > Hemicordylus > Hemicordylus capensis. The sequence goes on along the minus strand of NC_069668.1, from coordinate 7,865,527 downwards.
CAGCCCTTCTGAAAAGGTGTCCACTCCTGGCTCAGTCAGGTGGATATGAAGGAGCAGCCATTTTGAAAAGGTGTCCACTCCTGGCCTAGTCAGCTGATTATGACAGAGCAGCCATTTTGAAAACGTGTCCACTCTTGGCCCAGTCAGCTGATTATGAGAGAACAGCCATTCTGAAACGGTGTCCACTCCTGGCCTAGTCAGGTGGATATGAAGGAGGAGCCTTCTGAAAAGGTGTCCACTCCTGTCCCTGTCAGGTGATTATGAGAGAGCAGACATTTTGAAAAGGTGTCCACTCCTAGACTAGTCAGGTGGATATGAAGGAGCAGCCATTCTGAAAAGGTGTCAACTCCTGGTCCAGTCAGCTTAATTGTGTGAGAACAGCCATTTTGAAAATGTGTCCACTCCTGGCCCAGTCAGCTGATTATGAGAGAGCAGCCATTTTGAAAAGGTGTCCACGCCTGGCCTAGTCAGGTGGATATGAATGAGCAGCCATTCTGAAAATGTGCTCACTCCTGGCCCAATCAGGTGGATATAAATGAGCAGCCATTTTGAAAACGTTTAGATTCCTGTCCCAGTCAGCTGATTATGAGAGAACAGCCATTTTGAAAAGGTGTCCATGCCTGGCCTAGTCAGGTGCATATGAAGGAGCAGCCATTTTGAAAAGATGTCCACTCCTCGCCTAGGCAGATGGATATGAAGGAGCAGCCATTCTCAAAATGTGTCCACTCCTGTCCCAGTCAGCTGATTATGAGAGAGCAGCCATTTTGAAAAGGTGTCCACGCCTGGCCTAGTCAGGTGGATATGAATGAGCAGCCATTCTGAAAATGTGCTCACTCCTGGCCCAATCAGGTGGATATAAATGAGCAGCCATTTTGAAAACGTTTAGATTCCTGTCCCAGTCAGCTGATTATGAGAGAACAGCCATTTTGAAAAGGTGTCCATGCCTGGCCTAGTCAGGTGCATATGAAGGAGCAGCCATTGTGAAAAGATGTCCACTCCTCGCCTAGGCAGATGGATATGAAGGAGCAGCCATTCTCAAAATGTGTCCACTCCTGTCCCAGTCAGCTGATTATGAGAGAACAGCCATTTTGAAAAGGTGTCCACGCCTGGCCTAGTCAGGTGGATATGAAGGAGCAGCCATTGTGAAAAGATGGCCACTCCTCGCCTAGTCAGATGGATATGAAGGAGCAGCCATTCTCAAAAGCTGTCCACTCCTGGCCCAGTCAGCTGATTATGAGAGAACAGCAATTTTGAAAAGGTATCCACTCCAGACTCAGTCAGCTGATTATGAAAGAACAGCCATTCTGAACAGATGTCCACTCCTGGCCAAGTCAGGTGGATATGAAGGAGCAGCCATTCTGAAAACGTGTCCATTCTTGGCCGAGTCACCTGAATATGAGATAACAGCCATTCTGAAAAGGTGTCCACTCCTGGCCTAGTCAGGTAGATATGAAGGAGCAGCCATTCTGAAAATGTGACGACTTTTGGCCCAGTCAGCAGATTAAGATAGAACAGCCATTATGAGAATGTGTCCACTCCTGGCCCAGTCTGCTGATTATGAGAGATTAGCCATTTTGAAAAGTTGTCCACTCGTGGCCTAGTCACGTGGATATGAAGGAGCAGCGATTTTAAAAAGGTGTCCACTCCTGGCCTAATCAGGTAGATATGAATGAGCAGCCATTCTGAAAAGGTGTCCGCTCCTGGCCCAGGCAGCTGATTATGAGACAATAGCCATTCTGAAAAGTTATCCACTCTTGACCCAGTCAGCTGATCATGAAAGAGCAGCCATTTTGAAAAGGTGTCCACTCCTGGCCTAGTCAGCTGATTATGAGAGAGCAGCCATTCTGAAAATGTGTCCACTCCTGGCCTAGTCAGGTGGATATGAAGGAGCAGCCATTCTCAAAAAGTGTCCACTCCTGGCCCAGTCAGCTGATTATGAGAGAACAGCCATTCTGAAAAGTTGTCCACTCCTCACCCAGTCTGCTGATTATGAGAGATTAGCCATTTTGAAAAGGTGTCCACTCCTGGCCTAGTCAGTTGATTATGAGAGAGCAGCCATTCTGAAAATGTGTCCACTCCTGGCCTAGTCAGGCGGATGTGAAGGAGCAGCCATTCTGAAAAGGTGTCCACTCCTGGCCCAGTCAGCTGATTATGAGAGAATAGCCATTTTGAAAAGGTGTCCACTACTGTCCCAGTCAGCTTATTATGAGAGAACAGCCATTCTGAAAATGTGTGCGCTCCTGGCACAGTCTGATGATTATGAGAGAACAGCCATTTTGAAAAGATTTCCACTCCTGGCCTAGTCAGGTGGATATGAATGAGCAGCCATTCTGAAAAGGTGTCAATTCCTGGCCCAGTCAGCTGATTGTGTGAGAACAGCCATTCTGAAAAGGTGTCCACTCCTGGCCTAGTCAGGTGGATATGAAGGAGGAGCTATTCTGAAAAGGTGTCCACTCCTGGCCCAGTCAGCTGATTATGAGAGAAAAGCCATTCTGAATAGGTGTCCACTCCTGTCCTAGTCAGGTGGATATGAAGGAGGAGCCTTCTGAAAAGGTGTCCACTCCTGTCCCAGTCAACTGATTATGAGAGAACATACATTTTGAAAATGTGTCCACTCCTGGCCTAGTCAGGTGGATATGAAGTAGCAGCCATTCTGAAAAGGTGCCAATCCTGGCCCAGTCACGTGGATATGAAGGAGCAGCCATTCTGAAAAGGTGTCCCCTCCTGGCCCATTCAGCGAATTATGAGAACAGCCATTCTGAAAAGGTATCCACTCCAGGCCCAGTCAGGTGTATATGAAGGAGCAGCCATTTTGAAAACGTTTAAATTCCTGTCCCAGTCAGCTGATCATGAGAGAACAGCCATTTTGAAAAGGTGTCCACGCCTGGCCTAGTCAGGTGGATATGAAGGAGCAGCCATTCTGAAAAGGTGTCCACTCCTGGCCCAGCCAGGTGAATATGAAGGAGCTGCAATTCTGAAAAGTTGTCCACTCCTGGTCCATTCAGCTGATTATGAGAGAACAGCCATTTTGAAAAGGTTTCCACTCCTGGCCCATTCAGATGGATATGAAGGATCACCCATTCTGAAAAAGTGTCCAATTCTGGCCAAGTCAGCTGTTTATGAGAGAACAGCCATTCTGAAAATGTGTCCACTCCTGGCCCAGACTGCTGATTAAGAGAGAACAGCCCATCTGAAAAGGTGTCCACTCCTGGCTCAGTCAGGTGGATATGAAGGAGCAGCCATTTTGAAAAGGTGTCCACTCCTGGCCTAGTCAGCTGATTATGACAGAGCAGCCATTTTGAAAACGTGTCCACTCTTGGCCCAGTCAGCTGATTATGAGAGAACAGCCATTCTGAAACGGTGTCCACTCCTGGCCTAGTCAGGTGGATATGAAGGAGGAGCCTTCTGAAAAGGTGTCCACTCCTGTCCCTGTCAGGTGATTATGAGAGAGCAGACATTTTGAAAAGGTGTCCACTCCTAGACTAGTCAGGTGGATATGAAGGAGCAGCCATTCTGAAAAGGTGTCAACTCCTGGTCCAGTCAGCTTAATTGTGTGAGAACAGCCATTTTGAAAATGTGTCCACTCCTGGCCCAGTCAGCTGATTATGAGAGAGCAGCCATTTTGAAAAGGTGTCCACGCCTGGCCTAGTCAGGTGGATATGAATGAGCAGCCATTCTGAAAATGTGCTCACTCCTGGCCCAATCAGGTGGATATAAATGAGCAGCCATTTTGAAAACGTTTAGATTCCTGTCCCAGTCAGCTGATTATGAGAGAACAGCCATTTTGAAAAGGTGTCCATGCCTGGCCTAGTCAGGTGCATATGAAGGAGCAGCCATTTTGAAAAGATGTCCACTCCTCGCCTAGGCAGATGGATATGAAGGAGCAGCCATTCTCAAAATGTGTCCACTCCTGTCCCAGTCAGCTGATTATGAGAGAGCAGCCATTTTGAAAAGGTGTCCACGCCTGGCCTAGTCAGGTGGATATGAATGAGCAGCCATTCTGAAAATGTGCTCACTCCTGGCCCAATCAGGTGGATATAAATGAGCAGCCATTTTGAAAACGTTTAGATTCCTGTCCCAGTCAGCTGATTATGAGAGAACAGCCATTTTGAAAAGGTGTCCATGCCTGGCCTAGTCAGGTGCATATGAAGGAGCAGCCATTGTGAAAAGATGTCCACTCCTCGCCTAGGCAGATGGATATGAAGGAGCAGCCATTCTCAAAATGTGTCCACTCCTGTCCCAGTCAGCTGATTATGAGAGAACAGCCATTTTGAAAAGGTGTCCACGCCTGGCCTAGTCAGGTGGATATGAAGGAGCAGCCATTGTGAAAAGATGGCCACTCCTCGCCTAGTCAGATGGATATGAAGGAGCAGCCATTCTCAAAAGCTGTCCACTCCTGGCCCAGTCAGCTGATTATGAGAGAACAGCAATTTTGAAAAGGTATCCACTCCAGACTCAGTCAGCTGATTATGAAAGAACAGCCATTCTGAACAGATGTCCACTCCTGGCCAAGTCAGGTGGATATGAAGGAGCAGCCATTCTGAAAACGTGTCCATTCTTGGCCGAGTCACCTGATTATGAGAGAACAGCCATTCTGAAAAGGTGTCCACTCCTGGCCTAGTCAGGTAGATATGAAGGAGCAGCCATTCTGAAAATGTGACGACTTTTGGCCCAGTCAGCAGATTAAGATAGAACAGCCATTATGAGAATGTGTCCACTCCTGGCCCAGTCTGCTGATTATGAGAGATTAGCCATTTTGAAAAGTTGTCCACTCGTGGCCTAGTCACGTGGATATGAAGGAGCAGCGATTTTAAAAAGGTGTCCACTCCTGGCCTAATCAGGTAGATATGAATGAGCAGCCATTCTGAAAAGGTGTCCGCTCCTGGCCCAGGCAGCTGATAATGAGACAATAGCCATTCTGAAAAGTTATCCACTCTTGGCCCAGTCAGCTGATCACGAAAGAGCAGCCATTTTGAAAAGGTGTCCACTCCTGGCCTAGTCAGCTGATTATGAGAGAGCAGCCATTCTGAAAATGTGTCCACTCCTGGCCTAGTCAGGTGGATATGAAGGAGCAGCCATTCTCAAAATGTGTCCACTCCTGTCCCAGTCAGCTGATTATGAGAGAGCAGCCATTTTGAAAAGGTGTCCACGCCTGGCCTAGTCAGGTGGATATGAATGAGCAGCCATTCTGAAAATGTGCTCACTCCTGGCCCAATCAGGTGGATATAAATGAGCAGCCATTTTGAAAACGTTTAGATTCCTGTCCCAGTCAGCTGATTATGAGAGAACAGCCATTTTGAAAAGGTGTCCATGCCTGGCCTAGTCAGGTGCATATGAAGGAGCAGCCATTGTGAAAAGATGTCCACTCCTCGCCTAGGCAGATGGATATGAAGGAGCAGCCATTCTCAAAATGTGTCCACTCCTGTCCCAGTCAGCTGATTATGAGAGAACAGCCATTTTGAAAAGGTGTCCACGCCTGGCCTAGTCAGGTGGATATGAAGGAGCAGCCATTGTGAAAAGATGGCCACTCCTCGCCTAGTCAGATGGATATGAAGGAGCAGCCATTCTCAAAAGCTGTCCACTCCTGGCCCAGTCAGCTGATTATGAGAGAACAGCAATTTTGAAAAGGTATCCACTCCAGACTCAGTCAGCTGATTATGAAAGAACAGCCATTCTGAACAGATGTCCACTCCTGGCCAAGTCAGGTGGATATGAAGGAGCAGCCATTCTGAAAACGTGTCCATTCTTGGCCGAGTCACCTGATTATGAGAGAACAGCCATTCTGAAAAGGTGTCCACTCCTGGCCTAGTCAGGTAGATATGAAGGAGCAGCCATTCTGAAAATGTGACGACTTTTGGCCCAGTCAGCAGATTAAGATAGAACAGCCATTATGAGAATGTGTCCACTCCTGGCCCAGTCTGCTGATTATGAGAGATTAGCCATTTTGAAAAGTTGTCCACTCGTGGCCTAGTCACGTGGATATGAAGGAGCAGCGATTTTAAAAAGGTGTCCACTCCTGGCCTAATCAGGTAGATATGAATGAGCAGCCATTCTGAAAAGGTGTCCGCTCCTGGCCCAGGCAGCTGATTATGAGACAATAGCCATTCTGAAAAGTTATCCACTCTGGGCCCAGTCAGCTGATCACGAAAGAGCAGCCATTTTGAAAAGGTGTCCACTCCTGGCCTAGTCAGCTGATTATGAGAGAGCAGCCATTCTGAAAATGTGTCCACTCCTGGCCTAGTCAGGTGGATATGAAGGAGCAGCCATTCTCAAAAAGTGTCCACTCCTGGCCCAGTCAGCTGATTATGAGAGAACAGCCATTCTGAAAAGTTGTCCACTCCTCACCCAGTCTGCTGATTATGAGAGATTAGCCATTTTGAAAAGGTGTCCACTCCTGGCCTAGTCAGTTGATTATGAGAGAGCAGCCATTCTGAAAAGGTGTCCACTCCTGGCCTAGTCAGGTGGATGTGAAGGAGCAGCCATTCTGAAAAGGTGTCCACTCCTGGCCCAGTCAGCTGATTATGAGAGAATAGCCATTTTGAAAAGGTGTTCACTACTGTCCCAGTCAGCTTATTATGAGAGAACAGCCATTCTGAAAATGTGTGCGCTCCTGGCACAGTCTGATGATTATGAGAGAGTAGCCATTTTGAAAAGATTTCCACTCCTGGCCTAGTCAGGTGGATATGAATGAGCAGCCATTCTGAAAAGGTGTCAATTCCTGGCCCAGTCAGCTGATTGTGTGAGAACAGCCATTCTGAAAAGGTGTCCACTCCTGGCCTAGTCAGGTGGATATGAAGGAGGAGCTATTCTGAAAAGGTGTCCACTCCTGGCCCAGTCAGCTGATTATGAGAGAAAAGCCATTCTGAATAGGTGTCCACTCCTGTCCTAGTCAGGTGGATATGAAGGAGGAGCCTTCTGAAAAGGTGTCCACTCCTGTCCCAGTCAACTGATTATGAGAGAGCATACATTTTGAAAATGTGTCCACTCCTGGCCTAGTCAGGTGGATATGAAGTAGCAGCCATTCTGAAAAGGTGCCAATCTTGGCCCAGTCACGTGGATATGAAGGAGCAGCCATTCTGAAAAGGTGTCCCCTCCTGGCCCATTCAGCGAATTATGAGAACAGCCATTCTGAAAAGGTATCCACTCCAGGCCCAGTCAGGTGTATATGAAGGAGCAGCCATTTTGAAAACGTTTAAATTCCTGTCCCAGTCAGCTGATCATGAGAGAACAGCCATTTTGAAAAGGTGTCCACGCCTGGCCTAGTCAGGTGGATATGAAGGAGCAGCCATTCTGAAAAGGTGTCCACTCCTGGCCCAGCCAGGTGAATATGAAGGAGCTGCAATTCTGAAAAGTTGTCCACTCCTGGTCCATTCAGCTGATTATGAGAGAACAGCCATTTTGAAAAGGTTTCCACTCCTGGCCCATTCAGATGGATATGAAGGATCACCCATTCTGAAAAAGTGTCCAATTCTGGCCAAGTCAGCTGTTTATGAGAGAACAGCCATTCTGAAAATGTGTCCACTCCTGGCCCAGACTGCTGATTAAGAGAGAACAGCCCATCTGAAAAGGTGTCCACTCCTGGCTCAGTCAGGTGGATATGAAGGAGCAGCCATTTTGAAAAGGTGTCCACTCCTGGCCTAGTCAGCTGATTATGACAGAGCAGCCATTTTGAAAACGTGTCCACTCTTGGCCCAGTCAGCTGATTATGAGAGAACAGCCATTCTGAAACGGTGTCCACTCCTGGCCTAGTCAGGTGGATATGAAGGAGGAGCCTTCTGAAAAGGTGTCCACTCCTGTCCCTGTCAGGTGATTATGAGAGAGCAGACATTTTGAAAAGGTGTCCACTCCTAGACTAGTCAGGTGGATATGAAGGAGCAGCCATTCTGAAAAGGTGTCAACTCCTGGTCCAGTCAGCTTAATTGTGTGAGAACAGCCATTTTGAAAATGTGTCCACTCCTGGCCCAGTCAGCTGATTATGAGAGAGCAGCCATTTTGAAAAGGTGTCCACGCCTGGCCTAGTCAGGTGGATATGAATGAGCAGCCATTCTGAAAATGTGCTCACTCCTGGCCCAATCAGGTGGATATAAATGAGCAGCCATTTTGAAAACGTTTAGATTCCTGTCCCAGTCAGCTGATTATGAGAGAACAGCCATTTTGAAAAGGTGTCCATGCCTGGCCTAGTCAGGTGCATATGAAGGAGCAGCCATTTTGAAAAGATGTCCACTCCTCGCCTAGGCAGATGGATATGAAGGAGCAGCCATTCTCAAAATGTGTCCACTCCTGTCCCAGTCAGCTGATTATGAGAGAGCAGCCATTTTGAAAAGGTGTCCACGCCTGGCCTAGTCAGGTGGATATGAATGAGCAGCCATTCTGAAAATGTGCTCACTCCTGGCCCAATCAGGTGGATATAAATGAGCAGCCATTTTGAAAACGTTTAGATTCCTGTCCCAGTCAGCTGATTATGAGAGAACAGCCATTTTGAAAAGGTGTCCATGCCTGGCCTAGTCAGGTGCATATGAAGGAGCAGCCATTGTGAAAAGATGTCCACTCCTCGCCTAGGCAGATGGATATGAAGGAGCAGCCATTCTCAAAATGTGTCCACTCCTGTCCCAGTCAGCTGATTATGAGAGAACAGCCATTTTGAAAAGGTGTCCACGCCTGGCCTAGTCAGGTGGATATGAAGGAGCAGCCATTGTGAAAAGATGGCCACTCCTCGCCTAGTCAGATGGATATGAAGGAGCAGCCATTCTCAAAAGCTGTCCACTCCTGGCCCAGTCAGCTGATTATGAGAGAACAGCAATTTTGAAAAGGTATCCACTCCAGACTCAGTCAGCTGATTATGAAAGAACAGCCATTCTGAACAGATGTCCACTCCTGGCCAAGTCAGGTGGATATGAAGGAGCAGCCATTCTGAAAACGTGTCCATTCTTGGCCGAGTCACCTGATTATGAGAGAACAGCCATTCTGAAAAGGTGTCCACTCCTGGCCTAGTCAGGTAGATATGAAGGAGCAGCCATTCTGAAAATGTGACGACTTTTGGCCCAGTCAGCAGATTAAGATAGAACAGCCATTATGAGAATGTGTCCACTCCTGGCCCAGTCTGCTGATTATGAGAGATTAGCCATTTTGAAAAGTTGTCCACTCGTGGCCTAGTCACGTGGATATGAAGGAGCAGCGATTTTAAAAAGGTGTCCACTCCTGGCCTAATCAGGTAGATATGAATGAGCAGCCATTCTGAAAAGGTGTCCGCTCCTGGCCCAGGCAGCTGATAATGAGACAATAGCCATTCTGAAAAGTTATCCACTCTTGGCCCAGTCAGCTGATCACGAAAGAGCAGCCATTTTGAAAAGGTGTCCACTCCTGGCCTAGTCAGCTGATTATGAGAGAGCAGCCATTCTGAAAATGTGTCCACTCCTGGCCTAGTCAGGTGGATATGAAGGAGCAGCCATTCTCAAAATGTGTCCACTCCTGTCCCAGTCAGCTGATTATGAGAGAGCAGCCATTTTGAAAAGGTGTCCACGCCTGGCCTAGTCAGGTGGATATGAATGAGCAGCCATTCTGAAAATGTGCTCACTCCTGGCCCAATCAGGTGGATATAAATGAGCAGCCATTTTGAAAACGTTTAGATTCCTGTCCCAGTCAGCTGATTATGAGAGAACAGCCATTTTGAAAAGGTGTCCATGCCTGGCCTAGTCAGGTGCATATGAAGGAGCAGCCATTGTGAAAAGATATTCACTCCTCGCCTAGGCAGATGGATATGAAGGAGCAGCCATTCTCAAAATGTGTCCACTCCTGTCCCAGTCAGCTGATTATGAGAGAACAGCCATTTTGAAAAGGTGTCCACGCCTGGCCTAGTCAGGTGGATATGAAGGAGCAGCCATTGTGAAAAGATGGCCACTCCTCGCCTAGTCAGATGGATATGAAGGAGCAGCCATTCTCAAAAGCTGTCCACTCCTGGCCCAGTCAGCTGATTATGAGAGAACAGCAATTTTGAAAAGGTATCCACTCCAGACTCAGTCAGCTGATTATGAAAGAACAGCCATTCTGAACAGATGTCCACTCCTGGCCAAGTCAGGTGGATATGAAGGAGCAGCCATTCTGAAAACGTGTCCATTCTTGGCCGAGTCACCTGATTATGAGAGAACAGCCATTCTGAAAAGGTGTCCACTCCTGGCCTAGTCAGGTAGATATGAAGGAGCAGCCATTCTGAAAATGTGACGACTTTTGGCCCAGTCAGCAGATTAAGATAGAACAGCCATTATGAGAATGTGTCCACTCCTGGCCCAGTCTGCTGATTATGAGAGATTAGCCATTTTGAAAAGTTGTCCACTCGTGGCCTAGTCACGTGGATATGAAGGAGCAGCGATTTTAAAAAGGTGTCCACTCCTGGCCTAATCAGGTAGATATGAATGAGCAGCCATTCTGAAAAGGTGTCCGCTCCTGGCCCAGGCAGCTGATTATGAGACAATAGCCATTCTGAAAAGTTATCCACTCTGGGCCCAGTCAGCTGATCACGAAAGAGCAGCCATTTTGAAAAGGTGTCCACTCCTGGCCTAGTCAGCTGATTATGAGAGAGCAGCCATTCTGAAAATGTGTCCACTCCTGGCCTAGTCAGGTGGATATGAAGGAGCAGCCATTCTCAAAAAGTGTCCACTCCTGGCCCAGTCAGCTGATTATGAGAGAACAGCCATTCTGAAAAGTTGTCCACTCCTCACCCAGTCTGCTGATTATGAGAGATTAGCCATTTTGAAAAGGTGTCCACTCCTGGCCTAGTCAGTTGATTATGAGAGAGCAGCCATTCTGAAAAGGTGTCCACTCCTGGCCTAGTCAGGTGGATGTGAAGGAGCAGCCATTCTGAAAAGGTGTCCACTCCTGGCCCAGTCAGCTGATTATGAGAGAATAGCCATTTTGAAAAGGTGTCCACTACTGTCCCAGTCAGCTTATTATGAGAGAACAGCCATTCTGAAAATGTGTGCGCTCCTGGCACAGTCTGATGATTATGAGAGAGTAGCCATTTTGAAAAGATTTCCACTCCTGGCCTAGTCAGGTGGATATGAATGAGCAGCCATTCTGAAAAGGTGTCAATTCCTGGCCCAGTCAGCTGATTGTGTGAGAACAGCCATTCTGAAAAGGTGTCCACTCCTGGCCTAGTCAGGTGGATATGAAGGAGGAGCTATTCTGAAAAGGTGTCCACTCCTGGCCCAGTCAGCTGATTATGAGAGAAAAGCCATTCTGAATAGGTGTCCACTCCTGTCCTAGTCAGGTGGATATGAAGGAGGAGCCTTCTGAAAAGGTGTCCACTCCTGTCCCAGTCAACTGATTATGAGAGAGCATACATTTTGAAAATGTGTCCACTCCTGGCCTAGTCAGGTGGATATGAAGTAGCAGCCATTCTGAAAAGGTGCCAATCTTGGCCCAGTCACGTGGATATGAAGGAGCAGCCATTCTGAAAAGGTGTCCCCTCCTGGCCCATTCAGCGAATTATGAGAACAGCCATTCTGAAAAGGTATCCACTCCAGGCCCAGTCAGGTGTATATGAAGGAGCAGCCATTTTGAAAACGTTTAAATTCCTGTCCCAGTCAGCTGATCATGAGAGAACAGCCATTTTGAAAAGGTGTCCACGCCTGGCCTAGTCAGGTGGATATGAAGGAGCAGCCATTCTGAAAAGGTGTCCACTCCTGGCCCAGCCAGGTGAATATGAAGGAGCTGCAATTCTGAAAAGTTGTCCACTCCTGGTCCATTCAGCTGATTATGAGAGAACAGCCATTTTGAAAAGGTTTCCACTCCTGGCCCATTCAGATGGATATGAAGGATCACCCATTCTGAAAAAGTGTCCAATTCTGGCCAAGTCAGCTGTTTATGAGAGAACAGCCATTCTGAAAATGTGTCCACTCCTGGCCCAGACTGCTGATTAAGAGAGAACAGCCCATCTGAAAAGGTGTCCACTCCTGGCTCAGTCAGGTGGATATGAAGGAGCAGCCATTTTGAAAAGGTGTCCACTCCTGGCCTAGTCAGCTGATTATGACAGAGCAGCCATTTTGAAAACGTGTCCACTCTTGGCCCAGTCAGCTGATTATGAGAGAACAGCCATTCTGAAACGGTGTCCACTCCTGGCCTAGTCAGGTGGATATGAAGGAGGAGCCTTCTGAAAAGGTGTCCACTCCTGGCTCAGTCAGGTGGATATGAAGGAGCAGCCATTTTGAAAAGGTGTCCACTCCTGGCCTAGTCAGCTGATTATGACAGAGCAGCCATTTTGAAAACGTGTCCACTCTTGGCCCAGTCAGCTGATTATGAGAGAACAGCCATTCTGAAACGGTGTCCACTCCTGGCCTAGTCAGGTGGATATGAAGGAGGAGCCTTCTGAAAAGGTGTCCACTCCTGTCCCAGTCAACTGATTATGAGAGAACATACATTTTGAAAATGTGTCCACTCCTGGCCTAGTCAGGTGGATATGAAGTAGCAGCCATTCTGAAAAGGTGCCAATCCTGGCCCAGTCACGTGGATATGAAGGAGCAGCCATTCTGAAAAGGTGTCCCCTCCTGGCCCATTCAGCGAATTATGAGAACAGCCATTCTGAAAAGGTATCCACTCCAGGCCCAGTCAGGTGTATATGAAGGAGCAGCCATTTTGAAAACGTTTAAATTCCTGTCCCAGTCAGCTGATCATGAGAGAACAGCCATTTTGAAAAGGTGTCCACGCCTGGCCTAGTCAGGTGGATATGAAGGAGCAGCCATTCTGAAAAGGTGTCCACTCCTGGCCCAGCCAGGTGAATATGAAGGAGCTGCAATTCTGAAAAGTTGTCCACTCCTGGTCCATTCAGCTGATTATGAGAGAACAGCCATTTTGAAAAGGTTTCCACTCCTGGCCCATTCAGATGGATATGAAGGATCACCCATTCTGAAAAAGTGTCCAATTCTGGCCAAGTCAGCTGTTTATGAGAGAACAGCCATTCTGAAAATGTGTCCACTCCTGGCCCAGACTGCTGATTAAGAGAGAACAGCCCATCTGAAAAGGTGTCCACTCCTGGCTCAGTCAGGTGGATATGAAGGAGCAGCCATTTTGAAAAGGTGTCCACTCCTGGCCTAGTCAGCTGATTATGACAGAGCAGCCATTTTGAAAACGTGTCCACTCTTGGCCCAGTCAGCTGATTATGAGAGAACAGCCATTCTGAAACGGTGTCCACTCCTGGCCTAGTCAGGTGGATATGAAGGAGGAGCCTTCTGAAAAGGTGTCCACTCCTGTCCCTGTCAGGTGATTATGAGAGAGCAGACATTTTGAAAAGGTGTCCACTCCTAGACTAGTCAGGTGGATATGAAGGAGCAGCCATTCTGAAAAGGTGTCAACTCCTGGTCCAGTCAGCTTAATTGTGTGAGAACAGCCATTTTGAAAATGTGTCCACTCCTGGCCCAGTCAGCTGATTATGAGAGAGCAGCCATTTTGAAAAGGTGTCCACGCCTGGCCTAGTCAGGTGGATATGAATGAGCAGCCATTCTGAAAATGTGCTCACTCCTGGCCCAATCAGGTGGATATAAATGAGCAGCCATTTTGAAAACGTTTAGATTCCTGTCCCAGTCAGCTGATTATGAGAGAACAGCCATTTTGAAAAGGTGTCCATGCCTGGCCTAGTCAGGTGCATATGAAGGAGCAGCCATTTTGAAAAGATGTCCACTCCTCGCCTAGGCAGATGGATATGAAGGAGCAGCCATTCTCAAAATGTGTCCACTCCTGTCCCAGTCAGCTGATTATGAGAGAGCAGCCATTTTGAAAAGGTGTCCACGCCTGGCCTAGTCAGGTGGATATGAATGAGCAGCCATTCTGAAAATGTGCTCACTCCTGGCCCAATCAGGTGGATATAAATGAGCAGCCATTTTGAAAACGTTTAGATTCCTGTCCCAGTCAGCTGATTATGAGAGAACAGCCATTTTGAAAAGGTGTCCATGCCTGGCCTAGTCAGGTGCATATGAAGGAGCAGCCATTGTGAAAAGATGTCCACTCCTCGCCTAGGCAGATGGATATGAAGGAGCAGCCATTCTCAAAATGTGTCCACTCCTGTCCCAGTCAGCTGATTATGAGAGAACAGCCATTTTGAAAAGGTGTCCACGCCTGGCCTAGTCAGGTGGATATGAAGGAGCAGCCATTGTGAAAAGATGGCCACTCCTCGCCTAGTCAGATGGATATGAAGGAGCAGCCATTCTCAAAAGCTGTCCACTCCTGGCCCAGTCAGCTGATTATGAGAGAACAGCAATTTTGAAAAGGTATCCACTCCAGACTCAGTCAGCTGATTATGAAAGAACAGCCATTCTGAACAGATGTCCACTCCTGGCCAAGTCAGGTGGATATGAAGGAGCAGCCATTCTGAAAACGTGTCCATTCTTGGCCGAGTCACCTGATTATGAGAGAACAGCCATTCTGAAAAGGTGTCCACTCCTGGCCTAGTCAGGTAGATATGAAGGAGCAGCCATTCTGAAAATGTGACGACTTTTGGCCCAGTCAGCAGATTAAGATAGAACAGCCATTATGAGAATGTGTCCACTCCTGGCCCAGTCTGCTGATTATGAGAGATTAGCCATTTTGAAAAGTTGTCCACTCGTGGCCTAGTCACGTGGATATGAAGGAGCAGCGATTTTAAAAAGGTGTCCACTCCTGGCCTAATCAGGTAGATATGAATGAGCAGCCATTCTGAAAAGGTGTCCGCTCCTGGCCCAGGCAGCTGATAATGAGACAATAGCCATTCTGAAAAGTTATCCACTCTTGGCCCAGTCAGCTGATCACGAAAGAGCAGCCATTTTGAAAAGGTGTCCACTCCTGGCCTAGTCAGCTGATTATGAGAGAGCAGCCATTCTGAAAATGTGTCCACTCCTGGCCTAGTCAGGTGGATATGAAGGAGCAGCCATTCTCAAAATGTGTCCACTCCTGTCCCAGTCAGCTGATTATGAGAGAGCAGCCATTTTGAAAAGGTGTCCACGCCTGGCCTAGTCAGGTGGATATGAATGAGCAGCCATTCTGAAAATGTGCTCACTCCTGGCCCAATCAGGTGGATATAAATGAGCAGCCATTTTGAAAACGTTTAGATTCCTGTCCCAGTCAGCTGATTATGAGAGAACAGCCATTTTGAAAAGGTGTCCATGCCTGGCCTAGTCAGGTGCATATGAAGGAGCAGCCATTGTGAAAAGATGTCCACTCCTCGCCTAGGCAGATGGATATGAAGGAGCAGCCATTCTCAAAATGTGTCCACTCCTGTCCCAGTCAGCTGATTATGAGAGAACAGCCATTTTGAAAAGGTGTCCACGCCTGGCCTAGTCAGGTGGATATGAAGGAGCAGCCATTGTGAAAAGATGGCCACTCCTCGCCTAGTCAGATGGATATGAAGGAGCAGCCATTCTCAAAAGCTGTCCACTCCTGGCCCAGTCAGCTGATTATGAGAGAACAGCAATTTTGAAAAGGTATCCACTCCAGACTCAGTCAGCTGATTATGAAAGAACAGCCATTCTGAACAGATGTCCACTCCTGGCCAAGTCAGGTGGATATGAAGGAGCAGCCATTCTGAAAACGTGTCCATTCTTGGCCGAGTCACCTGATTATGAGAGAACAGCCATTCTGAAAAGGTGTCCACTCCTGGCCTAGTCAGGTAGATATGAAGGAGCAGCCATTCTGAAAATGTGACGACTTTTGGCCCAGTCAGCAGATTAAGATAGAACAGCCATTATGAGAATGTGTCCACTCCTGGCCCAGTCTGCTGATTATGAGAGATTAGCCATTTTGAAAAGTTGTCCACTCGTGGCCTAGTCACGTGGATATGAAGGAGCAGCGATTTTAAAAAGGTGTCCACTCCTGGCCTAATCAGGTAGATATGAATGAGCAGCCATTCTGAAAAGGTGTCCGCTCCTGGCCCAGGCAGCTGATTATGAGACAATAGCCATTCTGAAAAGTTATCCACTCTGGGCCCAGTCAGCTGATCACGAAAGAGCAGCCATTTTGAAAAGGTGTCCACTCCTGGCCTAGTCAGCTGATTATGAGAGAGCAGCCATTCTGAAAATGTGTCCACTCCTGGCCTAGTCAGGTGGATATGAAGGAGCAGCCATTCTCAAAAAGTGTCCACTCCTGGCCCAGTCAGCTGATTATGAGAGAACAGCCATTCTGAAAAGTTGTCCACTCCTCACCCAGTCTGCTGATTATGAGAGATTAGCCATTTTGAAAAGGTGTCCACTCCTGGCCTAGTCAGTTGATTATGAGAGAGCAGCCATTCTGAAAAGGTGTCCACTCCTGGCCTAGTCAGGTGGATGTGAAGGAGCAGCCATTCTGAAAAGGTGTCCACTCCTGGCCCAGTCAGCTGATTATGAGAGAATAGCCATTTTGAAAAGGTGTCCACTACTGTCCCAGTCAGCTTATTATGAGAGAACAGCCATTCTGAAAATGTGTGCGCTCCTGGCACAGTCTGATGATTATGAGAGAGTAGCCATTTTGAAAAGATTTCCACTCCTGGCCTAGTCAGGTGGATATGAATGAGCAGCCATTCTGAAAAGGTGTCAATTCCTGGCCCAGTCAGCTGATTGTGTGAGAACAGCCATTCTGAAAAGGTGTCCACTCCTGGCCTAGTCAGGTGGATATGAAGGAGGAGCTATTCTGAAAAGGTGTCCACTCCTGGCCCAGTCAGCTGATTATGAGAGAAAAGCCATTCTGAATAGGTGTCCACTCCTGTCCTAGTCAGGTGGATATGAAGGAGGAGCCTTCTGAAAAGGTGTCCACTCCTGTCCCAGTCAACTGATTATGAGAGAGCATACATTTTGAAAATGTGTCCACTCCTGGCCTAGTCAGGTGGATATGAAGTAGCAGCCATTCTGAAAAGGTGCCAATCTTGGCCCAGTCACGTGGATATGAAGGAGCAGCCATTCTGAAAAGGTGTCCCCTCCTGGCCCATTCAGCGAATTATGAGAACAGCCATTCTGAAAAGGTATCCACTCCAGGCCCAGTCAGGTGTATATGAAGGAGCAGCCATTTTGAAAACGTTTAAATTCCTGTCCCAGTCAGCTGATCATGAGAGAACAGCCATTTTGAAAAGGTGTCCACGCCTGGCCTAGTCAGGTGGATATGAAGGAGCAGCCATTCTGAAAAGGTGTCCACTCCTGGCCCAGCCAGGTGAATATGAAGGAGCTGCAATTCTGAAAAGTTGTCCACTCCTGGTCCATTCAGCTGATTATGAGAGAACAGCCATTTTGAAAAGGTTTCCACTCCTGGCCCATTCAGATGGATATGAAGGATCACCCATTCTGAAAAAGTGTCCAATTCTGGCCAAGTCAGCTGTTTATGAGAGAACAGCCATTCTGAAAATGTGTCCACTCCTGGCCCAGACTGCTGATTAAGAGAGAACAGCCCATCTGAAAAGGTGTCCACTCCTGGCTCAGTCAGGTGGATATGAAGGAGCAGCCATTTTGAAAAGGTGTCCACTCCTGGCCTAGTCAGCTGATTATGACAGAGCAGCCATTTTGAAAACGTGTCCACTCTTGGCCCAGTCAGCTGATTATGAGAGAACAGCCATTCTGAAACGGTGTCCACTCCTGGCCTAGTCAGGTGGATATGAAGGAGGAGCCTTCTGAAAAGGTGTCCACTCCTGTCCCTGTCAGGTGATTATGAGAGAGCAGACATTTTGAAAAGGTGTCCACTCCTAGACTAGTCAGGTGGATATGAAGGAGCAACCATTCTGAAAAGGTGTCAACTCCTGGTCCAGTCAGCTTAATTGTGTGAGAACAGCCATTTTGAAAATGTGTCCACTCCTGGCCCAGTCAGCTGATTATGAGAGAGCAGCCATTTTGAAAAGGTGTCCACGCCTGGCCTAGTCAGGTGGATATGAATGAGCTGCCATTCTGAAAATGTGCTCACTCCTGGCCCAATCAGGTGGATATAAATGAGCAGCCATTTTGAAAACGTTTAGATTCCTGTCCCAGTCAGCTGATTATGAGAGAACAGCCATTTTGAAAAGGTGTCCATGCCTGGCCTAGTCAGGTGCATATGAAGGAGCAGCCATTTTGAAAAGATGTCCACTCCTCGCCTAGGCAGATGGATATGAAGGAGCAGCCATTCTCAAAATGTGTCCACTCCTGTCCCAGTCAGCTGATTATGAGAGAACAGCCATTCTGAAAAGGTGTCCACTCCTGGCCTAGTCAGGTGGATATGAAGGAGGAGCCTTCTGAAAAGGTGTCCACTCCTGACCTAGTCAGCTGATTATGAGAGAGCAGCCATTCTGAAAAGGTGTCCGCTCCTGGCCCAGGCAGCTGATTATGAGACAATAGCCATTCTGAAAAGTTATCCACACTTGGCCCAGTCAGCTGATTATGAAAGAGCATCCATTTTGAAAAGGTGTCCACTCTTGGCCTAGTCAGCTGATTATGAGAGAGCAGCCATTCTGAAAATGTGTCCACTCCTGGCCTAGTCAGATGATTATGAGAGAACAGCCATTCTTAAAAGTTGTCCACTCCTGACCCAGTCTGCTGATTATGAGAGATTAGCCATTTTGAAAAGGTGTCCACTCCTGGCCCAGTCAGCTGATTATGAGAGAACAGCCATTCTGAAAAGTTGTCCAATCCTCACCCAGTCTGCTGATTATGAGAGATTAGCCATTTTGAAAAGGTGTCCACTCCTGGCCTAGTCAGTTGATTATGAGAGAGCAGCCATTCTGAAAAGGTGTCCACTCCTGGTCTAGTCAGGTGGATGTGAAGGAGCAGCCATTCTGAAAAGGTGTCCACTCCTGGCCCAGTCAGCTGATTATGAGAGAATAGCCATTTTGAAAAGGTGTCCACTCCTGTCCCAGTCAGCTTATTATGAGAGAACAGCCATTCTGAAAATGTGTGCGCTCCTGGCACAGTCTGATGATTATGAGAGAGTAGCCGTTTTGAAAAGGTTTCCACTCCTGGCCTAGTCAGGTGGATATGAATGAGCAGCCATTCTGAAAAGGTGTAAATTCCTGGCCCAGTCAGCTGATTGTGTGAGAACAGCCATTCTGAAAAGGTGTCCACTCCTGGCCTAGTCAGGTGGATATGAAGGAGCAGCCATTGTGAAAAGATGTCCACTCCTCGCCTAGTCAGATGGATATGAAGGAGTAGCCATTCTCAAAAGCTGTCCACTCCTGGCCCAGTCAGCTGATTATGAGAGAACAGCAATTTTGAAAAGGTATCCACTCCAGACTCAGTCAGCTGATTATGAAAGAACAGCCATTCTGAACAGATGTCCACTCCTGGCCAAGTCAGGTGGATATGAAGGAGCAGCCATTCTGAAAACGTGTCCATTCTTGGCCGAGTCACCTGATTATGAGAGAACAGCCATTCTGAAAAGGTGTCCACTCCTGGCCTAGTCAGGTAGATATGAAGGAGCAGCCATTCTGAAAATGTGACGACTTTTGGCCCAGTCAGCTGATTAAGATAGAACAGCCATTATGAAAATGTGTCCACTCCTGGCCCAGTCTGCTGATTATGAGAGATTAGCCATTTTGAAAAGTTGTCCACTCGTGGCCTAGTCACGTGGATATGAAGGAGCAGCGATTTTAAAAAGGTGTCCACTCCTGGCCTAATCAGGTAGATATGAATGAGCAGCCATTCTGAAAAGGTGTCCGCTCCTGGCCCAGGCAGCTGATTATGAGACAATAGCCATTCTGAAAAGTTATCCACTCTTGGCCCAGTCAGCTGATCATGAAAGAACAGCCATTTTGAAAAGGTGTCCACTCCTGGCCTAGTCAGCTGATTATGAGAGAGCAGCCATTCTGAAAATGTGTCCACTCCTGGCCTAGTCAGGTGGATATGAAGGAGCAGCCATTCTGAAAAGGTGTCCACTCCTGGCCCAGCCAGGTGAATATGAAGGAGCTGCAATTCTGAAAAGTTGTCCACTCCTGGTCCATTCAGCTGATTATGAGAGAACAGCCATTTTGAAAAGGTTTCCACTCCTGGCCCATTCAGATGGATATGAAGGATCACCCATTCTGAAAAAGTGTCCAATTCTGGCCAAGTCAGCTGTTTATGAGAGAACAGCCATTCTGAAAATGTGTCCACTCCTGGCCCAGACTGCTGATTAAGAGAGAACAGCCCTTCTGAAAAGGTGTCCACTCCTGGCTCACTCAGGTGGATATGAAGGAGCAGCCATTTTGAAAAGGTGTCCACTCCTGGCCTAGTCAGCTGATTATGAGAGAGCAGCCATTTTGAAAACGTGTCCACTCTTGGCCCAGTCAGCTGATTATGAGAGAACAGCCATTCTGAAACGGTGTCCACGCCTGGCCTAGTCAGGTGGATATGAAGGAGCAGCCGTTGTGAAAAGATGTCCACTCCTCGCCTAGTCAGATGGATATGAAGGAGCAGCCATTCTCAAAAGGTGTCCACTCCTGGCCCAGTCAGCTGATTATGAGAGAACAGCAATTTTGAAAAGGTATCCACTCCAGACTCAGTCAGCTGATTATGAAAGAACAGCCATTCTGAACATGTGACCACTCCTGGCCAAGTCAGGTGGATATGAAGGAGCAGCCATTCTGAAAACGTGTCCATTCTTGGGCGAGTCACCTGATTATGAGAGAAAAGCCATTCTGAAAAGGTGTCCACTCCTGGCCTAGTCAGGTAGATATGAAGGAGCAGCCATTCTGAAAATCTGTCGACTTTTGGCCCAGTCAGCTGATTAAGATAGAACAGCCATTCTGAAAATGTGTCCACTCCTGGCCCAGTCTGCTGATTATGAGAGATTAGCCATTTTGAAAAGTTGTCCACTCGGGGCCTAGTCACGTGGATATGAAGGAGCAGCGATTTTAAAAAGGTGTCCACTCCTTGCCTAATCAGTTAGATATGAATGAGCAGCCATTCTGAAAAGGTGTCCGCTCCTGGCCCAGGCAGCTGATTATGAGACAATAGCCATTCTGAAAAGGTGTCCACTCCTGGCCTAGTCAGGTGGATGTGAAGGAGCAGCCATTCTGAAAAGGTGTCCACTCCTGGCCCCGTCAGCTGATTATGAGAGAATAGCCATTTTGAAAAGGTGTCCACTACTGTCCCAGTCAGCTTATTATGAAAGAACAGCCATTCTGAAAATGTGTGCGCTCCTGGCACAGTCTGATGATTATGAGAGAGTAGCCATTTTGAAAAGGTTTCCACTCCTGGCCTAGTAAGGTGGATATGAATGAGCAGCCATTCTGAAAAGGTGTCAATTCCTGGCCCAGTCAGCTGATTGTGTGAGAACAGCCATTCTGAAAAGGTGTCCACTCCTGGCCTAGTCAGGTGGATATGAAGGAGGAGCCATTCTGAAAAGGTGTCCACTCCTGGCCCAGTCAGCTGATTATGAGAGAAAAGCCATTCTGAATAGGTGTCCACTCCTGTCCTAGTCAGGTGGATATGAAGGAGGAGCCTTCTGAAAAGGTGTCCAATCCTGGCCAAGTCAGCTGTTTATGAGAGAACAGCCATTATGAAAATGTGTCCACTCCTGGCCCAGACTGCTGATTATGAGAGAACAGCCCTTCTGAAAAGGTGTCCATTCCTGGCTCAGTCAGGTGGATATGAAGGAGCAGCCATTTTGAAAAGGTGTCCACTCCTGGCCCAGTAAGTTGATTATGACAGAGCAGCCATTTTGAAAAGGTGTCCACTCCTGGCCTAGTCAGCTGATTATGAGAGAGCAGCCATTCTGAAAATGTGTCCACTCCTGGCCTAGTCAGGTGGATATGAAGGAGCAGCCATTCTCAAAAAGTGTCCACTCCTGGCCCAGCCAGCTGATTATGAGAGAACAGCCATTCTGAAAAGTTGTCCACTCCTGACCCAGTCTACTGATTATGAGAGATTAGCCATTTTGAAAAGGTGTCCACTCCTGGCCTAGTCAGTTGATTATGAGAGAGCAGCCATTCTGAAAAGGTGTCCACTCCTGGCCTAGTCAGGTGGATGTGAAGGAGCAGCCATTCTGAAAAGGTGTCCACTGCTGGCCCAGTCAGCTGATTATGAGAGAATAGCCATTTTGAAAAGGTGTCCACTACTGTCCCAGTCAGCTTATTATGAGAGAACAGCCATTCTGAAAATGTGTGCGCTCCTGGCACAGTCTGATGATTATGAGAGAGTAGCCATTTTGAAAAGGTTTCCACTCCTGGCCTAGTCAGGTGGATATGAATGAGCAGCCATTCTGAAAAGGTGTCAATTCCTGGCCCAGTCAGCTGATTGTGTGAGAACAGCCATTCTGAAAAGGTGTCCACTCCTGTCCTAGTCAGGTGGATATGAAGGAGGAGCCATTCTGAAAAGGTGTCCACTCCTGGCCCAGTCACCTGATTATGAGAGAAAAGACATTCTGAATAGGTGTCCACTCCTGTCCTAGTCAGGTGGATATGAAGGAGGAGCCTTCTGAAAAGGTGTCCACTCCTGTCCCAGTCAACTGATTATGAGAGAGCATACATTTTGAAAATGTGTCCACTCCTGGCCTAGTCAGGTGGATATGAAGTAGCAGCCATTCTGAAAAGGTGCCAATCCTGGCCCAGTCACGTGGATATGAAGGAGCAGCCATTCTGAAAAGGTGTCCACTCTTGGCCCACTAAGCTGATTATGAGAGATTAGCCATTTTGAAAAGTTGTCCACTCGTGGCCTAGTCACGTGGATATGAAGGAGCAGCGATTTTAAAAAGGTGTCCACTCCTGGCCTAATCAGGTAGATATGAATGAGCAGCCATTCTGAAAAGGTGTCCGCTCCTGGCCCAGGCAGCTGATTATGAGACAATAGCCATTCTGAAAAGTTAATCACACTTGGCCCAGTCAGCTGATTATGAAAGAGCAGCCATTTTGAAAAGGTGTCCACTCCTGGCCTAGTCAGCTGATTATGAGAGAGCAGCCATTCTGAAAATGTGTCCACTCCTGGCCTAGTCAGGTGGATATGAAGGAGCAGCCATTCTCAAAAAGTGTCCACTCCTGGCCCAGTCAGCTGATTATGAGAGAACAGCAATTCTGAAAAGTTGTCCACTCCTGACCGAGTCTGCTGATTATGAGAGATTAGCCATTTTGAAAAGGTGTCCACTCCTGGCTCCGTCAGGTGGATATGAAGGAGCAGCCATTTTGAAAAGGTGTCCACTCCTGGCCTAGTAAGGTGGATATGAAGCAGCAGACATTCTGAAAAGGTGTCCACTCCTGGCCCAGCCAGGTGAATATGAAGGAGCTGCAATTCTGAAAAGTTGTCCACTCCTGGTCCATTCAGCTGATTATGAGAGAACAGCCATTTTGAAAAGGTGTCCACTCCTGGCCCATTCAGATGGATATGAAGGAGCACCCATTCTGAAAAAGTGTCCAATCCTGGCCAAGTCAGCTGTTTATGAGAGAACAGCCATTATGAAAATGTGACCACTCCTGGCCCAGACTGCTGATTATGAGAGAACAGCCCTTCTGAAAAGGTGTCCACTCCTGGCTCAGTCAGGTGGATATGAAGGAGCAGCCATTTTGAAAAGGTGTCCACTCCCGGCACAGTCAGCTGATTATGACAGAGCAGCCATTTTGAAAAGGTGTCCACTCTTGGCCCACTCAGCTGATTATGAGAGATTAGCCATTTTGAAAAGTTGTCCACTCGTGGCCTAGTCACGTGAATATGAAGGAGCAGCGATTTTAAAAAGGTGTCCACTCCTGGCCTAATCAGGTAGATATGAATGAGCAGCCATTCTGAAAAGGTGTCCGCTCCTGGCCCTGGCAGCTGATTATGAGACAATAGCCGTTCTGAAAAGTTATCCACTCTTGGCCCAGTCAGCTGATTATGAAAGAGCAGCCATTTTGAAAAGGTGTCCACTCCTGGCCTAGTCAGCTGATTATGAGAGAGCAGCCATTCTGAAAATGTGTCCACTCCTGGCCTAGTCAGGTGGATATGAAGGAGCAGCCATTCTCAAAAAGTGTCCACTCCTGGCCTAATCAGGTAGATATGAATGAGCAGCCATTCTGAAAAGGTGTCCGCTCCTGGCCCAGGCAGCTGATTATGAGACAATAGCCATTCTGAAAAGTTATCCACACTTGGCCCAGTCCGCTGATTATGAAAGAGCATCCATTTTGAAAAGGTGTCCACTCCTGGCCTAGTCAGCTGATTATGAGAGAGCAGCCATTCTGAAAATGTGTCCACTCCTGGCCTAGTCAGGTGGATATGAAGGAGCAGCCATTCTCAAAAAGTGTCCACTCCTGGCCCAGTCAGCTGATTATGAGAGAACAGCCATTCTGAAAAGTTGTCCACTCCTGACCCAGTCTGCTGATTATGAGAGATTAGCCATTTTGAAAAGGTGTCCACTCCTGGCCCAGTCAGCTGATTATGAGAGAACAGCCATTCTGAAAAGTTGTCCACTCCTCACCTAGTCTGCTGATTATGAGAGATTAGCCATTTTGAAAAGGTGTCCACTCCTGGCCTAGTCAGTTGATTATGAGAGAGCAGCCATTCTCAAAAGCTGTCCACTCCTGGCCCAGTCAGCTGATTATGAGAGAACAGCAATTTTGAAAAAGTATCCACTCCAGACTCAGTCAGCTGATTATGAAAGAACAGCCATTCTGAACAGATGTCCACTCCTGGCCAAGTCAGGTGGATATGAAGGAGCAGCCATTCTGAAAACGTGTCCATTCTTGGCCGAGTCACCTGATTATGAGAGAACAGCCATTCTGAAAAGGTGTCCACTCCTGGCCTAGTCAGGTAGATATGAAGGAGCAGCCATTCTGAAAATGTGACGACTTTTGGCCCAGTCAGCTGATTAAGATAGAACAGCCATTATGAAAATGTGTCCACTCCTGGCCCAGTCTGCTGATTATGAGAGATTAGCCATTTTGAAAAGTTGTCCACTCATGGCCTAGTCACGTGGATATGAAGGAGCAGCGATTTTAAAAAGGTGTCCACTCCTGGCCTAATCAGGTAGATATGAATGAGCAGCCATTCTGAAAAGGTGTCCGCTCCTGGCCCAGGCAGCTGATTATGAGACAATAGCCATTCTGAAAAGTTATCCACTCTTGGCCCAGTCAGCTGATCATGAAAGAGCAGCCATTTTGAAAAGGTGTCCACTCCTGGCCTAGTCAGCTGATTATGAGAGAGCAGCCATTCTGAAAATGTGTCCACTCCTGGCCTAGTCAGGTGGATATGAAGGAGCAGCCATTCTCAAAAAGTGTCCACTCCTGGCCCAGTCAGCTGATTATGAGAGAACAGCCATTCTGAAAAGTTGTCCACTCCTCACCCAGTCTGCTGATTATGAGAGATTAGCCATTTTGAAAAGGTGTCCACTCCTGGCCTAGTCAGTTGATTATGAGAGAGCAGCCATTCTGAAAAGGTGTCCACTCCTGGCCTAGTCAGGTGGATGTGAAGGAGCAGCCATTCTGAAAAGGTGTCCACTCCTGGCCCAGTCAGCTGATTATGAGAGAATAGCCATTTTGAAAAGGTGTCCACTACTGTCCCAGTCAGCTTATTATGAGAGAACAGCCATTCTGAAAATGTGTGCGCTCCTGGCACAGTCTGATGATTATGAGAGAGTAGCCATTTTGAAAAGATTTCCACTCCTGGCCTAGTCAGGTGGATATGAATGAGCAGCCATTCTGAAAAGGTGTCAATTCCTGGCCCAGTCAGCTGATTGTGTGAGAACAGCCATTCTGAAAAGGTGTCCACTCCTGGCCTAGTCAGGTGGATATGAAGGAGGAGCTATTCTGAAAAGGTGTCCACTCCTGGCCCAGTCAGCTGATTATGAGAGAAAAGCCATTCTGAATAGGTGTCCACTCCTGTCCTAGTCAGGTGGATATGAAGGAGGAGCCTTCTGAAAAGGTGTCCACTCCTGTCCCAGTCAACTGATTATGAGAGAGAATACATTTTGAAAATGTGTCCACTCCTGGCCTAGTCAGGTGGATATGAAGTAGCAGCCATTCTGAAAAGGTGCCAATCCTGGCCCAGTCACGTGGATATGAAGGAGCAGCCATTCTGAAAAGGTGTCCCCTCCTGGCCCATTCAGCGAATTATGAGAACAGCCATTCTGAAAAGGTATCCACTCCAGGCCCAGTCAGGTGTATATGAAGGAGCAGCCATTTTGAAAACGTTTAAATTCCTGTCCCAGTCAGCTGATCATGAGAGAACAGCCATTTTGAAAAGGTGTCCACGCCTGGCCTAGTCAGGTGGATATGAAGGAGCAGCCATTCTGAAAAGGTGTCCACTCCTGACCCAGCCAGGTGAATATGAAGGAGCTGCAATTCTGAAAAGTTGTCCACTCCTGGTCCATTCAGCTGATTATGAGAGAACAGCCATTTTGAAAAGGTTTCCACTCCTGGCCCATTCAGATGGATATGAAGGATCACCCATTCTGAAAAAGTGTCCAATTCTGGCCAAGTCAGCTGTTTATGAGAGAACAGCCATTCTGAAAATGTGTCCACTCCTGGCCCAGACTGCTGATTAAGAGAGAACAGCCCTTCTGAAAAGGTGTCCATTCCTGGCTCAGTCAGGTGGATATGAAGGAGCAGCCATTTTGAAAAGGTGTCCACTCCTGGCCTAGTCAGCTGATTATGACAGAGCAGCCATTTTGAAAACGTGTCCACTCTTGGCCCAGTCAGCTGATTATGAGAGAACAGCCATTCTGAAACGGTGTCCACTCCTGGCCTAGTCAGGTGGATATGAAGGAGGAGCCTTCTGAAAAGGTGTCCACTCCTGTCCCTGTCAGGTGATTATGAGAGAGCAGACATTTTGAAAAGGTGTCCACTCCTAGACTAGTCAGGTGGATATGAAGGAGCAGCCATTCTGAAAAGGTGTCAACTCCTGGTCCAGTCAGCTTAATTGTGTGAGAACAGCCATTTTGAAAATGTGTCCACTCCTGGCCCAGTCAGCTGATTATGAGAGAGCAGCCATTTTGAAAAGGTGTCCACGCCTGGCCTAGTCAGGTGGATATGAATGAGCAGCCATTCTGAAAATGTGCTCACTCCTGGCCCAATCAGGTGGATATAAATGAGCAGCCATTTTGAAAACGTTTAGATTCCTGTCCCAGTCAGCTGATTATGAGAGAACAGCCATTTTGAAAAGGTGTCCATGCCTGGCCTAGTCAGGTGCATATGAAGGAGCAGCCATTTTGAAAAGATGTCCACTCCTCGCCTAGGCAGATGGATATGAAGGAGCAGCCATTCTCAAAATGTGTCCACTCCTGTCCCAGTCAGCTGATTATGAGAGAGCAGCCATTTTGAAAAGGTGTCCACGCCTGGCCTAGTCAGGTGGATATGAATGAGCAGCCATTCTGAAAATGTGCTCACTCCTGGCCCAATCAGGTGGATATAAATGAGCAGCCATTTTGAAAACGTTTAGATTCCTGTCCCAGTCAGCTGATTATGAGAGAACAGCCATTTTGAAAAGGTGTCCATGCTTGGCCTAGTCAGGTGCATATGAAGGAGCAGCCATTGTGAAAAGATGTCCACTCCTCGCCTAGGCAGATGGATATGAAGGAGCAGCCATTCTCAAAAGCTGTCCACTCCTGGCCCAGTCAGCTGATTATGAGAGAACAGCAATTTTGAAAAGGTATCCACTCCAGACTCAGTCAGCTGATTATGAAAGAACAGCCATTCTGAACAGATGTCCACTCCTGGCCAAGTCAGGTGGATATGAAGGAGCAGCCATTCTGAAAACGTGTCCATTCTTGGCCGAGTCACCTGAATATGAGATAACAGCCATTCTGAAAAGGTGTCCACTCCTGGCCTAGTCAGGTAGATATGAAGGAGCAGCCATTCTGAAAATGTGACGACTTTTGGCCCAGTCAGCAGATTAAGATAGAACAGCCATTATGAGAATGTGTCCACTCCTGGCCCAGTCTGCTGATTATGAGAGATTAGCCATTTTGAAAAGTTGTCCACTCGTGGCCTAGTCACGTGGATATGAAGGAGCAGCGATTTTAAAAAGGTGTCCACTCCTGGCCTAATCAGGTAGATATGAATGAGCAGCCATTCTGAAAAGGTGTCCGCTCCTGGCCCAGGCAGCTGATTATGAGACAATAGCCATTCTGAAAAGTTATCCACTCTTGGCCCAGTCAGCTGATCATGAAAGAGCAGCCATTTTGAAAAGGTGTCCACTCCTGGCCTAGTCAGCTGATTATGAGAGAGCAGCCATTCTGAAAATGTGTCCACTCCTGGCCTAGTCAGGTGGATATGAAGGAGCAGCCATTCTCAAAAAGTGTCCACTCCTGGCCCAGTCAGCTGATTATGAGAGAACAGCCATTCTGAAAAGTTGTCCACTCCTCACCCAGTCTGCTGATTATGAGAGATTAGCCATTTTGAAAAGGTGTCCACTCCTGGCCTAGTCAGTTGATTATGAGAGAGCAGCCATTCTGAAAAGGTGTCCACTCCTGGCCTAGTCAGGTGGATGTGAAGGAGCAGCCATTCTGAAAAGGTGTCCACTCCTGGCCCAGTCAGCTGATTATGAGAGAATAGCCATTTTGAAAAGGTGTCCACTACTGTCCCAGTCAGCTTATTATGAGAGAACAGCCATTCTGAAAATGTGTGCGCTCCTGGCACAGTCTGATGATTATGAGAGAGTAGCCATTTTGAAAAGATTTCCACTCCTGGCCTAGTCAGGTGGATATGAATGAGCAGCCATTCTGAAAAGGTGTCAATTCCTGGCCCAGTCAGCTGATTGTGTGAGAACAGCCATTCTGAAAAGGTGTCCACTCCTGGCCTAGTCAGGTGGATATGAATGAGGAGCTATTCTGAAAAGGTGTCCACTCCTGGCCCAGTCAGCTGATTATGAGAGAAAAGCCATTCTGAATAGGTGTCCACTCCTGTCCTAGTCAGGTGGATATGAAGGAGGAGCCTTCTGAAAAGGTGTCCACTCCTGTCCCAGTCAACTGATTATGAGAGAACATACATTTTGAAAATGTGTCCACTCCTGGCCTAGTCAGGTGGATATGAAGTAGCAGCCATTCTGAAAAGGTGCCAATCCTGGCCCAGTCACGTGGATATGAAGGAGCAGCCATTCTGAAAAGGTGTCCCCTCCTGGCCCATTCTGCGAATTATGAGAACAGCCATTCTGAAAAGGTATCCACTCCAGGCCCAGTCAGGTGTATATGAAGGAGCAGCCATTTTGAAAACGTTTAAATTCCTGTCCCAGTCAGCTGATCATGAGAGAACAGCCATTTTGAAAAGGTGTCCACGCCTGGCCTAGTCAGGTGGATATGAAGGAGCAGCCATTCTGAAAAGGTGTCCACTCCTGGCCCAGCCAGGTGAATATGAAGGAGCTGCAATTCTGAAAAGTTGTCCACTCCTGGTCCATTCAGCTGATTATGAGAGAACAGCCATTTTGAAAAGGTTTCCACTCCTGGCCCATTCAGATGGATATGAAGGATCACCCATTCTGAAAAAGTGTCCAATTCTGGCCAAGTCAGCTGTTTATGAGAGAACAGCCATTCTGAAAATGTGTCCACTCCTGGCCCAGACTGCTGATTAAGAGAGAACAGCCCATCTGAAAAGGTGTCCACTCCTGGCTCAGTCAGGTGGATATGAAGGAGCAGCCATTTTGAAAAGGTGTCCACTCCTGGCCTAGTCAGCTGATTATGACAGAGCAGCCATTTTGAAAACGTGTCCACTCTTGGCCCAGTCAGCTGATTATGAGAGAACAGCCATTCTGAAACGGTGTCCACTCCTGGCCTAGTCAGGTGGATATGAAGGAGGAGCCTTCTGAAAAGGTGTCCACTCCTGTCCCTGTCAGGTGATTATGAGAGAGCAGACATTTTGAAAAGGTGTCCCCTCCTAGACTAGTCAGGTGGATATGAAGGAGCAGCCATTCTGAAAAGGTGTCAACTCCTGGTCCAGTCAGCTTAATTGTGTGAGAACAGCCATTTTGAAAATGTGTCCACTCCTGGCCCAGTCAGCTGATTATGAGAGAGCAGCCATTTTGAAAAGGTGTCCACGCCTGGCCTAGTCAGGTGGATATGAATGAGCAGCCATTCTGAAAATGTGCTCACTCCTGGCCCAATCAGGTGGATATAAATGAGCAGCCATTTTGAAAACGTTTAGATTCCTGTCCCAGTCAGCTGATTATGAGAGAACAGCCATTTTGAAAAGGTGTCCATGCCTGGCCTAGTCAGGTGCATATGAAGGAGCAGCCATTTTGAAAAGATGTCCACTCCTCGCCTAGGCAGATGGATATGAAGGAGCAGCCATTCTCAAAATGTGTCCACTCCTGTCCCAGTCAGCTGATTATGAGAGAGCAGCCATTTTGAAAAGGTGTCCACGCCTGGCCTAGTCAGGTGGATATGAATGAGCAGCCATTCTGAAAATGTGCTCACTCCTGGCCCAATCAGGTGGATATAAATGAGCAGCCATTTTGAAAACGTTTAGATTCCTGTCCCAGTCAGCTGATTATGAGAGAACAGCCATTTTGAAAAGGTGTCCATGCTTGGCCTAGTCAGGTGCATATGAAGGAGCAGCCATTGTGAAAAGATGTCCACTCCTCGCCTAGGCAGATGGATATGAAGGAGCAGCCATTCTCAAAATGTGTCCACTCCTGTCCCAGTCAGCTGATTATGAGAGAACAGCCATTTTGAAAAGGTGTCCACGCCTGGCCTAGTCAGGTGGATATGAAGGAGCAGCCATTGTGAAAAGATGGCCACTCCTCGCCTAGTCAGATGGATATGAAGGAGCAGCCATTCTCAAAAGCTGTCCACTCCTGGCCCAGTCAGCTGATTATGAGAGAACAGCAATTTTGAAAAGGTATCCACTCCAGACTCAGTCAGCTGATTATGAAAGAACAGCCATTCTGAACAGATGTCCACTCCTGGCCAAGTCAGGTGGATATGAAGGATCAGCCATTCTGAAAACGTGTCCATTCTTGGCCGAGTCACCTGAATATGAGATAACAGCCATTCTGAAAAGGTGTCCACTCCTGGCCTAGTCAGGTAGATATGAAGGAGCAGCCATTCTGAAAATGTGACGACTTTTGGCCCAGTCAGCAGATTAAGATAGAACAGCCATTATGAGAATGTGTCCACTCCTGGCCCAGTCTGCTGATTATGAGAGATTAGCCATTTTGAAAAGTTGTCCACTCGTGGCCTAGTCACGTGGATATGAAGGAGCAGCGATTTTAAAAAGGTGTCCACTCCTGGCCTAATCAGGTAGATATGAATGAGCAGCCATTCTGAAAAGGTGTCCGCTCCTGGCCCAGGCAGCTGATTATGAGACAATAGCCATTCTGAAAAGTTATCCACTCTTGGCCCAGTCAGCTGATCATGAAAGAGCAGCCATTTTGAAAAGGTGTCCACTCCTGGCCTAGTCAGCTGATTATGAGAGAGCAGCCATTCTGAAAATGTGTCCACTCCTGGCCTAGTCAGGTGGATATGAAGGAGCAGCCATTCTCAAAAAGTGTCCACTCCTGGCCCAGTCAGCTGATTATGAGAGAACAGCCATTCTGAAAAGTTGTCCACTCCTCACCCAGTCTGCTGATTATGAGAGATTAGCCATTTTGAAAAGGTGTCCACTCCTGGCCTAGTCAGTTGATTATGAGAGAGCAGCCATTCTGAAAAGGTGTCCACTCCTGGCCTAGTCAGGTGGATGTGAAGGAGCAGCCATTCTGAAAAGGTGTCCACTCCTGGCCCAGTCAGCTGATTATGAGAGAATAGCCATTTTGAAAAGGTGTCCACTACTGTCCCAGTCAGCTTATTATGAGAGAACAGCCATTCTGAAAATGTGTGCGCTCCTGGCACAGTCTGATGATTATGAGAGAGTAGCCATTTTGAAAAGATTTCCACTCCTGGCCTAGTCAGGTGGATATGAATG
Organism: Hemicordylus capensis; assembly: GCF_027244095.1. Lineage (NCBI taxonomy): Eukaryota > Metazoa > Chordata > Lepidosauria > Squamata > Cordylidae > Hemicordylus > Hemicordylus capensis. Next base: position 7,833,810 of record NC_069668.1, on the reverse strand, counting down.
AGCAGCCATGCTGAAAAGGTGTCAATTCCTGGCCCAGTCAGCTGATTGTGTGAGAACAGCCATTCTGAAAAGGTGTCCACTCCTGGCCTAGTCAGGTGGATATGAAGGAGGAGCTATTCTGAAAAGGTGTCCACTCCTGGCCCAGTCAGCTGATTATGAGAGAAAAGCCATTCTGAATAGGTGTCCACTCCTGTCCTAGTCAGGTGGATATGAAGGAGGAGCCTTCTGAAAAGGTGTCCACTCCTGTCCCAGTCAACTGATTATGAGAGAACATACATTTTGAAAATGTGTCCACTCCTGGCCTAGTCAGGTGGATATGAAGTAGCAGCCATTCTGAAAAGGTGCCAATCCTGGCCCAGTCACGTGGATATGAAGGAGCAGCCATTCTGAAAAGGTGTCCCCTCCTGGCCCATTCAGCGAATTATGAGAACAGCCATTCTGAAAAGGTATCCACTCCAGGCCCAGTCAGGTGTATATGAAGGAGCAGCCATTTTGAAAACGTTTAAATTCCTGTCCCAGTCAGCTGATCATGAGAGAACAGCCATTTTGAAAAGGTGTTCACGGCTGGCCTAGTCAGGTGGATATGAAGGAGCAGCCATTCTGAAAAGGTGTCCACTCCTGGCCCAGCCAGGTGAATATGAACGAGCTGCAATTCTGAAAAGTTGTCCACTCCTGGTCCATTCAGCTGATTATGAGAGAACAGCCATTTTGAAAAGGTTTCCACTCCTGGCCCATTCAGATGGATATGAAGGATCACCCATTCTGAAAAAGTGTCCAATTCTGGCCAAGTCAGCTGTTTATGAGAGAACAGCCATTCTGAAAATGTGTCCACTCCTGGCCCAGACTGCTGATTAAGAGAGAACAGCCCATCTGAAAAGGTGTCCACTCCTGGCTCAGTCAGGTGGATATGAAGGAGCAGCCATTTTGAAAAGGTGTCCACTCCTGGCCTAGTCAGCTGATTATGACAGAGCAGCCATTTTGAAAACGTGTCCACTCTTGGCCCAGTCAGCTGATTATGAGAGAACAGCCATTCTGAAACGGTGTCCACTCCTGGCCTAGTCAGGTGGATATGAAGGAGGAGCCTTCTGAAAAGGTGTCCACTCCTGTCCCTGTCAGGTGATTATGAGAGAGCAGACATTTTGAAAAGGTGTCCCCTCCTAGACTAGTCAGGTGGATATGAAGGAGCAGCCATTCTGAAAAGGTGTCAACTCCTGGTCCAGTCAGCTTAATTGTGTGAGAACAGCCATTTTGAAAATGTGTCCACTCCTGGCCCAGTCAGCTGATTATGAGAGAGCAGCCATTTTGAAAAGGTGTCCACGCCTGGCCTAGTCAGGTGGATATGAATGAGCAGCCATTCTGAAAATGTGCTCACTCCTGGCCCAATCAGGTGGATATAAATGAGCAGCCATTTTGAAAACGTTTAGATTCCTGTCCCAGTCAGCTGATTATGAGAGAACAGCCATTTTGAAAAGGTGTCCATGCCTGGCCTAGTCAGGTGCATATGAAGGAGCAGCCATTTTGAAAAGATGTCCACTCCTCGCCTAGGCAGATGGATATGAAGGAGCAGCAATTCTCAAAATGTGTCCACTCCTGTCCCAGTCAGCTGATTATGAGAGAGCAGCCATTTTGAAAAGGTGTCCACGCCTGGCCTAGTCAGGTGGATATGAATGAGCAGCCATTCTGAAAATGTGCTCACTCCTGGCCCAATCAGGTGGATATAAATGAGCAACCATTTTGAAAACGTTTAGATTCCTGTCCCAGTCAGCTGATTATGAGAGAACAGCCATTTTGAAAAGGTGTCCATGCCTGGCCTAGTCAGGTGCATATGAAGGAGCAGCCATTGTGAAAAGATGTCCACTCCTCGCCTAGGCAGATGGATATGAAGGAGCAGCCATTCTCAAAATGTGTCCACTCCTGTCCCAGTCAGCTGATTATGAGAGAACAGCCATTTTGAAAAGGTGTCCACGCCTGGCCTAGTCAGGTGGATATGAAGGAGCAGCCATTGTGAAAAGATGGCCACTCCTCGCCTAGTCAGATGGATATGAAGGAGCAGCCATTCTCAAAAGCTGTCCACTCCTGGCCCAGTCAGCTGATTATGAGAGAACAGCAATTTTGAAAAGGTATCCACTCCAGACTCAGTCAGCTGATTATGAAAGAACAGCCATTCTGAACAGATGTCCACTCCTGGCCAAGTCAGGTGGATATGAAGGAGCAGCCATTCTGAAAACGTGTCCATTCTTGGCCGAGTCACCTGAATATGAGATAACAGCCATTCTGAAAAGGTGTCCACTCCTGGCCTAGTCAGGTAGATATGAAGGAGCAGCCATTTTGAAAATGTGACGACTTTTGGCCCAGTCAGCAGATTAAGATAGAACAGCCATTATGAGAATGTGTCCACTCCTGGCCCAGTCTGCTGATTATGAGAGATTAGCCATTTTGAAAAGTTGTCCACTCGTGGCCTAGTCACGTGGATATGAAGGAGCAGCGATTTTAAAAAGGTGTCCACTCCTGGCCTAATCAGGTAGATATGAATGAGCAGCCATTCTGAAAAGGTGTCCGCTCCTGGCCCAGGCAGCTGATTATGAGACAATAGCCATTCTGAAAAGTTATCCACTCTTGGCCCAGTCAGCTGATCATGAAAGAGCAGCCATTTTGAAAAGGTGTCCACTCCTGGCCTAGTCAGCTGATTATGAGAGAGCAGCCATTCTGAAAATGTGTCCACTCCTGGCCTAGTCAGGTGGATATGAAGGAGCAGCCATTCTCAAAAAGTGTCCACTCCTGGCCCAGTCAGCTGATTATGAGAGAACAGCCATTCTGAAAAGTTGTCCACTCCTCACCCAGTCTGCTGATTATGAGAGATTAGCCATTTTGAAAAGGTGTCCACTCCTGGCCTAGTCAGTTGATTATGAGAGAGCAGCCATTCTGAAAAGGTGTCCACTCCTGGCCTAGTCAGGTGGATGTGAAGGAGCAGCCATTCTGAAAAGGTGTCCACTCCTGGCCCAGTCAGCTGATTATGAGAGAATAGCCATTTTGAAAAGGTGTCCACTACTGTCCCAGTCAGCTTATTATGAGAGAACAGCCATTCTGAAAATGTGTGCGCTCCTGGCACAGTCTGATGATTATGAGAGAGTAGCCATTTTGAAAAGATTTCCACTCCTGGCCTAGTCAGGTGGATATGAATGAGCAGCCATGCTGAAAAGGTGTCAATTCCTGGCCCAGTCAGCTGATTGTGTGAGAACAGCCATTCTGAAAAGGTGTCCACTCCTGGCCTAGTCAGGTGGATATGAAGGAGGAGCTATTCTGAAAAGGTGTCCACTCCTGGCCCAGTCAGCTGATTATGAGAGAAAAGCCATTCTGAATAGGTGTCCACTCCTGTCCTAGTCAGGTGGATATGAAGGAGGAGCCTTCTGAAAAGGTGTCCACTCCTGTCCCAGTCAACTGATTATGAGAGAACATACATTTTGAAAATGTGTCCACTCCTGGCCTAGTCAGGTGGATATGAAGTAGCAGCCATTCTGAAAAGGTGCCAATCCTGGCCCAGTCACGTGGATATGAAGGAGCAGCCATTCTGAAAAGGTGTCCCCTCCTGGCCCATTCAGCGAATTATGAGAACAGCCATTCTGAAAAGGTATCCACTCCAGGCCCAGTCAGGTGTATATGAAGGAGCAGCCATTTTGAAAACGTTTAAATTCCTGTCCCAGTCAGCTGATCATGAGAGAACAGCCATTTTGAAAAGGTGTCCACGCCTGGCCTAGTCAGGTGGATATGAAGGAGCAGCCATTCTGAAAAGGTGTCCACTCCTGGCCCAGCCAGGTGAATATGAAGGAGCTGCAATTCTGAAAAGTTGTCCACTCCTGGTCCATTCAGCTGATTATGAGAGAACAGCCATTTTGAAAAGGTTTCCACTCCTGGCCCATTCAGATGGATATGAAGGATCACCCATTCTGAAAAAGTGTCCAATTCTGGCCAAGTCAGCTGTTTATGAGAGAACAGCCATTCTGAAAATGTGTCCACTCCTGGCCCAGACTGCTGATTAAGAGAGAACAGCCCATCTGAAAAGGTGTCCACTCCTGGCTCAGTCAGGTGGATATGAAGGAGCAGCCATTTTGAAAAGGTGTCCACTCCTGGCCTAGTCAGCTGATTATGACAGAGCAGCCATTTTGAAAACGTGTCCACTCTTGGCCCAGTCAGCTGATTATGAGAGAACAGCCATTCTGAAACGGTGTCCACTCCTGGCCTAGTCAGGTGGATATGAAGGAGGAGCCTTCTGAAAAGGTGTCCACTCCTGTCCCTGTCAGGTGATTATGAGAGAGCAGACATTTTGAAAAGGTGTCCACTCCTAGACTAGTCAGGTGGATATGAAGGAGCAGCCATTCTGAAAAGGTGTCAACTCCTGGTCCAGTCAGCTTAATTGTGTGAGAACAGCCATTTTGAAAATGTGTCCACTCCTGGCCCAGTCAGCTGATTATGAGAGAGCAGCCATTTTGAAAAGGTGTCCACGCCTGGCCTAGTCAGGTGGATATGAATGAGCAGCCATTCTGAAAATGTGCTCACTCCTGGCCCAATCAGGTGGATATAAATGAGCAGCCATTTTGAAAACGTTTAGATTCCTGTCCCAGTCAGCTGATTATGAGAGAACAGCCATTTTGAAAAGGTGTCCATGCCTGGCCTAGTCAGGTGCATATGAAGGAGCAGCCATTTTGAAAAGATGTCCACTCCTCGCCTAGGCAGATGGATATGAAGGAGCAGCCATTCTCAAAATGTGTCCACTCCTGTCCCAGTCAGCTGATTATGAGAGAGCAGCCATTTTGAAAAGGTGTCCACGCCTGGCCTAGTCAGGTGGATATGAATGAGCAGCCATTCTGAAAATGTGCTCACTCCTGGCCCAATCAGGTGGATATAAATGAGCAGCCATTTTGAAAACGTTTAGATTCCTGTCCCAGTCAGCTGATTATGAGAGAACAGCCATTTTGAAAAGGTGTCCATGCCTGGCCTAGTCAGGTGCATATGAAGGAGCAGCCATTGTGAAAAGATGTCCACTCCTCGCCTAGGCAGATGGATATGAAGGAGCAGCCATTCTCAAAATGTGTCCACTCCTGTCCCAGTCAGCTGATTATGAGAGAACAGCCATTTTGAAAAGGTGTCCACGCCTGGCCTAGTCAGGTGGATATGAAGGAGCAGCCATTGTGAAAAGATGGCCACTCCTCGCCTAGTCAGATGGATATGAAGGAGCAGCCATTCTCAAAAGCTGTCCACTCCTGGCCCAGTCAGCTGATTATGAGAGAACAGCAATTTTGAAAAGGTATCCACTCCAGACTCAGTCAGCTGATTATGAAAGAACAGCCATTCTGAACAGATGTCCACTCCTGGCCAAGTCAGGTGGATATGAAGGAGCAGCCATTCTGAAAACGTGTCCATTCTTGGCCGAGTCACCTGATTATGAGAGAACAGCCATTCTGAAAAGGTGTCCACTCCTGGCCTAGTCAGGTAGATATGAAGGAGCAGCCATTCTGAAAATGTGACGACTTTTGGCCCAGTCAGCAGATTAAGATAGAACAGCCATTATGAGAATGTGTCCACTCCTGGCCCAGTCTGCTGATTATGAGAGATTAGCCATTTTGAAAAGTTGTCCACTCGTGGCCTAGTCACGTGGATATGAAGGAGCAGCGATTTTAAAAAGGTGTCCACTCCTGGCCTAATCAGGTAGATATGAATGAGCAGCCATTCTGAAAAGGTGTCCGCTCCTGGCCCAGGCAGCTGATAATGAGACAATAGCCATTCTGAAAAGTTATCCACTCTTGGCCCAGTCAGCTGATCACGAAAGAGCAGCCATTTTGAAAAGGTGTCCACTCCTGGCCTAGTCAGCTGATTATGAGAGAGCAGCCATTCTGAAAATGTGTCCACTCCTGGCCTAGTCAGGTGGATATGAAGGAGCAGCCATTCTCAAAAAGTGTCCACTCCTGGCCCAGTCAGCTGATTATGAGAGAACAGCCATTCTGAAAAGTTGTCCACTCCTCACCCAGTCTGCTGATTATGAGAGATTAGCCATTTTGAAAAGGTGTCCACTCCTGGCCTAGTCAGTTGATTATGAGAGAGCAGCCATTCTGAAAAGGTGTCCACTCCTGGCCTAGTCAGGTGGATGTGAAGGAGCAGCCATTCTGAAAAGGTGTCCACTCCTGGCCCAGTCAGCTGATTATGAGAGAATAGCCATTTTGAAAAGGTGTCCACTACTGTCCCAGTCAGCTTATTATGAGAGAACAGCCATTCTGAAAATGTGTGCGCTCCTGGCACAGTCTGATGATTATGAGAGAGTAGCCATTTTGAAAAGATTTCCACTCCTGGCCTAGTCAGGTGGATATGAATGAGCAGCCATTCTGAAAAGGTGTCAATTCCTGGCCCAGTCAGCTGATTGTGTGAGAACAGCCATTCTGAAAAGGTGTCCACTCCTGGCCTAGTCAGGTGGATATGAAGGAGGAGCTATTCTGAAAAGGTGTCCACTCCTGGCCCAGTCAGCTGATTATGAGAGAAAAGCCATTCTGAATAGGTGTCCACTCCTGTCCTAGTCAGGTGGATATGAAGGAGGAGCCTTCTGAAAAGGTGTCCACTCCTGTCCCAGTCAACTGATTATGAGAGAACATACATTTTGAAAATGTGTCCACTCCTGGCCTAGTCAGGTGGATATGAAGTAGCAGCCATTCTGAAAAGGTGCCAATCCTGGCCCAGTCACGTGGATATGAAGGAGCAGCCATTCTGAAAAGGTGTCCCCTCCTGGCCCATTCAGCGAATTATGAGAACAGCCATTCTGAAAAGGTATCCACTCCAGGCCCAGTCAGGTGTATATGAAGGAGCAGCCATTTTGAAAACGTTTAAATTCCTGTCCCAGTCAGCTGATCATGAGAGAACAGCCATTTTGAAAAGGTGTCCACGCCTGGCCTAGTCAGGTGGATATGAAGAAGCAGCCATTCTGAAAAGGTGTCCACTCCTGGCCCAGCCAGGTGAATATGAAGGAGCTGCAATTCTGAAAAGTTGTCCACTCCTGGTCCATTCAGCTGATTATGAGAGAACAGCCATTTTGAAAAGGTTTCCACTCCTGGCCCATTCAGATGGATATGAAGGATCACCCATTCTGAAAAAGTGTCCAATTCTGGCCAAGTCAGCTGTTTATGAGAGAACAGCCATTCTGAAAATGTGTCCACTCCTGGCCCAGACTGCTGATTAAGAGAGAACAGCCCATCTGAAAAGGTGTCCACTCCTGGCTCAGTCAGGTGGATATGAAGGAGCAGCCATTTTGAAAAGGTGTCCACTCCTGGCCTAGTCAGCTGATTATGACAGAGCAGCCATTTTGAAAACGTGTCCACTCTTGGCCCAGTCAGCTGATTATGAGAGAACAGCCATTCTGAAACGGTGTCCACTCCTGGCCTAGTCAGGTGGATATGAAGGAGGAGCCTTCTGAAAAGGTGTCCACTCCTGTCCCTGTCAGGTGATTATGAGAGAGCAGACATTTTGAAAAGGTGTCCACTCCTAGACTAGTCAGGTGGATATGAAGGAGCAGCCATTCTGAAAAGGTGTCAACTCCTGGTCCAGTCAGCTTAATTGTGTGAGAACAGCCATTTTGAAAATGTGTCCAAACCTGGCCCAGTCAGCTGATTATGAGAGAGCAGCAATTTTGAAAAGGTGTCCACGCCTGGCCTAGTCAGGTGGATATGAATGAGCAGCCATTCTGAAAATGTGCTCACTCCTGGCCCAATCAGGTGGATATAAATGAGCAGCCATTTTGAAAACGTTTAGATTCCTGTCCCAGTCAGCTGATTATGAGAGAACAGCCATTTTGAAAAGGTGTCCATGCCTGGCCTAGTCAGGTGCATATGAAGGAGCAGCCATTTTGAAAAGATGTCCACTCCTCGCCTAGGCAGATGGATATGAAGGAGCAGCCATTCTCAAAATGTGTCCACTCCTGTCCCAGTCAGCTGATTATGAGAGAGCAGCCATTTTGAAAAGGTGTCCACGCCTGGCCTAGTCAGGTGGATATGAATGAGCAGCCATTCTGAAAATGTGCTCACTCCTGGCCCAATCAGGTGGATATAAATGAGCAGCCATTTTGAAAATGTTTAGATTCCTGTCCCAGTCAGCTGATTATGAGAGAACAGCCATTTTGAAAAGGTGTCCATGCCTGGCCTAGTCAGGTGCATATGAAGGAGCAGCCATTGTGAAAAGATGTCCACTCCTCGCCTAGGCAGATGGATATGAAGGAGCAGCCATTCTCAAAATGTGTCCACTCCTGTCCCAGTCAGCTGATTATGAGAGAACAGCCATTTTGAAAAGGTGTCCACGCCTGGCCTAGTCAGGTGGATATGAAGGAGCAGCCATTGTGAAAAGATGGCCACTCCTCGCCTAGTCAGATGGATATGAAGGAGCAGCCATTCTCAAAAGCTGTCCACTCCTGGCCCAGTCAGCTGATTATGAGAGAACAGCAATTTTGAAAAGGTATCCACTCCAGACTCAGTCAGCTGATTATGAAAGAACAGCCATTCTGAACAGATGTCCACTCCTGGCCAAGTCAGGTGGATATGAAGGAGCAGCCATTCTGAAAACGTGTCCATTCTTGGCCGAGTCACCTGATTATGAGAGAACAGCCATTCTGAAAAGGTGTCCACTCCTGGCCTAGTCAGGTAGATATGAAGGAGCAGCCATTCTGAAAATGTGACGACTTTTGGCCCAGTCAGCAGATTAAGATAGAACAGCCATTATGAGAATGTGTCCACTCCTGGCCCAGTCTGCTGATTATGAGAGATTAGCCATTTTGAAAAGTTGTCCACTCGTGGCCTAGTCACGTGGATATGAAGGAGCAGCGATTTTAAAAAGGTGTCCACTCCTGGCCTAATCAGGTAGATATGAATGAGCAGCCATTCTGAAAAGGTGTCCGCTCCTGGCCCAGGCAGCTGATTATGAGACAATAGCCATTCTGAAAAGTTATCCACTCTTGGCCCAGTCAGCTGATCACGAAAGAGCAGCCATTTTGAAAAGGTGTCCACTCCTGGCCTAGTCAGCTGATTATGAGAGAGCAGCCATTCTGAAAATGTGTCCACTCCTGGTCTAGTCAGGTGGATATGAAGGAGCAGCCATTCTCAAAAAGTGTCCACTCCTGGCCCAGTCAGCTGATTATGAGAGAACAGCCATTCTGAAAAGTTGTCCACTCCTCACCCAGTCTGCTGATTATGAGAGATTAGCCATTTTGAAAAGGTGTCCACTCCTGGCCTAGTCAGTTGATTATGAGAGAGCAGCCATTCTGAAAAGGTGTCCACTCCTGGCCTAGTCAGGTGGATGTGAAGGAGCAGCCATTCTGAAAAGGTGTCCACTCCTGGCCCAGTCAGCTGATTATGAGAGAATAGCCATTTTGAAAAGGTGTCCACTACTGTCCCAGTCAGCTTATTATGAGAGAACAGCCATTCTGAAAATGTGTGCGCTCCTGGCACAGTCTGATGATTATGAGAGAGTAGCCATTTTGAAAAGATTTCCACTCCTGGCCTAGTCAGGTGGATATGAATGAGCAGCCATTCTGAAAAGGTGTCAATTCCTGGCCCAGTCAGCTGATTGTGTGAGAACAGCCATTCTGAAAAGGTGTCCACTCCTGGCCTAGTCAGGTGGATATGAAGGAGGAGCTATTCTGAAAAGGTGTCCACTCCTGGCCCAGTCAGCTGATTATGAGAGAAAAGCCATTCTGAATAGGTGTCCACTCCTGTCCTAGTCAGGTGGATATGAAGGAGGAGCCTTCTGAAAAGGTGTCCACTCCTGTCCCAGTCAACTGATTATGAGAGAGCATACATTTTGAAAATGTGTCCACTCCTGGCCTAGTCAGGTGGATATGAAGTAGCAGCCATTCTGAAAAGGTGCCAATCCTGGCCCAGTCACGTGGATATGAAGGAGCAGCCATTCTGAAAAGGTGTCCCCTCCTGGCCCATTCAGCGAATTATGAGAACAGCCATTCTGAAAAGGTATCCACTCCAGGCCCAGTCAGGTGTATATGAAGGAGCAGCCATTTTGAAAACGTTTAAATTCCTGTCCCAGTCAGCTGATCATGAGAGAACAGCCATTTTGAAAAGGTGTCCACGCCTGGCCTAGTCAGGTGGATATGAAGGAGCAGCCATTCTGAAAAGGTGTCCACTCCTGGCCCAGCCAGGTGAATATGAAGGAGCTGCAATTCTGAAAAGTTGTCCACTCCTGGTCCATTCAGCTGATTATGAGAGAACAGCCATTTTGAAAAGGTTTCCACTCCTGGCCCATTCAGATGGATATGAAGGATCACCCATTCTGAAAAAGTGTCCAATTCTGGCCAAGTCAGCTGTTTATGAGAGAACAGCCATTCTGAAAATGTGTCCACTCCTGGCCCAGACTGCTGATTAAGAGAGAACAGCCCATCTGAAAAGGTGTCCACTCCTGGCTCAGTCAGGTGGATATGAAGGAGCAGCCATTTTGAAAAGGTGTCCACTCCTTGCCTAGTCAGCTGATTATGACAGAGCAGCCATTTTGAAAACGTGTCCACTCTTGGCCCAGTCAGCTGATTATGAGAGAACAGCCATTCTGAAACGGTGTCCACTCCTGGCCTAGTCAGGTGGATATGAAGGAGGAGCCTTCTGAAAAGGTGTCCACTCCTGTCCCTGTCAGGTGATTATGAGAGAGCAGACATTTTGAAAATGTGTCCACTCCTAGACTAGTCAGGTGGATATGAAGGAGCAACCATTCTGAAAAGGTGTCAACTCCTGGTCCAGTCAGCTTAATTGTGTGAGAACAGCCATTTTGAAAATGTGTCCACTCCTGGCCCAGTCAGCTGATTATGAGAGAGCAGCCATTTTGAAAAGGTGTCCACGCCTGGCCTAGTCAGGTGGATATGAATGAGCAGCCATTCTGAAAATGTGCTCACTCCTGGCCCAATCAGGTGGATATAAATGAGCAGCCATTTTGAAAACGTTTAGATTCCTGTCCCAGTCAGCTGATTATGAGAGAACAGCCATTTTGAAAAGGTGTCCATGCCTGGCCTAGTCAGGTGCATATGAAGGAGCAGCCATTTTGAAAAGATGTCCACTCCTCGCCTAGGCAGATGGATATGAAGGAGCAGCCATTCTCAAAATGTGTCCACTCCTGTCCCAGTCAGCTGATTATGAGAGAACAGCCATTCTGAAAAGGTGTCCACTCCTCGCCTAGTCAGGTGGATATGAAGGAGGAGCCTTCTGAAAAGGTGTCCACTCCTGGCCTAGTCAGCTGATTATGAGAGAGCAGCCATTCTGAAAAGGTGTCCGCTCCTGGCCCAGGCAGCTGATTATGAGACAATAGCCATTCTGAAAAGTTATCCACACTTGGCCCAGTCAGCTGATTATGAAAGAGCATCCATTTTGAAAAGGTGTCCACTCTTGGCCTAGTCAGCTGATTATGAGAGAGCAGCCATTCTGAAAATGTGTCCACTCCTGGCCTAGTCAGATGATTATGAGAGAACAGCCATTCTTAAAAGTTGTCCACTCCTGACCCAGTCTGCTGATTATGAGAGATTAGCCATTTTGAAAAGGTGTCCACTCCTGGCCCAGTCAGCTGATTATGAGAGAACAGCCATTCTGAAAAGTTGTCCAATCCTCACCCAGTCTGCTGATTATGAGAGATTAGCCATTTTGAAAAGGTGTCCACTCCTGGCCTAGTCAGTTGATTATGGGAGAGCAGCCATTCTGAAAAGGTGTCCACTCCTGGTCTAGTCAGGTGGATGTGAAGGAGCAGCCATTCTGAAAAGGTGTCCACTCCTGGCCCAGTCAGCTGATTATGAGAGAATAGCCATTTTGAAAAGGTGTCCACTCCTGTCCCAGTCAGCTTATTATGAGAGAACAGCCATTCTGAAAATGTGTGCGCTCCTGGCACAGTCTGATGATTATGAGAGAGTAGCCGTTTTGAAAAGGTTTCCACTCCTGGCCTAGTCAGGTGGATATGAATGAGCAGCCATTCTGAAAAGGTGTCAATTCCTGGCCCAGTCAGCTGATTGTGTGAGAACAGCCATTCTGAAAAGGTGTCCACTCCTGGCCTAGTCAGGTGGATATGAAGGAGCAGCCATTGTGAAAAGATGTCCACTCCTCGCCTAGTCAGATGGATATGAAGGAGTAGCCATTCTCAAAAGCTGTCCACTCCTGGCCCAGTCAGCTGATTATGAGAGAACAGCAATTTTGAAAAGGTATCCACTCCAGACTCAGTCAGCTGATTATGAAAGAACAGCCATTCTGAACAGATGTCCACTCCTGGCCAAGTCAGGTGGATATGAAGGAGCAGCCATTCTGAAAACGTGTCCATTCTTGGCCGAGTCACCTGATTATGAGAGAACAGCCATTCTGAAAAGGTGTCCACTCCTGGCCTAGTCAGGTAGATATGAAGGAGCAGCCATTCTGAAAATGTGACGACTTTTGGCCCAGTCAGCTGATTAAGATAGAACAGCCATTATGAAAATGTGTCCACTCCTGGCCCAGTCTGCTGATTATGAGAGATTAGCCATTTTGAAAAGTTGTCCACTCGTGGCCTAGTCACGTGGATATGAAGGAGCAGCGATTTTAAAAAGGTGTCCACTCCTGGCCTAATCAGGTAGATATGAATGAGCAGCCATTCTGAAAAGGTGTCCGCTCCTGGCCCAGGCAGCTGATTATGAGACAATAGCCATTCTGAAAAGTTATCCACTCTTGGCCCAGTCAGCTGATCATGAAAGAGCAGCCATTTTGAAAAGGTGTCCACTCCTGGCCTAGTCAGCTGATTATGAGAGAGCAGCCATTCTGAAAATGTGTCCACTCCTGGCCTAGTCAGGTGGATATGAAGGAGCAGCCATTCTCAAAAAGTGTCCACTCCTGGCCCAGTCAGCTGATTATGAGAGAACAGCCATTCTGAAAAGTTGTCCACTCCTCACCCAGTCTGCTGATTATGAGAGATTAGCCATTTTGAAAAGGTGTCCACTCCTGGCCTAGTCAGTTGATTATGAGAGAGCAGCCATTCTGAAAAGGTGTCCACTCCTGGCCTAGTCAGGTGGATGTGAAGGAGCAGCCATTCTGAAAAGGTGTCCACTCCTGGCCCAGTCAGCTGATTATGAGAGAATAGCCATTTTGAAAAGGTGTCCACTACTGTCCCAGTCAGCTTATTATGAGAGAACAGCCATTCTGAAAATGTGTGCGCTCCTGGCACAGTCTGATGATTATGAGAGAGTAGCCATTTTGAAAAGATTTCCACTCCTGGCCTAGTCAGGTGGATATGAATGAGCAGCCATTCTGAAAAGGTGTCCACTCCTGGCCTAGTCAGGTGGATATGAAGGAGGAGCTATTCTGAAAAGGTGTCCACTCCTGGCCCAGTCAGCTGATTATGAGAGAAAAGCCATTCTGAATAGGTGTCCACTCCTGTCCTAGTCAGGTGGATATGAAGGAGGAGCCTTCTGAAAAGGTGTCCACTCCTGTCCCAGTCAACTGATTATGAGAGAGCATACATTTTGAAAATGTGTCCACTCCTGGCCTAGTCAGGTGGATATGAAGTAGCAGCCATTCTGAAAAGGTGCCAATCCTGGCCCAGTCACGTGGATATGAAGGAGCAGCCATTCTGAAAAGGTGTCCACGCCTGGCCTAGTCAGGTGGATATGAAGGAGCAGCCATTCTGAAAAGGTGTCCACTCCTGGCCCAGCCAGGTGAATATGAAGGAGCTGCAATTCTGAAAAGTTGTCCACTCCTGGTCCATTCAGCTGATTATGAGAGAACAGCCATTTTGAAAAGGTTTCCACTCCTGGCCCATTCAGATGGATATGAAGGATCACCCATTCTGAAAAAGTGTCCAATTCTGGCCAAGTCAGCTGTTTATGAGAGAACAGCCATTCTGAAAATGTGTCCACTCCTGGCCCAGACTGCTGATTAAGAGAGAACAGCCCTTCTGAAAAGGTGTCCACTCCTGGCTCACTCAGGTGGATATGAAGGAGCAGCCATTTTGAAAAGGTGTCCACTCCTGGCCTAGTCAGCTGATTATGAGAGAGCAGCCATTTTGAAAACGTGTCCACTCTTGGCCCAGTCAGCTGATTATGAGAGAACAGCCATTCTGAAACGGTGTCCACTCCTGGCCTAGTCAGGTGGATATGAAGGAGGAGCCTTCTGAAAAGGTGTCCACTCCTGTCCCTGTCAGGTGATTATGAGAGAGCAGACATTTTGAAAAGGTGTCCACTCCTACACTAGTCAGGTGGATATGAAGGAGCAGCCATTCTGAAAAGGTGTCAACTCCTGGTCCAGTCAGCTTAATTGTGTGAGAACAGCCATTTTGAAAATGTGTCCACTCCTGGCCCAGTCAGCTGATTATGAGAGAGCAGCCATTTTGAAAAGGTGTCCACGCCTGGCCTAGTCAGGTGGATATGAATGAGCAGCCATTCTGAAAATGTGCTCACTCCTGGCCCAATCAGGTGGATATAAATGAGCAGCCATTTTGAAAACGTTTAGATTCCTGTCCCAGTCAGCTGATTATGAGAGAACAGCCATTTTGAAAAGGTGTCCATGCCTGGCCTAGTCAGGTGCATATGAAGGAGCAGCCATTTTGAAAAGATGTCCACTCCTCGCCTAGGCAGATGGATATGAAGGAGCAGCCATTCTCAAAAAGTGTCCACTCCTGGCCTAATCAGGTAGATATGAATGAGCAGCCATTCTGAAAAGGTGTCTGCTCCTGGCCCAGGCAGCTGATTATGAGACAATAGCCATTCTGAAAAGTTATCCACACTTGGCCCAGTCAGCTGATTATGAAAGAGCATCCATTTTGAAAAGGTGTCCACTCTTGGCCTAGTCAGCTGATTATGAGAGAGCAGCCATTCTGAAAATGTGTCCACTCCTGGCCTAGTCAGATGATTATGAGAGAACAGCCATTCTTAAAAGTTGTCCACTCCTGACCCAGTCTGCTGATTATGAGAGATTAGCCATTTTGAAAAGGTGTCCACTCCTGGCCCAGTCAGCTGATTATGAGAGAACAGCCATTCTGAAAAGTTGTCCAATCCTCACCCAGTCTGCTGATTATGAGAGATTAGCCATTTTGAAAAGGTGTCCACTCCTGGCCTAGTCAGTTGATTATGAGAGAGCAGCCATTCTGAAAAGGTGTCCACTCCTGGCCTAGTCAGGTGGATGTGAAGGAGCAGCCATTCTGAAAAGGTGTCCACTCCTGGCCCAGTCAGCTGATTATGAGAGAATAGCCATTTTGAAAATGTGTCCACTCCTGTCCCAGTCAGCTTATTATGAGAGAACAGCCATTCTGAAAAGGTGTCCACTCCTGGCCTAGTCAGGTGGATGTGAAGGAGCAGCCATTCTGAAAAGGTGTCCACTCCTGGCCCAGTCAGCTGATTATGAGAGAATAGCCATTTTGAAAATGTGTCCACTCCTGGCCTAGTCAGGTGGATATGAAGTAGCAGCCATTCTGAAAAGGTGCCAATCCTGGCCCAGTCACGTGGATATGAAGGAGCAGCCATTCTGAAAAGGTGTCCACGCCTGGCCTAGTCAGGTGGATATGAAGGAGCAGCCATTCTGAAAAGGTGTCCACTCCTGGCCCAGCCAGGTGAATATGAAGGAGCTGCAATTCTGAAAAGTTGTCCACTCCTGGTCCATTCAGCTGATTATGAGAGAACAGCCATTTTGAAAAGGTTTCCACTCCTGGCCCATTCAGATGGATATGAAGGATCACCCATTCTGAAAAAGTGTCCAATTCTGGCCAAGTCAGCTGTTTATGAGAGAACAGCCATTCTGAAAATGTGTCCACTCCTGGCCCAGACTGCTGATTAAGAGAGAACAGCCCTTCTGAAAAGGTGTCCACTCCTGGCTCACTCAGGTGGATATGAAGGAGCAGCCATTTTGAAAAGGTGTCCACTCCTGGCCTAGTCAGCTGATTATGAGAGAGCAGCCATTTTGAAAACGTGTCCACTCTTGGCCCAGTCAGCTGATTATGAGAGAACAGCCATTCTGAAACGGTGTCCACTCCTGGCCTAGTCAGGTGGATATGAAGGAGGAGCCTTCTGAAAAGGTGTCCACTCCTGTCCCTGTCAGGTGATTATGAGAGAGCAGACATTTTGAAAAGGTGTCCACTCCTACACTAGTCAGGTGGATATGAAGGAGCAGCCATTCTGAAAAGGTGTCAACTCCTGGTCCAGTCAGCTTAATTGTGTGAGAACAGCCATTTTGAAAATGTGTCCACTCCTGGCCCAGTCAGCTGATTATGAGAGAGCAGCCATTTTGAAAAGGTGTCCACGCCTGGCCTAGTCAGGTGGATATGAATGAGCAGCCATTCTGAAAATGTGCTCACTCCTGGCCCAATCAGGTGGATATAAATGAGCAGCCATTTTGAAAACGTTTAGATTCCTGTCCCAGTCAGCTGATTATGAGAGAACAGCCATTTTGAAAAGGTGTCCATGCCTGGCCTAGTCAGGTGCATATGAAGGAGCAGCCATTTTGAAAAGATGTCCACTCCTCGCCTAGGCAGATGGATATGAAGGAGCAGCCATTCTCAAAAAGTGTCCACTCCTGGCCTAATCAGGTAGATATGAATGAGCAGCCATTCTGAAAAGGTGTCTGCTCCTGGCCCAGGCAGCTGATTATGAGACAATAGCCATTCTGAAAAGTTATCCACACTTGGCCCAGTCAGCTGATTATGAAAGAGCATCCATTTTGAAAAGGTGTCCACTCTTGGCCTAGTCAGCTGATTATGAGAGAGCAGCCATTCTGAAAATGTGTCCACTCCTGGCCTAGTCAGATGATTATGAGAGAACAGCCATTCTTAAAAGTTGTCCACTCCTGACCCAGTCTGCTGATTATGAGAGATTAGCCATTTTGAAAAGGTGTCCACTCCTGGCCCAGTCAGCTGATTATGAGAGAACAGCCATTCTGAAAAGTTGTCCAATCCTCACCCAGTCTGCTGATTATGAGAGATTAGCCATTTTGAAAAGGTGTCCACTCCTGGCCTAGTCAGTTGATTATGAGAGAGCAGCCATTCTGATAAGGTGTCCACTCCTGGCCTAGTCAGGTGGATGTGAAGGAGCAGCCATTCTGAAAAGGTGTCCACTCCTGGCCCAGTCAGCTGATTATGAGAGAATAGCCATTTTGAAAATGTGTCCACTCCTGTCCCAGTCAGCTTATTATGAGAGAACAGCCATTCTGAAAAGGTGTCCACTCCTGGCCTAGTCAGGTGGATGTGAAGGAGCAGCCATTCTGAAAAGGTGTCCACTCCTGGCCCAGTCAGCTGATTATGAGAGAATAGCCATTTTGAAAATGTGTCCACTCCTGGCCTAGTCAGGTGGATATGAAGTAGCAGCCATTCTGAAAAGGTGCCAATCCTGGCCCAGTCACGTGGATATGAAGGAGCAGCCATTCTGAAAAGGTGTCCACGCCTGGCCTAGTCAGGTGGATATGAAGGAGCAGCCATTCTGAAAAGGTGTCCACTCCTGGCCCAGCCAGGTGAATATGAAGGAGCTGCAATTCTGAAAAGTTGTCCACTCCTGGTCCATTCAGCTGATTATGAGAGAACAGCCATTTTGAAAAGGTTTCCACTCCTGGCCCATTCAGATGGATATGAAGGATCACCCATTCTGAAAAAGTGTCCAATTCTGGCCAAGTCAGCTGTTTATGAGAGAACAGCCATTCTGAAAATGTGTCCACTCCTGGCCCAGACTGCTGATTAAGAGAGAACAGCCCTTCTGAAAAGGTGTCCACTCCTGGCTCACTCAGGTGGATATGAAGGAGCAGCCATTTTGAAAAGGTGTCCACTCCTGGCCTAGTCAGCTGATTATGAGAGAGCAGCCATTTTGAAAACGTGTCCACTCTTGGCCCAGTCAGCTGATTATGAGAGAACAGCCATTCTGAAACGGTGTCCACTCCTGGCCTAGTCAGGTGGATATGAAGGAGGAGCCTTCTGAAAAGGTGTCCACTCCTGTCCCTGTCAGGTGATTATGAGAGAGCAGACATTTTGAAAAGGTGTCCACTCCTACACTAGTCAGGTGGATATGAAGGAGCAGCCATTCTGAAAAGGTGTCAACTCCTGGTCCAGTCAGCTTAATTGTGTGAGAACAGCCATTTTGAAAATGTGTCCACTCCTGGCCCAGTCAGCTGATTATGAGAGAGCAGCCATTTTGAAAAGGTGTCCACGCCTGGCCTAGTCAGGTGGATATGAATGAGCAGCCATTCTGAAAATGTGCTCACTCCTGGCCCAATCAGGTGGATATAAATGAGCAGCCATTTTGAAAACGTTTAGATTCCTGTCCCAGTCAGCTGATTATGAGAGAACAGCCATTTTGAAAAGGTGTCCATGCCTGGCCTAGTCAGGTGCATATGAAGGAGCAGCCATTTTGAAAAGATGTCCACTCCTCGCCTAGGCAGATGGATATGAAGGAGCAGCCATTCTCAAAAAGTGTCCACTCCTGGCCTAATCAGGTAGATATGAATGAGCAGCCATTCTGAAAAGGTGTCTGCTCCTGGCCCAGGCAGCTGATTATGAGACAATAGCCATTCTGAAAAGTTATCCACACTTGGCCCAGTCAGCTGATTATGAAAGAGCATCCATTTTGAAAAGGTGTCCACTCTTGGCCTAGTCAGCTGATTATGAGAGAGCAGCCATTCTGAAAATGTGTCCACTCCAGGCCTAGTCAGATGATTATGAGAGAACAGCCATTCTTAAAAGTTGTCCACTCCTGACCCAGTCTGCTGATTATGAGAGATTAGCCATTTTGAAAAGGTGTCCACTCCTGGCCCAGTCAGCTGATTATGAGAGAACAGCCATTCTGAAAAGTTGTCCAATCCTCACCCAGTCTGCTGATTATGAGAGATTAGCCATTTTGAAAAGGTGTCCACTCCTGGCCTAGTCAGTTGATTATGAGAGAGCAGCCATTCTGAAAAGGTGTCCACTCCTGGCCTAGTCAGGTGGATGTGAAGGAGCAGCCATTCTGAAAAGGTGTCCACTCCTGGCCCAGTCAGCTGATTATGAGAGAATAGCCATTTTGAAAAGGTGTCCACTCCTGTCCCAGTCAGCTTATTATGAGAGAACAGCCATTCTGAAAATGTGTGCGCTCCTGGCACAGTCTGATGATTATGAGAGAGTAGCCATTTTGAAAAGGTTTCCACTCCTGGCCTAGTCAGGTGGATATGAATGAGCAGCCATTCTGAAAAGGTGTCAATTCCTGGCCCAGTCAGCTGATTGTGTGAGAACAGCCATTCTGAAAAGGTGTCCACTCCTGGCCTAGTCAGGTGGATATGAAGGAGGAGCCATTCTGAAAAGGTGTCCACTCCTGGCCCAGTCAGCTGATTATGAGAGAAAAGCCATTCTGAATAGGTGTCCACTCCTGTCCTAGTCAGGTGGATATGAAGGAGGAGCCTTCTGAAAAGGTGTCCACTCCTGTCCCAGTCAACTGATTATGAGAGAGCAGACATTTTGAAAATGTGTCCACTCCTGGCCTAGTCAGGTGGATATGAAGTAGCAGCCATTCTGAAAAGGTGCCAATCCTGGCCCAGTCACGTGGATATGAAGGAGCAGCCATTCTGAAAAGGTGTCCACTCCTGGCCCAGTCCGCGAATTATGAGAACAGCCATTCTGAAAAGGTGTCCACGCCTGGCCTAGTCAGGTGGATATGAAGGAGCAGCCATTGTGAAAAGATGTCCACTCCTCGCCTAGTCAGATGGATATGAAGGAGCAGCCATTCTCAAAAGGTGTCCACTCCTGGCCCAGTCAGCTGATTATGAGAGAACAGCAATTTTGAAAAGGTATCCACTCCATACTCAGTCAGCTGATTATGAAAGAACAGCCATTCTGAACAGGTGTCCACTCCTGGCCAAGTCAGGTGGATATGAAGGAGCAGCCATTCTGAAAAGGTGTCCACTCCTGGCCCAGTCACCTGATTATGAGAGAACAGCCATTCTGAAAAGGTGTCCACTCCTGGCCTAGTCAGGTTGATATGAAGGAGCAGCCATTCTGAAAATGTGTCGACTCTTGGCCCAGTCAGCTGATTAAGATAGAACAGCCATTCTGAAAAGGTGTCCACTCCAGGCCCAGTCAGGTGCATATGAAGGAGCAGCCATTTTGAAAAGGTGTCCACACCTGGCCCTGTCAGGTGAATATGAAGGAGAAGCCATTCTGAAAAGGTGTCCACTCCTGGCCGAATCAGCTGATTATGAGAGAACAGCCATTCTGAAAAGATGTCCACTCCTGGCCTAGTCAGGTGGATATGAAGGAGGAGCCTTCTGAAAAGGTGTCCACTCCTGTCCCAGTCAACTGATTATGAGAGAGCAGACATTTTGAAAATGTGTCCACTCCTGGCCTAGTCAGGTGGATATGAAGTAGCAGCCATTCTGAAAAGGTGCCAATCCTGGCCCAGTCACATGGATATGAAGTAGCAGCCATTCTGAAAAGGTGCCAATCCTGGCCCAGTCACATGGATATGAAGAAGCAGCCATTTTGAAAACGTTTAAATTCCTGTCCCAGTCAGCTGATCATGAGAGAACAGCCATTTTGAAAAGGTGTCCACGCCTGGCCTAGTCAGGTGGATATGAAGGAGCAGCCATTCTGAAAAGGTGTCCACTCCTGGCCCAGCCAGGTGAATATGAAGGAGCTGCAATTCTGAAAAGTTGTCCACTCCTGGTCCATTCAGCTGATTATGAGAGAACAGCCATTTTGAAAAGGTGTCCACTCTTGGCCCATTCAGATGGATATGAAGGAGCACCCATTCTGAAAAAGTGTCCAATCCTGCCCAAGTCAGCTGTTTATGAGAGAACAGCCATTCTGAAAATGTGTCCACTCCTGGCCCAGTCAGCTGATTATGACAGAGCAGCCATTTTGAAAACGTGTCCACTCTTGGCCCAGTCAGCTGATTATGAGAGAACAGCCATTCTGAAAAGGTGTCCACTCCTGGCCTAGTCAGGTTGATATGAAGGAGGAGCCTTCTGAAAAGGTGTCCACTCCTGGCCTAGTCAGCTGATTATGAGAGAGCAGCCATTCTGAAAATGTGTCCACTCCTGGCCTAGTCAGGTGGATATGAAGGAGTAGCCATTCTCAAAAAGTGTCCTCTCCTGGCCTAATCAGGTAGATATGAATGAGCAGCCATTCTGAAAAGGTGTCCGCTCCTGACCCAGGCAGCTGATTATGAGAAAATAGCCATTCTGAAAAGTTATCCACACTTGTCCCAGTCAGCTGATTATGAAAGAGCATCCATTTTGAAAAGGTGTCCACTCTTGGCCTAGTCAGCTGATTATGAGAGAGCCGCCATTCTGAAAATGTGTCCACTCCTGGCCTAGTCAGGTGGATATGAAGGAGCAGCCATTCTCAAAAAGTGTCCACTCCTGGCCCAGTCAGATGATTATGAGAGAACAGCCATTCTGAAACGTTGTCCAATCCTCACCCAGTCTGCTGATTATGAGAGATTAGCCATTTTGAAAAGGTGTCCACTTGTGGCCTAGTCACGTGGATATGAAGGAGCAGCGATTTTAAAAAGGTGTCCACTCCTGGCCTAATCAGGTAGATATGAATGAGCAGCCATTCTGAAAAGGTGTCCGCTCCTGGCCCAGGCAGCTGATTATGAGACAATAGCCATTCTGAAAAGTTATCCACTCTTGGCCCAGTCAGCTGATCATGAAAGAGCAGCCATTTTGAAAAGGTGTCCACTCCTGGCCTAGTCAGCTGATTATGAGAGAGCAGCCATTCTGAAAATGTGTCCACTCCTGGCCTAGTCAGGTGGATATGAAGGAGCAGCCATTCTCAAAAAGTGTCCACTCCTGGCCCAGTCAGCTGATTATGAGAGAACAGCCATTCTGAAAAGTTGTCCACTCCTCACCCAGTCTGCTGATTATGAGAGATTAGCCATTTTGAAAAGGTGTCCACTCCTGGCCTAGTCAGTTGATTATGAGAGAGCAGCCATTCTGAAAAGGTGTCCACTCCTGGCCTTGTCAGGTGGATGTGAAGGAGCAGCCATTCTGAAAAGGTGTCCACTCCTGGCCCAGTCAGCTGATTATGAGAGAATAGCCATTTTGAAAAGGTGTCCACTACTGTCCCAGTCAGCTTATTATGAGAGAACAGCCATTCTGAAAATGTGTGCGCTCCTGGCACAGTCTGATGATTATGAGAGAGTAGCCATTTTGAAAAGATTTCCACTCCTGGCCTAGTCAGGTGGATATGAATGAGCAGCCATTCTGAAAAGGTGTCAATTCCTGGCCCAGTCAGCTGATTGTGTGAGAACAGCCATTCTGAAAAGGTGTCCACTCCTGGCCCAGTCAGCTGATTATGAGAGAAAAGCCATTCTGAATAGGTGTCCACTCCTGTCCTAGTCAGGTGGATATGAAGGAGGAGCCTTCTGAAAAGGTGTCCACTCCTGTCCCAGTCAACTGATTATGAGAGAGCATACATTTTGAAAATGTGTCCACTCCTGGCCTAGTCAGGTGGATATGAAGTAGCAGCCATTCTGAAAAGGTGCCAATCCTGGCCCAGTCACGTGGATATGAAGGAGCAGCCATTCTGAAAAGGTGTCCCCTCCTGGCCCATTCAGCGAATTATGAGAACAGCCATTCTGAAAAGGTATCCACTCCAGGCCCAGTCAGGTGTATATGAAGGAGCAGCCATTTTGAAAACGTTTAAATTCCTGTCCCAGTCAGCTGATCATGAGAGAACAGCCATTTTGAAAAGGTGTCCACGCCTGGCCTTGTCAGGTGGATATGAAGGAGCAGCCATTCTGAAAAGGTGTCCACTCCTGGCCCAGCCAGGTGAATATGAAGGAGCTGCAATTCTGAAAAGTTGTCCACTCCTGGTCCATTCAGCTGATTATGAGAGAACAGCCATTTTGAAAAGGTTTCCACTCCTGGCCCATTCAGATGGATATGAAGGATCACCCATTCTGAAAAAGTGTCCAATTCTGGCCAAGTCAGCTGTTTATGAGAGAACAGCCATTCTGAAAATGTGTCCACTCCTGGCCCAGACTGCTGATTAAGAGAGAACAGCCCTTCTGAAAAGGTGTCCACTCCTGGCTCAGTCAGGTGGATATGAAGGAGCAGCCATTTTGAAAAGGTGTCCACTCCTGGCCTAGTCAGCTGATTATGAGAGAGCAGCCATTTTGAAAACGTGTCCACTCTTGGCCCAGTCAGCTGATTATGAGAGAACAGCCATTCTGAAACGGTGTCCACTCCTGGCCTAGTCAGGTGGATATGAAGGAGGAGCCTTCTGAAAAGGTGTCCATTCCTGTCCCTGTCAGGTGATTATGAGAGAGCAGACATTTTGAAAAGGTGTCCACTCCTAGACTAGTCAGGTGGATATGAAGGAGCAGCCATTCTGAAAAGGTGTCAACTCCTGGTCCAGTCAGCTTAATTGTGTGAGAACAGCCATTTTGAAAATGTGTCCACTCCTGGCCCAGTCAGCTGATTATGAGAGAGCAGCCATTTTGAAAAGGTGTCCACGCCTGGCCTAGTCAGGTGGATATGAATGAGCAGCCATTCTGAAAATGTGCTCACTCCTGGCCCAATCAGGTGGATATAAATGAGCAGCCATTTTGAAAACGTTTAGATTCCTGTCCCAGTCAGCTGATTATGAGAGAACAGCCATTTTGAAAAGGTGTCCATGCCTGGCCTAGTCAGGTGCATATGAAGGAGCAGCCATTTTGAAAAGATGTCCACTCCTCGCCTAGGCAGATGGATATGAAGGAGCAGCCATTCTCAAAAAGTGTCCACTCCTGGCCTAATCAGGTAGATATGAATGAGCAGCCATTCTGAAAAGGTGTCTGCTCCTGGCCCAGGCAGCTGATTATGAGACAATAGCCATTCTGAAAAGTTATCCACACTTGGCCCAGTCAGCTGATTATGAAAGAGCATCCATTTTGAAAAGGTGTCCACTCTTGGCCTAGTCAGCTGATTATGAGAGAGCAGCCATTCTGAAAATGTGTCCACTCCTGGCCTAGTCAGATGATTATGAGAGAACAGCCATTCTTAAAAGTTGTCCACTCCTGACCCAGTCTGCTGATTATGAGAGATTAGCCATTTTGAAAAGGTGTCCACTCCTGGCCCAGTCAGCTGATTATGAGAGAACAGCCATTCTGAAAAGTTGTCCAATCCTCACCCAGTCTGCTGATTATGAGAGATTAGCCATTTTGAAAAGGTGTCCACTCCTGGCCTAGTCAGTTGATTATGAGAGAGCAGCCATTCTGAAAAGGTGTCCACTCCTGGCCTAGTCAGGTGGATGTGAAGGAGCAGCCATTCTGAAAAGGTGTCCACTCCTGGCCCAGTCAGCTGATTATGAGAGAATAGCCATTTTGAAAAGGTGTCCACTCCTGTCCCAGTCAGCTTATTATGAGAGAACAGCCATTCTGAAAATGTGTGCGCTCCTGGCACAGTCTGATGATTATGAGAGAGTAGCCGTTTTGAAAAGGTTTCCACTCCTGGCCTAGTCAGGTGGATATGAATGAGCAGCCATTCTGAAAAGGTGTCAATTCCTGGCCCAGTCATCTGATTGTGTGAGAACAGCCATTCTGAAAAGGTGTCCACTCCTGGCCTAGTCAGGTGGATATGAAGGAGGAGCCATTCTGAAAAGGTGTCCACTCCTGGCCCAGTCAGCTGATTATGAGAGAAAAGCCATTCTGAATAGGTGTCCACTCCTGTCCTAGTCAGGTGGATATGAAGGAGGAGCCTTCTGAAAAGGTGTCCACTCCTGTCCCAGTCAACTGATTATGAGAGAGCAGACATTTTGAAAATGTGTCCACTCCTGGCCTAGTCAGGTGGATATGAAGTAGCAGCCATTCTGAAAAGGTGCCAATCCTGGCCCAGTCACGTGGATATGAAGGAGCAGCCATTCTGAAAAGGTGTCCACTCCTGGCCCAGTCCGCGAATTATGAGAACAGCCATTCTGAAAAGGTGTCCACGCCTGGCCTAGTCAGGTGGATATGAAGGAGCAGCCATTGTGAAAAGATGTCCACTCCTCGCCTAGTCAGATGGATATGAAGGAGCAGCCATTCTCAAAAGGTGTCCACTCCTGGCCCAGTCAGCTGATTATGAGAGAACAGCCATTTTGAAAAGGTATCCACTCCATACTCAGTCAGCTGATTATGAAAGAACAGCCATTCTGAACAGGTGTCCACTCCTGGCCAAGTCAGGTGGATATGAAGGAGCAGCCATTCTGAAAAGGTGTCCACTCCTGGCCCAGTCACCTGATTATGAGAGAACAGCCATTCTGAAAAGGTGTCCACTCCTGGCCTAGTCAGGTTGATATGAAGGAGCAGCCATTCTGAAAATGTGTCGACTCTTGGCCCAGTCAGCTGATTAAGATAGAACAGCCATTCTGAAAAGGTGTCCACTCCAGGCCCAGTCAGGCGGATATGAAGGAGCAGCCATTTTGAAAAGGTGTCCACACCTGGCCCTGTCAGGTGAATATGAAGGAGAAGCCATTCTGAAAAGGTGTCCACTCCTGGCCGAATCAGCTGATTATGAGAGAACAGCCATTCTGAAAAGATGTCCACTCCTGGCCTAGTCAGGTGGATATGAAGGAGGAGCCTTCTGAAAAGGTGTCCACTCCTGTCCCAGTCAACTGATTATGAGAGAGCAGACATTTTGAAAATGTGTCCACTCCTGGCCTAGTCAGGTGGATATGAAGTAGCAGCCATTCTGAAAAGGTGCCAATCCTGGCCCAGTCACATGGATATGAAGGAGCAGCCATTCTGAAAAGGTGTCCACTACTGGCCCAGTCAGCGAATTATGAGAACAGCCATTCTGAAAAGGTATCCACTCCAGGCCCAGTCAGGTGTATATGAAGAAGCAGCCATTTTGAAAACGTTTAAATTCCTGTCCCAGTCAGCTGATCATGAGAGAACAGCCATTTTGAAAAGGTGTCCACGCCTGGCCTAGTCAGGTGGATATGAAGGAGCAGCCATTCTGAAAAGGTGTCCACTCCTGGCCCAGCCAGGTGAATATGAAGGAGCTGCAATTCTGAAAAGTTGTCCACTCCTGGTCCATTCAGCTGATTATGAGAGAACAGCCATTTTGAAAAGGTGTCCACTCTTGGCCCATTCAGATGGATATGAAGGAGCACCCATTCTGAAAAAGTGTCCAATCCTGCCCAAGTCAGCTGTTTATGAGAGAACAGCCATTCTGAAAATGTGTCCACTCCTGGCCCAGTCAGCTGATTATGACAGAGCAGCCATTTTGAAAACGTGTCCACTCTTGGCCCAGTCAGCTGATTATGAGAGAACAGCCATTCTGAAAAGGTGTCCACTCCTGGCCTAGTCAGGTGGATATGAAGGAGGAGCCTTCTGAAAAGGTGTCCACTCCTGGCCTAGTCAGCTGATTATGAGAGAGCAGCCATTCTGAAAATGTGTCCACTCCTGGCCTAGTCAGGTGGATATGAAGGAGTAGCCATTCTCAAAAAGTGTCCACTCCTGGCCTAATCAGGTAGATATGAATGAGCAGCCATTCTGAAAAGGTGTCCGCTCCTGACCCAGGCAGCTGATTATGAGACAATAGCCATTCTGAAAAGTTATCCACACTTGTCCCAGTCAGCTGATTATGAAAGAGCATCCATTTTGAAAAGGTGTCCACTCTTGGCCTAGTCAGCTGATTATGAGAGAGCAGCCATTCTGAAAATTTGTCCACTCCTGGCCTAGTCAGGTGGATATGAAGGAGCAGCCATTCTCAAAAAGTGTCCACTCCTGGCCCAGTCAGATGATTATGAGAGAACAGCCATTCTGAAAAGTTGTCCACTCCTGACCCAGTCTGCTGATTATGAGAGATTAGCCATTTTGAAAAGGTGTCCACTCCTGGCCCAGTCAGCTGATTATGAGAGAACAGCCATTCTGAAAAGTTGTCCAATCCTCACCCAGTCTGCTGATTATGAGAGATTAGCCATTTTGAAAAGGTGTCCACTCCTGGCCTAGTCAGTTGATTATGAGAGAGCAGCCATTCTGAAAAGGTGTCCACTCCTGGCCTAGTCAGGTGGATGTGAAGGAGCAGCCATTCTGAAAAGGTGTCCACTCCTGGCCCAGTCAGCTGATTATGAGAGAATAGCCATTTTGAAAAGGTGTCCACTCCTGTCCCAGTCAGCTTATTATGAGAGAACAGCCATTCTGAAAATGTGTGCGCTCCTGGCACAGTCTGATGATTATGAGAGAGTAGCCGTTTTGAAAAGATTTCCACTCCTGGCCTAGTCAGGTGGATATGAATGAGCAGCCATTCTGAAAAGGTGTCAATTCCTGGCCCAGTCAGCTGATTGTGTGAGAACAGCCATTCTGAAAAGGTGTCCACTCCTGGCCTAGTCAGGTGGATATGAAGGAGCAGCCATTGTGAAAAGATGTCCACTCCTCGCCTAGTCAGATGGCTATGAAGGAGTAGCCATTCTCAAAAGCTGTCCACTCCTGGCCCAGTCAGCTGATTATGAGAGAACAGCAATTTTGAAAAGGTATCCACTCCAGACTCAGTCAGCTGATTATGAAAGAACAGCCATTCTGAACAGATGTCCACTCCTGGCCAAGTCAGGTGGATATGAAGGAGCAGCCATTCTGAAAACGTGTCCATTCTTGGCCGAGTCACCTGATTATGAGAGAACAGCCATTCTGAAAAGGTGTCCACTCCTGGCCTAGTCAGGTAGATATGAAGGAGCAGCCATTCTGAAAATGTGACGACTTTTGGCCCAGTCAGCTGATTAAGATAGAACAGCCATTATGAAAATGTGTCCACTCCTGGCCCAGTCTGCTGATTATGAGAGATTAGCCATTTTGAAAAGTTGTCCACTCGTGGCCTAGTCACGTGGATATGAAGGAGCAGCGATTTTAAAAAGGTGTCCACTCCTGGCCTAATCAGGTAGATATGAATGAGCAGCCATTCTGAAAAGGTGTCCGCTCCTGGCCCAGGCAGCTGATTATGAGACAATAGCCATTCTGAAAAGTTATCCACTCTTGGCCCAGTCAGCTGATCATGAAAGAGCAGCCATTTTGAAAAGGTGTCCACTCCTGGCCTAGTCAGCTGATTATGAGAGAGCAGCCATTCTGAAAATGTGTCCACTCCTGGCCTAGTCAGGTGGATATGAAGGAGCAGCCATTCTCAAAAAGTGTCCACTCCTGGCCCAGTCAGCTGATTATGAGAGAACAGCCATTCTGAAAAGTTGTCCACTCCTCACCCAGTCTGCTGATTATGAGAGATTAGCCATTTTGAAAAGGTGTCCACTCCTGGCCTAGTCAGTTGATTATGAGAGAGCAGCCATTCTGAAAAGGTGTCCACTCCTGGCCTAGTCAGGTGGATGTGAAGGAGCAGCCATTCTGAAAAGGTGTCCACTCCTGGCCCAGTCAGCTGATTATGAGAGAATAGCCATTTTGAAAAGGTGTCCACTACTGTCCCAGTCAGCTTATTATGAGAGAACAGCCATTCTGAAAATGTGTGCGCTCCTGGCACAGTCTGATGATTATGAGAGAGTAGCCATTTTGAAAAGATTTCCACTCCTGGCCTAGTCAGGTGGATATGAATGAGCAGCCATTCTGAAAAGGTGTCAATTCCTGGCCCAGTCAGCTGATTGTGTGAGAACAGCCATTCTGAAAAGGTGTCCACTCCTGGCCTAGTCAGGTGGATATGAAGGAGGAGCTATTCTGAAAAGTTGTCCACTCCTGGCCCAGTCAGCTGATTATGAGAGAAAAGCCATTCTGAATAGGTGTCCACTCCTGTCCTAGTCAGGTGGATATGAAGGAGGAGCCTTCTGAAAAGGTGTCCACTCCTGTCCCAGTCAACTGATTATGAGAGAGCATACATTTTGAAAATGTGTCCACTCCTGGCCTAGTCAGGTGGATATGAAGTAGCAGCCATTCTGAAAAGGTGCCAATCCTGGCCCAGTCACGTGGATATGAAGGAGCAGCCATTCTGAAAAGGTGTCCCCTCCTGGCCCATTCAGCGAATTATGAGAACAGCCATTCTGAAAAGGTATCCACTCCAGGCCCAGTCAGGTGTATATGAAGGAGCAGCCATTTTGAAAACGTTTAAATTCCTGTCCCAGTCAGCTGATCATGAGAGAACAGCCATTTTGAAAAGGTGTCCACGCCTGGCCTAGTCAGGTGGATATGAAGGAGCAGCCATTCTGAAAAGGTGTCCACTCCTGGCCCTGCCAGGTGAATATGAAGGAGCTGCAATTCTGAAAAGTTGTCCACTCCTGGTCCATTCAGCTGATTATGAGAGAACAGCCATTTTGAAAAGGTTTCCACTCCGGGCCCATTCAGATGGATATGAAGGATCACCCATTCTGAAAAAGTGTCCAATTCTGGCCAAGTCAGCTGTTTATGAGAGAACAGCCATTCTGAAAATGTGTCCACTCCTGGCCCAGACTGCTGATTAAGAGAGAACAGCCCTTCTGAAAAGGTGTCCACTCCTGGCTCAGTCAGGTGGATATGAAGGAGCAGCCATTTTGAAAAGGTGTCCACTCCTGGCCTAGTCAGCTGATTATGAGAGAGCAGCCATTTTGAAAACGTGTCCACTCTTGGCCCAGTCAGCTGATTATGAGAGAACAGCCATTCTGAAACGGTGTCCACTCCTGGCCTAGTCAGGTGGATATGAAGGAGGAGCCTTCTGAAAAGGTGTCCACTCCTGTCCCTGTCAGGTGATTATGAGAGAGCAGACATTTTGAAAAGGTGTCCACTCCTAGACTAGTCAGGTGGATATGAAGGAGCAGCCATTCTGAAAAGGTGTCAACTCCTGGTCCAGTCAGCTTAATTGTGTGAGAACAGCCATTTTGAAAATGTGTCCACTCCTGGCCCAGTCAGCTGATTATGAGAGAGCAGCCATTTTGAAAAGGTGTCCACGCCTGGCCTAGTCAGGTGGATATGAATGAGCAGCCATTCTGAAAATGTGCTCACTCCTGGCCCAATCAGGTGGATATAAATGAGCAGCCATTTTGAAAACGTTTAGATTCCTGTCCCAGTCAGCTGATTATGAGAGAACAGCCATTTTGAAAAGGTGTCCATGCCTGGCCTAGTCAGGTGCATATGAAGGAGCAGCCATTTTGAAAAGATGTCCACTCCTCGCCTAGGCAGATGGATATGAAGGAGCAGCCATTCTCAAAAAGTGTCCACTCCTGGCCTAATCAGGTAGATATGAATGAACAGCCATTCTGAAAAGGTGTCTGCTCCTGGCCCAGGCAGCTGATTATGAGACAATAGCCATTCTGAAAAGTTATCCACACTTGGCCTAGTCAGCTGATTATGAGAGAGCAGCCATTCTGAAAATGTGTCCACTCCTGGCCTAGTCAGATGATTATGAGAGAACAGCCATTCTTAAAAGTTGTCCACTCCTGACCCAGTCTGCTGATTATGAGAGATTAGCCATTTTGAAAAGGTGTCCACTCCTGGCCCAGTCAGCTGATTATGAGAGAACAGCCATTCTGAAAAGTTGTCCAATCCTCACCCAGTCTGCTGATTATGAGAGATTAGCCATTTTGAAAAGGTGTCCACTCCTGGCCTAGTCAGTTGATTATGAGAGAGCAGCCATTCTGAAAAGGTGTCCACTCCTGGCCTAGTCAGGTGGATGTGAAGGAGCAGCCATTCTGAAAAGGTGTCCACTCCTGGCCCAGTCAGCTGATTATGAGAGAATAGCCATTTTGAAAAGGTGTCCACTCCTGTCCCAGTCAGCTTATTATGAGAGAACAGCCATTCTGAAAATGTGTGCGCTCCTGGCACAGTCTGATGATTATGAGAGAGTAGCCGTTATGAAAAGGTTTCCACTCCTGGCCTAGTCAGGTGGATATGAATGAGCAGCCATTCTGAAAAGGTGTCAATTCCTGGCCCAGTCAGCTGATTGTGTGAGAACAGCCATTCTGAAAAGGTGTCCACTCCTGGCCTAGTCAGGTGGATATGAAGGAGGAGCCATTCTGAAAAGGTGTCCACTCCTGGCCCAGTCAGCTGATTATGAGAGAAAAGCCATTCTGAATAGGTGTCCACTCCTGTCCTAGTCAGGTGGATATGAAGGAGGAGCCTTCTGAAAAGGTGTCCACTCCTGTCCCAGTCAACTGATTATGAGAGAGCAGACATTTTGAAAATGTGTCCACTCCTGGCCTAGTCAGGTGGATATGAAGTAGCAGCCATTCTGAAAAGGTGCCAATCCTGGCCCAGTCACGTGGATATGAAGGAGCAGCCATTCTGAAAAGGTGTCCACTCCTGGCCCAGTCCGCGAATTATGAGAACAGCCATTCTGAAAAGGTGTCCACGCCTGGCCTAGTCAGGTGGATATGAAGGAGCAGCCATTGTGAAAAGATGTCCACTCCTCGCCTAGTCAGATGGATATGAAGGAGCAGCCATTCTCAAAAGGTGTCCACTCCTGGCCCAGTCAGCTGATTATGAGAGAACAGCAATTTTGAAAAGGTATCCACTCCATACTCAGTCAGCTGATTATGAAAGAACAGCCATTCTGAACAGGTGTCCACTCCTGGCCAAGTCAGGTGGATATGAAGGAGCAGCCATTCTGAAAAGGTGTCCACTCCTGGCCCAGTCACCTGATTATGAGAGAACAGCCATTATGAAAAGGTGTCCACTCCTGGCCTAGTCAGGTTGATATGAAGGAGCAGCCATTCTGAAAATGTGTCGACTCTTGGCCCAGTCAGCTGATTAAGATAGAACAGCCATTCTGAAAAGGTGTCCACTCCAGGCCCAGTCAGGTGGATATGAAGGAGCAGCCATTTTGAAAAGGTGTCCACACCTGGCCCTGTCAGGTGAATATGAAGGAGAAGCCATTCTGAAAAGGTGTCCACTCCTGGCCGAATCAGCTGATTATGAGAGAACAGCCATTCTGAAAAGATGTCCACTCCTGGCCTAGTCAGGTGGATATGAAGGAGGAGCCTTCTGAAAAGGTGTCCACTCCTGTCCCAGTCAACTGATTATGAGAGAGCAGACATTTTGAAAATGTGTCCACTCCTGGCCTAGTCAGGTGGATATGAAGTAGCAGCCATTCTGAAAAGGTGCCAATCCTGGCCCAGTCACATGGATATGAAGGAGCAGCCATTCTGAAAAGGTGTCCACTCCTGGCCCAGTCAGCGAATTATGAGAACAGCCATTCTGAAAAGGTATCCACTCCAGGCCCAGTCAGGTGTATATGAAGAAGCAGCCATTTTGAAAACGTTTAAATTCCTGTCCCAGTCAGCTGATCATGAGAGAACAGCCATTTTGAAAAGGTGTCCACGCCTGGCCTAGTCAGGTGGATATGAAGGAGCAGCCATTCTGAAAAGGTGTCCACTCCTGGCCCAGCCAGGTGAATATGAAGGAGCTGCAATTCTGAAAAGTTGTCCACTCCTGGTCCATTCAGCTGATTATGAGAGAACAGCCATTTTGAAAAGGTGTCCACTCTTGGCCCATTCAGATGGATATGAAGGAGCACCCATTCTGAAAAAGTGTCCAATCCTGCCCAAGTCAGCTGTTTATGAGAGAACAGCCATTCTGAAAATGTGTCCACTCCTGGCCCAGTCAGCTGATTATGACAGAGCAGCCATTTTGAAAACGTGTCCACTCTTGGCCCAGTCAGCTGATTATGAGAGAACAGCCATTCTGAAAAGGTGTCCACTCCTGGCCTAGTCAGGTGGATATGAAGGAGGAGCCTTCTGAAAAGGTGTCCACTCCTGGCCTAGTCAGCTGATTATGAGAGAGCAGCCATTCTGAAAATGTGTCCACTCCTGGCCTAGTCAGGTGGATATGAAGGAGTAGCCATTCTCAAAAAGTGTCCACTCCTGGCCTAATCAGGTAGATATGAATGAGCAGCCATTCTGAAAAGGTGTCCGCTCCTGACCCAGGCAGCTGATTATGAGACAATAGCCATTCTGAAAAGTTATCCACACTTGTCCCAGTCAGCTGATTATGAAAGAGCATCCATTTTGAAAAGGTGTCCACTCTTGGCCTAGTCAGCTGATTATGAGAGAGCAGCCATTCTGAAAATGTGTCCACTCCTGGCCTAGTCAGGTGGATATGAAGGAGCAGCCATTCTCAAAAAGTGTCCACTCCTGGCCCAGTCAGATGATTATGAGAGAACAGCCATTCTGAAAAGTTGTCCACTCCTGACCCAGTCTGCTGATTATGAGAGATTAGCCATTTTGAAAAGGTGTCCACTCCTGGCCCAGTCAGCTGATTATGAGAGAACAGCAATTTTGAAAAGGTATCCACTCCAGACTCAGTCAGCTGATTATGAAAGAACAGCCATTCTGAACAGATGTCCACTCCTGGCCAAGTCAGGTGGATATGAAGGAGCAGCCATTCTGAAAACGTGTCCATTCTTGGCCGAGTCACCTGATTATGAGCGAACAGCCATTCTGAAAAGGTGTCCACTCCTGGCCTAGTCAGGTAGATATGAAGGAGCAGCCATTCTGAAAATGTGACGACTTTTGGCCCAGTCAGCTGATTAAGATAGAACAGCCATTATGAAAATGTGTCCACTCCTGGCCCAGTCTGCTGATTATGAGAGATTAGCCATTTTGAAAAGTTGTCCACTCGTGGCCTAGTCACGTGGATATGAAGGAGCAGCGATTTTAAAAAGGTGTCCACTCCTGGCCTAATCAGGTAGATATGAATGAGCAGCCATTCTGAAAAGGTGTCCGCTCCTGGCCCAGGCAGCTGATTATGAGACAATAGCCATTCTGAAAAGTTATCCACTCTTGGCCCAGTCAGCTGATCATGAAAGAGCAGCCATTTTGAAAAGGTGTCCACTCCTGGCCTAGTCAGCTGATTATGAGAGAGCAGCCATTCTGAAAATGTGTCCACTCCTGGCCTAGTCAGGTGGATATGAAGGAGCAGCCATTCTCAAAAAGTGTCCACTCCTGGCCCAGTCAGCTGATTATGAGAGAACAGCCATTCTGAAAAGTTGTCCACTCCTCACCCAGTCTGCTGATTATGAGAGATTAGCCATTTTGAAAAGGTGTCCACTCCTGGCCTAGTCAGTTGATTATGAGAGAGCAGCCATTCTGAAAAGGTGTCCACTCCTGGCCTAGTCAGGTGGATGTGAAGGAGCAGCCATTCTGAAAAGGTGTCCACTCCTGGCCCAGTCAGCTGATTATGAGAGAATAGCCATTTTGAAAAGGTGTCCACTCCTGTCCCAGTCACCTGATTATGAGAGAGCAGCCATTCTGAAAATGTGTCCACTCCTGGCCTAGTCAGGTGGATGTGAAGGAGCAGCCATTCTGAAAAGGTGTCCACTCCTGGCCTAGTCAGGTGGATGTGAAGGAGCAGCCATTCTGAAAAGGTGTCCACTCCTGGCCAAGTCAGCTGATTATGAGAGAATAGCCATTTTGAAAAGGTGTCCACTCCTGTCCCAGTCAGCTTATTATGAGAGAACAGCCATTCTGAAAATGTGTGCGCTCCTGGCACAGTCTGATGATTATGAGAGAGTAGCCGTTTTGAAAAGGTTTCCACTCCTGGCCTAGTCAGGTGGATATGAAGGAGGAGCCATTCTGAAAAGGTGTCCACTCCTGGCCCAGTCAGCTGATTATGAGAGAAAAGCCATTCTGAATAGGTGTCCACTCCTGTCCTAGTAAGGTGGATATGAAGGAGGAGCCTTCTGAAAAGGTGTCCACTCCTGTCCCAGTCAACTGATTATGAGAGAGCAGACATTTTGAAAATGTGTCCACTCCTGGCCTAGTCAGGTGGATATGAAGTAGCAGCCATTCTGAAAAGGTGCCAATCCTGGCCCAGTCACGTGGATATGAAGGAGCAGCCATTCTGAAAAGGTGTCCACTCCTGGCCCAGTCCGCGAATTATGAGAACAGCCATTCTGAAAAGGTGTCCACGCCTGGCCTAGTCAGGTGGATATGAAGGAGCAGCCATTGTGAAAAGATGTCCACTCCTCGCCTAGTCAGATGGATATGAAGGAGCAGCCATTCTCAAAAGGTGTCCACTCCTGGCCCAGTCAGCTGATTATGAGAGAACAGCAATTTTGAAAAGGTATCCACTCCATACTCAGTCAGCTGATTATGAAAGAACAGCCATTCTGAACAGGTGTCCACTCCTGGCCAAGTCAGGTGGATATGAAGGAGCAGCCATTCTGAAAAGGTGTCCACTCCTGGCCCAGTCACCTGATTATGAGAGAACTGCCATTCTGAAAAGGTGTCCACTCCTGGCCTAGTCAGGTTGATATGAAGGAGCAGCCATTCTGAAAATGTGTCGACTCTTGGCCCAGTC
This sequence comes from Hemicordylus capensis, assembly GCF_027244095.1. Taxonomy (NCBI): domain Eukaryota; kingdom Metazoa; phylum Chordata; class Lepidosauria; order Squamata; family Cordylidae; genus Hemicordylus; species Hemicordylus capensis. The sequence continues at coordinate 7,798,676 of NC_069668.1, read as the reverse complement.
AGCTGATTAAGATAGAACAGCCATTCTGAAAAGGTGTCCACTCCAGGCCCAGTCAGGTGGATATGAAGGAGCAGCCATTTTGAAAAGGTGTCCACTCCTGGCCCTGTCAGGTGAATATGAAGGAGAAGCCATTCTGAAAAGGTGTCCGCTCCTGGCCGAATCAGCTGATTATGAGAGAACAGCCATTCTGAAAAGATGTCCACTCCTGGCCTAGTCAGGTGGATATGAAGGAGGAGCCTTCTGAAAAGGTTTCCACTCCTGTCCCAGTCAACTGATTATGAGAGAGCAGACATTTTGAAAATGTGTCCACTCCTGGCCTAGTCAGGTGGATATGAAGTAGCAGCCATTCTGAAAAGGTGCCAATCCTGGCCCAGTCACATGGATATGAAGGAGCAGCCATTCTGAAAAGGTGTCCACTCCTGGCCCAGTCAGCGAATTATGAGAACAGCCATTCTGAAAAGGTATCCACTCCAGGCCCAGTCAGTTGTATATGAAGAAGCAGCCATTTTGAAAACGTTTAAATTCCTGTCCCAGTCAGCTGATCATGAGAGAACAGCCATTTTGAAAAGGTGTCCACGCCTGGCCTAGTCAGGTGGATATGAAGGAGCAGCCATTCTGAAAAGGTGTCCACTCCTGGCCCAGCCAGGTGAATATGAACGAGCTGCAATTCTGAAAAGTTGTCCACTCCTGGTCCATTCAGCTGATTATGAGAGAAAAGCCATTTTGAAAAGGTGTCCACTCTTGGCCCATTCAGATGGATATGAAGGAGCACCCATTCTGAAAAAGTGTCCAATCCTGCCCAAGTCAGCTGTTTATGAGAGAACAGCCATTCTGAAAATGTGTCCACTCCTGGCCCAGTCAGCTGATTATGACTGAGCAGCCATTTTGAAAACGTGTCCACTCTTGGCCCAGTCAGCTGATTATGAGAGAACAGCCATTCTGAAAAGGTGTCCACTCCTGGCCTAGTCAGGTGGATATGAAGGAGGAGCCTTCTGAAAAGGTGTCCACTCCTGGCCTAGTCAGCTGATTATGAGAGAGCAGCCATTCTGAAAATGTGTCCACTCCTGGCCTAGTCAGGTGGATATGAAGGAGTAGCCATTCTCAAAAAGTGTCCACTCCTGGCCTAATCAGGTAGATATGAATGAGCAGCCATTCTGAAAAGGTGTCCGCTCCTGACCCAGGCAGCTGATTATGAGACAATAGCCATTCTGAAAAGTTATCCACACTTGTCCCAGTCAGCTGATTATGAAAGAGCATCCATTTTGAAAAGGTGTCCACTCTTGGCCTAGTCAGCTGATTATGAGAGAGCAGCCATTCTGAAAATGTGTCCACACCTCGCCTAGTCAGGTGGATATGAAGGAGCAGCCATTCTCAAAAAGTGTCCACTCCTGGCCCCGTCAGATGATTATGAGAGAACAGCCATTCTGAAAAGTTGTCCACTCCTGACCCAGTCTGCTGATTATGAGAGATTAGCCATTTTGAAAAGGTGTCCACTCCTGGCCCAGTCAGCTGATTATGAGAGAACAGCCATTCTGAAAAGTTGTCCACTCCTGACCCAGTCTGCTGATTATGAGAGATTAGCCATTTTGAAAAGGTGTCCACTCCTGGCCTAGTCAGTTGATTATGAGAGAGCAGCCATTCTGAAAAGGTGTCCACTCCTGGCCTAGTCAGGTGGATGTGAAGGAGCAGCCATTCTGAAAATGTGTCCACTCCTGGCCCAGTCAGCTGATTATGAAAGAGCATCCATTTTGAAAAGGTGTCCACTCCTGTCCCAGTCAGCTTATTATGAGAGAACAGCCATTCTGAAAATGTGTCCACTCCTGGCCTAGTCAGGTGGATATAAAGGAGCAGCCATTCTCAAAAAGTGTCCACTCCTTACCCAGTCAGCTGATTATGAGAGAACAGCCATTCTGAAAAGTTGTCCACTCCTGACCCAGTCTGCTGATTATGAGAGATTAGCCATTTTGAAAAGGTGTCCACTCCTGGCCTAGTCAGTTGATTATGAGAGAGCAGCCATTCTGAAAATGTGTCCACTCCTGGCCTAGTCAGGTGGATGTGAAGGAGCAGCCATTCTGAAAAGGTGTCAATTCCTGGCCCAGTCAGCTGATTGTGTGAGAACAGCCATTCTGAAAAGGTGTCCACTCCTGGCCTAGTCAGGTGGATATGAAGGAGGAGCCATTCTGAAAAGGTGTCCACTCCTGGCCCAGTCAGCTGATTATGAGAGAAAAGCCATTCTGAATAGGTGTCCACTCCTGTCCTAGTCAGGTGGATATGAAGGAGGAGCCTTCTGAAAAGGTGTCCACTCCTGTCCCAGTCAACTGATTATGAGAGAGCAGACATTTTGAAAATGTGTCCACTCCTGGCCTAGTCAGGTGGATATGAAGTAGCAGCCATTCTGAAAAGGTGCCAATCCTGGCCCAGTCACGTGGATATGAAGGAGCAGCCATTCTGAAAAGGTGTCCACTCCTGGCCCAGTCAGCGAATTATGAGAACAGCCATTCTGAAAAGGTGTCCACTCCTGGCCCAGTCAGGTGTATATGAAGGAGCAGCCATTCTGAAAAGGTGTCCACTCCTGGCCAAGTCAGCTGTTTATGAGAGAACAGCCATTCTGAAAATGTGTCCACTCCTGGCCCAGACTGCTGATTATGAGAGAACAGCCCTTCTGAAAAGGTGTCCACTCCTGGCTCCGTCAGGTGGATATGAAGGAGCAGCCATTTTGAAAAGGTGTCCACTCCTGGCCTAGTCAAGTGGATATGAAGGAGCCGCCATTTTGAAAAGGTGTCCACTCCGGGCTGAGTCAGCTGATTATGAGAGAGCAGCCATTTTGAAAAGCTGTCCAGTCCTTGCCCAGTCAGCTGATTATGACAGAACAGCCATTTTGAAAAGGTGTCCACTCCTGGCCCAGTCAGCTGATTCTGAGAGAACAGGCATTCTGAAAAGATGTCCACTCCTGGCCAAGTCAGGTAGATATGAAGGAGCAGCCATTCTGAAAAAGTGTCCAATCCTGGCCCAGTCAGCTGATTATGAGAGAACAGCCATTCTGAAAAGGTGTCCACTCCTGTCCCTGTCAGGTGATTATGAGAGAGCAGACATTTTGAAAAGGTGTCCACTCCTAGCCTGGTCAGGTGGATATGAAGGAGCAGCCATTCTGAAAAGGTGTCAACTCCTGGTCCAGTCAGCTGATTATGAGAGAGCAGCCATTTTGAAAAGGTTCCACGCCTGGCCTAGTCAGGTGGATATGAATGAGCAGCCATTCTGAAAATGTGCTCACTCTTGGCCCAGTCAGGTGAATATGAAGGAGCAGCCATTCTTAAAAGGTTTCCACTTCTGGCCCAGTCAGGTGGATATGAAGGAGCAGCCATTGTGAAAAGATGTCCACTCCTCGCCTAGTCAGATGGATATGAAGGAGCAGCCATTCTCAAAAGGTGTCCACTCCTGGCCTAGTCAGGTAGATATGAAGGAGCAGCCATTCTGAAAAGGTGTTGACTCTTGGCCCAGTCAGCTGATTAAGATAGAACAGCCATTCTGAAAACATGTCCACTCCTGCCCTAGTCAGGTAGATATGAAGGAGCAGCCATTCTGAAAAGGTGTCCACTCCTGGCCTAGTCAGCTGATTATGACAGAGCAGCCATTCTGAAAATGTGTCCACTCGTGGCCTAGTCAGGTGGATATGAAGGAGCAGCCATTCTGAAAAAGTGTCCACTCCTGGCCCTGACCATTTTGAAAAGGTGTCCACTCCTGGCCCTGACCATTTCGAAAAGGTGTCCACTCCTGGCCCAGTCAGCTGATTATGACAGAGCAGCCATTTTGAAAACGTGTCCACTCTTGGCCCAGTCAGCTGATTATGAGAGAACAGCCATTCTGAAACGGTGTCCACTCCTGGCCTAGTCAGGTGGATATGAAGGAGGAGCCTTCTGAAAAGGTGTCCACTCCTGTCCCTGTCAGGTGATTATGAGAGAGCAGACATTTTGAAAAGGTGTCCACTCCTAGCCTAGTCAGGTGGATATGAAGGAGCAGCCATTCTGAAAAGGTGTCAACTCCTGGTCCAGTCAGCTTAATTGTGTGAGAACAGCCATTTTGAAAATGTGTCCACTCCTGGCCCAGTCAGCTGATTATGAGAGAGCAGCCATTTTGAAAAGGTGTCCACGCCTGGCCTAGTCAGGTGGATATGAATGAGCAGCCATTCTGAAAATGTGCTCACTCCTGGCCCAATCAGGAGGATATAAATGAGCAGCCATTTTGAAAACGTTTAGATTCCTGTCCCAGTCAGCTGATTATGAGAGAACAGCCATTTTGAAAAGGTGTCCATGCCTGGCCTAGTCAGGTGCATATGAAGGTGCAGCCATTGTGAAAATATGTCCACTCCTCGCCTAGGCAGATGGATATGAAGGAGCAGCCATTCTCAAAATGGGTCCACTCCTGTCCCAGTCAGCTGATTATGAGAGAACAGCCATTTTGAAAAGGTGTCCACGCCTGGCCTAGTCAGGTGGATATGAAGGAGCAGCCATTGTGAAAAGATGTCCACTTCTCGCCTAGTCAGATGGATATGAAGGAGCAGCCATTCTCAAAAGGTGTCCACTCCTGGCCCAGTCAGCTGATTATGAGAGAACAGCAATTTTGAAAAGGTATCCACTCCAGACTCAGTCAGCTGATTATGAAAGAACAGCCATTCTGAACATGTGTCCACTCCTGGCCAAGTCAGGTGGATATGAAGGAGCAGCCATTCTGAAAACGTGTCCATTCTTGGGCGAGTCACCTGATTATGAGAGAACAGCCATTCTGAAAAGGTGTCCACTCCTGGCCTAGTCAGGTAGATATGAAGGAGCAGCCATTCTGAAAATCTGTCGACTTTTGGCCCAGTCAGCTGATTAAGATAGAACAGCCATTCTGAAAATGTGTCCACTCCTGGCCCAGTCTGCTGATTATGAGAGATTAGCCATTTTGAAAAGTTGTCCACTCGGGGCCTAGTCACGTGGATATGAAGGAGCAGCGATTTTAAAAAGGTGTCCACTCCTGGCCTAATCAGTTAGATATGAATGAGCAGCCATTCTGAAAAGGTGTCCGCTCCTGGCCCAGGCAGCTGATTATGAGACAATAGCCATTCTGAAAAGGTGTCCACTCCTGGCCTAGTCAGGTGGATGTGAAGGAGCAGCCATTCTGAAAAGGTGTCCACTCCTGGCCCCGTCAGCTAATTATGAGAGAATAGCCATTTTGAAAAGGTGTCCACTACTGTCCCAGTCAGCTTATTATGAAAGAACACCCATTCTGAAAATGTGTGCGCTCCTGGCACAGTCTGATGATTATGAGAGAGTAGCCATTTTGAAAAGGTTTCCACTCCTGGCCTAGTAAGGTGGATATGAATGAGCAGCCATTCTGAAAAGGTGTCAATTCCTGGCCCAGTCAGCTGATTGTGTGAGAACAGCCATTCTGAAAAGGTGTCCACTCCTGGCCTAGTCAGGTGGATATGAAGGAGGAGCCATTCTGAAAAGGTGTCCACTCCTGGTCCAGTCAGCTGATTATGAGAGAAAAGCCATTCTGAATAGGTGTCCACTCCTGTCCTAGTCAGGTGGATATGAAGGAGGAGCCTTCTGAAAAGGTGTCCAATCCTGGCCAAGTCAGCTGTTTATGAGAGAACAGCCATTATGAAAATGTGTCCACTCCTGGCCCAGACTGCTGATTATGAGAGAACAGCCCTTCTGAAAAGGTGTCCATTCCTGGCTCAGTCAGGTGGATATGAAGGAGCAGCCATTTTGAAAAGGTGTCCACTCCTGGCCCAGTAAGCTGATTATGACAGAGCAGCCATTTTGAAAAGGTGTCCACTCCTGGCCTAGTCAGCTGATTATGAGAGAGCAGCCATTCTGAAAATGTGTCCACTCCTGGCCTAGTCAGGTGGATATGAAGGAGCAGCCATTCTCAAAAAGTGTCCACTCCTGGCCCAGCCAGCTGATTATGAGAGAACAGCCATTCTGAAAAGTTGTCCACTCCTGACCCAGTCTACTGATTATGAGAGATTAGCCTTTTTGAAAAGGTGTCCACTCCTGGCCTAGTCAGTTGATTATGAGAGAGCAGCCATTCTGAAAAGGTGTCCACTCCTGGCCTAGTCAGGTGGATGTGAAGGAGCAGCCATTCTGAAAAGGTGTCCACTGCTGGCCCAGTCAGCTGATTATGAGATTATAGCCATTTTGAAAAGGTGTCCACTACTGTCCCAGTCAGCTTATTATGAGAGAACAGCCATTCTGAAAATGTGTGCGCTCCTGGCACAGTCTGATGATTATGAGAGAGTAGCCATTTTGAAAAGGTTTCCACTCCTGGCCTAGTCAGGTGGATATGAATGAGCAGCCATTCTGAAAAGGTGTCAATTCCTGGCCCAGTCAGCTGATTGTGTGAGAACAGCCATTCTGAAAAGGTGTCCACTCCTGTCCTAGTCAGGTGGATATGAAGGAGGAGCCATTCTGAAAAGGTGTCCACTCCTGGCCCAGTCACCTGATTATGAGAGAAAAGACATTCTGAATAGGTGTCCACTCCTGTCCTAGTCAGGTGGATATGAAGGAGGAGCCTTCTGAAAAGGTGTCCACTCCTGTCCCAGTCAACTGATTATGAGAGAGCATACATTTTGAAAATGTGTCCACTCCTGGCCTAGTCAGGTGTATATGAAGTAGCAGCCATTCTGAAAAGGTGCCAATCCTGGCCCAGTCACGTGGATATGAAGGAGCAGCCATTCTGAAAAGGTTTCCACTCTTGGCCCACTCAGCTGATTATGAGAGATTAGCCATTTTGAAAAGTTGTCCACTCGTGGCCTAGTCACGTGGATATGAAGGAGCAGCGATTTTAAAAAGGTGTCCAGTCCTGGCCTAATCAGGTAGATATGAATGAGCAGCCATTCTGAAAAGGTGTCCGCTCCTGGCCCAGGCAGCTGATTATGAGACAATAGCCATTCTGAAAAGTTAATCACACTTGGCCCAGTCAGCTGATTATGAAAGAGCAGCCATTTTGAAAAGGTGTCCACTCCTGGCCTAGTCAGCTGATTATGAGAGAGCAGCCATTCTGAAAATGTGTCCACTCCTGGCCTAGTCAGGTGGATATGAAGGAGCAGCCATTCTCAAAAAGTGTCCACTCCTGGCCCAGTCAGCTGATTATGAGAGAACAGCAATTCTGAAAAGTTGTCCACTCCTGACCGAGTCTGCTGATTATGAGAGATTAGCCATTTTGAAAAGGTGTCCACTCCTGGCTCCGTCAGGTGGATATGAAGGAGCAGACATTTTGAAAAGGTGTCCACTCCTGGCCTAGTCAGGTGGATATGAAGCAGCAGCCATTCTGAAAAGGTGTCCACTCCTGGCCCAGCCAGGTGAATATGAAGGAGCTGCAATTCTGAAAAGTTGTCCACTCCTGGTCCATTCAGCTGATTATGAGAGAACAGCCATTTTGAAAAGGTGTCCACTCCTGGCCCATTCAGATGGATATGAAGGAGCACCCATTCTGAAAAAGTGTCCAATCCTGGCCAAGTCAGCTGTTTATGAGAGAACAGCCATTATGAAAATTTGTCCACTCCTGGCCCAGACTGCTGATTATGAGAGAACAGCCCTTCTGAAAAGGTGTCAACTCCTGGCTCAGTCAGGTGGATATGAAGGAGCAGCCATTTTGAAAAGGTGTCCACTCCTGGCACAGTCAGCTGATTATGACAGAGCAGCCATTTTGAAAAGGTGTCCACTCTTGGCCCACTCAGCTGATTATGAGAGATTAGCCATTTTGAAAAGTTGTCCACTCGTGGCCTAGTCACGTGAATATGAAGGAGCAGCGATTTTAAAAAGGTGTCCACTCCTGGCCTAATCAGGTAGATATGAATGAGCAGCCATTCTGAAAAGGTGTCCGCTCCTGGCCCTGGCAGCTGATTATGAGACAATAGCCGTTCTGAAAAGTTATCCACTCTTGGCCCAGTCAGCTGATTATGAAAGAGCAGCCATTTTGAAAGGTGTCCACTCCTGGCCTAGTCAGCTGATTATGAGAGAGCAGCCATTCTGAAAATGTGTCCACTCCTGGCCTAGTCAGGTGGATATGAAGGAGCAGCCATTCTCAAAAAGTGTCCACTCCTGGCCTAATCAGGTAGATATGAATGAGCAGCCATTCTGAAAAGGTGTCCGCTCCTGGCCCAGGCAGCTGATTATGAGACAATAGCCATTCTGAAAAGTTATCCACACTTGGCCCAGTCCGCTGATTATGAAAGAGCATCCATTTTGAAAAGGTGTCCACTCCTGGCCTAGTCAGCTGATTATGAGAGAGCAGCCATTCTGAAAATGTGTCCACTCCTGGCCTAGTCAGGTGGATATGAAGGAGCAGCCATTCTCAAAAAGTGTCCACTCCTGGCCCAGTCAGCTGATTATGAGAGAACAGCCATTCTGAAAAGTTGTCCACTCCTGACCCAGTCTGCTGATTATGAGAGATTAGCCATTTTGAAAAGGTGTCCACTCCTGGCCCAGTCAGCTGATTATGAGAGAACAGCCATTCTGAAAAGTTGTCCACTCCTCACCTAGTCTGCTGATTATGAGAGATTAGCCATTTTGAAAAGGTGTCCACTCCTGGCCTAGTCAGTTGATTATGAGAGAGCAGCCATTCTCAAAAGCTGTCCACTCCTGGCCCAGTCAGCTGATTATGAGAGAACAGCAATTTTGAAAAAGTATCCACTCCAGACTCAGTCAGCTGATTATGAAAGAACAGCCATTCTGAACAGATGTCCACTCCTGGCCAAGTCAGGTGGATATGAAGGAGCAGCCATTCTGAAAACGTGTCCATTCTTGGCCGAGTCACCTGATTATCAGAGAACAGCCATTCTGAAAAGGTGTCCACTCCTGGCCTAGTCAGGTAGATATGAAGGAGCAGCCATTCTGAAAATGTGTCGACTTTTGGCCCAGTCAGCTGATTAAGATAGAACAGCCATTATGAAAATGTGTCCACTCCTGGCCCAGTCTGCTGATTATGAGAGATTAGCCATTTTGAAAAGTTGTCCACTCGTGGCCTAGTCACGTGGATATGAAGGAGCAGCGATTTTAAAAAGGTGTCCACTCCTGGCCTAATCAGGTAGATATGAATGAGCAGCCATTCTGAAAAGGTGTCCGCTCCTGGCCCAGGCAGCTGATTATGAGACAATAGCCATTCTGAAAAGTTATCCACTCTTGGCCCAGTCAGCTGATCATGAAAGAGCAGCCATTTTGAAAAGGTGTCCACTCCTGGCCTAGTCAGCTGATTATGAGAGAGCAGCCATTCTGAAAATGTGTCCACTCCTGGCCTAGTAAGGTGGATATGAAGGAGCAGCCATTCTCAAAAAGTGTCCACTCCTGGCCCAGTCAGCTGATTATGAGAGAACAGCCATTCTGAAAAGTTGTCCACTCCTCACCCAGTCTGCTGATTATGAGAGATTAGCCATTTTGAAAAGGTGTCCACTCCTGGCCTAGTCAGTTGATTATGAGAGAGCAGCCATTCTGAAAAGGTGTCCACTCCTGGCCTAGTCAGGTGGATGTGAAGGAGCAGCCATTCTGAAAAGGTGTCCACTCCTGGCCCAGTCAGCTGATTATGAGAGAATAGCCATTTTGAAAAGGTGTCCACTACTGTCCCAGTCAGCTTATTATGAGAGAACAGCCATTCTGAAAATGTGTGCGCTCCTGGCACAGTCTGATGATTATGAGAGAGTAGCCATTTTGAAAAGATTTCCACTCCTGGCCTAGTCAGGTGGATATGAATGAGCAGCCATTCTGAAAAGGTGTCAATTCCTGGCCCAGTCAGCTGATTGTGTGAGAACAGCCATTCTGAAAAGGTGTCCACTCCTGGCCTAGTCAGGTGGATATGAAGGAGGAGCTATTCTGAAAAGGTGTCCACTCCTGGCCCAGTCAGCTGATTATGAGAGAAAAGCCATTCTGAATAGGTGTCCACTCCTGTCCTAGTCAGGTGGATATGAAGGAGGAGCCTTCTGAAAAGGTGTCCACTCCTGTCCCAGTCAACTGATTATGAGAGAGCATACATTTTGAAAATGTGTCCACTCCTGGCCTAGTCAGGTGGATATGAAGTAGCAGCCATTCTGAAAAGGTGCCAATCCTGGCCCAGTCACGTGGATATGAAGGAGCAGCCATTCTGTAAAGGTGTCCACTCCTGGCCCATTCAGCGAATTATGAGAACAGCCATTCTGAAAAGGTATGCACTCCAGGCCCAGTCAGATGTATATGAAGGAGCAGCCATTTTGAAAACGTTTAAATTCCTGTCCCAGTCAGCTGATCATGAGAGAACAGCCATTTTGAAAAGGTGTCCACGCCTGGCCTAGTCAGGTGGATATGAAGGAGCAGCCATTCTGAAAAGGTGTCCACTCCTGGCCCAGCCAGGTGAATATGAAGGAGCTGCAATTCTGAAAAGTTGTCCACTCCTGGTCCATTCAGCTGATTATGAGAGAACAGCCATTTTGAAAAGGTTTCCACTCCTGGCCCATTCAGATGGATATGAAGGATCACCCATTCTGAAAAAGTGTCCAATTCTGGCCAAGTCAGCTGTTTATGAGAGAACAGCCATTCTGAAAATGTGTCCACTCCTGGCCCAGACTGCTGATTAAGAGAGAACAGCCCTTCTGAAAAGGTGTCCACTCCTGGCTCAGTCAGGTGGATATGAAGGAGCAGCCATTTTGAAAAGGTGTCCACTCCTGGCCTAGTCAGCTGATTATGACAGAGCAGCCATTTTGAAAACGTGTCCACTCTTGGCCCAGTCAGCTGATTATGAGAGAACAGCCATTCTGAAACGGTGTCCACTCCTGGCCTAGTCAGGTGGATATGAAGGAGGAGCCTTCTGAAAAGGTGTCCACTCCTGTCCCTGTCAGGTGATTATGAGAGAGCAGACATTTTGAAAAGGTGTCCACTCCTGGCCCAGCCAGGTGAATATGAAGGAGCTGCAATTCTGAAAAGTTGTCCACTCCTGGTCCATTCAGCTGATTATGAGAGAACAGCCATTTTGAAAAGGTGTCCACTCTTGGCCCATTCAGATGGATATGAAGGAGCACCCATTCTGAAAAAGTGTCCAATCCTGCCCAAGTCAGCTGTTTATGAGAGAACAGCCATTCTGAAAATGTGTCCACTCCTGGCCCAGACTGCTGATTATGAGAGAACAGCCCTTCTGAAAAGGTGTCCACTCCTGGCTCAGTCAGGTGGATATGAAGGAGCAGCCATTTTGAAAAGGTGTCCACTCCTTGCCCAGTCAGCTGATTATGACAGAGCAGCCATTTTGAAAACGTGTCCACTCTTGGCCCAGACAGCTGATTATGAGAGAACAGCCATTCTGAAAAGGTGTCCACTCCTGGCCTAGTCAGGTGGATATGAAGGAGGAGCCTTCTGAAAAGGTGTCCACTCCTGGCCTAGTCAGCTGATTATGAGAGAGCAGCCATTCTGAAAATGTGTCCACTCCTGGCCTAGTCAGGTGGATATGAAGGAGCAGCCATTCTCAAAAAGTGTCCACTCCTGGCCTAATCAGGTAGATATGAATGAACAGCCATTCTGAAAAGGTGTCCGCTCCTGGCCCAGGCAGCTGATTATGAGACAATAGCCATTCTGAAAAGTTATCCACACTTGGCCCAGTCAGCTGATTATGAAAGAGCATCCATTTTGAAAAGGTGTCCACTCTTGGCCTAGTCAGCTGATTATGAGAGAGCAGCCATTCTGAAAATGTGTCCACTCCTGGCCTAGTCAGATGATTATGAGAGAACAGCCATTTTGAAAAGTTGTCCACTCCTGACCCAGTCTGCTGATTATGAGAGATTAGCCATTTTGAAAAGGTGTCCACTCCTGGCCCAGTCAGCTGATTATGAGAGAACATCGATTCTGAAAAGTTGTCCAATCCTCACCCAGTCTGCTGATTATGAGAGATTAGCCATTTTGAAAAGGTGTCCACTCCTGGCCTAGTCAGTTGATTATGAGAGAGTAGCCATTCTGAAAAGGTGTCCACTCCTGGCCTAGTCAGGTGGATGTGAAGGAGCAGCCATTCTGAAAAGGTGTCCACTCCTGGCCCAGTCAGCTGATTATGAGAGAATAGCCATTTTGAAAAGGTGTCCACTCCTGTCCCAGTCAGCTTATTATGAGAGAACAGCCATTCTGAAAATGTGTGCGCTCCTGGGACAGTCTGATGATTATGAGAGAGTAGCCGTTTTGAAAAGGTTTCCACTCCTGGCCTAGTCAGGTGGATATGAATGAGCAGCCATTTTGAAAAGGTGTCAATTCCTGGCCCAGTCAGCTGATTGTGTGAGAACAGCCATTCTGAAAAGGTGTCCACTCCTGGCCTAGTCAGGTGGATATGAAGGAGGAGCCATTCTGAAAAGGTGTCCACTCCTGGCCCAGTCAGCTGATTATGAGAGAAAAGCCATTCTGAATAGGTGTCCACTCCTGTCCTAGTCAGGTGGATATGAAGGAGGAGCCTTCTGAAAAGGTGTCCACTCCTGTCCCAGTCAACTGATTATGAGAGAGCAGACATTTTGAAAATGTGTCCACTCCTGGCCTAGTCAGGTGGATATGAAGTAGCAGCCATTCTGAAAAGATGCCAATCCTGGCCCAGTCACGTGGATATGAAGGAGCAGCCATTCTGAAAAGGTGTCCACTCCTGGCCCAGTCCGCGAATTATGAGAACAGCCATTCTGAAAAGGTGTCCACGCCTGGCCTAGTCAGGTGGATATGAAGGAGCAGCCATTGTGAAAAGATGTCCACTCCTCGCCAAGTCAGATGGATATGAAGGAGCAGCCATTCTCAAAAGGTGTCCACTCCTGGCCCAGTCAGCTGATTATGAGAGAACAGCAATTTTGAAAAGGTATCCACTCCAGACTCAGTCAGCTGATTATGAAAGAACAGCCATTCTGAACAGGTGTCCACTCCTGGCCAAGTCAGGTGGATATGAAGGAGCAGCCATTCTGAAAAGGTGTCCACTCCTGGCCCAGTCACCTGATTATGAGAGAACAGCCATTCTGAAAAGGTGTCCACTCCTGGCCTAGTCAGGTTGATATGAAGGAGCAGCCATTCTGAAAATGTGTCGACTCTTGGCCCAGTCAGCTGATTAAGATAGAACAGCCATTCTGAAAAGGTGTCCACTCCAGGCCCAGTCAGGTGGATATGAAGTAGCAGCCATTTTGAAAAGGTGTCCACTCCTGGCCCTGTCAGGTGAATATGAAGGAGAAGCCATTCTGAAAAGGTGTCCACTCCTGGCCGAATCAGCTGATTATGAGAGAACAGCCATTCTGAAAAGATGTCCACTCCTGGCCTAGTCAGGTGGATATGAAGGAGGAGCCTTCTGAAAAGGTGTCCACTCCTGTCCCAGTCAACTGATTATGAGAGAGCAGACATTTTGAAAATGTGTCCACTCCTGGCCTAGTCAGGTGGATATGAAGTAGCAGCCATTCTGAAAAGGTGCCAATCCTGGCCCAGTCACATGGATATGAAGGAGCAGCCATTCTGAAAAGGTATCCACTCCAGGCCCAGTCAGGTGTATATGAAGGAGCAGCCATTTTGAAAACGTTTAAATTCCTGTCCCAGTCAGCTGATCATGAGAGAACAGCCATTTTGAAAAGGTGTCCACGCCTGGCCTAGTCAGGTGGATATGAAGGAGCAGCCATTCTGAAAAGGTGTCCACTCCTGGCCCAGCCAGGTGAATATGAAGGAGCTGCAATTCTGAAAAGTTGTCCACTCCTGGTCCATTCAGCTGATTATGAGAGAACAGCCATTTTGAAAAGGTGTCCACTCTTGGCCCATTCAGATGGATATGAAGGAGCACCCATTCTGAAAAAGTTTCCAATCCTGCCCAAGTCAGCTGTTTATGAGAGAACAGCCATTCTGAAAATGTGTCCACTCCTGGCCCAGACTGCTGATTATGAGAGAACAGCCCTTCTGAAAAGGTGTCCACTCCTGGCTCAGTCAGGTGGATATGAAGGAGCAGCCATTTTGAAAAGGTGTCCACTCCTGGCCCAGTCAGCTGATTATGACAGAGCAGCCATTTTGAAAACGTGTCCACTCTTGGCCCAGTCAGATGATTATGAGAGAACAGCCATTCTGAAAAGGTGTCCACTCCTGGCCTAGTCAGGTGGATATGAAGGAGGAGCCTTCTGAAAAGGTGTCCACTCCAGGCCTAGTCAGCTGATTATGAGAGAGCAGCCATTCTGAAAATGTATCCACTCCTGGCCTAGTCAGGTGGATATGAAGGAGCAGCCATTCTCAAAAAGTGTCCACTCCTGGCCTAATCAGGTAGATATGAATGAGCAGCCATTCTGAAAAGGTGTCCGCTCCTGACCCAGGCAGCTGATTATGAGACAATAGCCATTCTGAAAAGTTATCCACACTTGTCCCAGTCAGCTGATTATGAAAGAGCATCCATTTTGAAAAGGTGTCCACTCTTGGCCTAGTCAGCTGATTATGAGAGAGCAGCCATTCTGAAAATGTGTCCACTCCTGGCCTAGTCAGGTGGATATGAAGGAGCAGCCATTATCAAAAAGTGTCCACTCCTGGCCCAGTCAGATGATTATGAGAGAACAGGCATTCTGAAAAGTTGTCCACTCCTGACCCAGTCTGCTGATTATGAGAGATTAGCCATTTTGAAAAGGTGTCCACTCCTGGCCTAGTCAGTTGATTATGAGAGAGCAGCCATTCTGAAAAGGTGTCCACTCCTGGCCTAGTCAGGTGGATGTGAAGGAGCAGCCATTCTGAAAAGGTGTCCACTCCTGGCCCAGTCAGCTGATTATGAGAGAATAGCCATTTTGAAAAGGTGTCCACTCCTGTCCCAGTCAGCTTATTATGAGAGAACAGCCATTCTGAAAATGTGTGCGCTCCTGGGACAGTCTGATGATTATGAGAGAGTAGCCGTTTTGAAAAGGTTTCCACTCCTGGCCTAGTCAGGTGGATATGAAGGAGCAGCCATTCTCAAAAAGTGTCCACTCCTGGCCTAATCAGGTAGATATGAATGAACAGCCATTCTGAAAAGGTGTCCGCTCCTGGCCCAGGCAGCTGATTATGAGACAATAGCCATTCTGAAAAGTTATCCACACTTGGCCCAGTCAGCTGATTATGAAAGAGCATCCATTTTGAAAAGGTGTCCACTCTTGGCCTAGTCAGCTGATTATGAGAGAGCAGCCATTCTGAAAATGTGTCCACTCCTGGCCTAGTCAGATGATTATGAGAGAACAGCCATTTTGAAAAGTTGTCCACTCCTGACCCAGTCTGCTGATTATGAGAGATTAGCCATTTTGAAAAGGTGTCCACTCCTGGCCCAGTCAGCTGATTATGAGAGAACAGCCATTCTGAAAAGTTGTCCAATCCTCACCCAGTCTGCTGATTATGAGAGATTAGCCATTTTGAAAAGGTGTCCACTCCTGGCCTAGTCAGTTGATTATGAGAGAGTAGCCATTCTGAAAAGGTGTCCACTCCTGGCCTAGTCAGGTGGATGTGAAGGAGCAGCCATTCTGAAAAGGTGTCCACTCCTGGCCCAGTCAGCTGATTATGAGAGAATAGCCATTTTGAAAAGGTGTCCACTCCTGTCCCAGTCAGCTTATTATGAGAGAACAGCCATTCTGAAAATGTGTGCGCTCCTGGGACAGTCTGATGATTATGAGAGAGTAGCCGTTTTGAAAAGGTTTCCACTCCTGGCCTAGTCAGGTGGATATGAATGAGCAGCCATTTTGAAAAGGTGTCAATTCCTGGCCCAGTCAGCTGATTGTGTGAGAACAGCCATTCTGAAAAGGTGTCCACTCCTGGCCTAGTCAGGTGGATATGAAGGAGGAGCCATTCTGAAAAGGTGTCCACTCCTGGCCCAGTCAGCTGATTATGAGAGAAAAGCCATTCTGAATAGGTGTCCACTCCTGTCCTAGTCAGGTGGATATGAAGGAGGAGCCTTCTGAAAAGGTGTCCACTCCTGTCCCAGTCAACTGATTATGAGAGAGCAGACATTTTGAAAATGTGTCCACTCCTGGCCTAGTCAGGTGGATATGAAGTAGCAGCCATTCTGAAAAGATGCAAATCCTGGCCCAGTCACGTGGATATGAAGGAGCAGCCATTCTGAAAAGGTGTCCACTCCTGGCCCAGTCCGCGAATTATGAGAACAGCCATTCTGAAAAGGTGTCCACGCCTGGCCTAGTCAGGTGGATATGAAGGAGCAGCCATTGTGAAAAGATGTCCACTCCTCGCCTAGTCAGATGGATATGAAGGAGCAGCCATTCTCAAAAGGTGTCCACTCCTGGCCCAGTCAGCTGATTATGAGAGAACAGCAATTTTGAAAAGGTATCCACTCCAGACTCAGTCAGCTGATTATGAAAGAACAGCCATTCTGAACAGGTGTCCACTCCTGGCCAAGTCAGGTGGATATGAAGGAGCAGCCATTCTGAAAAGGTGTCCACTCCTGGCCCAGTCACCTGATTATGAGAGAACAGCCATTCTGAAAAGGTGTCCACTCCTGGCCTAGTCAGGTTGATATGAAGGAGCAGCCATTCTGAAAATGTGTCGACTCTTGGCCCAGTCAGCTGATTAAGATAGAACAGCCATTCTGAAAAGGTGTCCACTCCAGGCCCAGTCAGGTGGATATGAAGGAGCAGCCATTTTGAAAAGGTGTCCACTCCTGGCCCTGTCAGGTGAATATGAAGGAGAAGCCATTCTGAAAAGGTGTCCACTCCTGGCCGAATCAGCTGATTATGAGAGAACAGCCATTCTGAAAAGATGTCCACTCCTGGCCTAGTCAGGTGGATATGAAGGAGGAGCCTTCTGAAAAGGTGTCCACTCCTGTCCCAGTCAACTGATTATGAGAGAGCAGACATTTTGAAAATGTGTCCACTCCTGGCCTAGTCAGGTGGATATGAAGTAGCAGCCATTCTGAAAAGGTGCCAATCCTGGCCCAGTCACATGGATATGAAGGAGCAGCCATTCGGAAAAGGTGTCCACTCCTGGCCCAGTCAGCGAATTATGAGAACAGCCATTCTGAAAAGGTATCCACTCCAGGCCCAGTCAGGTGTATATGAAGGAGCAGCCATTTTGAAAACGTTTAAATTCCTGTCCCAGTCAGCTGATCATGAGAGAACAGCCATTTTGAAAAGGTGTCCACGCCTGGCCTAGTCAGGTGGATATGAAGGAGCAGCCATTCTGAAAAGGTGTCCACTCCTGGCCCAGCCAGGTGAATATGAAGGAGCTGCAATTCGGAAAAGTTGTCCACTCCTGGTCCATTCAGCTGATTATGAGAGAACAGCCATTTTGAAAAGGTGTCCACTCTTGGCCCATTCAGATGGATATGAAGGAGCACCCATTCTGAAAAAGTGTCCAATCCTGCCCAAGTCAGCTGTTTATGAGAGAACAGCCATTCTGAAAATGTGTCCACTCCTGGCCCAGACTGCTGATTATGAGAGAACAGCCCTTCTGAAAAGGTGTCCACTCCTGGCTCAGTCAGGTGGATATGAAGGAGCAGCCATTTTGAAAAGGTGTCCAATCCTGGCCCAGTCAGCTGATTATGACAGAGCAGCCATTTTGAAAACGTGTCCACTCTTGGCCCAGTCAGATGATTATGAGAGAACAGCCATTCTGAAAAGGTGTCCACTCCTGGCCTAGTCAGGTGGATATGAAGGAGGAGCCTTCTGAAAAGGTGTCCACTCCAGGCCTAGTCAGCTGATTATGAGAGAGCAGCCATTCTGAAAATGTATCCACTCCTGGCCTAGTCAGGTGGATATGAAGGAGCAGCCATTCTCAAAAAGTGTCCACTCCTGGCCTAATCAGGTAGATATGAATGAGCAGCCATTCTGAAAAGGTGTCCGCTCCTGACCCAGGCAGCTGATTATGAGACAATAGCCATTCTGAAAAGTTATCCACACTTGTCCCAGTCAGCTGATTATGAAAGAGCATCCATTTTGAAAAGGTGTCCACTCTTGGCCTAGTCAGCTGATTATGAGAGAGCAGCCATTCTGAAAATGTGTCCACTCCTGGCCTAGTCAGGTGGATATGAAGGAGCAGCCATTATCAAAAAGTGTCCACTCCTGGCCCAGTCAGATGATTATGAGAGAACAGGCATTCTGAAAAGTTGTCCACTCCTGACCCAGTCTGCTGATTATGAGAGATTAGCCATTTTGAAAAGGTGTCCACTCCTGGCCTAGTCAGTTGATTATGAGAGAGCAGCCATTCTGAAAAGGTGTCCACTCCTGGCCTAGTCAGGTGGATGTGAAGGAGCAGCCATTCTGAAAAGGTGTCCACTCCTGGCCCAGTCAGCTGATTATGAGAGAATAGCCATTTTGAAAAGGTGTCCACTCCTGTCCCAGTCAGCTTATTATGAGAGAACAGCCATTCTGAAAATGTGTGCGCTCCTGGGACAGTCTGATGATTATGAGAGAGTAGCCGTTTTGAAAAGGTTTCCACTCCTGGCCTAGTCAGGTGGATATGAATGAGCAGCCATTTTGAAAAGGTGTCAATTCCTGGCCCAGTCAGCTGATTGTGTGAGAACAGCCATTCTGAAAAGGTGTCCACTCCTGGCCTAGTCAGGTGGATATGAAGGAGGAGCCATTCTGAAAAGGTGTCCACTCCTGGCCCAGTCAGCTGATTATGAGAGAAAAGCCATTCTGAATAGGTGTCCACTCCTGTCCTAGTCAGGTGGATATGAAGGAGGAGCCTTCTGAAAAGGTGTCCACTCCTGTCCCAGTCAACTGATTATGAGAGAGCAGACATTTTGAAAATGTGTCCACTCCTGGCCTAGTCAGGTGGATATGAAGTAGCAGCCATTCTGAAAAGATGCCAATCCTGGCCCAGTCACGTGGATATGAAGGAGCAGCCATTCTGAAAAGGTGTCCACTCCTGGCCCAGTCCGCGAATTATGAGAACAGCCATTCTGAAAAGGTGTCCACGCCTGGCCTAGTCAGGTGGATATGAAGGAGCAGCCATTGTGAAAAGATGTCCACTCCTCGCCTAGTCAGATGGATATGAAGGAGCAGCCATTCTCAAAAGGTGTCCACTCCTGGCCCAGTCAGCTGATTATGAGAGAACAGCAATTTTGAAAAGGTATCCACTCCAGACTCAGTCAGCTGATTATGAAAGAACAGCCATTCTGAACAGGTGTCCACTCCTGGCCAAGTCAGGTGGATATGAAGGAGCAGCCATTCTGAAAAGGTGTCCACTCCTGGCCCAGTCACCTGATTATGAGAGAACAGCCATTCTGAAAAGGTGTCCACTCCTGGCCTAGTCAGGTTGATATGAAGGAGCAGCCATTCTGAAAATGTGTCGACTCTTGGCCCAGTCAGCTGATTAAGATAGAACAGCCATTCTGAAAAGGTGTCCACTCCAGGCCCAGTCAGGTGGATATGAAGGAGCAGCCATTTTGAAAAGGTGTCCACTCCTGGCCCTGTCAGGTGAATATGAAGGAGAAGCCATTCTGAAAAGGTGTCCACTCCTGGCCGAATCAGCTGATTATGAGAGAACAGCCATTCTGAAAAGATGTCCACTCCTGGCCTAGTCAGGTGGATATGAAGGAGGAGCCTTCTGAAAAGGTGTCCACTCCTGTCCCAGTCAACTGATTATGAGAGAGCAGACATTTTGAAAATGTGTCCACTCCTGGCCTAGTCAGGTGGATATGAAGTAGCAGCCATTCTGAAAAGGTGCCAATCCTGGCCCAGTCACATGGATATGAAGGAGCAGCCATTCTGAAAAGGTGTCCACTCCTGGCCCAGTCAGCGAATTATGAGAACAGCCATTCTGAAAAGGTATCCACTCCAGGCCCAGTCAGGTGTATATGAAGGAGCAGCCATTTTGAAAACGTTTAAATTCCTGTCCCAGTCAGCTGATCATGAGAGAACAGCCATTTTGAAAAGGTGTCCACGCCTGGCCTAGTCAGGTGGATATGAAGGAGCAGCCATTCTGAAAAGGTGTCCACTCCTGGCCCAGCCAGGTGAATATGAAGGAGCTGCAATTCTGAAAAGTTGTCCACTCCTGGTCCATTCAGCTGATTATGAGAGAACAGCCATTTTGAAAAGGTGTCCACTCTTGGCCCATTCAGATGGATATGAAGGAGCACCCATTCTGAAAAAGTGTCCAATCCTGCCCAAGTCAGCTGTTTATGAGAGAACAGCCATTCTGAAAATGTGTCCACTCCTGGCCCAGACTGCTGATTATGAGAGAACAGCCCTTCTGAAAAGGTGTCCACTCCTGGCTCAGTCAGGTGGATATGAAGGAGCAGCCATTTTGAAAAGGTGTCCACTCCTGGCCCAGTCAGCTGATTATGACAGAGCAGCCATTTTGAAAACGTGTCCACTCTTGGCCCAGTCAGATGATTATGAGAGAACAGCCATTCTGAAAAGGTGTCCACTCCTGGCCTAGTCAGGTGGATATGAAGGAGGAGCCTTCTGAAAAGGTGTCCACTCCAGGCCTAGTCAGCTGATTATGAGAGAGCAGCCATTCTGAAAATGTATCCACTCCTGGCCTAGTCAGGTGGATATGAAGGAGCAGCCATTCTCAAAAAGTGTCCACTCCTGGCCTAATCAGGTAGATATGAATGAGCAGCCATTCTGAAAAGGTGTCCGCTCCTGACCCAGGCAGCTGATTATGAGACAATAGCCATTCTGAAAAGTTATCCACACTTGTCCCAGTCAGCTGATTATGAAAGAGCATCCATTTTGAAAAGGTGTCCACTCTTGGCCTAGTCAGCTGATTATGAGAGAGCAGCCATTCTGAAAATGTGTCCACTCCTGGCCTAGTCAGGTGGATATGAAGGAGCAGCCATTATCAAAAAGTGTCCACTCCTGGCCCAGTCAGATGATTATGAGAGAACAGGCATTCTGAAAAGTTGTCCACTCCTGACCCAGTCTGCTGATTATGAGAGATTAGCCATTTTGAAAAGGTGTCCACTCCTGGCCTAGTCAGTTGATTATGAGAGAGCAGCCATTCTGAAAAGGTGTCCACTCCTGGCCTAGTCAGGTGGATGTGAAGGAGCAGCAATTCTGAAAAGGTGTCCACTCCTGGCCCAGTCAGCTGATTATGAAAGAGCATCCATTTTGAAAAGGTGTCCACTCCTGTCCCAGTCAGCTTATTATGAGAGAACAGCCATTCTGAAAATGTGTCCACTCCTGGCCTAGTCAGGTGGATATAAAGGAGCAGCCATTCTCAAAAAGTGTCCACTCCTTACCCAGTCAGCTGATTATGAGAGAACAGCCATTCTGAAAAGTTGTCCACTCCTGAACCAGTCTGCTGATTATGAGAGATTAGCCATTTTGAAAAGGTGTCCACTCCTGGCCTAGTCAGTTGATTCTGAGAGAGCAGCCATTCTGAAAATGTGTCCACTCCTGGCCTAGTCAGGTGGATGTGAAGGAGCAGCCATTCTGAAAAGGTGTCAATTCCTGGCCCAGTCAGCTGATTGTGTGAGAACAGCCATTCTGAAAAGGTGTCCACTCCTGGCCTAGTCAGGTGGATATGAAGGAGGAGCCATTCTGAAAAGGTGTCCACTCCTGGCCCAGTCAGCTGATTATGAGAGAAAAGCCATTCTGAATAGGTGTCCACTCCTGTCCTAGTCAGGTGGATATGAAGGAGGAGCCTTCTGAAAAGGTGTCCACTCCTGTCCCAGTCAACTGATTATGAGAGAGCAGACATTTTGAAAATGTGTCCACTCCTGGCCTAGTCAGGTGGATATGAAGTAGCAGCCATTCTGAAAAGGTGCCAATCCTGGCCCAGTCACGTGGATATGAAGGAGCAGCCATTCTGAAAAGGCGTCCACTCCTGGCCAAGTCAGCTGTTTATGAGAGGCCATTCTGAAAATGTGTCCACTCCTGGCCCAGACTGCTGATTATGAGAGAACAGCCCTTCTGAAAAGGTGTCCACTCCTGGCTCCGTCAGGTGGATATGAAGGAGCAGCCATTTTGAAAAGGTGTCCACTCCTGGCCTAGTCAAGTGGATATGAAGGAGCCGCCATTTTGAAAAGCTGTCCACTCCTGGCCGAGTCAGCTGATTATGAGAGAGCAGCCATTTTGAAAAGCTGTCCACTCCTTGCCCAGTCAGCTGATTATGACAGAACAGCCATTTTGAAAAGGTGTCCACTCCTGGCCCAGTCAGCTGATTCTGAGAGAACAGGCATTCTGAAAAGATGTCCACTCCTGGCCAAGTCAGGTGGATATGAAGGAGCAGCCATTCTGAAAAAGTGTCCAATCCTGGCCCAGTCAGCTGATTATGACAGAACAGCCATTCTGAAAAGGTTTCCACTCCTGTCCCTGTCAGGTGATTATGAGAGAGCAGACATTTTGAAAAGGTGTCCACTCCTAGCCTAGTCAGGTGGATATGAAGGAGCACCCATTCTAAAAAGGTGTCAACTCCTGGTCCAGTCAGCTGATTATGAGAGAGCAGCCATTTTGAAAAGGTTCCACGCCTGGCCTAGTCAGGTGGATATGAATGAGCAGCCATTCTGAAAATGTGCTCACTCTTGGCCCAGTCAGGTGAATATGAAGGAGCAGCCATTCTTAAAAGGTTTCCACTTCTGGCCCAGTCAGGTGGATATGAAGGAGCAGCCATTATGAAAAGATGTCCACTCCTCGCCTAGTCAGATGGATATGAAGGAGCAGCCATTCTCAAAAGGTGTCCACTCCTGGCCTAGTCAGGTAGATATGAAGAAGCAGCCATTCTGAAAAGGTGTCGACTCTTGGCCCAGTCAGCTGATTAAGATAGAACAGCCATTCTGAAAACATGTCCACTCCTGTCCTAGTCAGGTGGATATGAAGGAGCAGCCATTCTGAAAAGGTGTCCACTCCTGGCCTAGTCAGCTGATTATGACAGAGCAGCCATTCTGAAAATGTGTCCACTCGTGGCCTAGTCAGGTGGATATGAAGGAGCAGCCATTCTGAAAAAGTGTCCACTCCTGGCCCTGACCATTTTGAAAAGGTGTCCACTCCTGGCCCTGACCATTTTGAAAAGGTGTCCACTCCTGGCCCAGTCAGCTGATTATGACAGAGCAGCCATTTTGAAAACGTGTCCACTCTTGGCCCAGTCAGCTGATTATGAGAGAACAGCCATTCTGAAACGGTGTCCACTCCTGGCCTAGTCAGGTGGATATGAAGGAGGAGCCTTCTGAAAAGGTGTCCACTCCTGTCCCTGTCAGGTGATTATGAGAGAGCAGACATTTTGAAAAGGTGTCCACTCCTAGCCTAGTCAGGTGGATATGAAGGAGCAGCCATTCTGAAAAGGTGTCAACTCCTGGTCCAGTCAGCTTAATTGTGTGAGAACAGCCATTTTGAAAATGTGTCCACTCCTGGCCCAGTCAGCTGATTATGAGAGAGCAGCCATTTTGAAAAGGTGTCCGCTCCTGGCCCAGGCAGCTGATTATGAGACAATAGCCATTCTGAAAAGTTATCCACTCTTGGCCCAGTCAGCTGATTATGAAAGAGCAGCCATTTTGAAAAGGTATCCACTCCTGGCCTAGTCAGCTGATTATGAGAGAGCAGCCATTCTGAAAATGTGTCCACTCCTGGCCTAGTCAGGTGGATATGCAGGAGCAGCCATTCTCAAAAAGTGTCCACTCCTGGCCCAGTCAGCTGATTATGAGAGAACAGCCATTCTGAAAAGTTGTCCACTCCTCACCCAGTCTACTGATTATGAGAGATTAGCCATTTTGAAAAGGTGTCCACTCCTGGCCTAGTCAGTTGATTATGAGAGAGCAGCCATTCTGAAAAGGTGTCCACTCCTGGCCTAGTCAGGTGGATGTGAAGGAGCAGCCATTCTGAAAAGGTGTCCACTCCAGGCCCAGTCAGCTGATTATGTGAGAACAGCCATTCTGAAGAGGTGTTCAGTCCTGGCCCAGTCAGCTGATTATGAGAGAACAGCCCTTAAGAAAAGGTGTCCACTCCTAGCTCCGTCAGGTGGATATGAAGGAGCAGCCATTTTGAAAAGGTGTCCACTCCTGGCCTAGTCAGGTGGATATGAAGCAGCAGCCATTCTGAAAAGGTGTCCACTCCTGGCCCAGCCAGGTGAATATGAAGGAGCTGCAATTCTGAAAAGTTGTCCACTCCTGGTCCATTCAGCTGATTATGAGAGAACAGCCATTCTGAAAAGGTGTCCACTCCTGGCCTACTCAGGTGGATATGAAGGAGAAGCCTTCTGAAAAGGTGTCCACTCCTGTCCCAGTCAGCTGATTATGAGAGAGCAGACATTTTAAAAAGGTGTCCACTCCTGGCCTAGTCAGGTGGATGTGAAGGAGCAGCCATTCTGAAAAGGTGTCCACTCCAGGCCCAGTCAGCTGATTATGTGAGAACAGCCATTCTGAAAATGTGTCCACTCCTGGCCCAGACTGCTGATTAAGAGAGAACAGCCCTTCTGAAAAGGTGTCCACTCCTGGCTCAGTCAGGTGGATATGAAGGAGCAGCCATTTTGAAAAGGTGTCCACTCCTGGCCCATTCAGCTGATTATGACAGAGCAGCCATTTTGAAAACGTGTCCACTCTTGGCCCAGTCAGCTGATTATGAGAGAACAGCCATTCTGAAACGGTGTCCACTCCTGGCCTAGTCAGGTGGATATGAAGGAGGAGCCTTCTGAAAAGGTGTCCACTCCTGTCCCTGTCAGGTGATTATGAGAAAGCAGACATTTTGAAAAGGTGTCCACTCCTGGCCCAGCCAGGTGAATATGAAGGAGCTGCAATTCTGAAAAGTTGTCCACTCCTGGTCCATTCAGCTGATTATGAGAGAACAGCCATTTTGAAAAGGTGTCCACTCTTGGCCCATTCAGATGGATATGAAGGAGCACCCATTCTGAAAAAGTGTCCAATCCTGCCCAAGTCAGCTGTTTATGAGAGAACAGCCATTCTGAAAATGTGTCCACTCCTGGCCCAGACTGCTGATTATGAGAGAACAGCCCTTCTGAAAAGGTGTCCACTCCTGGCTCAGTCAGGTGGATATGAAGGAGCAGCCATTCTGAAAAGGTGTCCACTCCTTTCCCAGTCAGCTGATTATGACAGAGCAGCCATTTTGAAAACGTGTCCACTCTTGGCCCAGACAGCTGATTATGAGAGAACAGCCATTCTGAAAAGGTGTCCACTCCTGGCCTAGTCTGGTGGATATGAAGGAGGAGCCTTCTGAAAAGGTGTCCACTCCTGGCCTAGTCAGCTGATTATGAGAGAGCAGCCATTCTGAAAATGTGTCCACTCCTGGCCTAGTCAGGTGGATATGAAGGAGCAGCCATTCTCAAAAAGTGTCCACTCCTGGCCTAATCAGGTAGATATGAATGAACAGCCATTCTGAAAAGGTGTCCGCTCCTGGCCCAGGCAGCTGATTATGAGACAATAGCCATTCTGAAAAGTTATCCACACTTGGCCCAGTCAGCTGATTATGAAAGAGCATCCATTTTGAAAAGGTGTCCACTCTTGGCCTAGTCAGCTGATTATGAGAGAGCAGCCATTCTGAAAATGTGTCCACTCCTGGCCTAGTCAGATGATTATGAGAGAACAGCCATTTTGAAAAGTTGTCCACTCCTGACCCAGTCTGCTGATTATGAGAGATTAGCCATTTTGAAAAGGTGTCCACTCCTGGCCCAGTCAGCTGATTATGAGAGAACAGCCATTCTGAAAAGTTGTCCAATCCTCACCCAGTCTGCTGATTATGAGAGATTAGCCATTTTGAAAAGGTGTCCACTCCTGGCCTAGTCAGTTGATTACGAGAGAGTAGCCATTCTGAAAAGGTGTCCACTCCTGGCCTAGTCAGGTGGATGTGAAGGAGCAGCCATTCTGAAAAGGTGTCCACTCCTGGCCCAGTCAGCTGATTATGAGAGAATAGCCATTTTGAAAAGGTGTCCACTCCTGTCCCAGTCAGCTTATTATGAGAGAACAGCCATTCTGAAAATGTGTGCGCTCCTGGGACAGTCTGATGATTATGAGAGAGTAGCCGTTTTGAAAAGGTTTCCACTCCTGGCCTAGTCAGGTGGATATGAATGAGCAGCCATTCTGAAAAGGTGTCAATTCCTGGCCCAGTCAGCTGATTGTGTGAGAACAGCCATTCTGAAAAGGTGTCCACTCCTGGCCTAGTCAGGTGGATATGAAGGAGGAGCCATTCTGAAAAGGTGTCCACTCCTGGCCCAGTCAGCTGATTATGAGAGAAAAGCCATTCTGAATAGGTGTCCACTCCTGTCCTAGTCAGGTGGATATGAAGGAGGAGCCTTCTGAAAAGGTGTCCACTCCTGTCCCAGTCAACTGATTATGAGAGAGCAGACATTTTGAAAATGTGTCCACTCCTGGCCTAGTCAGGTGGATATGAAGTAGCAGCCATTCTGAAAAGATGCCAATCCTGGCCCAGTCACGTGGATATGAAGGAGCAGCCATTCTGAAAAGGTGTCCACTCCTGGCCCAGTCCGCGAATTATGAGAACAGCCATTCTGAAAAGGTGTCCACGCCTGGCCTAGTCAGGTGGATATGAAGGAGCAGCCATTGTGAAAAGATGTCCACTCCTCGCCTAGTCAGATGGATATGAAGGAGCAGCCATTCTCAAAAGGTGTCCACTCCTGGCCCAGTCAGCTGATTATGAGAGAACAGCAATTTTGAAAAGGTATCCACTCCAGACTCAGTCAGCTGATTATGAAAGAACAGCCATTCTGAACAGGTGTCCACTCCTGGCCAAGTCAGGTGGATATGAAGGAGCAGCCATTCTGAAAAGGTGTCCACTCCTGGCCCAGTCACCTGATTATGAGAGAACAGCCATTCTGAAAAGGTGTCCACTCCTGGCCTAGTCAGGTTGATATGAAGGAGCAGCCATTCTGAAAATGTGTCGACTCTTGGCCCAGTCAGCTGATTAAGATAGAACAGCCATTCTGAAAAGGTGTCCACTCCAGGCCCAGTCAGGTGGATATGAAGGAGCAGCCATTTTGAAAAGGTGTCCACTCCTGGCCCTGTCAGGTGAATATGAAGGAGAAGCCATTCTGAAAAGGTGTCCACTCCTGGCCGAATGAGCTGATTATGAGAGAACAGCCATTCTGAAAAGATGTCCACTCCTGGCCTAGTCAGGTGGATATGAAGGAGGAGCCTTCTGAAAAGGTGTCCACTCCTGTCCCAGTCAACTGATTATGAGAGAGCAGACATTTTGAAAATGTGTCCACTCCTGGCCTAGTCAGGTGGATATGAAGTAGCAGCCATTCTGAAAAGGTGCCAATCCTGGCCCAGTCACATGGATATGAAGGAGCAGCCATTCGGAAAAGGTGTCCACTCCTGGCCCAGTCAGCGAATTATGAGAACAGCCATTCTGAAAAGGTATCCACTCCAGGCCCAGTCAGGTGTATATGAAGGAGCAGCCATTTTGAAAACGTTTAAATTCCTGTCCCAGTCAGCTGATCATGAGAGAACAGCCATTTTGAAAAGGTGTCCACGCCTGGCCTAGTCAGGTGGATATGAAGGAGCAGCCATTCTGAAAAGGTGTCCACTCCTGGCCCAGCCAGGTGAATATGAAGGAGCTGCAATTCTGAAAAGTTGTCCACTCCTGGTCCATTCAGCTGATTATGAGAGAACAGCCATTTTGAAAAGGTGTCCACTCTTGGCCCATTCAGATGGATATGAAGGAGCACCCATTCTGAAAAAGTGTCCAATCCTGCCCAAGTCAGCTGTTTATGAGAGAACAGCCATTCTGAAAATGTGTCCACTCCTGGCCCAGACTGCTGATTATGAGAGAACAGCCCTTCTGAAAAGGTGTCCACTCCTGGCTCAGTCAGGTGGATATGAAGGAGCAGCCATTTTGAAAAGGTGTCCACTCCTGGCCCAGTCAGCTGATTATGACAGAGCAGCCATTTTGAAAACATGTCCACTCTTGGCCCAGTCAGATGATTATGAGAGAGCAGCCATTCTGAAAAGGTGTCCACTCCTGGCCTAGTCAGGTGGATATGAAGGAGGAGCCTTCTGAAAAGGTGTCCACTCCAGGCCTAGTCAGCTGATTATGAGAGAGCAGCCATTCTGAAAATGTATCCACTCCTGGCCTAGTCAGGTAGATATGAATGAGCAGCCATTCTGAAAAGGTGTCCGCTCCTGACCCAGGCAGCTGATTATGAGACAATAGCCATTCTGAAAAGTTATCCACACTTGTCCCAGTCAGCTGATTATGAAAGAGCATCCATTTTGAAAAGGTGTCCACTCTTGGCCTAGTCAGCTGATTATGAGAGAGCAGCCATTCTGAAAATGTGTCCACTCCTGGCCTAGTCAGGTGGATATGAAGGAGCAGCCATTATCAAAAAGTGTCCACTCCTGGCCCAGTCAGATGATTATGAGAGAACAGGCATTCTGAAAAGTTGTCCACTCCTGACCCAGTCTGCTGATTATGAGAGATTAGCCATTTTGAAAAGGTGTCCACTCCTGGCCTAGTCAGTTGATTATGAGAGAGCAGCCATTCTGAAAAGGTGTCCACTCCTGGCCTAGTCAGGTGGATGTGAAGGAGCAGCGATTCTGAAAAGGTGTCCACTCCTGGCCCAGTCAGCTGATTATGAGAGAATAGCCATTTTGAAAAGGTGTCCACTCCTGTCCCAGTCAGCTTATTATGAGAGAACAGCCATTCTGAAAATGTGTCCACTCCTGGCCTAGTCAGGTGGATATAAAGGAGCAGCCATTCTCAAAAAGTGTCCACTCCTTACCCAGTCAGCTGATTATGAGAGAACAGCCATTCTGAAAAGTTGTCCACTCCTCACCCAGTCTGCTGATTATGAGAGATTAGCCATTTTGAAAAGGTGTCCACTCCTGGCCTAGTCAGTTGATTCTGAGAGAGCAGCCATTCTGAAAATGTGTCCACTCCTGGCCTAGTCAGGTGGATGTGAAGGAGCAGCCATTCTGAAAAGGTGTCAATTCCTGGCCCAGTCAGCTGATTGTGTGAGAACAGCCATTCTGAAAAGGTGTCCACTCCTGGCCTAGTCAGGTGGATATGAAGGAGGAGCCATTCTGAAAAGGTGTCCACTCCTGGCCCAGTCAGCTGATTATGAGAGAAAAGCCATTCTGAATAGGTGTCCACTCCTGTCCTAGTCAGGTGGATATGAAGGAGGAGCCTTCTGAAAAGGTGTCCACTCCTGTCCCAGTCAACTGATTATGAGAGAGCAGACATTTTGAAAATGTGTCCACTCCTGGCCTAGTCAGGTGGATATGAAGTAGCAGCCATTCTGAAAAGGTGCCAATCCTGGCCCAGTCACGTGGATATGAAGGAGCAGCCATTCTGAAAAGGTGTCCACTCCTGGCCCAGTCAGCGAATTATGAGAACAGCCATTCTGAAAAGGTGTCCACTCCTGGCCCAGTCAGGTGTATATGAAGGAGCAGCCATTCTGAAAAGGTGTCCACTCCTGGCCAAGTCAGCTGTTTATGAGAGGCCATTCTGAAAATGTGTCCACTCCTGGCCCAGACTGCTGATTATGAGAGAACAGCCCTTCTGAAAAGGTGTCCACTCCTGGCTCCGTCAGGTGGATATGAAGGAGCAGCCATTTTGAAAATGTGTCCACTCCTGGCCTAGTCAAGTGGATATGAAGGAGCCGCCATTTTGAAAAGGTGTCCACTCCTGGCCGAGTCAGCTGATTATGAGAGAGCAGCCATTTTGAAAAGCTGTCCACTCCTTGCCCAGTCAGCTGATTATGACAGAACAGCCATTTTGAAAAGGTGTCCACTCCTGGCCCAGTCAGCTGATTCTGAGAGAACAGGCATTCTGAAAAGATGTCCACTCCTGGCCAAATCAGGTGGATATGAAGGAGCAGCCATTCTGAAAAAGTGTCCAATCCTGGCCCAGTCAGCTGATTATGAGAGAACAGCCATTCTGAAAAGGTTTCCACTCCTGTCCCTGTCAGGTGATTATGAGAGAGCAGACATTTTGAAAAGGTGTCCACTCCTAGCCTAGTCAGGTGGATATGAAGGAGCACCCATTCTAAAAAGGTGTCAACTCCTGGTCCAGTCAGCTGATTATGAGAGAGCAGCCATTTTGAAAAGGTTCCACGCCTGGCCTAGTCAGGTGGATATGAATGAGCAGCCATTCTGAAAATGTGCTCACTCTTGGCCCAGTCAGGTGAATATGAAGGAGCAGCCATTCTTAAAAGGTTTCCACTTCTGGCCCAGTCAGGTGGATATGAAGGAGCAGCCATTATGAAAAGATGTCCACTCCTCGCCTAGTCAGATGGATATGAAGGAGCAGCCATTCTCAAAAGGTGTCCACTCCTGGCCTAGTCAGGTAGATATGAAGAAGCAGCCATTCTGAAAAGGTGTCGACTCTTGGCCCAGTCAGCTGATTAAGATAGAACAGCCATTCTGAAAACATGTCCACTCCTGGCCTAGTCAGGTGGATATGAAGGAGCAGCCATTCTGAAAAGGTGTCCACTCCTGGCCTAGTCAGCTGATTATGACAGAGCAGCCATTCTGAAAATGTGTCCACTCGTGGCCTAGTCAGGTGGATATGAAGGAGCAGCCATTCTGAAAAAGTGTCCACTCCTGGCCCTGACCATTTTGAAAAGGTGTCCACTCCTGGCCCTGACCATTTTGAAAAGGTGTCCACTCCTGGCCCAGTCAGCTGATTATGACAGAGCAGCCATTTTGAAAACGTGTCCACTCTTGGCCCAGTCAGCTGATTATGAGAGAACAGCCATTCTGAAACGGTGTCCACTCCTGGCCTAGTCAGGTGGATATGAAGGAGGAGCCTTCTGAAAAGGTGTCCACTCCTGTCCCTGTCAGGTGATTATGAGAGAGCAGACATTTTGAAAAGGTGTCCACTCCTAGCCTAGTCAGGTGGATATGAAGGAGCAGCCATTCTGAAAAGGTGTCAACTCCTGGTCCAGTCAGCTTAATTGTGTGAGAACAGCCATTTTGAAAATGTGTCCACTCCTGGCCCAGTCAGCTGATTATGAGAGAGCAGCCATTTTGAAAAGGTGTCCGCTCCTGGCCCAGGCAGCTGATTATGAGACAATAGCCATTCTGAAAAGTTATCCACTCTTGGCCCAGTCAGCTGATTATGAAAGAGCAGCCATTTTGAAAAGGTATCCACTCCTGGCCTAGTCAGCTGATTATGAGAGAGCAGCTATTCTGAAAATGTGTCCACTCCTGGCCTAGTCAGGTGGATATGAAGGAGCAGCCATTCTCAAAAAGTGTCCACTCCTGGCCCAGTCAGCTGATTATGAGAGAACAGCCATTCTGAAAAGTTGTCCACTCCTGACCCAGTCTACTGATTATGAGAGATTAGCCATTTTGAAAAGGTGTCCACTCCTGGCCTAGTCAGTTGATTATGAGAGAGCAGCCATTCTGAAAAGGTGTCCACTCCTGGCCTAGTCAGGTGGATGTGAAGGAGCAGCCATTCTGAAAAGGTGTCCACTCCAGGCCCAGTCACCTGATTATGAGAGAACAGCCATTCTGAAAAGGTGTCCACTCCTGGCCTAGTCAGGTTGATATGAAGGAGCAGCCATTCTGAAAATGTGTCGACTCTTGGCCCAGTCAGCTGATTAAGATAGAACAGCCATTCTGAAAAGGTGTCCACTCCAGGCCCAGTCAGGTGGATATGAAGGAGCAGCCATTTTGAAAAGGTGTCCACTCCTGGCCCTGTCAGGTGAATATGAAGGAGAAGCCATTCTGAAAAGGTGTCCACTCCTGGCCGAATCAGCTGATTATGAGAGAACAGCCATTCTGAAAAGATGTCCACTCCTGGCCTAGTCAGGTGGATATGAAGGAGGAGCCTTCTGTAAAGGTGTCCACTCCTGTCCCAGTCAACTGATTATGAGAGAGCAGACATTTTGAAAATGTGTCCACTCCTGGCCTAGTCAGGTGGATATGAAGTAGCAGCCATTCTGAAAAGGTGCCAATCCTGGCCCAGTCACATGGATATGAAGGAGCAGCCATTCGGAAAAGGTGTCCACTCCTGGCCCAGTCAGCGAATTATGAGAACAGCCATTCTGAAAAGGTATCCACTCCAGGCCCAGTCAGGTGTATATGAAGGAGCAGCCATTTTGAAAACGTTTAAATTCCTGTCCCAGTCAGCTGATCATGAGAGAACAGCCATTTTGAAAAGGTGTCCACGCCTGGCCTAGTCAGGTGGATATGAAGGAGCAGCCATTCTGAAAAGGTGTCCACTCCTGGCCCAGCCAGGTGAATATGAAGGAGCTGCAATTCTGAAAAGTTGTCCACTCCTGGTCCATTCAGCTGATTATGAGAGAACAGCCATTTTGAAAAGGTGTCCACTCTTGGCCCATTCAGATGGATATGAAGGAGCACCCATTCTGAAAAAGTGTCCAATCCTGCCCAAGTCAGCTGTTTATGAGAGAACAGCCATTCTGAAAATGTGTCCACTCCTGGCCCAGACTGCTGATTATGAGAGAACAGCCCTTCTGAAAAGGTGTCCACTCCTGGCTCAGTCAGGTGGATATGAAGGAGCAGCCATTTTGAAAAGGTGTCCACTCCTGGCCCAGTCAGCTGATTATGACAGAGCAGCCATTTTGAAAACATGTCCACTCTTGGCCCAGTCAGATGATTATGAGAGAACAGCCATTCTGAAAAGGTGTCCACTCCTGGCCTAGTCAGGTGGATATGAAGGAGGAGCCTTCTGAAAAGGTGTCCACTCCAGGCCTAGTCAGCTGATTATGAGAGAGCAGCCATTCTGAAAATGTATCCACTCCTGGCCTAGTCAGGTGGATATGAAGGAGCAGCCATTCTCAAAAAGTGTCCACTCCTGGCCTAATCAGGTAGATATGAATGAGCAGCCATTCTGAAAAGGTGTCCGCTCCTGACCCAGGCAGCTGATTATGAGACAATAGCCATTCTGAAAAGTTATCCACACTTGTCCCAGTCAGCTGATTATGAAAGAGCATCCATTTTGAAAAGGTGTCCACTCCTGTCCCAGTCAGCTTATTATGAGAGAACAGCCATTCTGAAAATGTGTCCACTCCTGGCCTAGTCAGGTGGATATAAAGGAGCAGCCATTCTCAAAAAGTGTCCACTCCTTACCCAGTCAGCTGATTATGAGAGAACAGCCATTCTGAAAAGTTGTCCACTCCTGACCCAGTCTGCTGATTATGAGAGATTAGCCATTTTGAAAAGGTGTCCACTCCTGGCCTAGTCAGTTGATTCTGAGAGAGCAGCCATTCTGAAAATGTGTCCACTCCTGGCCTAGTCAGGTGGATGTGAAGGAGCAGCCATTCTGAAAAGGTGTCAATTCCTGGCCCAGTCAGCTGATTGTGTGAGAACAGCCATTCTGAAAAGGTGTCCACTCCTGGCCTAGTCAGGTGGATATGAAGGAGGAGCCATTCTGAAAAGGTGTCCACACCTGGCCCAGTCAGCTGATTATGAGAGAAAAGCCATTCTGAATAGGTGTCCACTCCTGTCCTAGTCAGGTGGATATGAAGGAGGAGCCTTCTGAAAAGGTGTCCACTCCTGTCCCAGTCAACTGATTATGAGAGAGCAGACATTTTGAAAATGTGTCCACTCCTGGCCTAGTCAGGTGGATATGAAGTAGCAGCCATTCTGAAAAGGTGCCAATCCTGGCCCAGTCACGTGGATATGAAGGAGCAGCCATTCTGAAAAGGTGTCCACTCCTGGCCCAGTCAGCGAATTATGAGAACAGCCATTCTGAAAAGGTGTCCACTCCTGGCCCAGTCAGGTGTATATGAAGGAGCAGCCATTCTGAAAAGGTGTCCACTCCTGGCCAAGTCAGCTGTTTATGAGAGGCCATTCTGAAAATGTGTCCACTCCTGGCCCAGACTGCTGATTATGAGAGAACAGCCCTTCTGAAAAGGTGTCCACTCCTGGCTCCGTCAGGTGGATATGAAGGAGCAGCCATTTTGAAAAGGTGTCCACTCCTGGCCTAGTCAAGTGGATATGAAGGAGCCGCCATTTTGAAAAGGTGTCCACTCCTGGCCGAGTCAGCTGATTATGAGAGAGCAGCCATTTTGAAAAGCTGTCCACTCCTTGCCCAGTCAGCTGATTATGACAGAACAGCCATTTTGAAAAGGTGTCCACTCCTGGCCCAGTCAGCTGATTCTGAGAGAACAGGCATTCTGAAAAGATGTCCACTCCTGGCCAAATCAGGTGGATATGAAGGAGCAGCCATTCTGAAAAAGTGTCCAATCCTGGCCCAGTCAGCTGATTATGAGAGAACAGCCATTCTGAAAAGGTTTCCACTCCTGTCCCTGTCAGGTGATTATGAGAGAGCAGACATTTTGAAAAGGTGTCCACTCCTAGCCTAGTCAGGTGGATATGAAGGAGCACCCATTCTAAAAAGGTGTCAACTCCTGGTCCAGTCAGCTGATTATGAGAGAGCAGCCATTTTGAAAAGGTTCCACGCCTGGCCTAGTCAGGTGGATATGAATGAGCAGCCATTCTGAAAATGTGCTCACTCTTGGCCCAGTCAGGTGAATATGAAGGAGCAGCCATTCTTAAAAGGTTTCCACTTCTGGCCCAGTCAGGTGGATATGAAGGAGCAGCCATTATGAAAAGATGTCCACTCCTCGCCTAGTCAGATGGATATGAAGGAGCAGCCATTCTCAAAAGGTGTCCACTCCTGGCCTAGTCAGGTAGATATGAAGAAGCAGCCATTCTGAAAAGGTGTCGACTCTTGGCCCAGTCAGCTGATTAAGATAGAACAGCCATTCTGAAAACATGTCCACTCCTGGCCTAGTCAGGTGGATATGAAGGAGCAGCCATTCTGAAAAGGTGTCCACTCCTGGCCTAGTCAGCTGATTATGACAGAGCAGCCATTCTGAAAATGTGTCCACTCGTGGCCTAGTCAGGTGGATATGAAGGAGCAGCCATTCTGAAAAAGTGTCCACTCCTGGCCCTGACCATTTTGAAAAGGTGTCCACTCCTGGCCCTGACCATTTTGAAAAGGTGTCCACTCCTGGCCCAGTCAGCTGATTATGACAGAGCAGCCATTTTGAAAACGTGTCCACTCTTGGCCCAGTCAGCTGATTATGAGAGAACAGCCATTCTGAAACGGTGTCCACTCCTGGCCTAGTCAGGTGGATATGAAGGAGGAGCCTTCTGAAAAGGTGTCCACTCCTGTCCCTGTCAGGTGATTATGAGAGAGCAGACATTTTGAAAAGGTGTCCACTCCTAGCCTAGTCAGGTGGATATGAAGGAGCAGCCATTCTGAAAAGGTGTCAACTCCTGGTCCAGTCAGCTTAATTGTGTGAGAACAGCCATTTTGAAAATGTGTCCACTCCTGGCCCAGTCAGCTGATTATGAGAGAGCAGCCATTTTGAAAAGGTGTCCGCTCCTGGCCCAGGCAGCTGATTATGAGACAATAGCCATTCTGAAAAGTTATCCACTCTTGGCCCAGTCAGCTGATTATGAAAGAGCAGCCATTTTGAAAAGGTATCCACTCCTGGCCTAGTCAGCTGATTATGAGAGAGCAGCTATTCTGAAAATGTGTCCACTCCTGGCCTAGTCAGGTGGATATGAAGGAGCAGCCATTCTCAAAAAGTGTCCACTCCTGGCCCAGTCAGCTGATTATGAGAGAACAGCCATTCTGAAAAGTTGTCCACTCCTGACCCAGTCTACTGATTATGAGAGATTAGCCATTTTGAAAAGGTGTCCACTCCTGGCCTAGTCAGTTGATTATGAGAGAGCAGCCATTCTGAAAAGGTGTCCACTCCTGGCCTAGTCAGGTGGATGTGAAGGAGCAGCCATTCTGAAAAGGTGTCCACTCCTGGCCCAGCCAGGTGAATATGAAGGAGCTGCAATTCTGAAAAGTTGTCCACTCCTGGTCCATTCAGCTGATTATGAGAGAACAGCCATTTTGAAAAGGTGTCCACTCCTGGCCCATTCAGATGGATATGAAGGAGCACCCATTCTGAAAAAGTGTCCAATCCTGGCCAAGTCAGCTGTTTATGAGAGAACAGCCATTATGAAAATGTGTTCACTCCTGGCCCAGACTGCTGATTATGAGAGAACAGCCCTTCTGAAAAGGTGTCCACTCCTGGCTCAGTCAGGTGGATATGAAGGAGCAGCCATTTTGAAAAGGTGTCCACTCCTGGCACAGTCAGCTGATTATGACAGAGCAGCCATTTTGAAAAGGTGTCCACTCTTGGCCCACTCAGCTGATTATGAGAGATTAGCCATTTTGAAAAGTTGTCCACTCCTGGCCTAGTCACGTGGATATGAAGGAGCAGCGATTTTAAAAAGGTGTCCACTCCTGGCCTAATCAGGTAGATATGAATGAGCAGCCATTCTGAAAAGGTGTCCGCTCCTGGCCCTGGCAGCTGATTATGAGACAATAGCCATTCTGAAAAGTTATCCACTCTTGTCCCATTCAGCTGATTATGAAAGAGCAGCCATTTTGAAAAGGTGTCCACTCCTGGCCTAGTCAGCTGATTATGAGAGAGCAGCCATTCTGAAAATGTGTCCACTCCTGGCCTAGTCAGGTGGATATGAAGGAGCAGCCATTCTCAAAAAGTGTCCACTCCTGGCCTAATCAGGTAGATATGAATGAGCAGCCATTCTGATAAGGTGTCCGCTCCTGGCCCAGGCAGCTGATTATGAGACAATAGCCATTCTGAAAAGTTATCCACACTTGGCCCAGTCAGCTGATTATGAAAGAGCAGCCATTTTGAAAAGGTGTCCACTCCTGGCCTAGTCAGCTGATTATGAGAGAGCAGCCATTCTGAAAATGTGTCCACTCCTGGCCTAGTCAGGTGGATATGAAGGAGCAGCCATTCTCAAAAAGTGTCCACTCCTGGCCCAGTCAGCTGATTATGAGAGAACAGCAATTCTTAAAAGTTGTCCACTCCTGACCGAGTCTGCTGATGATGAGAGATTAGCCATTTTGAAAAGGTGTCCACTCCTGGCTCCGTCAGGTGGATATGAAGGAGCAGCCATTTTGAAAAGGTGTCCACTCCTGGCCTAGTCAGGTGGATATGAAGCATCGGCCATTCTGAAAAGGTGTCCACTCCTGGCCCAGCCAGGTGAATATGAAGGAGCTGCAATTCTGAAAAGTTGTCCACTCCTGGTCCATTCAGCTGATTATGAGAGAACAGCCATTTTGAAAAGGTGTCCACTCCTGGCCCATTCAGATGGATATGAAGGAGCACCCATTCTGAAAAAGTGTCCAATCCTGGCCAAGTCAGCTGTTTATGAGAGAACAGCCATTATGAAAATGTGTCCACTCCTGGCCCAGACTGCTGATTATGAGAGAACAGCCCTTCTGAAAAGGTGTCCACTCCTGGCTCAGTCAGGTGGATATGAAGGAGCAGCCATTTTGAAAAGGTGTCGACTCCTGGCACAGTCAGCTGATTATGACAGAGCAGCCATTTTGAAAAGGTGTCCACTCTTGGCCCACTCAGCTGATTATGAGAGATTAGCCATTTTGAAAAGTTGTCCACTCGTGGCCTAGTCACGTGAATATGAAGGAGCAGCGATTTTAAAAAGGTGTCCACTCCTGGCCTAATCAGGTAGATATGAATGAGCAGCCATTCTGAAAAGGTGTCCGCTCCTGGCCCTGGCAGCTGATTATGAGACAATAGCCGTTCTGAAAAGTTATCCACTCTTGGCCCAGTCAGCTGATTATGAAAGAGCAGCCATTTTGAAAAGGTGTCCACTCCTGGCCTAGTCAGCTGATTATGAGAGAGCAGCCATTCTGAAAATGTGTCCACTCCTGGCCTAGTCAGGTGGATATGAAGGAGCAGCCATTCTCAAAAAGTGTCCACTCCTGGCCTAATCAGGTAGATATGAATGAGCAGCCATTCTGAAAAGGTGTCCGCTCCTGGCCCAGGCAGCTGATTATGAGACAATAGCCATTCTGAAAAGTTATCCACACTTGGCCCAGTCAGCTGATTATGAAAGAGCAGCCATTTTGAAAAGGTGTCCACTCCTGGCCTAGTCAGCTGATTATGATTGAGCAGCCATTCTGAAAATGTGTCCACTCCTGGCCTAGTCAGGTGGATATGAAGGAGCAGCCATTTTGAAAAGGTGTCCACTCCTGGCCTAGTCAGGTGGATATGAAGCAGCAGCCATTCTGAAAAGGTGTCCACTCCTGGCCCAGCCAGGTGAATATGAAGGAGCTGCAATTCTGAAAAGTTGTCCACTCCTGGTCCATTCAGCTGATTATGAGAGAACAGCCATTTTGAAAAGGTGTCCACTCCTGGCCCATTCAGATGGATATGAAGGAGCACCCATTCTGAAAAAGTGTCCAATCCTGGCCAATCAGCTGTTTATGAGAGAACAGCCATTATGAAAATGTGTTCACTCCTGGCCCAGACTGCTGATTATGAGAGAACAGCCCTTCTGAAAAGGTGTCCACTCCTGGCTCAGTCAGGTGGATATGAAGGAGCAGCCATTTTGAAAAGGTGTCCACTCCTGGCACAGTCAGCTGATTATGACAGAGCAGCCATTTTGAAAAGGTGTCCACTCTTGGCCCACTCAGCTGATTATGAGAGATTAGCCATTTTGAAAAGTTGTCCACTCGTGGCCTAGTCACGTGGATATGAAGGAGCAGCGATTTTAAAAAGGTGTCCACTCCTGGCCTAATCAGGTAGATATGAATGAGCAGCCATTCTGAAAAGGTGTCCGCTCCTGGCCCTGGCAGCTGATTATGAGACAATAGCCATTCTGAAAAGTTATCCACTCTTGTCCCATTCAGCTGATTATGAAAGAGCAGCCATTTTGAAAAGGTGTCCACTCCTGGCCTAGTCAGCTGATTATGAGAGAGCAGCCATTCTGAAAATGTGTCCACTCCTGGCCTAGTCAGGTGGATATGAAGGAGCAGCCATTCTCAAAAAGTGTCCACTCCTGGCCTAATCAGGTAGATATGAATGAGCAGCCATTCTGATAAGGTGTCCGCTCCTGGCCCAGGCAGCTGATTATGAGACAATAGCCATTCTGAAAAGTTATCCACACTTGGCCCAGTCAGCTGATTATGAAAGAGCAGCCATTTTGAAAAGGTGTCCACTCCTGGCCTAGTCAGCTGATTATGAGAGAGCAGCCATTCTGAAAATGTGTCCACTCCTGGCCTAGTCAGGTGGATATGAAGGAGCAGCCATTCTCAAAAAGTGTCCACTCCTGGCCCAGTCAGCTGATTATGAGAGAACAGCAATTCTTAAAAGTTGTCCACTCCTGACCGAGTCTGCTGATGATGAGAGATTAGCCATTTTGAAAAGGTGTCCACTCCTGGCTCCGTCAGGTGGATATGAAGGAGCAGCCATTTTGAAAAGGTGTCCACTCCTGGCCTAGTCAGGTGGATATGAAGCATCAGCCATTCTGAAAAGGTGTCCACTCCTGGCCCAGCCAGGTGAATATGAAGGAGCTGCAATTCTGAAAAGTTGTCCACTCCTGGTCCATTCAGCTGATTATGAGAGAACAGCCATTTTGAAAAGGTGTCCACTCCTGGCCCATTCAGATGGATATGAAGGAGCACCCATTCTGAAAAAGTGTCCAATCCTGGCCAAGTCAGCTGTTTATGAGAGAACAGCCATTATGAAAATGTGTCCACTCCTGGCCCAGACTGCTGATTATGAGAGAACAGCCCTTCTGAAAAGGTGTCCACTCCTGGCTCAGTCAGGTGGATATGAAGGAGCAGCCATTTTGAAAAGGTGTCCACTCCTGGCACAGTCAGCTGATTATGACAGAGCAGCCATTTTGAAAAGGTGTCCACTCTTGGCCCACTCAGCTGATTATGAGAGATTAGCCATTTTGAAAAGTTGTCCACTCGTGGCCTAGTCACGTGAATATGAAGGAGCAGCGATTTTAAAAAGGTGTCCACTCCTGGCCTAATCAGGTAGATATGAATGAGCAGCCATTCTGAAAAGGTGTCCGCTCCTGGCCCTGGCAGCTGATTATGAGACAATAGCCGTTCTGAAAAGTTATCCACTCTTGGCCCAGTCAGCTGATTATGAAAGAGCAGCCATTTTGAAAAGGTGTCCACTCCTGGCCTAGTCAGCTGATTATGAGAGAGCAGCCATTCTGAAAATGTGTCCACTCCTGGCCTAGTCAGGTGGATATGAAGGAGCAGCCATTCTCAAAAAGTGTCCACTCCTGGCCTAATCAGGTAGATATGAATGAGCAGCCATTCTGAAAAGGTGTCCGCTCCTGGCCCAGGCAGCTGATTATGAGACAATAGCCATTCTGAAAAGTTATCCACACTTGGCCCAGTCAGCTGATTATGAAAGAGCAGCCATTTTGAAAAGGTGTCCACTCCTGGCCTACTCAGCTGATTATGATTGAGCAGCCATTCTGAAAATGTGTCCACTCCTGGCCTAGTCAGGTGGATATGAAGGAGCAGCCATTCTCAAAAAGTGTCCACTCCTGGCCCAGTCAGCTGATTATGAGAGAACAGCAATTCTGAAAAGTTGTCCACTCCTGACCGAGTCTGCTGATTATGAGAGATTAGCCATTTTGAAAAGGTGTCCACTCCTGGCTCCGTCAGGTGGATATGAAGGAGCAGCCATTTTGAAAAGGTGTCCACTCCTGGCCTAGTCAGGTGGATATGAAGCAGCAGCCATTCTGAAAAGGTGTCCACTCCTGGCCCAGCCAGGTGAATATGAAGGAGCTGCAATTCTGAAAAGTTGTCCACTCCTGGTCCATTCAGCTGATTATGAGAGAACAGCCATTTTGAAAAGGTGTCCACTCCTGGCCCATTCAGATGGATATGAAGGAGCACCCATTCTGAAAAAGTGTCCAATCCTGGCCAAGTCAGCTGTTTATGAGAGAACAGCCATTCTGAAAATGTGTCCACTCCTGGCCCAGACTGCTGATTATGAGAGAACAGCCCTTCTGAAAAGGTGTCCACTCCTGGCTCCGTCAGGAGGATATGAAGGAGCAGCCATTTTGAAAAGGTGTCCACTCCTGGCCTAGTCAGGTGGATATGAAGCAGCAGCCATTCTGAAAAGGTGTCCACTCCTGGCCCAGCCAGGTGAATATGAAAGAGCTGCAATTCTGAAAAGTTGTCCACTCCTGGTCCATTCAGCTGATTATGAGAGAACAGACATTCTGAAAAGGTGTCCACTCCTGGCCTACTCAGGTATATATGAAGGAGAAGCCTTCTGAAAAGGTGTCCACTCCTGTCCCAGTCAGCTGATTATGAGAGAGCAGACATTTTAAAAAGGTGTCCACTCCTGGCCTAGTCAGGTGGATAAGAAGGAGCAGCCATTCTGAAAATGTGTCCACTCCTGGCCCAGTCAGCTGATTATGAGAGAGCAGCCATTTTCAAAAGGTGTCCACTCCTGGCATAGTCAGGTGGATATGAAGGAGCAGCCATTCTGAAGAGGTGTCAACTCCTGGTCCATTCAGCTGATTATGAGAGAACAGCCATTTTGAAAAGGTGTCCACTCCTGGCCCATTCAGATGGATATGAAGGAGCACCCATTCTGAAAAAGTGTCCAATCCTGGCCAAGTCAGCTGTTTATGAGAGAACAGCCATTCTGAAAATGTGTCCACTCCTGGCCCAGACTGCTGATTATGAGAGAACAGCCCTTCTGAAAAGGTGTCCACTCCTGGCTCAGTCAGGTGGATATGAAGGAGCAGCCATTTTGAAAAGGTGTCCACTCCTGGCACAGTCAGCTGATTATGACAGAGCAGCCATTTTGAAAAGGTGTCCACTCTTGGCCCACTCAGCTGATTATGAGAGAACAGCCATTCTGAAAAGTTGTCCACTCCTGACCCAGTCTGCTGATTATGAGAGATTAGCCATTTTGAAAAGGTGTCCACTCCTGGTCCATTCAGCTGATTATGAGAGAACAGCCATTCTGAAAAGGTGTCCACTCCTGGCCCTGGCAGCTGATTATGATACAATAGCCGTTCTGAAAAGTTATCCACTCTTGGCCCAGTCAGCTGATTATGAAAGAGCAGCCATTTTGAAAAGGTGTCCACTCCTGGCCTAGTCAGCTGATTATGAGAGAGCAGCCATTCTGAAAATGTGTCCACTCCTGGCCTAGTCAGGTGGATATGAAGGAGCAGCCATTCTCAAAAAGTGTCCACTCCTGGCCTAATCAGGTAGATATGAATGAGCAGCCATTCGGAAAAGGTGTCCGCTCCTGGCCCAGGCAGCTGATTATGAGACAATAGCCATTCTGAAAAGTTATCCACACTTGGTCCAGTCCGCTGATTATGAAAGAGCATCCATTTTGAAAAGGTGTCCACTCCTGGCCTAGTCAGCTGATTATGAGAGAGCAGCCATTCTGAAAATGTGTCCACTCCTGGCCTAGTCAGGTGGATATGAAGGAGCAGCCATTCTCAAAAAGTGTCCACTCCTGGCCCAGTCAGCTGATTATGAGAGAACAGCCATTCTGAAAAGTTGTCCACTCCTGACCCAGTCTGCTGATTATGAGAGATTAGCCATTTTGAAAAGGTGTCCACTCCTGGCCCAGTCAGCTGATTATGAGAGAACAGCCATTCTGAAAAGTTGTCCACTCCTCACCCAGTCTGCTGATTATGAGAGATTAGCCATTTTGAAAAGGTGTCCACTCCTGGCCTAGTCAGTTGATTATGAGAGAGCAGCCATTCTGAAAAGGTGTCCACTCCTGGCCCAGTCAGCGAATTATGAGAACAGCCATTCTGAAAAGGTGTCCACTCCTGGCCCAGTCAGGTGTATATGAAGGAGCAGCCATTCTGAAAAGGTGTCCACTCCTGGCCAAGTCAGCTGTTTATGAGAGAACAGCCATTCTGAAAATGTGTCCACTCCTGGCCCAGACTGCTGATTATGAGAGAACAGCCCTTCTGAAAAGGTGTCCACTCCTGGCTCCGTCAGGTGGATATGAAGGAGCAGCCATTTTGAAAAGGTGTCCACTCCTGGCCTAGTCAGGTGGATATGAAGCAGCAGCAATTCTGAAAAGGTGTCCACTCCTGGCCCAGCCAGGTGAATATGAAGGAGCTGCAATTCTGAAAAGTTGTCCACTCCTGGTCCATTCAGCTGATTATGAGAGAACAGCCATTCTGAAAAGGTGTCCACTCCTGGCCTACTCAGGTGGATATGAAGGAGAAGCCTTCTGAAAAGGTGTCCACTCCTGTCCCAGTCAGCTGATTATGAGAGAGCAGACATTTTAAAAAGGTGTCCACTCCTGGCCTAGTCAGGTGGATATGAAGGAGCAGCCATTCTGAAAAGGTGTCAACTCCTGGCCCAGTCAGCTGATTGTGTGAGAACAGCGATTTTGAAAATGTGTCCACTCCTGGCCCAGTCAGCTGATTATGAGAGAGCAGCCATTTTCAAAAGGTGTCCACTCCTGGCATAGTCAGGTGGATATGAAGGAGCAGCCATTCTGAAGAGGTGTAAACTCCTGGTCCATTCAGCTGATTATGAGAGAACAGCCATTTTGAAAAGGTGTCCACTCCTGGCCCATTCAGATGGATATGAAGGAGCACCCATTCTGAAAAAGTGTCCAATCCTGGCCAAGTCAGCTGTTTATGAGAGAACAGCCATTATGAAAATGTGTCCACTCCTGGCCCAGACTGCTGATTATGAGAGAACAGCCCTTCTGAAAAGGTGTCCACTCCTGGCTCAGTCAGGTGGATATGAAGGAGCAGCCATTTTGAAAAGGTGTCCACTCCTGGCACAGTCAGCTGATTATGACAGAGCAGCCATTTTGAAAAGGTGTCCACTCTTGGCCCACTCAGCTGATTATGAGAGATTAGCCATTTTGAAAAGTTGTCCACTCGTGGCCTAGTCACGTGAATATGAAGGAGCAGCGATTTTAAAAAGGTGTCCACTCCTGGCCTAATCAGGTAGATATGAATGAGCAGCCATTCTGAAAAGGTGTCCGCTCCTGGCCCTGGCAGCTGATTATGAGACAATAGCCGTTCTGAAAAGTTATCCACTCTTGGCCCAGTCAGCTGATTATGAAAGAGCAGCCATTTTGAAAAGGTGTCCACTCCTGGCCTAGTCAGCTGATTATGAGAGAGCAGCCATTCTGAAAATGTGTCCACTCCAGGCCTAGTCAGGTGGATATGAAGGAGCAGCCATTCTCAAAAAGTGTCCACTCCTGGCCTAATCAGGTAGATATGAATGAGCAGCCATTCTGAAAAGGTGTCCGCTCCTGGCCCAGGCAGCTGATTATGAGACAATAGCCATTCTGAAAAGTTATCCACACTTGGTCCAGTCCGCTGATTATGAAAGAGCATCCATTTTGAAAAGGTGTCCACTCCTGGCCTAGTCAGCTGATTATGAGAGAGCAGCCATTCTGAAAATGTGTCCACTCCTGGCCTAGTCAGGTGGATATGAAGGAGCAGCCATTCTCAAAAAGTGTCCACTCCTAGCCCAGTCAGCTGATTATGAGAGAACAGCCATTCTGAAAAGTTGTCCACTCCTGACCCAGTCTGCTGATTATGAGAGATTAGCCATTTTGAAAAGGTGTCCACTCCTGGCCCAGTCAGCTGATTATGAGAGAACAGCCATTCTGAAAAGTTGTCCACTCCTCACCCAGTCTGCTGATTATGAGAGATTAGCCATTTTGAAAAGGTGTCCACTCCTGGCCTAGTCAGTTGATTATGAGAGAGCAGCCATTCTGAAAAGGTGTCCACTCCTGGCCCAGTCAGCGAATTATGAGAACAGCCATTCTGAAAAGGTGTCCACTCCTGGCCCAGTCAGGTGTATATGAAGGAGCAGCCATTCTGAAAAGGTGTCCACTCCTGGCCAAGTCAGCTGTTTATGAGAGAACAGCAATTCTGAAAATGTGTCCACTCCTGGCCCAGACTGCTGATTATGAGAGAACAGCCCTTCTGAAAAGGTGTCCACTCCTGGCTCAGTCAGGTGGATATGAAGGAGCAGCCATTTTGAAAAGGTGTCCACTCCTGGCACAGTCAGCTGATTATGACAGAGCAGCCATTTTGAAAAGGTGTCCACTCTTGGCCCACTCAGCTGATTATGAGAGAACAGCCATTCTGAAAAG
Source organism: Hemicordylus capensis (assembly GCF_027244095.1). Taxonomy (NCBI): domain Eukaryota; kingdom Metazoa; phylum Chordata; class Lepidosauria; order Squamata; family Cordylidae; genus Hemicordylus; species Hemicordylus capensis. The sequence goes on along the minus strand of NC_069668.1, from coordinate 7,753,923 downwards.
TTGTCCACTCCTGACCCAGTCTGCTGATTATGAGAGATTAGCCATTTTGAAAAGGTGTCCACTCCTGGTCCATTCAGCTGATTATGAGAGAACAGCCATTCTGAAAAGGTGTCCACTCCTGGCCCTGGCAGCTGATTATGAGACAATAGCCGTTCTGAAAAGTTATCCACTCTTGGCACAGTCAGCTGATTATGAAAGAGCAGCCATTTTGAAAAGGTGTCCACTCCTGGCCTAGTCAGCTGATTATGAGAGAGCAGCCATTCTGAAAATGTGTCCACTCCTGGCCTAGTCAGGTGGATATGAAGGAGCAGCCATTCTCAAAAAGTGTCCACTCCTGGCCTAATCAGGTAGATATGAATGAGCAGCCATTCGGAAAAGGTGTCCGCTCCTGGCCCAGGCAGCTGATTATGAGACAATAGCCATTCTGAAAAGTTATCCACACTTGGTCCAGTCCGCTGATTATGAAAGAGCATCCATTTTGAAAAGGTGTCCACTCCTGGCCTAGTCAGCTGATTATGAGAGAGCAGCCATTCTGAAAATGTGTCCACTCCTGGCCTAGTCAGGTGGATATGAAGGAGCAGCCATTCTCAAAAAGTGTCCACTCCTGGCCCAGTCAGCTGATTATGAGAGAACAGCCATTCTGAAAAGTTGTCCACTCCTGACCCAGTCTGCTGATTATGAGAGATTAGCCATTTTGAAAAGGTGTCCACTCCTGGCCCAGTCAGCTGATTATGAGAGAACAGCCATTCTGAAAAGTTGTCCACTCCTCACCCAGTCTGCTGATTATGAGAGATTAGCCATTTTGAAAAGGTGTCCACTCCTGGCCTAGTCAGTTGATTATGAGAGAGCAGCCATTCTGAAAAGGTGTCCACTCCTGGCCCAGTCAGCGAATTATGAGAACAGCCATTCTGAAAAGGTGTCCACTCCTGGCCCAGTCAGGTGTATATGAAGGAGCAGCCATTCTGAAAAGGTGTCCACTCCTGGCCAAGTCAGCTGTTTATGAGAGAACAGCCATTCTGAAAATGTGTCCACTCCTGGCCCAGACTGCTGATTATGAGAGAACAGCCGTTCTGAAAAGGTGTCCACTCCTGGCTCCGTCAGGTGGATATGAAGGAGCAGCCATTTTGAAAAGGTGTCCACTCCTGGCCTAGTCAGGTGGATATGAAGCAGCAGCCATTCTGAAAAGGTGTCCACTCCTGGCCCAGCCAGGTGAATATGAAGGAGCTGCAATTCTGAAAAGTTGTCCACTCCTGGTCCATTCAGCTGATTATGAGAGAACAGCCATTCTGAAAAGGTGTCCACTCCTGGCCTACTCAGGTGGATATGAAGGAGAAGCCTTCTGAAAAGGTGTCCACTCCTGTCCCAGTCAGCTGATTATGAGAGAGCAGACATTTTAAAAAGGTGTCCACTCCTGGCATAGTCAGGTGGATATGAAGGAGCAGCCATTCTGAAGAGGTGTAAACTCCTGGTCCATTCAGCTGATTATGAGAGAACAGCCATTTTGAAAAGGTGTCCACTCCTGGCCCATTCAGATGGATATGAAGGAGCACCCATTCTGAAAAAGTGTCCAATCCTGGCCAAGTCAGCTGTTTATGAGAGAACAGCCATTATGAAAATGTGTCCACTCCTGGCCCAGACTGCTGATTATGAGAGAACAGCCCTTCTGAAAAGGTGTCCACTCCTGGCTCAGTCAGGTGGATATGAAGGAGCAGCCATTTTGAAAAGGTGTCCACTCCTGGCACAGTCAGCTGATTATGACAGAGCAGCCATTTTGAAAAGGTGTCCACTCTTGGCCCACTCAGCTGATTATGAGAGATTAGCCATTTTGAAAAGTTGTCCACTCGTGGCCTAGTCACGTGAATATGAAGGAGCAGCGATTTTAAAAAGGTGTCCACTCCTGGCCTAATCAGGTAGATATGAATGAGCAGCCATTCTGAAAAGGTGTCCGCTCCTGGCCCTGGCAGCTGATTATGAGACAATAGCCGTTCTGAAAAGTTATCCACTCTTGGCCCAGTCAGCTGATTATGAAAGAGCAGCCATTTTGAAAAGGTGTCCACTCCTGGCCTAGTCAGCTGATTATGAGAGAGCAGCCATTCTGAAAATGTGTCCACTCCTGGCCTAGTCAGGTGGATATGAAGGAGCAGCCATTCTCAAAAAGTGTCCACTCCTGGCCTAATCAGGTAGATATGAATGAGCAGCCATTCTGAAAAGGTGTCCGCTCCTGGCCCAGGCAGCTGATTATGAGACAATAGCCATTCTGAAAAGTTATCCACACTTGGTCCAGTCCGCTGATTATGAAAGAGCATCCATTTTGAAAAGGTGTCCACTCCTGGCCTAGTCAGCTGATTATGAGAGAGCAGCCATTCTGAAAATGTGTCCACTCCTGGCCTAGTCAGGTGGATATGAAGGAGCAGCCATTCTCAAAAAGTGTCCACTCCTAGCCCAGTCAGCTGATTATGAGAGAACAGCCATTCTGAAAAGTTGTCCACTCCTGACCCAGTCTGCTGATTATGAGAGATTAGCCATTTTGAAAAGGTGTCCACTCCTGGCCCAGTCAGCTGATTATGAGAGAACAGCCATTCTGAAAAGTTGTCCACTCCTCACCCAGTCTGCTGATTATGAGAGATTAGCCATTTTGAAAAGGTGTCCACTCCTGGCCTAGTCAGTTGATTATGAGAGAGCAGCCATTCTGAAAAGGTGTCCACTCCTGGCCCAGTCAGCGAATTATGAGAACAGCCATTCTGAAAAGGTGTCCACTCCTGGCCCAGTCAGGTGTATATGAAGGAGCAGCCATTCTGAAAAGGTGTCCACTCCTGGCCAAGTCAGCTGTTTATGAGAGAACAGCAATTCTGAAAATGTGTCCACTCCTGGCCCAGACTGCTGATTATGAGAGAACAGCCCTTCTGAAAAGGTGTCCACTCCTGGCTCAGTCAGGTGGATATGAAGGAGCAGCCATTTTGAAAAGGTGTCCACTCCTGGCACAGTCAGCTGATTATGACAGAGCAGCCATTTTGAAAAGGTTTCCACTCTTGGCCCACTCAGCTGATTATGAGAGAACAGCCATTCTGAAAAGTTGTCCACTCCTGACCCAGTCTGCTGATTATGAGAGATTAGCCATTTTGAAAAGGTGTCCACTCCTGGTCCATTCAGCTGATTATGAGAGAACAGCCATTCTGAAAAGGTGTCCACTCCTGGCCCTGGCAGCTGATTATGAGACAATAGCCGTTCTGAAAAGTTATCCACTCTTGGCCCAGTCAGCTGATTATGAAAGAGCAGCCATTTTGAAAAGGTGTCCACTCCTGGCCTAGTCAGCTGATTATGAGAGAGCAGCCATTCTGAAAATGTGTCCACTCCTGGCCTAGTCAGGTGGATATGAAGGAGCAGCCATTCTCAAAAAGTGTCCACTCCTGGCCTAATCAGGTAGATATGAATGAGCAGCCATTCGGAAAATGTGTCCGCTCCTGGCCCAGGCAGCTGATTATGAGACAATAGCCATTCTGAAAAGTTATCCACACTTGGTCCAGTCCGCTGATTATGAAAGAGCATCCATTTTGAAAAGGTGTCCACTCCTGGCCTAGTCAGCTGATTATGAGAGAGCAGCCATTCTGAAAATGTGTCCACTCCTGGCCTAGTCAGGTGGATATGAAGGAGCAGCCATTCTCAAAAAGTGTCCACTCCTGGCCCAGTCAGCTGATTATGAGAGAACAGCCATTCTGAAAAGTTGTCCACTCCTGACCCAGTCTGCTGATTATGAGAGATTAGCCATTTTGAAAAGGTGTCCACTCCTGGCCCAGTCAGCTGATTATGAGAGAACAGCCATTCTGAAAAGTTGTCCACTCCTCACCCAGTCTGCTGATTATGAGAGATTAGCCATTTTGAAAAGGTGTCCACTCCTGGCCTAGTCAGTTGATTATGAGAGAGCAGCCATTCTGAAAAGGTGTCCACTCCTGGCCCAGTCAGCGAATTATGAGAACAGCCATTCTGAAAAGGTGTCCACTCCTGGCCCAGTCAGGTGTATATGAAGGAGCAGCCATTCTGAAAAGGTGTCCACTCCTGGCCAAGTCAGCTGTTTATGAGAGAACAGCCATTCTGAAAATGTGTCCACTCCTGGCCCAGACTGCTGATTATGAGAGAACAGCCGTTCTGAAAAGGTGTCCACTCCTGGCTCCGTCAGGTGGATATGAAGGAGCAGCCATTTTGAAAAGGTGTCCACTCCTGGCCTAGTCAGGTAGATATGAAGCAGCAGCCATTCTGAAAAGGTGTCCACTCCTGGCCCAGCCAGGTGAATATGAAGGAGCTGCAATTCTGAAAAGTTGTCCACTCCTGGTCCATTCAGCTGATTATGAGAGAACAGCCATTCTGAAAAGGTGTCCACTCCTGGCCTACTCAGGTGGATATGAAGGAGAAGCCTTCTGAAAAGGTGTCCACTCCTGTCCCAGTCAGCTGATTATGAGAGAGCAGACATTTTAAAAAGGTGTCCACTCCTGGCCTAGTCAGGTGGATATGAAGGAGCAGCCATTCTGAAAAGGTGTCAACTCCTGGCCCAGTCAGCTGATTATGAGAGAGCAGCCATTTTCAAAAGGTGTCCACTCCTGGCATAGTCAGGTGGATATGAAGGAGCAGCCATTCTGAAGAGGTGTAAACTCCTGGTCCATTCAGCTGATTATGAGAGAACAGCCATTTTGAAAAGGTGTCCACTCCTGGCCCATTCAGATGGATATGAAGGAGCACCCATTCTGAAAAAGTGTCCAATCCTGGCCAAGTCAGCTGTTTATGAGAGAACAGCCATTATGAAAATGTGTCCACTCCTGGCCCAGACTGCTGATTATGAGAGAACAGCCCTTCTGAAAAGGTGTCCACTCCTGGCTCAGTCAGGTGGATATGAAGGAGCAGCCATTTTGAAAAGGTGTCCACTCCTGGCACAGTCAGCTGATTATGACAGAGCAGCCATTTTGAAAAGGTGTCCACTCTTGGCCCACTCAGCTGATTATGAGAGATTAGCCATTTTGAAAAGTTGTCCACTCGTGGCCTAGTCACGTGAATATGAAGGAGCAGCGATTTTAAAAAGGTGTCCACTCCTGGCATAATCAGGTAGATATGAATGAGCAGCCATTCTGAAAAGGTGTCCGCTCCTGGCCCTGGCAGCTGATTATGAGACAATAGCCGTTCTGAAAAGTTATCCACTCTTGGCCCAGTCAGCTGATTATGAAAGAGCAGCCATTTTGAAAAGGTGTCCACTCCTGGCCTAGTCAGCTGATTATGAGAGAGCAGCCATTCTGAAAATGTGTCCACTCCTGGCCTAGTCAGGTGGATATGAAGGAGCAGCCATTCTCAAAAAGTGTCCACTCCTGGCCTAATCAGGTAGATATGAATGAGCAGCCATTCTGAAAAGGTGTCCGCTCCTGGCCCAGGCAGCTGATTATGAGACAATAGCCATTCTGAAAAGTTATCCACACTTGGTCCAGTCCGCTGATTATGAAAGAGCATCCATTTTGAAAAGGTGTCCACTCCTGGCCTAGTCAGCTGATTATGAGAGAGCAGCCATTCTGAAAATGTGTCCACTCCTGGCCTAGTCAGGTGGATATGAAGGAGCAGCCATTCTCAAAAAGTGTCCACTCCTGGCCCAGTCAGCTGATTATGAGAGAACAGCCATTCTGAAAAGTTGTCCACTCCTGACCCAGTCTGCTGATTATGAGAGATTAGCCATTTTGAAAAGGTGTCCACTCCTGGCCCAGTCAGCTGATTATGAGAGAACAGCCATTCTGAAAAGTTGTCCACTCCTCACCCAGTCTGCTGATTATGAGAGATTAGCCATTTTGAAAAGGTGTCCACTCCTGGCCTAGTCAGTTGATTATGAGAGAGCAGCCATTCTGAAAAGGTGTCCACTCCTGGCCCAGTCAGCGAATTATGAGAACAGCCATTCTGAAAAGGTGTCCACTCCTGGCCCAGTCAGGTGTATATGAAGGAGCAGCCATTCTGAAAAGGTGTCCACTCCTGGCCAAGTCAGCTGTTTATGAGAGAACAGCAATTCTGAAAATGTGTCCACTCCTGGCCCAGACTGCTGATTATGAGAGAACAGCCCTTCTGAAAAGGTGTCCACTCCTGGCTCCGTCAGGTGGATATGAAGGAGCAGCCATTTTGAAAAGGTGTCCACTCCTGGCCTAGTCAGGTGGATATGAAGCAGCAGCCATTCTGAAAAGGTGTCCACTCCTGGCCCAGCCAGGTGAATATGAAGTAGCTGCAATTCTGAAAAGTTGTCCACTCCTGGTCCATTCAGCTGATTATGAGAGAACAGCCATTCTGAAAAGGTGTCCACTCCTGGCCTACTCAGGTGGATATGAAGGAGAAGCCTTCTGAAAAGGTGTCCACTCCTGTCCCAGTCAGCTGATTATGAGAGAGCAGACATTTTAAAAAGGTGTCCACTCCTGGCCTAGTCAGGTGGATATGAAGGAGCAACCATTCTGAAAAGGTGTCAACTCCTGGCCCAGTCAGCTGATTGTGTGAGAACAGCGATTTTGAAAATGTGTCCACTCCTGGCCCAGTCAGCTGATTATGAGAGAGCAGCCATTTTCAAAAGGTGTCCACTCCTGGCATAGTCAGGTGGATATGAAGGAGCAGCCATTCTGAAGAGGTGTCAACTCCTGGCCCAGTCACGTAGATATAAAGGAGCAGACATTCTGAAAAGGTGTCCACTCCTGGTCGAGTCAGCTGATTATGAGAGAACAGCCATTCTGAAAAGGTGTCCACTCCTGGCCTAGTCAGGTAGATATGAAGGAGCAGCCATTCTGAAAAGGTGTCCACTCCTGGCCCTGTCAGGTGGATATTAAGGAGAAGCCATTCTGAAAAGGTGTCCACTCCTGGGAGAGTTATCTGATTATGAGAGAACAGCCCTTCTGAAAAGGTGTCCACTCCTGGCCTAGTCAAGTGGATATGAAGGAGCCGCCATTTTGAAAAGGTGTCCACTCCTGGCCGAGTCAGCTGATTATGAGAGAGCAGCCATTTTGAAAAGCTGTCCACTCCTTGCCCAGTCAGCTGATTATGACAGAACAGCCATTTTGAAAAGGTGTCCACTCCTGGCCCAGTCAGCTGATTCTGAGAGAACAGGCATTCTGAAAAGATGTCCACTCCTGGCCAAGTCAGGTGGATATGAAGGAGCAGCCATTCTGAAAAGGTGTCTACTCCTGGCCCAGTCAGCTGATTATGAGAGAACAGCCATTCTGAAAAGGTGTCCACTCCTGGCCTAGTCAGGTGGATATGAAGGAGGAGCCATTCTGAAAAGGTGTCCACTCCTGGCCCAGTCAGCTGATTATGAGAGAAAAGCCTTTCTGAATAGGTGTCCACTCCTGTCCTAGTCAGGTGGATATGAAGGAGGAGCCTTCTGAAAAGGTGTCCACTCCTGTCCCAGTCAACTGATTATGAGAGAGCAGACATTTGGAAAATGTGTCCACTCCTGGCCTAGTCAGGTGGATATGAAGTAGCAGCCATTCTGAAAAGGTGCCAATCCTGGCCCAGTCACGTGGATATGAAGGAGCAGCCATTCTGAAAAGGTGTCCACTCCTGGCCCAGTCAGGTGTATATGAAGGAGCAGCCATTTTGAAAATGTTTAAATTCCTGTCCCAGTCAGCTGGTTCTGAGAGAACAGCCATTTTGAAAAGGTGTCCACGCCTGGCCTAGTCAGGTGGATATGAAGGAGCAGCAATTCTGAAAAGGTGTCCACTCCTGGCCCAGCCAGGTGAATATGAAGGAGCTGCAATTCTGAAAAGTTGTCCACTCCTGGTCCATTCAGCTGATTATGAGAGAACAGCCATTTTGAAAAGGTGTCCACTCCTAGCCCATTAAGATGGATATGAAGGAGCACCCATTCTGAAAAAGTGTCCAATCCTGGCCAAGTCAGCTGTTTATGAGAGAACAGCCATTATGAAAATGTGTCCACTCCTGGCCCAGACTGCTGATTATGAGAGAACAGCCCTTCTGAAAAGGTGTCCACTCCTGGCTCAGTCAGGTGGATATGAAGGAGCAGCCATTTTGAAAAGGTGTCCACTCCTGGCCCAGTCAGCTGATTATGACAGAGCAGCCATTTTGAAAAGGTGTCCACTCTTGGCCCACTCAGCTGATTATGAGAGATTAGCCATTTTGAAAAGTTGTCCACTCGTGGCCTAGTCACGTGGATATGAAGGAGCAGCTATTTTAAAAAGGTGTCCACTCCTGGCCTAATCAGGTAGATATGAATGAGCAGCCATTCTGAAAAGGTGTCCGCTCCTGGCCCTGGCAGCTGATTATGAGACAATAGCCATTCTGAAAAGTTATCCACTCTTGGCCCAGTCAGCTGATTATGAAAGAGCAGCCATTTTGAAAAGGTGTCCACTCCTGGCCTAGTCAGCTGATTATGAGAGAGCAGCCATTCTGAAAATGTGTCCACTCCTGGCCTAGTCAGGTGGATATGAAGGAGCAGCCATTCTCAAAAAGTGTCCACTCCTGGCCTAATCAGGTAGATATGAATGAGCAGCCATTCTGAAAATGTGTCCACTCCTGGCCTAGTCAGGTGGATATGAAGGAGCAGCCATTCTCAAAAAGTGTCCACTCCTGGCCCAGTCAGCTGATTATGAGAGAACAGCCATTCTGAAAATCTGTCCAGTCCTGGCCCAGACTGCTGATTATGAGAGAACAGCCCTTCTGAAAAGGTGTCCACTCCTGGCTCCGTCAGGTGGATATGAAGGAGCAGCCATTTTGAAAAGGTGTCCACTCCTGGCCTAGTCAGGTGGATATGAAGCAGCAGCCATTCTGAAAAGGTGTCCACTCCTGGCCCAGCCAGGTGAATATGAAGGAGCTGCAATTCTGAAAAGTTGTCCACTCCTGGTCCATTCAGCTGATTATGAGAGAACAGCCATTCTGAAAAGGTGTCCACTCCTGGCCTACTCAGGTGGATATGAAGGAGAAGCCTTCTGAAAAGGTGTCCACTCCTGTCCCAGTCAGCTGATTATGAGAGAGCAGACATTTTAAAAAGGTGTCCACTCCTGGCCTAGTCAGGTGGATATGATGGAGCAGCCATTCTGAAAAGGTGTCAACTCCTGGCCCAGTCAGCTGATTGTGTGAGAACAGCGATTTTGAAAATGTGTCCACTCCTGGCCCAGTCAGCTGATTATGAGAGAGCAGCCATTTTCAAAAGGTGTCCACTCCTGGCATAGTCAGGTGGATATGAAGGAGCAGCCATTCTGAAGAGGTGTAAACTCCTGGTCCATTCAGCTGATTATGAGAGAACAGCCATTTTGAAAAGGTGTCCACTCCTGGCCCATTCAGATGGATATGAAGGAGCACCCATTCTGAAAAAGTGTCCAATCCTGGCCAAGTCAGCTGTTTATGAGAGAACAGCCATTATGAAAATGTGTCCACTCCTGGCCCAGACTGCTGATTATGAGAGAACAGCCCTTCTGAAAAGGTGTCCACTCCTGGCTCAGTCAGGTGGATATGAAGGAGCAGCCATTTTGAAAAGGTGTCCACTCCTGGCACAGTCAGCTGATTATGACAGAGCAGCCATTTTGAAAAGGTGTCCACTCTTGGCCCACTCAGCTGATTATGAGAGATTAGCCATTTTGAAAAGTTGTCCACTCGTGGCCTAGTCACGTGAATATGAAGGAGCAGCGATTTTAAAAAGGTGTCCACTCCTGGCCTAATCAGGTAGATATGAATGAGCAGCCATTCTGAAAAGGTGTCCGCTCCTGGCCCTGGCAGCTGATTATGAGACAATAGCCGTTCTGAAAAGTTATCCACTCTTGGCCCAGTCAGCTGATTATGAAAGAGCAGCCATTTTGAAAAGGTGTCCACTCCTGGCCTAGTCAGCTGATTATGAGAGAGCAGCCATTCTGAAAATGTGTCCACTCCTGGCCTAGTCAGGTGGATATGAAGGAGCAGCCATTTTCAAAAGGTGTCCACTCCTGGCATAGTCAGGTGGATATGAAGGAGCAGCCATTCTGAAGAGGTGTCAACTCCTGGCCCAGTCACGTAGATATAAAGGAGCAGACATTCTGAAAAGGTGTCCACTCCTGTCCCAGTCAGCTGATTATGAGAGAGCAGACATTTTAAAAAGGTGTCCACTCCTGGCCTAGTCAGGTGGATATGAAGGAGCAACCATTCTGAAAAGGTGTCAACTCCTGGCCCAGTCAGCTGATTGTGTGAGAACAGCGATTTTGAAAATGTGTCCACTCCTGGCCCAGTCAGCTGATTATGAGAGAGCAGCCATTTTCAAAAGGTGTCCACTCCTGGCATAGTCAGGTGGATATGAAGGAGCAGCCATTCTGAAGAGGTGTCAACTCCTGGCCCAGTCACGTAGATATAAAGGAGCAGACATTCTGAAAAGGTGTCCACTCCTGGTCGAGTCAGCTGATTATGAGAGAACAGCCATTCTGAAAAGGTGTCCACTCCTGGCCTAGTCAGGTAGATATGAAGGAGCAGCCATTCTGAAAAGGTGTCCACTCCTGGCCCTGTCAGGTGGATATTAAGGAGAAGCCATTCTGAAAAGGTGTCCACTCCTGGGAGAGTTATCTGATTATGAGAGAACAGCCCTTCTGAAAAGGTGTCCACTCCTGGCCTAGTCAAGTGGATATGAAGGAGCCGCCATTTTGAAAAGGTGTCCACTCCTGGCCGAGTCAGCTGATTATGAGAGAGCAGCCATTTTGAAAAGCTGTCCACTCCTTGCCCAGTCAGCTGATTATGACAGAACAGCCATTTTGAAAAGGTGTCCACTCCTGGCCCAGTCAGCTGATTCTGAGAGAACAGGCATTCTGAAAAGATGTCCACTCCTGGCCAAGTCAGGTGGATATGAAGGAGCAGCCATTCTGAAAAGGTGTCTACTCCTGGCCCAGTCAGCTGATTATGAGAGAACAGCCATTCTGAAAAGGTGTCCACTCCTGGCCTAGTCAGGTGGATATGAAGGAGGAGCCATTCTGAAAAGGTGTCCACTCCTGGCCCAGTCAGCTGATTATGAGAGAAAAGCCTTTCTGAATAGGTGTCCACTCCTGTCCTAGTCAGGTGGATATGAAGGAGGAGCCTTCTGAAAAGGTGTCCACTCCTGTCCCAGTCAACTGATTATGAGAGAGCAGACATTTGGAAAATGTGTCCACTCCTGGCCTAGTCAGGTGGATATGAAGTAGCAGCCATTCTGAAAAGGTGCCAATCCTGGCCCAGTCACGTGGATATGAAGGAGCAGCCATTCTGAAAAGGTGTCCACTCCTGGCCCAGTCAGGTGTATATGAAGGAGCAGCCATTTTGAAAATGTTTAAATTCCTGTCCCAGTCAGCTGGTTCTGAGAGAACAGCCATTTTGAAAAGGTGTCCACGCCTGGCCTAGTCAGGTGGATATGAAGGAGCAGCAATTCTGAAAAGGTGTCCACTCCTGGCCCAGCCAGGTGAATATGAAGGAGCTGCAATTCTGAAAAGTTGTCCACTCCTGGTCCATTCAGCTGATTATGAGAGAACAGCCATTTTGAAAAGGTGTCCACTCCTAGCCCATTAAGATGGATATGAAGGAGCACCCATTCTGAAAAAGTGTCCAATCCTGGCCAAGTCAGCTGTTTATGAGAGAACAGCCATTATGAAAATGTGTCCACTCCTGGCCCAGACTGCTGATTATGAGAGAACAGCCCTTCTGAAAAGGTGTCCACTCCTGGCTCAGTCAGGTGGATATGAAGGAGCAGCCATTTTGAAAAGGTGTCCACTCCTGGCCCAGTCAGCTGATTATGACAGAGCAGCCATTTTGAAAAGGTGTCCACTCTTGGCCCACTCAGCTGATTATGAGAGATTAGCCATTTTGAAAAGTTGTCCACTCGTGGCCTAGTCACGTGGATATGAAGGAGCAGCTATTTTAAAAAGGTGTCCACTCCTGGCCTAATCAGGTAGATATGAATGAGCAGCCATTCTGAAAAGGTGTCCGCTCCTGGCCCTGGCAGCTGATTATGAGACAATAGCCATTCTGAAAAGTTATCCACTCTTGGCCCAGTCAGCTGATTATGAAAGAGCAGCCATTTTGAAAAGGTGTCCACTCCTGGCCTAGTCAGCTGATTATGAGAGAGCAGCCATTCTGAAAATGTGTCCACTCCTGGCCTAGTCAGGTGGATATGAAGGAGCAGCCATTCTCAAAAAGTGTCCACTCCTGGCCTAATCAGGTAGATATGAATGAGCAGCCATTCTGAAAATGTGTCCACTCCTGGCCTAGTCAGGTGGATATGAAGGAGCAGCCATTCTCAAAAAGTGTCCACTCCTGGCCCAGTCAGCTGATTATGAGAGAACAGCCATTCTGAAAATCTGTCCAGTCCTGGCCCAGACTGCTGATTATGAGAGAACAGCCCTTCTGAAAAGGTGTCCACTCCTGGCTCCGTCAGGTGGATATGAAGGAGCAGCCATTTTGAAAAGGTGTCCACTCCTGGCCTAGTCAGGTGGATATGAAGCAGCAGCCATTCTGAAAAGGTGTCCACTCCTGGCCCAGCCAGGTGAATATGAAGGAGCTGCAATTCTGAAAAGTTGTCCACTCCTGGTCCATTCAGCTGATTATGAGAGAACAGCCATTCTGAAAAGGTGTCCACTCCTGGCCTACTCAGGTGGATATGAAGGAGAAGCCTTCTGAAAAGGTGTCCACTCCTGTCCCAGTCAGCTGATTATGAGAGAGCAGACATTTTAAAAAGGTGTCCACTCCTGGCCTAGTCAGGTGGATATGATGGAGCAGCCATTCTGAAAAGGTGTCAACTCCTGGCCCAGTCAGCTGATTGTGTGAGAACAGCGATTTTGAAAATGTGTCCACTCCTGGCCCAGTCAGCTGATTATGAGAGAGCAGCCATTTTCAAAAGGTGTCCACTCCTGGCATAGTCAGGTGGATATGAAGGAGCAGCCATTCTGAAGAGGTGTAAACTCCTGGTCCATTCAGCTGATTATGAGAGAACAGCCATTTTGAAAAGGTGTCCACTCCTGGCCCATTCAGATGGATATGAAGGAGCACCCATTCTGAAAAAGTGTCCAATCCTGGCCAAGTCAGCTGTTTATGAGAGAACAGCCATTATGAAAATGTGTCCACTCCTGGCCCAGACTGCTGATTATGAGAGAACAGCCCTTCTGAAAAGGTGTCCACTCCTGGCTCAGTCAGGTGGATATGAAGGAGCAGCCATTTTGAAAAGGTGTCCACTCCTGGCACAGTCAGCTGATTATGACAGAGCAGCCATTTTGAAAAGGTGTCCACTCTTGGCCCACTCAGCTGATTATGAGAGATTAGCCATTTTGAAAAGTTGTCCACTCGTGGCCTAGTCACGTGAATATGAAGGAGCAGCGATTTTAAAAAGGTGTCCACTCCTGGCCTAATCAGGTAGATATGAATGAGCAGCCATTCTGAAAAGGTGTCCGCTCCTGGCCCTGGCAGCTGATTATGAGACAATAGCCGTTCTGAAAAGTTATCCACTCTTGGCCCAGTCAGCTGATTATGAAAGAGCAGCCATTTTGAAAAGGTGTCCACTCCTGGCCTAGTCAGCTGATTATGAGAGAGCAGCCATTCTGAAAATGTGTCCACTCCTGGCCTAGTCAGGTGGATATGAAGGAGCAGCCATTCTCAAAAAGTGTCCACTCCTGGCCCAGTCAGCTGATTATGAGAGAACAGCCATTCTGAAAAGTTGTCCACTCCTGACCCAGTCTGCTGATTATGAGAGATTAGCCATTTTGAAAAGGTGTCCACTCCTGGCCCAGTCAGCTGATTATGAGAGAACAGCCATTCTGAAAATTTGTCCACTCCTCACCCAGTCTGCTGATTATGAGAGATTAGCCATTTTGAAAAGGTGTCCACTCCTGGCCTAGTCAGTTGATTATGAGAGAGCAGCCATTCTGAAAAGGTGTCCACTCCTGGCCCAGTCAGCGAATTATGAGAACAGCCAATCTGAAAAGGTGTCCACTCCTGGCCCAGTCAGGTGTATATGAAGGAGCAGCCATTCTGAAAAGGTGTCCATTCCTGGCCAAGTCAGCTGTTTATGAGAGAACAGCCATTCTGAAAATGTGTCCACTCCTGGCCCAGACTGCTGATTATGAGAGAACAGCCCTTCTGAAAAGGTGTCCACTCCTGGCTCCGTCAGGTGGATATGAAGGAGCAGCCATTTTGAAAAGGTGTCCACTCCTGGCCTAGTCAGGTGGATATGAAGCAGCAGCCATTCTGAAAAGGTGTCCACTCCTGGCCCAGCCAGGTGAATATGAAGTAGCTGCAATTCTGAAAAGTTTTCCACTCCTGGTCCATTCAGCTGATTATGAGAGAACAGCCATTCTGAAAAGGTGTCCACTCCTGGCCTACTCAGGTGGATATGAAGGAGAAGCCTTCTGAAAAGGTGTCCACTCCTGTCCCAGTCAGCTGATTATGAGAGAGCAGACATTTTAAAAAGGTGTCAACTCCTGGCCCAGTCAGCTGATTGTGTGAGAACAGCGATTTTGAAAATGTGTCCACTCCTGGCCCCGTCAGCTGATTATGAGAGAGCAGCCATTTTCAAAAGGTGTCCACTCCTGGCATAGTCAGGTGGATATGAAGGAGCAGCCATTCTGAAGAGGTGTCAACTCCTGGCCCAGTCACGTAGATATAAAGGAGCAGACATTCTGAAAAGGTGTCCACTCCTGGTCGAGTCAGCTGATTATGAGAGAACAGCCATTCTGAAAAGGTGTCCACTCCTGGCCTAGTCAGGTAGATATGAAGGAGCAGCCATTCTGAAAAGGTGTCCACTCCTGGCCCTGTCAGGTGGATATTAAGGAGAAGCCATTCTGAAAAGGTGTCCACTCCTGGGAGAGTTATCTGATTATGAGAGAACAGCCCTTCTGAAAAGGTGTCCACTCCTGGCCTAGTCAAGTGGATATGAAGGAGCCGCCATTTTGAAAAGGTGTCCACTCCTGGCCGAGTCAGCTGATTATGAGAGAGCAGCCATTTTGAAAAGCTGTCCACTCCTTGCCCAGTCAGCTGATTATGACAGAACAGCCATTTTGAAAAGGTGTCCACTCCTGGCCCAGTCAGCTGATTCTGAGAGAACAGGCATTCTGAAAAGATGTCCACTCCTGGCCAAGTCAGGTGGATATGAAGGAGCAGCCATTCTGAAAAGGTGTCTACTCCTGGCCCAGTCAGCTGATTATGAGAGAACAGCCATTCTGAAAAGGTGTCCACTCCTGGCCTAATCAGGTGGATATGAAGGAGGAGCCATTCTGAAAAGGTGTCCACTCCTGGCCCAGTCAGCTGATTATGAGAGAAAAGCCTTTCTGAATAGGTGTCCACTCCTGTCCTAGTCAAGTGGATATGAAGGAGGAGCCTTCTGAAAAGGTGTCCACTCCTGTCCCAGTCAACTGATTATGAGAGAGCAGAAATTTGGAAAATGTGTCCACTCCTGGCCTAGTAAGGTGGATATGAAGTAGCAGCCATTCTGAAAAGGTGCCAATCCTGGCCCAGTCACGTGGATATGAAGGAGCAGCAATTCTGAAAAGGTGTCCACTCCTGGCCCAGTCAGGTGTATATGAAGGAGCAGCCATTTTGAAAATGTTTAAATTCCTGTCCCAGTCAGCTGGTTCTGAGAGAACAGCCATTTGAAAAGGTGTCCACGCCTGGCCTAGTCAGGTGGATATGAAGGAGCAGCCATTCTGAAAAGGTGTCCACTCCTGGCCCAGCCAGGTGAATATGAAGGTGCTGCAATTCTGAAAAGTTGTCCACTCCTGGTCCATTCAGCTGATTATGAGAGAACAGCCATTTTGAAAAGGTGTCCACTCCTAGCCCTTTAAGATGGATATGAAGGAGCACCCATTCTGAAAAAGTGTCCAATCCTGGCCAAGTCAGCTGTTTATGAGAGAACAGCCATTATGAAAATGTGTCCACTCCTGGCCCAGACTGCTGATTATGAGAGAACAGCCCTTCTGAAAAGGTGTCCACTCCTGGCTCAGTCAGGTGGATATGAAGGAGCAGCCATTTTGAAAAGGTGTCCACTCCTGGCCCAGTCAGCTGATTATGACAGAGCAGCCATTTTGAAAAGGTGTCCACTCTTGGCCCACTCAGCTGATTATGAGAGATTAGCCATTTTGAAAAGTTGTCCACTCGTGGCCTAGTCACGTGGATATGAAGGAGCAGCGATTTTAAAAAGGTGTCCACTCCTGGCCTAATCAGGTAGATATGAATGAGCAGCCATTCTGAAAAGGTGTCCGCTCCTGGCCCTGGCAGCTGATTATGAGACAATAGCCATTCTGAAAAGTTATCCACTCTTGGCCCAGTCAGCTGATTATGAAAGAGCAGCCATTTTGAAAAGGTGTCCACTCCTGGCCTAGTCAGCTGATTATGAGAGAGCAGCCATTCTGAAAATGTGTCCACTCCTGGCCTAGTCAGGTGGATATGAAGGAGCAGCCATTCTCAAAAAGTGTCCACTCCTGGCCTAATCAGGTAGATATGAATGAGCAGCCATTCGGAAAAGGTGTCCGCTCCTGGCCCAGGCAGCTGATTATGAGACAATAGCCATTCTGAAAAGTTATCCACACTTGGCCCAGTCCGCTGATTATGAAAGAGCATCCATTTTGAAAAGGTGTCCACTCCTGGCCTAGTCAGCTGATTATGAGAGAGCAGCCATTCTGAAAATGTGTCCACTCCTGGCCTAGTCAGGTGGATATGAAGGAGCAGCCATTCTCAAAAAGTGTCCACTCCTGGCCCAGTCAGCTGATTATGAGAGAACAGCCATTCTGAAAAGTTGTCCACTCCT
This sequence comes from Hemicordylus capensis, assembly GCF_027244095.1. Lineage (NCBI taxonomy): Eukaryota > Metazoa > Chordata > Lepidosauria > Squamata > Cordylidae > Hemicordylus > Hemicordylus capensis. The sequence goes on along the minus strand of NC_069668.1, from coordinate 7,737,194 downwards.
GACCCAGTCTGCTGATTATGAGAGATTAGCCATTTTGAAAAGGTGTCCACTCCTGGCCCAGTCAGCTGATTATGAGAGAACAGCCATTCTGAAAAGTTGTCCACTCCTCACCCAGTCTGCTGATTATGAGAGATTAGCCATTTTGAAAAGGTGTCCACTCCTGGCCTAGTCAGTTGATTATGAGAGAGCAGCCATTCTGAAATGGTGTCCACTCCTGGCCCAGTCAGCGAATTATGAGAACAGCCATTCTGAAAAGGTGTCCACTCCTGGCCCAGTCAGGTGTATATGAAGGAGCAGCCATTCTGAAAAGGTGTCCACTCCTGGCCAAGTCAGCTGTTTATGAGAGAACAGCAATTCTGAAAATGTGTCCACTCCTGGCCCAGACTGCTGATTATGAGAGAACAGCCCTTCTGAAAAGGTGTCCCCTCCTGGCTCCGTCAGGTGGATATGAAGGAGCAGCCATTTTGAAAAGGTGTCCACTCCTGGCCTAGTCAGGTGGATATGAAGCAGCAGCCATTCTGAAAAGGTGTCCACTCCTGGCCCAGCCAGGTGAATATGAAGTAGCTGCAATAATGAAAAGTTTTCCACTCCTGGTCCATTCAGCTGATTATGAGAGAACAGCCATTCTGAAAAGGTGTCCACTCCTGGCCTACTCAGGTGGATATGAAGGAGAAGCCTTCTGAAAAGGTGTCCACTCCTGTCCCAGTCAGCTGATTATGAGAGAGCAGACATTTTAAAAAGGTGTCAACTCCTGGCCCAGTCAGCTGATTGTGTGAGATCAGCGATTTTGAAAATGTGTCCACTCCTGGCCCAGTCAGCTGATTATGAGAGAGCAGCCATTTTCAAAAGGTGTCCACTCCTGGCATAGTCAGGTGGATATGAAGGAGTAGCCATTCTGAAGAGGTGTCAACTCCTGGCCCAGTCACGTAGATATAAAGGAGCAGACATTCTGAAAAGGTGTCCACTCCTGGTCGAGTCAGCTGATTATGAGAGAACAGCCATTCTGAAAAGGTGTCCACTCCTGGCCTAGTCAGGTAGATATGAAGGAGCAGCCATTCTGAAAAGGTGTCCACTCCTGGCCCTGTCAGGTGGATATTAAGGAGAAGCCATTCTGAAAAGGTGTCCACTCCTGGGAGAGTTATCTGATTATGAGAGAACAGCCCTTCTGAAAAGGTGTCCACTCCTGGCCTAGTCAAGTGGATATGAAGGAGCCGCCATTTTGAAAAGGTGTCCACTCCTGGCCGAGTCAGCTGATTATGAGAGAGCAGCCATTTTGAAAAGCTGTCCACTCCTTGCCCAGTCAGCTGATTATGACAGAACAGCCATTTTGAAAAGGTGTCCACTCCTGGCCCAGTCAGCTGATTCTGAGAGAACAGGCATTCTGAAAAGATGTCCACTCCTGGCCAAGTCAGGTGGATATGAAGGAGCAGCCATTCTGAAAAGGTGTCTACTCCTGGCCCAGTCAGCTGATTATGAGAGAACAGCCATTCTGAAAAGGTGTCCACTCCTGGCCTAATCAGGTGGATATGAAGGAGGAGCCATTCTGAAAAGGTGTCCACTCCTGGCCCAGTCAGCTGATTATGAGAGAAAAGCCTTTCTGAATAGGTGTCCACTCCTGTCCTAGTCAAGTGGATATGAAGGAGGAGCCTTCTGAAAAGGTGTCCACTCCTGTCCCAGTCAACTGATTATGAGAGAGCAGACATTTGGAAAATGTGTCCACTCCTGGCCTAGTAAGGTGGATATGAAGTAGCAGCCATTCTGAAAAGGTGCCAATCCTGGCCCAGTCACGTGGATATGAAGGAGCAGCAATTCTGAAAAGGTGTCCACTCCTGGCCCAGTCAGGTGTATATGAAGGAGCAGCCATTTTGAAAATGTTTAAATTCCTGTCCCAGTCAGCTGGTTCTGAGAGAACAGCCATTTTGAAAAGGTGTCCACGCCTGGCCTAGTCAGGTGGATATGAAGGAGCAGCCATTCTGAAAAGGTGTCCACTCCTGGCCCAGCCAGGTGAATATGAAGGTGCTGCAATTCTGAAAAGTTGTCCACTCCTGGTCCATTCAGCTGATTATGAGAGAACAGCCATTTTGAAAAGGTGTCCACTCCTAGCCCATTAAGATGGATATGAAGGAGCACCCATTCTGAAAAAGTGTCCAATCCTGGCCAAGTCAGCTGTTTATGAGAGAACAGCCATTATGAAAATGTGTCCACTCCTGGCCCAGACTGCTGATTATGAGAGAACAGCCCTTCTGAAAAGGTGTCCACTCCTGGCTCAGTCAGGTGGATATGAAGGAGCAGCCATTTTGAAAAGGTGTCCACTCCTGGCCCAGTCAGCTGATTATGACAGAGCAGCCATTTTGAAAAGGTGTCCACTCTTGGCCCACTCAGCTGATTATGAGAGATTAGCAATTTTGAAAAGTTGTCCACTCGTGGCCTAGTCACGTGGATATGAAGGAGCAGCGATTTTAAAAAGGTGTCCACTCCTGGCCTAATCAGGTAGATATGAATGAGCAGCCATTCTGAAAAGGTGTCCGCTCCTGGCCCTGGCAGCTGATTATGAGACAATAGCCATTCTGAAAAGTTATCCACTCTTGGCCCAGTCAGCTGATTATGAAAGAGCAGCCATTTTGAAAAGGTGTCCACTCCTGGCCTAGTAAGCTGATTATGAGAGAGCAACCATTCTGAAAATGTGTCCACTAGTGGCCTAGTCAGGTGGATATGAAGGAGCAGCCATTCTCAAAAAGTGTCCACTCCTGGCCTAATCAAGTAGATATGAATGAGCAGCCATTCTGAAAAGGTGTCCGCTCCTGGCCCAGGCAGCTGATTATGAGACAATAGCCATTCTGAAAAGTTATCCACACTTGGCCCAGTCAGCTGATTATGAAAGAGCATCCATTTTGAAAAGGTGTCCACTCCTGGCCCAGTCAGCTGATTATGAGAGAACAGCCATTCTGAAAAGTTGTCTACTCCTGACCCAGTCAGCTGATTATGAGAGAACAGCCATTCTGAAAAGTTGTCTACTCCTGACCCAGTCTGCTGATTATGAGAGATTAGCCATTTTGAAAAGGTGTCCACTCCTGGCCTAGTCAGTTGATTATGAGAGAGCAGCCATTCTGAAAAGGTGTCCACTCCTGGCCTAGTCAGGTGGATGTGAAGGAGCAGCCATTCTGAAAAGGTGTCCACTCCTGGCCCAGTCAGCTGATTATGAGAGAATAGCCATTTTGAAAAGGTGTCCACTCCTTTCCCAGTCAGCTTATTATGAGAGAACAGCCATTCTGAAAATGTGTGCGCTCCTGGCACAGTCTGATGATTATGAGAGAGTAGCCATTTTGAAAAGGTTTCCACTCCTGGCCTAGTCAGGTGGATATGAATGAGCAGCCATTCTGAAAAGGTGTCAATTCCTGGCCCAGTCAGCTGATTGTGTGAGAACAGCCATTCTGAAAAGGTGTCCACTCCTGGCCTAGTCAGGTGGATATGAAGGAGGAGCCATTCTGAAAAGGTGTCCACTCCTGGCCCAGTCAGCTGATTATGAGAGGGCAGCCATTTTGAAAAGGTGATCACTCTTGGCCCACTCAGCTGATTATGAGAGATTAGCCATTTTGAAAAGTTGTCCACTCGTGGCCTAGTCACGTGAATATGAAGGAGCAGCGATTTTAAAAAGGTGTCCACTCCTGGCCTAATCAGGTAGATATGAATGAGCAGCCATTCTGAAAAGGTGTCCGCTCCTGGCCCTGGCAGCTGATTATGAGACAATAGCCGTTCTGAAAAGTTATCCACTCTTGGCCAAGTCAGCTGATTATGAAAGAGCAGCCATTTTGAAAAGGTGTCCACTCCTGGCCTAGTCAGCTGATTATGAGAGAGCAGCCATTCTGAAAATGTGTCCACTCCTGGCCTAGTCAGGTGGATATGAAGGAGCAGCCATTCTCAAAAAGTGTCCACTCCTGGCCTAATCAGGTAGATATGAATGAGCAGCCATTCTGAAAATGTGTCCACTCCTGGCCTAGTCAGGTGGATATGAAGGAGCAGCCATTCTCAAAAAGTGTCCACTCCTGGCCCAGTCAGCTGATTATGAGAGAACAGCCATTCTGAAAAGTTGTCCACTCCTGACCCAGTCTGCTGATTATGAGAGATTAGCCATTTTGAAAAGGTGTCCACTCCTGGCCCAGTCAGCTGATTATGAGAGAACAGCCATTCTGAAAAGTTGTCCACTCCTCACCCAGTCTGCTGATTATGAGAGATTAGCCATTTTGAAAAGGTGTCCACTCCTGGCCTAGTCAGTTGATTATGAGAGAGCAGCCATTCTGAAAAGGTGTCCACTCCTGGCCCAGTCAGCGAATTATGAGAACAGCCCTTCTGAAAAGGTGTCCACTCCTGGCTCCGTCAGGTGGATATGAAGGAGCAGCCATTTTGAAAAGGTGTCCACTCCTGGCCTAGTCAGGTGGATATGAAGCAGCAGCCATTCTGAAAAGGTGTCCACTCCTGGCCCAGCCAGGTGAATATGAAGTAGCTGCAATTCTGAAAAGTTGTCCACTCCTGGTCCATTCAGCTGATTATGAGAGAACAGCCATTCTGAGAAGGTGTCCACTCCTGGCCTACTCAGGTGGATATGAAGGAGAAGCCTTCTGAAAAGGTGTCCACTCCTGTCCCAGTCAGCTGATTATGAGAGAGCAGACATTTTAAAAAGGTGTCCACTCCTGGCCTAGTCAGGTGGATATGAAGGAGCAACCATTCTGAAAAGTTGTCAACTCCTGGCCCAGTCAGCTGATTGTGTGAGAACAGCGATTTTGAAAATGTGTCCACTCCTGGCCCAGTCAGCTGATTATGAGAGAGCAGCCATTTTCAAAAGGTGTCCACTCCTGGCATAGTCAGGTGGATATGAAGGAGCAGCCATTCTGAAGAGGTGTCAACTCCTGGCCCAGTCACGTAGATATAAAGGAGCAGACATTCTGAAAAGGTGTCCACTCCTGGTCGAGTCAGCTGATTATGAGAGAACAGCCATTCTGAAAAGGTGTCCACTCCTGGCCTAGTCAGGTAGATATGAAGGAGCAGCCATTCTGAAAAGGTGTCCACTCCTGGCCCTGTCAGGTGGATATTAAGGAGAAGCCATTCTGAAAAGGTGTCCACTCCTGGGAGAGTTATCTGATTATGAGAGAACAGCCCTTCTGAAAAGGTGTCCACTCCTGGCCTAGTCAAGTGGATATGAAGGAGCCGCCATTTTGAAAAGGTGTCCACTCCTGGCCGAGTCAGCTGATTATGAGAGAGCAGCCATTTTGAAAAGCTGTCCACTCCTTGCCCAGTCAGCTGATTATGACAGAACAGCCATTTTGAAAAGGTGTCCACTCCTGGCCCAGTCAGCTGATTCTGAGAGAACAGGCATTCTGAAAAGATGTCCACTCCTGGCCAAGTCAGGTGGATATGAAGGAGCAGCCATTCTGAAAAGGTGTCTACTCCTGGCCCAGTCAGCTGATTATGAGAGAACAGCCATTCTGAAAAGGTGTCCACTCCTGGCCTAGTCAGGTGGATATGAAGGAGGAGCCATTCTGAAAAGGTGTCCACTCCTGGCCCAGTCAGCTGATTATGAGAGAAAAGCCATTCTGAATAGGTGTCCACTCCTGTCCTAGTCAGGTGGATATGAAGGAGGAGCCTTCTGAAAAGGTGTCCACTCCTGTCCCAGTCAACTGATTATGAGAGAGCAGACATTTGGAAAATGTGTCCACTCCTGGCCTAGTCAGGTGGATATGAAGTAGCAGCCATTCTGAAAAGGTGCCAATCCTGGCCCAGTCACGTGGATATGAAGGAGCAGCCATTCTGAAAAGGTGTCTACTCCTGGCCCAGTCAGCTGATTATGAGAGAACAGCCATTCTGAAAAGGTGTCCACTCCTGGCCTAGTCAGGTGGATATGAAGGAGGAGCCATTCTGAAAAGGTGTCCACTCCTGGCCCAGTCAGCTGATTATGAGAGAAAAGCCATTCTGAATAGGTGTCCACTCCTGTCCTAGTCAGGTGGATATGAAGGAGGAGCCTTCTGAAAAGGTGTCCACTCCTGTCCCAGTCAACTGATTATGAGAGAGCAGACATTTGCAAAATGTGTCCACTCCTTGCCTAGTCAGGTGGATATGAAGTAGCAGCCATTCTGAAAAGGTGCCAATCCTGGCCCAGTCACGTGGATATGAAGGAGCAGCCATTCTGAAAAGGTGTCCACTCCTGGCCCAGTCAGGTGTATATGAAGGAGCAGCCATTTTGAAAATGTTTAAATTCCTGTCCCAGTCAGCTGGTTCTGAGAGAACAGCCATTTTGAAAAGGTGTCCACGCCTGGCCTAGTCAGGTGGATATGAAGTAGCAGCAATTCTGAAAAGGTGTCCACTCCTGGCCCAGCCAGGTGAATATGAAGGAGCTGCAATTCTGAAAAGTTGTCCACTCCTGGTCCATTCAGCTGATTATGAGAGAACAGCCATTTTGAAAAGGTGTCCACTCCTAGCCCATTAAGATGGATATGAAGGAGCACCCATTCTGAAAAAGTGTCCAATCCTGGCCAAGTCAGCTGTTTATGAGAGAACAGCCATTATGAAAATGTGTCCACTCCTGGCCCAGACTGCTGATTATGAGAGAACAGCCCTTCTGAACAGGTGTCCACTCCTGGCTCAGTCAGGTGGATATGAAGGAGCAGCCATTTTGAAAAGGTGTCCACTCCTGGCCCAGTCAGCTGATTATGACAGAGCAGCCATTTTGAAAAGGTGTCCACTCTTGGCCCACTCAGCTGATTATGAGAGATTAACCATTTTGAAAAGTTGTCCACTCGTGGCCTAGTCACGTGGATATGAAGGAGCAGCGATTTTAAAAAGGTGTCCACTCCTGGCCTAATCAGGTAGATATGAATGAGCAGCCATTCTGAAAAGGTGTCCGCTCCTGGCCCTGGCAGCTGATTATGAGACAATAGCCATTCTGAAAAGTTATCCACTCTTGGCCCAGTCAGCTGATTATGAAAGAGCAGCCATTCTGAAAATGTGTCCACTAGTGGCCTAGTCAGGTGGATATGAAGGAGCAGCCATTCTCAAAAAGTGTCCACTCCTGGCCTAATCAGGTAGATATGAATGAGCAGCCAGTCTGAAAAGGTGTCCGCTCCTGGCCCAGGCAGCTGATTATGAGACAATAGCCATTCTGAAAAGTTATCCACACTTGGCCCAGTCAGCTGATTATGAAAGAGCATCCATTTTGAAAAGGTGTCCACTCCTGGCCCAGTCAGCTGATTATGAGAGAACAGCCATTCTGAAAAGTTGTCTACTCCTGACCCAGTCTGCTGATTATGAGAGATTAGCCATTTTGAAAAGGTGTCCACTCCTGGCCCAGTCAGCTGATTATGAGAGAACAGCCATTCTGAAAAGTTGTCTACTCCTGACCCAGTCTGCTGATTATGAGAGATTAGCCATTTTGAAAAGGTGTCCACTCCTGGCCTAGTCAGTTGATTATGAGAGAGCAGCCATTCTGAAAAGGTGTCCACTCCTGGCCTAGTCAGGTGGATGTGAAGGAGCAGCCATTCTGAAAAGGTGTCCACTCCTGGCCCAGTCAGCTGATTATGAGAGAATAGCCATTTTGAAAAGGTTTCCACTCCTGTCCCAGTCAGCTTATTATGAGAGAACAGCCATTCTGAAAATGTGTGCGCTCCTGGCACAGTCTGATGATTATGAGAGAGTAGCCATTTTGAAAAGGTTTCCACTCCTGGCCTAGTCAGGTGGATATGAATGAGCAGCCATTCTGAAAAGGTGTCAATTCCTGGCCCAGTCAACTGATTGTGTGAGAACAGCCATTCTGAAAAGGTGTCCACTCCTGGCCTAGTCAGGTGGATATGAAGGAGGAGCCATTCTGAAAAGGTGTCCATTCCTGGCCCAGTCAGCTGATTATGAGAGGGCAGCCATTTTGAAAAGGTGTCCACGCCTGGCCTAGTCAGGTGGATATGAATGAGCAGCCATTCTGAAAATGTGTCCACTCCTGGCCTAGTCAGGTGGATATGAAGGAGCAGCCATTCTCAAAAAGTGTCCACTCCTGGCCTAATCAGGTAGATATGAATGAGCAGCCATTCTGAAAATGTGTCCACTCCTGGCCTAGTCAGGTGGATATGAAGGAGCAGCCATTCTCAAAAAGTGTCCACTCCTGACCCAGTCAGCTGATTATGAGAGAACAGCCATTCTGAAAAGTTGTCCACTCCTGACCCAGTCTGCTGATTATGAGAGATTAGCCATTTTGAAAAGGTGTCCACTCCTGGCCCAGTCAGCTGATTATGAGAGAACAGCCATTCTGAAAAGTTGTCCACTCCTCACCCAGTCTGCTGATTATGAGAGATTAGCCATTTTGAAAAGGTGTCCACTCCTGGCCTAGTCAGTTGATTATGAGAGAGCAGCCATTCTGAAAAGGTGTCCACTCCTGGCCCAGTCAGCGAATTATGAGAACAGCCCTTCTGAAAAGGTGTCCACTCCTGGCTCCGTCAGGTGGATATGAAGGAGCAGCCATTTTGAAAAGGTGTCCACTCCTGGCCTAGTCAGGTGGATATGAAGCAGCAGCCATTCTGAAAAGGTGTCCACTCCTGGCCCAGCCAGGTGAATATGAAGTAGCTGCAATTCTGAAAAGTTGTCCACTCCTGGTCCATTCAGCTGATTATGAGAGAACAGCCATTCTGAAAAGGTGTCCACTCCTGGCCTACTCAGGTGGATATGAAGGAGAAGCCTTCTGAAAAGGTGTCCACTCCTGTCCCAGTCAGCTGATTATGAGAGAGCAGACATTTTAAAAAGGTGTCCACTCCTGGCCTAGTCAGGTGGATATGAAGGAGCAACCATTCTGAAAAGTTGTCAACTCCTGGCCCAGTCAGCTGATTGTGTGAGAACAGCGATTTTGAAAATGTGTCCACTCCTGGCCCAGTCAGCTGATTATGAGAGAGCAGCCATTTTCAAAAGGTGTCCACTCCTGGCATAGTCAGGTGGATATGAAGGAGCAGCCATTCTGAAGAGGTGTCAACTCCTGGCCCAGTCACGTAGATATAAAGGAGCAGACATTCTGAAAAGGTGTCCACTCCTGGTCGAGTCAGCTGATTATGAGAGAACAGCCATTCTGAAAAGGTGTCCACTCCTGGCCTAGTCAGGTAGATATGAAGGAGCAGCCATTCTGAAAAGGTGTCCACTCCTGGCCCTGTCAGGTGGATATTAAGGAGAAGCCATTCTGAAAAGGTGTCCACTCCTGGGAGAGTTATCTGATTATGAGAGAACAGCCCTTCTGAAAAGGTGTCCACTCCTGGCCTAGTCAAGTGGATATGAAGGAGCCGCCATTTTGAAAAGGTGTCCACTCCTGGCCGAGTCAGCTGATTATGAGAGAGCAGCCATTTTGAAAAGCTGTCCACTCCTTGCCCAGTCAGCTGATTATGACAGAACAGCCATTTTGAAAAGGTGTCCACTCCTGGCCCAGTCAGCTGATTCTGAGAGAACAGGCATTCTGAAAAGATGTCCACTCCTGGCCAAGTCAGGTGGATATGAAGGAGCAGCCATTCTGAAAAGGTGTCTACTCCTGGCCCAGTCAGCTGATTATGAGAGAACAGCCATTCTGAAAAGGTGTCCACTCCTGGCCTAGTCAGGTGGATATGAAGGAGGAGCCATTCTGAAAAGGTGTCCACTCCTGGCCCAGTCAGCTGATTATGAGAGAAAAGCCATTCTGAATAGGTGTCCACTCCTGGCCTAGTCAGGTGGATATGAAGTAGCAGCCATTCTGAAAAGGTGCCAATCCTGGCCCAGTCACGTGGATATGAAGGAGCAGCCATTCTGAAAAGGTGTCCACTCCTGGCCCAGTCAGGTGTATATGAAGGAGCAGCCATTTTGAAAATGTTTAAATTCCTGTCCCAGTCAGCTGGTTCTGAGAGAACAGCCATTTTGAAAAGGTGTCCACGCCTGGCCTAGTCAGGTGGATATGAAGTAGCAGCAATTCTGAAAAGGTGTCCACTCCTGGCCCAGCCAGGTGAATATGAAGGAGCTGCAATTCTGAAAAGTTGTCCACTCCTGGTCCATTCAGCTGATTATGAGAGAACAGCCATTTTGAAAAGGTGTCCACTCCTAGCCCATTAAGATGGATATGAAGGAGCACCCATTCTGAAAAGGTGTCCACTCCTGGCCCAGTCAGCTGATTATGACAGAGCAGCCATTTTGAAAAGGTGTCCACTCTTGGCCCACTCAGCTGATTATGAGAGATTAGCCATTTTGAAAAGTTGTCCACTCGTGGCCTAGTCACGTGGATATGAAGGAGCAGCGATTTTAAAAAGGTGTCCACTCCTGGCCTAATCAGGTAGATATGAATGAGCAGCCAGTCTGAAAAGGTGTCCGCTCCTGGCCCAGGCAGCTGATTATGAGACAATAGCCATTCTGAAAAGTTATCCACACTTGGCCCAGTCAGCTGATTATGAAAGAGCATCCATTTTGAAAAGGTGTCCACTCCTGGCCCAGTCAGCTGATTATGAGAGAACAGCCATTCTGAAAAGTTGTCTACTCCTGACCCAGTCTGCTGATTATGAGAGATTAGCCATTTTGAAAAGGTGTCCACTCCTGGCCCAGTCAGCTGATTATGAGAGAACAGCCATTCTGAAAAGTTGTCTACTCCTGACCCAGTCTGCTGATTATGAGAGATTAGCCATTTTGAAAAGGTGTCCACTCCTGGCCTAGTCAGTTGATTATGAGAGAGCAGCCATTCTGAAAAGGTGTCCACTCCTGGCCTAGTCAGGTGGATGTGAAGGAGCAGCCATTCTGAAAAGGTGTCCACACCTGGCCCAGTCAGCTGATTATGAGAGAATAGCCATTTTGAAAAGGTGTCCACTCCTGTCCCAGTCAGCTTATTATGAGAGAACAGCCATTCTGAAAATGTGTGCGCTCCTGGCACAGTCTGATGATTATGAGAGAGTAGCCATTTTGAAAAGGTTTCCACTCCTGGCCTAGTCAGGTGGATATGAATGAGCAGCCATTCTGAAAAGGTGTCAATTCCTGGCCCAGTCAGCTGATTGTGTGAGAACAGCCATTCTGAAAAGGTGTCCACTCCTGGCCTAGTCAGGTGGATATGAAGGAGGAGCCATTGTGAAAAGATGTCCACTCCTCGCCTAGTCAGATGGATATGAAGGAGCAGCCATTCTCAAAAGGTGTCCACTCGTGGCCCAGTCAGCTGATTATGAGAGAACAGCAATTTTGAAAAGGTATACACTCCAGACTCAGTCAGCTGATTATGAAAGAACAGCCATTCTGAACAGGTGTCCACTCTTGGCCAAGTCAGGTGGATATGAAGCAGCAGCCATTCTGAAAACGTGTCCATTCCTGGCCGAGTCACCTGATTATGAGAGAACAGCCATTCTGAAAAGGTGTCCACTCCTGGCCTAGTCAGGTAGATATGAAGGAGCAGCCATTCTGAAAAGTTGTCGACTCTTGGCCCACTCAGCTGATTAAGATAGAACAGCCATTCTGAAAAGGTGTCCACTCCAGGCCCAGTCAGGTGGATATGAAGGAGCAGCCATTTTGAAAAGGTGTCCACTCCTGGCCCTGTCAGGTGAATATGAAGGAGAAGCCATTCTGAAAAGGTGAGCACTCCTGGCCAAATCAGCTGATTATGAGAGAGCAGCCATTCTGAAAAGGTGTCCACTCCTGCCCTAGTCAGGTGGATATGAAGGTGGAGCCTTCTGAAAAGGTGTCCACTCCTGGCCGAATCAGCTGATTATGAGAGAGCAGACATTTTGAAAAGGTGTCCACTCCTAGCCTAGTCAGGTAGATATGAAGGAGCAGCCATTCTGAAAAGGTGTCAACTCCTGGTCCAGTCAGCTTAATTGTGTGAGAACAGCCATTTTGAAAAGGTGTCCACTCCTAGCCCATTAAGATGGATATGAAGGAGCACCCATTCTGAAAAAGTGTCCAATCCTGGCCAAGTCAGCTGTTTATGAGAGAACAGCCATTATGAAAATGTGTCCACTCCTGGCCCAGACTGCTGATTATGAGAGAACAGCCCTTCTGAAAAGGTGTCCACTCCTGGCTCAGTCAGGTGGATATGAAGGAGCAGCCATTTTGAAAAGGTGTCCACTCCTGGCCCAGTCAGCTGATTATGACAGAGCAGCCATTTTGAAAAGGTGTCCACTCTTGGCCCACTCAGCTGATTATGAGAGATTAGCAATTTTGAAAAGTTGTCCACTCGTGGCCTAGTCACGTGGATATGAAGGAGCAGCGATTTTAAAAAGGTGTCCACTCCTGGCCTAATCAGGTAGATATGAATGAGCAGCCATTCTGAAAAGGTGTCCGCTCCTGGCCCTGGCAGCTGATTATGAGACAATAGCCATTCTGAAAAGTTATCCACTCTTGGCCCAGTCAGCTGATTATGAAAGAGCAGCCATTTTGAAAAGGTGTCCACTCCTGGCCTAGTAAGCTGATTATGAGAGAGCAACCATTCTGAAAATGTGTCCACTAGTGGCCTAGTCAGGTGGATATGAAGGAGCAGCCATTCTCAAAAAGTGTCCACTCCTGGCCTAATCAAGTAGATATGAATGAGCAGCCATTCTGAAAAGGTGTCCGCTCCTGGCCCAGGCAGCTGATTATGAGACAATAGCCATTCTGAAAAGTTATCCACACTTGGCCCAGTCAGCTGATTATGAAAGAGCATCCATTTTGAAAAGGTGTCCACTCCTGGCCCAGTCAGCTGATTATGAGAGAACAGCCATTCTGAAAAGTTGTCTACTCCTGACCCAGTCAGCTGATTATGAGAGAACAGCCATTCTGAAAAGTTGTCTACTCCTGACCCAGTCTGCTGATTATGAGAGATTAGCCATTTTGAAAAGGTGTCCACTCCTGGCCTAGTCAGTTGATTATGAGAGAGCAGCCATTCTGAAAAGGTGTCCACTCCTGGCCTAGTCAGGTGGATGTGAAGGAGCAGCCATTCTGAAAAGGTGTCCACTCCTGGCCCAGTCAGCTGATTATGAGAGAATAGCCATTTTGAAAAGGTGTCCACTCCTTTCCCAGTCAGCTTATTATGAGAGAACAGCCATTCTGAAAATGTGTGCGCTCCTGGCACAGTCTGATGATTATGAGAGAGTAGCCATTTTGAAAAGGTTTCCACTCCTGGCCTAGTCAGGTGGATATGAATGAGCAGCCATTCTGAAAAGGTGTCAATTCCTGGCCCAGTCAGCTGATTGTGTGAGAACAGCCATTCTGAAAAGGTGTCCACTCCTGGCCTAGTCAGGTGGATATGAAGGAGGAGCCATTCTGAAAAGGTGTCCACTCCTGGCCCAGTCAGCTGATTATGAGAGGGCAGCCATTTTGAAAAGGTGATCACTCTTGGCCCACTCAGCTGATTATGAGAGATTAGCCATTTTGAAAAGTTGTCCACTCGTGGCCTAGTCACGTGAATATGAAGGAGCAGCGATTTTAAAAAGGTGTCCACTCCTGGCCTAATCAGGTAGATATGAATGAGCAGCCATTCTGAAAAGGTGTCCGCTCCTGGCCCTGGCAGCTGATTATGAGACAATAGCCGTTCTGAAAAGTTATCCACTCTTGGCCAAGTCAGCTGATTATGAAAGAGCAGCCATTTTGAAAAGGTGTCCACTCCTGGCCTAGTCAGCTGATTATGAGAGAGCAGCCATTCTGAAAATGTGTCCACTCCTGGCCTAGTCAGGTGGATATGAAGGAGCAGCCATTCTCAAAAAGTGTCCACTCCTGGCCTAATCAGGTAGATATGAATGAGCAGCCATTCTGAAAATGTGTCCACTCCTGGCCTAGTCAGGTGGATATGAAGGAGCAGCCATTCTCAAAAAGTGTCCACTCCTGGCCCAGTCAGCTGATTATGAGAGAACAGCCATTCTGAAAAGTTGTCCACTCCTGACCCAGTCTGCTGATTATGAGAGATTAGCCATTTTGAAAAGGTGTCCACTCCTGGCCCAGTCAGCTGATTATGAGAGAACAGCCATTCTGAAAAGTTGTCCACTCCTCACCCAGTCTGCTGATTATGAGAGATTAGCCATTTTGAAAAGGTGTCCACTCCTGGCCTAGTCAGTTGATTATGAGAGAGCAGCCATTCTGAAAAGGTGTCCACTCCTGGCCCAGTCAGCGAATTATGAGAACAGCCCTTCTGAAAAGGTGTCCACTCCTGGCTCCGTCAGGTGGATATGAAGGAGCAGCCATTTTGAAAAGGTGTCCACTCCTGGCCTAGTCAGGTGGATATGAAGCAGCAGCCATTCTGAAAAGGTGTCCACTCCTGGCCCAGCCAGGTGAATATGAAGTAGCTGCAATTCTGAAAAGTTGTCCACTCCTGGTCCATTCAGCTGATTATGAGAGAACAGCCATTCTGAGAAGGTGTCCACTCCTGGCCTACTCAGGTGGATATGAAGGAGAAGCCTTCTGAAAAGGTGTCCACTCCTGTCCCAGTCAGCTGATTATGAGAGAGCAGACATTTTAAAAAGGTGTCCACTCCTGGCCTAGTCAGGTGGATATGAAGGAGCAACCATTCTGAAAAGTTGTCAACTCCTGGCCCAGTCAGCTGATTGTGTGAGAACAGCGATTTTGAAAATGTGTCCACTCCTGGCCCAGTCAGCTGATTATGAGAGAGCAGCCATTTTCAAAAGGTGTCCACTCCTGGCATAGTCAGGTGGATATGAAGGAGCAGCCATTCTGAAGAGGTGTCAACTCCTGGCCCAGTCACGTAGATATAAAGGAGCAGACATTCTGAAAAGGTGTCCACTCCTGGTCGAGTCAGCTGATTATGAGAGAACAGCCATTCTGAAAAGGTGTCCACTCCTGGCCTAGTCAGGTAGATATGAAGGAGCAGCCATTCTGAAAAGGTGTCCACTCCTGGCCCTGTCAGGTGGATATTAAGGAGAAGCCATTCTGAAAAGGTGTCCACTCCTGGGAGAGTTATCTGATTATGAGAGAACAGCCCTTCTGAAAAGGTGTCCACTCCTGGCCTAGTCAAGTGGATATGAAGGAGCCGCCATTTTGAAAAGGTGTCCACTCCTGGCCGAGTCAGCTGATTATGAGAGAGCAGCCATTTTGAAAAGCTGTCCACTCCTTGCCCAGTCAGCTGATTATGACAGAACAGCCATTTTGAAAAGGTGTCCACTCCTGGCCCAGTCAGCTGATTCTGAGAGAACAGGCATTCTGAAAAGATGTCCACTCCTGGCCAAGTCAGGTGGATATGAAGGAGCAGCCATTCTGAAAAGGTGTCTACTCCTGGCCCAGTCAGCTGATTATGAGAGAACAGCCATTCTGAAAAGGTGTCCACTCCTGGCCTAGTCAGGTGGATATGAAGGAGGAGCCATTCTGAAAAGGTGTCCACTCCTGGCCCAGTCAGCTGATTATGAGAGAAAAGCCATTCTGAATAGGTGTCCACTCCTGTCCTAGTCAGGTGGATATGAAGGAGGAGCCTTCTGAAAAGGTGTCCACTCCTGTCCCAGTCAACTGATTATGAGAGAGCAGACATTTGGAAAATGTGTCCACTCCTGGCCTAGTCAGGTGGATATGAAGTAGCAGCCATTCTGAAAAGGTGCCAATCCTGGCCCAGTCACGTGGATATGAAGGAGCAGCCATTCTGAAAAGGTGTCTACTCCTGGCCCAGTCAGCTGATTATGAGAGAACAGCCATTCTGAAAAGGTGTCCACTCCTGGCCTAGTCAGGTGGATATGAAGGAGGAGCCATTCTGAAAAGGTGTCCACTCCTGGCCCAGTCAGCTGATTATGAGAGAAAAGCCATTCTGAATAGGTGTCCACTCCTGTCCTAGTCAGGTGGATATGAAGGAGGAGCCTTCTGAAAAGGTGTCCACTCCTGTCCCAGTCAACTGATTATGAGAGAGCAGACATTTGCAAAATGTGTCCACTCCTTGCCTAGTCAGGTGGATATGAAGTAGCAGCCATTCTGAAAAGGTGCCAATCCTGGCCCAGTCACGTGGATATGAAGGAGCAGCCATTCTGAAAAGGTGTCCACTCCTGGCCCAGTCAGGTGTATATGAAGGAGCAGCCATTTTGAAAATGTTTAAATTCCTGTCCCAGTCAGCTGGTTCTGAGAGAACAGCCATTTTGAAAAGGTGTCCACGCCTGGCCTAGTCAGGTGGATATGAAGTAGCAGCAATTCTGAAAAGGTGTCCACTCCTGGCCCAGCCAGGTGAATATGAAGGAGCTGCAATTCTGAAAAGTTGTCCACTCCTGGTCCATTCAGCTGATTATGAGAGAACAGCCATTTTGAAAAGGTGTCCACTCCTAGCCCATTAAGATGGATATGAAGGAGCACCCATTCTGAAAAAGTGTCCAATCCTGGCCAAGTCAGCTGTTTATGAGAGAACAGCCATTATGAAAATGTGTCCACTCCTGGCCCAGACTGCTGATTATGAGAGAACAGCCCTTCTGAACAGGTGTCCACTCCTGGCTCAGTCAGGTGGATATGAAGGAGCAGCCATTTTGAAAAGGTGTCCACTCCTGGCCCAGTCAGCTGATTATGACAGAGCAGCCATTTTGAAAAGGTGTCCACTCTTGGCCCACTCAGCTGATTATGAGAGATTAACCATTTTGAAAAGTTGTCCACTCGTGGCCTAGTCACGTGGATATGAAGGAGCAGCGATTTTAAAAAGGTGTCCACTCCTGGCCTAATCAGGTAGATATGAATGAGCAGCCATTCTGAAAAGGTGTCCGCTCCTGGCCCTGGCAGCTGATTATGAGACAATAGCCATTCTGAAAAGTTATCCACTCTTGGCCCAGTCAGCTGATTATGAAAGAGCAGCCATTCTGAAAATGTGTCCACTAGTGGCCTAGTCAGGTGGATATGAAGGAGCAGCCATTCTCAAAAAGTGTCCACTCCTGGCCTAATCAGGTAGATATGAATGAGCAGCCAGTCTGAAAAGGTGTCCGCTCCTGGCCCAGGCAGCTGATTATGAGACAATAGCCATTCTGAAAAGTTATCCACACTTGGCCCAGTCAGCTGATTATGAAAGAGCATCCATTTTGAAAAGGTGTCCACTCCTGGCCCAGTCAGCTGATTATGAGAGAACAGCCATTCTGAAAAGTTGTCTACTCCTGACCCAGTCTGCTGATTATGAGAGATTAGCCATTTTGAAAAGGTGTCCACTCCTGGCCCAGTCAGCTGATTATGAGAGAACAGCCATTCTGAAAAGTTGTCTACTCCTGACCCAGTCTGCTGATTATGAGAGATTAGCCATTTTGAAAAGGTGTCCACTCCTGGCCTAGTCAGTTGATTATGAGAGAGCAGCCATTCTGAAAAGGTGTCCACTCCTGGCCTAGTCAGGTGGATGTGAAGGAGCAGCCATTCTGAAAAGGTGTCCACTCCTGGCCCAGTCAGCTGATTATGAGAGAATAGCCATTTTGAAAAGGTTTCCACTCCTGTCCCAGTCAGCTTATTATGAGAGAACAGCCATTCTGAAAATGTGTGCGCTCCTGGCACAGTCTGATGATTATGAGAGAGTAGCCATTTTGAAAAGGTTTCCACTCCTGGCCTAGTCAGGTGGATATGAATGAGCAGCCATTCTGAAAAGGTGTCAATTCCTGGCCCAGTCAACTGATTGTGTGAGAACAGCCATTCTGAAAAGGTGTCCACTCCTGGCCTAGTCAGGTGGATATGAAGGAGGAGCCATTCTGAAAAGGTGTCCATTCCTGGCCCAGTCAGCTGATTATGAGAGGGCAGCCATTTTGAAAAGGTGTCCACGCCTGGCCTAGTCAGGTGGATATGAATGAGCAGCCATTCTGAAAATGTGTCCACTCCTGGCCTAGTCAGGTGGATATGAAGGAGCAGCCATTCTCAAAAAGTGTCCACTCCTGGCCTAATCAGGTAGATATGAATGAGCAGCCATTCTGAAAATGTGTCCACTCCTGGCCTAGTCAGGTGGATATGAAGGAGCAGCCATTCTCAAAAAGTGTCCACTCCTGACCCAGTCAGCTGATTATGAGAGAACAGCCATTCTGAAAAGTTGTCCACTCCTGACCCAGTCTGCTGATTATGAGAGATTAGCCATTTTGAAAAGGTGTCCACTCCTGGCCCAGTCAGCTGATTATGAGAGAACAGCCATTCTGAAAAGTTGTCCACTCCTCACCCAGTCTGCTGATTATGAGAGATTAGCCATTTTGAAAAGGTGTCCACTCCTGGCCTAGTCAGTTGATTATGAGAGAGCAGCCATTCTGAAAAGGTGTCCACTCCTGGCCCAGTCAGCGAATTATGAGAACAGCCCTTCTGAAAAGGTGTCCACTCCTGGCTCCGTCAGGTGGATATGAAGGAGCAGCCATTTTGAAAAGGTGTCCACTCCTGGCCTAGTCAGGTGGATATGAAGCAGCAGCCATTCTGAAAAGGTGTCCACTCCTGGCCCAGCCAGGTGAATATGAAGTAGCTGCAATTCTGAAAAGTTGTCCACTCCTGGTCCATTCAGCTGATTATGAGAGAACAGCCATTCTGAAAAGGTGTCCACTCCTGGCCTACTCAGGTGGATATGAAGGAGAAGCCTTCTGAAAAGGTGTCCACTCCTGTCCCAGTCAGCTGATTATGAGAGAGCAGACATTTTAAAAAGGTGTCCACTCCTGGCCTAGTCAGGTGGATATGAAGGAGCAACCATTCTGAAAAGTTGTCAACTCCTGGCCCAGTCAGCTGATTGTGTGAGAACAGCGATTTTGAAAATGTGTCCACTCCTGGCCCAGTCAGCTGATTATGAGAGAGCAGCCATTTTCAAAAGGTGTCCACTCCTGGCATAGTCAGGTGGATATGAAGGAGCAGCCATTCTGAAGAGGTGTCAACTCCTGGCCCAGTCACGTAGATATAAAGGAGCAGACATTCTGAAAAGGTGTCCACTCCTGGTCGAGTCAGCTGATTATGAGAGAACAGCCATTCTGAAAAGGTGTCCACTCCTGGCCTAGTCAGGTAGATATGAAGGAGCAGCCATTCTGAAAAGGTGTCCACTCCTGGCCCTGTCAGGTGGATATTAAGGAGAAGCCATTCTGAAAAGGTGTCCACTCCTGGGAGAGTTATCTGATTATGAGAGAACAGCCCTTCTGAAAAGGTGTCCACTCCTGGCCTAGTCAAGTGGATATGAAGGAGCCGCCATTTTGAAAAGGTGTCCACTCCTGGCCGAGTCAGCTGATTATGAGAGAGCAGCCATTTTGAAAAGCTGTCCACTCCTTGCCCAGTCAGCTGATTATGACAGAACAGCCATTTTGAAAAGGTGTCCACTCCTGGCCCAGTCAGCTGATTCTGAGAGAACAGGCATTCTGAAAAGATGTCCACTCCTGGCCAAGTCAGGTGGATATGAAGGAGCAGCCATTCTGAAAAGGTGTCTACTCCTGGCCCAGTCAGCTGATTATGAGAGAACAGCCATTCTGAAAAGGTGTCCACTCCTGGCCTAGTCAGGTGGATATGAAGGAGGAGCCATTCTGAAAAGGTGTCCACTCCTGGCCCAGTCAGCTGATTATGAGAGAAAAGCCATTCTGAATAGGTGTCCACTCCTGGCCTAGTCAGGTGGATATGAAGTAGCAGCCATTCTGAAAAGGTGCCAATCCTGGCCCAGTCACGTGGATATGAAGGAGCAGCCATTCTGAAAAGGTGTCCACTCCTGGCCCAGTCAGGTGTATATGAAGGAGCAGCCATTTTGAAAATGTTTAAATTCCTGTCCCAGTCAGCTGGTTCTGAGAGAACAGCCATTTTGAAAAGGTGTCCACGCCTGGCCTAGTCAGGTGGATATGAAGTAGCAGCAATTCTGAAAAGGTGTCCACTCCTGGCCCAGCCAGGTGAATATGAAGGAGCTGCAATTCTGAAAAGTTGTCCACTCCTGGTCCATTCAGCTGATTATGAGAGAACAGCCATTTTGAAAAGGTGTCCACTCCTAGCCCATTAAGATGGATATGAAGGAGCACCCATTCTGAAAAGGTGTCCACTCCTGGCCCAGTCAGCTGATTATGACAGAGCAGCCATTTTGAAAAGGTGTCCACTCTTGGCCCACTCAGCTGATTATGAGAGATTAGCCATTTTGAAAAGTTGTCCACTCGTGGCCTAGTCACGTGGATATGAAGGAGCAGCGATTTTAAAAAGGTGTCCACTCCTGGCCTAATCAGGTAGATATGAATGAGCAGCCAGTCTGAAAAGGTGTCCGCTCCTGGCCCAGGCAGCTGATTATGAGACAATAGCCATTCTGAAAAGTTATCCACACTTGGCCCAGTCAGCTGATTATGAAAGAGCATCCATTTTGAAAAGGTGTCCACTCCTGGCCCAGTCAGCTGATTATGAGAGAACAGCCATTCTGAAAAGTTGTCTACTCCTGACCCAGTCTGCTGATTATGAGAGATTAGCCATTTTGAAAAGGTGTCCACTCCTGGCCCAGTCAGCTGATTATGAGAGAACAGCCATTCTGAAAAGTTGTCTACTCCTGACCCAGTCTGCTGATTATGAGAGATTAGCCATTTTGAAAAGGTGTCCACTCCTGGCCTAGTCAGTTGATTATGAGAGAGCAGCCATTCTGAAAAGGTGTCCACTCCTGGCCTAGTCAGGTGGATGTGAAGGAGCAGCCATTCTGAAAAGGTGTCCACACCTGGCCCAGTCAGCTGATTATGAGAGAATAGCCATTTTGAAAAGGTGTCCACTCCTGTCCCAGTCAGCTTATTATGAGAGAACAGCCATTCTGAAAATGTGTGCGCTCCTGGCACAGTCTGATGATTATGAGAGAGTAGCCATTTTGAAAAGGTTTCCACTCCTGGCCTAGTCAGGTGGATATGAATGAGCAGCCATTCTGAAAAGGTGTCAATTCCTGGCCCAGTCAGCTGATTGTGTGAGAACAGCCATTCTGAAAAGGTGTCCACTCCTGGCCTAGTCAGGTGGATATGAAGGAGGAGCCATTGTGAAAAGATGTCCACTCCTCGCCTAGTCAGATGGATATGAAGGAGCAGCCATTCTCAAAAGGTGTCCACTCGTGGCCCAGTCAGCTGATTATGAGAGAACAGCAATTTTGAAAAGGTATACACTCCAGACTCAGTCAGCTGATTATGAAAGAACAGCCATTCTGAACAGGTGTCCACTCTTGGCCAAGTCAGGTGGATATGAAGCAGCAGCCATTCTGAAAACGTGTCCATTCCTGGCCGAGTCACCTGATTATGAGAGAACAGCCATTCTGAAAAGGTGTCCACTCCTGGCCTAGTCAGGTAGATATGAAGGAGCAGCCATTCTGAAAAGTTGTCGACTCTTGGCCCACTCAGCTGATTAAGATAGAACAGCCATTCTGAAAAGGTGTCCACTCCAGGCCCAGTCAGGTGGATATGAAGGAGCAGCCATTTTGAAAAGGTGTCCACTCCTGGCCCTGTCAGGTGAATATGAAGGAGAAGCCATTCTGAAAAGGTGAGCACTCCTGGCCAAATCAGCTGATTATGAGAGAGCAGCCATTCTGAAAAGGTGTCCACTCCTGCCCTAGTCAGGTGGATATGAAGGTGGAGCCTTCTGAAAAGGTGTCCACTCCTGGCCGAATCAGCTGATTATGAGAGAGCAGACATTTTGAAAAGGTGTCCACTCCTAGCCTAGTCAGGTAGATATGAAGGAGCAGCCATTCTGAAAAGGTGTCAACTCCTGGTCCAGTCAGCTTAATTGTGTGAGAACAGCCATTTTGAAAATGTGTCCACTCCTGGCCCAGTCAGCTGATTATGAGAGAGCAGCCATTTTGAAAAGGTGTCCACGCCTGGCCTAGTCAGGTGGATATGAATGAGCAGCCATTCTGAAAATGTGCTCACTCCTGGCCCAATCAGGTGGATATGAAGGAGGAGCCATTCTGAAAAGGTGTCCACTCCTGGCCTAGTCAGGTGGATATGAAGGAGGAGCCATTCTGAAAAGGTGTCTACTCCTGACCCAGTCTGCTGATTATGAGAGATTAGCCATTTTGAAAAGGTGTCCACTCCTGGCCTAGTCAGTTTATTATGAGAGAGCAGCCATTCTGAAAAGGTGTCCACTCCTGGCCTAGTCAGGTGGATGTGAAGGAGCAGCCATTCTGAAAAGGTGTCCACTCCTGGCCCAGTCAGCTGATTATGAGAGAAAAGCCATTCTGAATAGGTGTCCACTCCTGTCCTAGTCAGGTGGATATGAAGGAGGAGCCTTCTGAAAAGGTGTCCACTCCTGTCCCAGTCAACTGATTATGAGAGAGCATACATTTTGAAAATGTGTCCACTCCTGGCCTAGTCAGGTGGATATGAAGTAGCAGCCATTCTGAAAAGGTGCCAATCCTGGCCCAGTCACGTGGATATGAAGGAGCAGCCATTCTGAAAAGGTGTCCACTCCTGGCCCAGTCAGCGAATTATGAGAACAGCCATTCTGAAAAGGTATCCACTCCAGGCCCAGTCAGGTGTATATGAAGGAGCAGCCATTTTGAAAACGTTTAAATTCCTGTCCCAGTCAGCTGATCATGAGGGAACAGCCATTTTGAAAAGGTGTCCACGCCTGGCCTAGTCAGGTGGATATGAAGGAGCAGCCATTCTGAAAAGGTGTCCACTCCTGGCCCAGCCAGGTGAATATGAAGAAGCTGCAATTCTGAAAAGTTGTCCACTCCTGGTCCATTCAGCTGATTATGAGAGAACAGCCATTTTGAAAAGGTGTCCACTCCTGGCCCATTCAGATGGATATGAAGGAGCACCCATTCTGAAAAAGTGTCCAATCCTGGCAAAGTCAGCTGTTTATGAGAGAACAGCCATTCTGAAAATGTGTCCACTCCTGGCCCAGACTGCTGATTATGAGAGAACAGCCCTTCTGAAACGGTTTCCACGCCTGGCCTAGTCAGGTGTATATGAAGTAGCAGCCATTCTGAAAAGGTGCCAATCCTGGCCCAGTCACGTGGATATGAAGGAGCAGCCATTCTGAAAAGGTGTCCACTCTTGGCCCACTCAGCTGATTATGAGAGATTAGCCATTTTGAAAAGTTGTCCACTCGTGGCCTAGTCACGTGGATATGAAGGAGCAGCGATTTTAAAAAGGTGTCCAGTCCTGGCCTAATCAGGTAGATATGAATGAGCAGCCATTCTGAAAAGGTGTCCGCTCCTGGCCCAGGCAGCTGATTATGAGACAATAGCCATTCTGAAAAGTTAATCACACTTGGCCCAGTCAGCTGATTATGAAAGAGCAGCCATTTTGAAAAGGTGTCCACTCCTGGCCTAGTCAGCTGATTATGAGAGAGCAGCCATTCTGAAAATGTGTCCACTCCTGGCCTAGTCAGGTGGATATGAAGGAGCAGCCATTCTCAAAAAGTGTCCACTCCTGGCCCAGTCAGCTGATTATGAGAGAACAGCAATTCTGAAAAGTTGTCCACTCCTGACCGAGTCTGCTGATTATGAGAGATTAGCCATTTTGAAAAGGTGTCCACTCCTGGCTCCGTCAGGTGGATATGAAGGAGCAGCCATTTTGAAAAGGTGTCCACTCCTGGCCTAGTCAGGTGGATATGAAGCAGCAGCCATTCTGAAAAGGTGTCCACTCCTGGCCCAGCCAGGTGAATATGAAGGAGCTGCAATTCTGAAAAGTTGTCCACTCCTTGTCCATTCAGCTGATTATGAGAGAACAGCCATTTTGAAAAGGTGTCCACTCCTGGCCCATTCAGATGGATATGAAGGAGCACCCATTCTGAAAAAGTGTCCAATCCTGGCCAAGTCAGCTGTTTATGAGAGAACAGCCATTATGAAAATGTGTCCACTCCTGGCCCAGACTGCTGATTATGAGAGAACAGCCCTTCTGAAAAGGTGTCCACTCCTGGCTCAGTCAGGTGGATATGAAGGAGCAGCCATTTTGGAAAGGTGTCCACTCCTGGCACAGTCAGCTGATTATGACAGAGCAGCCATTTTGAAAAGGTGTCCACTCTTGGCCCACTCAGCTGATTATGAGAGATTAGCCATTTTGAAAAGTTGTCCACTCGTGGCCTAGTCACGTGAATATGAAGGAGCAGCGATTTTAAAAAGGTGTCCACTCCTGGCCTAATCAGGTAGATATGAATGAGCAGCCATTCTGAAAAGGTGTCCGCTCCTGGCCCTGGCAGCTGATTATGAGACAATAGCCGTTCTGAAAAGTTATCCACTCTTGGCCCAGTCAGCTGATTATGAAAGAGCAGCCATTTTGAAAAGGTGTCCACTCCTGGCCTAGTCAGCTGATTATGAGTGAGCAGCCATTCTGAAAATGTGTCCACTCCTGGCCTAGTCAGGTGGATATGAAGGAGCAGCCATTCTCAAAAAGTGTCCACTCCTGGCCTAATCAGGTAGATATGAATGAGCAGCCATTCTGAAAAGGTGTCCGCTCCTGGCCCAGGCAGCTGATTATGAGACAATAGCCATTCTGAAAAGTTATCCACACTTGGCCCAGTCCGCTGATTATGAAAGAGCATCCATTTTGAAAAGGTGTCCACTCCTGGCCTAGTCAGCTGATTATGAGAGAGCAGCCATTCTGAAAATGTGTCCACTCCTGGCCTAGTCAGGTGGATATGAAGGAGCAGCCATTCTCAAAAAGTGTCCACTCCTGGCCCAGTCAGCTGATTATGAGAGAACAGCCATTCTGAAAAGTTGTCCACTCCTGACCCAGTCTGCTGATTATGAGAGATTAGCCATTTTGAAAAGGTGTCCACTCCTGGCCCAGTCAGCTGATTATGAGAGAACAGCCATTCTGAAAAGTTGTCCACTCCTCACCTAGTCTGCTGATTATGAGAGATTAGCCATTTTGAAAAGGTGTCCACTCCTGGCCTAGTCAGTTGATTATGAGAGAGCAGCCATTCTCAAAAGCTGTCCACTCCTGGCCCAGTCAGCTGATTATGAGAGAACAGCAATTTTGAAAAAGTATCCACTCCAGACTCAGTCAGCTGATTATGAAAGAACAGCCATTCTGAACAGATGTCCACTCCTGGCCAAGTCAGGTGGATATGAAGGAGCAGCCATTCTGAAAACGTGTCCATTCTTGGCCGAGTCACCTGATTATGAGAGAACAGCCATTCTGAAAAGGTGTCCACTCCTGGCCTAGTCAGGTAGATATGAAGGAGCAGCCATTCTGAAAATGTGTCGACTTTTGGCCCAGTCAGCTGATTAAGATAGAACAGCCATTATGAAAATGTGTCCACTCCTGGCCCAGTCTGCTGATTATGAGAGATTAGCCATTTTGAAAAGTTGTCCACTCGTGGCCTAGTCACGTGGATATGAAGGAGCAGCGATTTTAAAAAGGTGTCCACTCCTGGCCTAATCAGGTAGATATGAATGAGCAGCCATTCTGAAAAGGTGTCCGCTCCTGGCCCAGGCAGCTGATTATGAGACAATAGCCATTCTGAAAAGTTATCCACTCTTGGCCCAGTCAGCTGATCATGAAAGAGCAGCCATTTTGAAAAGGTGTCCACTCCTGGCCTAGTCAGCTGATTATGAGAGAGCAGCCATTCTGAAAATGTGTCCACTCCGGGCCTAGTAAGGTGGATATGAAGGAGCAGCCATTCTCAAAAAGTGTCCACTCCTGGCCCAGTCAGCTGATTATGAGAGAACAGCCATTCTGAAAAGTTGTCCACTCCTCACCCAGTCTGCTGATTATGAGAGATTAGCCATTTTGAAAAGGTGTCCACTCCTGGCCTAGTCAGTTGATTATGAGAGAGCAGCCATTCTGAAAAGGTGTCCACTCCTGGCCTAGTCAGGTGGATGTGAAGGAGCAGCCATTCTGAAAAGGTGTCCACTCCTGGCCCAGTCAGCTGATTATGAGAGAATAGCCATTTTGAAAAGGTGTCCACTACTGTCCCAGTCAGCTTATTATGAGAGAACAGCCATTCTGAAAATGTGTGCGCTCCTGGCACAGTCTGATGATTATGAGAGAGTAGCCATTTTGAAAAGATTTCCACTCCTGGCCTAGTCAGGTGGATATGAATGAGCAGCCATTCTGAAAAGGTGTCAATTCCTGGCCCAGTCAGCTGATTGTGTGAGAACAGCCATTCTGAAAAGGTGTCCACTCCTGGCCTAGTCAGGTGGATATGAAGGAGGAGCTATTCTGAAAAGGTGTCCACTCCTGGCCCAGTCAGCTGATTATGAGAGAAAAGCCATTCTGAATAGGTGTCCACTCCTGTCCTAGTCAGGTGGATATGAAGGAGGAGCCTTCTGAAAAGGTGTCCACTCCTGTCCCAGTCAACTGATTATGAGAGAGCATACATTTTGAAAATGTGTCCACTCCTGGCCTAGTCAGGTGGATATGAAGTAGCAGCCATTCTGAAAAGGTGCCAATCCTGGCCCAGTCACGTGGATATGAAGGAGCAGCCATTCTGTAAAGGTGTCCACTCCTGGCCCATTCAGCGAATTATGAGAACAGCCATTTTGAAAAGGTATGCACTCCAGGCCCAGTCAGATGTATATGAAGGAGCAGCCATTTTGAAAACGTTTAAATTCCTGTCCCAGTCAGCTGATCATGAGAGAACAGCCATTTTGAAAAGGTGTCCACGCCTGGCCTAGTCAGGTGGATATGAAGGAGCAGCCATTCTGAAAAGGTGTCCACTCCTGGCCCAGCCAGGTGAATATGAAGGAGCTGCAATTCTGAAAAGTTGTCCACTCCTGGTCCATTCAGCTGATTATGAGAGAACAGCCATTTTGAAAAGGTTTCCACTCCTGGCCCATTCAGATGGATATGAAGGATCACCCATTCTGAAAAAGTGTCCAATTCTGGCCAAGTCAGCTGTTTATGAGAGAACAGCCATTCTGAAAATGTGTCCACTCCTGGCCCAGACTGCTGATTAAGAGAGAACAGCCCTTCTGAAAAGGTGTCCACTCCTGGCTCAGTCAGGTGGATATGAAGGAGCAGCCATTTTGAAAAGGTGTCCACTCCTGGCCCAGTCAGCTGATTATGACAGAGCAGCCATTTTGAAAACGTGTCCACTCTTGGCCCAGTCAGCTGATTATGAGAGAACAGCCATTCTGAAACGGTGTCCACTCCTGGCCTAGTCAGGTGGATATGAAGGAGGAGCCTTCTGAAAAGGTGTCCACTCCTGTCCCTGTCAGGTGATTATGAGAGAGCAGACATTTTGAAAAGGTGTCCACTCCTGGCCCAGCCAGGTGAATATGAAGGAGCTGCAATTCTGAAAAGTTGTCCACTCCTGGTCCATTCAGCTGATTATGAGAGAACAGCCATTTTGAAAAGGTGTCCACTCTTGGCCCATTCAGATGGATATGAAGGAGCACCCATTCTGAAAAAGTGTCCATTCCTGCCCAAGTCAGCTGTTTATGAGAGAACAGCCATTCTGAAAATGTGTCCACTCCTGGCCCAGACTGCTGATTATGAGAGAACAGCCCTTCTGAAAAGGTGTCCACTCCTGGCTCAGTCAGGTGGATATGAAGGAGCAGCCATTTTGAAAAGGTGTCCACTCCTTGCCCAGTCAGCTGATTATGACAGAGCAGCCATTTTGAAAACGTGTCCACTCTTGGCCCAGACAGCTGATTATGAGAGAACAGCCATTCTGAAAAGGTGTCCACTCCTGGCCTAGTCAGGTGGATATGAAGGAGGAGCCTTCTGAAAAGGTTTCCACTCCTGGCCTAGTCAGCTGATTATGAGAGAGCAGCCATTCTGAAAATGTGTCCACTCCTGGCCTAGTCAGGTGGATATGAAGGAGCAGCCATTCTCAAAAAGTGTCCACTCCTGGCCTAATCAGGTAGATATGAATGAACAGCCATTCTGAAAAGGTGTCCGCTCCTGGCCCAGGCAGCTGATTATGAGACAA
Source organism: Hemicordylus capensis (assembly GCF_027244095.1). Lineage (NCBI taxonomy): Eukaryota > Metazoa > Chordata > Lepidosauria > Squamata > Cordylidae > Hemicordylus > Hemicordylus capensis. The sequence continues at coordinate 7,709,504 of NC_069668.1, read as the reverse complement.
TAGCCATTCTGAAAAGTTATCCACACTTGGCCCAGTCAGCTGATTATGAAAGAGCATCCATTTTGAAAAGGTGTCCACTCTTGGCCTAGTCAGCTGATTATGAGAGAGCAGCCATTCTGAAAATGTGTCCACTCCTGGCCTAGTCAGATGATTATGAGAGAACAGCCATTTTGAAAAGTTGTCCACTCCTGACCCAGTCTGCTGATTATGAGAGATTAGCCATTTTGAAAAGGTGTCCACTCCTGGCCCAGTCAGCTGATTATGAGAGAACAGCCATTCTGAAAAGTTGTCCAATCCTCACCCAGTCTGCTGATTATGAGAGATTAGCCATTTTGAAAAGGTGTCCACTCCTGGCCTAGTCAGTTGATTATGAGAGAGTAGCCATTCTGAAAAGGTGTCCACTCCTGGCCTAGTCAGGTGGATGTGAAGGAGCAGCCATTCTGAAAAGGTGTCCACTCCTGGCCCAGTCAGCTGATTATGAGAGAATAGCCATTTTGAAAAGGTGTCCACTCCTGTCCCAGTCAGCTTATTATGAGAGAACAGCCATTCTGAAAATGTGTGCGCTCCTGGGACAGTCTGATGATTATGAGAGAGTAGCCGTTTTGAAAAGGTTTCCACTCCTGGCCTAGTCAGGTGGATATGAATGAGCAGCCATTTTGAAAAGGTGTCAATTCCTGGCCCAGTCAGCTGATTGTGTGAGAACAGCCATTCTGAAAAGGTGTCCACTCCTGGCCTAGTCAGGTGGATATGAAGGAGGAGCCATTTTGAAAAGGTGTCCACTCCTGGCCCAGTCAGCTGATTATGAGAGAAAAGCCATTCTGAATAGGTGTCCACTCCTGTCCTAGTCAGGTGGATATGAAGGAGGAGCCTTCTGAAAAGGTGTCCACTCCTGTCCCAGTCAACTGATTATGAGAGAGCAGACATTTTGAAAATGTGTCCACTCCTGGCCTAGTCAGGTGGATATGAAGTAGCAGCCATTCTGAAAAGATGCCAATCCTGGCCCAGTCACGTGGATATGAAGGAGCAGCCATTCTGAAAAGGTGTCCACTCCTGGCCCAGTCCGCGAATTATGAGAACAGCCATTCTGAAAAGGTGTCCACGCCTGGCCTAGTCAGGTGGATATGAAGGAGCAGCCATTGTGAAAAGATGTCCACTCCTCGCCTAGTCAGATGGATATGAAGGAGCAGCCATTCTCAAAAGGTGTCCACTCCTGGCCCAGTCAGCTGATTATGAGAGAACAGCAATTTTGAAAAGGTATCCACTCCAGACTCAGTCAGCTGATTATGAAAGAACAGCCATTCTGAACAGGTGTCCACTCCTGGCCAAGTCAGGTGGATATGAAGGAGCAGCCATTCTGAAAAGGTGTCCACTCCTGGCCCAGTCACCTGATTATGAGAGAACAGCCATTCTGAAAGGTGTCCACTCCTGGCCTAGTCAGGTTGATATGAAGGAGCAGCCATTCTGAAAATGTGTCGACTCTTGGCCCAGTCAGCTGATTAAGATAGAACAGCCATTCTGAAAAGGTGTCCACTCCAGGCCCAGTCAGGTGGATATGAAGGAGCAGCCATTTTGAAAAGGTGTCCACTCCTGGCCCTGTCAGGTGAATATGAAGGAGAAGCCATTCTGAAAAGGTGTCCACTCCTGGCCGAATCAGCTGATTATGAGAGAACAGCCATTCTGAAAAGATGTCCACTCCTGGCCTAGTCAGGTGGATATGAAGGAGGAGCCTTCTGAAAAGGTGTCCACTCCTGTCCCAGTCAACTGATTATGAGAGAGCAGACATTTTGAAAATGTGTCCACTCCTGGCCTAGTCAGGTGGATATGAAGTAGCAGCCATTCTGAAAAGGTGCCAATCCTGGCCCAGTCACATGGATATGAAGGAGCAGCCATTCTGAAAAGGTGTCCACTCCTGGCCCAGTCAGCGAATTATGAGAACAGCCATTCTGAAAAGGTATCCACTCCAGGCCCAGTCAGGTGTATATGAAGGAGCAGCCATTTTGAAAACGTTTAAATTCCTGTCCCAGTCAGCTGATCATGAGAGAACAGCCATTTTGAAAAGGTGTCCACGCCTGGCCTAGTCAGGTGGATATGAAGGAGCAGCCATTCTGAAAAGGTGTCCACTCCTGGCCCAGCCAGGTAAATATGAAGGAGCTGCAATTCTGAAAAGTTGTCCACTCCTGGTCCCTTCAGCTGATTATGAGAGAACAGCCATTTTGAAAAGGTGTCCACTCTTGGCCCATTCAGATGGATATGAAGGAGCACCCATTCTGAAAAAGTGTCCAATCCTGCCCAAGTCAGCTGTTTATGAGAGAACAGCCATTCTGAAAATGTGTCCACTCCTGGCCCAGACTGCTGATTATGAGAGAACAGCCCTTCTGAAAAGGTGTCCACTCCTGGCTCAGTCAGGTGGATATGAAGGAGCAGCCATTTTGAAAAGGTGTCCACTCCTGGCCCAGTCAGCTGATTATGACAGAGCAGCCATTTTGAAATCGTGTCCACTCTTGGCCCAGTCAGATGATTATGAGAGAACAGCCATTCTGAAAAGGTGTCCACTCCTGGCCTAGTCAGGTGGATATGAAGGAGGAGCCTTCTGAAAAGGTGTCCACTCCAGGCCTAGTCAGCTGATTATGAGAGAGCAGCCATTCTGAAAATGTATCCACTCCTGGCCTAGTCAGGTGGATATGAAGGAGCAGCCATTCTCAAAAAGTGTCCACTCCTGGCCTAATCAGGTAGATATGAATGAGCAGCCATTCTGAAAAGGTGTCCGCTCCTGACCCAGGCAGCTGATTATGAGACAATAGCCATTCTGAAAAGTTATCCACACTTGTCCCAGTCAGCTGATTATGAAAGAGCATCCATTTTGAAAAGGTGTCCACTCTTGGCCTAGTCAGCTGATTATGAGAGAGCAGCCATTCTGAAAATGTGTCCACTCCTGGCCTAGTCAGGTGGATATGAAGGAGCAGCCATTATCAAAAAGTGTCCACTCCTGGCCCAGTCAGATGATTATGAGAGAACAGGCATTCTGAAAAGTTGTCCACTCCTGACCCAGTCTGCTGATTATGAGAGATTAGCCATTTTGAAAAGGTGTCCACTCCTGGCCTAGTCAGTTGATTATGAGAGAGCAGCCATTCTGAAAAGGTGTCCACTCCTGGCCTAGTCAGGTGGATGTGAAGGAGCAGCCATTCTGAAAAGGTGTCCACTCCTGGCCCAGTCAGCTGATTATGAAAGAGCATCCATTTTGAAAAGGTGTCCACTCCTGTCCCAGTCAGCTTATTATGAGAGAAAAGCCATTCTGAAAATGTGTCCACTCCTGGCCTAGTCAGGTGTATATGAAGGAGCAGCCATTCTGAAAAGGTGTCCACTCCTGGCCAAGTCAGCTATTTATGAGAGGCCATTCTGAAAATGTGTCCACTCCTGGCCCAGACTGCTGATTATGAGAGAACAGCATTTCTGAAAAGGTGTCCACTCCTGGCTCCGTCAGGTGGATATGAAGGAGCAGCCATTTTGAAAAGGTGTCCACTCCTGGCCTAGTCAAGTGGATATGAAGGAGCCGCCATTTTGAAAAGGTGTCCACTCCTGGCCGAGTCAGCTGATTATGAGAGAGCAGCCATTTTGAAAAGCTGTCCACTCCTTGCCCAGTCAGCTGATTCTGAGAGAACAGGCATTCTGAAAAGATTTCCACTCCTGGCCAAGTCAGGTGGATATGAAGGAGCAGCCATTCTGAAAAAGTGTCCAATCCTGGCCCAGTCAGCTGATTATGAGAGAACAGCCATTCTGAAAAGGTTTCCACTCCTGTCCCTGTCAGGTGATTATGAGAGAGCAGACATTTTGAAAAGGTGTCCACTCCTAGCCTAGTCAGGTGGATATGAAGGAGCACCCATTCTAAAAAGGTGTCAACTCCTGGTCCAGTCAGCTGATTATGAGAGAGCAGCCATTTTGAAAAGGTTCCACGCCTGGCCTAGTCAGGTGGATATGAATGAGCAGCCATTCTGAAAATGTGCTCACTCTTGGCCCAGTCAGGTGAATATGAAGGAGCAGCCATTCTTAAAAGGTTTCCCCTTCTGGCCCAGTCAGGTGGATATGAAGGAGCAGCCATTATGAAAAGATGTCCACTCCTCGCCTAGTCAGATGGATATGAAGGAGCAGCCATTCTCAAAAGGTGTCCACTCCTGGCCTAGTCAGGTAGATATGAAGAAGCAGCCATTCTGAAAAGGTGTCGACTCTTGGCCCAGTCAGCTGATTAAGATAGAACAGCCATTCTGAAAACATGTCCACTCCTGGCCTAGTCAGTTGGATATGAAGGAGCAGCCATTCTGAAAAGGTGTCCACTCCTGGCCTAGTCAGCTGATTATGACAGAGCAGCCATTCTGAAAATGTGTCCACTCGTGGCCTAGTCAGGTGGATATGAAGGAGCAGCCATTCTGAAAAAGTGTCCACTCCTGGCCCTGACCATTTTGAAAAGGTGTCCACTCCTGGCCCTGACCATTTCGAAAAGGTGTCCACTCCTGGCCCAGTCAGCTGATTATGACAGAGCAGCCATTTTGAAAACGTGTCCACTCTTGGCCCAGTCAGCTGATTATGAGAGAACAGCCATTCTGAAACGGTGTCCACTCCTGGCCTAGTCAGGTGGATATGAAGGAGGAGCCTTCTGAAAAGGTGTCCACTCCTGTCCCTGTCAGGTGATTATGAGAGAGCAGACATTTTGAAAAGGTGTCCACTCCTAGCCTAGTCAGGTGGATATGAAGGAGCAGCCATTCTGAAAAGGTGTCAACTCCTGGTCCAGTCAGCTTAATTGTGTGAGAACAGCCATTTTGAAAATGTGTCCACTCCTGGCCCAGTCAGCTGATTATGAGAGAGCAGCCATTTTGAAAAGGTGTCCGCTCCTGGCCCAGGCAGCTGATTATGAGACAATAGCCATTCTGAAAAGTTATCCACTCTTGGCCCAGTCAGCTGATTATGAAAGAGCAACCATTTTGAAAAGGTATCCACTCCTGGCCTAGTCAGCTGATTATGAGAGAGCAGCCATTCTGAAAATGTGTCCACTCCTGGCCTAGTCAGGTGGATATGAAGGAGCAGCCATTCTCAAAAAGTGTCCACTCCTGGCCCAGTCAGCTGATTATGAGAGAACAGCCATTCTGAAAAGTTGTCCACTCCTGACCCAGTCTACTGATTATGAGAGATTAGCCATTTTGAAAAGGTGTCCACTCCTGGCCTAGTCAGTTGATTATGAGAGAGCAGCCATTCTGAAAAGGTGTCCACTCCTGGCCTAGTCAGGTGGATGTGAAGGAGCAGCCATTCTGAAAAGGTGTCCACTCCAGGCCCAGTCAGCTGATTATGTGAGAACAGCCATTCTGAAGAGGTGTTCAGTCCTGGCCCAGTCAGCTGATTATGAGAGAACAGCCCTTCTGAAAAGGTGTCCACTCCTAGCTCCGTCAGGTGGATATGAAGGAGCAGCCATTTTGAAAAGGTGTCCACTCCTGGCCTAGTCAGGTGGATATGAAGCAGCAGCCATTCTGAAAAGGTGTCCACTCCTGGCCCAGCCAGGTGAATATGAAGGAGCTGCAATTCTGAAAAGTTGTCCACTCCTGGTCCATTCAGCTGATTATGAGAGAACAGCCATTCTGAAAAGGTGTCCACTCCTGGCCTACTCAGGTGGATATGAAGGAGAAGCCTTCTGAAAAGGTGTCCACTCCTGTCCCAGTCAGCTGATTATGAGAGAGCAGACATTTTAAAAAGGTGTCCACTCCTGGCCTAGTCAGGTGGATATGAAGGAGCAGCCATTCTGAAAATGTGTCCACTCCTGGCCCAGTAAGCTGATTATGAGAGAGCAGCCATTTTCAAAAGGTGTCCACTCCTGGCATAGTCAGGTGGATATGAAGGAGCAGCCATTCTGAAGAGGTGTCAACTCCTGGTCCATTCAGCTGATTATGAGAGAACAGCCATTTTGAAAAGGTGTCCACTCCTGGCCCATTCAGATGGATAGGAAGGAGCACCCATTCTGAAAAAGTGTCCAATCCTGGCCAAGTCAGCTGTTTATGAGAGAACAGCCATTATGAAAATGTGTCCACTCCTGGCCCAGACTGCTGATTATGAGAGAACAGCCCTTCTGAAAAGGTGTCCACTCCTGGCTCAGTCAGGTGGATATGAAGGAGCAGCCATTTTGAAAAGGTGTCCACTCCTGGCACAGTCAGCTGATTATGACAGAGCAGCCATTTTGAAAAGGTGTCCACTCTTTTCCCACTCAGCTGATTATGAGAGATTAGCCATTTTGAAAAGTTGTCCACTCGTGGCCTAGTCACGTGGATATGAAGGAGCAGCGATTTTAAAAAGGTGTCCACTCCTGGCCTAATCAGGTAGATATGAATGAGCAGCCATTCTGAAAAGGTGTCCGCTCCAGGCCGTGGCAGCTGATTATGAGACAATAGCCATTCTGAAAAGTTATCCACTCTTGGCCCAGTCAGCTGATTATGAAAGAGCAGCCATTTTGAAAAGGTGTCCACTCCTGGCCTAGTCAGCTGATTATGAGAGAGCAGCCATTCTGAAAATGTGTCCACTCCTGGCCTAGTCAGGTGGATATGAAGGAGCAGCCATTCTCAAAAAGTGTCCACTCCTGGCCCAGTCAGCTGATTATGAGAGAACAGCAATTCTGAAAAGTTGTCCACTCCTGACCGAGTCTGCTGATTATGAGAGATTAGCCATTTTGAAAAGGTGTCCACTCCTGGCTCCGTCAGGTGGATATGAAGGAGCAGCCATTTTGAAAAGGTGTCCACTCCTGGCCTAGTCAGGTGGATGTGAAGGAGCAGCCATTCTGAAAAGGTGTCCACTCCTGGCCCAGTCAGCTGATTATGAGAGAATAGCCATTTTGAAAAGGTGTCCACTACTGTCCCAGTCAGCTTATTATGAGAGAACAGCCATTCTGAAAATGTGTGCGCTCCTGGCACAGTCTGATGATTATGAGAGAGTAGCCATTTTGAAAAGATTTCCACTCCTGGCCTAGTCAGGTGGATATGAATGAGCAGCCATTCTGAAAAGGTGTCAATTCCTGGCCCAGTCAGCTGATTGTGTGAGAACAGCCATTCTGAAAAGGTGTCCACTCCTGGCCTAGTCAGGTGGATATGAAGGAGGAGCTATTCTGAAAAGGTGTCCACTCCTGGCCCAGTCAGCTGATTATGAAAGAGCATCCATTTTGAAAAGGTGTCCACTCCTGTCCCAGTCAGCTTATTATGAGAGAACAGCCATTCTGAAAATGTGTCCACTCCTGGCCTAGTCAGGTGGATATAAAGGAGCAGCCATTCTCAAAAAGTGTCCACTCCTTACCCAGTCAGCTGATTATGAGAGAACAGCCATTCTGAAAAGTTGTCCACTCCTGAACCAGTCTGCTGATTATGAGAGATTAGCCATTTTGAAAAGGTGTCCACTCCTGGCCTAGTCAGTTGATTCTGAGAGAGCAGCCATTCTGAAAATGTGTCCACTCCTGGCCTAGTCAGGTGGATGTGAAGGAGCAGCCATTCTGAAAAGGTGTCAATTCCTGGCCCAGTCAGCTGATTGTGTGAGAACAGCCATTCTGAAAAGGTGTCCACTCCTGGCCTAGTCAGGTGGATATGAAGGAGGAGCCATTCTGAAAAGGTGTCCACTCCTGGCCCAGTCAGCTGATTATGAGAGAAAAGCCATTCTGAATAGGTGTCCACTCCTGTCCTAGTCAGGTGGATATGAAGGAGGAGCCTTCTGAAAAGGTGTCCACTCCTGTCCCAGTCAACTGATTATGAGAGAGCAGACATTTTGAAAATGTGTCCACTCCTGGCCTAGTCAGGTGGATATGAAGTAGCAGCCATTCTGAAAAGGTGCCAATCCTGGCCCAGTCACGTGGATATGAAGGAGCAGCCATTCTGAAAAGGTGTCCACTCCTGGCCAAGTCAGCTGTTTATGAGAGGCCATTCTGAAAATGTGTCCACTCCTGGCCCAGACTGCTGATTATGAGAGAACAGCCCTTCTGAAAAGGTGTCCACTCCTGGCTCCGTCAGGTGGATATGAAGGAGCAGCCATTTTGAAAAGGTGTCCACTCCTGGCCTAGTCAAGTGGATATGAAGGAGCCGCCATTTTGAAAAGCTGTCCACTCCTGGCCGAGTCAGCTGATTATGAGAGAGCAGCTTTTTTGAAAAGCTGTCCACTCCTTGCCCAGTCAGCTGATTATGACAGAACAGCCATTTTGAAAAGGTGTCCACTCCTGGCCCAGTCAGCTGATTCTGAGAGAACAGGCATTCTGAAAAGATGTCCACTCCTGGCCAAGTCAGGTGGATATGAAGGAGCAGCCATTCTGAAAAAGTGTCCAATCCTGGCCCAGTCAGCTGATTATGAGAGAACAGCCATTCTGAAAAGGTTTCCACTCCTGTCCCTGTCAGGTGATTATGAGAGAGCAGACATTTTGAAAAGGTGTCCACTCCTAGCCTAGTCAGGTGGATATGAAGGAGCACCCATTCTAAAAAGGTGTCAACTCCTGGTCCAGTCAGCTGATTATGAGAGAGCAGCCATTTTGAAAAGGTTCCACGCCTGGCCTAGTCAGGTGGATATGAATGAGCAGCCATTCTGAAAATGTGCTCACTCTTGGCCCAGTCAGGTGAATATGAAGGAGCAGCCATTCTTAAAAGGTTTCCACTTCTGGCCCAGTCAGGTGGATATGAAGGAGCAGCCATTATGAAAAGATGTCCACTCCTCGCCTAGTCAGATGGATATGAAGGAGCAGCCATTCTCAAAAGGTGTCCACTCCTGGCCTAGTCAGGTAGATATGAAGAAGCAGCCATTCTGAAAAGGTGTCGACTCTTGGCCCAGTCAGCTGATTAAGATAGAACAGCCATTCTGAAAACATGTCCACTCCTGGCCTAGTCAGGTGGATATGAAGGAGCAGCCATTCTGAAAAGGTGTCCACTCCTGGCCTAGTCAGGTGGATATGAAGGAGCAGCCATTCTGAAAAAGTGTCCACTCCTGGCCCTGACCATTTTGAAAAGGTGTCCACTCCTGGCCCAGACCATTTTGAAAAGGTGTCCACTCCTGGCCCAGTCAGCTGATTATGACAGAGCAGCCATTTTGAAAACGTGTCCACTCTTGGCCCAGTCAGCTGATTATGAGAGAACAGCCATTCTGAAACGGTGTCCACTCCTGGCCTAGTCAGGTGGATATGAAGGAGGAGCCTTCTGAAAAGGTGTCCACTCCTGTCCCTGTCAGGTGATTATGAGAGAGCAGACATTTTGAAAAGGTGTCCACTCCTAGCCTAGTCAGGTGGATATGAAGGAGCAGCCATTCTGAAAAGGTGTCAACTCCTGGTCCAGTCAGCTTAATTGTGTGAGAACAGCCATTTTGAAAATGTGTCCACTCCTGGCCCAGTCAGCTGATTATGAGAGAGCAGCCATTTTGAAAAGGTGTCCGCTCCTGGCCCAGGCAGCTGATTATGAGACAATAGCCATTCTGAAAAGTTATCCACTCTTGGCCCAGTCAGCTGATTATGAAAGAGCAGCCATTTTGAAAAGGTATCCACTCCTGGCCTAGTCAGCTGATTATGAGAGAGCAGCCATTCTGAAAATGTGTCCACTCCTGGCCTAGTCAGGTGGATATGAAGGAGCAGCCATTCTCAAAAAGTGTCCACTCCTGGCCCAGTCAGCTGATTATGAGAGAACAGCCATTCTGAAAAGTTGTCCACTCCTGACCCAGTCTACTGATTATGAGAGATTAGCCATTTTGAAAAGGTGTCCACTCCTGGCCCAGCCAGGTGAATATGAAGGAGCTGCAATTCTGAAAAGTTGTCCACTCCTGGTCCATTCAGCTGATTATGAGAGAACAGCCATTCTGAAAAGGTGTCCACTCCTGGCCTACTCAGGTGGATATGAAGGAGAAGCCTTCTGAAAAGGTGTCCACTCCTGTCCCAGTCAGCTGATTATGAGAGAGCAGACATTTTAAAAAGGTGTCCACTCCTGGCCTAGTCAGGTGGATGTGAAGGAGCAGCCATTCTGAAAAGGTGTCCACTCCAGGCCCAGTCAGCTGATTATGTGAGAACAGCCATTCTGAAAATGTGTCCACTCCTGGCCCAGACTGCTGATTAAGAGAGAACAGCCCTTCTGAAAAGGTGTCCACTCCTGGCTCAGTCAGGTGGATATGAAGGAGCAGCCATTTTGAAAAGGTGTCCACTCCTGGCCCATTCAGCTGATTATGACAGAGCAGCCATTTTGAAAACGTGTCCACTCTTGGCCCAGTCAGCTGATTATGAGAGAACAGCCATTCTGAAACGGTGTCCACTCCTGGCCTAGTCAGGTGGATATGAAGGAGGAGCCTTCTGAAAAGGTGTCCACTCCTGTCCCTGTCAGGTGATTATGAGAGAGCAGACATTTTGAAAAGGTGTCCACTCCTGGCCCAGCCAGGTGAATATGAAGGAGCTGCAATTCTGAAAAGTTGTCCACTCCTGGTCCATTCAGCTGATTATGAGAGAACAGCCATTTTGAAAAGGTGTCCACTCTTGGCCCATTCAGATGGATATGAAGGAGCACCCATTCTGAAAAAGTGTCCAATCCTGCCCAAGTCAGCTGTTTATGAGAGAACAGCCATTCTGAAAATGTGTCCACTCCTGGCCCAGACTGCTGATTATGAGAGAACAGCCCTTCTGAAAAGGTGTCCACTCCTGGCTCAGTCAGGTGGATATGAAGGAGCAGCCATTCTGAAAAGGTGTCCACTCCTTGCCCAGTCAGCTGATTATGACAGAGCAGCCATTTTGAAAACGTGTCCACTCTTGGCCCAGACAGCTGATTATGAGAGAACAGCCATTCTGAAAAGGTGTCCACTCCTGGCCTAGTCAGGTGGATATGAAGGAGGAGCCTTCTGAAAAGGTGTCCACTCCTGGCCTAGTCAGCTGATTATGAGAGAGCAGCCATTCTGAAAATGTGTCCACTCCTGGCCTAGTCAGGTGGATATGAAGGAGCAGCCATTCTCAAAAAGTGTCCACTCCTGGCCTAATCAGGTAGATATGAATGAACAGCCATTCTGAAAAGGTGTCCGCTCCTGGCCCAGGCAGCTGATTATGAGACAATAGCCATTCTGAAAAGTTATCCACACTTGGCCCAGTCAGCTGATTATGAAAGAGCATCCATTTTGAAAAGGTGTCCACTCTTGGCCTAGTCAGCTGATTATGAGAGAGCAGCCATTCTGAAAATGTGTCCACTCCTGGCCTAGTCAGATGATTATGAGAGAAAAGCCATTTTGAAAAGTTGTCCACTCCTGACCCAGTCTGCTGATTATGAGAGATTAGCCATTTTGAAAAGGTGTCCACTCCTGGCCCAGTCAGCTGATTATGAGAGAACAGCCATTCTGAAAAGTTGTCCAATCCTCACCCAGTCTGCTGATTATGAGAGATTAGCCATTTTGAAAAGGTGTCCACTCCTGGCCTAGTCAGTTGATTATGAGAGAGTAGCCATTCTGAAAAGGTGTCCACTCCTGGCCTAGTCAGGTGGATGTGAAGGAGCAGCCATTCTGAAAAGGTGTCCACTCCTGGCCCAGTCAGCTGATTATGAGAGAATAGCCATTTTGAAAAGGTGTCCACTCCTGTCCCAGTCAGCTTATTATGAGAGAACAGCCATTCTGAAAATGTGTGCGCTCCTGGGACAGTCTGATGATTATGAGAGAGTAGCCGTTTTGAAAAGGTTTCCACTCCTGGCCTAGTCAGGTGGATATGAATGAGCAGCCATTCTGAAAAGGTGTCAATTCCTGGCCCAGTCAGCTGATTGTGTGAGAACAGCCATTCTGAAAAGGTGTCCACTCCTGGCCTAGTCAGGTGGATATGAAGGAGGAGCCATTCTGAAAAGGTGTCCACTCCTGGCCCAGTCAGCTGATTATGAGAGAAAAGCCATTCTGAATAGGTGTCCACTCCTGTCCTAGTCAGGTGGATATGAAGGAGGAGCCTTCTGAAAAGGTGTCCACTCCTGTCCCAGTCAACTGATTATGAGAGAGCATACATTTTGAAAATGTGTCCACTCCTGGCCTAGTCAGGTGGATATGAAGTAGCAGCCATTCTGAAAAGATGCCAATCCTGGCCCAGTCACGTGGATATGAAGGAGCAGCCATTCTGAAAAGGTGTCCACTCCTGGCCCAGTCCGCGAATTATGAGAACAGCCATTCTGAAAAGGTGTCCACGCCTGGCCTAGTCAGGTGGATATGAAGGAGCAGCCATTGTGAAAAGATGTCCACTCCTCGCCTAGTCAGATGGATATGAAGGAGCAGCCATTCTCAAAAGGTGTCCACTCCTGGCCCAGTCAGCTGATTATGAGAGAACAGCAATTTTGAAAAGGTATCCACTCCAGACTCAGTCAGCTGATTATGAAAGAACAGCCATTCTGAACAGGTGTCCACTCCTGGCCAAGTCAGGTGGATATGAAGGAGCAGCCATTCTGAAAAGGTGTCCACTCCTGGCCCAGTCACCTGATTATGAGAGAACAGCCATTCTGAAAAGGTGTCCACTCCTGGCCTAGTCAGGTTGATATGAAGGAGCAGCCATTCTGAAAATGTGTCGACTCTTGGCCCAGTCAGCTGATTAAGATAGAACAGCCATTCTGAAAAGGTGTCCACTCCAGGCCCAGTCAGGTGGATATGAAGGAGCAGCCATTTTGAAAAGGTGTCCACTCCTGGCCCTGTCAGGTGAATATGAAGGAGAAGCCATTCTGAAAAGGTGTCCACTCCTGGCCGAATCAGCTGATTATGAGAGAACAGCCATTCTGAAAAGATGTCCACTCCTGGCCTAGTCAGGTGGATATGAAGGAGGAGCCTTCTGAAAAGGTGTCCACTCCTGTCCCAGTCAACTGATTATGAGAGAGCAGACATTTTGAAAATGTGTCCACTCCTGGCCTAGTCAGGTGGATATGAAGTAGCAGCCATTCTGAAAAGGTGCCAATCCTGGCCCAGTCACATGGATATGAAGGAGCAGCCATTCGGAAAAGGTGTCCACTCCTGGCCCAGTCAGCGAATTATGAGAACAGCCATTCTGAAAAGGTATCCACTCCAGGCCCAGTCAGGTGTATATGAAGGAGCAGCCATTTTGAAAACGTTTAAATTCCTGTCCCAGTCAGCTGATCATGAGAGAACAGCCATTTTGAAAAGGTGTCCACGCCTGGCCTAGTCAGGTGGATATGAAGGAGCAGCCATTCTGAAAAGGTGTCCACTCCTGGCCCAGCCAGGTGAATATGAAGGAGCTGCAATTCTGAAAAGGTGTCCACTCTTGGCCCATTCAGATGGATATGAAGGAGCACCCATTCTGAAAAAGTGTCCAATCCTGCCCAAGTCAGCTGTTTATGAGAGAACAGCCATTCTGAAAATGTGTCCACTCCTGGCTCAGTCAGGTGGATATGAAGGAGCAGCCATTTTGAAAAGGTGTCCACTCCTGGCCCAGTCAGCTGATTATGACAGAGCAGCCATTTTGAAAACATGTCCACTCTTGGCCCAGTCAGATGATTATGAGAGAACAGCCATTCTGAAAAGGTGTCCACTCCTGGCCTAGTCAGGTGGATATGAAGGAGGAGCCTTCTGAAAAGGTGTCCACTCCAGGCCTAGTCAGCTGATTATGAGAGAGCAGCCATTCTGAAAATGTATCCACTCCTGGCCTAGTCAGGTGGATATGAAGGAGCAGCCATTCTCAAAAAGTGTCCACTCCTGGCCTAATCAGGTAGATATGAATGAGCAGCCATTCTGAAAAGGTGTCCGCTCCTGACCCAGGCAGCTGATTATGAGACAATAGCCATTCTGAAAAGTTATCCACACTTGTCCCAGTCAGCTGATTATGAAAGAGCATCCATTTTGAAAAGGTGTCCACTCTTGGCCTAGTCAGCTGATTATGAGAGAGCAGCCATTCTGAAAATGTGTCCACTCCTGGCCTAGTCAGGTGGATATGAAGGAGCAGCCATTATCAAAAAGTGTCCACTCCTGGCCCAGTCAGATGATTATGAGAGAACAGGCATTCTGAAAAGTTGTCCACTCCTGACCCAGTCTGCTGATTATGAGAGATTAGCCATTTTGAAAAGGTGTCCACTCCTGGCCTAGTCAGTTGATTATGAGAGAGCAGCCATTCTGAAAAGGTGTCCACTCCTGGCCTAGTCAGGTGGATGTGAAGGAGCAGCCATTCTGAAAAGGTGTCCACTCCTGGCCCAGTCAGCTGATTATGAAAGAGCATCCATTTTGAAAAGGTGTCCACTCCTGTCCCAGTCAGCTTATTATGAGAGAACAGCCATTCTGAAAATGTGTCCACTCCTGGCCTAGTCAGGTGGATATAAAGGAGCAGCCATTCTCAAAAAGTGTCCACTCCTTACCCAGTCAGCTGATTATGAGAGAACAGCCATTCTGAAAAGTTGTCCACTCCTGACCCAGTCTGCTGATTATGAGAGATTAGCCATTTTGAAAAGGTGTCCACTCCTGGCCTAGTCAGTTGATTCTGAGAGAGCAGCCATTCTGAAAATGTGTCCACTCCTGGCCTAGTCAGGTGGATGTGAAGGAGCAGCCATTCTGAAAAGGTGTCAATTCCTGGCCCAGTCAGCTGATTGTGTGAGAACAGCCATTCTGAAAAGGTGTCCACTCCTGGCCTAGTCAGGTGGATATGAAGGAGGAGCCATTCTGAAAAGGTGTCCACTCCTGGCCCAGTCAGCTGATTATGAGAGAAAAGCCATTCTGAATAGGTGTCCACTCCTGTCCTAGTCAGGTGGATATGAAGGAGGAGCCTTCTGAAAAGGTGTCCACTCCTGTCCCAGTCAACTGATTATGAGAGAGCAGACATTTTGAAAATGTGTCCACTCCTGGCCTAGTCAGGTGGATATGTAGTAGCAGCCATTCTGAAAAGGTGCCAATCCTGGCCCAGTCACGTGGATATGAAGGAGCAGCCATTCTGAAAAGGTGTCCACTCCTGGCCCAGTCAGCGAATTATGAGAACAGCCATTCTGAAAAGGTGTCCACTCCTGGCCCAGTCAGGTGTATATGAAGGAGCAGCCATTCTGAAAAGGTGTCCACTCCTGGCCAAGTCAGCTGTTTATGAGAGGCCATTCTGAAAATGTGTCCACTCCTGGCCCAGACTGCTGATTATGAGAGAACAGCCCTTCTGAAAAGGTGTCCACTCCTGGCTCCGTCAGGTGGATATGAAGGAGCAGCCATTTTGAAAAGGTGTCCACTCCTGGCCTAGTCAAGTCGATATGAAGGAGCCGCCATTTTGAAAAGGTGTCCACTCCTGGCCGAGTCAGCTGATTATGAGAGAGCAGCCATTTTGAAAAGCTGTCCACTCCTTGCCCAGTCAGCTGATTATGACAGAACAGCCATTTTGAAAAGGTGTCCACTCCTGGCCCAGTCAGCTGATTCTGAGAGAACAGGCATTCTGAAAAGATGTCCACTCCTGGCCAAATCAGGTGGATATGAAGGAGCAGCCATTCTGAAAAAGTGTCCAATCCTGGCCCAGTCAGCTGATTATGAGAGAACAGCCATTCTGAAAAGGTTTCCACTCCTGTCCCTGTCAGGTGATTATGAGAGAGCAGACATTTTGAAATGGTGTCCACTCCTAGCCTAGTCAGGTGGATATGAAGGAGCACCCATTCTAAAAAGGTGTCAACTCCTGGTCCAGTCATCTGATTATGAGAGAGCAGCCATTTTGAAAAGGTTCCACGCCTGGCCTAGTCAGGTGGATATGAATGAGCAGCCATTCTGAAAATGTGCTCACTCTTGGCCCAGTCAGGTGAATATGAAGGAGCAGCCATTCTTAAAAGGTTTCCACTTCTGGCCCAGTCAGGTGGATATGAAGGAGCAGCCATTATGAAAAGATGTCCACTCCTCGCCTAGTCAGATGGATATGAAGGAGCAGCCATTCTCAAAAGGTGTCCACTCCTGGCCTAGTCAGGTAGATATGAAGAAGCAGCCATTCTGAAAAGGTGTCGACTCTTGGCCCAGTCAGCTGATTATGAGAGAACAGCCATTCTGAAAAGTTGTCCACTCCTGACCCAGTCTACTGATTATGAGAGATTAGCCATTTTGAAAAGGTGTCCACTCCTGGCCTAGTCAGTTGATTATGAGAGAGCAGCCATTCTGAAAAGGTGTCCACTCCTGGCCTAGTCAGGTGGATGTGAAGGAGCAGCCATTCTGAAAAGGTGTCCACTCCAGGCCCAGTCACCTGATTATGAGAGAACAGCCATTCTGAAAAGGTGTCCACTCCTGGCCTAGTCAGGTTGATATGAAGGAGCAGCCATTCTGAAAATGTGTCGACTCTTGGCCCAGTCAGCTGATTAAGATAGAACAGCCATTCTGAAAAGGTGTCCACTCCAGGCCCAGTCAGGTGGATATGAAGGAGCAGCCATTTTGAAAAGGTGTCCACTCCTGGCCCTGTCAGGTGAATATGAAGGAGAAGCCATTCTGAAAAGGTGTCCACTCCTGGCCGAATCAGCTGATTATGAGAGAACAGCCATTCTGAAAAGATGTCCACTCCTGGCCTAGTCAGGTGGATATGAAGGAGGAGCCTTCTGAAAAGGTGTCCACTCCTGTCCCAGTCAACTGATTATGAGAGAGCAGACATTTTGAAAATGTGTCCACTCCTGGCCTAGTCAGGTGGATATGAAGTAGCAGCCATTCTGAAAAGGTGCCAATCCTGGCCCAGTCACATGGATATGAAGGAGCAGCCATTCGGAAAAGGTGTCCACTCCTGGCCCAGTCAGCGAATTATGAGAACAGCCATTCTGAAAAGGTATCCACTCCAGGCCCAGTCAGGTGTATATGAAGGAGCAGCCATTTTGAAAACGTTTAAATTCCTGTCCCAGTCAGCTGATCATGAGAGAACAGCCATTTTGAAAAGGTGTCCACGCCTGGCCTAGTCAGGTGGATATGAAGGAGCAGCCATTCTGAAAAGGTGTCCACTCCTGGCCCAGCCAGGTGAATATGAAGGAGCTGCAATTCTGAAAAGTTGTCCACTCCTGGTCCATTCAGCTGATTATGAGAGAACAGCCATTTTGAAAAGGTGTCCACTCTTGGCCCATTCAGATGGATATGAAGGAGCACCCATTCTGAAAAAGTGTCCAATCCTGCCCAAGTCAGCTGTTTATGAGAGAACAGCCATTCTGAAAATGTGTCCACTCCTGGCCCAGACTGCTGATTATGAGAGAACAGCCCTTCTGAAAAGGTGTCCACTCCTGGCTCAGTCAGGTGGATATGAAGGAGCAGCCATTTTGAAAAGGTGTCCACTCCTGGCCCAGTCAGCTGATTATGACAGAGCAGCCATTTTGAAAACATGTCCACTCTTGGCCCAGTCAGATGATTATGAGAGAACAGCCATTCTGAAAAGGTGTCCACTCCTGGCCTAGTCAGGTGGATATGAAGGAGGAGCCTTCTGAAAAGGTGTCCACTCCAGGCCTAGTCAGCTGATTATGAGAGAGCAGCCATTCTGAAAATGTATCCACTCCTGGCCTAGTCAGGTGGATATGAAGGAGCAGCCATTCTCAAAAAGTGTCCACTCCTGGCCTAATCAGGTAGATATGAATGAGCAGCCATTCTGAAAAGGTGTCCGCTCCTGACCCAGGCAGCTGATTATGAGACAATAGCCATTCTGAAAAGTTATCCACACTTGTCCCAGTCAGCTGATTATGAAAGAGCATCCATTTTGAAAAGGTGTCCACTCTTGGCCTAGTCAGCTGATTATGAGAGAGCAGCCATTCTGAAAATGTGTCCACTCCTGGCCTAGTCAGGTGGATATGAAGGAGCAGCCATTATCAAAAAGTGTCCACTCCTGGCCCAGTCAGATGATTATGAGAGAACAGGCATTCTGAAAAGTTGTCCACTCCTGACCCAGTCTGCTGATTATGAGAGATTAGCCATTTTGAAAAGGTGTCCACTCCTGGCCTAGTCAGTTGATTATGAGAGAGCAGCCATTCTGAAAAGGTGTCCACTCCTGGCCTAGTCAGGTGGATGTGAAGGAGCAGCCATTCTGAAAAGGTGTCCACTCCTGGCCCAGTCAGCTGATTATGAAAGAGCATCCATTTTGAAAAGGTGTCCACTCCTGTCCCAGTCAGCTTATTATGAGAGAACAGCCATTCTGAAAATGTGTCCACTCCTGGCCTAGTCAGGTGGATTTAAAGGAGCAGCCATTCTCAAAAAGTGTCCACTCCTTACCCAGTCAGGTGATTATGAGAGAACAGCCATTCTGAAAAGTTGTCCACTCCTGACCCAGTCTGCTGATTATGAGAGATTAGCCATTTTGAAAAGGTGTCCACTCCTGGCCTAGTCAGTTGATTCTGAGAGAGCAGCCATTCTGAAAATGTGTCCACTCCTGGCCTAGTCAGGTGGATGTGAAGGAGCAGCCATTCTGAAAAGGTGTCAATTCCTGGCCCAGTCAGCTGATTGTGTGAGAACAGCCATTCTGAAAAGGTGTCCACTCCTGGCCTAGTCAGGTGGATATGAAGGAGGAGCCATTCTGAAAAGGTGTCCACTCCTGGCCCAGTCAGCTGATTATGAGAGAAAAGCCATTCTGAATAGGTGTCCACTCCTGTCCTAGTCAGGTTGATATGAAGGAGGAGCCTTCTGAAAAGGTGTCCACTCCTGTCCCAGTCAACTGATTATGAGAGAGCAGACATTTTGAAAATGTGTCCACTCCTGGCCTAGTCAGGTGGATATGAAGTAGCAGCCATTCTGAAAAGGTGCCAATCCTGGCCCAGTCACGTGGATATGAAGGAGCAGCCATTCTGAAAAGGTGTCCACTCCTGGCCCAGTCAGCGAATTATGAGAACAGCCATTCTGAAAAGGTGTCCACTCCTGGCCCAGTCAGGTGTATATGAAGGAGCAGCCATTCTGAAAAGGTGTCCACTCCTGGCCAAGTCAGCTGTTTATGAGAGGCCATTCTGAAAATGTGTCCACTCCTGGCCCAGACTGCTGATTATGAGAGAACAGCCCTTCTGAAAAGGTGTCCACTCCTGGCTCCGTCAGGTGGATATGAAGGAGCAGCCATTTTGAAAAGGTGTCCACTCCTGGCCTAGTCAAGTGGATATGAAGGAGCCGCCATTTTGAAAAGGTGTCCACTCCTGGCCGAGTCAGCTGATTATGAGAGAGCAGCCATTTTGAAAAGCTGTCCACTCCTTGCCCAGTCAGCTGATTATGACAGAACAGCCATTTTGAAAAGGTGTCCACTCCTGGCCCAGTCAGCTGATTCTGAGAGAACAGGCATTCTGAAAAGATGTCCACTCCTGGCCAAATCAGGTGGATATGAAGGAGCAGCCATTCTGAAAAAGTGTCCAATCCTGGCCCAGTCAGCGGATTATGAGAGAACAGCCATTCTGAAAAGGTTTCCACTCCTGTCCCTGTCAGGTGATTATGAGAGAGCAGACATTTTGAAAAGGTGTCCACTCCTAGCCTAGTCAGGTGGATATGAAGGAGCACCCATTCTAAAAAGGTGTCAACTCCTGGTCCAGTCAGCTGATTATGAGAGAGCAGCCATTTTGAAAAGGTTCCACGCCTGGCCTAGTCAGGTGGATATGAATGAGCAGCCATTCTGAAAATGTGCTCACTCTTGGCCCAGTCAGGTGAATATGAAGGAGCAGCCATTCTTAAAAGGTTTCCACTTCTGGCCCAGTCAGGTGGATATGAAGGAGCAGCCATTATGAAAAGATGTCCACTCCTCGCCTAGTCAGATGGATATGAAGGAGCAGCCATTCTCAAAAGGTGTCCACTCCTGGCCTAGTCAGGTAGATATGAAGAAGCAGCCATTCTGAAAAGGTGTCGACCCTTGGCCCAGTCAGCTGATTAAGATAGAACAGCCATTCTGAAAACATGTCCACTCCTGGCCTAGTCAGGTGGATATGAAGGAGCAGCCATTCTGAAAAGGTGTCCACTCCTGGCCTAGTCAGCTGATTATGACAGAGCAGCCATTCTGAAAATGTGTCCACTCGTGGCCTAGTCAGGTGGATATGAAGGAGCAGCCATTCTGAAAAAGTGTCCACTCCTGGCCCTGACCATTTTGAAAAGGTGTCCACTCCTGGCCCTGACCATTTTGAAAAGGTGTCCACTCCTGGCCCAGTCAGCTGATTATGACAGAGCAGCCATTTTGAAAACGTGTCCACTCTTGGCCCAGTCAGCTGATTATGAGAGAACAGCCATTCTGAAACGGTGTCCACTCCTGGCCTAGTCAGGTGGATATGAAGGAGGAGCCTTCTGAAAAGGTGTCCACTCCTGTCCCTGTCAGGTGATTATGAGAGAGCAGACATTTTGAAAAGGTGTCCACTCCTAGCCTAGTCAGGTGGATATGAAGGAGCAGCCATTCTGAAAAGGTGTCAACTCCTGGACCAGTCAGCTTAATTGTGTGAGAACAGCCATTTTGAAAATGTGTCCACTCCTGGCCCAGTCAGCTGATTATGAGAGAGCAGCCATTTTGAAAAGGTGTCCGCTCCTGGCCCAGGCAGCTGATTATGAGACAATAGCCATTCTGAAAAGTTATCCACTCTTGGCCCAGTCAGCTGATTATGAAAGAGCAGCCATTTTGAAAAGGTATCCACTCCTGGCCTAGTCAGCTGATTATGAGAGAGCAGCTATTCTGAAAATGTGTCCACTCCTGGCCTAGTCAGGTGGATATGAAGGAGCAGCCATTCTCAAAAAGTGTCCACTCCTGGCCCAGTCAGCTGATTATGAGAGAACAGCCATTCTGAAAAGTTGTCCACTCCTGACCCAGTCTACTGATTATGAGAGATTAGCCATTTTGAAAAGGTGTCCACTCCTGGCCTAGTCAGTTGATTATGAGAGAGCAGCCATTCTGAAAAGGTGTCCACTCCTGGCCTAGTCAGGTGGATGTGAAGGAGCAGCCATTCTGAAAAGGTGTCCACTCCAGGCCCAGTCAGCTGATTATGTGAGAACAGCCATTCTGAAGAGGTGTTCAGTCCTGGCCCAGTCAGCTGATTATGAGAGAACAGCCCTTCTGAAAAGGTGTCCACTCCTAGCTCCGTCAGGTGGATATGAAGGAGCAGCCATTTTGAAAAGGTGTCCACTCCTGGCCTAGTCAGGTGGATATGAAGCAGCAGCCATTCTGAAAAGGTGTCCACTCCTGGCCCAGCCAGGTGAATATGAAGGAGCTGCAATTCTGAAAAGTTGTCCACTCCTGGTCCATTCAGCTGATTATGAGAGAACAGCCATTCTGAAAAGGTGTCCACTCCTGGCCTACTCAGTTGGATATGAAGGAGAAGCCTTCTGAAAAGGTGTCCACACCTGTCCCAGTCAGCTGATTATGAGAGAGCAGCCATTTTCAAAAGGTGTCCACTCCTGGCATAGTCAGGTGGATATGAAGGAGCAGCCATTCTGAAGAGGTGTCAACTCCTGGTCCATTCAGCTGATTATGAGAGAACAGCCATTTTGAAAAGGTGTCCACTCCTGGCCCATTCAGATGGATATGAAGGAGCACCCATTCTGAAAAAGTGTCCAATCCTGGCCAAGTCAGCTGTTTATGAGAGAACAGCCATTCTGAAAAGGTTTCCACTCCTGTCCCTGTCAGGTGATTATGAGAGAGCAGACATTTTGAAAAGGTGTCCACTCCTAGCCTAGTCAGGTGGATATGAAGGAGCACCCATTCTAAAAAGGTGTCAACTCCTGGTCCAGTCAGCTGATTATGAGAGAGCAGCCATTTTGAAAAGGTTCCACGCCTGGCCTAGTCAGGTGGATATGAATGAGCAGCCATTCTGAAAATGTGCTCACTCTTGGCCCAGTCAGGTGAATATGAAGGAGCAGCCATTCTTAAAAGGTTTCCACTTCTGGCCCAGTCAGGTGGATATGAAGGAGCAGCCATTATGAAAAGATGTCCACTCCTCGCCTAGTCAGATGGATATGAAGGAGCAGCCATTCTCAAAAGGTGTCCACTCCTGGCCTAGTCAGGTAGATATGAAGAAGCAGCCATTCTGAAAAGGTGTCGACCCTTGGCCCAGTCAGCTGATTAAGATAGAACAGCCATTCTGAAAACATGTCCACTCCTGGCCTAGTCAGGTGGATATGAAGGAGCAGCCATTCTGAAAAGGTGTCCACTCCTGGCCTAGTCAGCTGATTATGACAGAGCAGCCATTCTGAAAATGTGTCCACTCGTGGCCTAGTCAGGTGGATATGAAGGAGCAGCCATTCTGAAAAAGTGTCCACTCCTGGCCCTGACCATTTTGAAAAGGTGTCCACTCCTGGCCCTGACCATTTTGAAAAGGTGTCCACTCCTGGCCCAGTCAGCTGATTATGACAGAGCAGCCATTTTGAAAACGTGTCCACTCTTGGCCCAGTCAGCTGATTATGAGAGAACAGCCATTCTGAAACGGTGTCCACTCCTGGCCTAGTCAGGTGGATATGAAGGAGGAGCCTTCTGAAAAGGTGTCCACTCCTGTCCCTGTCAGGTGATTATGAGAGAGCAGACATTTTGAAAAGGTGTCCACTCCTAGCCTAGTCAGGTGGATATGAAGGAGCAGCCATTCTGAAAAGGTGTCAACTCCTGGACCAGTCAGCTTAATTGTGTGAGAACAGCCATTTTGAAAATGTGTCCACTCCTGGCCCAGTCAGCTGATTATGAGAGAGCAGCCATTTTGAAAAGGTGTCCGCTCCTGGCCCAGGCAGCTGATTATGAGACAATAGCCATTCTGAAAAGTTATCCACTCTTGGCCCAGTCAGCTGATTATGAAAGAGCAGCCATTTTGAAAAGGTATCCACTCCTGGCCTAGTCAGCTGATTATGAGAGAGCAGCTATTCTGAAAATGTGTCCACTCCTGGCCTAGTCAGGTGGATATGAAGGAGCAGCCATTCTCAAAAAGTGTCCACTCCTGGCCCAGTCAGCTGATTATGAGAGAACAGCCATTCTGAAAAGTTGTCCACTCCTGACCCAGTCTACTGATTATGAGAGATTAGCCATTTTGAAAAGGTGTCCACTCCTGGCCTAGTCAGTTGATTATGAGAGAGCAGCCATTCTGAAAAGGTGTCCACTCCTGGCCTAGTCAGGTGGATGTGAAGGAGCAGCCATTCTGAAAAGGTGTCCACTCCAGGCCCAGTCAGCTGATTATGTGAGAACAGCCATTCTGAAGAGGTGTTCAGTCCTGGCCCAGTCAGCTGATTATGAGAGAACAGCCCTTCTGAAAAGGTGTCCACTCCTAGCTCCGTCAGGTGGATATGAAGGAGCAGCCATTTTGAAAAGGTGTCCACTCCTGGCCTAGTCAGGTGGATATGAAGCAGCAGCCATTCTGAAAAGGTGTCCACTCCTGGCCCAGCCAGGTGAATATGAAGGAGCTGCAATTCTGAAAAGTTGTCCACTCCTGGTCCATTCAGCTGATTATGAGAGAACAGCCATTCTGAAAAGGTGTCCACTCCTGGCCTACTCAGTTGGATATGAAGGAGAAGCCTTCTGAAAAGGTGTCCACACCTGTCCCAGTCAGCTGATTATGAGAGAGCAGCCATTTTCAAAAGGTGTCCACTCCTGGCATAGTCAGGTGGATATGAAGGAGCAGCCATTCTGAAGAGGTGTCAACTCCTGGTCCATTCAGCTGATTATGAGAGAACAGCCATTTTGAAAAGGTGTCCACTCCTGGCCCATTCAGATGGATATGAAGGAGCACCCATTCTGAAAAAGTGTCCAATCCTGGCCAAGTCAGCTGTTTATGAGAGAACAGCCATTCTGAAAAGGTTTCCACTCCTGTCCCTGTCAGGTGATTATGAGAGAGCAGACATTTTGAAAAGGTGTCCACTCCTAGCCTAGTCAGGTGGATATGAAGGAGCACCCATTCTAAAAAGGTGTCAACTCCTGGT
The DNA here is from genome assembly GCF_027244095.1 of Hemicordylus capensis. Taxonomy (NCBI): domain Eukaryota; kingdom Metazoa; phylum Chordata; class Lepidosauria; order Squamata; family Cordylidae; genus Hemicordylus; species Hemicordylus capensis. Next base: position 7,685,726 of record NC_069668.1, on the reverse strand, counting down.
CCAGTCAGCTGATTATGAGAGAGCAGCCATTTTGAAAAGGTTCCACGCCTGGCCTAGTCAGGTGGATATGAATGAGCAGCCATTCTGAAAATGTGCTCACTCTTGGCCCAGTCAGGTGAATATGAAGGAGCAGCCATTCTTAAAAGGTTTCCACTTCTGGCCCAGTCAGGTGGATATGAAGGAGCAGCCATTATGAAAAGATGTCCACTCCTCGCCTAGTCAGATGGATATGAAGGAGCAGCCATTCTCAAAAGGTGTCCACTCCTGGCCTAGTCAGGTAGATATGAAGAAGCAGCCATTCTGAAAAGGTGTCGACCCTTGGCCCAGTCAGCTGATTAAGATAGAACAGCCATTCTGAAAACATGTCCACTCCTGGCCTAGTCAGGTGGATATGAAGGAGCAGCCATTCTGAAAAGGTGTCCACTCCTGGCCTAGTCAGCTGATTATGACAGAGCAGCCATTCTGAAAATGTGTCCACTCGTGGCCTAGTCAGGTGGATATGAAGGAGCAGCCATTCTGAAAAAGTGTCCACTCCTGGCCCTGACCATTTTGAAAAGGTGTCCACTCCTGGCCCTGACCATTTTGAAAAGGTGTCCACTCCTGGCCCAGTCAGCTGATTATGACAGAGCAGCCATTTTGAAAACGTGTCCACTCTTGGCCCAGTCAGCTGATTATGAGAGAACAGCCATTCTGAAACGGTGTCCACTCCTGGCCTAGTCAGGTGGATATGAAGGAGGAGCCTTCTGAAAAGGTGTCCACTCCTGTCCCTGTCAGGTGATTATGAGAGAGCAGACATTTTGAAAAGGTGTCCACTCCTAGCCTAGTCAGGTGGATATGAAGGAGCAGCCATTCTGAAAAGGTGTCAACTCCTGGACCAGTCAGCTTAATTGTGTGAGAACAGCCATTTTGAAAATGTGTCCACTCCTGGCCCAGTCAGCTGATTATGAGAGAGCAGCCATTTTGAAAAGGTGTCCGCTCCTGGCCCAGGCAGCTGATTATGAGACAATAGCCATTCTGAAAAGTTATCCACTCTTGGCCCAGTCAGCTGATTATGAAAGAGCAGCCATTTTGAAAAGGTATCCACTCCTGGCCTAGTCAGCTGATTATGAGAGAGCAGCTATTCTGAAAATGTGTCCACTCCTGGCCTAGTCAGGTGGATATGAAGGAGCAGCCATTCTCAAAAAGTGTCCACTCCTGGCCCAGTCAGCTGATTATGAGAGAACAGCCATTCTGAAAAGTTGTCCACTCCTGACCCAGTCTACTGATTATGAGAGATTAGCCATTTTGAAAAGGTGTCCACTCCTGGCCTAGTCAGTTGATTATGAGAGAGCAGCCATTCTGAAAAGGTGTCCACTCCTGGCCTAGTCAGGTGGATGTGAAGGAGCAGCCATTCTGAAAAGGTGTCCACTCCAGGCCCAGTCAGCTGATTATGTGAGAACAGCCATTCTGAAGAGGTGTTCAGTCCTGGCCCAGTCAGCTGATTATGAGAGAACAGCCCTTCTGAAAAGGTGTCCACTCCTAGCTCCGTCAGGTGGATATGAAGGAGCAGCCATTTTGAAAAGGTGTCCACTCCTGGCCTAGTCAGGTGGATATGAAGCAGCAGCCATTCTGAAAAGGTGTCCACTCCTGGCCCAGCCAGGTGAATATGAAGGAGCTGCAATTCTGAAAAGTTGTCCACTCCTGGTCCATTCAGCTGATTATGAGAGAACAGCCATTCTGAAAAGGTGTCCACTCCTGGCCTACTCAGTTGGATATGAAGGAGAAGCCTTCTGAAAAGGTGTCCACACCTGTCCCAGTCAGCTGATTATGAGAGAGCAGCCATTTTCAAAAGGTGTCCACTCCTGGCATAGTCAGGTGGATATGAAGGAGCAGCCATTCTGAAGAGGTGTCAACTCCTGGTCCATTCAGCTGATTATGAGAGAACAGCCATTTTGAAAAGGTGTCCACTCCTGGCCCATTCAGATGGATATGAAGGAGCACCCATTCTGAAAAAGTGTCCAATCCTGGCCAAGTCAGCTGTTTATGAGAGAACAGCCATTATGAAAATGTGTCCACTCCTGGCCCAGACTGCTGATTATGAGAGAACAGCCCTTCTGAAAAGGTGTCCACTCCTGGCTCAGTCAGGTGGATATGAAGGAGCAGCCATTTTGAAAAGGTGTCCACTCCTGGCACAGTCAGCTGATTATGACAGAGCAGCCATTTTGAAAAGGTGTCCACTCTTGTCCCACTCAGCTGATTATGAGAGATTAGCCATTTTGAAAAGTTGTCCACTCGTGGCCTAGTCACGTGGATATGAAGGAGCAGCGATTTTAAAAAGGTGTCCACTCCTGGCCTAATCAGGTAGATATGAATGAGCAGCCATTCTGAAAAGGTGTCCGCTCCTGGCCCTGGCAGCTGATTATGAGACAATAGCCATTCTGAAAAGTTATCCACTCTTGGCCCAGTCAGCTGATTATGAAAGAGCAGCCATTTTGAAAAGGTGTCCACTCCTGGCCTAGTCAGCTGATTATGAGAGAGCAGCCATTCTGAAAATGTGTCCACTCCTGGCCTAGTCAGGTGGATATGAAGGAGCAGCCATTCTCAAAAAGTGTCCACTCCTGGCCCAGTCAGCTGATTATGAGAGAACAGCAATTCTGAAAAGTTGTCCACTCCTGACCGAGTCTGCTGATTATGAGAGATTAGCCATTTTGAAAAGGTGTCCACTCCTGGCTCCGTCAGGTGGATATGAAGGAGCAGCCATTTTGAAAAGGTGTCCACTCCTGGCCTAGTCAGGTGGATATGAAGCAGCAGCCATTCTGAAAAGGTGTCCACTCCTGGCCCAGCCAGGTGAATATGAAGGAGCTGCAATTCTGAAAAGTTGTCCACTCCTGGTCCATTCAGCTGATTATGAGAGAACAGCCATTTTGAAAAGGTGTCCACTCCTGGCCCATTCAGATGGATATGAAGGAGCACCCATTCTGAAAAAGTGTCCAATCCTGGCCAAGTCAGCTGTTTATGAGAGAACAGCCATTATGAAAATGTGTTCACTCCTGGCCCAGACTGCTGATTATGAGAGAACAGCCCTTCTGAAAAGGTGTCCACTCCTGGCTCAGTCAGGTGGATATGAAGGAGCAGCCATTTTGAAAAGGTGTCCACTCCTGGCACAGTCAGCTGATTATGACAGAGCAGCCATTTTGAAAAGGTGTCCACTCTTGGCCCACTCAGCTGATTATGAGAGATTAGCCATTTTGAAAAGTTGTCCACTCCTGGCCTAGTCACGTGGATATGAAGGAGCAGCGATTTTAAAAAGGTGTCCACTCCTGGCCTAATCAGGTAGATATGAATGAGCAGCCATTCTGAAAAGGTGTCCGCTCCTGGCCCTGGCAGCTGATTATGAGACAATAGCCATTCTGAAAAGTTATCCACTCTTGTCCCATTCAGCTGATTATGAAAGAGCAGCCATTTTGAAAAGGTGTCCACTCCTGGCCTAGTCAGCTGATTATGAGAGAGCAGCCATTCTGAAAATGTGTCCACTCCTGGCCTAGTCAGGTGGATATGAAGGAGCAGCCATTCTCAAAAAGTGTCCACTCCTGGCCTAATCAGGTAGATATGAATGAGCAGCCATTCTGATAAGGTGTCCGCTCCTGGCCCAGGCAGCTGATTATGAGACAATAGCCATTCTGAAAAGTTATCCACACTTGGCCCAGTCAGCTGATTATGAAAGAGCAGCCATTTTGAAAAGGTGTCCACTCCTGGCCTAGTCAGCTGATTATGAGAGAGCAGCCATTCTGAAAATGTGTCCACTCCTGGCCTAGTCAGGTGGATATGAAGGAGCAGCCATTCTCAAAAAGTGTCCACTCCTGGCCCAGTCAGCTGATTATGAGAGAACAGCAATTCTTAAAAGTTGTCCACTCCTGACCGAGTCTGCTGATGATGAGAGATTAGCCATTTTGAAAAGGTGTCCACTCCTGGCTCCGTCAGGTGGATATGAAGGAGCAGCCATTTTGAAAAGGTGTCCACTCCTGGCCTAGTCAGGTGGATATGAAGCATCAGCCATTCTGAAAAGGTGTCCACTCCTGGCCCAGCCAGGTGAATATGAAGGAGCTGCAATTCTGAAAAGTTGTCCACTCCTGGTCCATTCAGCTGATTATGAGAGAACAGTCATTTTGAAAAGGTGTCCACTCCTGGCCCATTCAGATGGATATGAAGGAGCACCCATTCTGAAAAAGTGTCCAATCCTGGCCAAGTCAGCTGTTTATGAGAGAACAGCCATTATGAAAATGTGTCCACTCCTGGCCCAGACTGCTGATTATGAGAGAACAGCCATTCTGAAACGGTGTCCACTCCTGGCCTAGTCAGGTGGATATGAAGGAGGAGCCTTCTGAAAAGGTGTCCACTCCTGTCCCTGTCAGGTGATTATGAGAGAGCAGACATTTTGAAAAGGTGTCCACTCCTAGCCTAGTCAGGTGGATATGAAGGAGCAGCCATTCTGAAAAGGTGTCAACTCCTGGTCCAGTCAGCTTAATTGTGTGAGAACAGCCATTTTGAAAATGTGTCCACTCCTGGCCCAGTCAGCTGATTATGAGAGAGCAGCCATTTTGAAAAGGTGTCCGCTCCTGGCCCAGGCAGCTGATTATGAGACAATAGCCATTCTGAAAAGTTATCCACTCTTGGCCCAGTCAGCTGATTATGAAAGAGCAGCCATTTTGAAAAGGTATCCACTCCTGGCCTAGTCAGCTGATTATGAGAGAGCAGCTATTCTGAAAATGTGTCCACTCCTGGCCTAGTCAGGTGGATATGAAGGAGCAGCCATTCTCAAAAAGTGTCCACTCCTGGCCCAGTCAGCTGATTATGAGAGAACAGCCATTCTGAAAAGTTGTCCACTCCTGACCCAGTCTACTGATTATGAGAGATTAGCCATTTTGAAAAGGTGTCCACTCCTGGCCTAGTCAGTTGATTATGAGAGAGCAGCCATTCTGAAAAGGTGTCCACTCCTGGCCTAGTCAGGTGGATGTGAAGGAGCAGCCATTCTGAAAAGGTGTCCACTCCAGGCCCAGTCAGCTGATTATGTGAGAACAGCCATTCTGAAGAGGTGTTCAGTCCTGGCCCAGTCAGCTGATTATGAGAGAACAGCCCTTCTGAAAAGGTGTCCACTCCTAGCTCCGTCAGGTGGATATGAAGGAGCAGCCATTTTGAAAAGGTGTCCACTCCTGGCCTAGTCAGGTGGATATGAAGCAGCAGCCATTCTGAAAAGGTGTCCACTCCTGGCCCAGCCAGGTGAATATGAAGGAGCTGCAATTCTGAAAAGTTGTCCACTCCTGGTCCATTCAGCTGATTATGAGAGAACAGCCATTCTGAAAAGGTGTCCACTCCTGGCCTACTCAGGTGGATATGAAGGAGAAGCCTTCTGAAAAGGTGTCCACACCTGTCCCAGTCAGCTGATTATGAGAGAGCAGCCATTTTCAAAAGGTGTCCACTCCTGGCATAGTCAGGTGGATATGAAGGAGCAGCCATTCTGAAGAGGTGTCAACTCCTGGTCCATTCAGCTGATTATGAGAGAACAGCCATTTTGAAAAGGTGTCCACTCCTGGCCCATTCAGATGGATATGAAGGAGCACCCATTCTGAAAAAGTGTCCAATCCTGGCCAAGTCAGCTGTTTATGAGAGAACAGCCATTATGAAAATGTGTCCACTCCTGGCCCAGACTGCTGATTATGAGAGAACAGCCCTTCTGAAAAGGTGTCCACTCCTGGCTCAGTCAGGTGGATATGAAGGAGCAGCCATTTTGAAAAGGTGTCCACTCCTGGCACAGTCAGCTGATTATGACAGAGCAGCCATTTTGAAAAGGTGTCCACTCTTGTCCCACTCAGCTGATTATGAGAGATTAGCCATTTTGAAAAGTTGTCCACTCGTGGCCTAGTCACGTGGATATGAAGGAGCAGCGATTTTAAAAAGGTGTCCACTCCTGGCCTAATCAGGTAGATATGAATGAGCAGCCATTCTGAAAAGGTGTCCGCTCCTGGCCCTGGCAGCTGATTATGAGACAATAGCCATTCTGAAAAGTTATCCACTCTTGTCCCATTCAGCTGATTATGAAAGAGCAGCCATTTTGAAAAGGTGTCCACTCCTGGCCTAGTCAGCTGATTATGAGAGAGCAGCCATTCTGAAAATGTGTCCACTCCTGGCCTAGTCAGGTGGATATGAAGGAGCAGCCATTCTCAAAAAGTGTCCACTCCTGGCCTAATCAGGTAGATATGAATGAGCAGCCATTCTGATAAGGTGTCCGCTCCTGGCCCAGGCAGCTGATTATGAGACAATAGCCATTCTGAAAAGTTATCCACACTTGGCCCAGTCAGCTGATTATGAAAGAGCAGCCATTTTGAAAAGGTGTCCACTCCTGGCCTAGTCAGCTGATTATGAGAGAGCAGCCATTCTGAAAATGTGTCCACTCCTGGCCTAGTCAGGTGGATATGAAGGAGCAGCCATTCTCAAAAAGTGTCCACTCCTGGCCCAGTCAGCTGATTATGAGAGAACAGCAATTCTTAAAAGTTGTCCACTCCTGACCGAGTCTGCTGATGATGAGAGATTAGCCATTTTGAAAAGGTGTCCACTCCTGGCTCCGTCAGGTGGATATGAAGGAGCAGCCATTTTGAAAAGGTGTCCACTCCTGGCCTAGTCAGGTGGATATGAAGCATCAGCCATTCTGAAAAGGTGTCCACTCCTGGCCCAGCCAGGTGAATATGAAGGAGCTGCAATTCTGAAAAGTTGTCCACTCCTGGTCCATTCAGCTGATTATGAGAGAACAGCCATTTTGAAAAGGTGTCCACTCCTGGCCCATTCAGATGGATATGAAGGAGCACCCATTCTGAAAAAGTGTCCAATCCTGGCCAAGTCAGCTGTTTATGAGAGAACAGCCATTATGAAAATGTGTCCACTCCTGGCCCAGACTGCTGATTATGAGAGAACAGCCCTTCTGAAAAGGTGTCCACTCCTGGCTCAGTCAGGTGGATATGAAGGAGCAGCCATTTTGAAAAGGTGTCCACTCCTGGCACAGTCAGCTAATTATGACAGAGCAGCCATTTTGAAAAGGTGTCCACTCTTGGCCCACTCAGCTGATTATGAGAGATTAGCCATTTTGAAAAGTTGTCCACTCGTGGCCTAGTCACGTGAATATGAAGGAGCAGCGATTTTAAAAAGGTGTCCACTCCTGGCCTAATCAGGTAGATATGAATGAGCAGCCATTCTGAAAAGGTGTCCGCTCCTGGCCCTGGCAGCTGATTATGAGACAATAGCCGTTCTGAAAAGTTATCCACTCTTGGCCCAGTCAGCTGATTATGAAAGAGCAGCCATTTTGAAAAGGTGTCCACTCCTGGCCTAGTCAGCTGATTATGAGAGAGCAGCCATTCTGAAAATGTGTCCACTCCTGGCCTAGTCAGGTGGATATGAAGGAGCAGCCATTCTCAAAAAGTGTCCACTCCTGGCCTAATCAGGTAGATATGAATGAGCAGCCATTCTGAAAAGGTGTCCGCTCCTGGCCCAGGCAGCTGATTATGAGACAATAGCCATTCTGAAAAGTTATCCACACTTGGCCCAGTCAGCTGATTATGAAAGAGCAGCCATTTTGAAAAGGTGTCCACTCCTGGCCTAGTCAGCTGATTATGATTGAGCAGCCATTCTGAAAATGTGTCCACTCCTGGCCTAGTCAGGTGGATATGAAGGAGCAGCCATTTTGAAAAGGTGTCCACTCCTGGCCTAGTCAGGTGGATATGAAGCAGCAGCCATTCTGAAAAGGTGTCCACTCCTGGCCCAGCCAGGTGAATATGAAGGAACTGCAATTCTGAAAAGTTGTCCACTCCTGGTCCATTCAGCTGATTATGAGAGAACAGCCATTTTGAAAAGGTGTCCACTCCTGGCCCATTCAGATGGATATGAAGGAGCACCCATTCTGAAAAAGTGTCCAATCCTGGCCAATCAGCTGTTTATGAGAGAACAGCCATTATGAAAATGTGTTCACTCCTGGCCCAGACTGCTGATTATGAGAGAACAGCCCTTCTGAAAAGGTGTCCACTCCTGGCTCAGTCAGGTGGATATGAAGGAGCAGCCATTTTGAAAAGGTGTCCACTCCTGGCACAGTCAGCTGATTATGACAGAGCAGCCATTTTGAAAAGGTGTCCACTCTTGGCCCACTCAGCTGATTATGAGAGATTAGCCATTTTGAAAAGTTGTCCACTCGTGGCCTAGTCACGTGGATATGAAGGAGCAGCGATTTTAAAAAGGTGTCCACTCCTGGCCTAATCAGGTAGATATGAATGAGCAGCCATTCTGAAAAGGTGTCCGCTCCTGGCCCTGGCAGCTGATTATGAGACAATAGCCATTCTGAAAAGTTATCCACTCTTGTCCCATTCAGCTGATTATGAAAGAGCAGCCATTTTGAAAAGGTGTCCACTGCTGGCCTAGTCAGCTGATTATGAGAGAGCAGCCATTCTGAAAATGTGTCCACTCCTGGCCTAGTCAGGTGGATATGAAGGAGCAGCCATTCTCAAAAAGTGTCCACTCCTGGCCTAATCAGGTAGATATGAATGAGCAGCCATTCTGATAAGGTGTCCGCTCCTGGCCCAGGCAGCTGATTATGAGACAATAGCCATTCTGAAAAGTTATCCACACTTGGCCCAGTCAGCTGATTATGAAAGAGCAGCCATTTTGAAAAGGTGTCCACTCCTGGCCTAGTCAGCTGATTATGAGAGAGCAGCCATTCTGAAAATGTGTCCACTCCTGGCCTAGTCAGGTGGATATGAAGGAGCAGCCATTCTCAAAAAGTGTCCACTCCTGGCCCAGTCAGCTGATTATGAGAGAACAGCAATTCTTAAAAGTTGTCCACTCCTGACCGAGTCTGCTGATTATGAGAGATTAGCCATTTTGAAAAGGTGTCCACTCCTGGCTCCGTCAGGTGGATATGAAGGAGCAGCCATTTTGAAAAGGTGTCCACTCCTGGCCTAGTCAGGTGGATATGAAGCATCAGCCATTCTGAAAAGGTGTCCACTCCTGGCCCAGCCAGGTGAATATGAAGGAGCTGCAATTCTGAAAAGTTGTCCACTCCTGGTCCATTCAGCTGATTATGAGAGAACAGCCATTTTGAAAAGGTGTCCACTCCTGGCCCATTCAGATGGATATGAAGGAGCACCCATTCTGAAAAAGTGTCCAATCCTGGCCAAGTCAGCTGTTTATGAGAGAACAGCCATTATGAAAATGTGTCCACTCCTGGCCCAGACTGCTGATTATGAGAGAACAGCCCTTCTGAAAAGGTGTCCACTCCTGGCTCAGTCAGGTGGATATGAAGGAGCAGCCATTTTGAAAAGGTGTCCACTCCTGGCCCAGTCAGCTGATTATGACAGAGCAGCCATTTTGAAAAGGTGTCCACTCTTGGCCCACTCAGCTGATTATGAGAGATTAGCCATTTTGAAAAGTTGTCCACTCGTGGCCTAGTCACGTGAATATGAAGGAGCAGCGATTTTAAAAAGGTGTCCACTCCTGGCCTAATCAGGTAGATATGAATGAGCAGCCATTCTGAAAAGGTGTCCGCTCCTGGCCCTGGCAGCTGATTATGAGACAATAGCCGTTCTGAAAAGTTATCCACTCTTGGCCCAGTCAGCTGATTATGAAAGAGCAGCCATTTTGAAAAGGTGTCCACTCCTGGCCTAGTCAGCTGATTATGAGAGAGCAGCCATTCTGAAAATGTGTCCACTCCTGGCCTAGTCAGGTGGATATGAAGGAGCAGCCATTCTCAAAAAGTGTCCACTTCTGGCCTAATCAGGTAGATATGAATGAGCAGCCATTCTGAAAAGGTGTCCGCTCCTGGCCCAGGCAGCTGATTATGAGACAATAGCCATTCTGAAAAGTTATCCACACTTGGCCCAGTCAGCTGATTATGAAAGAGCAGCCATTTTGAAAAGGTGTCCACTCCTGGCCTAGTCAGCTGATTATGATTGAGCAGCCATTCTGAAAATGTGTCCACTCCTGGCCTAGTCAGGTGGATATGAAGGAGCAGCCATTCTCAAAAAGTGTCCACTCCTGGCCCAGTCAGCCGATTATGAGAGAACAGCAATTCTGAAAAGTTGTCCACTCCTGACCGAGTCTGCTGATTATGAGAGATTAGCCATTTTGAAAAGGTGTCCACTCCTGGCTCCGTCAGGTGGATATGAAGGAGCAGCCATTTTGAAAAGGTGTCCACTCCTGGCCTAGTCAGGTGGATATGAAGCAGCAGCCATTCTGAAAAGGTGTCCACTCCTGGCCCAGCCAGGTGAATATGAAGGAGCTGCAATTCTGAAAAGTTGTCCACTCCTGGTCCATTCAGCTGATTATGAGAGAACAGCCATTTTGAAAAGGTGTCCACTCCTGGCCCATTCAGATGGATATGAAGGAGCACCCATTCTGAAAAAGTGTCCAATCCTGGCCAAGTCAGCTGTTTATGAGAGAACAGCCATTCTGAAAATGTGTCCACTCCTGGCCCAGACTGCTGATTATGAGAGAACAGCCCTTCTGAAAAGGTGTCCACTCCTGGCTCCGTCAGGAGGATATGAAGGAGCAGCCATTTTGAAAAGGTGTCCACTCCTGGCCTAGTCAGGTGGATATGAAGCAGCAGCCATTCTGAAAAGGTGTCCACTCCTGGCCCAGCCAGGTGAATATGAAAGAGCTGCAATTCTGAAAAGTTGTCCACTCCTGGGCTATTCAGCTAATTATGAGAGAACAGACATTCTGAAAAGGTGTCCACTCCTGGCCTACTCAGGTATATATGAAGGAGAAGCCTTCTGAAAAGGTGTACACTCCTGTCCCAGTCAGCTGATTATGAGAGAGCAGACATTTTAAAAAGGTGTCCACTCCTGGCCTAGTCAGGTGGATATGAAGGAGCAGCCATTCTGAAAATGTGTCCACTCCTGGCCCAGTCAGCTGATTATGAGAGAGCAGCCATTTTCAAAAGGTGTCCACTCCTGGCATAGTCAGGTGGATATGAAGGAGCAGCCATTCTGAAGAGGTGTCAACTCCTGGTCCATTCAGCTGATTATGAGAGAACAGCCATTTTGAAAAGGTGTCCACTCCTGGCCCATTCAGATGGATATGAAGGAGCACCCATTCTGAAAAAGTGTCCAATCCTGGCCAAGTCAGCTGTTTATGAGAGAACAGCCATTCTGAAAATGTGTCCACTCCTGGCCCAGACTGCTGATTATGAGAGAACAGCCCTTCTGAAAAGGTGTCCACTCCTGGCTCAGTCAGGTGGATATGAAGGAGCAGCCATTTTGAAAAGGTGTCCACTCCTGGCACAGTCAGCTGATTATGACAGAGCAGCCATTTTGAAAAGGTGTCCACTCTTGGCCCACTCAGCTGATTATGAGAGAACAGCCATTCTGAAAAGTTGTCCACTCCTGACCCAGTCTGCTGATTATGAGAGATTAGCCATTTTGAAAAGGTGTCCACTCCTGGTCCATTCAGCTGATTATGAGAGAACAGCCATTCTGAAAAGGTGTCCACTCCTGGCCCTGGCAGCTGATTATGATACAATAGCCGTTCTGAAAAGTTATCCACTCTTGGCCCAGTCAGCTGATTATGAAAGAGCAGCCATTTTGAAAAGGTGTCCACTCCTGGCCTAGTCAGCTGATTATGAGAGAGCAGCCATTCTGAAAATGTGTCCACTCCTGGCCTAGTCAGGTGGATATGAAGGAGCAGCCATTCTCAAAAAGTGTCCACTCCTGGCCTCATCAGGTAGATATGAATGAGCAGCCATTCGGAAAAGGTGTCCGCTCCTGGCCCAGGCAGCTGATTATGAGACAATAGCCATTCTGAAAAGTTATCCACACTTGGTCCAGTCCGCTGATTATGAAAGAGCATCCATTTTGAAAAGGTGTCCACTCCTGGCCTAGTCAGCTGATTATGAGAGAGCAGCCATTCTGAAAATGTGTCCACTCCTGGCCTAGTCAGGTGGATATGAAGGAGCAGCCATTCTCAAAAAGTGTCCACTCCTGGCCCAGTCAGCTGATTATGAGAGAACAGCCATTCTGAAAAGTTGTCCACTCCTGACCCAGTCTGCTGATTATGAGAGATTAGCCATTTTGAAAAGGTGTCCACTCCTGGCCCAGTCAGCTGATTATGAGAGAACAGCCATTCTGAAAAGTTGTCCACTCCTCACCCAGTCTGCTGATTATGAGAGATTAGCCATTTTGAAAAGGTGTCCACTCCTGGCCTAGTCAGTTGATTATGAGAGAGCAGCCATTCTGAAAAGGTGTCCACTCCTGGCCCAGTCAGCGAATTATGAGAACAGCCATTCTGAAAAGGTGTCCACTCCTGGCCCAGTCAGGTGTATATGAAGGAGCAGCCATTCTGAAAAGGTGTCCACTCCTGGCCAAGTCAGCTGTTTATGAGAGAACAGCCATTCTGAAAATGTGTCCACTCCTGGCCCAGACTGCTGATTATGAGAGAACAGCCCTTCTGAAAAGGTGTCCACTCCTGGCTCCGTCAGGTGGATATGAAGGAGCAGCCATTTTGAAAAGGTGTCCACTCCTGGCCTAGTCAGGTGGATATGAAGCAGCAGCCATTCTGAAAAGGTGTCCACTCCTGGCCCAGCCAGGTGAATATGAAGGAGCTGCAATTCTGAAAAGTTGTCCACTCCTGGTCCATTCAGCTGATTATGAGAGAACAGCCATTCTGAAAAGGTGTCCACTCCTGGCCTACTCAGGTGGATATGAAGGAGAAGCCTTCTGAAAAGGTGTCCACTCCTGTCCCAGTCAGCTGATTATGAGAGAGCAGACATTTTAAAAAGGTGTCCACTCCTGGCCTAGTCAGGTGGATATGAAGGAGCAGCCATTCTGAAAAGGTGTCAACTCCTGGCCCAGTCAGCTGATTGTGTGAGAACAGCGATTTTGAAAATGTGTCCACTCCTGGCCCAGTCAGCTGATTATGAGAGAGCAGCCATTTTCAAAAGGTGTCCACTCCTGGCATAGTCAGGTGGATATGAAGGAGCAGCCATTCTGAAGAGGTGTAAACTCCTGGTCCATTCAGCTGATTATGAGAGAACAGCCATTTTGAAAAGGTGTCCACTCCTGGCCCATTCAGATGGATATGAAGGAGCACCCATTCTGAAAAAGTGTCCAATCCTGGCCAAGTCAGCTGTTTATGAGAGAACAGCCATTATGAAAATGTGTCCACTCCTGGCCCAGACTGCTGATTATGAGAGAACAGCCCTTCTGAAAAGGTGTCCACTCCTGGCTCAGTCAGGTGGATATGAAGGAGCAGCCATTTTGAAAAGGTGTCCACTCCTGGCACAGTCAGCTGATTATGACAGAGCAGCCATTTTGAAAAGGTGTCCACTCTTGGCCCACTCAGCTGATTATGAGAGATTAGCCATTTTGAAAAGTTGTCCACTCGTGGCCTAGTCACGTGAATATGAAGGAGCAGCGATTTTAAAAAGGTGTCCACTCCTGGCCTAATCAGGTAGATATGAATGAGCAGCCATTCTGAAAAGGTGTCCGCTCCTGGCCCTGGCAGCTGATTATGAGACAATAGCCGTTCTGAAAAGTTATCCACTCTTGGCCCAGTCAGCTGATTATGAAAGAGCAGCCATTTTGAAAAGGTGTCCACTCCTGGCCTAGTCAGCTGATTATGAGAGAGCAGCCATTCTGAAAATGTGTCCACTCCTGGCCTAGTCAGGTGGATATGAAGGAGCAGCCATTCTCAAAAAGTGTCCACTCCTGGCCTAATCAGGTAGATATGAATGAGCAGCCATTCTGAAAAGGTGTCCGCTCCTGGCCCAGGCAGCTGATTATGAGACAATAGCCATTCTGAAAAGTTATCCACACTTGGTCCAGTCCGCTGATTATGAAAGAGCATCCATTTTGAAAAGGTGTCCACTCCTGGCCTAGTCAGCTGATTATGAGAGAGCAGCCATTCTGAAAATGTGTCCACTCCTGGCCTAGTCAGGTGGATATGAAGGAGCAGCCATTCTCAAAAAGTGTCCACTCCTGGCCCAGTCAGCTGATTATGAGAGAACAGCCATTCTGAAAAGTTGTCCACTCCTGACCCAGTCTGCTGATTATGAGAGATTAGCCATTTTGAAAAGGTGTCCACTCCTGGCCCAGTCAGCTGATTATGAGAGAACAGCCATTCTGAAAAGTTGTCCACTCCTCACCCAGTCTGCTGATTATGAGAGATTAGCCATTTTGAAAAGGTGTCCACTCCTGGCCTAGTCAGTTGATTATGAGAGAGCAGCCATTCTGAAAAGGTGTCCACTCCTGGCCCAGTCAGCGAATTATGAGAACAGCCATTCTGAAAAGGTGTCCACTCCTGGCCCAGTCAGGTGTATATGAAGGAGCAGCCATTCTGAAAAGGTGTCCACTCCTGGCCAAGTCAGCTGTTTATGAGAGAACAGCAATTCTGAAAATGTGTCCACTCCTGGCCCAGACTGCTGATTATGAGAGAACAGCCCTTCTGAAAAGGTGTCCACTCCTGGCTCCGTCAGGTGGATATGAAGGAGCAGCCATTTTGAAAAGGTGTCCACTCCTGGCCTAGTCAGGTGGATATGAAGCAGCAGCCATTCTGAAAAGGTGTCCACTCCTGGCCCAGCCAGGTGAATATGAAGTAGCTGCAATTCTGAAAAGTTGTCCACTCCTGGTCCATTCAGCTGATTATGAGAGAACAGCCATTCTGAAAAGGTGTCCACTCCTGGCCTACTCAGGTGGATATGAAGGAGAAGCCTTCTGAAAAGGTGTCCACTCCTGTCCCAGTCAGCTGATTATGAGAGAGCAGACATTTTAAAAAGGTGTCCACTCCTGGCCTAGTCAGGTGGATATGAAGGAGCAACCATTCTGAAAAGGTGTCAACTCCTGGCCCAGTCAGCTGATTGTGTGAGAACAGCGATTTTGAAAATGTGTCCACTCCTGGCCCAGTCAGCTGATTATGAGAGAGCAGCCATTTTCAAAAGGTGTCCACTCCTGGCATAGTCAGGTGGATATGAAGGAGCAGCCATTCTGAAGAGGTGTCAACTCCTGGCCCAGTCACGTAGATATAAAGGAGCAGACATTCTGAAAAGGTGTCCACTCCTGGTCGAGTCAGCTGATTATGAGAGAACAGCCATTCTGAAAAGGTGTCCACTCCTGGCCTAGTCAGGTAGATATGAAGGAGCAGCCATTCTGAAAAGGTGTCCACTCCTGGCCCTGTCAGGTGGATATTAAGGAGAAGCCATTCTGAAAAGGTGTCCACTCCTGGGAGAGTTATCTGATTATGAGAGAACAGCCCTTCTGAAAAGGTGTCCACTCCTGGCCTAGTCAAGTGGATATGAAGGAGCCGCCATTTTGAAAAGGTGTCCACTCCTGGCCGAGTCAGCTGATTATGAGAGAGCAGCCATTTTGAAAAGCTGTCCACTCCTTGCCCAGTCAGCTGATTATGACAGAACAGCCATTTTGAAAAGGTGTCCACTCCTGGCCCAGTCAGCTGATTCTGAGAGAACAGGCATTCTGAAAAGATGTCCACTCCTGGCCAAGTCAGGTGGATATGAAGGAGCAGCCATTCTGAAAAGGTGTCTACTCCTGGCCCAGTCAGCTGATTATGAGAGAACAGCCATTCTGAAAAGGTGTCCACTCCTGGCCCAGTCAGGTGTATATGAAGGAGCAGCCATTCTGAAAAGGTGTCCACTCCTGGCCAAGTCATCTGTTTATGAGAGAACAGCCATTCTGAAAATGTGTCCACTCCTGGCCCAGACTGCTGATTATGAGAGAACAGCCCTTCTGAAAAGGTGTCCACTCCTGGCTCCGTCAGGTGGATATGAAGGAGCAGCCATTTTGAAAAGGTGTCCACTCCTGGCCTAGTCAGGTGGATATGAAGCAGCAGCCATTCTGAAAAGGTGTCCACTCCTGGCCCAGCCAGGTGAATATGAAGGAGCTGCAATTCTGAAAAGTTGTCCACTCCTGGTCCATTCAGCTGATTATGAGAGAACAGCCATTCTGAAAAGGTGTCCACTCCTGGCCTACTCAGGTGGATATGAAGGAGAAGCCTTCTGAAAAGGTGTCCACTCCTGTCCCAGTCAGCTGATTATGAGAGAGCAGACATTTTAAAAAGGTGTCCACTCCTGGCCTAGTCAGGTGGATATGAAGGAGCAGCCATTCTGAAAAGGTGTCAACTCCTGGCCCAGTCAGCTGATTGTGTGAGAACAGCGATTTTGAAAATGTGTCCACTCCTGGCCCAGTCAGCTGATTATGAGAGAGCAGCCATTTTCAAAAGGTGTCCACTCCTGGCATAGTCAGGTGGATATGAAGGAGCAGCCATTCTGAAGAGGTGTAAACTCCTGGTCCATTCAGCTGATTATGAGAGAACAGCCATTTTGAAAAGGTGTCCACTCCTGGCCCATTCAGATGGATATGAAGGAGCACCCATTCTGAAAAAGTGTCCAATCCTGGCCAAGTCAGCTGTTTATGAGAGAACAGCCATTATGAAAATGTGTCCACTCCTGGCCCAGACTGCTGATTATGAGAGAACAGCCCTTCTGAAAAGGTGTCCACTCCTGGCTCAGTCAGGTGGATATGAAGGAGCAGCCATTTTGAAAAGGTGTCCACTCCTGGCACAGTCAGCTGATTATGACAGAGCAGCCATTTTGAAAAGGTGTCCACTCTTGGCCCACTCAGCTGATTATGAGAGATTAGCCATTTTGAAAAGTTGTCCACTCGTGGCCTAGTCACGTGAATATGAAGGAGCAGCGATTTTAAAAAGGTGTCCACTCCTGGCCTAATCAGGTAGATATGAATGAGCAGCCATTCTGAAAAGGTGTCCGCTCCTGGCCCTGGCAGCTGATTATGAGACAATAGCCGTTCTGAAAAGTTATCCACTCTTGGCCCAGTCAGCTGATTATGAAAGAGCAGCCATTTTGAAAAGGTGTCCACTCCTGGCCTAGTCAGCTGATTATGAGAGAGCAGCCATTCTGAAAATGTGTCCACTCCTGGCCTAGTCAGGTGGATATGAAGGAGCAGCCATTCTCAAAAAGTGTCCACTCCTGGCCTAATCAGGTAGATATGAATGAGCAGCCATTCTGAAAAGGTGTCCGCTCCTGGCCCAGGCAGCTGATTATGAGACAATAGCCATTCTGAAAAGTTATCCACACTTGGTCCAGTCCGCTGATTATGAAAGAGCATCCATTTTGAAAAGGTGTCCACTCCTGGCCTAGTCAGCTGATTATGAGAGAGCAGCCATTCTGAAAATGTGTCCACTCCTGGCCTAGTCAGGTGGATATGAAGGAGCAGCCATTCTCAAAAAGTGTCCACTCCTGGCCCAGTCAGCTGATTATGAGAGAACAGCCATTCTGAAAAGTTGTCCACTCCTGACCCAGTCTGCTGATTATGAGAGATTAGCCATTTTGAAAAGGTGTCCACTCCTGGCCCAGTCAGCTGATTATGAGAGAACAGCCATTCTGAAAAGTTGTCCACTCCTCACCCAGTCTGCTGATTATGAGAGATTAGCCATTTTGAAAAGGTGTCCACTCCTGGCCTAGTCAGTTGATTATGAGAGAGCAGCCATTCTGAAAAGGTGTCCACTCCTGGCCCAGTCAGCGAATTATGAGAACAGCCATTCTGAAAAGGTGTCCACTCCTGGCCCAGTCAGGTGTATATGAAGGAGCAGCCATTCTGAAAAGGTGTCCACTCCTGGCCAAGTCAGCTGTTTATGAGAGAACAGCAATTCTGAAAATGTGTCCACTCCTGGCCCAGACTGCTGATTATGAGAGAACAGCCCTTCTGAAAAGGTGTCCACTCCTGGCTCCGTCAGGTGGATATGAAGGAGCAGCCATTTTGAAAAGGTGTCCACTCCTGGCCTAGTCAGGTGGATATGAAGCAGCAGCCATTCTGAAAAGGTGTCCACTCCTGGCCCAGCCAGGTGAATATGAAGTAGCTGCAATTCTGAAAAGTTGTCCACTCCTGGTCCATTCAGCTGATTATGAGAGAACAGCCATTCTGAAAAGGTGTCCACTCCTGGCCTACTCAGGTGGATATGAAGGAGAAGCCTTCTGAAAAGGTGTCCACTCCTGTCCCAGTCAGCTGATTATGAGAGAGCAGACATTTTAAAAAGGTGTCCACTCCTGGCCTAGTCAGGTGGATATGAAGGAGCAACCATTCTGAAAAGGTGTCAACTCCTGGCCCAGTCAGCTGATTGTGTGAGAACAGCGATTTTGAAAATGTGTCCACTCCTGGCCCAGTCAGCTGATTATGAGAGAGCAGCCATTTTCAAAAGGTGTCCACTCCTGGCATAGTCAGGTGGATATGAAGGAGCAGCCATTCTGAAGAGGTGTCAACTCCTGGCCCAGTCACGTAGATATAAAGGAGCAGACATTCTGAAAAGGTGTCCACTCCTGGTCGAGTCAGCTGATTATGAGAGAACAGCCATTCTGAAAAGGTGTCCACTCCTGGCCTAGTCAGGTAGATATGAAGGAGCAGCCATTCTGAAAAGGTGTCCACTCCTGGCCCTGTCAGGTGGATATTAAGGAGAAGCCATTCTGAAAAGGTGTCCACTCCTGGGAGAGTTATCTGATTATGAGAGAACAGCCCTTCTGAAAAGGTGTCCACTCCTGGCCTAGTCAAGTGGATATGAAGGAGCCGCCATTTTGAAAAGGTGTCCACTCCTGGCCGAGTCAGCTGATTATGAGAGAGCAGCCATTTTGAAAAGCTGTCCACTCCTTGCCCAGTCAGCTGATTATGACAGAACAGCCATTTTGAAAAGGTGTCCACTCCTGGCCCAGTCAGCTGATTCTGAGAGAACAGGCATTCTGAAAAGATGTCCACTCCTGGCCAAGTCAGGTGGATATGAAGGAGCAGCCATTCTGAAAAGGTGTCTACTCCTGGCCCAGTCAGCTGATTATGAGAGAACAGCCATTCTGAAAAGGTGTCCACTCCTGGCCTAGTCAGGTGGATATGAAGGAGGAGCCATTCTGAAAAGGTGTCCACTCCTGGCCCAGTCAGCTGATTATGAGAGAAAAGCCTTTCTGAATAGGTGTCCACTCCTGTCCTAGTCAGGTGGATATGAAGGAGGAGCCTTCTGAAAAGGTGTCCACTCCTGTCCCAGTCAACTGATTATGAGAGAGCAGACATTTGGAAAATGTGTCCACTCCTGGCCTAGTCAGGTGGATATGAAGTAGCAGCCATTCTGAAAAGGTGCCAATCCTGGCCCAGTCACGTGGATATGAAGGAGCAGCCATTCTGAAAAGGTGTCCACTCCTGGCCCAGTCAGGTGTATATGAAGGAGCAGCCATTTTGAAAATGTTTAAATTCCTGTCCCAGTCAGCTGGTTCTGAGAGAACAGCCATTTTGAAAAGGTGTCCACGCCTGGCCTAGTCAGGTGGATATGAAGGAGCAGCAATTCTGAAAAGGTGTCCACTCCTGGCCCAGCCAGGTGAATATGAAGGAGCTGCAATTCTGAAAAGTTGTCCACTCCTGGTCCATTCAGCTGATTATGAGAGAACAGCCATTTTGAAAAGGTGTCCACTCCTAGCCCATTAAGATGGATATGAAGGAGCACCCATTCTGAAAAAGTGTCCAATCCTGGCCAAGTCAGCTGTTTATGAGAGAACAGCCATTATGAAAATGTGTCCACTCCTGGCCCAGACTGCTGATTATGAGAGAACAGCCCTTCTGAAAAGGTGTCCACTCCTGGCTCAGTCAGGTGGATATGAAGGAGCAGCCATTTTGAAAAGGTGTCCACTCCTGGCCCAGTCAGCTGATTATGACAGAGCAGCCATTTTGAAAAGGTGTCCACTCTTGGCCCACTCAGCTGATTATGAGAGATTAGCCATTTTGAAAAGTTGTCCACTCGTGGCCTAGTCACGTGGATATGAAGGAGCAGCGATTTTAAAAAGGTGTCCACTCCTGGCCTAATCAGGTAGATATGAATGAGCAGCCATTCTGAAAAGGTGTCCGCTCCTGGCCCTGGCAGCTGATTATGAGACAATAGCCATTCTGAAAAGTTATCCACTCTTGGCCCAGTCAGCTGATTATGAAAGAGCAGCCATTTTGAAAAGGTGTCCACTCCTGGCCTAGTCAGCTGATTATGAGAGAGCAGCCATTCTGAAAATGTGTCCACTCCTGGCCTAGTCAGGTGGATATGAAGGAGCAGCCATTCTCAAAAAGTGTCCACTCCTGGCCTAATCAGGTAGATATGAATGAGCAGCCATTCTGAAAATGTGTCCACTCCTGGCCTAGTCAGGTGGATATGAAGGAGCAGCCATTCTCAAAAAGTGTCCACTCCTGGCCCAGTCAGCTGATTATGAGAGAACAGCCATTCTGAAAATGTGTCCACTCCTGGCCCAGACTGCTGATTATGAGAGAACAGCCCTTCTGAAAAGGTGTCCACTCCTGGCTCCGTCAGGTGGATATGAAGGAGCAGCCATTTTGAAAAGGTGTCCACTCCTGGCCTAGTCAGGTGGATATGAAGCAGCAGCCATTCTGAAAAGGTGTCCACTCCTGGCCCAGCCAGGTGAATATGAAGGAGCTGCAATTCTGAAAAGTTGTCCACTCCTGGTCCATTCAGCTGATTATGAGAGAACAGCCATTCTGAAAAGGTGTCCACTCCTGGCCTACTCAGGTGGATATGAAGGAGAAGCCTTCTGAAAAGGTGTCCACTCCTGTCCCAGTCAGCTGATTA
Source organism: Hemicordylus capensis (assembly GCF_027244095.1). Classification (NCBI taxonomy): domain Eukaryota; kingdom Metazoa; phylum Chordata; class Lepidosauria; order Squamata; family Cordylidae; genus Hemicordylus; species Hemicordylus capensis. The sequence goes on along the minus strand of NC_069668.1, from coordinate 7,665,089 downwards.
TGAGAGAGCAGACATTTTAAAAAGGTGTCCACTCCTGGCCTAGTCAGGTGGATATGATGGAGCAGCCATTCTGAAAAGGTGTCAACTCCTGGCCCAGTCAGCTGATTGTGTGAGAACAGCGATTTTGAAAATGTGTCCACTCCTGGCCCAGTCAGCTGATTATGAGAGAGCAGCCATTTTCAAAAGGTGTCCACTCCTGGCATAGTCAGGTGGATATGAAGGAGCAGCCATTCTGAAGAGGTGTAAACTCCTGGTCCATTCAGCTGATTATGAGAGAACAGCCATTTTGAAAAGGTGTCCACTCCTGGCCCATTCAGATGGATATGAAGGAGCACCCATTCTGAAAAAGTGTCCAATCCTGGCCAAGTCAGCTGTTTATGAGAGAACAGCCATTATGAAAATGTGTCCACTCCTGGCCCAGACTGCTGATTATGAGAGAACAGCCCTTCTGAAAAGGTGTCCACTCCTGGCTCAGTCAGGTGGATATGAAGGAGCAGCCATTTTGAAAAGGTGTCCACTCCTGGCCCAGTCAGCTGATTATGACAGAGCAGCCATTTTGAAAAGGTGTCCACTCTTGGCCCACTCAGCTGATTATGAGAGATTAGCCATTTTGAAAAGTTGTCCACTCGTGGCCTAGTCACGTGAATATGAAGGAGCAGCGATTTTAAAAAGGTGTCCACTCCTGGCCTAATCAGGTAGATATGAATGAGCAGCCATTCTGAAAAGGTGTCCGCTCCTGGCCCTGGCAGCTGATTATGAGACAATAGCCGTTCTGAAAAGTTATCCACTCTTGGCCCAGTCAGCTGATTATGAAAGAGCAGCCATTTTGAAAAGGTGTCCACTCCTGGCCTAGTCAGCTGATTATGAGAGAGCAGCCATTCTGAAAATGTGTCCACTCCTGGCCTAGTCAGGTGGATATGAAGGAGCAGCCATTCTCAAAAAGTGTCCACTCCTGGCCCAGTCAGCTGATTATGAGAGAACAGCCATTCTGAAAAGTTGTCCACTCCTGACCCAGTCTGCTGATTATGAGAGATTAGCCATTTTGAAAAGGTGTCCACTCCTGGCCCAGTCAGCTGATTATGAGAGAACAGCCATTCTGAAAAGTTGTCCACTCCTCACCCAGTCTGCTGATTATGAGAGATTAGCCATTTTGAAAAGGTGTCCACTCCTGGCCTAGTCAGTTGATTATGAGAGAGCAGCCATTCTGAAAAGGTGTCCACTCCTGGCCCAGTCAGCGAATTATGAGAACAGCCAATCTGAAAAGGTGTCCACTCCTGGCCCAGTCAGGTGTATATGAAGGAGCAGCCATTCTGAAAAGGTGTCCACTCCTGGCCAAGTCAGCTGTTTATGAGAGAACAGCAATTCTGAAAATGTGTCCACTCCTGGCCCAGACTGCTGATTATGAGAGAACAGCCCTTCTGAAAAGGTGTCCATTCCTGGCTCCGTCAGGTGGATATGAAGGAGCAGCCATTTTGAAAAGGTGTCCACTCCTGGCCTAGTCAGGTGGATATGAAGCAGCAGCCATTCTGAAAAGGTGTCCACTCCTGGCCCAGCCAGGTGAATATGAAGTAGCTGCAATTCTGAAAAGTTTTCCACTCCTGGTCCATTCAGCTGATTATGAGAGAACAGCCATTCTGAAAAGGTGTCCACTCCTGGCCTACTCAGGTGGATATGAAGGAGAAGCCTTCTGAAAAGGTGTCCACTCCTGTCCCAGTCAGCTGATTATGAGAGAGCAGACATTTTAAAAAGGTGTCAACTCCTGGCCCAGTCAGCTGATTGTGTGAGAACAGCGATTTTGAAAATGTGTCCACTCCTGGCCCAGTCAGCTGATTATGAGAGAGCAGCCATTTTCAAAAGGTGTCCACTCCTGGCATAGTCAGGTGGATATGAAGGAGCAGCCATTCTGAAGAGGTGTCAACTCCTGGCCCAGTCACGTAGATATAAAGGAGCAGACATTCTGAAAAGGTGTCCACTCCTGGTCGAGTCAGCTGATTATGAGAGAACAGCCATTCTGAAAAGGTGTCCACTCCTGGCCTAGTCAGGTAGATATGAAGGAGCAGCCATTCTGAAAAGGTGTCCACTCCTGGCCCTGTCAGGTGGATATTAAGGAGAAGCCATTCTGAAAAGGTGTCCACTCCTGGGAGAGTTATCTGATTATGAGAGAACAGCCCTTCTGAAAAGGTGTCCACTCCTGGCCTAGTCAAGTGGATATGAAGGAGCCGCCATTTTGAAAAGGTGTCCACTCCTGGCCGAGTCAGCTGATTATGAGAGAGCAGCCATTTTGAAAAGCTGTCCACTCCTTGCCCAGTCAGCTGATTATGACAGAACAGCCATTTTGAAAAGGTGTCCACTCCTGGCCCAGTCAGCTGATTCTGAGAGAACAGGCATTCTGAAAAGATGTCCACTCCTGGCCAAGTCAGGTGGATATGAAGGAGCAGCCATTCTGAAAAGGTGTCTACTCCTGGCCCAGTCAGCTGATTATGAGAGAACAGCCATTCTGAAAAGGTGTCCACTCCTGGCCTAATCAGGTGGATATGAAGGAGGAGCCATTCTGAAAAGGTGTCCACTCCTGGCCCAGTCAGCTGATTATGAGAGAAAAGCCTTTCTGAATAGGTGTCCACTCTTGTCCTAGTCAAGTGGATATGAAGGAGGAGCCTTCTGAAAAGGTGTCCACTCCTGTCCCAGTCAACTGATTATGAGAGAGCAGACATTTGGAAAATGTGTCCACTCCTGGCCTAGTAAGGTGGATATGAAGTAGCAGCCATTCTGAAAAGGTGCCAATCCTGGCCCAGTCACGTGGATATGAAGGAGCAGCAATTCTGAAAAGGTGTCCACTCCTGGCCCAGTCAGGTGTATATGAAGGAGCAGCCATTTTGAAAATGTTTAAATTCCTGTCCCAGTCAGCTGGTTCTGAGAGAACAGCCATTTGAAAAGGTGTCCACGCCTGGCCTAGTCAGGTGGATATGAAGGAGCAGCCATTCTGAAAAGGTGTCCACTCCTGGCCCAGCCAGGTGAATATGAAGGTGCTGCAATTCTGAAAAGTTGTCCACTCCTGGTCCATTCAGCTGATTATGAGAGAACAGCCATTTTGAAAAGGTGTCCACTCCTAGCCCTTTAAGATGGATATGAAGGAGCACCCATTCTGAAAAAGTGTCCAATCCTGGCCAAGTCAGCTGTTTATGAGAGAACAGCCATTATGAAAATGTGTCCACTCCTGGCCCAGACTGCTGATTATGAGAGAACAGCCCTTCTGAAAAGGTGTCCACTCCTGGCTCAGTCAGGTGGATATGAAGGAGCAGCCATTTTGAAAAGGTGTCCACTCCTGGCCCAGTCAGCTGATTATGACAGAGCAGCCATTTTGAAAAGGTGTCCACTCTTGGCCCACTCAGCTGATTATGAGAGATTAGCCATTTTGAAAAGTTGTCCACTCGTGGCCTAGTCACGTGGATATGAAGGAGCAGCGATTTTAAAAAGGTGTCCACTCCTGGCCTAATCAGGTAGATATGAATGAGCAGCCATTCTGAAAAGGTGTCCGCTCCTGGCCCTGGCAGCTGATTATGAGACAATAGCCATTCTGAAAAGTTATCCACTCTTGGCCCAGTCAGCTGATTATGAAAGAGCAGCCATTTTGAAAAGGTGTCCACTCCTGGCCTAGTAAGCTGATTATGAGAGAGCAGCCATTCTGAAAATGTGCCCACTCCTGGCCTAGTCAGGTGGATATGAAGGAGCAGCCATTCTCAAAAAGTGTCCACTCCTGGCCTAATCAGGTAGATATGAATGAGCAGCCATTCGGAAAAGGTGTCCGCTCCTGGCCCTGGCAGCTGATTATGAGACAATAGCCGTTCTGAAAAGTTATCCACTCTTGGCCCAGTCAGCTGATTATGAAAGAGCAGCCATTTTGAAAAGGTGTCCACTCCTGGCCTAGTAAGCTGATTATGAGAGAGCAGCCATTCTGAAAATGTGTCCACTCCTGGCCTAGTCAGGTGGATATGAAGGAGCAGCCATTCTCAAAAAGTGTCCACTCCTGGCCCAGTCAGCTGATTATGAGAGAACAGCCATTCTGAAAAGTTGTCCACTCCTGACCCAGTCTGCTGATTATGAGAGATTAGCCATTTTGAAAAGGTGTCCACTCCTGGCCCAGTCAGCTGATTATGAGAGAACAGCCATTCTGAAAAGTTGTCCACTCCTCACCCAGTCTGCTGATTATGAGAGATTAGCCATTTTGAAAAGGTGTCCACTCCTGGCCTAGTCAGTTGATTATGAGAGAGCAGCCATTCTGAAAAGGTGTCCACTCCTGGCCCAGTCAGCGAATTATGAGAACAGCCATTCTGAAAAGGTGTCCACTCCTGGCCCAGTCAGGTGTATATGAAGGAGCAGCCATTCTGAAAAGGTGTCCACTCCTGGCCAAGTCAGCTGTTTATGAGAGAACAGCAATTCTGAAAATGTGTCCACTCCTGGCCCAGACTGCTGATTATGAGAGAACAGCCCTTCTGAAAAGGTGTCCACTCCTGGCTCCGTCAGGTGGATATGAAGGAGCAGCCATTTTGAAAAGGTGTCCACTCCTGGCCTAGTCAGGTGGATATGAAGCAGCAGCCATTCTGAAAAGGTGTCCACTCCTGGCCCAGCCAGGTGAATATGAAGTAGCTGCAATAATGAAAAGTTTTCCACTCCTGGTCCATTCAGCTGATTATGAGAGAACAGCCATTCTGAAAAGGTGTCCACTCCTGCCCTACTCAGGTGGATATGAAGGAGAAGCCTTCTGAAAAGGTGTCCACTCCTGTCCCAGTCAGCTGATTATGAGAGAGCAGACATTTTAAAAAGGTGTCAACTCCTGGCCCAGTCAGCTGATTGTGTGAGAACAGCGATTTTGAAAATGTGTCCACTCCTGGCCCAGTCAGCTGATTATGAGAGAGCAGCCATTTTCAAAAGGTGTCCACTCCTGGCATAGTCAGGTGGATATGAAGGAGTAGCCATTCTGAAGAGGTGTCAACTCCTGGCCCAGTCACGTAGATATAAAGGAGCAGACATTCTGAAAAGGTGTCCACTCCTGGTCGAGTCAGCTGATTATGAGAGAACAGCCATTCTGAAAAGGTGTCCACTCCTGGCCTAGTCAGGTAGATATGAAGGAGCAGCCATTCTGAAAAGGTGTCCACTCCTGGCCCTGTCAGGTGGATATTAAGGAGAAGCCATTCTGAAAAGGTGTCCACTCCTGGGAGAGTTATCTGATTATGAGAGAACAGCCCTTCTGAAAAGGTGTCCACTCCTGGCCTAGTCAAGTGGATATGAAGGAGCCGCCATTTTGAAAAGGTGTCCACTCCTGGCCGAGTCAGCTGATTATGAGAGAGCAGCCATTTTGAAAAGCTGTCCACTCCTTGCCCAGTCAGCTGATTATGACAGAACAGCCATTTTGAAAAGGTGTCCACTCCTGGCCCAGTCAGCTGATTCTGAGAGAACAGGCATTCTGAAAAGATGTCCACTCCTGGCCAAGTCAGGTGGATATGAAGGAGCAGCCATTCTGAAAAGGTGTCTACTCCTGGCCCAGTCAGCTGATTATGAGAGAACAGCCATTCTGAAAAGGTGTCCACTCCTGGCCTAATCAGGTGGATATGAAGGAGGAGCCATTCTGAAAAGGTGTCCACTCCTGGCCCAGTCAGCTGATTATGAGAGAAAAGCCTTTCTGAATAGGTGTCCACTCCTGTCCTAGTCAAGTGGATATGAAGGAGGAGCCTTCTGAAAAGGTGTCCACTCCTGTCCCAGTCAACTGATTATGAGAGAGCAGACATTTGGAAAATGTGTCCACTCCTGGCCTAGTAAGGTGGATATGAAGTAGCAGCCATTCTGAAAAGGTGCCAATCCTGGCCCAGTCACGTGGATATGAAGGAGCAGCAATTCTGAAAAGGTGTCCACTCCTGGCCCAGTCAGGTGTATATGAAGGAGCAGCCATTTTGAAAATGTTTAAATTCCTGTCCCAGTCAGCTGGTTCTGAGAGAACAGCCATTTTGAAAAGGTGTCCACGCCTGGCCTAGTCAGGTGGATATGAAGGAGCAGCCATTCTGAAAAGGTGTCCACTCCTGGCCCAGCCAGGTGAATATGAAGGTGCTGCAATTCTGAAAAGTTGTCCACTCCTGGTCCATTCAGCTGATTATGAGAGAACAGCCATTTTGAAAAGGTGTCCACTCCTAGCCCATTAAGATGGATATGAAGGAGCACCCATTCTGAAAAAGTGTCCAATCCTGGCCAAGTCAGCTGTTTATGAGAGAACAGCCATTATGAAAATGTGTCCACTCCTGGCCCAGACTGCTGATTATGAGAGAACAGCCCTTCTGAAAAGGTGTCCACTCCTGGCTCAGTCAGGTGGATATGAAGGAGCAGCCATTTTGAAAAGGTGTCCACTCCTGGCCCAGTCAGCTGATTATGACAGAGCAGCCATTTTGAAAAGGTGTCCACTCTTGGCCCACTCAGCTGATTATGAGAGATTAGCAATTTTGAAAAGTTGTCCACTCGTGGCCTAGTCACGTGGATATGAAGGAGCAGCGATTTTAAAAAGGTGTCCACTCCTGGCCTAATCAGGTAGATATGAATGAGCAGCCATTCTGAAAAGGTGTCCGCTCCTGGCCCTGGCAGCTGATTATGAGACAATAGCCATTCTGAAAAGTTATCCACTCTTGGCCCAGTCAGCTGATTATGAAAGAGCAGCCATTTTGAAAAGGTGTCCACTCCTGGCCTAGTAAGCTGATTATGAGAGAGCAACCATTCTGAAAATGTGTCCACTAGTGGCCTAGTCAGGTGGATATGAAGGAGCAGCCATTCTCAAAAAGTGTCCACTCCTGGCCTAATCAAGTAGATATGAATGAGCAGCCATTCTGAAAAGGTGTCCGCTCCTGGCCCAGGCAGCTGATTATGAGACAATAGCCATTCTGAAAAGTTATCCACACTTGGCCCAGTCAGCTGATTATGAAAGAGCATCCATTTTGAAAAGGTGTCCACTCCTGGCCCAGTCAGCTGATTATGAGAGAACAGCCATTCTGAAAAGTTGTCTACTCCTGACCCAGTCAGCTGATTATCAGAGAACAGCCATTCTGAAAAGTTGTCTACTCCTGACCCAGTCTGCTGATTATGAGAGATTAGCCATTTTGAAAAGGTGTCCACTCCTGGCCTAGTCAGTTGATTATGAGAGAGCAGCCATTCTGAAAAGGTGTCCACTCCTGGCCTAGTCAGGTGGATGTGAAGGAGCAGCCATTCTGAAAAGGTGTCCACTCCTGGCCCAGTCAGCTGATTATGAGAGAATAGCCATTTTGAAAAGGTGTCCACTCCTGGCCCAGTCAGCGAATTATGAGAACAGCCCTTCTGAAAAGGTGTCCACTCCTGGCTCCGTCAGGTGGATATGAAGGAGCAGCCATTTTGAAAAGGTGTCCACTCCTGGCCCAGTCAGCTGATTATGACAGAGCAGCCATTTTGAAAAGGTGTCCACTGTTGGCCCACTCAGCTGATTATGAGAGATTAACCATTTTGAAAAGTTGCCACTCGTGGCCTAGTCACGTGGATATGAAGGAGCAGCGATTTTAAAAAGGTGTCCACTCCTGGCCTAATCAGGTAGATATGAATGAGCAGCCATTCTGAAAAGGTGTCCGCTCCTGGCCCTGGCAGCTGATTATGAGACAATAGCCATTCTGAAAAGTTATCCACTCTTGGCCCAGTCAGCTGATTATGAAAGAGCAGCCATTCTGAAAATGTGTCCACTAGTGGCCTAGTCAGGTGGATATGAAGGAGCAGCCATTCTCAAAAAGTGTCCACTCCTGGCCTAATCAGGTAGATATGAATGAGCAGCCAGTCTGAAAAGGTGTCCGCTCCTGGCCCAGGCAGCTGATTATGAGACAATAGCCATTCTGAAAAGTTATCCACACTTGGCCCAGTCAGCTGATTATGAAAGAGCATCCATTTTGAAAAGGTGTCCACTCCTGGCCCAGTCAGCTGATTATGAGAGAACAGCCATTCTGAAAAGTTGTCTACTCCTGACCCAGTCTGCTGATTATGAGAGATTAGCCATTTTGAAAAGGTGTCCACTCCTGGCCCAGTCAGCTGATTATGAGAGAACAGCCATTCTGAAAAGTTGTCTACTCCTGACCCAGTCTGCTGATTATGAGAGATTAGCCATTTTGAAAAGGTGTCCACTCCTGGCCTAGTCAGTTGATTATGAGAGAGCAGCCATTCTGAAAAGGTGTCCACTCCTGGCCTAGTCAGGTGGATGTGAAGGAGCAGCCATTCTGAAAAGGTGTCCACTCCTGGCCCAGTCAGCTGATTATGAGAGAATAGCCATTTTGAAAAGGTTTCCACTCCTGTCCCAGTCAGCTTATTATGAGAGAACAGCCATTCTGAAAATGTGTGCGCTCCTGGCACAGTCTGATGATTATGAGAGAGTAGCCATTTTGAAAAGGTTTCCACTCCTGGCCTAGTCAGGTGGATATGAATGAGCAGCCATTCTGAAAAGGTGTCAATTCCTGGCCCAGTCAACTGATTGTGTGAGAACAGCCATTCTGAAAAGGTGTCCACTCCTGGCCTAGTCAGGTGGATATGAAGGAGGAGCCATTCTGAAAAGGTGTCCACTCCTGGCCCAGTCAGCTGATTATGAGAGGGCAGCCATTTTGAAAAGGTGTCCACGCCTGGCCTAGTCAGGTGGATATGAATGAGCAGCCATTCTGAAAATGTGTCCACTCCTGGCCTAGTCAGGTGGATATGAAGGAGCAGCCATTCTCAAAAAGTGTCCACTCCTGGCCTAATCAGGTAGATATGAATGAGCAGCCATTCTGAAAATGTGTCCACTCCTGGCCTAGTCAGGTGGATATGAAGGAGCAGCCATTCTCAAAAAGTGTCCACTCCTGGCCCAGTCAGCTGATTATGAGAGAACAGCCATTCTGAAAAGTTGTCCACTCCTGACCCAGTCTGCTGATTATGAGAGATTAGCCATTTTGAAAAGGTGTCCACTCCTGGCCCAGTCAGCTGATTATGAGAGAACAGCCATTCTGAAAAGTTGTCCACTCCTCACCCAGTCTGCTGATTATGAGAGATTAGCCATTTTGAAAAGGTGTCCACTCCTGGCCTAGTCAGTTGATTATGAGAGAGCAGCCATTCTGAAAAGGTGTCCACTCCTGGCCCAGTCAGCGAATTATGAGAACAGCCCTTCTGAAAAGGTGTCCACTCCTGGCTCCGTCAGGTGGATATGAAGGAGCAGCCATTTTGAAAAGGTGTCCACTCCTGGCCTAGTCAGGTGGATATGAAGCAGCAGCCATTCTGAAAAGGTGTCCACTCCTGGCCCAGCCAGGTGAATATGAAGTAGCTGCAATTCTGAAAAGTTGTCCACTCCTGGTCCATTCAGCTGATTATGAGAGAACAGCCATTCTGAAAAGGTGTCCACTCCTGGCCTACTCAGGTGGATATGAAGGAGAAGCCTTCTGAAAAGGTGTCCACTCCTGTCCCAGTCAGCTGATTATGAGAGAGCAGACATTTTAAAAAGGTGTCCACTACTGGCCTAGTCAGGTGGATATGAAGGAGCAACCATTCTGAAAAGTTGTCAACTCCTGGCCCAGTCAGCTGATTGTGTGAGAACAGCGATTTTGAAAATGTGTCCACTCCTGGCCCAGTCAGCTGATTATGAGAGAGCAGCCATTTTCAAAAGGTGTCCACTCCTGGCATAGTCAGGTGGATATGAAGGAGCAGCCATTCTGAAGAGGTGTCAACTCCTGGCCCAGTCACGTAGATATAAAGGAGCAGACATTCTGAAAAGGTGTCCACTCCTGGTCGAGTCAGCTGATTATGAGAGAACAGCCATTCTGAAAAGGTGTCCACTCCTGGCCTAGTCAGGTAGATATGAAGGAGCAGCCATTCTGAAAAGGTGTCCACTCCTGGCCCTGTCAGGTGGATATTAAGGAGAAGCCATTCTGAAAAGGTGTCCACTCCTGGGAGAGTTATCTGATTATGAGAGAACAGCCCTTCTGAAAAGGTGTCCACTCCTGGCCTAGTCAAGTGGATATGAAGGAGCCGCCATTTTGAAAAGGTGTCCACTCCTGGCCGAGTCAGCTGATTATGAGAGAGCAGCCATTTTGAAAAGCTGTCCACTCCTTGCCCAGTCAGCTGATTATGACAGAACAGCCATTTTGAAAAGGTGTCCACTCCTGGCCCAGTCAGCTGATTCTGAGAGAACAGGCATTCTGAAAAGATGTCCACTCCTGGCCAAGTCAGGTGGATATGAAGGAGCAGCCATTCTGAAAAGGTGTCTACTCCTGGCCCAGTCAGCTGATTATGAGAGAACAGCCATTCTGAAAAGGTGTCCACTCCTGGCCTAGTCAGGTGGATATGAAGGAGGAGCCATTCTGAAAAGGTGTCCACTCCTGGCCCAGTCAGCTGATTATGAGAGAAAAGCCATTCTGAATAGGTGTCCACTCCTGTCCTAGTCAGGTGGATATGAAGGAGGAGCCTTCTGAAAAGGTGTCCACTCCTGTCCCAGTCAACTGATTATGAGAGAGCAGACATTTGGAAAATGTGTCCACTCCTGGCCTAGTCAGGTGGATATGAAGTAGCAGCCATTCTGAAAAGGTGCCAATCCTGGCCCAGTCACGTGGATATGAAGGAGCAGCCATTCTGAAAAGGTGTCTACTCCTGGCCCAGTCAGCTGATTATGAGAGAACAGCCATTCTGAAAAGGTGTCCACTCCTGGCCTAGTCAGGTGGATATGAAGGAGGAGCCATTCTGAAAAGGTGTCCACTCCTGGCCCAGTCAGCTGATTATGAGAGAAAAGCCATTCTGAATAGGTGTCCACTCCTGTCCTAGTCAGGTGGATATGAAGGAGGAGCCTTCTGAAAAGTTGTCCACTCCTGTCCCAGTCAACTGATTATGAGAGAGCAGACATTTGGAAAATGTGTCCACTCCTGGCCTAGTCAGGTGGATATGAAGTAGCAGCCATTCTGAAAAGGTGCCAATCCTGGCCCAGTCACGTGGATATGAAGGAGCAGCCATTCTGAAAAGGTGTCCACTCCTGGCCCAGTCAGGTGTATATGAAGGAGCAGCCATTTTGAAAATGTTTAAATTCCTGTCCCAGTCAGCTGGTTCTGAGAGAACAGCCATTTTGAAAAGGTGTCCACGCCTGGCCTAGTCAGTTGGATATGAAGTAGCAGCAATTCTGAAAAGGTGTCCACTCCTGGCCCAGCCAGGTGAATATGAAGGAGCTGCAATTCTGAAAAGTTGTCCACTCCTGGTCCATTCAGCTGATTATGAGAGAACAGCCATTTTGAAAAGGTGTCCACTCCTAGCCCATTAAGATGGATATGAAGGAGCACCCATTCTGAAAAAGTGTCCAATCCTGGCCAAGTCAGCTGTTTATGAGAGAACAGCCATTATGAAAATGTGTCCACTCCTGGCCCAGACTGCTGATTATGAGAGAACAGCCCTTCTGAACAGGTGTCCACTCCTGGCTCAGTCAGGTGGATATGAAGGAGCAGCCATTTTGAAAAGGTGTCCACTCCTGGCCCAGTCAGCTGATTATGACAGAGCAGCCATTTTGAAAAGGTGTCCACTGTTGGCCCACTCAGCTGATTATGAGAGATTAACCATTTTGAAAAGTTGTCCACTCGTGGCCTAGTCACGTGGATATGAAGGAGCAGCGATTTTAAAAAGGTGTCCACTCCTGGCCTAATCAGGTAGATATGAATGAGCAGCCATTCTGAAAAGGTGTCCGCTCCTGGCCCTGGCAGCTGATTATGAGACAATAGCCATTCTGAAAAGTTATCCACTCTTGGCCCAGTCAGCTGATTATGAAAGAGCAGCCATTCTGAAAATGTGTCCACTAGTGGCCTAGTCAGGTGGATATGAAGGAGCAGCCATTCTCAAAAAGTGTCCACTCCTGGCCTAATCAGGTAGATATGAATGAGCAGCCAGTCTGAAAAGGTGTCCGCTCCTGGCCCAGGCAGCTGATTATGAGACAATAGCCATTCTGAAAAGTTATCCACACTTGGCCCAGTCAGCTGATTATGAAAGAGCATCCATTTTGAAAAGGTGTCCACTCCTGGCCCAGTCAGCTGATTATGAGAGAACAGCCATTCTGAAAAGTTGTCTACTCCTGACCCAGTCTGCTGATTATGAGAGATTAGCCATTTTGAAAAGGTGTCCACTCCTGGCCCAGTCAGCTGATTATGAGAGAACAGCCATTCTGAAAAGTTGTCTACTCCTGACCCAGTCTGCTGATTATGAGAGATTAGCCATTTTGAAAAGGTGTCCACTCCTGGCCTAGTCAGTTGATTATGAGAGAGCAGCCATTCTGAAAAGGTGTCCACTCCTGGCCTAGTCAGGTGGATGTGAAGGAGCAGCCATTCTGAAAAGGTGTCCACTCCTGGCCCAGTCAGCTGATTATGAGAGAATAGCCATTTTGAAAAGGTTTCCACTCCTGTCCCAGTCAGCTTATTATGAGAGAACAGCCATTCTGAAAATGTGTGCGCTCCTGGCACAGTCTGATGATTATGAGAGAGTAGCCATTTTGAAAAGGTTTCCACTCCTGGCCTAGTCAGGTGGATATGAATGAGCAGCCATTCTGAAAAGGTGTCAATTCCTGGCCCAGTCAACTGATTGTGTGAGAACAGCCATTCTGAAAAGGTGTCCACTCCTGGCCTAGTCAGGTGGATATGAAGGAGGAGCCATTCTGAAAAGGTGTCCACTCCTGGCCCAGTCAGCTGATTATGAGAGGGCAGCCATTTTGAAAAGGTGTCCACGCCTGGCCTAGTCAGGTGGATATGAATGAGCAGCCATTCTGAAAATGTGTCCACTCCTGGCCTAGTCAGGTGGATATGAAGGAGCAGCCATTCTCAAAAAGTGTCCACTCCTGGCCTAATCAGGTAGATATGAATGAGCAGCCATTCTGAAAATGTGTCCACTCCTGGCCTAGTCAGGTGGATATGAAGGAGCAGCCATTCTCAAAAAGTGTCCACTCCTGGCCCAGTCAGCTGATTATGAGAGAACAGCCATTCTGAAAAGTTGTCCACTCCTGACCCAGTCTGCTGATTATGAGAGATTAGCCATTTTGAAAAGGTGTCCACTCCTGGCCCAGTCAGCTGATTATGAGAGAACAGCCATTCTGAAAAGTTGTCCACTCCTCACCCAGTCTGCTGATTATGAGAGATTAGCCATTTTGAAAAGGTGTCCACTCCTGGCCTAGTCAGTTGATTATGAGAGAGCAGCCATTCTGAAAAGGTGTCCACTCCTGGCCCAGTCAGCGAATTATGAGAACAGCCCTTCTGAAAAGGTGTCCACTCCTGGCTCCGTCAGGTGGATATGAAGGAGCAGCCATTTTGAAAAGGTGTCCACTCCTGGCCTAGTCAGGTGGATATGAAGCAGCAGCCATTCTGAAAAGGTGTCCACTCCTGGCCCAGCCAGGTGAATATGAAGTAGCTGCAATTCTGAAAAGTTGTCCACTCCTGGTCCATTCAGCTGATTATGAGAGAACAGCCATTCTGAAAAGGTGTCCACTCCTGGCCTACTCAGGTGGATATGAAGGAGAAGCCTTCTGAAAAGGTGTCCACTCCTGTCCCAGTCAGCTGATTATGAGAGAGCAGACATTTTAAAAAGGTGTCCACTCCTGGCCTAGTCAGGTGGATATGAAGGAGCAACCATTCTGAAAAGGTGTCAACTCCTGGCCCAGTCAGCTGATTGTGTGAGAACAGCGATTTTGAAAATGTGTCCACTCCTGGCCCAGTCAGCTGATTATGAGAGAGCAGCCATTTTCAAAAGGTGTCCACTCCTGGCATAGTCAGGTGGATATGAAGGAGCAGCCATTCTGAAGAGGTGTCAACTCCTGGCCCAGTCACGTAGATATAAAGGAGCAGACATTCTGAAAAGGTGTCCACTCCTGGTCGAGTCAGCTGATTATGAGAGAACAGCCATTCTGAAAAGGTGTCCACTCCTGGCCTAGTCAGGTAGATATGAAGGAGCAGCCATTCTGAAAAGGTGTCCACTCCTGGCCCTGTCAGGTGGATATTAAGGAGAAGCCATTCTGAAAAGGTGTCCACTCCTGGGAGAGTTATCTGATTATGAGAGAACAGCCCTTCTGAAAAGGTGTCCACTCCTGGCCTAGTCAAGTGGATATGAAGGAGCCGCCATTTTGAAAAGGTGTCCACTCCTGGCCGAGTCAGCTGATTATGAGAGAGCAGCCATTTTGAAAAGCTGTCCACTCCCTGCCCAGTCAGCTGATTATGACAGAACAGCCATTTTGAAAAGGTGTCCACTCCTGGCCCAGTCAGCTGATTCTGAGAGAACAGGCATTCTGAAAAGATGTCCACTCCTGGCCAAGTCAGGTGGATATGAAGGAGCAGCCATTCTGAAAAGGTGTCTACTCCTGGCCCAGTCAGCTGATTATGAGAGAACAGCCATTCTGAAAAGGTGTCCACTCCTGGCCTAGTCAGGTGGATATGAAGGAGGAGCCATTCTGAAAAGGTGTCCACTCCTGGCCCAGTCAGCTGATTATGAGAGAAAAGCCATTCTGAATAGGTGTCCACTCCTGGCCTAGTCAGGTGGATATGAAGTAGCAGCCATTCTGAAAAGGTGCCAATCCTGGCCCAGTCACGTGGATATGAAGGAGCAGCCATTCTGAAAAGGTGTCCACTCCTGGCCCAGTCAGGTGTATATGAAGGAGCAGCCATTTTGAAAATGTTTAAATTCCTGTCCCAGTCAGCTGGTTCTGAGAGAACAGCCATTTTGAAAAGGTGTCCACGCCTGGCCTAGTCAGGTGGATATGAAGTAGCAGCAATTCTGAAAAGGTGTCCACTCCTGGCCCAGCCAGGTGAATATGAAGGAGCTGCAATTCTGAAAAGTTGTCCACTCCTGGTCCATTCAGCTGATTATGAGAGAACAGCCATTTTGAAAAGGTGTCCACTCCTAGCCCATTAAGATGGATATGAAGGAGCACCCATTCTGAAAAAGTGTCCAATCCTGGCCAAGTCAGCTGTTTATGAGAGAACAGCCATTATGAAAATGTGTCCACTCCTGGCCCAGACTGCTGATTATGAGAGAACAGCCCTTCTGAAAAGGTGTCCACTCCTGGCTCAGTCAGGTGGATATGAAGGAGCAGCCATTTTGAAAAGGTGTCCACTCCTGGCCCAGTCAGCTGATTATGACAGAGCAGCCATTTTGAAAAGGTGTCCACTCTTGGCCCACTCAGCTGATTATGAGAGATTAGCCATTTTGAAAAGTTGTCCACTCGTGGCCTAGTCACGTGGATATGAAGGAGCAGCGATTTTAAAAAGGTGTCCACTCCTGGCCTAATCAGGTAGATATGAATGAGCAGCCATTCTGAAAAGGTGTCCGCTCCTGGCCCTGGCAGCTGATTATGAGACAATAGCCATTCTGAAAAGTTATCCACTCTTGGCCCAGTCAGCTGATTATGAAAGAGCAGCCATTCTGAAAATGTGTCCACTAGTGGCCTAGTCAGGTGGATATGAAGGAGCAGCCATTCTCAAAAAGTGTCCACTCCTGGCCTAATCAGGTAGATATGAATGAGCAGCCAGTCTGAAAAGGTGTCCGCTCCTGGCCCAGGCAGCTGATTATGAGACAATAGCCATTCTGAAAAGTTATCCACACTTGGCCCAGTCAGCTGATTATGAAAGAGCATCCATTTTGAAAAGGTGTCCACTCCTGGCCCAGTCAGCTGATTATGAGAGAACAGCCATTCTGAAAAGTTGTCTACTCCTGACCCAGTCTGCTGATTATGAGAGATTAGCCATTTTGAAAAGGTGTCCACTCCTGGCCCAGTCAGCTGATTATGAGAGAACAGCCATTCTGAAAAGTTGTCTACTCCTGACCCAGTCTGCTGATTATGAGAGATTAGCCATTTTGAAAAGGTGTCCACTCCTGGCCTAGTCAGTTGATTATGAGAGAGCAGCCATTCTGAAAAGGTGTCCACTCCTGGCCTAGTCAGGTGGATGTGAAGGAGCAGCCATTCTGAAAAGGTGTCCACTCCTGGCCCAGTCAGCTGATTATGAGAGAATAGCCATTTTGAAAAGGTGTCCACTCCTGTCCCAGTCAGCTTATTATGAGAGAACAGCCATTCTGAAAATGTGTGCGCTCCTGGCACAGTCTGATGATTATGAGAGAGTAGCCATTTTGAAAAGGTTTCCACTCCTGGCCTAGTCAGGTGGATATGAATGAGCAGCCATTCTGAAAAGGTGTCAATTCCTGGCCCAGTCAGCTGATTGTGTGAGAACAGCCATTCTGAAAAGGTGTCCACTCCTGGCCTAGTCAGGTGGATATGAAGGAGGAGCCATTCTGAAAAGGTGTCCACTCCTGGCCCAGTCAGCTGATTATGAGAGGGCAGCCATTTTGAAAAGGTGTCCACGCCTGGCCTAGTCAGGTGGATATGAATGAGCAGCCATTCTGAAAATGTGCTCACTCCTGGCCCAATCAGGTGAATATGAAGGAGCAGCCATTCTTAAAAGTTTTCCGCTCCTGGCCCAGTCAGGTGGATATGAAGGAGCAGCCATTGTGAAAAGATGTCCACTCCTCGCCTAGTCAGATGGATATGAAGGAGCAGCCATTCTCAAAAGGTGTCCACTCGTGGCCCAGTCAGCTGATTATGAGAGAACAGCAATTTTGAAAAGGTATACACTCCAGACTCAGTCAGCTGATTATGAAAGAACAGCCATTCTGAACAGGTGTCCACTCTTGGCCAAGTCAGGTGGATATGAAGCAGCAGCCATTCTGAAAACGTGTCCATTCCTGGCCGAGTCACCTGATTATGAGAGAACAGCCATTCTGAAAAGGTGTCCACTCCTGGCCTAGTCAGGTAGATATGAAGGAGCAGCCATTCTGAAAAGTTGTCGACTCTTGGCCCACTCAGCTGATTAAGATAGAACAGCCATTCTGAAAAGGTGTCCACTCCAGGCCCAGTCAGGTGGATATGAAGGAGCAGCCATTTTGAAAAGGTGTCCACTCCTGGCCCTGTCAGGTGAATATGAAGGAGAATCCATTCTGAAAAGGTGAGCACTCCTGGCCAAATCAGCTGATTATGAGAGAACAGCCATTCTGAAAAGGTGTCCACTCCTGCCCTAGTCAGGTGGATATGAAGGTGGAGCCTTCTGAAAAGGTGTCCACTCCTGGCCGAATCAGCTGATTATGAGAGAGCAGACATTTTGAAAAGGTGTCCACTCCTAGCCTAGTCAGGTAGATATGAAGGAGCAGCCATTCTGAAAAGGTGTCAACTCCTGGTCCAGTCAGCTTAATTGTGTGAGAACAGCCATTTTGAAAATGTGTCCACTCCTGGCCCAGTCAGCTGATTATGAGAGAGCAGCCATTTTGAAAAGGTGTCCAAGCCTGGCCTAGTCAGGTGGATATGAATGAGCAGCCATTCTGAAAATGTGCTCACTCCTGGCCCAATCAGGTGGATATGAAGGAGGAGCCATTCTGAAAAGGTGTCCACTCCTGGCCTAGTCAGGTGGATATGAAGGAGGAGCCATTCTGAAAAGGTGTCTACTCCTGACCCAGTCTGCTGATTATGAGAGATTAGCCATTTTGAAAAGGTGTCCACTCCTGGCCTAGTCAGTTTATTATGAGAGAGCAGCCATTCTGAAAAGGTGTCCACTCCTGGCCTAGTCAGGTGGATGTGAAGGAGCAGCCATTCTGAAAAGGTGTCCACTCCTGGCCCAGTCAGCTGATTATGAGAGAAAAGCCATTCTGAATAGGTGTCCACTCCTGTCCTAGTCAGGTGGATATGAAGGAGGAGCCTTCTGAAAAGGTGTCCACTCCTGTCCCAGTCAACTGATTATGAGAGAGCATACATTTTGAAAATGTGTCCACTCCTGGCCTAGTCAGGTGGATATGAAGTAGCAGCCATTCTGAAAAGGTGCCAATCCTGGCCCAGTCACGTGGATATGAAGGAGCAGCCATTCTGAAAAGGTGTCCACTCCTGGCCCAGTCAGCGAATTATGAGAACAGCCATTCTGAAAAGGTATCCACTCCAGGCCCAGTCAGGTGTATATGAAGGAGCAGCCATTTTGAAAACGTTTAAATTCCTGTCCCAGTCAGCTGATCATGAGGGAACAGCCATTTTGAAAAGGTGTCCACGCCTGGCCTAGTCAGGTGGATATGAAGGAGCAGCCATTCTGAAAAGGTGTCCACTCCTGGCCCAGCCAGGTGAATATGAAGAAGCTGCAATTCTGAAAAGTTGTCCACTCCTGGTCCATTCAGCTGATTATGAGAGAACAGCCATTTTGAAAAGGTGTCCACTCCTGGCCCATTCAGATGGATATGAAGGAGCACCCATTCTGAAAAAGTGTCCAATCCTGGCCAAGTCAGCTGTTTATGAGAGAACAGCCATTCTGAAAATGTGTCCACTCCTGGCCCAGACTGCTGATTATGAGAGAACAGCCCTTCTGAAACGGTGTCCACTCCTGGCTCAGTCAGGTGGATATGAAGGAGCAGCCATTTTGAAAAGGTGTCCACTCCTGGCCCAGTCAGCTGATTATGACAGAGCAGCCATTTTGAAAACGTGTCCACTCTTGGCCCAGTCAGCTGATTATGAGAGAACAGCCATTCTGAAAAGGTGTCCACTCCTGGCCTAGTCAGGTGGATATGAAGGAGGAGCCTTCTGAAAAGGTGTCCACTCCTGTCACTGTCAGGTGATTATGAGAGAGCAGACATTTTGAAAAGGTGTACACTCCTAGCCTACTCAGGTGGATATGAAGGAGCAGCCATTCTGAAAAGGTGTCAACTCCTGATCCATTCAGCTTAATTGTGTGAGAACAGCCTTTTTGAAAATGTGTCAACTCCTGGCCCAGTCAGCTGATTATGAGAGGGCAGCCATTTTGAAAAGGTGTCCACGCCTGGCCTAGTCAGGTGGATATGAATGAGCAGCCATTCTGAAAATGTGCTCACTCCTGGCCCAATCAGGTGAATATGAAGGAGCAGCCATTCTTAAAAGGTTTCCACTCCTGGCCCAGTCAGGTGGATATGAAGGAGCAGCCATTGTGAAAAGATGTCCACTCCTCGCCTAGTCAGATGGATATGAAGGAGCAGCCATTCTCAAAAGGTGTCCACTCGTGGCCCAGTCAGCTGATTATGAGAGAAGAGCAATTTTGAAAAGGTATCCACTCCAGACTCAGTCAGCTGATTATGAAAGAACAGCCATTCTGAACAGGTGTCCACTCCTGGCCAAGTCAGGTGGATATGAAGGAGCAGCCATTCTGAAAACGTGTCCATTCCTGGCCGAGTCACCTGATTATGAGAGAACAGCCATTCTGAAAAGGTGTCCACTCCTGGCCTAGTCAGGTAGATATGAAGGAGCAGCCATTCTGAAAAGGTGTCGACTCTTGGCCCAGTCAGCTGATTAAGATAGAACAGCCATTCTGAAAAGGTGTCCACTCCAGGCCCAGTCAGGTGGATATGAAGGAGCAGCCATTTTGAAAAGGTGTCCACTCCTGGCCGTGTCAGGTGAATATGAAGGAGAAGCCATTCTGAAAAGGTGTCCACTCCTGGCCGAATCAGCTGATTATGAGAGAACAGCCATTCTGAAAAGGTGTCCACTCCTGGCCTAGTCAGGAGGATATGAAGGAGAAGCCTTCTGAAAAGGTGTCCACTCCTGTCCCAGTCAGCTGATTGTGTGAGATCAGCCATTTTGAAAATGTGTCCACTCCTGGCCCAGTCAGCTGATTATGAGAGAGCAGCCATTTTCAAAAGGTGTCCACTCCTGGCATAGTCAGGTGGATATGAAGGAGCAGCCATTCTGAAGAGGTGTCAACTCCTGGCCCAGTCAGGTAGATATAAAGGAGCAGACATTCTGAAAAGGTGTTCACTCCTGGTCGAGTCAGCTGATTATGAGAGAACAGCCATTCTGAAAAGGTGTCCACTCCTGGCCTAGTCAGGTAGATATGAAGGAGCAGCCATTCTGAAAAGGTGTCCACTCCTGGCCCTGTCAGGTGGATATTAAGGAGAAGCCATTCTGAAAAGGTGTCCACTCCTGGGAGAGTTATCTGATTATGAGAGAACAGCCCTTCTGAAAAGGTGTCCACTCCTGGCCTAGTCAAGTGGATATTAAGGAGCCGCCATTTTGAAAAGGTGTTCACTCCTGGCCGAGTCAGCTGATTATGAGAGAGCAGCCATTTTGAAAAGCTGTCCACTCCTTGCCCAGTCAGCTGATTATGACAGAACAGCCATTTTGAAAAGGTGTCCACTCCTGGCCCAGTCAGCTGATTCTGAGAGAACAGGCATTCTGAAAAGATGTCCACTCCTGGCCAAGTCAGGTGGATATGAAGGAGCAGCCATTCTGAAAAGGTGTCCACTCCTGGCCCAGCCAGGTGAATATGAAGGAGCTGCAATTCTGAAAAGTTGTCCACTCCTGGTCCATTCAGCTGATTATGAGAGAACAGCCATTTTGAAAAGGTGTCCACTCCTAGCCCATTCAGATGGATATGAAGGAGCACCCATTCTGAAAAAGTGTCCAATCCTGGCCAAGTCAGCTGTTTATGAGAGAACAGCCATTATGAATATGTGTCCACTCCTGGCCCAGACTGCTGATTATGAGAGAACAGCCCTTCTGAAAAGGTGTCCACTAATGGCTCAGTCAGGTGGATATGAAGCAGCAGCCATTTTGAAAAGGTGTCCACTCCTGGCCCAGTCAGCTGATTATGACAGAGCAGCCAATTTGAAAACGTGTCCACTCTTGGCCCAGTCAGCTGATTATGAGAGAACAGCCATTCTGAAAAGGTGTCCACTCCTGGCCTAGTCAGGTGGATATGAAGGAGGAGCCTTCTGAAAAGGTGTCCACTCCTGTCCCTGTCAGGTGATTATGAGAGAGCAGCCATTTTGAAAAGGTGTCCACGCCTGGCCTAGTCAGGTGGATATGAATGAGCAGCCATTCTGAAAATGTGCTCACTCCTGTCCCAATCAGGTGAATATGAAGGAGCAGCCATTCTTAAAAGTTTTCCACTCCTGGTCCAGTCAGGTGGATATGAAGGAGCAGCCATTGTGAAAAGATGTCCACTCCTCGCCTAGTCAGATGGATATGAAGGAGCAGCCATTCTCAAAAGGTGTCCACTCCTGGCCTAGTCAGGTAGATATGAAGGAGCAGCCATTCTGAAAAGGTGTCGACTCTTGGCCCAGTCAGCTGATTAAGATAGAACAGCCATTCTGAAAACATGTCCACTCCTGGCCTAGTCAGGTAGATATGAAGGAGCAGCCATTCTGAAAAGGTGTCCACTCCTGGCCTAGTCAGCTGATTATGACAGAGCAGCCATTCTGAAAATGTGTCCACTCGTGGCCTAGTCAGGTGGATATGAAGGAGCAGCCATTCTGAAAAAGTGTCCACTCCTGGCCCTGTCAGGTGGATATGAAGGAGAAGCCATTCTGAAAAGGTGTCCACTCCTGGCCTAGACAGGTAGATATGAAGGAGCAGCCATTCTGAAAAGGTGTCGACTCTTGGCCCAGTCAGCTGATTAAGATAGAACAGCCATTCTGAAAACATGTCCACTCCTGGCCTAGTCAGGTGGATATGAAGGAGCCGCCATTCTTAAAAGGTGTCCACTCCTGGCCCTGTCAGCTGATTATGAGAGAACAGCCATTCTGAAAAGGTGTCCACTCCTGGCCTAGTCAGGTGGATATGAAGGAGGAGCCTTCTGAAAAGGTGTTCTGGCCCAGTCAGCTGATTATGAGAGAACAGCAATTTTGAAAAGTTGTCCGCTCGTGGCCTAGTCAAGTGGACATGAAGGAGCAGCGATTTTGAAAAGGTGTCCACTCCTGGCCTAGTCAGCTGATTATGAAAGAGCAGCCATTTTGAAAAGGTGTCCACTCCTGGCCTAGTCAGCTGATTATGAGAGAGCAGCCATTCTGAAAAGGTGTCCACTCCTGGCCTAGTCAGGTGGATATGAAGGAGCAGCCATTCTGAAAAACTTTCCACTCCTGGCCCAGTCAGCTGCTTATGAGAGAACAGCCATTCTGAAAAGTTGTCCACTCCTGGCCTAATCAGGTGGATAAGAAGGAGCATCCATTCTGAAAAGCTGTCCACTCCTGGCCCAGTCAGCTTATTATGAGAGAGAAGCCATTCTGAAAATGTGTCCACTCCTGGCCCAGTCTGCTGATTATGAGAGATTAGCCATTTTGAAAAGTTGTCCACTCGTGGCGTAGTCACGTGGATATGAAGGAGCAGCCATTTTGAAAAGGTGTCCACTCCTGGCCTAGTCAGCTGATTATGAGAGAGCAGCCATTCTGAAAAGGTGTCCACTCCTGGCCTAGTCAGCTGGATATGAATGAGCTGCCATTCTTAAAAGGTGTCCACTCCTGGCCCTGTCAGCTCATTATGAGAGAACAGCCATTCTGAAAAGGTGTCCACTCCTGGCCTAGTCAGGTGGATATGAAGGAGCAGCGATTTTGAAAAGGTGTCCACTCCTGGCCTAGTCAGCTGATTATGAAAGAGCAGCCATTTTGAAAAGGTGTCCACTCCTGGCCCAGCCAGGTGAATATGAAGGAGCTGCAATTCTGAAAAGTTGTCCACTCTTGGTCCATTCAGCTGATTATGAGAGAACAGCCATTTTGAAAAGGTGTCCACTCCTGGCCCATTCAGATGGATATGAAGGAGCACCGATTCTGAAAAAGTGTCCAATCCTGGCCAAGTCAGCTGTTTATGAGAGAACAGCCATTCTGAAAATGTGTCCACTCCTGGCCCAGACTGCTGATTATGAGAGAACAGCCCTTCTGAAAAGTTGTCCACTCCTGGCCTAGTCAGGTGGATATGAAGGAGCAGCCATTTTGAAAAGGTGTCCACTCCTGGCCCAGTCAGCTGATTATGACAGAGCAGCCATTTTGAAAACGTGTCCACTCTTGGCCCAGTCAGCTGATTATGAGAGAACAGCCATTCTGAAACGGTGTCCACTCCTGGCCTAGTCAGGTGGATATGAAGGAGGAGCCTTCTGAAAAGGTGTCCACTCCTGTCCCTGTCAGGTGATTATGAGAGAGCAACCATTTTGAAAAGGTGTCCACTCCTAGCCTAGTCAGGTACATATGAAGTAGCAGCCATTCTGAAAAGCTGTCAACTCCTGGTCCAGTCAGCTTAATTGTGTGAGAACAGCCATTTTGAAAATGTGTCCACTCCTGGCCCAGTCAGCTGATTATGAGAGAGCAGCCATTTTGAAAAGGTGTCCACGCCTGGCCTAGTCACGTGGATATGAATGAGCAGCCATTCTGAAAATGTGCTCACTCCTGGCCCAATCAGGTGGATATGAATGAGCAGCCATTTTGAAAACGTTTAAATTCCTGTCCCAGTCAGCTGATTATGAGAGAACAGCCATTTTGAAAAGGTGTCCACGCCTGGCCTAGTCAGGTGCATATGAAGGAGCAGCCATTGTGAAAAGATGTCCACTCCTCGCCTAGTCAGATGGATATGAAGGAGCAGCCATTCTCAAAATGTGTCCACTCCTGTCCCAGTCAGCTGATTATGAGAGAACAGCCATTTTGAAAAGGTGTCCACGCCTGGCCTAGTCAGGTGCATATGAAGGAGCAGCCATTGTGAAAAGATGTCCACTCCTCGCCTAGTCAGATGGATATGAAGGAGCAGCCATTCTCAAAAGGTGTCCACTCCTGGCCCAGTCAGCTGATTATGAGAGAACAGCCATTTTGAAAAGGTATCCACTCCAGACTCAGTCAGCTGATTATGAAAGAACAGCCATTCTGAACAGGTGTCCACTCCTGGCCAAGTCAGGTGGATATGAAGGAGCAGCCATTCTGAAAACGTGTCCATTCTTGGCCGAGTCACCTGATTATGAGAGAACAGCCATTCTGAAAAGGTGTCCACTCCTGGCCTAGTCAGGTAGATATGAAGGAGCAGCCATTCTGAAAATGTGTCGACTTTTGGCCCAGTCAGCTGATTAAGATAGAACAGCCATTCTGAAAATGTGTCCACTCCTGGCCCAGTCTGCTGATTATGAGAGATTAGCCATTTTGAAAAGTTGTCCACTCGTGGCCTAGTCACGTGGATATGAAGGAGCAGCGATTTTAAAAAGGTGTCCACTCCTGGCCTAATCAGGTAGATATGAATGAGCAGCCATTCTGAAAAGGTGTCCGCTCCTGGCCCAGGCAGCTGATTATGAGACAATAGCCATTCTGAAAAGTTATCCACTCTTGGCCCAGTCAGCTGATTATGAAAGAGCAGCCATTTTGAAAAGGTGTCCACTCCTGGCCTAGTCAGCTGATTATGAGAGAGCAGCCATTCTGAAAATGTGTCCACTCCTGGCCTAGTCAGGTGGATATGAAGGAGCAGCCATTCTCAAAAAGTGTCCACTCCTGGCCCAGTCAGCTGATTATGGGAGAACAGCCATTCTGAAAAGTTGTCCACTCCTGACCCAGCCTGCTGATTATGAGAGATTAGCCATTTTGAAAAGGTGTCCACTCCTGGCCTAGTCAGTTGATTATGAGAGAGCAGCCATTCTGAAAAGGTGTCCACTCCTGGCCTAGTCAGGTGGATGTGAAGGAGCAGCCATTCTGAAAAGGTGTCCACTCCTGGACCAGTCAGCTGATTATAAGAGAATAGCCATTTTGAAAAAGTGTCCACTCCTGTCCCAGTCAGCTTATTATGAGAGAACAGCCATTCTGAAAATGTGTGCGCTCCTGGCACAGTCTGATGATTATGAGAGAGTAGCCAGTTTGAAAAGGTTTACACTCCTGGCCTAGTCAGGTGGATATGAATCAGCAGCCATTCTGAAAAGGTGTCAATTCCTGGCCCAGTCAGCTTATTGTGTGAGAACAGCCATTCTGAAAAGGTGTCCACTCCTGGCCTAGTCAGGTGGATATGAAGGAGGAGCCATTCTGAAAAGGTGTCCACTCCTGGCCCAGTCAGCTGATTATGAGAGAAAAGCCATTCTGAATAGGGCTCCACTCCTGTCCTAGTCAGGTGGATATGAAGTAGCAGCCATTCTGAAAAGGTGCCAATCCTGGCCCAGTCACGTGGATATGAAGGAGCAGCCATTCTGAAAAGTTTTCCACTCCTGGCCCAGTCAGCGAATTATGAGAACAGCCATTCTGAAAAGGTATCCACTCCAGGCCCATACAGGTGTATATGAAGGAGCAGCCATTTTGAAAACATTTAAATTCCTGTCCCAGTCAGCTGATCATGAGAGAACAGCCATTTTGAAAAGGTGTCCACGCCTGGCCTAGTCAGGTGGATATGAAGGAGCAGCCATTCTGAAAAGGTGTCCACTCCTGGCCCAGCCAGGTGAATATGAAGGAGCTGCAATTCTGAAAAGTTGTCCACTCCTGGTCCATTCAGCTGATTATGAGAGAACAGCCATTTTGAAAAGGTGTCCACTCCTGGCCCATTCAGATGGATATGAAGGAGCACCCATTCTGAAAAAGTGTCCAATCCTGGCCAAGTCAGCTGTTTATGAGAGAACAGCAATTCTGAAAATGTGTCCTCTCCTGGCCCAGACTGCTGATTATGAGAGAACAGCCCTTCTGAAAAGGTGTCCACTCCTGACCCAGTCTGCTGATTATGAGAGATTAGCCATTTTGAAAAGGTGTCCACTCCTGGCCTAGTCAGTTGATTATGAGAGAGCAGCCATTCTGAAAAGGTGTCCACTCCTGGCCTAGTCAGGTGGATATGAAGGAGGAGCCATTCTGAAAAGGTGTCCACTCCTGGCCCAGTCAGCTGATTATGAGAGAAAAGCCATTCTGAATAGGTGTCCACTCCTGTCCTAGTCAGGTGGATATGAAGGAGGAGCCTTCTGAAAAGGTGTCCACTCCTGTCCCAGTCAACTGATTATGAGAGAGCATACATTTTGAAAATGTGTCCACTCCTGGCCTAGTCAGGTGGATATGAAGTAGCAGCCATTCTGAAAAGGTGCCAATCCTGGCCCAGTCACGTGGATATGAAGGAGCAGCCATTCTGAAAAGGTGTCCACTCCTGGCCCAGTCAGCGAATTATGAGAACAGCCATTCTGAAAAGGTATCCACTCCAGGCCCAGTCAGGTGTATATGAAGGAGCAGCCATTTTGAAAACGTTTAAATTCCTGTCCCAGTCAGCTGATCATGAGAGAACAGCCATTTTGAAAAGGTGTCAACGCCTGGCCTAGTCAGGTGGATATGAAGGAGCAGCCATTCTGAAAAGGTGTCCACTCCTGGCCCAGCCAGGTGAATATGAAGGAGCTGCAATTCTGAAAAGTTGTCCACTCCTGGTCCATTCAGCTAATTATGAGAGAACAGCCATTTTGAAAAGGTGTCCACTCCTCGCCCATTCAGATGGATATGAAGGAGCACCCATTCTGAAAAAGTGTCCAATCCTGGCCAAGTCAGCTGTTTATGAGAGAACAGCCATTCTGAAAATGTGTCCACTCCTGGCCCAGACTGCTGATTATGAGAGAACAGCCCTTCTGAAAAGGTGTCCACTCCTGGCTCAGTCAGGTGGATATGAAGGAGCAGCCATTTTGAAAAGGTGTCCACTCCTGGCCCAGTCAGCTGATTATGACAGAGCAGCCATTTTGAAAACGTGTCCACTCTTGGCCCAGTCAGCTGATTATGAGAGAACAGCCATTCTGAAACGGTGTCCACTCCTGGCCTAGTCAGGTGGATATGAAGGAGGAGCCTTCTGAAAAGGTGTCCACTCCTGTCCCTGTCAGGTGATAATGAGAGAGCAGACATTTTGAAAAGGTGTCCACTCCTAGCCTAGTCAGGTAGATATGAAGGAGCAGCCATTCTGAAAAGGTGTCAACTCCTGGTCCAGTCAGCTTAATTGTGTGAGAACAGCCATTTTGAAAATGTGTCCACTCCTGGCCCAGTCAGCTGATTATGAGAGAGCAGCCATTTTGAAAAGGTGTCCACGCCTGGCCTCGTCAGGTGCATATGAAGGAGCAGCCATTGTGAAAAGATGTCCACTCCTCGCCTAGTCAGATGGATATGAAGGAGCAGCCATTCTCAAAATGTGTCCACTCCTGTCCCAGTCAGCTGATTATGAGAGAACAGCCATTTTGAAAAGGTGTCCACGCCTGGCCAAGTCAGGTGGATATGAAGGAGCAGCCATTGTGAAAAGATGTCCACTCCTCGCCTAGTCAGATGGATATGAAGGAGCAGCCATTCTCAAAAGGTGTCCACTCCTGGCCCAGTCAGCTGTTTATGAGAGAACAGCAATTTTGAAAAGGTATCCACTCCAGACTCAGTCAGCTGATTATGAAAGAACAGCCATTCTGAACAGGTGTCCACTCCTGGCCAAGTCAGGTGGATATGAAGGAGCAGCCATTCTGAAAACGTGTCCATTCTTGGCCGAGTCACCTGATTATGAGAGAACAGCCCTTCTGAAAAGGTGTCCACTCCTGGCCTAGTCAGGTAGATATGAAGGAGCAGCCATTCTGAAAATGTGTCGACTTTTGGCCCAGTCAGCTGATTAAGATAGAACAGCCATTCTGAAAATGTGTCCACTCCTGGCCCAGTCTGCTGATTATGAGAGATTAGCCATTTTGAAAAGTTGTCCACTCGTGGCCTAGTCACGTGGATATGAAGGAGCAGCGATTTTAAAAAGGTGTCCACTCCTGGCCTAATCAGGTAGATATGAATGAGCAGCCATTCTGAAAAGGTGTCCGCTCCTGGCCCAGGCAGCTGATTATGAGACAATAGCCATTCTGAAAAGTTATCCACTCTTGGCCCAGTCAGCTGATTATGAAAGAGCAGCCATTTTGAAAAGGTGTCCACTCCTGGCCTAGTCAGCTGATTATGAGAGAGCAGCCATTCTGAAAATGTGTCCACTCCTGGCCTAGTCAGGTGGATATGAAGGAGCAGCCATTCTCAAAAAGTGTCCACTCCTGGCCCAGTCAGCTGATTATGAGAGAACAGCCATTCTGAAGAGGTGTCCACTCCTGACCCAGCCTGCTGATTATGAGAGATTAGCCATTTTGAAAAGGTGTCCACTCCTGGCCTAGTCAGTTGATTATGAGAGAGCAGCCATTCTGAAAAGGTGTCCACTCCTGGCCTAGTCAGGTGGATGTGAAGGAGCAGCCATTCTGAAAAGGTGTCCACTCCTGGACCAGTCAGCTGATTATGAGAGAATAGCCATTTTGAAAAAGTGTCCACTCCTGTCCCAGTCAGCTTATTATGAGAGAACAGCCATTCTGAAAATGTGTGCGCTCCTGGCACAGTCTGATGATTATGAGAGAGTAGCCAGTTTGAAAAGGTTTACACTCCTGGCCTAGTCAGGTGGATATTTATGAGCAGCCATTCTGAAAAGGTGTCAATTCCTGGCCCAGTCAGCTGATTGTGTGAGAACAGCCATTCTGAAAAGGTGTCCACTCCTGCCCCAGTCAGCTGATTATGAGAGAAAAGCCATTCTGAATAGGTGTCCACTCCTGTCCTAGTCAGGTGGATATGAAGGAGGAGCCTTCTGAAAAGGTGTCCACTCCTGTCCCAGTCAACTGATTATGAGAGAGCAAACATTTTGAAAATGTGTCCACTCCTGGCCTAGTCAGGTGGATATGAAGTAGCAGCCATTCTGAAAAGGTGCCAATCCTGGCCCAGTCACGTGGATATGAAGGAGCAGCCATTCTGAAAAGGTGTCCACTCCTGGCCCAGTCAGCGAATTATGAGAACAGCCATTCTGAAAAGGTATCCACTCCAGGCCCAGTCAGGTGTATATGAAGGAGCAGCCATTTTGAAAACATTTAAATTCCTGTCCCAGTCAGCTGATCATGAGAGAACAGCCATTTTGAAAAGGTGTCCACGCCTGGCCTAGTCAGGTGGATATGAAGGAGCAGCCATTCTGAAAAGGTGTCCACTCCTGGCCCAGCCAGGTGAATATGAAGGAGCTGCAATTCTGAAAAGTTGTCCACTCCTGGTCCATTCAGCTGATTATGAGAGAACAGCCATTTTGAAAAGGTGTCCACTCCTGGCACATTCAGATGGATATGAAGGAGCACCCATTCTGAAAAAGTGTCCAATCCTGGCCAAGTCAGCTGTTTATGAGAGAACAGCCATTCTGAAAATGTGTCCACTCCTGGCCCAGACTGCTGATTATGAGAGAACAGCCCTTCTGAAAAGGTGTCCACTCCTGACCCAGTCTGCTGATTATGAGAGATTAGCCATTTTGAAAAGGTGTCCACTCCTGGCCTAGTCAGTTGATTATGAGAGAGCAGCCATTCTGAAAAGGTGTCCACTCCTGGCCTAGTCAGGTGGATATGAAGGAGGAGCCATTCTGAAAAGGTGTCCACTCCTGGCCCAGTCAGCTGATTATGAGAGAAAAGCCATTCTGAATAGGTGTCCACTCCTGTCCTAGTCAGGTGGATATGAAGGAGGAGCCTTCTGAAAAGGTGTCCACTCCTGTCCAAGTCAACTGATTATGAGAGAGCATACATTTTGAAAATGTGTCCACTCCTGGCCTAGTCAGGTGGATATGAAGTAGCAGCCATTCTGAAAAGGTGCCAATCCTGGCCCAGTCACGTGGATATGAAGGAGCAGCCATTCTGAAAAGGTGTCCACTCCTGGCCCAGTCAGCGAATTATGAGAACAGCCATTCTGAAAAGGTATCCACTCCAGGCCCAGTCAGGTGTATATGATGGAGCAGCCATTTTGAAAACGTTTAAATTCCTGTCCCAGTCAGCTGATCATGAGAGAACAGCCATTTTGAAAAGGTGTCCACGCCTGGCCTAGTCAGGTGGATATGAAGGAGCAGCCATTCTGAAAAGGTGTCCACTCCTGGCCCAGCCAGGTGAATATGAAGGAGCTGCAATTCTGAAAAGTTGTCCACTCCTGGTCCATTCAGCTGATTATGAGAGAACAGCCATTTTGAAAAGGTGTCCACTCCTCGCCCATTCAGATGGATATGAAGGAGCACCCATTCTGAAAAAGTGTCCAATCCTGGCCAAGTCAGCTGTTTATGAGAGAACAGCCATTCTGAAAATGTGTCCACTCCTGGCCCAGACTGCTGATTATGAGAGAACAGCCCTTCTGAAAAGGTGTCCACTCCTGGCTCAGTCAGGTGGATATGAAGGAGCAGCCATTTTGAAAAGGTGTCCACTCCTGGCCCAGTCAGCTTATTATGAGAGAACAGCCATTTTGAAAACGTGTCCACTCTTGGCCCAGTCAGCTGATTATGAGAGAACAGCCATTCTGAAAAGTTGTCCACTCCTGACCCAGTCTGCTGATTATGAGAGATTAGCCATTTTGAAAAGGTGTCCATTCCTGGCCTAATCAGGTGGATGTGAAGGAGCAGCCATTCTGAAAAGGTGTCCACTCCTGGCCCAGTCAGCTGATTATGAGAGAATAGCCATTTTGAAAAGGTGTCCACTCCTGTCCCAGTCAGCTTATTATGAGAGAACAGCCATTCTGAAAATGTGTGCGCTCCTGGCACAGTCTGATGATTATGAGAGAGTAGCCATTTTGAAAAGGTTTCCACTCCTGGCCTAGTCAGGTGGATATGAATGAGCAGCCATTCTGAAAAGGTGTCCACTCCTGGCCCAGTCAGCTGATTATGAGAGAACAGCCATTCTGAAAAGGTGTCCACTCCTGGGCTAGTCAGGTGGATGTGTAGGAGCAGCCATTTTGAAAAGGTGTCCACTCCTGGCCTCGTCAGCTGATTATGAGAGAGCAGCCATTCTGAAAAGGTGTCCACTCCTGGCCTAGTCAGGTGGATATGAAGGAGCAGCCATTTTGAAAAGGTGTCCACTCCTGGCCCAGTCAGCTGATTATGAGAGAACAGCCATTCTGAAAAGGTGTCCACTCCTGGCCTAGTCAGGTGGATGTGTAGGAGCAGCCATTCTGAAAAGGTGTCCACTCCTGGCCCACTCAGCTGATTATGAGAGAACAGCCATTCTGAAAAGGTGTCCACTCCTGGCCTAGTCAGGTGGATATGAAGGAGCAGCCATTTTGAAAAGGTGTCCACTCCTGGCCCAGTCAGCTGATTATGAGAGAACAGCCATTCTGAAAAGGTGTCCACTCCTGGCCTAGTCAGGTGGATGTGAAGGAGCAGCCATTCTGAAAAGGTGTCCACTCCTGGCCCAGTCAGCAGGAGCCCCTTAATGCGGCTGACCTTTGCCTGAGGGGTGAAGCTCATTTCTCTTTTATGGAGCACCTGACCCGCGTTCTCTGCCAGAAAGCAGTCCCCAAAGCAGTTTCCATGCCAACAGCGATGAAGAAATGGTTCCCTGTCCCAAAGAGGCTCCCAGGCTCGAAAGAAACACCACGGAGACCCCAGTAGAAGCCACTGGTGAGTGAGACTGCTGGGCTGAGGAGGGGGCATTTGTTTCCCCTGGGCTAAATATCAGCTTCCGTTTCCGTTTCAAGTTTTCGCTATAGGCTAAAATATAAATCTTCACAAAAGGGACCACCAATCTATTTACAAAAGGGTACACAAATCTGTCTAATCTCTGCAGAGGAAAATGTGTACATCTTTGATAAAGCCATGAGAAATGTAGTGATTCTTTTCTATTCTCTGTATGCTGTAAGCTGCCAGAGACTTCGATAGTGGGTGGTGTACAAATGTAATAAATAAATACATTTAATTATGTATTTTAATTAAATTAAAATTAAATATGTTTTTTTATTTAGCAAATAATATGCTAAGTTGCTTACTGATCAACAAATATTCAGTTTTCTGGAGTACAGACTTTTAATAAATTGCTCTCTGGCAACCTGTGTGATGACTTAACCATCCCCCACCCCACCCCATTTTCTGTCATGTGTGAGCTGCCTCGCGATTTTAGTGAAAGGCAAGATATGGATTTTTAAAATATAATTGTTTTTGCTGTGGTTCCACTTGTTTGGAACATTCTGAACAATGCTGAATAAGCAATTCTTTTTGTATCCTAGCTGGACTGAGGGCCAGACTCAGTAAAAGGCAGCCTTTTACTGAGTCTGGCCCTCAGTCCACCTAGCTCAGTACTGCCCACACTGACTGGCAGCAGCTCCCCATGGTTTCCGGCAGGAATTTCTCCCAGCCCTATCCGGAGAAGCTGCCAGGGGTTGGGACCTTGTAAATGCAAAGCAGATGTTCGACCACTGAGCTGTGCCCCACCCCCAAAGTAAGGAAGCTGCCATACCAAGTCAGACCCTTGACCCAGCTAGCAAAGTATTGTGTTACTCTGACGAGCAGCAGCTCCTCGGGGCTTCAGGCAGGAGTCTTTCCAGCCCTATCTGGAGTTGCTGCCAGGGATTTAATTTATTATTATTATTATTATTATTATTATTCATTTTTATATCTCGCTCTTCCTCCAAGGAGCCCTGAGCAGTGTACTACATACTTGTGTTTCTCCTCACAACAACCCTGTGAAGTAGGCGAGGCTGAGAGAGAAGTGACTGGCCCAGAGTCACCCAGCAAGTCTCATGGCCGAAGGGGGATTTGAACTCGGGTCTCCTAGTCCAGCACTCTAACCACTACACCATGCTGGCTCTTTTGGGACCTTCTGTCCGCTCTGCAGATGCTCTTCCACTAAAGCCCAGATGAACCTAGGGAGCTGCCTTATACTGCGTTAGACCACTGGCCCTTGCAGCTCAGTACTGTCTGCACTAGCCGGCAGCAGCTCTCCAGAATCTCTGGCTGGGGTCTTTCCCACCTGAAAATGCCACCTTGGTCCTCCTCCGGCATGCCAGGCAGGTGCTCTCCCACTGAGCAATGGCCCCATACAAGAAAATCTTGCTCTTCTTCATTAGGTTCACTTATACAGAACCATTGGGAGAGGAGCTGGTCTTGTGGTAGCAAGCATGAATGGTCCCTTTTGCTAAGCAGGGTCCCTCCTGGTTTGCATTTGTATGGGAGACATATTCATTCATTCGTTCGACTTCTATACTGCCCTTCCAAAAATGGCTCAGGGTGGTTCACATAGAGAAAATGAATGGGAGATGTATGAGATCATTGTAAGATTTGCCCCTCAGGGGACGGGGCCTCTCTGGAAAGAGCACCTTCCTGCTTGCACACCTCGCAGAAGGCTACAAGTTCCCTCCCTGGCAGCATCTCCAAGATATGGCTGGGAGAGATTCCTGCCTGCAACCCTGGAGAAGCGGCTGCTGCCAGTCTGTATACAGACAATCCTGAACTAGATGGACCAAGGGTCGGACTCGGTAGAAGGCAGATTCCTATGTTCCTAGATGGAGCAATCGCCCTGCCTTTTCTGCTTTTCTTTCCTGCACCTAATTAAATGAATAAATGAATAAATGAATAAATAGCAACCCTCTTCTCTTGCACAGCTTTTCCTCGCCGCCGCCCCGGCCCCATCCTGCAGCAAGAGCGAAGAGACGCCCTCAACCTGTCCCTGCAAGCCCGGCGGGGCACGCGAGCCTGCCTGGCTAGGCAACTTTTGGGACGCAGCTGCTGCCTCTTCCAGAGAGCGAGCCGCAGGCATCGAAGGGGCGGCAGCAGCCAATGGCGATCCGAGTCCCGGCCGCCCCCGATCCCGCCCAATGAGTGCCCGGCGATCCGCCGCGCCATCTGCCAATCGCACCAGCTATCACAAGCCAGCCGGGGAGGAGGAGGAAGCGCCCCTGCCTCGGACGGTAGGGGATTGCGGATTGGCCGCCTGCTCTGATTACTGGGTCCAGCAGGCACGCTGGAAAGCGGCTGCCGCTGCTGCCGCGGCTCTTCTTCCACCGGGGAGACACAAAAGGCATCACGGGGGGGACACCCAGGTCTCTCCAGTGAGCAGCGGGGAGAGGAGGGCGCTGCTGCCACCACTCCGCTGGGGCTGGACGTGGCCGCCGCACCCCGATCCCCCAGAGGAGGGAAGAAGCGGGAGAGATCCCTGCTGCAGCAGCAGTGGGTCCCCTCCGGTCGGGTCTGCAAGAGAGAAGGTAGGCTGGATGGCTCGCTCCTTTCATCCTCGGCTGGCTCCCCTCTCCAGCCTTGACTGAGGGTTTCGGCTGCCGGCTGGCTCGGCGAGCCATGCAACAGCTAGACCGGTTGGGCTTCAGGTGGGCAAGGGCGGCTCTCTCCCTCTTTCGAGCAGCCCGGCTGTGCCAGGCAGGCATGATCGGCTGCTTCCTAAGGAGGAGGAGGAGGAGGAGTGGATCTGCTCCGTCTGTGCAAGAGGAGCTGCGCTCTTGTGTCCCCATCATGCCTGGCTGTGGCGTTCCCAGCCGCGCACTGGAGACTGGTTTGTGTGAGCCCGGGCTGGAGGTGGCGGGGCGGCGGGAAGGGCGCTTCTGGGGACCCGATCCACTCCCATGTCTCTCCACCATAGTTTTTAGAAAGAAAGTCAAATCTTCGCATCCTTCTTTCCTCCCCCCCCCGCCCCGGGCTTTTATACCTGTGCTTTGTATCTTAGGGTTATAGTGTACATGTTTGGTTTGTTTTATACACTTTTAAATTGGATTTGTATTTTTATATTCCAATGTCATTTTTTTAAATTGTGCAGTTTTGAATAGATTTATGTTGTGTGAATGGTCCTGTAAATCGCCCTGAGATCCTTTTCAGGAAAGGCGGTATACACATTTAACAATCAAAGAAATGTGCCCAGAGTGCTTGCCCTTCAGCACTGAGGGGGGCTGCGGTGGGTTCCTTGCCCCAGGAAGGGCTGGGATGTGACTCGAGGGGGGGGGTGTCAAAG